>NC_060121.1:958019306-959400523 GCF_021461395.2 Schistocerca americana | reverse complement strand
GACTTTGTTATTTATGAAAACCTTTATCATGAACTGTAGAATGTTTGAAACAAATTCCGGCAGTATCTGAACAGCGAATTTTATTAGCTCAGAACATTAAACTGTGTGTCTTTGGGTTTTCCGTACCTTATTCCAGATTCCACATATGATTTTACATACTGGCTCACGTACAAGATAAACTGGTTTCTGATCTCTGGATGAAACTGTCGCAGCACTGTCTGCACACCCACCACAAATGGAACGCCATCCAGGGGCTCTTGAGATTTCTTGTTGATCAGTGTACCTATGTTGATATGAAACATACAGTCACACATGAGCAAGAAAAGTGGACAAACAAATGTATTTTAGGCTTGTCAAACTTACCTAAGTTACGAGCATAATGCAGTCTTCCCAGCTGCGATATTGCAAAAAGGAACAGTAACAATGCCAAGTACTGCAAATTTTTGGTGGTTATATATATCTTGGAGTATGGGTTACTCATTCCTGCCCAATCTAAATAAGTTGACAGTTCGTACATTAATGGATTGCTCTCTTTTGGATATGGTTTGCTTGGATCCTTGTAGTGAGCTGCTATCTCAGATAGCAGTGCTCTGAAAATGAAACAAACTCCAACTTCAGTATCACTCAAACAAAAAATTACAGTTTCAAAAATAAAGTTCATTAATACATCACTACATGAAAGGCTTCCCCTTCACTTCACCTTCAGCCCGAAGTATTGGACAAAATACATTGTCTTGTTATCTTTGCCTTATGTCACAGAAGACTTGCAGAGTAGTACATACAATCACATGAGTTTTATTACAGTATAAAGGGTTTCAAGCTTAAGGCACAAGGTCACTGACTCCATGAAGCAGTACTAGCAACAAAGAAAAAAACGCGAATTTGTCAAGTGATCCCAAGTGGACAGTTTACTTACAAAAAATACACTAAATAAACAAAACAAAAAAAGAGGACGGCACATACACAATCTGATCAAAAGTATCTGGATATGTGTTGCAAGGAGAGACCCATAGCAGTGGGATTGACTTTCGGAAACCCTCAATATGGTGATGATGGTTGAAGTGTGATATGAAATTTTTATGAAATGATATGTCCCACTTCCATGCTTCTGTGACAATGAAAGATGATTGTCACATTTAGTAGTAACTGTCAGAACATTCCACTGGGAGAGATGATATTATGATATGCACATTAGGAAGAATGTCTTCAACCCATTACACTGTACATATAAGACAGGATGGCAAGTGGGCACCGTGACCTGCGCAGTGGGACAACTTGTTCCTTGGCGTTACGGTTTGAAGGTGCTTGGAAGACAAAGAGAAAAAGAAAGAAAGGTCACAGCTACAATGGACGCTGCGACAAATGACTGCTGAACTGGCTTGTGTGGATATACTTCTTGCTTGGTCTTATCCAAGCAAAAAAGATCTGTTAACCCACTTTTTGTACTAGACTGTTTTTGTAAGGGAAAGTGTGAATACAGAAGGTTTAAAGTTCAGAAGTTTACACCATTCAAGTAGCTTGGGAGACAATAAACACTCTCTTTCAACACCAATCCATGCACAAGGGGCAAAGGCAAGGAAAGCGTTTCTGAAGAAGAGAAATTTGTTAACATCGAGTATAGATTTAAGTCTCAGGAAGTCATTTCTGAAAGTATTTGTATGGAATGTAGCGATGTATGGAAGTGAAACATGGCTGATAAATAGTTTGGACAAGAAGAGAATAGAAGCTTTCGAAATGTGGTGCTACAGAAGAATGATGAAGATTAGATGGGCAGATCACATAACTAATGAGGTGGTATTGAATAGAATTGGGGAGAAGAGTTTGTGGCACAACTTGAATAGAAGAAGGGACCGGTTGGTAGGACATGTTCTGAGGCATCAAGGGATCACCAATTTAGAACTGGAGGGCAGCGTGGAGGGTAAAAATCGTAGAGGGAGACCAAGAGATGAATACACTAAGCAGGTTCAGAAGGATGTAGGCTGCAGTACATACTGGGAGATGAAGCAGCTTTCACAGGATAGAGTAGCATCGAGAACTGTCAGTCTCAGGACTGAAGATCATCACAACAACAACAACAACAACAACAACATTTCTTTGCATTTCCACATCACAATTATGTCACCAACTTGAGCAGCTTTAGAAGAGTTAAAATGACCAGTCCATGTTTGAAACCACTGAGCTCTCCTGACCAACTCATTCTGCAGTTACTGCTTCTCTACCGATAACACAACACTCCCTGCTTCTTTTTCTACAGGCTGGTCCACATCTAGTGGTCAATTCTGCAATACATAGGAGTGTCCAAATAGTTTTGATCAGATAGTGAATGTGATTAGCAACTTCATACTGCCAAATTCATGCTTTAACAATAGTGTGAAAATTGTATTTTTGGAAAATAGCTTTTGGAACTAAGACCATAAAACTTAGAAGGAAACATGGCCGAAATTAATGTTAGGTTTCTTCATCCTGCAAGCTAAGATTTTATTTGAGTAGTTACAGTGTCAAGGTATAACAGCTTCTACTTAGTAGTGGAATAAACAAAAATAAATAAAAACAAATACAAAATCTTTCGAATGAGAGGTTCCTTCATTTGCTGAAAGAAAGGAAGTGGAGTAGTGAATTATTCAACAAATGAGCAGGTATCACCCACAACTCTAAGTAAAGGGAGACACAAAAACGGCCAAAGAGGAAAGGAACTCCTAATGTTGCTTTCCTTACATCCTGAGAACTATCTGTCTCATTTTTCCTTTGTCTTTGGCAACTATCATAGTTAATCCCTGAAGAGTGTCTTTTCATCTACATCTACATACATACTCTGCAATCCACCATACAGTGCGTGGCGGAGGACACCTCGTACCACAACTAGCATCTTCTCTCCCTGTTCCACTCCCAAACAGAACGAGGGAAAAATGACTGCCTATATGCCTCTGTACGAGCCCTAATCTCTCTTATCTCTGTGGTCTTTCCGCGAAATATAAGTTGGCGGCACTAAAATTGTACTGCAGTCAGCCTCAAATGCTGGTTCTCTAAATATCCTCAGTAGTGATTCACGAAAAGAACGCCTCCTTTCCTCCAGAGACTCCCACCTGACTTCCTCAAGCATTTCCGTAACACTCGCATGATGATCAAACCTACCCGTAACAAATCTAGCAGCCCGCCTCTGAATTGATTCTATGTCCTCCCTCAATCCGACCTGATAGGGATCCCAAACGCTAGAGCAGTACTCAAGAATAGGTCGTATTAGTGTTTTATAAGCGGTCTCCTTTACAGATGAACCACATCTTCCCAAAATTCTATCAATGGACCAAAGACGACTATCCGCCTTCCCCACAACTGCCATTACGTGCTTGTCACACTTCATATTGCTCTGCAATGTTACGCCCAAATATTTAATCGACGTGACTGTGTCAAGTGCTACACTACTAATGGAGTATTCAAACATTACGGGATTCTTTTTCCTATTCATCTGCATTAATTTACATTTATCTATATTTAGAGTTAGCTGCCATTCTTTACACCAATCACACATCCTGTCCAAGTCATCTTGTATCCTCCTACAGTCACTCAACGATGACACCTTCCCGTACACCACAGCATCATCAGCAAACAGCTGCACATTGCTATCCACCCTAACCAAAAGATCATTTATGTAGATAGAAAACAACAGCGGACTTACCACACTTCCCTGAGGCACTCCAGATGATACCCTCACCTCCGATGAACATCACAATTTTCTTATATCTGTTACAGATGATGGAATCACGCATTCTCAAATAATTTAAATAAAATTATTGTGTATAATACTGTCCACTGCCTAAAGTTTAATTTACAATATTAAAAACATTGTTTGCTGCACAACATAAATGAAGAGCACTCAGTTTAACAGTTTCTCAACCAATGTCAAGACCTCACAAACTTTTGCATTATAGCCATTTAGCCTGTAATATTGTGTAGTTTAATTATTTTTTATGCTCAATATTGTCTATGGTGTGAAGTGCAATTTCAACATTAAGAAACTAGTTTGATGCACAACAGTTTATGCAATGGGATTGTATGTTTCCTTATAATGTTGGTTACCTAAGAACTAGTGTCCCTTTCAGACAATAGCCAGTTGTTTTCTGAAGATGGCCCAATCAGCCGAAAACTAGTTTAAAATAAACAAAAATCTGTAGAACAAAAAGAGTGTACTTGAAATTCAACCTCAAATATGGAACTGTTCTACCAAGAAGTACCAGAAGAAACCATAAAAAAATAATTTAATAATAATGGTCCAAATAAACGTTGCTTGGAACACTATATTGCTTTACTCTACATGGTTTTCTTGTTCATTTTGAAGCCCTGTGTTTCTCTGTCCCACAAACAATTCACTAGTATCTTTAGTAACAGGTGGGAAGGAGGTAGGGTGTAATTTAAAATGGAATCCAAACACTTGTAAGATAAAGCCAGCTGTCGGTGGAGGTGAGTTCTAATTGTGGGAGTGTGGCAGTCACCAGTCACCTGGGATGGCAAGTAAATATGTCATCTCTTGATGAGCTGAAAGAGTAGCAAAACTCCAGAAATCCCTAATGCTAGAGAAAGGGGCAATTAACCAATACTGCATCTGGTGAACAACACCGACATTGCAGAAATCTATTTCCATTACCCACAATAAACCAACAATTTCCAGATACACCAAAATGCTTGTGACACAGAGACAAAGTTTTGCAGTACAACAATTAACAGAGTTACAACAGTGTGTATAGATGAATACCTATACAAAATGGAGATTAATAGCACACAAACACTTGTCGCCACAATAACAAGCAATAGCTGAAGGAGTCAGTTATCACAACTAATCATCTTGTACTAAAAACTCAAAAATAATCAATGTTACTGCATGTTTTAATTATATCTATGTAAATGTATTGGACACCAAATCGATGAATTCCTAACTCCCACTGTATCATATGTATGTAGTTGAAATGTACTTAGTTGTTACATGAGTAAGTATTCATTTGGTTATTAATAAAGATGCATGGTGCATCATATGTACAGTGAGGGAGCATCATCAAAAAGAGCGCATAACAATGCTCAATACATGCAGGCCATATATAATGATCAACTGATGTTTCTTTTATTTAGGCTGATAAACCGGTGTATTTTTATTGTCTGTTAATACGCCAGTAGACTTAGGACAATGTACAATGACGTAAAATGGCCAGTGAGAAGAAGCATCTCAATGTTTACTGTAGGCTTAATTTATTGGCAATTTAGATAGATCTTGACAGTTTGTCTTCATACAGCTTGAGATTGCACCAGAACAAGTTACAAGTTGCCATGGCCTGTTACAGCTTGCCATACAAGGTTAGATTTGTGTCAAACTGAGCAACATTCAGGCAAGTCGACCCAACCATGCCAGTTTCATACTTTATCATTTTATGAGTGATAGTCTCTGGGATTAGTACTGAACTTTGAATAGTTTGCTTTACATGCCAGTTAAAAATAAACAGTTGTATAAGGGATCCTACTAGCACATGTCTGCCACGCATGCAACCTTCATTCAGTATATTTCATATATTTATTTCAACTTCATTTATGATCACTATTTGTTTCACTGCAGGCCACCATTCACAAATTTGCTTGCTGTGAATGGAAAATAAATATTTAATTTATGCAGACACTTTCAGTGCTGGCTGTCATCACTGATCCTTCTGGAGTGCAGTCATTCAATATTTTTTCAATTTGAAAACTTGCCAGACAGGACTGTTTCAACTGCATAAGCACTTGAGACTTGTATTTTCAGCCAGAGCAGCTCCAGGACAAGTGCATAAGAGTGTGCAATGCACTCCTATGATGAAGGACAAGAGCTATTCTAATTCATGGTCATACATTAGGACTATCTGCATTTACAGATTACTGGTTGCTGTCGTTAGTAAGAAACAACCAGGTAACAAACATATGCAGGGATGATACACATGGTGGTTGCTTTGAATTTTTTTGCACTCTCAAAATTTTTTTCCACAGATGAAAGTATTTTTAAGTGGGAGGACATAATCTTAACACCCACAAGAAATTGAATCCAGTAACTTTGTGTAACTTTTTTGACACTTAACCAACTAACTCTCTCACTTTAAATCATAAAGGTAATGCTGTAAGATTCTACTTAAGAGATTTCTATCTCTAAGTTCAAAGGATAGTGGACAAAAAGGGCCAGATTCTATATGTACAATATACAGGGTGACAATTATTGAGCTATATGAAAAAAGTAAATTAGTTACAAGCTACAGCGGGCACACACGTTATTCAACATGTAAACGTCACTATAGATATTCAGATTTAAGTTATGACATGTTCGATATGCCTCCCATCATTGGCGAAGATGTGGTGCACACAAATAGCAAAATTCTGCATGACCCGCTGAAGTGTCGGAACATTGAAGTCACAACATTGATGCTGTCAATGGCCTCCTGAATGGCTGTTTTCAGCTCAGCAATGGTTTTGCAGTTATTGCTGTACACCTTATCTTTAATATAGCCCCACAAAAAGGAATTGCATATGTTCAAATCCACAGAATATGGCGGCCAATTGAGGCCTATGCCAGTGGACTCTTGGCGTCCCAGAGCCAGCATTCAGACCCCAAAGTGCTCCTCCTGGATATCAAACAATATTCTGCTTTGATGCGGTCTAGCTCTGTCTTGCATGAACCACATCTTGTCGAAATCAGAGCCACTTTGGATAATGGGGATGAAATCATCTTCCAAAACATTCACGTACCATTCGGTAGTCACCATGCCATCAAGGAATATTGCACAAATTATTCCGTGTCTGGACATTGCACACCACACAGTCACCCACTGAGGTGAAGAGACTTCTTGTACTGGTGTACGCTGGCCCAGCACATCACGTGGCATAGAGGTCACAAGAAGATCGATCAATGCCAATGACAGACTCGCTGGAAACACGCCGCAACACCCTCTCGGCCGTCGGTATTTAGATAGCAACCGCGGACCGGAGAGCCAGTTAGTTAGAGCCTGTTATCCTAGTTAGTATGAGTCTGCACACTGTGTGAGTTCTAGTACAACACCGAGATGGAGCCACAGTCACAGCCTCTGGCATAGAGACAGGCAGCACATAGCAAACATAACAGTGTTCATAGCAAACTTTGTGCTTCAACAGCAGTGTGGCTAAAGTGGAGTATACAGGAGAGCTTGTACCACAGCACATGGAAGATTAAGTTAAGTAGCTCTTTGCTTATGAATAAAGAACCTAGTTATTAATTGCATGCAGTTTGTGTTATAGAATGAGGATACCTGCCACCAACCAACATCCTCTCCTTGCTTCCCATGGTACAGCTCTACAGAGACAACAAGACAACATAAAATCTGGTAACGAGGATTCAACAATGGCAACGAGGATGAGATGCTTTAACATTCAATATCCCCGACAGCAGGATGTGGGAACAGATCCAGAAGTATTCTGATCCTTCACTTCCTCAAGTGTTGCACATCTTAGAGCAATATGATTCAGATGCCATAGTAGCCAATAAGTTCGACCAGACCCAGATTTGTCGGGTGGAGTCGCCTCTTGCTCGCTACCACCCCAAGCAGTGACAATAGCGAGCATGTACACAGCCACGCGGACGGCCACGTAAACACGTAAACGGACCTGTGAACTTACTGAAGTCTTGCCCTAGATGTTCTGCTCACCATGAAAGACAAGATTGCCCATCATGTAACGCAACGTGCTACACATGTGGAATAAAAGGCCATGTCCAAGCAGTTTGTCTGCAACTACACTAAAATGCCAATTTTGCCCGCTCTCAGAAAATGACAGGTTCGTGCACATGCCGTGTTCGCTGTGTTTTCCAAACCTACAACAGGTTCTGACAAAAGCAAAGTTAAGGTTGTGTCTCCTTCTTGCCCTAGTGCTGTGCAATAATGTTCTAACAAACTATTTGTCTAATTACGAATTAATGGCCATCATGTGAACTTTCGGTTAGACACAGGTGCCTCGGTCACTTTGCTTAATCGTCCCGTGTATGAGCAGTTAGGCTCACCATGCCTTTCTAAATCCAGCAAGCACCTCACCTCTTACAATGGACAGGAAATTCCAGTGCTTGGACAGTGTAGCTTGCCTGCCTCTTACAAATCTCACACTAGGACAGTGAATTTTACTGTGTTAAATCAAGAGACAGTGAGAACATTTTTGTTTAGAGGCTTTTGATTTATTTGGCCTTAGCATCCAAGACAACGTACTTTCCATATCAGCTTGTGATATGCCAATAAGGCCAATGTCGCTAGCTTCCTTAAAGTATTTCCAGAACTATTTTCTGAGTGAAAAGACAATGCACAGCCTAACCTTTTTTTTGGGCCTGCCCCTTTCCAATTGCTTCAAGATACAAAGTAGCCAGTGAATTGAAAGAACTGCAAGATAATGGTGTAATTGCTCCCATTCAAGTTAGTAAATGGGCCAGTCCACTCATTTTGTTGCCTATGCCTTCTGGTTGCATTAGTCTTTGTGTTGACTTCATGGTCTAATTGCTCCCATTCAAGTTAGTAAACGGGCCACTCCACTTGTTTTGTTGCCTATGCCTTCTGGTCGCATTAGTCTTTGTGTTGACTTCCAGTCTACAGTCAACCCACAGACAGTAGTTGACACTTATCCGTTACCTTGCCCTGAGGAACTCGTGGACAGGCTTGGTGCAGGGTGTTACTTTTCTAACATAGATTTGCGTGATGCCTATTTGCAAATTCCATTGGATGAAGAACCACAGGAAGTGTTTCTTGTAAATACACACTTAGGCCTGTCAACTATTTGTGTTTCCCCTTTGGCAGTGCTTCCACACCCACCATATTTCAACATAACTTGGAAGTACTGACTGCTAAAGTGCCATTTTATTCAAACCACCTTGACAATATTGTCGTCTCCAGTCTTACATCAGAGGAACACATTGCCAATTTGTGTACTCTTTTTTGAGCATTGTCAAAGTAAGATTCAAGTGTCACCTCAAAAAGTGTGATTGTTTACAAACTGACCATACTTAGTTCACGTGATAAACAATCAGGGTGTGCACCCCTCCAATCTCATCTGCTTGCAATCCGTGACCTGCCTGTTCCTTGCAATGTGTCTGAACTGCAGTCAGTATTAGGCAAGATGGCATACTACATTCGGTTCATACCAAACGCTGCGCAGATCGCAGCTCCATGCATTCAAGCATTATTTGTATGGTCACAAGTTCTATTTAGTGACAGATCACAAGCCTTTGCAGTCCTTGCTTCATCCATCAACTACGATTTCTACACACACTACTAAAAAATTGCAATGCTGGGCTCTCTTGCTTAGCAGTATCAGTATGAAATTGTGTATGACCTATGGCAAATAATGGTAATGCACACCACCCTATCTCGCCTTCCCAGACTCTGATTTTGATGCATCTTGTTGCCAAATTGATGGGCAGGGCTCTGAATTGCTGGAATCTTTTCCCTTGCACTACATAAAAATTCTACAGGCCACGGAAGCTGACCCAGATGTCAAGATTTTGTTGCATTAAATTTGCACGTCTTGGCCTCATTCATTGAACAGTACCTAGAACTCAGTTGTGCCCCAATATTTTGCATGTTATATAGCCTTTCAGTTCAACAAGGTGTGCTTCTAGTTCAAAATGACAATAAACAATCCTGTGTGCTTATTACCAGAAGGGTGTGTTGCGACTGCTCCAAAAAGAGCACTGGCGAATCATATGCCCTAAACAGTTACCTTGGCAGGGCATTTAACAGATGACGGCACAGTGTCTCACATACGTGGAGAACCAATCCGCTCCGCCACAGACATTCTCAGTTTGGCCAAAGACTCAATTGTCATGGCAACAATTGCACATAGACTCTGCAGGATTATTTTGAAACACTCTGCAGGATTATTTTGAAACACTTGTAGGCTCATAGTGGTAGATTCTTTTATCAAGTTCCATTTGTAATGCCTATGAACTCTACTACATTAAGTAGCACAATTCACGCATTGCCCTCTGTATTTTCCACAGAAGGTTTGTCCGAAGTACTTGTGTCGGACAATGAACCACAGTTCACTTCGCATGACTTTTTAACAGTTTTGTGCATCAAATGGCATTCATCATCTAACAAGTACTCCATTTCACCCAGTCCAATGGAGAAGCAGAATGCTTCATATGCACTTTCAAGCAACAGATGGCCAAGCTTCACACCACCCACACACAGGAACAGGAGCTGCAACTCTTTCTCGCTTCCTATTGCTCCCAACCAAGAGACAGACCGTCACAGGCAAAACTATTGCAAGGCTGCTGCCATTGGATGCTGCTACACTTGCTACACCAACCGCACCATCTGGCACCACCAATGGTCCACAAGTATCGCTTTGCACTGCGTGATCTTGTTCTTTTGAGGGTTTATGGCAACTGTGGGCACTGGAAGCAAAGTGTGATCCAGAAATGCATCGGCTCATATACATACTTAATTGCAGGTCCTGATGGTTTGCAGCACTGCCAGCAGAACCAAATTTGTGCATGTAGTTTGCCCCTTGATTCTGCTGCCTTTCTTTCCCCAGATTCACGGCCTCATGGGACCGCGCGGCCTTCACAGCAGCCCACTTGTGCTACCAGGGCACCCCAGGAGGAGCGGATGGAGGATGTGCCTTTGCCCCTGCCATCCCCCCTCGCCGACCCCATGGTCCTGGACCTGCCGTCGCAGTTGCCATCATCACCCTAGCAAACGCTCTCAGGCCTGGATGTGTGCCCTGGCAGAGGATTTCCAGAGGACATTCCTGTTGCCTCACGAGCCAGATGGCAGAGCACAGTCGGGAGTATGCCGTCCTCCACAGACACAGCTCCAGGCCCGTCTCAACATCCAACATTCTGTCTTCTTCTTCGCCGTCATTCGCAGTCTCACTAAACGACAACCTTGTGGCATTTGGGGCAGGAGGAAGGAACTGGTGTAAGCTGGTGCCAGCACACCATGCGGCATAGAAGGCACAAGAAGATCGATCGAGACCAATGACAGACTCGCTGGAAATGCGCCGCCAATGCCCTCTCAGACACCAGTATTTATATAGCCGCCATGAACCAGAGGGCCAGTCAGTTCAAGCCGGTTACGCTAGTTAGTTTGAATTAGTTCGAGTCTGTATGCCGTGTGAGTTCCAGCAAGTTACCAAACAGAGCCGCAGTCACAGCCTCTAGCACAGAGACAGGCAGCACATAGTGAACATAATAGTGTTCATAGCGAACTTTGTACTTCAACCACAGTGAGGCTAAAGTGGACTATATCGGAGAGCTTGTACCACAGCACATGGAAGCCTAAGTTAAGTAGCTCTTTGTTTATGAATAAACAACCTAGTTAATAATTGCGTGCAGTTTGTGTTACAGAACAAGAATACCGACTATGAACCAACATACTCT
Source organism: Schistocerca americana (assembly GCF_021461395.2). Lineage (NCBI taxonomy): Eukaryota > Metazoa > Arthropoda > Insecta > Orthoptera > Acrididae > Schistocerca > Schistocerca americana. The sequence goes on along the minus strand of NC_060121.1, from coordinate 959,389,125 downwards.
CCTTGCTTCCCATGGTACAGCTCTAAAGAGACAACGAGACAACACTGAAGCTGGTTAGGAGGATTCAACACTTCTGAATTGCAAAATGTGGATTCTCATTCCTCCAAATGCACCAATTTTGCTTATTGATGAACCCATCCAAATGAAAGTGGGCTTTGGTGCTAAACCAAAACATACTAATTTCCACCATTCCCCATGGCCAACTGCGCAGTTTGAATGTTCTAATGCAAGTTATGATGATTTTATTTTATATAGTTCAATAATTGTCATCCTGTATAAACTACCTACTAACTGATGGAAGTAAATCAGGGGGTGTAACATACGAAATGGAATTACATGTATCCGGGAGATGAAGTATTCCATAAACACTAGGATTCTTGGGCACAAAATGCAATGTAGACAACGATATAAGAAAAATTCTGCTTTTATCAACAATGGTGATCATGCCTTCCATTTCGAATCACACACATTCTGGTTAAAGTCAACTATTACCAAATTTGCTTACACAGAGAGACTATTGCAGCTAACTTACAAAACTCAGGTTAAGATGTGTGCAGTAGTAGACATGTTGGGTAGCTAAATGTCAAACTTTCAAGAAAGACATAACAACGAGAACTGGACTTTCCATAAAAAGAAATTGCTGATAAAATTAGAAAATACAAACCTTGAGACCAGAAAGAGATTCATGGAAAGGTACATCCATAGCACAGCTCTAAATATGGACAAAAGGGAATACAGAAATGACGCAACTAGGCACCTTTGAAATTTTGTGTTACAGCAGACTTTTGAAGATAGATGGATTGACTGAGTAAGTAGTCACTATATTTTGCAACAAATCAATGACGAAAAAAAGTCTAATAAAGAACAGAATGATACATAAAACATAGAAAAGGCAACCAGTTTCCTATAGAGGATTGGCACTTTGCACACCAGAATCCATAAAAGAAAACAGTTAACACTAGTTTTTGAGCTCTTGCTCTTTTTCTAGTAAAAATGCACACATTGACACACATCACACGGACACCAAAACATACACACACGAGCTAGCAGTAAGATTCGCTACCGCTGTGGTGAGCGTATACATTTGTGTGTTGTGAGGTGTGTGTGAATGTGTGTACTCTTACTAGAAAAAGAACAAGAGCTCGAAAGCTAGCGTTAACTGTTTTCTATTATGGATTTCGGTGTGCAATGCATCATTCCTCTGTTGGCATGTGGTAGCCTTTCCCTTATTTTTATGCATTTTTTTCCACACAAATATTTCCATTCTTGTTATAAAGAACATAATGAAATGAAGAGACAGAATGGTTGGGCACATATTACAACATAACTTTGGTGCTGGAAACTGTTACTAAAGGAATGGTCGAAGGAAAGGACAGCAGGGGCAGTCTTGAAGTGAGTACAAGAGGCAGACTGTTGATGATGTGCGATGAAGCAGTAGTGATGAACTGAAGAAGATAGCTGGCAATCAACAGGAATGAAGAACGGCATCAAACCAACAATATAACACCCCCCCCCCCCCCCCACCCTTCCTCTCCACTCCTCCTCCCCTCTCTCTCAGCTCTATGGCATTTTTCAAATTGTGTACAGATAGGTGACATCATTCGAAACTTGTTACAAAATGCAGAAGGATTTCTATCTGGATCAGCACTCGATGTAGGCACGATTCATGGTTTCCAGATCGCGGAAGACTGCGAAATTCACTAACTGGAATAAACTTGGACCTCATGCTACATTATAGCTCAATCTGTCACCAAAAGTAAAATTCTTGCGGGGGGGGGGGGGGGGGGGGGGGGGGGGGCATGTCTCACTCTAGCCAAAAGTTTACATCCTGTACCTCCTTTCCATTTCATAATTGACCACTAAATAACACCAAAGCTAACTACAAGATATGTTCTATAGGTGGACCAATGTCATATTCCTGACACTGCCACAACAAATCATACTAAAATACACCTTTTGAAAAGATTTTTAATGTGACGTGTTAGCTTAACTACTGGCTTAATCTTTATTTATTTATTTTGTTCCAAACTTGAGAATTTTAAAGTTTTATCAGTGATCAGTCCTCAGCATTTATTAGCTCAGAGATGAAGCAGTGATGTTTTCATGATGTCGTGGGCCTTGTACTTTGATCGATGAACAGAAGAAAACTGTGTAGCTGCCATCATGTTTTAAATGTTTGTGAAGCTAACATATGATATTTGTTGGTATAGGAAAATATGTAATTTAAGTCATATACCACATTAAAGATTTCACCAAAAGATGTTATTTTTAGTACAGTTTGTTGTGCTAAAGTGTCGGAGCTATATAGTAGAAGTATAGTTATCGACAGATTAGAGAAACGCATGGACTTTCAAATCTCTTTGGTAATGGAGTTATTGGTTACTGGAGTTGCCAACGGCCTTGCAACAATGATAACACTGGTTCCCGCCAGATCACTGAAGTTAAGCACTGTCAGGTATGGCTAGCATGAGTCACTCTCCTGGTCTGCCAAGTGCTGTTGACAAGCAGGCTGCACTCAGCCGTTGTGAGGCCAATTGAGGAACTATCCGATTGAGAAGTAGTGGTACTGGTCACAAAAACTGACAATGGCTAGTGGAGCAGTGTGGTGACCAAATGCCCCTCTGTATTCGCATCCGGTGATGCCCAAGGGCTGAGGATGACGTGGTGGCCCATCGGTACCATTGAGCCTTCAAGTCCTGTTCGGACAGTGTTTGTTTTTGTTTGGTTATTGGAACTACAAGTTTTCACAGACATATGGAGTTACAAGTTTTCATTGCCTACTGTAGATAAGTGAATGAATTATTTCTTATACTGTTCATCAAATGTGGGGTGTCATAAAAAGAGCATCTTTCTCCCTTCATGTTCTAACAACGAATTAACTGGTGTGGTTCTCAGTCTGTGCCTTCATCCCACAAAGTATGAGCCTTGGTCAGTCACACGCTTTCACAACCAACCAAATTTCTGTGAATATTTTGACAATATCAGGAAATATATGAGTAAAATGGACAGCTCCCAATGGTCAGTTTAAAAAAAATGTGACAATACTGGGGCCCCCACTTACGATTTAGCCAAACATCTTGCATCCTTGCTGAGGCTATTTGTGGGCAAATGTCCACATCACATACGAAACTCGGCCGATTTTATCAACAGACTGGGGGCTCTCCGCCTAAGTACTTCCGATCTTTTAGTTAGTTTTGACGTGGTGTCTCTTTTTATAAAGGTACCCCTCGCAGACTCCTTGGCACTGATTGGCAATAAGTTTTAGGTGGGAATCACTGCTTTGGGGCCACGCTCTCTCCCCGACATATTTTATGTTCAACCAAGAATATTTTGAACAGATTGACGGCGTCGCCATGGGTAGCCCCTTGTCTCCCTTGGTGGCCAACCTTTTTATGGAGGATTTTGAGGAGAGAGCACTTGAATCAGCAGCCCTCAAACCAACTGTTTTTTTGGAGGTACGTGGATGACACTTTCGTAGTGTGGCCTCATGGAGAAGACAAGTTAATGGTGCTTTTAGATCACCTCAACTCCATTCATGAGAACATTCGGTTTACCATGGAATTAGAGAAAAATGGTTGCCTCCCTTTCTTGGATGTGGTAGTTAGACGAAAGAGTGATGGCTCTCTGGGGCATTCAGTTTATTGAAAGCCCACATATACTGATTTGTATTTAAATTCATCCAGCTGCCATCACCCATCGCAAACAATGAGTGTACTTAAAACACTTGTACACAGAGCTCATGTAGTGTCAGATGCAGATAGTTTGCCTGAAGAGCTTGCCCACCTGAAGAGAGTTTTCACAGAGAATGGATATTCTACCCGGCAAATTAGCAAGGCACTTGCAATTAAGCCAAAGAAACAGCGAGAGGAGAAAGAAGAGAGCACGCCTACTAAATCTTTAGCTTTTCTTCCCTTTGTTGGCAACATTTTCTTGAAAATTGCAAGAATCTTCCACAGTTTCGAAGTGAAAGTGATTTTCCGTCCACCATAGAAGATTTCCGACCTGCTGGGATCAGTGAAAGATGATCTGGTATTGCGGAAGGCGGGAATTTATAAAATACCTTGTCAGTGTGACATGTCATATATAGGACAAATATTGCGAACAGTAGAAGAACATTGCACTGAACATCAATGCTGTACTTGCCTTTTGCAACCTAGCAAGTCTGCAATTGCTGAGCATTGCATTTCTACTGGACACTCAATGGAGTATGACAAGACAACAATTTTGGCCACAGCAACATCCTTTTGGGACTCTGTCATAAAAGAATCAGTGGAAATTCGCGTGACAGACAATCTTATGAACCGTGACAATGGCTACCAGCTGGATAATGCATGGAACCCTGTCATCTCTAAGATCTGCTGCAGACGAAGACATCAGAGTACTTCGATGGCTGCGGCAATTGACAACGCCAAAGACAGCTGAGCTCTGCAGTTCCACCAGTGAGGGCGCTGCTGGTGGGCAGTGTGGTTCCTCTGTCAATACTATTTTGACGCATGCGTGGAATACTCGCTGCATGCTATATATTGCGGAACGGAGGGCGTCTTTGTCAGTCTTCGATGGCTCGCCTGAGGATGGCTGGCAGTTGTCCAGTCGAAATATCGTAAATGGAAGCTAACGACGACCGGCTGCAAGCCCGAAATCTTTTTGAATATGTGGTAATAACTGTTTAAAATTTGAAAAGATGTCATTAATCATCAATCAATCCAGTTTGCTAACCATGCTGTACATATGAAACCATGTCCTCAAATCCAGTATCACAATCAGCAGAGCTATCGTACATTAAATTTGCACTGGTGACATCTCAGCCATAGACAAACAACATTTTTATCAGTTTCTCATAACTGTTGCATCTTCTTCTTTAAAACATGGAATATACAATTATTTATCCCACTTTTTATTTGTGCATATTTCAACATACATCTGTAAGGTACACACTGTTGTAAGAATAAAGCAAGATGACAAAAAACGTGCATGCTGAGTAATATAATACAATCAATTTAGTGGAAACTTTTCCATCTTGCCCCAAGTTTTCCATTCAATGGCATACTGATTTGGCTTAACAGTACATAAAGAATGTCTTTTTTTAAGTATCAGAATCCAATATTTTTTTAATATAAGCTTGTCTTTTCACCTGTATTCTACAACATTTTGATTGCTGCTTATACCTGACAGGCACTTTCCTTGCCAAGTAATAATGTTGCACGAAGGCTAAAGATTTGCATATTTTCACATTTCACCCTATTTTCCAACAAGTGAATAATTTTAAGTAATCTAATTACTTAATTTTCATATGAGGTCTGCATTGGAGATTCTGCTATCAGTGGATCTGTTTCTGGCTCTCACGTAGGACAACAGTGGAATCAGTTTCTTTTCTGTCAGGAAAGAGTTTTCCTGTTTTGATGTTTCATTATTACATCTATGAGGCAATTTTCTATCATTGACAGTTGTAATGATTGTTTCATGCCTTTCAGCATCCTTAAGAAATCTAAATAATGATCGACGTAATGTCTTTCTTCTGTTATTTCTGCAATTTATTATGCTACATATGATCCCTTTTGAAAAAACCGTGATAAAAATCAGTGTAAACAATGATATATATCTAAAAAGAAAGATGATGAAACTTACCAAACAAAAGCGCTGGCAGGTCGATAGACACACAAACAAACACAAACATACACACAAAATTCTAGCTTTCGCAACCAATGGTTGCCTCGTCAGGAAAGAGGGAAGGAGAAGGAAAGACAAAAGGATATGGGTTTTAAGGGAGAGGGTAAGGAGTCATTCCAATCCCGGGAGCGGAAAGACTTACCTTAGGGGGAAAAAAGGACAGGTATACACTCGCACACACACACATATCCATCCACACATACACAGACACAAGCAGACATTTGTTAAGGCAAAGAGTTTGGGCAGAGATCTGCCCAAACTCTTTGCCTTAACAAATGTCTGCTTGTGTCTGTGTATGTGTGGATGGATATGTGTGTGTGTGCGAGTGTATACCTGTCCTTTTTTCCCCCTAAGGTAAGTCTTTCCGCTCCCGGGATTGGAATGACTCCTTACCCTCTCCCTTAAAACCCATATCCTTTTGTCTTTCCTTCTCCTTCCCTCTTTCCTGACGAGGCAACCATTGGTTGCGAAAGCTAGAATTTTGTGTGTATGTTTGTGTTTGTTTGTGTGTCTATCGACCTGCCAGCGCTTTTGTTTGGTAAGTTTCATCATCTTTCTTTTTAGATATATTTTTCCCACGTGGAATGTTTCCCTCTATTATATTCATAGTGTAAACAATGATACGCACATTCACCAAATATTTTATTCAGCAGTGTAGCTTATCTATAACTTCCGTGTGCTGCTGTCGCAGCTTATAACAACAATCTGCAGGAGTGTTGTGACTATATATGTTTAGACTGTGGTAATGGGAAATGTTTCACATGCTTATTTCCTGTATTGACTCCTAAAACTCTCACTACATGGTGACATTTATAGCACCATATTCTAGTGCACTATAGTGAGGCATTTACAAACTTATTCCTACAGTGGATATAACTGCCATGTCAGAAATTTAAAAAAAAAATCTAAAACACAATCAAAACATTAATAAACAACACCAATTAATGGAACATCAAAGCATAACAGAGATATATAGAGACATGGATTTGACAGCAAAGTTTAGCCATCCTGTTCATTCCCTTTTAATGTAAGCAGCAGAACATGACAATCGTGTGGAAGTTGGTAGGACACACTTACGCTGAATGGACAGAGCCTTTGAGTGACCCATAAGACTATATTCCATAGAAGTCAGACCTGTACTACATATAGCTACCTGGCTTTTCAAGGTGCAGCCTAAAGAATGACTTCTGCCTATTTGAAAAACATCACTCAATAATCACAGTTCCAAACAAACAAACAAAAATTGACTGTCAGTTAAATCTGTGTGGAAAATATTTGAAATTCATCCTGATACAGTAGAGCCTTGATAGTTTGAGGTGAACAGGACCGGAACCACCTCAACTATCAAAAACTCGGACTATCGAAATTTAAACGGGAAAAAGAAATATTATGATATTGTAAGTAATACAGGTCAAAATAAGAACTTTATTAAAATAAAAGTATTTACACATGCATTTGCACTGGCAGAATAACAATAATTATTTATTTAGCCAAGTAATAGTGAAGTGTCTTTTGTTTGGCGAAGCTGCAATGTTTCCTAAGGGCAATGTCAACGCCACCATCTCAGGAGCAGTAGGTCAGTTGGTGTCACCTCAGGATGTTGTTCCATGTAGCATATGGTGGCCTCGAGAGCAGCGTAGCCATTGGTGTGACTCATCATCAGTGCCGCCTGTCTGCCTCGTCATCCTCGTCACTCTCACACTGCGATAGAATGTTGACCATGTCAATTATAGAAGAGTCTGTGACTTCCAACTGTTCGTCCGAATTTAGCCACTTGCCTACTTCCACCTCTTCTGCCTCTTCACACCCTGGAAATCTTCTGATTAAATTACACAATGGTTGATCGTCCTCATCTGCTAAATCTTCAGTTTCTGTGTCTAGCATACTTTCCTGTAGAATTTTCCTGCATGACTTAGAAATTGTGTCTGACTGTATTTCGCTCCAAGATTCGCTAATACAGTAGACGACGTCCTTCAAAGTCACTTTCTTCAAAGTTCCTACAATGCTTTCGTTGTCTTCGGAATGCACGATTGACTATAGCAATCACCGTCGATACTTTTTTTTTTTTTTTTAGATATTCCAGAACACCCTGATCCATGGGCTGAATGAGACAGGTAACGTTTGGTGGGGAAAAACAAGGTGCGGATATCGTCGCACTGCAGTTCTCCTGCACTTGGATGTGAGGACGCATTATCCATGAGCAAAATTGCTTTGCATGGCAGTCCCCATTCTTTTAAAAAATTCTTGCAGTCAGGTACAAATGTCACCAGTTCTTGAAAATTTCGATTCATCCAGGCATTATTCTGATGTGTATAGACAACTGGAAGAGCTGAGATGGATACATTCTTGAATGCTCTTGGCTTGGCAGGCTTCCCAATCACAACTAGTTTTAGTTTGGGGTTTCCAGTTGCCTTTGAAGCTGCCATAACTGTGAGCCACTCTTTGCTTTTTTTGTGCCCAGGAGCACTTTTTTCTTCACAATAAGCAAGTGTTCTTGCTGGTAACATTTTAAAATTTAGCCCAGTTTTGTCACAGTTATATATTTGTTCATTAGACAAACTTTCGTCAGTTATGATTTTTTTAAACTCGACGATAAATTTTGAAACGGCCTGAGCGTCATCAGAGAGTTTTTCTTCACATATGTCTAGTTGACACACTCCATACCTCTTCTTCCACTTGTCGAGCCAGCCCACACTAGCGGTGAAATTGTTATCTCCTTCCTGCAGCTAGTTTCTGAAAAACAAAGCTATTTCTTGCAAGATTGGGCCAGAAATCGGAGCACCCTTCTGTCTCTGTTGGGTAAACCACTTGAACAATGCCTCACTTGTTTTTTTGAAGTCTGACTTCTTTATACTTCTTCGACTGAGAGATTCGTACGAGCATTTCTGTGAAGAAAACTGTTCCAATTTAAGTCGGTTTCTTCGCCAGTCACCAACAGTAACTTCACCAACATCATATTCGATAGCAAGTTTTTTTATTGTTTCTCCTTTGTCAAATCGTCTTAGTGCTTCTAATTTTAGATGCAAAGTCACAAATTTCCTCAGGCTCAGATTATAGGAAACTCGAACTATTGAGACTCTACTGTAATTTCAATTCTGGAATAAATTAGTGAGAAATGTAGTTTAATATATTTTTTGAGGCAGCTCCACCTCAGAACCTTTAACTATCAGCTGCCCCTATCTGGTGCACTGATTGGCAGCTGACTCTAAACATAAATAAATGTAATGTAATGTAATCTGAGGAGTAATGGAAGTGAGAGAAAAGATTCAAAGAAGAGCTGCATGGTTCGCCACAAATCTGTTTACTCAGCATGAGACTGTCACAGAAATGCTCACCAAATTTCAGCGAGAGACATTATAAGAAAGACTACATGCTTTGCAGGGGGTCTTAGTCAAAAAGAATTAAGAAACCATATTTGAAATTGCGTCCCGCAAAAATCTCATGAAATAACCATAACACAAAAATTAGAGAAATCAGAGCCCATATAGAGGGTGCCAATAGTCTTTCTTTCCAAGACTGAAGAGAAGTGGAGGAGAGGGGTGGGGTGGCTTGTATGCTACATACTCTCCGCACAGTGAATTGTGGAGTACAGATGCAGATGTAGATTATTTAACAATGGCAGAGTCCTTAGGGGTGCGAACAAGGGATAAGTTATGTATTGGCTCTGGGTTCCACTTTCACCCAATTTTTCATTCATTACTTGTCAATAAGGACATGAACACAACACTACATTGCACATGCATTCATCACAGTCATCCATACAACACAGATATGCAACCTGACACTTCATAACAGGTAACAGGACAATGAGCAACAAACTTAGTAGGACCTCCACTTGGGCAGCAAAGTAGGATTCCTTCATTATTCCTAATGCAGAGTGACTGACTATATCTTACTCCCAATGTGTGTCAATACAAGACTGTAATAACACATTACATGAGCAACACTCCATAGGACACAATACTGTTATTATTTACTGTTATTATTTACTTACTCATTCATTGCTTGCAATGCTGAAGCCAAATTCTTGGACTCAAACTTGCATGAAATATTGAGTTCATAGGCTATGTGCTTCTTTATAACCTGCATCTGGCCAACCTTCAGCACCCACTCAAGGATCTGTGGCCAAACTTTTTGAGCTCTAGAAGTGTACTGAGAATAGAAGCGTCCAGGGTTACCTGTAACATTTAAAACCAATCCAGTAACATTTACAACCAATCCAACTGACAACATAAGCCAGTACCTACATTCAATTATATCAAAATGCAAATATCAGTGCACAGAGAGAGAAAATTCGAACAACTTCCAGCCATCTCCTCTCATCATAACCATGTTAAGGTACACACAGCTGTGTTAGTTTTTCTTCATTTCTGTCGCAACGGACTCTATATTATTGTTGCTTCATCACACATTAACAAAAGACAGGGAAAACAAGTGAAAAAAATTGTGTGAAGCCAATATTTTAAGACCCATTCAATCACCTGGGAATACATGCACAATGTACTCGGCAGGCACGGATCTAATCGAGGAGGAGGAAGGGGGAGGATACAGCATCATAAGAATTACAATAATGGAAATTCCTTGATGGAGCAATACTTAAAATAAGGGAAAGATGGCCACTCACCTACAGCAGACTTATGCACAGAGTACAGAGACACGTAACAGAAAACAGCATTCACACTAGCTTTCAAGCATCTGCTCTTTTTCTAGTGAAAGTACACACATTCTCTCACATAACCACAGAGACACCCAAAAACACACTCACGTTGGCATGCCAAGACTTATTCTTGATACTAGAGCACAGAGGGTAGAGGAAAAAGGGATATAGGATGAGGGAGGGGGTGGCAGGATGGGGAAAAAGGAGAGGCAGGTGGAGAGGAAGAGGGAGAAATGGAGGGGAGACAGTGAGAGAGTGATGGGAATGGCTAGAAAATGGGAGATGGCTCTGAGAGAGGGAGAGAGAAAGAGAGAGTGTGTGTGTGTAGTTCACAAGCTGGACAGGGGAGGAGTGGTGTGGACAGAAGAGAGAAAGGAAATGGTAATCTGAGGCAGTGGCAACAGGTTAATAGAGGTTTAGGTCAGGGGGTTGGAAGAATGCAGGACATGCTGGAGAAAGAATTCCCATCTATATAGATGAGAGAAACTCATGCTGAAAGTAAGTACCCAAATGACTCACATAGTAAAGCAGCTGTTGAAGTCATTTGTGCTGTGGTGTGCAGCACAATCACAGTTTGGTTGCAGCCATTCATGCCAGTAGATAGTTGGTTACTTGTCATGCTCACATAGAAGCTGTACAGTAATTGCAGCATAGATGATATATAACATGGCTGCTTTCACACGTGGCCCTGCTTTTTAATGGGTAGGAAATGTCTGTGACCAGACTGCAGTAGGAGATGGTGGGTGGGTGTATGGGACAGTTCTTGCATATGGCCCAACCACATCGTAACGACCCATGGGGTGCAGGATTGGGAGTAGGATTGGAATAGAGATGGACAAGAATATTGTGTAGGGTGGGCGGGTGGCGAAACACTACTGGGTAGAATTTTGGGTAGTAGAATATTCTTCATCTCAAGAAACAAAGAAAAGTAATTGAAGCCCAAGTGGATGATGCGCTTGAGCTTTTCAAGACAGAGTGAGTCTGGGTGAACAGGCGGGTGCTCACAGGAGGCTCATTGACAAGTTTTCTGGTGTCTGACAAGCAGCTGGCACATCAGATTTGTTTATGGATGAGCTGGATAGGATACTGTCTGTCAGTAAAGGCTCTGGTAAGGTTACCAGTATATTATCGCCGCTCCTGCTGGTGGTAGTCAGTGCAATTGATATGGACAGATGTACTTACGAAGCAGTCTGAGTGGGGACATTGACATCTAAGAAGGTGGCTCAGTGAATTAAGAAGGACCAGGTGAAGCAGATTTGGAAGTAGGTGTTGAGGTTATCAAGGAAAGAGCAAAGATCCTTGTTGTGAGTCCAGATCATGAAAAGGTCATCTATGAATCTGAAGCAGACAGGATGTTTATAGTGTTAATTGGATAGGAATGATTCCTCCAGATGGCTCATAAATAAGGTGGCACAGGATTGTGTCACTTGAGTACCAATGGCAGTACCATGGATTTGTTTTTAGATTTGGCCTTCAAAAGTGAAATAACCGTGGGTCAGGATGTGAGGGCTAGGAGGATTAGGAACACGTGGTGGGTTTGGTATCAGAAGGACAATGGGAAAGAGAGTGTTCCATCACTATTGGCACATGGATTGTTGGTGTGAAGGAAATCACACTCACAGTGACCAACAGGGAGTCTGACAGGACCTGTGGAGAGGCAGAGAAGAAAGTGAGCAGTGTCTTGGGCGTAGGATGGGAGATTACAGACACCTATTGGAAGGTGTTGGTCAAAAAAGGCATAAGTTCATTCTGTGGGGACATTTTATTCAGCCACAATGGGACAACCACAAGTGAGGAGTGTTGTGAGTAGGTAAAATGTAGGAGTGCAGGGGTGTTACTGGTATGAGAAGGGAGGTGGATTCAGGTGCCAGGTTTCATAAGGCCTTGAGGAGCTGCTTGAAATCATGTTGGGCTTCTGGGATGGGACCATTGTTGTAAAGCTTGTAAGCAGAGGCAGAGGCAGAGGCCCTCAGGCACAGTCACTATGATTCAGGACCACTGTGGTGGAGTCTTTGCTCTTTCCTCAATAACCTCATTACACTCTCAAATCCACTTCACCTGGTCCTTCTCAACTCATCGAGTCATCTCAGTGATTTGGCTGAAACTTTGTGAGTAGTAGCCCGTAGATGCCCTTTTCAAGTTCCTACAGTATCATACCTGATTCAGCCATAGGACAAGGTAAAACACTTTAAAAATTTTCCAGTATAATGTGAGGGATTTTTGAGTAACATCTGTCAAGTAAGTGACATGGTGCTGTGGTCAAGCGCACCAACAGGCAATTCGCAGACTCAGGTTCAGTTGCCACCACTACTGTATCTATATATCCTTTTTATTTCATTCCTCACAGTGTTAAGCTACTGATTACAATATGTAAATATACTTAAACTGTTAAACTGTTCAATCTACATGATCAATTTAGTTACAATTACCTTCATTTAATTAATTAACTAATATATTTAAAAAGGAATTGTTTTTGATGATACATTGCTGACAGTTTCTTATTTCAATTGTTTACCAACTTTTTGTAATGGTCCCAAAGGCTGAGAAACAGCTTATCTCCATGTGTCTGCAGTGATTTTGCATAAAAACTTATAACATTTTTGGAAAATGAAAATCAAACAAGTTTCCTACCAGTGAAGTGATTGTTCAGAACACCGAAACAACAACTATTGATAATAATTTTTTAAAAAATTTCACCAATGCTCTTCATTATATGAAGATAGTAACTGTTCCGAAAGAACAGATACCAATAATGACCATATAGCTTCTATATAAAGAAACGATAATTCATCAAAACCCTCAGCTGCCAAAAGGTGTTGTTGATACACCTCAATGAGGAAAGCTGAAAATTTGTGCCCTGACCGGGACTTGAACCCGGGATCTCCTGCTTATATGGCAGACGCTCTATCCATCTGAGTCACCGAGGGCATAGAGGATGGTGCGACTGCAGGGACGTATCCCTTGCACGCTTCCTGTGAGACCCACATTCCTAACTGTCCACAACCTACATTCGTATTGTTCCTCCCATCATACACTGGTGCTGCTGTTTGCAGTGTCATCTCATCTCTCTGAAACTGCAGATGTTTGTGCAAGGTGTGTGTGTGTGTGTGTGTGTGTGTGTGTGTGTGTGTGTGTGTGTGTGTGTCTACTGCAGACAAAGGCCTTATGGCCAAAAGCTTTAATTGTGTGAATCTTTTTATTGTGCCTGTCGCAACTAAGCATCTCCACTATATGGTGAGTAGCAACTTTCCTTCTCTGGTATTGTTACATAAATTTTTCAATTTATTGCTGGTGATACCAGGGTAAAAAGCTTCAAATGTAAACATACAATAAGATATTGAAAAATCACCAAATTCATCAGTAAAAATGATGTTTCAACTTTGGAAGAAACAGTGGAAGCAGCAGAGAAGTTTTGTATACAGACTAGATGTATAATGTAAAACTTGATTATATGATTAACACTGAACAGACTGGATGGCTGTGTGAATCAGCATATATAGAATAATGGATTACATGGGCACAAAGACAATTTTGGTGAAAAACAAGTCAATCTCTCCAAAACCACCCACTCTTACAAAGCACATTACAGACTCATTGATTCATGAAAATTTTTGTCCCTTATGTTTTTATCTACACAAGAGCCAGACAATAAATTTGGTCCTTGAGTTGCCAGTACTGTTAATAAATTAGAAGAAGAATAGAAAATGTTATCATCAGTCATGTATGTGAATTGCGTTTGTGTGTGTGTGTGTGTGTGTGTGCGTGTGTGTGTGTGTGTGTGTGTGTGTGTGTGTGTGTGCATGGGGGGGGGGGGGGGGGTTACGCGCACGCTCATGTCTGTCTATTGCTGACGAAGGCCTTAACAGCCGAAAGCTGTGATTGTGAGTCTTTTTGTTGTGCCTATCTGCGACTCAGCATCTCCACTATATGGTGAGTAGCAACTTTTCTTCTCATAATATTGTTACATTTCATCCTGGATACTCCATTGGTTGATTTCCACAACATTAAAAAATTTTAAAGCTACATTCACGAAAATTGCTATTTCACTTCTTGATCAGGGGATGGAAGTTGCTATGGAAATACCCCCACAAGAATGCAAAAACGTTGGACTACAGCTATCAGAATCACTTTTTGGTCAGAAGTATATTTGGAAAAGACCAGGCTCAGAAGGTGTTCCAATTTGCAAACAGTATAAAAATTTGATTAAATACAAACAAAAACAAGAAATCTCTGCTGGCCATACAGTCTACAGAAACGAAGCTGGCAGGCACTAAGCTAGTCATCCTACAAAATATAAGTTCTAACAATAAATAAAAAAGCTTATAATTTATGGATAGAATTTTCGGAAATTTTGTTTTCATTTAAAACTTCACAAAATTATGTAAATTAACATTTAAATACATTAATTAATTAATTAAAGTAATCTATACTAAATTGAATCCAGTATATTAATTTCATATAGATAAATTGAACTGTTTAAATATGTTTAAATTTTATAATCAATAGTTCAACAAAAGCCGTGATAGCTGGAATCAAATCTGAGCTGATGAATTTCCTGTCAGTGCGCTTGACCACTGTACCACGACACTTGACAATAGTTGCTCAAAAATCCTTCACACCCCACTACTCGAACATTTTACTTTTTCCTATGGCCCACTCAGATGAGATGTTCCAAAAACTTGTACTCACATACTTTGAGCCAAATTGGTGAGCGCACCCTACCCTTTTGTGATGAACTTCCTAACAACATTTTAGGTATTTCTCATCAAAAGCATTTAGCAACTTACTTTCCATTTGGAGACTTTTACAATTTTACATGCTCAGTATGATCTTTTGCTGTCAAATATGTTTATTGTCACCCCATTCTCCAGTTTTACCCTACAATTACCTGTCCTTTTCCACTGTTTCACTCACATAGTTCAGGCACAAATCTAGGTGCTTCAGATTACTACCAGGTATATTTTCCAAGTATAGTTTTTAAATACAGCCACTGGGGTTAACAATCTGCACATGCAGCTATTAAGTACCCACAGATACCATATGTAAAACGTTCAATCATGTTCATATTTGCTTGTGCTTGTTTTAAACAAGCTTCACTTGATAGAAAATCCATCCAAATTTGAAGTGTGTGCAGTTACTTGTTTTCTGTGTGAAAAATATACAGAAGTTGCGAAAATTAGTGAAGTTCAGATCATAAAAAACTTACGAGTAAATGTAACAAAGAACTCGCCAAATAGTAGAGGATTGTGTCACATCAGTCACATAATCAACATTAAAAACTTTGATAGCTTTCAGACGTGCACACAAGCACGCGCGAGCGTGCACACACACACAATGTGTAGGAGGCTTGGAGACGGCTGGCTGTTGGCCAGAGGGCACACAGGATTGGAACATGGGAGGCAGAAGCAGTTAGTGCACAGGATGGGAATGTGACAGACACACTGGCACTGGTGAAGTTCTGATTAAACAGAACAGTGTAATTTATGAAGAAAACACTATGAATGATGGAATGGTAATAAAAATGGTGTACTAATGTTTATGATGAACTACAAATTTGTCTTCACTGAAGACTTAGTGTGGGAAGTTGGTGCAAAAGTTCAAGAAAACAGTTGCATTTTTGTCCTTTTTTAATGAGTAAAGCAATTCAAAATGAAATACAGAAACTGATGTTTCACAATTGCAGTAATACATGGCTACATGTCCACAAAGCTTTAGCATAAGCCAAACAACATATTATGAAGAGTAAAACGGTTCAAATGTGTCGAAGGAATATTTTATTTTCCATATTTCATTCAAAATGAAATATACAAACATTTAACAGTAATGATAAAGTAACATGCCTCTTGCCTTCACCCACGTCTTCACCCTAACAATAACTGGAATCTGAAAATCGGTACACATGTAACAGCATGCACTACCTAATGTGTTCCATAATGCCATGCATAGAAAAAGGATTCTTCTGGGCTGATACCTCGGGTTCTATTGGTGATAGAAAGGTAGAGTCAAGTGTTTGGGACAACCCTTGGGCTAGGGACGATTTGTATATCCAAGAGAAGGATCATTTTAGTGTCACTATCCTACAGTACAGGGTCAAAGTATGAATATTATGCACTTCCTTCTTCTTAGGCAAATGGAGAAAATCATTTGGTTCTTTTAGTATTTTATGTGGTCTACAGTGAAAGTTAACGGCTCGTGGAGGCACATTAGTTTGTGGATGGTTCCTTAGGGAACCCGAAAGACGGCTATGCACAGCAAACAGCTGAAATGTTTACAATATATTTTTATTATTATGATCTCAAACCAACCTCAAGAATTTTATTGATATCTTTATCCATTTCTGAAATACAGAGGTTCAAAGTTACCCTATCTGTACATGTAAAATATGCACACAAAATCTATTGTGGCAAAATGTAGTTTATGAACTGGAGCAGCACACAAAATTATGCTGTAAAGTGTGTGTATTATCATCAGATTGGTTCTGGGAACCCCATGTTGCAATACTGAGGCACATGCAAAATTTTTGTGCGCACATAAAATCCAGTTTGAGATGTAAAATTAATTTCGTGTTATTTCAGTTTCAAATAAATAAACTACCAAAATGTTACTGACCCATATAGTTATAGTCATACGTGTGATACCCCTGATTTACCAGGCAAAAGAAGGAAACCAGTGAAAAAGTGCTGCTATCTGAGCACAGAGAAGGCAAATACGCTCCTGTTTAAAAAGACTGACAGAAGAGTGGGGTACCACCTTCCTCGTTCTACCTTCCTCAGCAACTTTAAAAATTTTCTCAAAAATTTTGGCATGTGAACATGTTTGCACCTTTTTATGCTGAGAGAAGAAGACAGTGATATTGGGAAAGAGACAGAAAAGTAAGAATCTAGTAAGCAGTGGTTGTGGTACAAAAAGAGCAAAAGAAACAATGGCAGTGTGAAAGGAAAAAAGGGGGCACAGAGGCAGTGAAATATAGTTGACAGGGACAGAACAGTGCTAGGAAAACATTGAAGGAGACAGTGCCAGTGGGAAAGGAGCAAAGAGATGGAGAAAATAGGAGCGCTTGAGAGCCAGTGATAACGAGAGACTGTCTTTGACAATGAAAATGGGCAAAAGAGATAGAGAGAGCAAGAGATGAGACAGCAGCAGAGGGAAGGAATGAATTAGATAGTAGCATTAAGAGGGAGACAGTGACCAGTGACAGTGAGAGGAGAAAGTAGTATTGGGTCAGAATGAAGGAGACTGTGGCGGTGAGACACGAGACAGTGACAGTTACAGAGACACAAATAGATAATGACAATGAGATGGGCCGAATGAGTGAGAGAGAATGGGGAAGTGTGAGTGGATGAATATGAGTGACTTTTAGTGATGGACTAATAGGTCTGAGTGAGTTACAGATAGGGGAGCATGAGAGATAAGTTGCACACTAAAAATACGGTGAATATGTTTGCATGCCAAAATTTTTGGGAAATTTTTTAAAGGATCTGAGGAAGGTAGAATGAGGTGGCTGGTACTCCTCTTTTCAGTTAGGTTCTTTTAAACAGGAGCATATTCAGCTTTTTTGTGCTCCAATAGGAGCATCTTCCTGCTCGTTTTGTATGAATTGTTGCACGTATGGAAATGTAACATTCACAAAAACATCTAAAACACAAAAAACATCTAAATCTGCACACTTGCTCAAAATTGTAGATAATTAAAGACAGAATATTTCTTTACAATAAATAATGTGTAGTCATTTGTGTGTTTTACTTACTGACTGTGTCGGTATTTGGTGACAACCCTTTGGACACCACACTAAACACATCAAGCCACCCTTTGTCTTTTAGAATGCCTCTCTGCAGCGAATTAACAAAATTCTGAAACAAGAAAGTTCTAATTATAGTATTGTGCTAAATAATATTCCTATGCAGTTACAACATATACTAGGCATAATATGCAAGTCTGCTATATGTTATTCGCACTGACATACTAACTAAACAGTACAAAATTTCAAAACATATGCAACAAAATCTTGTAGCTGACATTATTTCAATATCAAATTTTATCTGCAATACTTTGAAAAACCTATATGTAATAATATGCTTTGGTGTCATAGCTTGGTGGTGGTTTGGAAGCCAAGATTAAGAGGTGCTGCCTACAATGAAAATGGCCAAACAAATTTGAAAGAAGCTGAAGAGAAATGTCATTCTCTTCTCTTCTGTTCTGTGATACACTTTGGATATCTTGTTCAGATTAATAAGACATCTGTACACCCAATTTGTAATTGTTACATAGAATAACCAAGTACAGAAGAGTTCTTTAAAAAGTCGTTATGTCACTTAATAGTGTAAATGCTATAAAGATCTTTTACAGCCTTTGACCCTCTGCAGACAAAAAAGAAGTCACATGGCAAGAGTTGGTAGCCCTGCATATCACATCCACTGCACCAACAAAATTCAAGAAAGGCAACCATATAAGGAGACAATCAAGGTAAAAGTTATCATGAAGAGTACTAGGGTGGCAGGTTACTCGTCAAATTGTTGGTTCAGTTCCACCATCTGAAGCCTTTTTTAAATTCTTCATCTTGCTTAGACCTGAGACAGAATGGGTTTTAACCCCAAGTAAAGGACATAGGTAAGAGGTGCTGAAATAAGAGATCTTTTTCAAAAATAAGAATAATCTTTAAAAAGTAGCAAAAGAAAATACTACATTGCCAACCTCAAGAAATAGCAATATAGACGACTGTAAAAACCAAGTAAGTGTAAACTGTCACAAGAGACAGGGTAAAGGTGATTGGTTGACCATAGCTAGCTGGCCAACAGTGAAAGATCTTTACATGTTGAAGAAATGTTCAATTTGTGAATTAAAAGACATTACATTGACAAAATGGAAGACCTGATTCTGAAATTATGAGGGCGGTCACAACTTCCAGCAGCATCGGCGGCAGTCAACCAACGTGATGCCAGAGGAGCACCGGTTCGCATTGCAGTGGCTGGTTAGCTAAAGAGCAGCTCATCACGACATCGCTTCGCCCACACGCCGGAGTCAGCAATGCAGTGCCCCAATAGGGCAACTACTTAGGGGAGCTGTAACAGCCCCGAGACAAAATTGTTTTTATGCAGTGATCTGTTTGTGGAGTGTTGTATATAAGTGTCAAATTGATTCTTTGTTTTTATTTCAAAACAAAATCAGAGGACATCTAGGTCCTTAAGAGCATAGACTGTTGTAGTTACTATATGCCAATTATTAAATGCAACATAGGATCAATCATTCCTTCTCATCCCGTACGGTGAGTCTCCCCTGACACGCGGGTCTGGGTGATTTTCCCGAAATCTATCCCTTTTCATAGACATCTCCAGTTCTTTACCTTCACCCCTCTTCCTTCCCCTTCAACCCTTCTGCCTGCAGAAGGAGCCATTGGCTCCAAAAGCTGACCAATTACAACCGTCTTTTATGTGTGTGTTCTGCAGCCACTTGGTAGGTAGATTTTTTTTATCTATCCAATTAAAGAACAGTTATTTTGCATGTTTTGTACATGAGACTTTCAACCTTTACTTTCCTACTACGAATATTGGTTGGGTTTTATATATCTGGATTTTCTACCTTTCCTTTCCTATTATGAATATCGGTTGGGTTTTATATATCTACTTTAGGTGAGGTTAACTAATATAAGGTGTTAAGTAGGTACTGTCAGTGGTTAAGTACAAAGGTACTTATAATCAAATACGTATGTTTCACAGTGATGAAATACTGTGAGCAACCATTGACTACAGACTGACAAATAAAAGACTAATTGCCACTGCTGACTGACTTGTTACTCAATCTCTTTTTTTCTACACATAGCGGTGGTATGGGAATGACCTGTACCATTTCTTTTACGTATAATGATAAAGAATGGGGCACCCACATCACAAAGATGACAATGCATGTACACAGTACTTGTCTGAATGATAAGATGTAAGTGCAGTTCTTACAAATGTAGGGAACTGTAATTATCAGCATGTAACTGCTTATTGTAAATAGAGACTTACACCTTGATTATCTCAATAAATTTGAGAACATAGTGCTGTTACATACAATAATTTAATGGCAGCATAAAACTGATTACCTTTGAGTAAATGTAATGAAATAATGATCAAGCCTCGTCAAACATGACAATTCTCTTATGGGTTTTCTTTCTCTATGAAAATCTAAAAATGTAGTTACTAAGTAGTTAGATGGCAATAGTAGTTTAAGAAAACGAGACAGGATAAGGAAACAAAATTGGTAAAAACTCATTTAATCCTTTAGCTAAGTAAGCATAAATATATGCTAAACACATAACCAAAAGGAAAATGAAATCGTTATTAAGCTTAGGAATGACAAACCAAAATGACTGACTTAAGATGTACAATCATACGTGTTCTGTTATGTGGAGAAATGAAATTGAATTCAGTCCTACAAGACATTAATTTTAGTAGTGTTAAGAATTTATCAGAAGGTGGAGGTTATAAAAGGATTGTAATCAGTTAAGTAAGTTATTTTACATGACATCTTTCATCTTACTGAGGGGATCTGTAATGCAACAGGTTGTTCCACCTTTTCCTCACAATCAGAAGAAAACCAAAAGGAAAATGAAATCGTTATTAAGCTTAGGAATGACAAACCAAAATGACTGACTTAAGATGTACAATCATACGAGTTCTGTTATGTGGAGAAATGAAATTGAATTCAGCCCTACAAGACATTAATTTTAGTAGTGTTAAGAATTTATCAGAAGGTGGAGGTTATAAAAGGATTGTAATCAGTTAAGTAAGTTATTTTACATGACATCTTTCATCTTACTGAGGGGATCTGTAATGCAACAGGTTGTTCCACCTTTTCCTCACAATCAGAAGAAAAACATTTACATAAAAACATTTTTAAGTAGTTAGCATGTAGAGAATTTTTCTTGAACATGCACCAGTTTGATCAGTGCACAGAGTTGGAGCAAGATGTGCAAGCACAGAACGTAACCAAGTGCGCGACACCAATTGAGCATCTCCACCTGTTGTGAAGGGATCACTTATGCTCTTGTGTCACAGCTTGGTGGTGTTTTGGTAGGCAGAGGACAAGAGGCACTGCCTACAATGACAACAACCACACACAGTTGAAAGAAACTGAAGAGAAATGTCACTATGTTGTTCTGATTGATAAGAGACCAATGTTGTAATTGTTACACAGAACAACCAAACATAGAAGAGTTCTTTAAAAAGTCATTACATCATTTAGTTGAGCACCTGCACTGAAGAAGCACTGTGGGAGTTACATAAAGTGAACCAGTGATAGAACTGAACTGCCAACAAGTGAGCCTGTAGTATCACACCTTGCACAGTGTCGAAAGAACACAAAATCCAGCTGATGCCTAAATGGCGGAGTACCTTCAATATGCACTATACGAGCACTGTCCCCAAAGAAGCCCACAGGCTGGGTGGCACCCTTAGTTACAGGCTCTTCTAGTCCTTTGGGTTGTAATTTCTCTAACTCTGCTAATGACAGAAGCAACAGAACCATTGTGGTACTTTTTCTCATGGAAATATGTTTTAAAATACAATTTTAAGGCATGGACTATTTAAAACCTTGTGGTCATGTTTGTTATTGAAATATGTTTCAAAATACTAATTTTAAGGCATGCACTTTTTCACATCCATATCTGGACAGTCTCTTTGGCATATCTGGACAGTCTCTTTGGTTAAGTATCTTACTCCATAAAGGGTGTCCCATCACATTTTTCAATGCACTGCCTTCATCTCAGTTGAAGTACTGCTCTGGAAGAGTGTTCTACAACATGCCACCTTGTTATTACACTTCATTACACACAGGACTCCTTCAGACCTTGCACTACAAAATACTGGGTTACATTTTTTCACTACTTAAGACGAATAACTGAATAAACTAGCTATGAAACTGATTTGTATAATGACACTCCTTCTTTTGCCATAGTATTTAAATTTAATAGAGGTTAAATGGTTGAAAATGGACTTAAAGTCCTGACTTAATTCATTATTTCGTATTCGGTGATCAACATTAAATTAAAATGAAATGAGACTATCAATTAGACAAACCACTGCTTAAGCAGAGTGTTTTGGAAACATGGATATTGCTTACATAGTCATGTTACAGCCTATTCTCAACTGTTTTACAATTTAGCTTTCTTTCTCTTTTCTGAGATATAAGAAAGGACCTTTCCCACAAGGGTAGGTCCATACAAACAAATTATTTTTTAAATCAAAAACTTGCACTAAGAAAAATGCAAATACATTAGTGAAATATTTTACATCTTTAGCACTCACATTCAGCCACACAATATCAAACAATAAAGAAACCAAATATCAAAAGACGAATGTTAAGTGCATTATATTTTGTGATTTGCCATCCATCTAATAAATACAATTAATCAATTAATTGTCACAGATCATCAGCAGACAGTATTCATAGGCTTCCAGTAAACAGTACCTGTAGTTCTGTAACTATCATAAATGAGAAGAGTCTGTCTAATCCAGTCAGTCCCGCAGTTCCTACGGAACGTGTTATTTTGGAAAAACTTTTGATATTCATGATTTCATTGTGTGTTTTCATGTCATACCATGCTGTTTTCTGTTCTATGTAAACTGTAGACCTGAAAAAAAAAATCAATAGCAAAAGTGAAGTAAAAATAATTATTATAATTATCAACAGAGTTATTATTTATCGAATTCTCTGTAACTACTTACTTAGGGTCTGTCACACGCAAAAGTTCTCTTGCTAGCCTGCCTATAAAATTGACAGATGTGTTATCAGCAGGAGGAAAGCGAGGAATAGGAATTGTCCTGCTTTGATACACACTTTGCCAATCTTGCACTTTATTCCTCAAAAAGCTGTTGCACTCTTGTTCCACATTGTAACTTATTATCCGAGATACTTCTTCATGCCATATTTTTAACCCATATATGTTAACATAATCTTGAATGTATTCAAAAGATCGACGATATCCATCCATTATCTTTTCCAGACTTTCTAGTTTAGTCATAAGTTCACTTGTCTGTAAAAAAAATTACATGTATAAATATTAGTATACATACAAGTACTTCCTAACACAAATATCTAAAAAGTCTCTTGCAATTAGAGTTTGTGCAAAAATGGTATCACAATGTATGAAACTTTGACATCTTGCTTTATATTTATACACTTGTGCTCACAAATAGATGACTAACAACAACACACATTTATTCTTCATCATCAAAAAGAGTCAATGAGAGACTTAGTACTTTTGAGTGACAGAATCCTGAAAGCTCCTTAAAAATTTATTGTATTACCAACTGAAAATTTGCTTCAATACTTTTTAATATTTGTGCACAGAAACTGTCTTCTGATTGTTTGAGATTGCACATTATTACAGAGTCAAAAAATACTTGTGTAGTTATTGTCAATTAACACTGAAAAGGGAAGCTCTCACACTACTTGACAACAACATATGGATGTCCACCTTATTGCATGGACGAGGGACTTCAGCTCATGATATATATGAGAAAAATTACCACCATAGCTAAATCTTGAGAATTTCTTTATTCTTTCACATGATTAGTTTTGGTAGTACATTACCACCATCCTCAGGCCCCACCCCTGCCAAAAGTGTATTTGATTTCCTTGGTGCATTTACTGTGGGATCCGTGTTACTAGCACACATGGGCTAGCTTTCATCAGGAGTCTATAATCAATGTGCATTGGAGACAACACGGTGTCGAGTATAGACCCCTGATGAAAGCTATCCCATGTGTGCTAGTAACACGGATTCCACAGTAAACGCACCAAGGAAATCAAATACTCTTTTGGCAGGAGTGGGGCCCGAGAATGGCAGTAATGTGCTGCCAAAACTAGTTGTGTGATACAATAAAGACATTCTCAAGATACAACTATGCTGGTACTTTCTCACATATGTTACAGCAATAGTTATGGAACTTCGTAGAGTAAACAAACAAAGCAAGTGGTGTCGTGTGTGGTGTTTTACACATTGTTGCAACCCCTAAAACTTGGCTTACAAAAGTAGGGCATGTGACTATAATGAACAAATTTGTTCAGAAAAGGGCAGCTCATTTTGTATTATCACGAAACAGGGGAGAGAGTGTCATGAATGTGATAAGTAAGTTGGTGTGGGAATCATGGGTTTTATTGTAACAAGATCTTTTTACAAAACTTTAAGTCACCAACTTTCTCCTCCAAATTCCAAAATAATTCATACTATGTAGATGTCGATGTAGATAACAGCCCAAACATGCTATACCCATGTGTCTTAATATTATCAAGTGGTATGGCATGTACTCTGCCTGCTTGTTGTTATCATGGAGCTACTTAAGTCGATTGGTTCAAGGCATAGGTCTGTTCCTACATTAACTTGCACTTTATCCTCTGGGGTATACACTTGTGTGTGTGTGTGTGTGTGTGTGTGATAAAATGCTCTGTGGCACTCAAGCTGCGGTTTTTATTCACTTGTTCTTGTCCAAGACACCATAAAATAGAAACAATACAATTATTAAGCAAAATTGTAATTTACAGTATTAAAACAAACCTAACATAACCAGTCGACTTGTCAAAAATACACTATTAATAATATAAAACACTGGAAACTCCAGGTAGGAATATTAACAATTCAGGAAAAGACAGATTGCTACTTACCGTAAAGAAGACACATTAAGTTGCAGACAGCCACAATTAAAAGACACTTACATAAAGCTTTTGGCCACAGCCTTCATCAGCAAAAGAGGAATACACACCATTCATACACACAAGCAAACACACATCATGCACTTGTGACCGCCAACTCCAGCACCTTGGCCAGAATGCATTCTGGAGTTGGCTGAAGTTGGTGGTCATGTGTACATGAAGTGTGCTTGCTTGTGTGTATGAATGGTGTGCATTTCTCTTTTGCTGATGAAAGCTGTGGCCGAAAGCTTCACGTGTCATTTAATTGTTCCTGTCCACAACTTAACATGTCTTCTTTATGGTAAGTAGCACTCTGCCTTTTCCTACATTGTTACTATTAATATAAATGTCCTGTGGTGGTAATGGAAATTGTGTCCAACAAGGTTTTCAGGAGTTTAAATTTGAAAATTAGTCCAGAAAAAAACCAGCCTGCATAGCCTTGTTATTTGTTGCAACCTTTAGGTTGCAATATCCACAGCATTCATAAGTACTAACGTAGCCCCTTTCTTCAAATTTCCTTTATACCGGGATATACCCATCCTTAGATGATACAGGACTTTCCAAGTTGCACAAGGGAGTTCAGAACACCCAGAATTGTTTCATGGGTATTTTGGAACAAGTTCTGCAACAGCTCTCCTCAGCACTTATTAGGTACAGGATTTATGTTAGTTTTCAATAATATGTTTCCGGATACTTGAGAGCATTGTCAAACTGTTTCTGAAAGTCAATGTTTCAGTCATTGTTGTAAGTGGCCACCAGGTTGATGTATTTACTGTTCATTTACAAAAATAAACTCCCTCTTAAGTGCCTCAAAATTAAAAAATAACATTTAAAAAGATGAGAGAAGTAGTAAGGACATTTAAGAGGTGTAAATATAGGACACACAAATACTGAAATTAGTAAGTATTTGTACAGCAAATTCTTAATGTATGTGACATGTTACTAGCAATTCACTACTAGTACTTTGAACTAGATGCAAATTTTTGAACTCAAATGTCTTTACATTCTAGTGTGACCTACTCAAACACCACTACAAAATAAAATTATGCAGGTTACAGGGTTCATTACTTAGAGGAGTGTTACTCCTGTATCAGTATAATGAAAGTATTAGAAGGAATGACAAGGACATTAGAAATAGAGCAGGATTTCAAATTTGGAAAAGTATTCGGAAGGAAATCAGCAGTATTCTTTTCAAAACAACCAACCCAACGTCTGCCTTAACTGATTGAGGGAAACCACAAAAAACATAACTCTTAACAACTGGATGGGGGTTTGAAACTCCATCCTTCCAGATACGAGGCCAGTGTACTAACCGCTGCACCACCTCACATGATCGAAATATTGAATTTACAGCCTCCGTATATGCTAATACAACTGATGCATTTAATTCAGACTAAATGTGATTCTGGTACAAATTCACATCAAATCGGACACTACCAATGAGAAGAAAAAGACAACTGAAGCTGCTTTTAAAGCATTGCCTAGCTAATACCCATTTATACTTACGTTATTATTTCCACATAGAATGCCTCAGGAAGAAACTTAACATCTGCTTCGGCAAGCAGGCTGTACTTTTGCCACATACAATATAGGAACAAATCAAATTAATTCCAAATACACATTGTTACTACTGTGACAGTAGTAAGATTTCAACATCTTTTTTCCTATCGTGGATAAGTAAAATACTGGAACCGTAACTGAAAGAAACGTAACTGTTCCTGGATTCACTATCCGAAGGGAACTTGTGACGAAGCAAGTAGGAACATTTTTACTTCCCCTCTTGTTTTGCAATCGGCCTCCTTAAAATTCATTTTTTTCATGTCTGACTAATTACCATTAGCATAAGTTAGTTTAATCTGCATTTCCATAAAAAGAGAAAGGTTGGCCTTCCGTTTCAAAGAATGTAACACCAGATATAATTTTGTGCTTAGTTTTATGTATGTAATTGATTTTCTAATTTATTTTGGCTATTCCTAATTAATATCTTTCATTATAGGGTGAAATCAGTAATTGTTTCGTAACTTAAATTCTACTGTTGACTTATAAACAAATATAAATTCTATAGTAATTATAAACATTTGGAAGAACAACTAATAGCATTCTTTTAAGTATTTATTTGGCTCAATTCAAAAACATGTTAGCAAAGATAGCTCTTAATATTAATTACAAAGTAACTACCAGTTTTATCAAAATATTGTTTGCATTACTATACATGTTAATTTCATGATTGAAACAAATAATTCAGCCTAACTCACGAGTAGAAGAAACTGTTAAAAAGACACAATTTTTCGATTTATTCAGATAATTCAATAAGTTAAGTTTTAATTGTAATTTCTGTAACTTACACATCAAACAAAGTGTAGTTTCAGTGCCTATTATTGTGATGATATATAAAGGCCCAATTTTTGGTCCAGAGACAGTCAATCCATGGCCGAGTTTCATACAAGGAACCCGTGTTGGTTAGATCAACAACAATGCATCCACTTAACTGTGAAATAAGTGTAATAGGCTGTGTGCTGAAACAATGACAGTGTCTGTTCAATACATACCATATTACGCGGCAAGAACTGTGTGGTTAGGTTTTCACTGCTCACATATCTTCAACAGGAAACCATTGTAGCAATATGTTGATGTTTGCTTGCAAACTATTCTGGCCATATAACTGTGTATTACTGGGGGTTGTGAACAGTGAAAGTAAAGAACTGTGAAATGCAAATGTGCACCTGTTCACTTCTACCCCCATTTTTCAGCCAGTGTAGCAATGCAGTACGTTGACTCCGAGGACAATCAACGAAGAAATAAAGGGCGGACATCACAAACTGCATAAAAAGGTCCTACCATCTAAAAGTGCAAAGCATTGTCAACCTCTTGGTGATATTTCTTTTACCAGCACAATGTAGTAGGGTGACATATAGAAAAGTAAATTCTTTCTAAGAAGGAGAATTCAATCAAACTGTAGGACTGAATTTTTATTTTCAAATTAAAATCTGTCATATGTATACGCAAGTGCACCACAGTACCAACCTACAAGATATAGCAACCAAATAACAATAGAAATATGATTTATTAAAAATAAAGAACATATTCTCCTCTCTTGTCTATACAATGCTGCATATTACATTCCATTATTCAAAGCAGAACTGTAGCACTTGTTCAATAATTCTTGTCTTTTTGCTTTTACCTGGTCCACAGACAGATTGTGTTCCCTTCAATGCATTTTTCACTTTTAGGAGCAGGAACAAGTCACCGAGTGGGGTGGGGGTGAGGGTCAAGATCTGGTGAATATGGAGAATGCTAGAGCACAAGAAAGTGTTTCCCCATTAAAAACTGCTTCATAGATAGTGCACAGTGAGTTGGAATGGTGTACTGGTGCAGAATCCAAGAGTTTTTCTGTCACACATGTGAACCTTTCTCCATTACTCTTTCCTTTCCCACAGCTGGGTTATGACTACTTTGTAGTATTTCTGAGTAATAGT
This sequence comes from Schistocerca americana, assembly GCF_021461395.2. Classification (NCBI taxonomy): domain Eukaryota; kingdom Metazoa; phylum Arthropoda; class Insecta; order Orthoptera; family Acrididae; genus Schistocerca; species Schistocerca americana. The sequence continues at coordinate 959,360,655 of NC_060121.1, read as the reverse complement.
TTGACTCCCAGGCAACCATTCAGTCACATGGAACACCCTTGATTCTTAGTGATCTGGGGTTCTTCCAGTGTCTTTCTAGGTCATCCTATAAAATTCATGTTTCATCAGCTCTGATGACACTTGTGACCAAGTCAGGTTGTTGTGTGAGTTGTCCCATGATGTTAAGGCATATGTTCTTCAAATTGCCTTTTTGTTTGACAGCACTATTCTTGCATAAATTTTTGCTATGTTGAATTCATCATGTTGAATTTGTCTTACAGACTCACTGTTAGTGTTTATTATGCTGGTGATCGTATACGTGCCGATCTTTGCAGAGAATTCGTTAATTCTTTGAATGTTTTCTTCAGTTCCTGCAGTCACAGGTCAACTTGGGTGTTCATCATCTTTCACCTCTTACTGACCTGCAGATAACTGTTTTCTGCCAAACACCTCCTTTAACATTTGAATACATTCCACTGGAAACTTTTTAATTTCATTAATACTTCAATAAGCAGTCTACTCCAAACCAATTTCAAATGCCTCGTTTGTTCCAAGTTTTTTATGGATTAATTTTTAAGATGATGTATATTTTGTTAGTCGATCGACGATTTTACAGTCCTATCAACTGCCACACACATTTGGAGCCACACTGAACCTTATAGAAGATTTTTCCAGGTTAGGGCGAAAAAGTGTTTATGCACATTCGAGCTTGCTACTTACATGTTATTACCAGAGTGCACAAGCCACAAAGAAATCCTACTTTGTAATTTATTTTAGTAACAAAATATAAGTAACACTGATAAAAATTTTGCCCCCGTCAAAATCCTTGCAGGATCCAGCTACAAAAAGTTAACTAATCTGGCAGATCATAATATTCTTATAAGCCAAATTGTTACATAATATCTAAATAATTATAAAAACAAAAATAGTTGCATACATATTGTTAAAAACATGATTAAATTAGGCAGTCTTATCTCTTCAATTTCAAAAAATTATTAATTTCCCATCCAAATTTTATCTGAATTATATTAATAAAAGTAACAACACAGTCTTCCTGTTTCAGAAATATTATACTTTTAATGTAACATATAAGCTATTCTTTGAGGTAATGGCAATTTTTAATTCTTCATTAGTTTAGTTGTTATTTTTAAATTAGTCCACTGACTTCATTGTTTTTCACACAAATGTCCACCATATACCAGTGTAGCTTTGGAAAACAAACATAAAATAAAAAATTCGTGGCATAGCCTTAATTGCTACATCTATTTCTGATGCTTTAGGTGCTGCTTCTTGCAAAAAAAAAATGTTTTTGATCTCTAGCTCTTTTTTCTTCTGAAGTACCATATTTATTCGAATCTAAGCCGCACTCGGATGTAAGCCGCACCTAAAAAATGAGACTCAAAATAAAGGAAAAAAAAAATTTCCCGAATCTAAGCCACACCTGAAATTTGAGACTCGAAATTCAAGGAGAGAGAAACGTTTTAGGCCACACCTCCAAATCGAAACAAAGCTGGTCCATTGTAATATGAGACACAATTTAGGTCGAATGAATGATACACCTACAGTAGTTTGGTTCGTGTCGTAAGCTTAGCAGTTAAGCTTTACCAGGTAACCCTTGCTATGCATCAGGCGCTCCGTCCGTATTTATACGGGTACCCTTCCTTTTTCACGTGCTTCATCTGGTTTGAATCGATTGCTTATTTTGCTTTGATCTGATAAGTGCCGTTTTCTTTGTTATAGGTGTTTACGCCACTCTAAGCTGAAAATGCATTACTGTACTGTGTCATACATTGTTTGTCGCATTCTTATAGTGTGTGTTTACGGCTTGTCACCGCTCGCGGCATGGCTTGCTTTTGTGGGCGCTACCGCCGCTTACAAGAGAGAGAGAGAGAGAGAGAGAGAGAGAGAGAGAGAGAGAGAGAGAGAGAGAGAGAGGGGAATCGTCTCATTAGCAAAACAACGGCAAGAGACTGCTATTTGTTGTTATATACACTGCTGCTTTCTTTGATAATGATCAACAAGAACCAAATAATAGACTGCGTATGATAGAACATGTTCTGAACGAGAGTTAGGCGAAAATTTTTCTCCGTTTGGAAATCTTTGCGGCCGCTTCTTTAGTACATCAAATTCTGCACAGAAATTAGAGTCATCTTAGATTTAAAAATCTAGTCAGTTGCCGTGCTTCATTTCTGACTGTATCACTATTAGGCATAAGTATAATACGAATATAAACATGACACGATACGTATATTCTTCCACGTTTGCTGTTGTCTCACTCTAGTTTCATAGTTTATTACAGACAGGAATTAAATGTGATAGCAGCAAACACGAGAGAATACATGGCAAAATGTTTATGCTCATATTATTCTTACGGCGAAGAGGATACTGTATGTGATTCACATTTCATGTTTCCTATTAGCAACTATCTCTTCTCACAGGTAGGAAAAAATTCAGAACGTAGAGTTGGCCATATTGACAAACACCCCAAACAGTCTTGCCAGTCGGATTTTCATAGTACATTGAAATTCTGCTACATTCGAAGATGAACAATACGGAATTTGTATTTACTTCGTTGGATAATGTATGAAAATGTAGGGTTGAAACTCGGGGCAGAGAAAAAAAGCCTCGTCTTTCATCTTTTTTTAAATTTATTTACTGACGCAGAGGTTTTGGCCCCAGTATGTATCTTTGTGCCTACAAAGCATGCCTGTGTAGCGCTACATATATTCGACGGCAGAAATTAGTTGTGGCGGCACCTACCAACATTTTTCAGAACTTCTGCTTGCTTTGCACTCGATTCTAAGCCGCAGGCGGTTTTTTGGATTACAAAAACTGGAAAAAAAGTGCGGATTAGATTCGAGTAAATACGGTAGCCATTTTTGCCTTTCTTGCACAACTGTTCTTTCTTCTTCTCAAAAAATTCCACATATTTTGAATGAGCATCTTGTGTAGTGTGAATTAGGCTCTTAAGAGACTGAAACACTAGGCGCACCACCAACATTCTGTACAGCATCGTGAACAACCCATAAAGCACCAAGACTTTCCTCATGCTGATTCTCTATTAAGCAGTCTGAATTAACAGAGAACCCTTTTTCAAGAGCAATATTTTCACAAGAAAGAATAAGTACCATCTTCACAAACAAAAGGGATACTGAACAAGGCTTTGGCAAGACTGCAAAGAAAGAAAACCAGAATTTATCCAGAGTCTGTGTGTCCAAATTGAATTTCTGTATTGCTTCAGCTGCACCAGGCAAATTGTAGATATGATATCCTTGTGCTTTTGCTTTATTTTGTATGCTTTTGCTCCCAAGAACCACTGCTTCTGGGTGCTTAACATATCTAAACAAGACAGAAGTCACTGCTCGGCTATTGCAGGCTGTTCTGCTATAATACATGGATCACGACAGGAGATAGCTCTTGTCAACTCAAAAGAAAGAGGATATCTATCCACCATATTTTAAGGGTGGCCAAATACACCTCACAACACTCATATTGAACATGCAACAATGTAGTCCTGGCAAATTCTTGCTTTCAAAGCACGATTAGTTTAAAAACCTAAGCCAACTTCTTTGGCAATTAAAATACATTGATGTGATGCAAGATCACTTTTTGATAATGAAGTTTTATTCTCTAACACATGTTTCTTTACAATTCTGACCACTGCAGAAGTTACTAGATATGCAAGTTCTCGGTAAAGGAGAGGTGCCACCGCCTTCTCTGTCTAAAAGTTTCTCAAAAACAGTTCAACTAATGTTCATGTTGTTGTTGTGGTCTTCAGTCCTGAGACTGGCTTGATGCAGCTCTCCATGCTACTCTATCCTGTGCAAGCTTCTTCATCTCCCAGTACCTACTGCAACCTACATCCTTCTGAATCTGCTTAGTGTATTCATCTCTTGGTCTCCCTCTACGATTTTTACCCTCCACGGTGCCCTCCAATGCTAAATTTGTGATCCCTCGATGCCTCAAAACATGTCCTACCAACCGATCCCTTCTTCTAGTCAAGTTGTGGCACAAACTCCTCTTCTCCCCAATCCTACTCAATACCTCCTCATTAGTTACGTGATCTACCCACCTTATCTTCAGCATTCTTCTGTAGCACCACATTTCGAAAGCTTCTATTCTCTTCTTGTCCAAACTAGTTATCGTCCATGTTTCACTTCCATACATGGCTACACTCCATACAAATACTTTCAGAAACAACTTCCTGACACTTAAATCTATACTCGATGTTAACAAGTTTCTCTTCTTGAGAAACGCTTTCCTTGCCATTGCCAGTCTACATTTTATATCCTCTCTGCTTCGACCATCATCGGTTATTTTACTCCCTAAATAGCAAAACTCCTTTACTATTCTAAGTGTCTCATTTCCTAATCTAATTCCCTCAGCATCACCCGACTTAATTTGACTACATTCCATTATCCTCGTTTTGCTTTTGTTGATGTTCATCTTATATCCTCCTTTCAAGACACTGTCCATTCCGTTCAACTGCTCTTCCAAGTCTTTTGCTGTCTCTGACAGAATTACAATGTCATTGGCGAACCTCAAAGTTTTTACTTCTTCTCCATGAATTTTAATACCTACTCCGAATTTTTCTTTTGTTTCCTTTACTGCTTGCTCAATATACAGATTGAATAACATCGGGGAAAGGCTACAACCCTGTCTCACTCCTTTCCCAACCACTCCTTCCCTTTCATGCCCCTCGACTCTTATAACTGCCATCTGGTTTCTGTACAAGTTGTAAATAGCCTTTCGCTCCCTGTATTTTACCCCTGCCACCTTCAGAATTTGAAAGAGAGTATTCCAGTTAACATTGTCAAAAGCTTTCTCTAAGTCTACAAATGCTAGAAATGTAGGTTTGCCTTTTCTTAATCTTTCTTCTAAGATAAGTCGTAAGGTCAGTATTGCCTCACGTGTTCCAACATTTCTACGGAATCCAAACTGATCTTCCCCAAGGTCGGCTTCTACCAGTTTTTCCATTCGTCTGTAAAGAATTCGCGTTAGTATTTTGCAGCTGTGACTTATTAAACTGATAGTTCGGTAATTTTCACATCTGTCAACTAATGTTCAAGCAGTAATAAAAAATGATACCTTTGCTGGGAGAAGTTTATATTTCAGAGTGTTTGAGACAACTTTGAAATTATGATTATTTTGTTCAGAGGGTTTTTCAAGGAACCTAGCATTATATTTGCTCACAGGGCTACCCTCACCTTTTCAATCCACTGAACTGAATAAAACTTTAGAGGAAAAACATTATACTGTGTACTCAGCATGAAGTGTCCTCTTCTAGACGGTGAATCTTTGCAAAGAAAATATAAACTAATCAAAAATTCCATTATTTTCCACTGTGCAGCTATCATGCCATCTTTAAAAGCAGGATGTACCACATGCAAGCCAGAACTACATATGTCAAAGGAGAGTAGCACTAATAAGATTTGCATCCCTCGGGTCAGATTTGAGCTCTCTCAAAACCTTCAAGTTCACTGTTGGACCATTCATAGACAACTGAATAATTGTTTTTTCTCAAGTCAACTTCTCCCGATTCTTTTTTCTTTTTCCTGATCACTTGCTTTAGTGCTGCTGAGAAAGATTGAAGAATAATATTTTGTCAGTACATGCCCAAGCTTCTCATCACAATATTGTACTAGAATGTCCCTTTGTTGCCATTGGGACACCTTATTTAAGCATTCATCACTACCCAATAACTATAAAAGAACATTTTTCAAGATCTGTTGAAAATCTGTTTTGAAAATATGGAGATACACCGTGTACTACACCGAAGAACCAAAGAAATTGGTACAGGCATGCGCATTCAAATACAGATATAAATAAACAGCCAAAATACAAAGCTGAGGTCGGCAATGCCTATATAAGATAACAAGTGTCTGGCGCAGTTGTTAGATCAGGTACTGCTGCTACAATGGCACGCTATCAAGATTTCAGTGAGTTTGAACACGGTATTATAATCAGCGCACAAGCGATGAGACACAGCATCTCCAAGGTAGTGATGAAGTGGGATTTTCCCATACGGCAGTTTCATGAGTGTACTGTGAATATCAGGAATCCAGCAAAACATCAAATCTACATCTCTGCAGCTGAAAAAAGATCCTGCAAGAACGGAAACGACAACAACTGAAGAGAATTGTTCAATGTGACAGAATTGCAACCCTTCTGCAAATTACTGCAGATTTCAATGCTGGTCCATCAACAAGTGTTAGTGTGTGAACAATTTAACGAAACATCATCAATATGGGCTTTTGGAGCTGAAGGTTCATTCGTGTACCCTTGATGACTGCATGACACAAAGCTTCGTGCCTCGCCTGGGTCCTTCAACACCAACATCAGACTGTTGATGACAAACATGCTGCCTGGTTGGACGAGTCTCGTTTCAAATTGTATCGAGCAGATGGACGTGTAGGGTTATCGAGACAACCTCATGAATCCATGGACCCTGCATGTCAGCAGGGGATTATTCAAGCTGGTGGAGGCTCTGTAATGGTGTGGTAAGTCTAGATATGACTCTGACAGGTGACACATATGTAAGCATCCTGCCTGATCACCAGCATACATTCATGTCCATTGTGCATTCCGACAGACTTGGGCAATTCCAGCAGGACAATGTGACACCCCCCACATCCAGAATTGCTACAGAATGGCTCCAGGAACACTCTTCTAAGTTTGAACACTTCCAATGGCCACCAAACTCCACAGACATGAACATCATTGAGCATATCTGAGATGCCTTACAACATGCTGTTCAGAAGAGATCTGCACTCCCTCATACTCTTACGGATTTATGGACAGTCCTGGAGGAGTCATGGTGTCAGCTCCCTCCAGCGCTACTTCAGACATTAGTCGCGTCCATACCATGTTGTGTTGTGGCACTTCTGTGTGCTCGTGGGGGACCTATGCGATATTAGGCAGGTGTACCAGTTTCTTTCGCTCTTCAGTGTACATGGTATATGTGAGGTTGGTTTGAAAAGTTCTCGGAATGGAATAGGAAAAAAGTCACTGAAACTTCATTTATTTTTCAATGTAGACTCCTTGTAGATTAATGCACTTGGTCCAACAATGTTCCAGTGCCTTGACCCCATCCTGAAAATGAGTTTCCTCCAGGCCTGCAAAATAGTTGTCAACTCCAGCTATCAATTCTTTGTTTGAAGTGATTCTTCGTCCACCAAGAAAAATTTTCAGTTTTGGGAAGAGATGGAAGTCTGACGGAGCCATATCAGGTGAATAAGACAGGTGTGGCAACAGTTCATACCATAGTTCATGTAATTTTGCCACAGCGACAGCACATGTGTGCGGCCGCCCATCTTGCAGATAATTTTTTCATTTCTAATTCTTCAGTTAAAATGTGATATACCCTTTCAAATGACATCTGGCAAGCATGAGTAATTCCATGCAGTTTCAAGTGGTGACCCTCCATACCCATTTTGGGCACTTTTGTAATGATTTCTTGAGTAGTAACATATCTTGGCCGACCACAAGGTGGATCATCATCTAAGCTCTTCCGACCAAATTTAAATTCATTTGTCAACTTGGCAACAGTTGAATATGAAGGAGCAAAGTCCGCCAGTGTATTCTGGAAATTGGCATTAATGTCCTTTGCTCTCATATCTTTCTTTACGAAATACTTAATCACTGCTTGAGTCTCGATTTTTTCCATCTTCGCAAATCACTACGCAGGAACAACAGAGCCATGTCACCGCCACAGCTCTCCTCCAAGAGCACTGATATGGCACGTGTTTACAAGCAACAGTCCAATGAATATTGTAAACAACTCGTTGCGCTAGTGCTGTCCTCACGTAGTGATTCTGAGAACTTTTCAAACCACCCTTGTACTAATTTGTCCTTTTTTAATTCTGTTTTTGTTGCAAATTCACTATAAGGGAACACAGCTTTCAAATTTGCAGCAGTGTCTGCTGCACTTAGAAAATAGAAATGTCTTTCAACTGCAGTCAAACACCACACTATTTCTGCTTACAAATTTCTGAGTCCACTTCCTGAGATTATGGCTGGTGCCGGTGCTTCAGATGTGCTTCCTTGTTGAGAGTTGGATACCTGTGCTGTCACTAACGATTCTCTGCCTTCTAGGAAAAATACATATTTTGGAACAATGTACCTTGTACACGCTTGTCGGATAAATTCAATAAAAATTATGTTTTCTAAAATATCTCACCAATAACACTATTTTCTGCAATGCTCTCCTGTTTTAAGGAAGACTATTGGAAAAATAGCTTAATTTCACATTTTTGTTATAGTATCAAGATGACGATAAATAGTTTGGACAAGAAGAGAATAGAAGCTTTCGAAATGTGGTGCTACAGAAGAATGCTGAAGATTAGATGGGTAGATCACGTAACTAATGAGGAGGTATTGAATAGAATTGGGGAGAAGAGGAGTTTGTGGCATAACTCGACAAGAAGAAGGGACCGGTTGGTAGGACATGTTCTGAGGCATCAAGGGATCACAAATTTAGCATTGGAGGGTAGTGTGGAGGGTAAAAATCATAGAGGGAGACCAATAGATGAATACACTAAGTGGATTCAGAAGGACGTAGGTTGCAGTAAGTACTGGGAGATGAAGAAATTTGCACAGGATAGAGCAGCATGGAGAGCTGCATCAAACCAGTCTCAGGACTGAAGACCACAACAACAACAACAACAACAAGATACTGCTTGTGCTGATTTGATTTAGTATCACTCCAGAGGGCGGTTCCTCCCATCAATCCTACATCTGTACTTTTATGGCACCGTCTACAATATACAGAGGTTTCAGATTTTGGATCAGCTTGAATCCAAGGATACTCCAACTCATAAAGTGGATTATATCTATAATTTTAGAAAGTGTATAATATACAGCAAACTCAGTTTATTGGTGTTTGTTGGCAGTGTGAAGGCATCTAATTGTTTAAATATAGTATTTTATTTATTTTAAACAGTTCAAAATAATTGTATTTTTTTTCATCTTTCCATGCAAAAAAACTCTCTTGTTTTAAATGCATAAAGCATTCCTACACTGTGTATCAGCTTCAAAAAATTAATTTAATGATTTCTCCCTGCATGTCTATTATTATCATGTGAGCATTTTAATGTGCATTAAAACATTCTTAAAAATCAATACATAAGGCAATGAGAAATTAAAGGCTATTAAATTTCCTAACATTAATTTTGCAGACTACAACACAACTTTTGTAACATAATTAACAATACACTTAACCCTAAATTTTGTTTAAACTCAAACAATATTCTATGAGTTACCTTTTTTACAGTAAACAGCTATCAATCAACTAAGTCCCGCTGCAAAAAAAAAGAAGACTATGGACTACACGCAGTGGCAAACAACAAAAAATGTTACCATTTGCAATTATGAAGTTAAGTCCCCCAACCCGATGCTGTTTGTTGTGACATCATCTTGTGCTGTAATCCTGCTGTTTTATAATACTGGAGGACTTGACCTGGTGTTTATACATGTTTAACATACCATGTTTATGTTAAGTGCACATAGCTTTTGTACTGCATACTGCAGCAGGAGCTATCACCAGTCTGATAATCGAAGTTTACCAAAAATGAAGAACATTAAGCAAAAAAGTAAAATTAATCGGATGTGTTGCACTGTGTTTGTAGAAGTGACGTCATAAAGTATTGCCTACATAATAAATTTATTTCCTCTTCAAAATAATAAAGTCCTACACATTAATATACAATATATAAAACAATGGAAACTCCACATAGGAATATCAACAATGTAGGAAAAGATAGATTGTTACTTACCATAAAGAAGACACGTTAAATTAATGACAGGCACAACTAAAAGACAGTTACACAAAGAAGCCACAGCTTTCATCAGCAAATACAGAACACACACCATTCATATAAACAAGCAAGCAAACCTCACACACACATGACCGCCAACTCCAGCAGCTCAGGCCAGAATTCCATTGGCATTCTGGCCTGAGCTTGTTTGTGTCTATGAATGGTGTGTGTTTCTCTGGTTCCCTTTTGCTGATGAAGGCTGTGGCACAAAAGCTTCACGTAAGTGTCTTTTAATTGTGCCTGTCTGCAACTTAACGTGTCTTCTTTACAGTAAGAAGCAATATATGTTTTCCTACATTGTTAAAATATATAAAATTAATACTTAAAAATCAAATTCCCAGGTTCTCCTGGCTTTTTAAAGACGCTCAAAAATCCTGTATATATCGTTGGTTTTTTTTTTTAAATTCACAATGCAGTACGCACACTATTGAAGTTAATGTGGTGCCATTTTTCTAAGTCAACCATTATCATTGCACAATTACTCAACAATGTCCTCTACAGCTCCTCTAAAGCTAAGGCTCAAAAGTAAAGCAAAGCAGACAAAGATGAAAGGATGTTTGGTAGTTCCAGAAGTATCAAGGTTAACTACATTCCAATGCCACCTCATACCACACAGTTGCACAGCTGGAGGTGCACATTCTTGTTATCTAATTGCAACACCCCAAATTCTTTGCTATACATGAAAGCATTTGGATACTTGTCACAAAATATTTCACTTCTATTCTGTAATGTGGTGAACATCACTTTATCTGTTAAGGAGACATGCAGCAGTTCTAAATGTGATTCAAGTGCTGTTATTATTATTGTTATTACTATTATTGTTATTATTATTATTATTAGTAGTAGTAGTAGCAGTAGTAGTAGTAGTGTTTGGTGACACTGCATGTCTGCAGCAATGTCTTTTCACACGACAATACGGAATTAGGAGTGGGAATTATACTTGTCAATTCAAGTTACTGTCACATCCCAAATTTTAAATGTGCATCTGCATATCATGTAATGAATTTAACACTTAAACAGTGGATAATCCAGGATGGAGTGTAACAATATAATGAAAAGAATAGTTGCAACTCACCATATAGCAGACACGCTGAGTCGCAGAAAGGTACAACAAAAAGACTATTGGAAAGTTAGCTTTTAGCCAACAAGGCCTTTGTCAAAAGCAGACAGCGTGCACGCGCGCGCCCACACACACACACACACACACACACACACACACACACACACACATTTGACCGCAGTCTGTGGCAGCTGGAGCCAGACTGTGAGCAGCAGCACATTATGAGAGAGGCAATGGGGTGAAAAAGAGGAGGCTGGACAGGAGAGGGGTAGGGACACAGGGTGGGGCTGGGGGGACAGTAAAGTGCAGCTGGAAGTGTGCAAGGATGGGGTGGAGAGTAGGGCAGCTAGCTGCAGTTGGGAGGTTAGAGTGAGGGCAGGGGAGCAGAAAAGGAGAGAAGTAAAAAAACTGGGTGCGTTCGTGGAATGAGGGTTGTGTAGTGCTGGAATGGGAACAGGGAAGGGGCTAGATGGGTAAGTCCAATGACTGACGAAGGTTGAGGCCAGGAGGTTACCACCCATTATCCCTCCCACTCCTTCTACAGTGGTATTCCATCACCCACCAAATCTACACATTATCCTCATCCATCCTTACAAAACTCCTACCCCCCAACCCATTGCCTTATAGCTCACTTACCTGTAATAGACCACCACCTACTCCAGTCCAGTCACAAAACTTCACCTATCCCATAAAAGACATGGCTACCTGTGAAACCAGTTAAGTGACCTACAAGCTAAGCTCAAACCACTGTGCTGATTTCTACATGGACATGTTAACCAATAAGCTGTCTGTCCACATAAATGACCACCAACAAACTGTGGCCGGGAAACAACTGGACCACCCTGTTGCTGAGCATGCCCCCTGCGATGATGTCTTTCATTTCAATGACTGCTTCAGAGACTGTGCCATCTGGATCCTTCAGACCATCACCAGCTTTTCTGAATTGCACAGGTGGAAAATTTCCCTGCAATGTATCCTGTGTTCCCATAACCCTCTTCACTTCAACTTCCATTAGTCATTGTCCTTACCCATCTAGCCCTTCCCTGTTCCCATTCCAGCACTACACAGCCGTCATTCCACCAACATACCCAGTCTTTTTACTTTTCTGTATTTCCACTACCTCCCTCTCTCCCCCACCATCCATCTAACCTCCCAACTGCAATTAGCTGTCCTACTCTCCACCTTGTCCCTGCATGCTCCCAGCAGGACTTTAGTATCTCCCAACCCTAACCTGTATCCCTTCCCCTCCCTGCCCCCGCCCCCCCCCCTTACCCCCACCCAGTTGCCTCTCCCACAATGTGTTGCTGCTTCAAGTCTGGCTCCAGCTGCCAGAGGTTGTGGTCATGTGAGTGTAAGTTGCGTTTGTGTGTGTGTGTGTGTGTGTGTGTGTGTGTGTGTGTGCGCACAGGTGCGTGTGTGTATGCTGTCTGTTTTTGATAAAGGCCTTGTTGGCTGAAGGCTAACTTCCTGCAACTCAGCATGTCCACTATATGGTGCGTAGCAACAATCCTTTTCATTATATTGAATTTAACACTTAGTGTACAACAGACATAAAACTATGGCTATTGTAGTAATTGGAATGTGCAGCGGAAATAATTTACGTCATATCATTACTATCATTTTCCATGTTCTCGAACACATATTTATGATTCCCACAAATTTCTGTGAGGTATGCAGATCTCATTGTTTCTGCTGTGATGGCTAATGATGGTAGCAGCATCACTGAAGAAAATAATCGTTATTTTTGAAGTCTTTATTGTTGTCCCTTGCTTTCTAGGCATTAACTGACAATCAACTTCTCTCTGTTTCATGCTTTTGTGCATTTTTGTGTTGATTTTGTGTTCAAAAAGTGCAGTGAAGAGGAGAAATGTTTCGGGCAAATGGTTTGCTAAGTCCCTCACAAGTCTCCAGAACATGAAAATGAAGTATTTAATGAAGGTTCACATTATAAATCATCTGAAAATAGTGTAACACTAGAACTCCTTTTCCTTTTTTTTTCTGCAGCAAATACTATTAAATTGGAGTTTAATTTAATCCCAGCCATACCAAAATAAGCATGTTTAAAGTAGGTAGTCGAATAAACTTAAAAATGCTTTCAATTTCCAACTACAGAATTCAACACACAAGTTATAACCTCCAAAAAAATCACAAATTTTAGTCAGTCCCCAGGTAATTACTGCTCCCCATGAGACCCCCACCCAAAGTGTCCACCGTTTTCTGCCACAGGCCCTGCTTTCGCAATGCTGGAACACAACTATTGTACAGGGTGATTATAATAAAAATTAAACTTTCAAACCACTGTGGAAATAACACCACTGGTCAGAATGATGTCAAATTGCAATGGAATATTATCAGAAAAGAGGGAAAACGTATGGCAGAAGAAAAATAAATAATTACAAAATGCAGCAATAGATGGCACTGTAAGCATCATAATTTAATAGTAGTTGACTACAAATGACAAATGAATGATACAACAATGCCTATGGTGTACATCTGACATTAAACAAACTGTACTACTCAGTGTGCATGGGTGTACAGGTGTGATACTGTTAGTTACATAATCCCATCCACCACGGCAAGGTCATGTCACAACGGATGGGAAAAATAAGTTTTTAATTGTCCTGAGGCCAAAAACCGCATAAACGGCATTAATAAAAATCAAATCGTATTATTAATTTCTGTTTGACTGGCGTAAAACATGTTCAATACGCTGTCCACCGTTTTCTGCCATTTTCTGCAACAGGTTAAAACTGAGGAACAGCATGTTCCACAACTCATAGAAGTGTTTCCGGGGACACGTTTAGAATGTGTTATGCAATGCCTGCCTTCAATGCAATCGGAACACTGAACACAACATCTTTCCAATAGCCCCACAGCCATAAGTCACACAGATTAAGATCCGGTGAACGGGACAGTCAGGTTATATGGAATGGCAGCTGGTAATTCTAGCATTTCCAAAATGGCACATCAGCAGCTGCTTAACTGGATTTGCAACATGCGGAGGTGCTCTGCCTTGCATAAAAATGAACCCATCAACACATCCACACTGCTGGAGAGCAGGAATGATGCAGTTGCACAAAAGATACTCCTAGCACTTACCAGTGACGTTATAGGTAACAGGACTGGAAGCACGTGTTGCTTCAAAAAAAAAATGGCCCTATGATAAATGATACCATAAACCCGCACCACACAATGAACTTTTCAGGATGAAGTGGCACTGGTTGATTTGCGTGTGGATTTTCCATTGCCCATATTTGACAATTCTGTATACTGATATAACCTGTCAGATGGAGGTGGGCTTTGTCTGTCCACAAAATCTTCCGTGGCTAATCATTTTCAACTTCCATGCAAGTAAGAAATCGTGTCAACAGGAAGCAACTCGTGCACATGGATAATTTTGAATGGATAGCAAAGAAGGATGTTTCATAGGATTTTATGTACCGTGCTCATGGGTATGTCCAATGTTCGGGCAATTCTCCGTGCACTACACATTTGCACACCACCACTTCATCTCCTCCTGGACTGCTGTGGCCACTGCTTCCAGTGATGTTGAATCAATTCGTTTCCTCCCTCTACCAGGTTGCACACGAAAAGAACCCATCTTTTCGAATTTCTGAATCATCTTCTCCAGACCCACGGCAGTCATCGGACCGACGCCTTTTTACAGACCCTTCAGCGTCCAGAACTTCTGCAGTGTGACATGTTCACAGTCATCATTCTTGTAATACAGCTTTACAAGCAGAGCACAATCCTCAATTGCGACATCATGGCGAACATTGCAGATGCTAAAGGAGGAAACGCCTTGTACCCAGCATGTTTATACCAACTTCAATAGGTCGTGCACATGACAGGTGTTTACATTTACGTATTCTGATACATACAATGCCATCTATTGATCAATTTTCACACTATTTTTTTTTCTTATGCCATACACTTTCCCCCTTCTCCGATAATATTCCGTTGCAATTTGACATCAATCTGACATGTGGTGTTATTTCTACTGTGTTTTAAAAATTTAACTTTAATTATAATCACCCCGTACAAGTATGAAGGTGAGTAGAATACAATACTGTAGCAATTACAAAAATTACACATCAAGTTTTAGTGGAACATGAAGTGACTATAGTGGAGAAACAACAGGTGTAGCATGGGAAGAATGACTGCTTGTCGAGTTTCTGACTGAGCTGTTATTTTCCTAGTTTTATCTCCATGGCCTCTACAGGATCAATACTTAGGGGACCAAGGTATATTAATACTTTCTGATCTGAAGATAAGATTTTTGAGCTTTGAATCAGTTCTTGTGAGATGTACAGTGTCTTTCATTGTGTGTCTGCCAGT
Source organism: Schistocerca americana (assembly GCF_021461395.2). Taxonomy (NCBI): domain Eukaryota; kingdom Metazoa; phylum Arthropoda; class Insecta; order Orthoptera; family Acrididae; genus Schistocerca; species Schistocerca americana. The sequence goes on along the minus strand of NC_060121.1, from coordinate 959,345,463 downwards.
CAAGATTTTTTTACTGTTTCTGTGACATTCTCCTATCAGTCTAATATGTTTTTGATGATTTGTACTGCCCTTCTTTGCATAAGCCAGATGTCAGTACCCCTACACTTGAACAGTATTCCCATCCATGGGCCATACAAATGTTTTGCATGTAATCTTTTTTATAGAAAAATTGGTGGCACACATTATCCTATCAAGGAATTGTTGCCTGCAATTTGCTTCACCTACAACTATGTGACTGTTCCATGTTATATCTTGGCACATCATTAGTATCAATTGTGTGGCATGAATTACTAACTAAGGTTAGGAGCCATTAATGTAGTAGTCAAAGGCTACATAACATTTATGCTTCAAGAAATGTATTACATTGTATTCCTCCAGCCTAAGAACTTATTTTCGCACAGGCTGATGGGCGTATGTATGTGTGTGTAAGTGTAGTCTAGCTCAAAAAACAGATTCAGCTGAAGGCTAGCAAAGTTATCAGTCTTGATTATTTGGCTTCTGAAGATTCAACAGCTCTACTGTGCAGCAAGTTGTTACTTTTACTCCTAAGTTATTTCTATTTACATTCTACAAAGACTTTCCATTACCATAGTGAGACTCATATTTAGTATCTATCAAATCATTAATGTATAGCATGAACAATAATTGTCCTATAGCTCCTCTCTGGCTCATACCAAGTACAGCATTACTCTAGCGTCTATACCTGACACTCTACACAGGATAATATGCTGTGTCTTGCCTATGAAATTATCGAGCAAGTTACAATTAATGTTAGGTAACAAGAGGTACTGAATGAAAAGATTTTCACACATCTACCAGCAATTCGAAAAATACTAGTTTATCTGATGGGGAACAAGATGTCAACAGCATTATAAAAATTTAGATCTTACTTTAACAGAATTCATAGAATCTATTTACACTAACCTTGCTTTTCTGGTTGAAAACCAGTAATGTGTTGAGTGCAGTAGCTATTTGTTTAACAAGTTCTTTGCGAATGCCATCTTCCAGTAACTGTTTTGGATCCACACGGATAATACCAACTAAAGTACTTTTCATTTTTAGAATACCTTCTGTGAAGACTGAAACAGCATGTGTTAAGCGTGCAACCTGACAAAGTAAAAGCAGATTATCAACATTCAGCAAACGCTCCATCAATGACCATTAACTTAAAATTCTAAGAACATTTTCTTTGAAAGGAGAAGGAACTATAAAATAATAATCACTTTGCAGATATGGTATAAAGGACCATACAACTGTACATGTGCATCCTGCCCAAATATAACCGAAATGAAATGCAATTAGCTTCAACAAAGACATATTACTATCTAGTATGACATAACACAATATTAGTTTCACATTAACGGAGCTTTTGGATAACAAAGTGCACTGCTGTCTAATTGCTTTACAGAGCTTTTTTTCAATTGGCAGTTGCACACACCGTGTTTCTCCCTGATAAAAATTGTTATCTCCAAAGTCAATGTCCTCATCTGAAGATGAAGAACAGGTCGTCATTGAAAATACTTAATAAATCTTTATCAACTGAGGATGTTGTTTACAGTTTCTCTCGATAAATACACCACAGATTGAAACAGAGCCAGATTACATTTTTGGAGACCTTTTTAAAGCAACTGATAGCATAAATCATGAAACATTGGTAAAAAAAACTGCATTTTAATTAAATTAATGAGTAAAAAATCATGAGTTGGAAAGAATGAAGAAAGTTGAGCTCAATATTTGTAAGATGGCAAATAGAAAGCATTTTATGTGCGATAACAAATAAAAAAATATAGCTGTAATAATGTACCATAAGCTACTCTTTATGGCATAATCCGTATCACTTCAGGCACAGGGTTACCTTCATAGTCTCGGATGTTATTGAATTCAGCACATGTTAAAATTCAAGAGTAAGTAAGAAACATGTATTTTTTTATTTTCTACAAAAAATTTCCTGCCTCGAGATACAGGCCTCCAACGATGACACCGCGAACACCATTTTCAAGATGTTAATTTCGGAATTTTTTTTTAAAATGCAGTACCTCTGTAACAGTTCTAGGTATTTTGTTAGAGTTTTTTTTAATTTGAAAGATAATTGATTTATGATTACAATGGTCTCCTCTGTTTGGACATATCTATCAAAGTTCTTTTACAGCCGTATTTTGAATTTAGATTTTTTTCTGTTGATTAGTACCATGTAGTATTATATTCTCTGTAAAGGAGGACTTCCACTTTTACTTTGGGCAGGTTTTATTTTATAAAATCTTTTCTTTTTTTTTTTTTTTAACTTTCGTGGGTAATGTATGTCTTCACATAAGTTGTTTCTTACTAATTTCTTTGTTAATGGAAAATCTCATATAAAGATGTGAAACAAATACTAACAAAGAGATAGAGGGGCTGGCCAGTACTTACCTCAGCTCAGTACAGCCGATAGATACACATAAAACAGAACTGAAAATTTACATTCCTAGCTTTCGGAACAAATGTTCCTTCATCAGGGAGGAGAGAGGGGAAAGAAAGGGAAGAAGGGAAAGGAGATTCAGTTACTCACAACCCAGGTTATGAAGCAACAGGGAAAGGAAAATGGGAGGGTAGCAAGGATGGAGGCATGATTGTCAGAGGGAAGCCAAAGATATTCTACTGTAAGTACTGAGACAGCTTCAAACCAAAGAGTATGCATACAGAAGTAAAGAGGTATATAGTATAAAGATAAACACAACTATGTAGGATGAAAAGATGTGTGAATGGCTAAAGAGGAAAGAGAAAGAGAAGAAGACTGAAGAGTGAATGGGTGTGAGGTTGTTTAACGTAGGTTCAGTCCAGGGGGATGGCGGGATGAAAGGATGTGTTGGAGTGCAAGTTCCCATCTCCGCAGTTCAGAGGGACTGGTGTTGGGTGGGAGAAGCCAAATGGCACATACAGTGTAGCAGGTTCCTAGGTCCCTAGAATTATGCTGGAGCGCATGCTCCGCTACTGGGTATTGGGCATCTCCTAGGCGGACAGTTTGTCTGTGTCCGTTCATGCGCTCAGCCAGTTTAATTGTTGTCATGCCGATGTAAAAGGCTGTGCAGTGCAGGCATGTCAGTTGATAAATGACATGTGTAGTTTCACACGTAGCCCTGCCTTGAATTGTGTGTGTTTTACCAGTAGCGGGGCTGGAGTAGGTGGTTGTGGGGGGATGCATGGGGCAGGTTTTGCAGCAGGGTCGGTTACAGGGGTAGGAACCGCTGGGTAGAGAAGGTAGTCTGGGAATATTGTAGGGTTTAACAAGGATGTTACGGAAGTTAGGGGGGCGATGAAAGGCAACTCTGGGTGGTGTGGGGAGAATTTTGTCAAGGGATGATCTCATTTCAGGGGTTGACTTGAGAAAGTCATGTCCCTGGCGGAGTAAGTTGTTGATGTTTTCGAGGCCAGGATAATGTTGAGTGACAAGGGGGATGCTTCTGTGTGGTCTGGGGGTAGGAACATTGTTGTTGGACGGGGAGGAATGTATTACATACATTCCTCCCCGTCCAACAACAATGTATTACATACATTCCTCCCCGTCCAACAACAATGTATTACATACATTCCTCCCCGTCCAACAACAATGTATTACATACATTCCTCCCTGTCCAACAACAATGTTCCTACCCCCAGACCACACAGAAGCATCCCCCTTGTCACTCAATATTATCCTGGCCTCGAAAACATCAACAACTTACTCTGCCAGGGATATGACTTTCTCAAGTCAACCCCTGAAATGAGATCATCCCTTGACAAAATTCTCCCCACACTACCCAGAGTTGCCTTTCGTCGCCCCCCTAACCTCCGTAACATCGTTGTTAAACCCTACAATATTCCCAGACTACCTTCTCTATCCAGCAGTTCCTACCCCTGTAACCGACCCTGCTGCAAAACCTGCCCCATGCATCCCCCCACAACCACCTACTCCAGCCCCGCTACTGGTAAAACACACACAATTCAAGGCAGGGCTACGTGTGAAACTACACATGTCATTTATCAACTGACATGCCTGCACTGCACAGCCTTTTACATCGGCATGACAACAACTAAACTGGCTGAGCGCATGAACGGACACAGACAAACTGTCCGCCTAGGAGATGCCCAATACCCAGTAGCGGAGCATGCCCTCCAGCATAATTCTAGGGACCTAGGAACCTGCTACACCGTATGTGCCATTTGGCTTCTCCCACCCAACACCAGTCCCTCTGAACTGCGGAGATGGGAACTTGCACTCCAACACATCCTTTCATCCCGCCATCCCCCTGGACTGAACCTACGTTAAACAACCTCACTCCCATTCACTCTTCAGTCTTCTCCTCTTTCTCTTTCCTCTTTAGCCATTCACACATCTTTTCATCCTACATAGTTGTGTTTATCTTTATACTATATACCTCTTTACTTCTGTATGCACACTCTTTGGTTTGAAGCTGTCTCAGTACTTACAGTAGAATATCTTTGGCTTCCCTCTGACAACCATGCCTCCATCCTTGCTACCCTCCCATTTTCCTTTCCCTGTTGCTTCATAACCTGGGTTGTGAGTAACTGAATCTCCTTTCCCTTCTTCCCTTTCTTTCCCCTCTCTCCTCCCTGATGAAGGAACATTTGTTCCGAAAGCTAGGAATGTAAATTTTCAGTTCTGTTTTATGTGTATCTATCGGCTGTACTGAGCTGAGGTAAGTACTGGTCAGCCCCTCTATCTCTTTGTTAATTTCTTTGTTACAATGTTTATTTCTATTGTCTTCATTGGGGTTATTTCTTATCACTTTCTTTGTTGCAGTTATTTCTTTTCACTTTCATTGTTGCAAGTATTTCTTACACTTTGTTATAGTTTCTTGTCAGTTTCTTTGTCGTGGCTGTTCATTGCAGGTTTCTGTATTGTAGTTGTTCAGTGCTAATTTGTTTACTGAACAGGCTTCTAAGAAATCTGAGACCATCCTGTGAGTTCTGTGTTTTCATGAGGAATTTCCAGTTGACACAGTTGCAGTGTGTTCTGCAAAAAGAACTGTTTGAAATGTCTTCTGACTAGGGCCACAGGAGACTATTTGCATATCCATAAATGAGTGATATGTAAGACAAACAAAAAACAGACGTTGTTCAGGTTGGGAGTAAGTGTTCTCATTTGAAGACTCTGTTTCAAAGTTAAAATTTTTCCAGTGATGACTTTTTGTGTTCTAAAAGTTTTGACAGAATAACAACAATGATACTATCTGAACAAGTGAAGCCTCCCATGGTGTAGATGATGCAGATTTGCATCAATAGAGGAAGAATTAAATGCCCTGAATCAGTAAACTATAGAGGTAGGTGTTAGTCCTGTTAAGAAACTGTGGTCAGTGAGGTCTAGTCATAAGCTCTATGCATAAGGAAAGTGCAGAGCAATTACTAAAGCTATGGATGAATACACTACAGCAAACTGACCACACTCTTCAAAGTAGAAATTCCATCTTCAGAAGAAAATGAACCAAAACAGTCTTGCACCTCTCACCAGGAATTTTTCACAAATATCAATTCAGCTTTTGAATATTGTGCACCCTAAAAGTGAAAAGCTGCAAGTTTTAACCATCATTCCAGATACATTTTCAAAGAAAACACTTTTGTACCATGTTCCACTAGTATCAAAGTACATGTAGACAAATCGAGAAATGTGAGATCTGTAAAAGAAGTCCTTGGAAGACCAGGTCCCTATTATTGTCATCCTGTAGAACCAGCTCAAGTTCAAGTTCAAATAGTGCAGACATTTTATCTGGAAGATAAATGGGACTGTTCTCGTGAGAGTGCCAACAAAAAAGACCCTATAACTGTAACAGTTGAAGGTCAAAACATTGTGAAAGTGAAGAGGTACATGACTCACCGTATTAAACAAACTTTTGCAATTTATAAGAGCAGCTATACAACTTCACATATTGGAAGATCAAAATTTTGTGCACAAAGACCTAAGTGGGTAGTTCCACACCCACCTAGATATGTCTGTTTATGTGTGTAATGTGCAAATTTAGAATTGATTGTGTAGTAACATTGAAAAAAGTGCTGGAGCACGTGACACATAACATCTTGGTTGGGTGTGTGAAGTCGTTAGTAGTCTGTGATGTAAAGCAAGAGACTTGTTTGTTTCAAGAGTATGGTGACTGCCCTGGAAAAGAAGGTCTGTCTTTACAGACACTTGGCCTGGAAGACATAGTAGATAACTCTGCAGAAATTACATACGTGACATGGGAGGAAAATAAACTAATCAAGAAAACTGTTGCCTTTGACAGTTTCATTGATGAACTTGGTAAATGGTCAGTGAAAGCAGTAACACACTAGCATCTGAAAAAACTGCAACAGCGACACATTGCAGAAGTGAAAGGGTGTGTACAGGTTGAAGAACTATGTTTAGTGCTTCACTGTGATTTTGCTGAGAACTGGTCTGTAATTCTCCCACAAGAAGTACAAGGGTATCATTGGAGTAATGAACAGGTTTCAATTTTTACAGGAATGACATATTTTCAAAACAAGACCACTAGTGTAGCAGTTATAAGTGATGACACAGGACATGACTCAGCATACGCTTTGCTAGTGATGCGCAAAATTCTTCAACTGCAAACAGGGGCAGAGAAGATCATCATTATTTCTGATGAAGCTCCTAGTCGTTTTAAAAATCGTTGCCAGCTGTTTGAATTGAGTAAGTCGCTTGTGCCAACTGACTAGTTATAGGGTGCTACTGGTCACGGGAAGGGTCCCTGTGATGGTGTAGTACGCCTGCTGAAGCACCATGCTACAAAACTTAATCTTTCCAGACCACATACAGCTGTGATTCAGAATGGTGAGGATTTTACAAGAGTCTGTGATGTTCACCTGCTTTATTTCATTGTTGATTGTCCTTGGTGTTGAAGAAAAAGCGTTGTGATACTGGCTGAAAAATGGAGGGTGTAAGTTCAACACTGACTACTTTAAATGACGTAGCCGACAGGTGCACATTTGTGTTTCACAGTTCTTTACTTTCACTGTTCCCCCCTCCCCACAATAATACACAGTTACTTGGCCAGTGCACTAATTTTTAACTTTCGATAAGCCTCATTAATAGGTTGCAGGCAATAATCTACATACTGCTACAATAGTTTACTGTTGAACATCTACGAGCAGTAAAAACCTAACCACACATTTCACAGTCTTTCAAATAAATTGAATACACACTGTCATTGCTTTAACACATGGCCTATTGGTGTAACACTTATTTCACAGTTAAGTTGATTCATTGAAATCGGGCCCTCATACATCATCACAATAATAGGCACTGAAACTACACACTGTTGGATGTTTATTTTACAGAAATTACATTTAAAACTTAGCTCATTCTATTAATTGAATACATCGAAAACTTCCTTCTTTTTAACAGTTTCTTCTACTCAAAAGTTAAGCTGAATGATTTGTTTAAATAGCGAAATTAACAAATATCATTACACAAACAATACTTCTGACAAAACTGTTAATTAGTTCGGAATTAATTAAAGGCTAGCTTTGCTAACATGTTTTCAAATAGAGCCAAATAGACCCTATAAGAATACTGTAAGTTGTCCCTCCAAATGTTTACAATTAGTACAGTTTATATTTGTTTATAAGTCATAAATAGAATTTAAGTTACGAAACAATTACTGAATTCACCCTATGACAAAACAAACTAACTAGGCATAGTCAAAATAAATTAGAAAATCAATTACATACAAAATTAGATCTGGTGGTATATTCTTTATGACTAAGGGCCAACCTATTTCTTTTATAAAAATGCAGATTATACTCGCATATGTTAATGATAATTAGTTAGACATTAAAAAAATGAATTTTAAGAGGGCAGATGGGAAAACAACAGGGGAAGTAAAATTATCCTAGCTTGCTTCGTCACAAGTCGTGAAATCTTACATGTCCACAGCCCTCATTCTGGAAACCTCATTCTTTTGTCCAAAGAGGAAATTAAAGAAGTCTGAGAGCAGAAAAAAGAAGAATGGTCGAAACAAACTACTCCTATGAAAGGAATTCAGAAGATAATATTCAGATTCACAACCTGACAAAGGGAATGTTTGTAGTGTGTGTATGACTGTGACTGGTGGATTGCAGAAATTATAGACACTAGTTATGAGTTAAACAAAATTGTGGTGAACTTTATGCTACCATATGGACCAGCTGCTGGATATAGGTTTCCAGCTGAAGGACAGCAACAATGCCATCAGTGCTTACTTCCTGTTCACAATGTTTTGAAGACTGTAAGTACTCCAGTACCTATTGGTTCAACAGGAAGGCATCACTCCATATAAAAGGAAGATACTGAAGCAGTGGAACACATTTTTATTTCATTGACTGGCTCATTTCAGTACAAAACAGAGTGCACAGAAGTTGCACCTTTCACGCAAATTTTGGAACCATTTAAAATGTTTGAAACATGAGTCTCTCACTCATTTTTCAAAACTAAAATTATGTTAAATAAGACTAGGTTTCTATGAGCCTGTTATGTGATAATGTGGTAATAAAACAGATTTTATGTATGGCAAAAAAATTCAATTGTTTTTTTCAGGGAGTGTAGGATTATACGATACTAATAGGTAGGGGGAAAAAAAGAAAATCAAAATTTTATGGATTGGCATTTTTGAAAAAAAAAATTCCATAAATTATAAAAAAAGTTCAGAACGCTATAGTAAAAGAACATTGACAGATAAGTCCAAATGGAGGCTTTCTTTGTAATCATAAAGCAATCATCTTTCAAATAAAAAAGCCAGCAAAATTTCTAGAACTGTTCCAGAGATACAGCATTCTAAAAATTTTTCCAAAATTCGCTTCTTCAAAATGGTATACGCAGAGTCATCTTTGGAGAGTTGTATCTTGGAGCAGAAACTTTTTGGGGGGGAAAAAAAAAAAAGTGTGTTCCTTGCTTAGTCCTTCATTTTAACATATGCTAAATTTAATAACATCCTAGACTATGGAGGTAAGATATTTCCTGTCCTAGCTGAATTGATATGGACTACACCTTATGTAACAAAAAACAAAATGATCCTTAACCGAATCCTGCATCTTCGCAGATGGACAGTGACAACATACCTCATGGCGCTCTTCTAACTGTGCAAGCTCTCTCAGCCTTTCTTTCTCTAACCGTGTTGGCAATTCCTTTATGACATCTGTCTGCAGGTGCACAATACGAGCCATCAACCCAAACATTGTTTCTGGGATAATGTGTAGCACACGACGAACGTATGACACCAGCTCACCAGAGTAATACTGTGAAACTGACACCATATCAGCACTGCGAGCTTGGTTGATTCGTAACAGAGGAATCTCCAATGCAGATGAAAGCTGGAACAAAAATTACATGACATGGAAAACAGAATAAGTTTGGCTATAAGTGGGGAAAGTTATATTTACTAAAAAAGTATACTAGATAGTAACACCAAGTAAAGGAGTGTGGTGGCGGCAATTTGTGGCATTGGTAATACTAGTAGCGGATAATAATTTAAGCTGGCAGACATGTAGAGTAGTAAATCCGTTCAACAAGAGACATGAGTGGGCACCCCGGGCAATAAAAACTGCTGGGAGTAATATTGTCTTGCATGATCAGCAAATATCTACAGATTGGACCACAAAAGGAAGGAATATTATGGTTTGGCAGCCTGTAAATGACAAGTTCATTGGACACAGAGCATTGGCCTGAATACAGGAAGAATATGGGAAAAAAAAGACCAAGCCCATTCCATTTAACATTTGAAAGCATTCACATGGATTTCTGCAATGTGCTATAAAACAAAACAATGCAAGATCACTTTCTACATTGTAGGCTAAACAGAGTACGTCGTTTGGTAAATTGTTACGTCAATGTTCTGCCATATCTCAAACTGCAAAGGTATAGGATAGAAATATAAACCTCTACTTATGTTATTCTCAGCTAACACCTATAGGTATCCTCACTGATCATGTATAAATGAAAACTTTGTTTGAGACTAACAGGGAAGGCACAAGTACAAAGTTTGATGACATTTATATTGTGTTCTGTTACAGAATGTATTGCTTTCACAGTCTGGAGGTCTGTTTGTTAAGAGGAAATGGAACATTTTGAGAGATCCTTCTTCAAGTGTTAAGTGTCTTTGAATCCACTGACACTTACATGGTGTTTTTCTGAATTTATTCCATGCACCTTCCAGAATCAATAATGAAGTTAACGTAACTAACTCACTACAGTTCATTTTCAGAAGTAAAACATGTCTGTTGTGCCAGATGTAGCTGATAACTGCTGCCAGATTGGAAAGCAAGTAACTTAATGCAGATGAGTAGAATAGTCTGCTGCTTGACACAGTAATGTTGGTAAAATACCTGTGTACGTGTAATGTTTCAAAGTGATATGTACTGGAACAAGCAGATAAGGATGGTAGTAGCTAAGTTGAATGATCAACTTTGGTTTATTGGCAGAATTTTAGGAAAGTGTAGCTCATCTACAAAGGAAACTGTACAGAACACTAGCGCTATTTGAGTACTGCTCATGTGTTTGGGCTACCCAACAGTTCGGTTTAAGGGAGACATCGAAGCAATTCAGAGGCATGCTGCTATATTTGTTTATGCGAATATTATGAAGATGCTTCACGAACTCAAATGGTAATCCCTGGAAGGAGGACAATTTTCTTTTTGTGCTCCATCACATGCTTATACAAGTTGAGTATAAATGTAAATAAAGAACTTTCCAGTTGGCTCACAGTGATGGGAGAATGTGGCTGTCCTGGTTAGTCACGCGATTCCTATCCCGTAGACCATACTAACAACACATGTTATTGCTATAGGCAGATCATTTACAGGATTGTAACTGACTACTTACTTCCATTTAAAAATTTTTGTGGAACACTTCTGAGAAGATTTAGAGAATGGGCATTTGAAGCTGACTAAAGAATGATTCTACTGCTGCCAGAATACATTTCACTTAAGGACCATGAAGATAAGAGGAATCAGGCCTTATATAAAGACATATAGATAGTTTTCTCCTGCTATACACACAAATGGAGCACGAAAGAAAATGAATAGTAGTGGCAAAAGATACCCTCTGTCATGCAACATATGGTGGCTTGCAGAATATATATGTAAATGTAGATTTTGCTGAGCACACCCTGTGTGATTGTGACACAATGCACACCGACCAAATCGGAAATCACATCCAGATACACATCAGGGTCCAAGTTGCATGTGAGGACGGCTTTAGTCCCTGGGGGAATATTAATGAAAAGATTGCTCAGAATAAGCTAGAAAGCAGTGCTATGCAAGGAGTTGGAAGGAGGGAACTGTTTGAAGCTCCTAAAGGAAGCACTACTTAGCTGCCTGGAATAAGAGGTAAGAGATGTACTAACGATGTTTCTGAATGTGGTTAAAAAGAGATCACTAACTACACCAACAAACATGCAATCCAAATTCTCTTTCCTTAGAGTTGGTTGGTTGGTTGGTTGTTTTGGGGGAAGAGACCAAACAGCGAGGTCATCGGTCTCATCGGATTAGGGAAGGATGGGGAAGGAAGTCGGCCGTGCCCTTTGAAAGGAACCATCCCAGCATTGGCCTGGAGCGATTTAGGGAAATCACGGAAAACCTAAATCAGGATGGCCGGACGCGGGATTGAACCGTCGTCCTCCCGAATACGCGGCCCAGTGTGCTACCACTGCGCCACCTCGCTCGGTTTCCTTAGAGTGGTAGGAGTCCGATTGGAGAGCAAACTTTGGAGAACCAAACATCACGCCTATCTCAGTTTGATTAAATATTACACAGGGCATAAACAGGGAAAACATGTAAAAAGATATGTTAAACAGTCACAGCTGAATGAAAATCATTCTCTGAATAAATTTAAAATTCGTGGATCCATTTCATCCACTGTAATGAACAACTTTAAAAAATATCCTAAAGCATTATGATATTACTGAAATTACCTTGAGAAATGTTGCTCTCAGTTTTATCACTAGAGATGGATCCTTCTTAATTCCCTGTTGCATGTAAGAAGTATATGGGTCAATTATCTCCCACGCATAGCTGAGATCTCCTACAATTTGCAATGTGATTAGGACTTCCTCTTTTATGTTTCCTGTCCTCACCATCTGCATCAGGAAACGCCTTGTGTCTACAATGAACTGCTTTACCTGCATATTGGCCTCCAACTGATGAAATGCTGTAGAAAGACAATTGTTAATTTAGTTGTGATAACATTATAAACAATAAATGAACAGTGGCATAAAAAAGTATCCAAAAATACCAATGAAAAGTTTTTATTCGCGACTTCCCTGCTTTCAAATGGGGAAAAGTGGGGCGAATGATTCTGGTAGTATACTTCATACCCTCCACCACACACTTACACACGTTGAGTACAAGTGTAGATAAAGAACTTTCCAGTTGACTCACAGTGATGGGAGAATGTAGCTGTGCTGGTAAGTCACCTGATTCCATATACCATAGATCATACTAACAACAAATGCTATTGCTACAGACAGATCATTTACAGGATATTTATTTATTCGTGTCAGAAGTACCAGGACACAGACTGTGCTGATTCAAAAATATACATATTTGTATACATGAGTAATTCAAAGACATATTGTTGTTGTTGTGGTCTTCAGTCCTGAGACTGGTTTGATGCAGCTCTCCATGCTACTCTATCCTGTGCAAGCTTCTTCATCTCCCACTACCTACTGCAACCTACATCCTTCTGAATCTGCTTAGTGTATTCATCTCTTGGTCTCCCTCTACGATTTTTACCCTCCACGCTGTCCTCCAATACTAAATTGGTGATCCCTTGATGCCTCAAAACATGTCCTACCAACCGATCCCTTCTTCTAGTCAAGTTGTGCCACAAACTTCTCTTCTCCCCAATCCTATTCAATACCTCCTCATTAGTTACGTGATCTACCCACCTTATCTTCAGCATTCTTCTGTAGCACCACATTTCGAAAGCTTCTATTCTCTTCTTGTCCAAACTAGTTATCGTCCATGTTTCACTTCCATACATGGCTACACTCCATACAAATACTTTCAGATACGACTTCCTGACACTTAAATCTATACTCGATGTTAACAAATTTCTCTTCTTCAGAAACGATTTCCTTGCCATTGCCAGTCTACATTTCATATCCTCTCTACTTCGACCATCATCAGTTATTTTACTCCCTAAATAGCAAAACTCCTTTACTACTCTAAGTGTCTCATTTCCTAATCTAATTCCCTCACCATCACCCGACTTAATTTGACTACATTCCATTATCCTCATTTTGCTTTTGTTGATGTTCATCTTATACCCTCCTTTCAAGACACTGTCCATTCCATTCAACTGTTCTTCCAAGTCCTTTGCTGTCTCTGACAGAATTACAATGTCATCGGCGAACCTCAAAGTTTTTATTTCTTCTCCATGAATTTTAATACCTACTCCGAATTTTTCTTTTGTTTCCTTTACTGCTTGCTCAATATACAGATTGAATAATATTGGGGAGAGGCTACAACCCCGTCTCACTCCTTTCCCAACCACTCCTTCCCTTTCATGCCCCTCGACTCTTATAACTACCATCTGGTTTCTGTACAAATTGTAAATAGCCTTTCGTTCCCTGTATTTTACCCCTGCCACCTTCAGAATTTGAAAGAGAGTATTCCAGTTAACATTGTCAAAAGCTTTCTCTAAGTCTACAAATGCTAGAAACGTAGGTTTGCCTTTTCTTAATCTTTCTTCTAAGATAAGTCGTAAGGTTAGTATTGCCTCACGTGTTCCAACATTTCTATGGAATCCAAACTGATCTTCTCCAAGGTCCGCTTCTACCAGTTTTTCCATTCGTCTGTAAAGAATTCGTGTTAGTATTTTGCAGCTGTGACTTATTAAACTGATAGTTCGGTAATTTTCACATCTGCCAACACCTGCTTTCTTTGGGATTGGAATTATTATATTCTTCTTGAAGTCTGAGGGTATTTCGCCTGTCTCATACATCTTGCTCACCAGATGTTAGAGTTTTGTCATGACTGGCTCTCCCAAGGCCACCAGTAGTTCTAATGGAATGTTGTCTACTCCCGGGGCCTTGTTTCGACTCAGGTCTTTCAGTGCTCTGTCAAACTCTTCACGCAGTATCATATCTCCCATTTCATCTTCATCTACATCCTCTTCCATTTCCATAATATTGTCCTCAAGTACATCGCCCTTGTATAAACCCTCTATATACTCCTTCCACCTTTCTGCCTTCCCTTCTTTGCTTAGAACTGGGTTGCCATCTGAGCTCTTTATATTCATACAAGTGGTTCTCTTCTCTCCAAAGGTCTCTTTAATTTTCCTGTAGGCAGTATCTATCTTACCCCTAGTGAGACAAGCCTCTACATCCTTACATTTGTCCTCTAGCCATCCCTGCTTAGCCATTTTGCACTTCCTGTCGATCTCATTTTTGAGACGTTTGTATTCCTTTTTGCCTGCTTCACTCACTGCATTTTTATATTTTCTCCTTTCATCAATTAAATTCAATATTTCTTCTGTTATTCAAGGATTTCTACTAGACCACCTCTTTTTACCTACTTGATCCTCTGCTGCCTTCACTACTTCATCCCTCAGAGCTACCCATTCTTCTTCTACTGTATTTCTTTCCCCCATTCCTGTCAATTGTTCCCTTACGCTCTCCCTTAAACTCTCTACAACCTCTGGTTCTTTCAGTTTATCCAGGTCCCATCTCATTAAATTCCCACCTTTTTTCCCGTTTCTTCAGTTTCAATCTGCAGTTCATAACCAATAGATTGTGGTCAGAATCCACATCTGCCCCTGGAAATGTCTTACAATTTAAAACCTGGTTCCTAAATCTCTGTCTTACCGTTATATAATCTATCTGATACCTTTTAGTATCTCCAGGATTCTTCCAGGTATACAACCTTCTTTTATGATTCTTGAACCAAGTGTTAGCTATGATTAAGTTATGCTCTGTGCAAAATTCTACAAGGCGGCTTCCTCTTTCATTTCTTCCCCCCAATCCATATTCACCTACTACGTTTCCTTCTCTCCCTTTTCCTACTGACGAATTCCAGTCACCCATGACTATTAAATTTTCGTCTCCCTTCACTACCTGAATAATTTCTTTTACCTCATCATACATTTCATCAATTTCCTCATCATCTGCAGAGCTAGTTGGCATATAAACTTGTACTACTGTAGTAGGCATGGGCTTTGTGTCTATCTTGGCCACAATAATGCGTTCACTATGCTGTTTGTAGTAGCTAACCCGCACTCCTATTTTTTTATTTATTATTAAACCTACCCCTGCATTACCTCTATTTGATTTTGTATTTATAACCCTGTAATCACCTGACCAAAAGTCTTGTTCCTCCTGCCACCAAACTTCACTAATTCCCACTATGTCTAACTTTAACCTATCCATTTCCCTTTTCAAATTTTCTAACCTACCTGCCCGATTAAGGGATCTGACATTTCATGCTCCGATCCGTAGAACGCCAGTTTTCTTTCTCCTGATAACGACGTCCTCTTGAGTAGTCCCCGCCCGGAGATCCGAATGGGGGACTATTTCACCTCCGGAATATTTTACCCGAGAGGATGCCATCATCATAATATAAATATAAATATAATAAATTGAACACATAGGGAAAAAAGAGTAAGAAATCAATATTTACATAATACACACAACAGCAAGAAATCAATATTTACATAAGACGCACAGGAGTAAGAAATCAATTTTTACATAATAGACACATTTGCACTACTTGTATCCAGTATTTGGCAACATTGACTGTGTTGCTATAAGCTCAAGGCCAGTTCCAGTCCTGTACAAGAATATGGGCAGAAACGACACTTCAGGAGATGGCTTGTAGTTTGTTCATCTCCACACTAACACAATGTGTTTCCACATTGTGCAATGCACCATTTCTTCAAGTTGTCCTTCATTCTTGCAATGCTGGAGTGCAGTTCAAGGACTTCCACGTGCACCATCCTTCTTGGTGACCAGGTGGCAGAGTTTCTTCAATTACATCTTGCTCTGGATGGACAGGATGTCTTTTTTTCCACAGTTCAACCCTGGCTATACTTTGGTCTCTGTCAATTGGAACAGAAGACTGTAGAAAGTTCTTCCTGGACTTCAGTCGATGTGGTGGTGGCTGATGTTCGTGCAAGGGGTTGGTCGGGTTATTGCAGACCTTTTGCCTCTCGCTGCTAGCAGCTATCTCGCGTCTAATATTGGGTGGGGCTATACCTGTAAGTGTATACAGCTTCTGTATTGGTGTTGGCTTCAGACAGCCTGTGATCAGCCTGCAGGTTTCATTCAGGGCGGTGTCCACTTTTTTTGCCTGTGCAACATTGTACCACACTGGAGCGACATATTCGGCAGCGGAGTAGCAGAGTGCCAGGACAGTTGTTCTTACTGTCTGGGGGTGGGCACCCCATCCAGAACCAGCCACGTTGCGCACTAGACAATTTCGCGATGAAACCTTGGCTTTAAGGTTGGTGCAGTGTGCCTTGAAGGTCAGGGGGCGGTCCAGGGTAACACCAAGGTAAACTGGAGCACTGCAGTGTTCCAATTCCTTTCCATTCCAGTTCACATGCAGCTGTTGAGAAGCTTCTCTGTACTTCAGATGAAAAGCACATATTTTAGTTTTTGATGGATTTGACTTGAGATGATTTTCCTCATAATATTCTGAGAGAAATTTCAGAGTAGCAGTGAGGTTTTCTTCTACTGCCCCAAAATTCTTACCTTGAGTTGTCAATGCCAGGTTGTCTGCAAATAGGAACGTTCTTGTGTGGAGAGTGGTTGGTCACTGGTGAAGATATTAAACAGGACTGTAACTGACTACTTATTCCCATTTAAAAATTACTCATCTGGGACAGAGCATCTAAAGCAACGAATTTGTTGAGCAAAAGCAAGCAACAAGAATAGTGTGTAAAGTAAGTAACTGCATATACCGCAGATACTTTTTTTATAGATCTTTGAATTTTTAAGCTGAGTTTACACTGAGTTTGAAATACGTTTTGCAGCCATGTTTGCAACCTTGTTTGTGGGTACTACTGGTCTGAAGATTCGATGGGTAGATCACATAACTAATGTGGAGGTACTGAATAGAATTGGGGAGAAGAGGAGTTTGTGGCACAACTTGACAAGAAGAAGGGACCGGTTGGTAGGACATGTTCTGAGGCATCAAGGGATCACAAATTTAGCATTGGAGGGCAGCGTGGAGGGTAAAAATCGTAGAGGGAGACCAAGAGATGAATGCACTAAGCAGATTCAGAAGGATGTAGGTTGCAGTAGGTACAGGGAGATGAAGAAGCTTGCACAGGACAGGGTAGCATGGAGAGCTGCATCAAAAAACAATAACAACACTGGTCTACCAATGTTTGCAATACGCTGCAAAAACAAAAATAGCAATTCGTGGCTTTACTGGTACAGATCAAAGCAAACATTGTTTCTGGCCTATTGCCAAATGTCACTGTATGGTGCTAGTGTTTATTTATGTCACGACTAACTTCACAGGGACTTCCACCACAGCATAATAATTGTGTTGCCTGACAAAGTTTGACAAATTCAAAGCCCTATTGCCATGTCAAAACAACAGACGTTTGATCTTATCACACACTACTGATGCAGAGGGAGTGCCTGTGGAAGAGGTGAAGTGCAAACTATTAGAAATTCTTATTAAAATAGGAATCCATACAGAAAATTGGTGCTTTACATAACACCCACAGTAATAGAGTAGGAAAGACACTGAGGTCTCTGATAACACAGTAGAAACAAATTTCTTCATGTACACTACAAGGTGGAAGTGAATGTATAAAAAGCACAGAGGAAGCATCAGTGAGTTTGGATCTAGCATGGGGATCTATAGCAATACAGGTTTCCCATCACGTTTGTTAGAACTGACTATGACATTAATGCAGAAGAGGTAGTAGATGCTGTTAAAATAGAGCATTTTATTGTATATGATACAATGTAGGTATTCAACATACAGTAAAAGATACTTCAGTGTTATTTCCATAATTGAATTGCCTCTGCATAATCCTTTCACCAGTGTTTCACAAACTGCAGGATCTATTTGAGATATGGCTGGTGGTGGTGGTGGTGGTGGTGGTGGTGGAATGGAAGGGTGGCATCCTAGTGCAGTTACAGAAAGTAGTGCCGCCTTCCACATTCAGGTCATGCAGCATATCATTCCCTCCTTGTCTGCTATAGTATGTTTCTGTCCACACATGTCGTTAACTCATTCTCTTGTCAAGAAATGGCATAGTACACAATGTGAAATGTTTGCTGCCAGCTTCAGTGTTGCAGACAATGTGAACACACACACAGAAGTGTTTGTCATTTTTGCGGACAAGGACATGAACAACAAACATAGTTGCAAACATGTTACAGACTTTGAAACTTCCAGGCACATTAAAACTGTGTGCGGACCAAGACTCGAACTCGGGACCTTTGCCTTTCGCGGGCAAGTGCTCTACCACTGAGCTACCCAAGCACGACTCACGTCCCGTCCTCACAGCTTTACTTCTGCCAGTGCCTCATCTCCTACCCTCCAAACTTTACAGAAGCTCTCCTGCGAACCTTGCAGAACTAGCACTCCTTAAAGAAAGGATATTGCAGAGACATGGCTTAGCCACAGCCTGGGGGATGTTTCCAGAATGAGATTTTCACTCTGCAGCGGAGTGTGCGCTGATATGAAACTTCCTGGCATATTAAAACTGTGCGTCAGACGGAGACTCGAACTCGGGACCTTTGCCTTTCGCGGGCAAGTGCGAGCACTCTAAACATTTCCCAGGCTGTGGCTAAGCCAAGTCTCCGGAATATCCCTTCTTTCAGGAGTGCTAGTTCTGCAAGTTTCGCAGGAGAGCTTTTGTAAAGTTTGGAAGGTAGGAGACGAGATACTGGCAGAAGTAAAGCTGTGAGGATTGGGCGTGAGTCGTGCTTGGGTAGTTCAGTTGGTAGAGCACTTGTCCGCAGAAGGCAAATGTCCCGAGTTCGAGTCTCGGTCCGGCACACAGTTTTAAACAACCAGGAAGTTTCATATCAGTGCACACTCCGCTGCAGAGTGAAAATCTCATTCTGTTGTAGACTTTGTTCAGAACAATGTTAGAAACAACACATGTTTTTAAACTCAGTATAAATGTGGCTTTACGCTCACTTCCCAGCACTTTTACTCCTTAATGCCTATTGTTGTTGACAGCAAAAATCAGTACCAGATGAACAGTGATCTACAAAGCCAAAATACAAGACACACTATGAGCAACTCTTTCTACAGATTATCTGATTATGTAGATACAAAGGACAGAATGTTATGTTAGCTACATGCCAATGCCAGTAGCAGTGTTTGGTGCAAAGCTATTTGACAAATAGTGATATACTGTAAACAGGACTATGTATTTATAGATTAAGGTATTGTTGCTGCTGCAGCTGTTGTTTTATTCAGTTTGGTCCAGCTCTCCATGTTAGTCCATCATGTGCAAGCATTTTCACCCCTCCATAAACTACTGTAACCTACATCCATTTGAACCTGCTAACTGTATTCAAATCTCCGTCTCCCTCCACAATTTTTACTACACACACTTCCATCCAATACCAAACTGACATTCCTTGATGATGCCACAGAATGTGTCCTATCAAAAAATCCCTTCTTTTAGTCAAGATGTGTCATAAATTTCTTTTCTCCCCAATCCAGTTTAGTATCTCCTCATTAGTTACATGACCTATTCACCTAGTCTTCAGCATTCTTCTATAGCATCACATTTCAAAAGCATCTATTCTCTTCTTGTCTGAATTGCTTATCATCCAGGTTTCACTTCCTTACATAGCTACAATCCAGAACAATACCTTCAGAAAACATTTCCTAACACTTAAAATTGATATTAGGTGTCAACAAATTCCTCTTTTTCAGAAATGCTTTTGTTGGTACGACAGCCTTCATTTTATATCCTCTCTGCTTCGACCATCATCAGTTATTTTTATGGCCAAATAGCAAAACTAATCTACTATTTTTAGTTTCACGTTTTATAATCTAATTCCCTAAGCATCGCCTAAATTAATTTGATTATACTCAATTATCCCTTGTTTTACTTTCGTTGATGTTCATCTTATAACGCCTTTTCAAGATACTATCCACTCTATTTATTTTTTCTTCCAAATCCATTACTGTCTCTGGCAGAATTACAATGTCTTTCACAAAAAGCGAAGTTTTTACTTCTTCTCCCTGGAATCTAATTCCATTTCCAAATTTATTCTTGGTTTCTTTTACTGCTTGCTCATTGTACATACTAAATAACATTGAGGATGGATTATAACACCATCACACTCCATTCTAAACTATGGCTTCCTTGTTATGTCCTTCGACTCTTACAGCTGCAGCCTGGTTTCTGTAAGAGTTGTACATAAACTTTTGCTCCCTGTATTTTATCCCTGCTGCCTTCAAAATATTGAAGAGTCTAGTGAAGTCAACACTGTCAAAAGATTTCTCAAAAATCTACAAATGCTATACACACAGGTTTGCCTTTCTTCAACTTATTTTCTACGATAACTCATAGGGTCAATATTGCCTCACGTGTTCTTAATTTTCTCCAGAACCCAAACTAATCTTCCCTGAGATCAGCTTCTACCAGTTTTTTTTCCATTCTTCTGTAAATATTTTGCAATCAACTGATGGTTCAGTCATATTCACACCTGTCAGCACTTTATTTTGAATTAGAACTATTACATTCTTCCAGAAGTCTGAGTTTTTTTAGCCTGTATCATATATCTTGCACACCAGATGGAATAATTTCGTCAAGCTTTCTTGTAATATGGATCCACAATTCCATACATATTTTAAATCTGACAGAGCAGATATAGCACAAATGCTGTATCGCAACAGTGAAATACAAATGACACCATATTTGCTTTCAGCTGTTACTGTTTTTATTTCACTATGGTTCTCATGCTGAAAAGTCTCAAGAACCAAAAATAAATGCAAGTGGGCAAGCACATCAAAAATGAACAAAGAAATTTCATGTAACAAAAGCCATTTGAAAAGGAACTTAATTGAAAAAATTCAACTACATTAAGAAATAAGTTAAGAGAAGTTGAATGGCCACACAACAGCTATATTTTGAATAAAAGTAACTTTAACAATTTTTTAGTAGCTTTCTCGAAACATTTAATGTAACTTTTCCACTTAGAACCACATGTAATGAAACTATTAATAAACTTAAATGGATAGCTCAGGCTATAAAAATTTCTAGTGCCAGGGAGAGAAAACTCCACAATGGGCTGAAATATAATAAAGACAGTCATTTTACTGAGTATGTACGTCATTATAAAGCTATATTTAAAAAGTTGTGAAGGCATCCAAACAAATGGCAAACAAAGTTAATTGTACAACATAAAAGTAAAACAAAAGCAGTGTGGTCTGTTGTCAAATCTGAGTTAGGTGTTAAGAGTTAATAGTATGGAAACATCTAGGATTAAAGTAGATGATAGCTTTATCGTAAACCCAGCTAAAATATCAGAGTCTTTGAAATGAATTCTTCATAAATGTGACAAAGACAGAGATACTGAGGTAGAACAGTATCAAAGTAAAGTAAATTCCTTTGTACTCCACCAAGAAGCTGGGTATCTTACAGATTTTAAAAAAGTCACAATAAAGGATGTGGAAATTGTTATATCATCATTACAAAATAAAAACTCTGCTGGGTGGGATCGGATACCCACAAAAGTGATTAAAACGGTGTGTTGAAGAAAGGGTAGAGGGGATACATGGGAAACGATTGCCCTGTTTCTATTATTCCAGTCCTGTCAAAAGTGTTAGAGAAAGTTGCTTGAAACTAGATCAAAAACTTTATTGGAAAAAATGATATTATTATAAATAACCAAGCTGGATTCCAACCAGGAAAAAACACTCTGGATGCAGTGAATAACTTTACTGAAAAGATATGCAAATCACTGGATCAGAGGAGTAAAGTTGCAGGTATCTTCTGTGATCTCCCAAAAGCATTTGACTCCGTGCACTACGACTTGCTTATCTACAAATTAGACAAATACGGGATTAAGGACAAAGCTCTAAATAGGCTCACATCATACTTACACAACAGAAAACAAAGGGTAACTATCACTGCAGATGCAGTGAATTATTATTCTGAATGGAGTACATTATCACAAGGCTCCATTTTAGTGCCAGTCCTGTTCCCATTCTATGTAAATGACTTACCCATAAATATAAATTCTGCATCAGTTCTGTTTGCAGACAATACTTCAATTTTAATTGAAGAGGCTGATGCATAAAAAAATTTCGAGCTGCATTGTAAGCACACTGGATACCTTAGACAACTGATTCCAGTTAAATGAGTTGAATTGAACGTTTGACATAGAAAGGATGGCAACTGTCAAAATGTTGACACCCTTTCCATGTCCAATGCTCCTTCCCACACAGTCTTGGCATCCGAGGCAAACATATTTGTTCGGCTGCAGACTCTTTACAGCAATAGACCACCATTCTCACCTCAGCTTTCACTGCATGTAAATACCTCACCAGCCTAGTTAAAAAGCAGATTTCCTGAGCCATCACATCCAACTCTGGTACTGCTGATCCCTTCACAAAACAGATTCAGAGCACACCATTGGTGACTCACTATCCTGGTCTGGAATGTGTTAATTAGTTACTTCAACAGGGCCATGACTTCCTAAAAATCATGCCCTGAAATGATGTCCATCCTGCCTGAAATTTTGCCCACCACACCTAGAATAGCTTTCTGTTGCCCTCCCAATCTCCGCAATATTCTTGTCAGACCCTATGCTCCTTCTGCACCCATCTCCGTACCCTATGGCTCCTACCTTTGTGATGTCCTCGCTGCAAGACTTGCCCTATGGACCCTCCTACCACCACCTATAATAGCCCTGTTAACTGGCAAAACACACACTATGAAAGGGAGAGCCACCTGCAAAACGACATGTCATGTACCAGCTATTATGTAAACACCATTCAGCTTTCTAGATTGGCATGACTACCATCAAATTATCTGTGAGGATGAATGGGCACAGGCAGAGGGTATATACTGGCAACTCACAATATCCTGTTGCAGAGCACGCTCTACAACATGACATTCGTGACCTCAGTGCCTGTTTCACCACATAAACCATCCGGATTCTTCCCCTGACACCAGTTTCTCAGAACTCCGCAGGTGGGAACTAGCACTACAACATGTCCTTTGTTCTCGCCACCCAACTGGCCTTAATTTATGTTAATTTCTTCCGTCTCAGCTTTTCTTCACTGTAACTACTCTTTAATTCACTTTGTTTTAGTTTTCTACATTCTTCATTGTCTTTCCCGTCTAACTTTCACCGCCCCCTCCCACCTCTGTTACGTACATTGCTCTTGAGCTTCTCACTCTTATTAACTCATGCACGATGTTTTAGTAGTAATCTCTGTCTTGCATATTACTCTCTCTTCCACCTTTAAGATCTCAGATTTTCAATTTTGTCTGATGCAGTCCCCAACAATCAGTCTTTTCTTCTCATCCTATACAGTAAGAGTCTCCCCTGATCTGCGGTTCTCATTACTTTCCCAAAATCTACCCCTTTTCCTAGACCTCTCCAGTCCTTTTCCTTCATCCTTCTTCCTTCCCCTTCATCCCTTCTGCCTTAAGAAGGAGCTACTGGCTCCAAAAGCTTGCCAATCACAACAGTCTTTTATGTGTGTGTTCTGCCATGAGTAGATTTTTTATTTATCCAATTAAATACACTAAATATTGCATCTCTCAAGAAAGCTATCCTGAATACTGTATCCAAATAACTAGTTGACAGTTATAACAGCATGAGTGCATTAACATGCATTCAGTACACCATTATCCTGTGGTAAGTAAAGAACCCAGTCTGAAATACCAGCTTTACATAACCACTCTGAATACCAACAACGATATTTAGTTCTTCTTAATTTCCAAATTTCAAAAGACAAATTGAAGAAAGTGATGCATTATACACATCTCTATTAGTATGTCTTTCTTCTATCCATACATGTTTGAATTCTTTAACTCAGTGTTTTTTTTTAATTCTTGCTGAAACAATTTGGTACATGATAGCAACTTGTGGAGGATCATATGAATTCAACTTTAAGCAATTACTACAAAGGGTGTTTCATAATGCTTTTACAAACTTTGGGGACAGGTGCTTTAAAACAAAATAAGGAAAAAAGTCCAGTAAGATGAAAAAGTGTGCCTAGCTCTTACGACATGCATTTTAGATACCATGATTATTGATTTTTTTTCTCATTTTGATACACACTGCCTCGTACCAAAATATGGAAAGCAAAGAACTTACAGTGCAAGAGATGTGTTTCACAGTCTCGAAGATGGACAAATCCTCATG
The DNA here is from genome assembly GCF_021461395.2 of Schistocerca americana. Taxonomy (NCBI): domain Eukaryota; kingdom Metazoa; phylum Arthropoda; class Insecta; order Orthoptera; family Acrididae; genus Schistocerca; species Schistocerca americana. The sequence goes on along the minus strand of NC_060121.1, from coordinate 959,321,152 downwards.
GCTCTTAAGGTACGCATTTTTGACTCCATGTTTACCAGACTTTTTTTTCTTGTTTTGGTGTAAAGAACCTATCCCACAAGATCGTCAAAGTATTTTTGAAATATACTGTATAAACAATAATTTGACAATAAATCACATTAATAATTTTATATATCCTAAGGCTGTGACACACACTACATAGCTGAGCCACAAAATATTATACATATGTTATCTACACTGTATACAAAATTAGACCTCCAATCCATTTTGGAAAATAAGACACGCTGCTATATTTATGTCAGATAATTATATAATAAAAAAATGTTTTCCATTTTCCTTTCATTTCTGATCACAACTGCTACATCACAGCACAAAGTTTCTTCAGTCACCTCATGTCTTACTGTGCACCCCACTCACCTCATTACACATTCATCCCAGAAGCAGGAAAATCAACCAAATGGAAAAGTCTGCAATATCTGCTGACATAAACCTAATTGAGCATGGTAGGGACTAGTTGACATTTGCTGTGTTTTATTCCAGGAATCCTCATCACACATCAAATGGCTTCAGGAAACTGCTGTTGAAGAGTAGAACAGGCTTGACCAGCAACATCTCAACTACATTGTGGGCAGAATGCAAAGGAGGATCCTAGCACATTACAATGCGTAAGGTGGAACAACACAGAACTGAATGTTCTGATAGCAAAGATGTGCAGTTTCAAAGGAAGTGTGTTTATTTTGGTTATTGTTTTGTTTTTATTTTACAGTAAAGTTTTTCTTTTCTTTTCATAAGGTTTATCTTTTCATTCCCTGTTCTCCTTGGATCTAGGTCCATATCCATTTACAGATATGGAGGTATAGCAAGACATTTTTGAGTAGAGTGTATCAATAAATTTACAAACACTACTTAAATACTACAAAAACTCAAACAAGACATAATTCAGGATGGAATAACAGCAGTATGCAATGGATAGCTTGTTTCTCACCACATAGAGGTGGTGTGGTGTCATAGACTGGAACAATGAAAAAGCTTGCAAAAATCATTACACTTTCAGACAATGTTCGTCTTCCAAAATAAAACAATCACTCACACACACACACACACACACACACACACACACACAGTGTAACTGGCTCCAGGGGTAGGGTTCAACTGCAACTGCATCTGACATGACGAGAATTGTGGGTGGTACTGGAGCAACTGAATCACTTCCTCCACCAGGGTTTCAACCAACACTCATCATGCCCGGAAATGAGGAATATCCTCCCCACCACTTCCACACTGGTATTACACCACCCACTGACCCTATGCAATATCCTTGTATATCCCAACTCCACCCCTCGCCCCACGCCCTTTCCTCGCAGCTCATACCTCTGCAATAGAACTGTAGTCAACATGGTGCAAGAAGATCCTTGAAAGCTGAGAGCTTTCAACTTCAAAAAGTTAACAGCTGCAGGTGAAAACTGTAGCCACCTACATAGTTGTGCAAATAATGAGGCACTGCCATAGAGATGTTCACAAAATTGCATTGGGTTATTAGCAGAGGTGGGGCCTTGAAGCTGTTGCAACCAGCCCACTGAATCTGTCAGGGATCAACTCATGCTGACTCAATTACAGATGCAAAACCTGTCCTATACTTACTCCTATTCCCATTACCACCTACTCCAGTCCATCACAGAAATCTCCTACCCCATCAAAGACAAGGCTACCTGTGGCAGCAACAAACTAAGCTGCAATCACTGTGCCACCATATATAAGATGACAATTAACAAATCTTCTGTCTGCATTAGTAGCCACCTCCAAACAGTGGCTAAGAGACATTTGGACCACCCAGTTGCTAAACATGTTGCCCTGCACAATGTGCTTCATTTTAATGACTGCTTCACAACCTGTGTCATCTGGTTTCTTCCAAGCAACCCCAGGTTTTCTGAATTGCACTGGTGATACTTCTCCACACAGCATAGGCAACACAGCATCTTCCCCCACCCCTACACTGCTATCCCTCCCCTTTTTCTATCCCATGTGTCACCATTACCCCCATAACTTAGGAAAGCAAATTGCTGCATGTGATTAGTAGCGGCTTGTCCTCTTCAAATTGTTGTTAAACATTAGGAAACATTTTTTCTAAGAGCAATCTGTACTTAAAAAACTGAGATACAGTTGATAATTTTTTCTTCTATCCTGAATACATCTACATTTAGCTGTTACCTTGAACTTCATCAAGTGCTTGTATGAGACGAGCGATTTTTCTTCCAGAGGCTGCAGCATCGTCATGTTTCAAGGAATCAATTTGTTTGGCCATTGCAGAAAACCACATCTTCAAATTATCTGTTGAAAAATAAATTACCAAAATTCAATTTCTCGAGACTTATTTGGAATGCATAGTGTCAAGAGCTTTAAATTCAAAATACCATTTTTCTCCACTCTAGTGAGTGGCTTAGTTCCAGAAAATACTTCTGATAACTCTTGCATCCTTTCTCTTCCTTCCATTTTGTAGCTATCCCACTTATTGTGTTTCTCTAACAGTAACTGAAAAAGAGATGACTTTTAATAGCATATTAATGTTCATGAAGTTACAAAAGAAGCATAGCAATAACAAGATGAAACAAACTTTTCATTTAGATAGTATAACAAATTAAGTAGAACTCTACATACATGCTTAAAAAGATCCTTTATTTTTAGTTCAAACTCTGCTGTGTTTAAAAGCAGTTCAAACACCTGAAGAGGAGTGTATTTTGCATCATTTATTACTTGATCACGTATCTGTTTACACCGTTTATTTCCATCCCATGCTGAAAAGTAATTAGTGTACACTGTTAGTTGAATGCAGAGAAATAAACAGCACTTTTTTCACAGTATCCAATAAAATACATCATATGTCCACATGCAAAAGCATTTCAAGTCCCAGACAGAGAGAGAGAGATTAATGGGAAAAACCAAACAGTGTGTGTGTGTGTGTGTGTGTGTGTGTGTGTGTGTGTGTGTGTGTGTGTGTGTCTAGGAAATAAACTCCTGATTGCTACTGAAGATTAATTGCCACATCAAGCCTAAATAATAGACAGACTATGGCAATACTCATTATACTGGCTGCCAGATTTGGCTCATTCAGTCAAACTTCACTAGGTAACAGCGAAACTAGTGGCTCAACTTCCCTTTCAAAGCAACATTTATGCCACAGCTGCTGTCCAGGTAGCATCGTAAGAAGCAACAACTACAAAACAGGTGTCTATAGTAGACAGGATTTATGTGGCACCACTGCACTTAATTCATGCAGCTGCTGGCAGAGCTTTGTAACTCAGTTGCTACCAGTCATTGCAGGGGAAAACTGATATGAAAGTAGAGATGTTGGAGGAAGTCGGTACCATAAGCATCTTCGAGTTTGACTGCCTGAGCAGCACACGTGGGCCCCTTACCACTGCCTATAAACTCAACAGAAAATATATGGACCTTAGTGAAAGGAAAGAGCAAATCAGCAAATTGTACATTTAGAATTAAAGAACTGTAGCATTTACCTGAGGAAGTCATTTTTGGTGTTTTTGGAAAATTGGTTTAAGTGCACATGCCACATCAAAAATTTACTACAAAATTTCACTGAAAGCATTATCACTGTTTGAAATCATTCCTTGGGTATTTAGTTTTCAGATGCACCTATTTCTCAAGAATGGGAGCACTAACAACTATAAATTACATTACATGATACATATATTGTTCTTTTTCTTTCCCACAGTTATCATCACAGTTCCCTCTCTCCATTCCCTTAATTGTCATCCTTCCATTACCTCTTCCCTTACAAAAATTTATTAATACGGCACAGAATATCTAACAGGCATGCAGTACATGTGATGGCATATTGTGGGGGGCAGTAATTATTATTATTATTATTATTTTAAATAGAGAAGTTAAAACTAACGCAAAGAGCTAAAAGTGTATAAATTTTGAAAACAAAACTACTGCTACATCTCAGTGTCACCTTCTAGCACTTGTTTGTAAAATTTAAAAGGTCATCCCTTTATGAACAGCTTAGTTAAAAGATTATCATAGCCCAGAAAGCCACAAAATATGTTACAACTGTAACAAATATATACACCTGCTAACTCCACAGATAGCGAAAACATTGGGAAAAAGGTCTGATGACAAAATAAGTTATTCAGAATGTTAAGCAGCATGGAAATTTAACTGTGGTGGGGGACTGGAATCCAATAGTAGGAAAAGGAAGAAAAAGAAAAATAGTAGGAGAACATGGACTGGGGAAAAGCAATGAAATGGGAAGTCACCTAGTAGAATTTTGCACAGATTACATTTAAGTATTGCAACACCGTTTAAGAACAATGAAAAATGGTTGTATGTTGGTTGGTTGGTTGGTTTGGGGGATTAAAGGGACCAGACTGCCATGGTCATCGGTCCCTTTTTCCAAAGACATAGAACACCCACAGAGAACAAAAACGAGGAACAGAAGAGATCACAGACGAGACAGAACAGGAGAGACTGAGACAAAGACAAGACAAAACGAAACGAACGAAAACCACATAGAGATAAACGGTGGTTGGCCGACCATACAAATAAAAAAGGAAAAGCCAACCACTTAGAAACACATTAAAAAATCAGCGTAAAATCATAGGCCAAAGGCCAGAGTCGACACAAAACAAAATTAAAACAGAAACACTCAGATGAAATGATAAAATCCCCCTGCCCGAATAAAACGTAAAACTAAGTCAGCCATAGTGGAGTCGTCTGTTAAAAGGGCAGGGAGCGTATCAGGCAGCGCAAATGTCTGCCTGACCACAGCTAAAAGGGGGCAGGCCAACAGAATGTGGGCCACTGTCAAAGCCGCCCCGCAGCGACATACAGGAGGGTCCTCCCGGCGCAGTAAATAACTGTGTGTCAGCCGGGAGTGGCCAATGCGGAGCCGGCAAAGAACAACCGATGTTGTATGTGTGGAAGACACATGGAAACTTTGGAAAGCTTCAGATAAATCACATAATTGTAAGACTTCACTTTCCAAACAAGATTTTAGACCACAAAACATTCCCAAGGCCAAATGTGGATTTTGAGACTGACGGGAAGTATAAAATGGCAAACCAGGAATAGCTTAAGACGAAATGCAAAACTGTAAAAGCACACGTGACTATGGGAAAGATAGATGCTACTTATGGGAAAATTAAAGAAACGTTTGGCAAAACCAGAATGAACTTCAAGAGTTCAGATGGCAAACCACTACTAGGCAAAAAAAGAGAAGATTAAAAGGTGGAAGGAAAATATGGAAGGGCTATAAAATGGAAAAAAACTTGCAGACACTTTTATGGAAAGGGGAGAGTTGAAACCTTGAACCTATTCTTAATGAAAATATAACAAATTTTCTTGAGACCAAGAAACTTATGTCCATGAATCACCATAGTTTCAGAACGCATCACTTAGGTGAAAATCAGCTAGTCCCTTTCTCACATGATATACTGCTAATTATGGATTAAGGGCAACAGGCAGATTCCATATTTCTGGATTTCTGGAAAGCATTTGGCATGGTGCCCCATTGCAGGCTGTTAACGAAGGTGTGAGCATATGAAATAGGTTCACAGATATGTGAGTGGCTTGAAGACTCCCTAAATGCTATAGAGCCCAGCCTATTGTCCCCAATGGTGAGTGTTCATCAGAGACAAGAGTATCATCAGGAGTGCTCCAGGGAAGTGTGATAGGATGCTATTATTCTATATGTACATAAATGATTTGGCAGACAGGGTGACCAGCAATCTGCAGTTGGTTGCTGATGATGCTGGGGTGTACAGCAAGGTCTTGAAGTTTAGTGATTGTAGGAGGCTACAGATACAAGATAACTTAGACCAAATATATAGTTGGTGTGATGAATAGCAGCTAGCTGTAAATGTAGAAAAAAAGAAGATGATATGGATGATTAGGAAAAATGTTTGGATACAGCATTAGTGGTGTTCTGCCGGACACAGTCATATTGTTCAAATTTTTGCATGTAACATTGCAAAGCAACATGAAATGGAATGAGCATTTGTGGATGGGTAGGGAGGGTGAATGGTCAACTTCGGTTTATTGGGAGAATTTTAGGAAATAGTGGTTCATCTATAAAGGAGACTGCATACAGGAAGCTAGTGCAACCTATTCTTGAGTACTGCTCGAGTGTTTGGGATCCATACCAGGTCACATCGAAGGAAAACATCAAAGCAATTCAGAGGTGGGCTGCTAGATTTGTTACCGGTATGTTCCAACAACATGCAAGTGTTAGAGAGATGCTTCGGGAACTCAAATAGGCATCCCTGGAGGAAATGTGATGTTCTTTTCGAGGAACACTACTGAGCAAGTGAACAGGAAAGGAAATGATGTAATGGTACAAGGCATTCTCTGACAAGCACCTTACGATGGCTGGCGGAGTATCTATGTAGATGTACGTGTAGAGAGGAAGTGGATGAAAGGGGGATAAGGAATGCAGTACTACAGAGAACAGTTTGATGGAGCACTGAAAGTCTAACCCAAAAGGAGGCACATAGGGGAGATGGCATTCTCTCAGAATGATTAAGATTCTTGGGAGAAACAATGATGACAAAACTATTCCCCCCACCAGGCAAGCTATATGAAAAGTTGGAATACCCTCAGGCTTCAAGAAGAATCTAAGAATATCAAAAAAGGCAAGTGGTGACGCATGTTACTGAAACATCAGTCACGGTCATAAAATACTAACACAAATTATCTACACAGGAATGGTATGATTGGTACAATCTAACTTGTGGGAATACCAATTTGTGTTCTGGAGAAATGTAAGAACATACAAAGCAATACTAAACCTACTACACATAAGACAAGATTGGAGAACTGCAGTCCCAAATTTATACGTTTAGAATAGTTTTTGACAATGTTGACAGGAAGAAACTCTGAAATTTTGAACTTAACAGGGGTAAAATATATGAAGCAAAAAGTTATCTGTAACATGAACAAGAGCATACTGGAATTACAAGAGTCAAAGGACATTCAAAGGAAGCAAAAGTTGGCAAGTAAATAACACAGGATTATAGCCTTCTCTAAGTAGCCACATTATTTGTTGTTGCATTTCACATCTAGAAATGTTCAAGTCTGTTGGGAAGTATTCTTCAATTTCACGAGTCAACTGTTCTCTTACTATCTTTTTGTTTGTCTAATTAATTTTGAAGTTCTTTCCTAGTGGCCATGAATGCCTCAAGAGCATTTTTTGATTTGTTACTACTGTATGTGTAGGATATGTTGTAGCTGTATTTTACTTCCTGTTCACAATCTTTATTCCATGAACAACGCTTTTTCAATGTTTGTAATTCGGTTTTGGGCAAGTTTGATTAATTTGTGTTCACTTTATTCCCAATTTTGTGCCTGCATTTTATCAAGTTGGTATGCTACTAGCAGCAGCTGGATTTTACTCATATCAATTTTAGACATTACTGAAATCCTTTTGTTGAATTTTTGGGGCTTTAAATTTAGTTTCACACGGGTTAGGTAGTGATCTGTATCACGATTTGTTCCTCTGGGTACCTGTTTTAATACCTGCTTGTGATACCAGGCACCATTTTGATTGGTCTATTTGTTCAAACACCTGATATCAGACAGGTCAAAATGGAGATACAGTCAAAATTAGTATCAGCAAAAACAAGAGTGAAAGTAAGTAGGCAGATATTCTAATAACCTAAAGTCATCATTACTGTTTAAATCAAACAATGGAAAATCCAGGACGGAATGTAACAATATTACAGAAGGAAAGTTGCTACTCAACATATAGCTTAGATACTGAGTCACGACAGGCACAACAAAAAGATTCACACAATTATAGTTTTCGGCCATTAAGGCCTTTGTCAGCAATAGACACACATACACACACACACACTCATCCAAACGCAACTTGCATACATGCATGCATGTGTGTCTATTGCTGACATAGGCCTTAATGGTCGAAAGCTATAATTGTGTGAATCTTTTTGTTGTGCCTATCGTGACCCAGCATATCCGCTATATGGTGAGTAGCAACTTTCCTTCTGTAATATCATTACTGTTTAAGGTAGGTCAAAATAAGGATACAATACATAGTGGTATTATCAGCAGAATATGTATGCTAACTAAGATTAGGTATGTATTCTTACAATCTAATTGTTTAAGTAACATTTATTTTTAAATATTCAGTAATTCTTTTACAGAATAGAAACAGTGCTTTATTAGAACTGCCTTTAGTTTCATTTTAAATTTAGGATATGTAACAATTTTCAATTCATCTGGTTTTTTGTTGTGTAGTATGAGACCAATGTTATCCCACACCTCGGATAGTATGTTGGTCTGAAATGTATTTGGTGTATATCTGATTTCTTTCCGGTACTTAGTTGTACACGTTCTTGTTCTGTAGTATTTTGACCTTTCTCAGCTGGTAGTCCCTAGTAAGCAAGGAAGTTTCATAAGTGAATAAGAAGGGAATATTCAGAACACAAAGCTCAGTTAAATGAAATCTACAGGACACCACCTCTTGAAGACCACAAATTATTCTTATGGCTCTTTCTTGCATTCCAAACAACATTTATGCTATGAATTGTGTGTCCCCAGAAAATGGTCCCATATCAGAGCAGTGAGAGGGACTTGCATAGTGTGCCTGCATTCTTTTGTTTTAATTGTTGCAGTCTTTAATATTCTTGGACTATAGCACAAAGATGGGAAAAGGGTAACAAATTCACCAGTCGTTTTCCTCCATTTTCTCTCTTTCCCAAAGCACCCATTAAACACACCCCACAGAATTTTCACGTGATTTTACGGAGTTTTGAAGACTATATTTTCTACCATTTTCCATGAGTTATTTATATTTTCTGGATTTGATTTAGTTGCTTGGTTGGTGACAAATGTGCACTAATTACAGTGTACATTTATTTTCACACTTCAAGGAAACTGACATTAATCTTTTCTTTACAGTCTTTATATCAATTTTGGAACTAAGAATGTTCTGTGAAACTGTGAATGGCAACAACAAATGTTGTGTGTCTTTCAAGGATTCTTCTGTCTATTTTATTTTCAAAGAGTCTGTAATTTCCAAAATACATGGAGTTCTCAACTAACAATCTTGTTTCTTACATGGTTAAAACTTTAATTATTTCCTCACAGTGTGTTTTTCCTAATGTGTAGAAATTATAATGTAAAATGTAGCTTAATTTGGCAGTTAAAAGTAACAGAAAACAGAAGCAGGTGCCCTTGGAGTATTTAAACTCGCACATGAGTGAGCAGTAGGCAGTTGAGATCCCTGTTAACTTTGAAGAGACAGGACAGCACAAGTTGTAGACAGGTACAGTTTTAACTGGACAGTTAGTTGGGTGCACAGTTGAGAAGGCAGTAATTTTATAAGTTATGTTCAGTTTCCAACACCTAGAAAATTTTGTGTGAGAAGAGATGTACAGTAAATTCCTGTGCAGTCAACACTTGTATTCATTTGAGAGAGCCTGCAGTGGAATTTTTTTACAGAACAGATATATTTTGGTTGTTACATACGTCAGGCTTAAGCTTAAGTTCTATTCGACTAAGACTATTTTGAGGCTTTGTTTTGTTTTGTTTTGTTTTGTTTTAGGGCACAAAAACAACTAGGGCCACATGTGCCCATATCAGAAAGGTAGAACACGAAGACGAAAAAGGAGTTACAAGTGACTACACTATAAACCCTTCACCATATTGCTACGAAGGGTACAAAGTACGAGGGCGGTTCAGAAAGTAACCTCCGATTGGTCACAGTGCGGGTTGTGGGGGGAGTAGCGACGCCATCTGTGCGTTCACGCACTCAACAGGTCAGTTGGCATCAAGCCGTGGTCGAGTGAACGTCGTACCTGCGCTAGTTTAGTTTTTGTGGCAGTTTGAAATGTGTGCTGCAATAGAAAACCCCGCCAAATGTGAAGTGCGTGCTGTCATAAGGTTTTTTACAGCCAAAGGATATTCTGCAGCAGCTATTCATCGTGAGCTTTGTGCCGTGTATGGACCAAGAGTTATGAGTGAAGGAGTTGTCCGTGAATGGGTACGTTTATTTAAAAGTGGACGAGAAAACGTTCATGATGAAGAGAGGAGTGGTAGACCATCATTGGTGACTGACGAACTCGTTCAGACAGTTGATGCAAAAGTTCGTGAAAATCGACGTTTCTCAATGTCGGAGTTGTCTACTGGTTTTCCACAGATTTCTAAGACTCTCTTGTACGAGATAGTGACAGCAAGATTGGGTTACCGTAAGTTCTGTGCACGATGGGTGCCCAAAATTCTTACCGACCACCACAAAACTCAAAGAATGGCCTCTGTATTAGACTTTCTGTCACGTTATGAGGACGAAGGAGAACCATTGTTAAACAGAATCGTGACCGGTGACGAAACCTGGATTAAGTACGTGAACCCTGAGACAAAAGAACAATCAAAGATGTGGGCACATTCAAATTCGCCTACCAAACCAAGAAAAGCCTCGCAAGATTTTTCTGCCAGAAAACTGATGGCAACGGTGTTTCGGGATGCCAAAGGGGTGTTGTTGGTTGAATTCATGGAACATGGTACGACCATTAATCAAGACGTGTACTGTGAAACAATAAAAAAGTTACGACGGGCTATACAGAACAAACGCCGTGGTATGCTGACTTCCGGTATCGTTTTTTTGCACGATAACGCCCGTCCTCACTCTGCTCGCAGAACAACGGCCCTTCTTGAGTCCTTCAAGTGGGACGTTATCAACCATCCACCTTACAGCCCAGACCTGGCGGCAAGTGATTATCACCTCTTCATGCATTTGAAGAAATGGCTCGGGTCACAGCGGTTTGATGACGACGAAGAGCTCAAAGATGCGGTCACAGGCTGGCTCCAGGCACAAGCGGGTGATTTTTATGCAGAAGGAATTTCAAAGCTTGTGAAGAGATACGATAAGTGCCTCAATCGCTATGGAGACTATGTAGAAAAATAGTGCAAAGATGTAGTTGTAAGATGTATATATTAAAATATTTTTATTTAACTTGGTGTATTTTTTTAAATCAACCGGAGGTTACTTTCTGAACGGCCCTCGTAAAACGCGGTTGACAGCCCGTGCGTTGTTCACTAAAATGGCCGATAACTCAGACGGCAATCATAAATAAGAATGTAAGTGGTTAAAAAAAGAGCATTCCATCAGGAAATAATGAATCATCACAGGCCGAGAACAATGAGAACAAAGTGGTGGGGGGATCAGCACTTAACAAATGGCGATTGTTAAAAAGCCACTGGGGGAGGTTTAATTCCCCAGAGTTTGTTCCCATGAAGGTAAGGCAAGTGGTGATGCCAAAGGGACACCACATGCTGACAGTAACACAGAGATCACTGGAGGGAATGGAAGAACTAGTGGGTCAAAGTACGAGGACTGCAGCCTTGGCAGCAGTGCCAGCAGCCTCGTTTGCCGTCATAACGACGTGATTAGTGACCCTCATAAACATCACAGTGGCTCCATCATGAATGAGCAAGTGAAAGCTTTCCTGGACCCATTGCACTAAGGGATGGATGGTGTACAGCACACAGAGGCTCTGAAGGGCACTGAGAGAGTCTGAGCAGATGGCACATTTGGCGAGCCTGTGTCGCCAAATGTACTACATAGCCTGATACAGGGTGAAGAGCTCCACTGTAAATACTGAGCAGTGTTCCGGAAGCTGATACCAAAAACCGTCGGTGCCAATGACGAAGGTACAAAGATACTATCGTGAAGTTCGATGTGAAGGTCGAGAAACTTAATGGCAACAGAGCAAGTCTGGAGTAGTGTCTTTAGGAAGTGAATTAAATCCAAGGTTAACACGGGCCGCCACACGAAGTCAAGGTGGTGAAGGGTTCACACTCATTGGGAAAGTGGCAGGTAGTGTGAAGTGAAGATGCCAGAGCAACGGCCAAAAGAGAACTCCAGGAGGTAACAGAGAAGAGGGACGTGCCCCATACTGGCGATCAAAGGAGTCATAGAAAAAGGAGGCATAGGATGGGTGGCCAGGCATGGCAGACAAATGGCAGGTGTATCTGCTGAGGAGAAACTCACGGCGATATGACAGCAGTAGTTTGGTATAAAAGACACCAGTGGCCAAATAGATCCCACAATGGTGGATTATACTGAGAAGGTGCAACAAGCGACTGGTACAATCAAAGGAGGGTGGTCCGATCCACTCCCCAGGAAGTACCGTTGAGGACACGTAGGACACTGAGGGATCACATACAAAGGGATGCCAGGTAAGACGTGGAAGGACCAAGAAGTTTCCCATCGAGCATGAGCCACAGGAATTGCATAGTTTCAATGAACGGAAGAGTAACGTGCACAAGATGTAAAGACAGTGGAAGAAACCAATTGTGCCACCAGAAGTTCATACAAACAGTTTTGTCAGTGGAAAGGCGAAAGCCACTGTCAATGCTCCATGAGTAAAGACAGTTGAGACAATGCTGAAGATGCTGCTCAAGGAGACAAACCTGTAGAGAACTGCAATAGACGGCACAATCATCAACAAAAAGGGAGCCGGAAATGCCCGGTGGGAGACAGGCCATAGTAGGGTTACTGGCGATAGCATAGATGATGACACTCAGGATGGATAAAGGTGTCTGACAAGGTAGAACCTGCACATATCTTGCAAACTTGGTCTTTTGTAAATTTCTGAAGGAAATGGGGCTTGCAGCCTCGGAAGCCCCAAGCGTAGTGAGTACAGAGGATACCTGTCTGCTGTCAGCTGTCATAGGCTTTCTCCAAACCAAAAAACATGGATAAAGTCCAGTATTTTTGCAAAAATCATTCACGACATGGGTTGACAAAGTGACAAGACAGTCAACTACAGATCAGCAGGCTCAAAAGTACAAGACTCGATCCACCATACCAGCCGGGCATGAATCGTACATTCCATCACCCTGCAAACACAGCTAGTGAGAGAAATGGGGCGGTTGTAAGAAGGAAGGTGCTCATCCCTACCGGGCTTGGGGATGGGTATGAGAGTGGCTAGGAAACATGCCCTATGCACAGATGCGATTGTATGTATGAAGACGAAAGTGCTTGCCCACTAGAGAGATGTTCCTGCAACATCTGAATGTGAACATCGTCCAGCCCTGGGACAGAGAATCAGTATGAAGTGAGAACATGAGCTAGTTCTCTCACAGTAAAGGCGACATTGTAGCACTCGCCATTCTGAGAAGAGAAGGGTATCCCTCGAGCCTCCTCTACTTGTTTCCTATGAAGGAAAGCAGGGTGATAGTGGGTGGAGGACAAAATCTCCACAAAATAGCACCCCGAGGTGTTGGAGATAGCAATATGGTTCACTATGACATCATCTGCTACATTCAGGCTAGGAATTGAGGAATGGACCTTGGACCCAGAGAGCTGTCGGAGATTAGCCCTCACAATGGAAGAGGGAATGGAACTGTTATCACACAGAATGCAAAGACACTGTGTGCTCAATAGTTTATAACGAATGAAGTTTGCCATCATAGGACGATGGCTAAAAATGTGGAGAGCAAGTGTTTGTGCATGAATTGCATTGCGGCACACCTCAGTCTACCAAGGGACTGGGACGGTGCGTTTAAGTTGAAGTGCGAGGAATGGAACATTCTGCAGTGATAAGGATAATGTTTGTAAGGTATTCTACCGGGTCATTACAACTGGGGATATGTTGTTCATCGAAGGTCATCAGGGAGGAGTAAAACCTCCTGTCAACCTTAAAAAGCTGCCATTTTGGTGTGCACATTAGGTGGGGTAAGCGTCAGCAAATGGATAGAACATGGAAAATTGTCATTCAAGTATGTGTCAGAGAGAACAGACCACTCAAGATGATGGGCAAACTGGGCACTGCAGAAGGAGAGGTCCAAATGGTAATAGGTGTGCATGGAGTCTGAAAGGAACATGGGTGCTCCTCTGTTAAGACAAATGAGGTTAAGTTAATTCAGAAGGTCAGCCAAGAGTGTAACTCTCTGACAGGTTCAGGGAGAACCCCATAGGGGAAGTGCAAAGTTACTGAGCAGCAGAAAGGGGTGAGGGAGTTGCCCAATAAGCTGGGGGAAACCTGCCCTGGTGGCACCAAATGACAGAGGGATGTAAATGGTACAAAGGGAAAAGGTTAAGAGAGGAACGAAAATGGAGACTGCCACAGCTTGAAGCCGGGTAGTCATGCTGCTCATCCAGGATGAGCAGCATGACTACCCCATGACTCCATCCTTGGGGGGGAAGGTCAAAGTGGACCAGAAAGATATGTAAGAGGTCAAAGCAGGCATGAGGACGCAATTTTGTTTTCAGAGGACAAGTGGACACTGCGATTCCAAGGGCAGCCATAATTCCCCTTTGTTGGATCTAAGGCCACGAACGTTCCATTGGAGAAGAGTCATGATGAGAAAAACGGAAGAGGGAAAAAAATGAAGGGGTGTCACCTCGGTGGCTGCCAAGTGCCAGCCTTCGAAGACTCACTGCTACAGGGTGCAGAGGCTGGAGGATCCTGCCCCATGAGACCTACAGAGGTGTCGGCATTCTCCCTCTGTCAGTCTGCATAGCCCAGGGCAGAAAAACGGTTGGCGGTGCACACCAGCAATATAGAGGTTGGCCAGGTGACAGTATCACAAGGCGACTCTGTTGAAGAGAATCTCCGAGTCAGCGAAGGAGAAGACCATTTGCCTCTGATTTCTTGGAGCCCTTACATGTGGCAGATGATGAATCAGATGTTCGTTGGCGGGAGGGACGTAAAAAATCTTCGCGAGAGTATTCCTTCTGTCCTTCCTGGCCTGCCAGTTGTATAGCAGGTGAATTCGCCCCATGAGGTGAATGTTCGGTGGCTCACTGCGAAGCTGGAGGAGGGGGAGACAGTGATGCTACCGTGACACTGGGCGATTTTACAACCGTGTTGCTGAATTTGAGGTAACATGTCTACATATCCCTGTCCTTTGTTGAGCAAGATGCAGCAAGAACAGTACTGTAAATGCCAGATGGTAAAACACAGGCTTTCCAACTAGCCAACAACTTGCGAGCGACGAGGTAAGGCACTTTTTCCTTCACCCGGATCTTCTGGGTGGCCTGCTCATTGAAATACAAGGGACAATCTCAGGAGGAGGCTGAATGGTCACCATTGCAATTGATACAGGGGGGAGAAGGAGGTGGACAACCGCCCTCACGAACATCCCTACCTCATGTTACACATTTGGCTGGATGTTGACAGGACATTCGAGTGTCATCATAACGACGACACTGGTAGCAGCATATCGGGTTAAGAATGTGCAGTTGGATTGTGACAACTTCATAACCTCCTTTGAATCTTGATGGAAACACTGATCTATCAACCATGAGAAAAAGAGTGTGTGTGGTCACTAACGCTGCATCTACCTTTTTCCTCACCTTTTTCCTCATGTGATGGACTGCAGTGACACCCTGATCCGAGAAGTACGTTTGGATTTCTGCCTACCATCGAGCAGCCTAGTATAAATAACACCACACAAAGAATTCAGTTTTCGATGGGCCTCAACACAAACACGATAGCTGTTGAGGAGCGGAGCTGCAAGCAGTTGTTGTACTTGAGAATCAGAAGTAGTCTCCAAAAACAATGTGCCATTGCATGAACGAGAGCAGGATTTCAGATGGTCAGCAACTGCATCAACACCTTTCTGAATAAGAAACAGATCTGCCATAGGCAAAGGACAGACAATCTTCAGTACAAGAAACCAAGAGGAACTGTGGTGCAACTGCAAGGGTCTTCAAATTGTTAGCCTCATTCTTTTTACCGTATTTACTCGAATCTAAGCCGCACTCTAATCTAAGCCGCCCTGGAAAAATGAGACTCGAAATCAAGGAAAAAAATTTTTCCCGAATCTAAGCCGCACCTGAACTTTGAGACTCAAAATTCAAGGGGAGAGAAAAGTTTTAGGTCGCACCTCCAAATTGAAACAAAGTAGGCCCATTGTAATATGAGACACAATTTAGGTCGAATGAATGACGATACAGCTACAGTAGTTTGGTTCGAGTCGTAAGCTTAGCAGTTAAGCTTTAGCAGGTAGCCATTGCTATGCGTCAGGCTCTCTTTCCATATTTATACGGGTACCCTTCCTTTTTCATGTGCTTTGTCTGGTTTGAATTGATTGCTTATTTTTCTTTGATCTGATAAGTGTCGTTGTCTGTGTTATAGGTGTTAAGTCACTCTACGATGAAAATGCATTACTGTACTGTGTCATGCATTGTTTGTCGCATTCTGATAATGAGATTTACGGCCTGTCGCCGCTTCCAGCATGGCTCGCTTTTTGCTTTTGTACGCACTACCACCGCTTATATATATATATATAAAAAAAAAAGGAGAGAGAGAGAGAGAGGGAGAGAGAGAGGGAGAGAGAGAGAGAGAGGAATTGTGCCATTAGCGAAACAATGTCAAGAGACTGCTATTTGTTGTTCAAAAATGGCTCTGAGCACTATCTACATCTACATTGATACTCCGCAAGCCACCCAACAGTGTGTGGCGGAGGGCACTTTACGTGCCACTGTCATTACCTCCCTTTCCTGTTCCAGTCGCGTATGGTTCGCGGGAAGAACAACTGTCTGAAAGCCTCCGTGCGCGCTCTAATCTCTCTAATTTTACATTCGTGATCTCCTCGGGAGGTATAAGTAGGGGGAAGCAATATATTCGATACCTCATCCAGAAACGCACCCTATCGAAACCTGGCGAGCAATCTACACCGCGATGCAGAGCGCCTCTCTTGCAGAGTCTGCCACTTGAGTTTATTAAACATCTCCGTAACGCTTTCACGGTTACCAAATAACCCTGTGACGAAACGCGCCGCTCTTCTTTGGATCTTCTCTATCTCCTCCGTCAGACCGATCTGGTACGGATCCCACACTGATGAGCAATACTCAAGTATAGGTCGAACGAGTGTTTTGTAAGCCACCTCCTTTGTTGATGGACTACATTTTCTAAGGACTCTCCCAATGAATCTCAACCTGGTACCCGCCTTACCAACAATTAATTTTATATGATCATTCCACTTCAAATCGTTCCGCACGCGTACTCCCAGATATTTTACAGAAGTAACTGCTACCAGTGTTTGTTCCGCTATCATATAATCATACAATAAAGGATCCTTCTTTCTATGTATTCGCAATACATTACATTTGTCTATGTTAAGGGTCGGTTGCCACTCCCTGCACCAAGTGCCTATCCGCTGCAGATCTTCCTGCATTTCGCTACAATTTTCTAATGCTGCAACTTCTCTGTATACTACAGCATCATCCGCGAAAAGCCGCATGGAACTTCCGACACTATATACTAAGTCATTTATATATATTGTGAAAAGCAATGGTCCCATAACACTCCCCTGTGGCACGCCAGAGGTTACTTTAACGTCTGTAGACGTCTCTCCATTGATAACAACATGCTGTGTTCTGTTTGCTAAAAACTCTTCAATCCAGCCACACAGCTGGTCTGATATTCCGTAGGCTCTTACTTTGTTTATCAGGCGACAGTGCGGAACTGTATCGAACGCCTTCCGGAAGTCAAGAAAAATAGCATCTACCTGGGAGCCTGTATCTAATATTTTCTGGGTCTCATGAACAAATAAAGCGAGTTGGGTCTCACACGATCGCTGTTTCTGGAATCCATGTTGATTCCTACATAGTAGATTCTGGGTTTCCAGAAATGACATGATACGCGAGCAAAAAACAAGTTCTAAAATTCTACAAGAGATCGACGTAAGAGATATAGGTCAATAGTTTTGCGCATCTGCTCGACGACCCTTCTTGAAGACTGGGACTATCTGTGCTCTTTTCCAATCATTTGGAACTCTCCGTTCCTCTAGAGACTTGCGGTACACGGTACACTGAGGTCATCAGTTGCCTAGAACTTATAGAACTTAGAATAATTAAACCTAACTAACCTAAGGACATCACACACATCCATGCCCGAGGCAGGATACAAACCTGCGACCATAGCGGTCGCTCGGTTCCAAACTGCAGCACCTAGAACCGCACGGCCACTCCGGCCGGCGCTATTTGTTGTTACTTACACTGCTGCTTTCTTCGATAATGATCAACAAGAACCAAATAACAGACTGTGTACGATAGAAGATGTTCTGAACGAGAGTTATAAAAAAAATAGAGAAAATTTTTCTCTGTTTGAAAGTCTTTGCAGACGCCTCTTTAGTACATTACATTCTGCACAGAAATTAGAGTCATCTTAGATTTAAAAATCTATTCAATTGCCTTGCTTCATTTCTGACTGTATCAGTATTAGGCACAAGAATAATACGACTATAAACATGACATGATATGTATATTCTTCCGTGTTTGCTGTTGTCTCACTCTAGTTTCGTAGTTTATTAGGCAGACAGGATTTAAATGAGATAGCAGCAAACACGAAAGAATACATGGCAAAATGTTTATATTCGTATTATTCTTATGGTGAAGAGAATACTGCATGTGATTCACAATTCATAAAAGTTCCTATTAGCAACCATCTCTTCTCACAGGTAGGAAAAAATTCAGAATGTAGAGTTGGCCATATTGACAAACATCCCAAACAGTCTTGCCAGTCGGATTTTCGTAGTACATTGAAACGCTGCTACATTCGAAGATGAACAATACGGAATTTGTATTTACTTCGTTGGATAATGTATGAAAATGCAGTGGTCGAAACTCGGGGCGGAGAAAAAAGCTCGTCTTCCACCTTTTTTTTTTTAAATTTATTTACTGACGCAGAGGTCTTGGCGCCAGTATTTATTTTTGTGCCTGCAAAGCATGCCTGTGTAGCGCTACATATATTCCATGGCAGAAGTTAGTTGTGGCGGCACCTACCAACATTTTTCATAACTTCCGTTTACTTTGCACTCGATTCTAAGCCACAGGCGGTTTTTTGGATTACAAAAACCTGAAAAAAAGTGCAGCTTAGATTCAAGTAGACACAGACTGTGACTGACGACTGGCTAATTGCAAGAACATCCCCCATGATTGATAGTGTCTCTGATGGTGCACTCCTTCCAACTGGGGACCCCCTCAGAGAAGGAGGGAGGAGGGGGGGGGGGGGGGGGTGCACCCACCTTAGGTGATTGTTCACACTTCAGGTCACACCTCCAAAACAACTTACAGAGGGACCAATTGGCAATTTGGGAAGGTAACAGAACAGGCAATCAACCCTTCCTTGGTCTGGCCTCTACCAGGGGGTAGGTACAAACCCTACCTATTGACCCGGGGCTGGGAATTATGCATTACCCAGTCACCTGTTACGTGTCAGACGCATGGGCGAGACTTCAGGAGTGCACAGGCAGGAAGAAGAAAAAGAGGAACCTCAAATGCCAAAGCAGAGGAAAGATAGGAGAAGGGGAATGAGGAAATAAAAAAGGAGTGAGAAACTGGGGAGAGCTGTTCTGCTGTCGGGCTACTGAAAATGCAGAACACATTTCCAAAAACATCCCAGACATGTTCCCCAAGGGTGAGGAAAAGGAACAGCAAGAGTATAGAGGCTTTGTGGAAATTTATGGGTGAGTGGTCTGTGTAGGGATAAAATAATGTTTTACTTTAAGAGCAGGTATGATGACATTTTTCAAAACATTAATACTTTATATTATAACACTATTATTTTACTTTATTATTATTATAATTATGCTGGGTTTTCCATTGTTTAATACTAAGTTCCTAACTTGAATGAAAATAATTCAGCTTCTACTTCTACTAATTTATTTGGACACTGGGACTCGCTGCTGTGTGATGTCTCTCCTAAACAGTTAACACCTATCTGAAGGTCAAGTTCCATCTCGACACCCTTGGATAGGCTCATGCAGTGTCAAGCCACAGAATAATTAATTTTTACAGACTGGATGAAAGTGAGCAACTAGTCATCTAGATGTCTTAGTTTATACCTCTAAGCTACATGACACTCTACTGGCAGACCACCACACTCAAAAGTATGAGAAATATAAAAATCTTACCAGCTCCTGGGGCCGCAGTGTGGAGCATTAGCCATCGCAAAGTCACGTTACATTCACGTATGATATTTGTAACCTTGCTGACATGGTCCAAGACATTTTCTTCCACCAAAACTCCTTCTTTTAACAGCTGCTGTGTCTGTGGTATCAGTTTCTTTCAACAGAAAAATGCATGCAATCTTTCATTATAACCAAAAGAAAATAAAGTTTGTCTAGTAATCAGCAATCCATCACATCAAGGAAAAAAGTAGATCAAACATTCCAATTGATTAAAATGTTGTGCCAGGTCAGAACTCAAATCCAGACCCTCATGTTAAATGGGTAGTCCTCTTACTGACTGAGTTATCTAGGCCTCTCACACAATTTCAGGAGTACCATAAAATGTAGCAAAGTGGAGGAGCTTCTTATACTATGATATCAGTCATAGAACAAATAAATGCCGTTTTTTATTTACTTTTGAGCAATGTTGCCAAATAACTGTCACAATTACTTCACAGAATATTTTCTTCCTAAATTCTTATTATTCAGAAAGAAATTTGGGCTTTGTTGATTCCTATGGTGCAGTTAAGTTTTTTCACAAACACTTTTATTTTACAGAACTTGATGTTTAAAATTTCGTAATCCCGTATGCTTTAAAAATTTTGACTGAACTAATACACTTTTACTGGACGATTCACCTATAACAAATTTACAACACAGAGTTTCCTCATCAAATAATTCTGTTTGATTCTGTATAACTTGCCATAGTTGGAAGTTATTTTAATTTGAAGATTTCATTGGTCATATAAATTTCAATCCAATAGAGTAATTAGTGCTTAAAAAGGCATATGAATTGTTGACAGGTAGAAATAAGCGCATGTTAATTACATAATAAATAAAAATCACTAGTGGGGTGGTGGTGGTGGTGGTGGTGGTGGTGGTAGTAGTAGTAGTAGTAGTAGTATTGCTATGAATGTAATTGGTGTGCAGTATTTTAGGCAATGAAGAGCACTTGCCACCGAAAAAACCTTGATTTGCTGTAGTCTGGTAAATGTCTTTGGGGTATCTCTGTCCAGAATTCTGAATAAGAGCTGAAAATAGCATAGGAGCAAACTAACATTTTTGGATGGACTATAACAGTTTCAGTGTGTTGCATTTCAGACAATCATCCAACAATGAGTTGATTATCGAATAAAAGCTAGCAGCAGGCAAAGGTTACTGTCCACTGAGTTTATTATTTACATAAATCTTTATCACAAACTGTGAAAGTTATTGAAATGAAGAAATTCAAGCAGTAATTGAATTGTGGATTAGGACAGAACATTACACCATCACTTCTACACTCAAAATTACACAGAAACCCTTCTCAAGTACTTGCTGGACCAGATACAACAGGTGAAAGTATGGAGTGGAGGATAACCAATGTGTAGCTCAAGGATTGTTTTTTTGCACGACTTTTCACTTTGCAGCGAAGTCTGTGCAAAGCAAGAGAGACACTGGCAAACTTATGTTATGAGACAAGATTGAATAACTCAGTTTGTAAGAATAATTGCCCACAAAAAGTAAGGATCTTGGTCCACATATCTAATTGAAACACAATTTTAGTGTCAAGAATTTTTGTAAAAGCTGAAAGAACTGTGGGGAGAAAAGAGATGAATTGAGAAATTAGTGGGTCAGTCAACCCAGCTGCAGAATCCCCTTTCAAACCAACACAGTGGCGTCTTTGGCACAGCTTTCCTACTAAATTACCTCATAATCTCGTTTCTCGTAACTGTTTGTCCATGCCCAAAGTATGAAGAAACAATGGGTTTTGACAGATATTATTTCTACGGGATCTTTATACTGTCTTATAGTACATAAATCCACAAATATTATTAAGTAGCATTTTCGCAGTTTCTTACCTGTAACCTGGATGAATATTTACAAGCATACTCTCGAACATTGGACATTTCTAATGTATTAGTGAGGGCTGTCTTTGCAGCTTTGAAGTGCTCCCAAGAGTCTATCAGGTTTACCGTTATACCCATATAAATGCTAATGACCTACAAACAAATAAAATACTTTAGTAACACTCTGTGATACACAACCATTATAAAAAATTAAAAAATCTTCATAAAGGTTAATTTATTTGTAATTATTGCTAAATAGCTTACACAAACTCTAGCTACCTTAGTTTAAATATATTTTATTTATTTATTTATTCATCCATCCTTAAGACAATTTACATTGTATGGATGTCGCCAATGAGTGTACAAATTATGGTATGAAATCTAAATATTTTCTTAACAAATGCCATTTACATTGTTTAATAAGCATAGGTATTTTGATGTAGAACTAACATACATAAATACAAAGCCCTGCATACATATTACATAAATGAAAAAAATATAATTCATAAATACCCTAGGTGTGTTGACATGAAACTATCTGACATAAATACATAGGCATAAATACATAATACATGAATGAAAAAAATATGATGTCAGGTATAACTTATGCTAGGTGTTCCCAACAATTCATTGTTTTTCATTTAAGATATTCGTCCACAGTGTAGAACCAACACACTTGCAAAAACACTTTTACAGTTTTTTTTTTTTTTTTTTAAGAATACATACTGCTAATTTCTTTTATATTCTGTGGCAACTTATCATGCCTTGATAATCAACACTGTTCTGAGCTTTTAGCTTATTTCTTCTATCTAAATGGAGGCAATGACTCAACCACGTGTTGTGATCATGAATAATGTTATTCAAGCTATAATTATCAAGATTTTTTTTCTGATATACATTATGGTCTGAAAAATAAACTCACAAGGAACAGTCAGAACGCACAGGTTTTTAAATAATTCCTTGTGATGAGCTCATTTATTGCATTTTGTCATTATTCTTACAGCTTTCTTTTGTAATCTGAAAACTGTTTGTAGATTCTGGGTACTATTCCCCCAAAAGATTATTCCGTAGCTAAGAATGGCATGCACATAACCAAAGTAAGCTGACCTTACACAGATGTCACTGCATACTGACAAAAGAACTCTTAAGCGCACAGCATGCTGTGGAGACCCTGTTTGAGATAATCATGACATGTTCATCCCCTTTTTGTTGGCTGTCGATGTGCAGTCCTAGGAATTTAGTGTTGGTTAGATCTGTTATTCAAGTGTTGTGTAGTTTTGAGTTTATAGACTTGTGCTTCTTGTTTATTCTAAAGTACATGCTGTTTGTTTTCTTAATGTTGAGAATTACTCCGTTCTCTGTAGACCATTTGTAAACATCTGCTAGTGCTTCATTGGCTTTTTCCAATACCAGGTCAGGTGTCTTGCTGGTAATCAGTATATTACTGTCACCAGCAAAAAGTACATTTTCTCTGTGCTCCACACATTGTGGGAAATCATTAATATAAATTAAGAACAATATTGGGCCCAGAACACTTCCTTGTGGGACTACTATATTAACATACTGTGGGTCAGATTAGTGATTTACCACATATTTGGATGTGCTATGTGAAATTTCTACTCTCTGCACTCTGTTATTTAGTTACAATTGGAACCACTTATTTACCATTCCCGATTCCCCGAGACTCCAGCTTGTGTAGAAGAATGTCGTGATCAACGGTATTGGAGGCTTTCGATAGATCTAGGAACATTCCAGTTACAGAAGTGTCCTTGTCTAATGAGTCAAGAACAATTTTTTGTAAACTGAGCTATTGCAGTTTCAGTGCTTCTGCCCAGTCTGAAGCCATGCTGTTCCTTGCAGAGAAGATTATATTTATTTAAGTAGCTCATAAGTCTAGTTTTCATTAAAGTCTACACAATTTTGGAAAATACTTGAAGGGAAAGCAATGGCTTGTAATTTCCTATGTTTTCAACATCACCTTTTTTTTGCATAGGTATGATTTTAGTTAGTTTCAGGTAGTCTTAGAAGCAGCCAATCTTAAAAGACTGGTTAATGATGTCAGTGATGCTGAAACTTCCTGGCAGATTAAAACTGTGTGCCAGACCGAGACTCGAACTCCAGACCTTTGCCTTTCGCAGGCAAGTGCTCTACCAACTGAGCTACCCAACCACGACTCACGCCCCATACTCACAACTTCATATCAGCGCACACTCTGCTGCAGAGTTAAAATCTCATTCTGAAAACACCCCCCGGGCTGCGGCTAAGCCATGTCTCCGCAATATCCTATCTTTCAGGAGTGCTAGTTCTGCAAGGTTCGCAGGAGAGCTTCTGTGAAGTTTGGAAAGTAGGAGACGAGGTACTGGCAGAAGTAAAGTTGTGAGGATGGGGCGCGAGTCATGCTTGGGTAGTTCAGTTGGTAGAGCACTTGCCTGCGAAAGGCAAAAGTCCCGAGTTCGAGTCTCGGTCCAGCACACAGTTTTAATCTGCCAGGAAGTTTCATATCAGCGCACACTCTGCTGCAGAGTGAAAATCTCATTCTGGCTTTAATGCTGTCTATGCACTACTTTAACACACAAAGTGGGACTTTGTCCAGTCCTGTTGAGGATTTGTTTTTTAATTCTTTTATGGCACTGCTTACTTCTCTCTCAGTAGTGGGGAGCAGAACCACTGAATTTTTTATGTAATTTTGCACTGGAACATCAGATCTTTTTGGAAATTTGCTCTGTGGGTCTTTTGCAATACTGGTGAAGTATGAGTTTATGAAGTTAGTCAGGTCTTTTTGATCACTGATTGTATTGCCTGATTTCTTGATTTTAGTGCCCGAGTGCCCTTTTTTCTTATTTCCAGTCTCACGTTTTACTAAAGTCCAAGCAGCTTTACTTTTCTTATTTACATTTTTTATCAGTTTGTCATTAGCTGACTTTTTAGCTGCCGGAAGAACCTTTCTGTAGATATTTTTGTAGTTTTTGTAATAGCTTACAAAACCAGGGTCACTGCATGTATTCTTTATAGACCTGAGTTGTCTAAAGGGTTTAGGCAGATTTTATAATCCCACTGGTAATCCATTTCATTTTGATCTGTGCTCCAATAGGAAGTAGGACTCTGGGAAACGATTCTCCAAATTTGAGCTTAAACAATGACGTGAAATGACAGAACATCTGTTTGCGCATATAAATCGTCCCAGGTTTCACGATTTAACTGTACAGTAAAATTTTGCATGGCTGATTTGGAGTAGATTCTTTTGTATACCTGTAGCTTGGTTGCTATTCCCATAGGAACATTTATTTGTGCAATCTGACAAAGATGATCTGAAAGTCCCAGATTTTTGAATACTAAGTCACAGTTTTCTGTGCCAATATCAGTGGCTATATGATCAATAGTAGAGGCTGAGTGTGTTGTTATCCTTGTTGCATAGCTGACTAGTGATACCATTCCAAAGCTACATAAAATGCTCAGAAAAGCGTTAGTAACATTATATATTTTTGCTGTGTTTACGTTAAGATCTCCACATAGCAGAATGTTACTTTTTGTGTTTGATACCTGTTCTAGACTCTATATTAGTTTTGCACAGAATATGTCAAAATCATCACTAGGAGAATGATATACTCATAATATGACAAGGTTTTTTGGAAACATTTTGATATGATAGCTTTATTGCTGACACTTCAAAGTGTTTTTCTTCACCAAGAGAGACAATGTCACTTCTTACCTTCTATTGGAGTTCATTCTTAACATAAATACATGACCCTCCCCTCCTAATTGAAACTCTACAGTAAGGGGGGGGGAATGATTGTATGCCATTGTTGGCCGGGAGGCCACATTCAGTGGAGTTAGGCGGCTGTATTGAAAGTCCATTTTAGTTGACCCCACATCAGCGACTTGCGAGTCAATGATGATGAAGGATACACAACATCCAGTCCCCTGCTGGGAATTGAACCGGGCCCCCTGCATGGTAGGCGGTAACGCTACGGAGGCAGACATACAGCAAGAAGATGCTAGTATATATGAAGCATGGGGGAGAGAGAGAGAGAGAGGGAGAGAGAGAGAGAGAGAGAGAGAGAGAGAGAGAGAGAGAGAGATAGAGGGTAAACGAAAACTTGAATGTGGTAGCTCAGACAATGAATTTGTATTTTTGTTCAAATATTGGAATAAGAGAATCCCATGCAAGGGCCTATAGCTGTACTGTTGCATTTGTCTGTATATCTACACCTCATAGGAGTAGCAGTAATGGATGACATTCCAGTAATTCATCTGTATATGGAATTAAGAAATATATTTTGAGTTGGCAAGACACATGAAAATATATTTCCATAAGCCCAGTTACTATGTTTGTTTATGTGCCAATCCACTAGTCACTGTGTTATCAGATGGTATCTTTATTCATTACAGTTATAATGTGAAATAATTTTTCCTTCAAATCTCTACCCGACTCAATTACTACAATACTGGAGAAACACCATAAAATGAGAAAACAACTATGATTCCTCCTTATCACTTGTTATATCCTAGCCAGTAATGCCACCCGAGCCCGCTGCCAAAAGGTTGGCAGCATCAAAGTCCGGACGCCGTCCGCATAAGCAGCGCCAGCGATACAGGAAATCGCCGCAAGTCTGCGCGCGCCACCGCTGGCTTCTGGCTTCTTAAGCGCTGGAGTCGCGAGCGCTAGGGCAGTTCTGTATTCGCCGCTCAGTTGTATACTCGCCACCGAATTGTGTACTTGCTAGTCAGTTGTGTGTTCATCGCAGCAGAGTTGTTGTTTGTCGTCAGCCGACGCTGACCTAGCCGCTCCGACTCGAACTAGACAGATTTCTGTAGACACCGAGTTCACTACTGTGTTACTGTATCTTCGTTAATAAAGATAAGTACCGACTTTTATTTAATCAGAGTGTTTGGGTTTTCATCTTTCTGTTCACTGTTCCAGCGGACCGGTCGGCCCGCTATTAAAAGTGTGGCGGTGACTTCGTAAGCCGTTTCTACAGCGCATTGCTTGTCGCTACGAACGCCGCCACAAAACTGGCGACGAGAACTTCCAAACTCGTGTGCAGGGCTGGTTCCACTTGTTTCTGGTTATACTAATTATAGCGATAAAATTTTGGGGGCTGGTTTAATTTGTGTTCACTATGTCTGCCGAATTACAACAGTTGATCTTGTTACAGAGTCAGCAAATACAAAGTCTGGTGGAAGCAATCGCCAAACAAGCGGCTAATCCTCCAACACAAAAGGAACAAGCACAGGCAGCACCACCTTTCCGTGCTTTTGATGCATCACGAGAAGAATGGCGAGAATATTTCGCGCAGTTGCAGGCGCACATGACAGTCTACAAAATCACAGGTACTGAGCGGCAGCTTTATTTAATTTCCACTGCAGGCGTGGAAATCTATCGACTACTTTGTAAGTTGTTCCCGGAATCCCAGCCAGAAGCTTTAGACTATGACGTTGTTGTTAACAAGCTTGCTGAGTATTTCGAGTCGCGAGTTCATGTGGCAGCAGCCAGATTCAAGTTCTTCATATTAAAGAAACTGCCACATCAATCTAATAAACAGTGGTTAACAGATTTACGGGGCCTCACCCGTCAGTGCCGATTTAATTGTGTGTGTGGAGCTTCCTACAGTGATGTCATGCTACGAGACGCTATTACTCAAAACATTGCTGATTCTCGTATTCGTGCTGCTATCTTAAAGTTGCCTGACCCGTCATTAGAGACTGTGATGAACATCATTGAAGCCCAAGATACTTTTGACTATGCTGAGTGTGAGTTAGATCAGCCACGTATTTCTCAAATTGCCTGTGCTAAGCAAGTTATGTCACGCCCGCGGCCCCACCGGCAGAGTCAGACTGTAAACACTAGCCGGCCGCGTCATGTTAAACACATTCGTCAGCCGCGTGTGCAAAATGATAGAGTTAAGTCTTGCCCTAAGTGTGTTCTTGCTCATCCTCGTGAACGTTGCCCGTTAAGAAACGCGGTTTGTCACTTTTGTCAAAGGAAAGAACACATCCAGACTGTTTGTTTGCGTAAACGCAAGAACAATTCTAGTGCTGCCCAGCCCATGGATATTCATGTTCTTCAAAGCCAGCCCGCCCAGAAGGTCGCGTTTAAAGACTCTTCCACGGTTCGTGTGGGTAATAAACTTGTTCGCAATAAGCCACCCACCCAGCCCTCTGCTATGCGACCTAAGCGTAATTCAAACGCAGTAAAACGTAATGTACAGACTGCAAGTGAAGCGGGAGTTGTTGTTCCACCCGCCCAACCCACGAGTTGCCGTACGCAGCGAACACGCGCTAAACGCGCTGATTTTGTGTCTTCCGCCTCCACTGCACCCATCCAGAGACAGTGTAATAAACTATTTGTGAAGCTACGCATCCAGGATAAGACCTTCAATTTTCAATTAGACACTGGTGCGTCTGTGACTCTCATAAATAGTGCTACATATGCGGCTATCGGCCGCCCTAAACTTTCAGCGGCAAAACATTCTTTGGTTACTTATAGTGGAGAACACATTCCCGTGTTAGGTGTATGTAGCGTGCCAGCCACATTCCGTGGCAATACAAAAACAGTTTTATTCACAGTGCTCCGCGCTACAGACAGTGTAAACATTTTCTGATTAGACTGTTTTGACTTGTTTGGCCTGTCTATCCAAGACAATGTGTTGCAAATTAATTCTGTTGTTGTTCCTCAAGACAGCATAACCGATTTGTGTAAACGATACAGTGACATATTTAAAGACGAACTAGGTTGTGCTGCGAACTTTGCCGCCCATATTACATTAAAAGATAATGCTCAGCCTCGATTTTGTCGTGCTCGTCCAGTGCCTCACGCCCTCCGGGCACCTGTAGAAGATGAACTTTGTCGTTGGCAAAACAACGGTGTTATTCAACCCGTTTCAGCGAGCCAGTGGGCTTCTCCCTTAGTTATTATAAAGAAACCGTCTGGCAAGTTACGTTTGTGTGCTGATTTTAAGTCGACAGTTAATCCTCAGACTGTCATTGATTCTTTTCCTTTGCCTAGACCGGACGAGCTGATGGATAAGTTAGGGGAAGCTCGTTTCTTTTCCAAAATTGATCTCCGTGAAGCATATTTGCAATTGCCCCTCGACGAGCAATCACAACAGTATTTTGTCATAAACACGTCGTTGGGGTTGTTCCGTTTTCTGCGTTTGCCTTTTGGTTGTGCGTCAGCCCCAGCTGTTTTTCAGCGTTTTTTGTCACAACTTCTGGCTAATGTGCCATCGTGTTGCAACTATTTAGACGATATTGTTGTGTCCGGTCGGACGCCTGCTGAACATTTCCGTAATTTGGAGTGTTTGTTTAAAGTGTTGTCTCAGGTAGGCCTACGTTGCAACATCGATAAACTTTCATTTTTCCTTACGGAGATGGAGTATCTGGGACATGTTATTAATGCTCAAGGCATTCATCCTTCCCAGTCACATTTAGCAGCTATTCGTGATTTGCCCGCCCCTCGCAATCTGCATGAATTGCAAGCAGTTCTTGGCAAATTGACATATTATATTAGGTTTATACCCAATGCATCACAGATTGCTGCACCGTTGCATCGTCTCCGCCGTAAGAATGTTCCGTTTGTGTGGTCAGCTGATTGCCAATCAGCCTTTCAGCAGCTTAAAGAGGCTTTATTGAATGATCGTTGTCTGGTCCATTACGACCCTAACAAGCCTCTGGTGTTAGCTTGTGATGCCTCTTCTTTCGGCCTCAGTGCTGTGTTGTCTCACCGAGTCGGTAACACCGAACGTCCTATTGCGTTCGCATCTAAATTGCTAAACAAAGCTCAGTGTAATTATAGCCAATTGGACAAGGAAGCGTTGGCTATTGTGTTCGGTGTCACAAAATTCCATCACTACCTCTATGGTAGACCATTCTATTTAGTAACAGATCACAAGCCCCTGACGTCACTGTTTCATCCGTCTAAACCAGTTCCTCAGCGGACAGCTCAGAGACTACAACGTTGGGCTCTTTTGTTATCACAATACCAGTATGAGATACTGTATCGCCCTACAGCTCAGCATGCAAACGCTGACGTGCTTTCTAGATTGCCGTTTGCTGCGGATGACGTCTTCGATTCCTCCGACGACTCTTGCCATCAGATTGACGGCGATGAGCATCAATCCTTCCGGGATTTTCCGATTGATTATCGTCAGGTGGCACGTGAGACAGCTACGGATCCTCATCTGAGTTTACTATTACGTTTTGTTCAACGTGGTTGGCCGTCCAAGGCAAAGGACATATCGGATCCTGTGGTTCGTCGCTATTATCCGCAACGTCATCTGTTGTCTGTTTCGCACGGAGTTTTGCTGTTACGCACCGAGAATGACCAGCTTCGTGTAGTGGTTCCCCAAGAGCTCCAATCCAAGGTCCTCGACTTGTTGCATCAAGGTCATTGGGGAGTGGTCCGCACCAAACAGCTTGCCCGCCGTCATTGTACATGGATCGGCATTGATAAGCAGATTACGCAGATGTCTACAGATTGTTCGACGTGTGCCGAACACCAAGCTGCTCCGCCTCAATGCTATTTTGAGTGGGCACGCCCTGCCGGTCCCTGGCAGCAAGTACATATTGATTTCGCTGGTCCATATTGGAATTCTCGTTGGCTCATCGTGATAGATGCATTTAGTAATTCTCCGTTTGTTGTGCCCATGCAGTCTACAACGTCTGCACAAACTGTACAGGCGTTGACTTCAATTTTTTGTATTGAGGGTCTTCCAGAAGTTTTAGTGTCTGACAATGGTCCACAATTTACCTCTGCTGAATTTGAAAGTTTTTGTTCTGCCAATGGCATTCGCCATGTTCTTACTCCGCCGTTCCACCCTCAATCGAATGGTGCAGCAGAACGTTTTGTACGCACATTCAAGGATCATATGGACCGCCTTCGTGCTACGCACTCTCATCAGCAGGCCCTCATCACATTCCTGTCGTCGTACCGGACCACGCCACGCGATGGCCCTTCGCCTGCAGAGCTTCTCCACGGCCGTCGTCATCGCACCCTACTACGGTTGTTGCACCCCCCGGATCGACCCGCCGCTTCTGAGCATCGCACGCGTTTTCAGCGCAACGACGCCGTTTTTTTCAGAGTTTATCACGGTCGCCGTCGTTGGGAATGTGGTACCGTGATAAGTGTCCAGGGTCGCGGTTTTTATACTGTTCAAGGTGCTACTGGGGTGCACAGGAGGTATCAGAACCAGTTGCGCCGCGCTGGCCGCCCGGATTCTGCCGCTCGTTCTTTGTCCACAGATTTGGTCCGCGGCGGGTTCCAGGCGCGCCTTCCGACTTCGCTGCCGCCGCCAGGGCAGCAGCAGCAGCCGTCGCCGCTACCCACGCCGACAGCCCGTCCCGTTGATGCCTCCCGCGCAGCTTCATCCGGGAGCGCCCCAGGTGGTCGCTCCGGCGCCTGCGGTCCCTCTTCAGTCGCCACCGCCTTCGGAGCTGATGGACGTCGACCCCTCAGCCGGGCCGCCTTCCCAAGCGGTGGCTGTGCAGCCTGTCCTGCAGCCGCTTTCCTTGGGCACCCCCAAGGAGTCTGACACCGCAGCGCCTTGTCCGGCGCCCACTCAGCAGCCGTCGACGCAGCATCAGGAGACGCTGCCTCTCTTCGTGGGTCCCGACGCCCCGTCGCGTACAATACCAGAAGCTGCCCCCGTGGTCACAGGCGTGCACCCTGACCTCAGTTTTCAGTCGGTGTTTCCCGAGGCCCTGCGCAGCCAATGCTGGGGTGCGGACCGGGGACTGCCATCGACAACAGTCTCCGCCCCGGTCTCGTCCGCTACGCCTGCGGCCAGACCCCTCCCCCGCCGTCGACGCTCGCCACATCATTCTTCAACGACGGTGCGGCGATTTGGGGGGGAGGAGTGTTATATCGTAGCCAGTAATGCCACCCGAGCCCGCTGCCAAAAGGTTGGCAGCATCAAAGTCCGGACGCCGTCCGCATAAGCAGCGCCAGCGATACAGGAAATCGCCGCAAGTCTGCGTGCGCCACCGCTGGCTTCTGGCTTCTTAAGCGCTGGAGTCGCGAGCGCTAGGGCAGTTCTGTATTCGCCGCTCAGTTGTATACTTGCCACCGAATTGTGTACTTGCTAGTCACTTGTGTGTTCATCGCAGCAGAGTTGTTGTTTGTCGTCAGCCGACGCTGACCTAGCCACTCCGACTCGAACTAGACAGATTTCTGTAGACACCAAGTTCACTACTGTGTTACTGTATCTTCGTTAATAAAGATAAGTACCGACTTTTATTTAATCAGAGTGTTTGGGTTTTCATCTTTCTGTTCACTGTTCCAGCGGACCGGTCGGCCCGCTATTAAAAGTGTGGCGGTGACTTCGTAAGCCGTTTCTACAGCGAATTGCTTGTCGCTATGAACGCCGCCACAAAATCACTACTCTCAGAATACCTTCTGATGCTTCATTTAAGTAGCCCTGTAAAAATATTTTTTCTCTCTACATTGCTGTAAGTCAAAGAATTTCTTTCTGACACTTACTGCTTCTTTTGCCTATAGCAGGGCCGGCCAGAAATTCTGCACACGTGTGGTGCTCCTGCACATGTGCTACTTCCGGGTCACAGCGTGCACGCCGCAGCCGTCAGCATTCATGTAGTGCATGTTTCTACGCATAGATGTCGCTTTATCTACTTGCTGGGATACTCTGTACCGGCGAATTCTAGTGCTCTTTCCACAGCTTGCAAGCCAACCATGTGAAGGTATTTCGCGTATTAAACATTACTGTCACAGTCTGCTCATTGAAACGTCTACTTTTATGTTAACAGTTTAACCCAGTAAGACAAGCAATACAGTTAACAACCGTGGGTTTATATTAAGGCAGCTTGACTGACGGCACGTAAATACGCATAATGTTTTTGATCTAGCATTTAAGAAAGAGAGAACTTAGCGACTTCGAACGAACCTTATTCATGATTTCAAATAACATTAAACTAATGCAATGTTTCCTATAACTAATTCTCGGTGCCCTCAGTTACACCCACATAATTTCTGTCTCACTGACCTCTGAACAGAATGATAACCGCAGACCTCTCGATGATCACCTGCTATTTCAATACCATTATTGCTATATCTTTCATCAGTTCCGTCTGAAATCTCCATAATAACCGACAATTACATGAATGTTATGTTTTATCGACTTCAGCTGGGCGTAGCCCATCTCACATTAATAAAAACCCCTAAATGTAAGTATACATTGGAACAATCGGTTTAATGACCAATTTTCCTGATAACAATGTAACATGGAGCAGAATGAGGCAATAATGCACAATTAGTAACCAATAATTTTTAATTATGAAAGGAATAAATCCAAACACGTTTATCACTCATCATGAGAAATGATATAGTTAAAATCGGGCGCAAAAGCATGGCTCATTGACAAATGCAAGCAGTTGTGAAGATTTTCATCACTTATGCTTGATCGAAACCTTGATTTATTCATTTTCATCACCGAGAAAAATCTTTCACAAACAAGCTCTTGCGTGTACCACATAAACAGGGAAGTGGAGCCGCCGCCGTTCATTTAGGACACACGTCTAATAACAGATGTCGCTTGCTGTCGCACACGTGCACACATGTGCAGCACTTCCGCACGTCTGCACACTGTGCAGCATTTGGCCGGCCCTGGCCTATAGCAATGATTTGTATAACTGAAAGAGGCCAAGCTGTACCATAGTTCAAAATTTCTCTCAAACTACAGGTTCCTATAAAACTAGCTGGTTAAGTCAAGCTAAAGGTTACAGAAAGGCGAGGGCATATCACCTTCAAATGGACCAGTCCTAGTAAAACACTGCAGTGTTCAACCAAATAGCTCACTGATGATAGCTTCACATTTCTTTAATTGATGTTATTAAACTGAAGCATAAATTCATAAAGGCTTTGTTCACCACCAGAATGTGTTGCAGGGGCACTTTTTACCATTTATTGACAGTCAGTCATTATAAAGTCTTGCAACTGTTAACACACGCAGATCTTTTTGTACATGACTAAATGCAGGATTTGTGCTGTCTATGAGAAGAGTGCCATTAGAGAGAGGATTCTCCAGTGTGATCTCCTAGATTTTTCAGTGTGATTAATTAATGAAAATCTGTTCATTTAGAACACTATTTGTAGATGTTTCACTTCTTTGGTGATGCTGTCCCTGCCAAAGTGTTCAAGTTCTATGGACCTGAGTCTTTCGTACTGAATTTCTTTGTGGGAGAGGACAATGGCTCAAAATGTGGGGATAGCAGTCAGTGCACATGGATTTTCTATATACACTGTTAGCCAGGGACCCATACAGTTTTCTCTTAACTAACAGTTTCCCTTCGTTTTCAATTTCCATTGTGAATGTTACATTAGGATGGACAGAGTTTAAATGTTCAAGGAACTCTTTCCAACTTCATCGCTGCATGTGGCCACATCACACACTGTGGATCTTAGAGAAATAGCTCCCTTGTTTATATTAGGAAGGTCATATAATGGTAGTGGCACAGTTGCTTGAGTTCCAAGACCCTTAATGACATCACACAGCCAGCCTGACTCATTGAGAAGAGTCCGTGTCTTCCTCTCGATTTTATCCGTGGGACAGACATCTAGCTATCTCTAGGTAATGCCATTCACAACATCTACAATCTTTTTATTGTAGTCAACACCTGACATTAGGACAATAGCAATGCTCATATTGGCTGTCAGAATTGCAGTTTCTTTGTCCCCCATAGGTTTCTGAGTGTTACTCGTTCTTTCTTACAGGTGACTGGTATCAGCACTGATAAGTGTTGAGGTTGCAATTTAAATGAGGCTTTGGGTTGACACTCAATTTATTAAGAGGTCTCTGACTATCACATCTACTAGGCCAGGGAAACACTAAGAGAACGTGCATTTCAGGAAATAGCGGTATGGGCTCTGAAAAACAGACGAGTGTCAAATGGCATAGTGGATGTCAGGGGTTGAACTCAGCTATAAATGGTGGCATGGGATATCAATAGTTCACTCTGGTTTTGGAACCCAGGTAGTGACTACTCACAACAGCAAAACTCACAGCATCAAGATGATGATCGGGTTGGTCATCAAAATAAAGTGGAAAAAATGTTAACAACTTGGCTGTATACCCAGAAGAACACCATCAATAATTTTGCAACTTCAAAGAGACCTACACTGAGCTGAGTTATTCACTATGTTTAAGGATACATTCTAGTACTCAGGGTTTTAAAAATAATTTAGTCAACAATTATCTTCATCAGTTAACCAAACCAGATTTGAAAAATTTTGACCAATAAATGATTATGCACATATTTCATTACATGAGCTGGATCAGAATGTTTCGGTATTATACAAAGTAAAAAAACACAAGAAACTGTTTGTATAAAAACATAATAATGGATACTGTTTAGATTCCATACCAATAAAAAGTAGGACCACAGTAATTTTAACTTAAAACAGAATATGAACTGGTACAAGGAAGTGTCTGTTAACTCTATTATGATATTAACTAAACTTATGTTAAAATAAACTATATGAAATAAGCCCCCTAAAATAATTTTTTAAGAATTGGTATGAATTCACTCGAATTTAAACTATATATAGAACCACGAAAGAATGGGAGCTGTTATACAGAACTGGTAATAGCAAATAATGTGCTCTATGTAACTGACACATAGTGATCTGAAATGTGAGTAGTAGCAGCCACCCAGTAAACTGTAATTTGTTGAAGTTTGGCTGAAGACTTTGTGATGTCTTTGGAAATAAGTCTGCTTAAAAACTGCATCACACAAAATTGTCATTTTTGGATGAACTGTAACCATTTCAGTGTATTACCTTGCAGCCAACTGTCGCCTATGTATCCATTATCAAACAAATGCCTGCAAAAGGCAAACATAACTGATTTTTTTTACTTTATTATTTATAAAAAACATTTATCACAAAATGTGAAATGATTAAACAAAAGGTTAACTTTAAAAAATTACCAACTAGGCCCATTACACGGCATAAGATGACTACTTATTACTGAATGATGTAACTTACCCAGTTATCAGGGAAAAACCTATCAACAATCTCTCTCATTTTGGCAGTCTGGTTGTGCAGCACATTTGGATCAAAGAAGAGACACACATACAGCATTGCAGCTTGAGTTGACAGTGCAGTGCTCCTGTGCTCAGGTAGAGGATAAGCCGAAAGCTGATTATAAATATCATCTGACCGCAAACGACCCAAAACCATTTCCACATACAGTGGATTTATTGTAAATCGCCTGTAAGAAAACAGAAACTAAATCAATCAGTACACAACATTACTGCTTTAAATAATGATCAAAAGTTCATAGGTTCAAAACTCATCATCCAATGCAGTAGTATATGATCCAAAGCATTTTTACCCAAAGTACCCATCCCATCTCTGTGACGAGGACATGAGTCACAGCTAAGTTGCAGCATATTAAGGGACTCCACCAAAATGGGTACAGTGAAGCCCAGATTTGACTGTTAAGGAAAAATAAAGGATGTGAGGCAAGACTGCAGGGTTTCTCCCCTACCATTCAAATTGTACAATGGAGAAGCAACATCAGAAATTCAAAAAAGATTCTACAATAGCATTAAAATTCAGAGTGAAAGGATTCCACTGGTAAGATATACTGCTGACATTGCTATCCTCAGACGAAGAATTACAGGACCTGTTGAATGCAATTAAGTCAAATGAGCACAGTATGTGGACTATGAGTAAACCAAATCAAGACAAGAATTATTAGGAGGAGAAATGAGATTAGTGATAAAATTAACATCAAAATTTGGGACCACATAGTACATGAAGCGAAGGAATTCTGCTACCATCAAAGCACAGGAATTCTGCTACCTTCAAAGCAAAGTAATGCACGACCAGGGTGTATATGCAGACAAGGAAATAAATTCCCGTATTTCCCAGTTAAAAAGATGCTTTTTCCTAGGTGAAAATACACTTCTTCCATTTCAAGTGACATTATACTTTCCCTCACAACTGGGAAACTTCTCAATCCTTTGAATGGTAAAGGTTTTATACACTGGCGCAAACATCCTGGCATTTTAGGGAACAAAATGCAGAAAAAAAGGGGGGGGGGGGGTGTTTTGGGACTATCTTTGATGCGCAGCAGCAAGTACACCGCATTTTTCATAATACGAAAGTATAAACATGAAATCCACCAAACACAGCACGTTAGTTTCTGAACCACTGAAATCGAGATAGTGATGTGTTTTTGTTAGCCAATCACAGCTCATGTCATGTGATCATATACAACTGCTCACTTGACGAAAGGTTTGTTCCTAAAGACTGGAAAGTAGCACAGGTCACACCAATATTGAAGGAAGGAAATAGGAGTAACCCATTGAATTAAAGACCCATATCACTGACCTCAATTTGCAGTAGCATTTTGGAGCATATACTGTACTCGAACATTATGAATCACCTTGAAGAAAATGACCTACTGATACATAACCAACAGAAAATATCATTCTAGTGCAACACAGCTAGCTCTTTATTCCCATGAAGTAATGAGTGCTGTCGACAAGGGATCTCAGATTGATTCCATATTCCTAGATTTCCAGAAGACTTTTGATACCGTTCCTCACAAGTGACTATTAATCAAACTGCATGCATATGGAGTACTGTCTCAGTTGTGTGACTGGATTCATGATTTCCTCTCAGAGAGGTTGATAATGTAATTTACCGTCTAGTAAAATCATCAGATGATCAATTCCAATTACAAAATAATCTAGAGAGAATTTCTGTATGGTGTGAAAAGTGGTAATCAACACTAAAGAAAGAAAAGTGCGAAGTCATCCACATGGGTACTAAAAGAAATCCGATAAATTTTGGGTATACGATAAATCACACAAATCTAAGGGCTTTCTATTCGACTAAATACCTAGAAATTACAATTACGAGCAACTTAAATTGGAATGACCACATAGATAATATTGTGGGGAAGCAAAACGATGACTGCACTCTGTTGGCAGAACACTTAGAGGATGCGACAAACCAACTAAAGAGACAGCCTACATTACACTCATCTGTCCTCTGCTGGAATATTGCTGCACAGTATGGGATCCTTATCTGGTAGGATTGACAGAAGACATCAAAAAAGTGCAAAAAGAAGGTCAGCTTGTTTCGTGTTATCATGCAATAGGGGTGAGAGTGCCACTGATATGATAAGCGAGTTGGGATGGCAGTCACTGAAACAAAGGCGGTTTTCCTTGCGGCGAGATCTATTTACGAAATTTCAATAACCAACTTTCTCTTTTGAATGCGTAAATATTTGGTTGACACCCACCTACGTAGAGAGAAATGATCATTATAATAAATTAAGAGAAATCAGAGCTCGAACGGAAAGGTTTAGGTGTTCCTTTTTCCCAGGCGCCATTCGAGAGTGGAATGGTAGAGAAGTAGTGTGAAAATGGTTCGTTGAACCCTCTGCCAGGCACTTAAGCGTGAATTGCAGAGTAACCTTGTAGATGTAGATGTAGAAGAAAAGCTAAGCTGCCACATATAATATCAATATTTTTTGAATGTGTTATCCTATAAGATATATCAAACACGAATGTGCCAGTAAAATTTTAAATAATGACATAAATATCTGGTCTTATGGGTCCGAAATTTTGCTCAGTGGGTGCTCCTGAAAGTGTTAAGTTTTGAATGAGAGACAATGCTCTTTGATTTAAGAAATTCATCGCACATTCTCACACGTAATGTAATTCATCTTTAATAAAAGGAAATTTACTTTGAAAGTAACACTCCTCAAACCATTATTGACAATATTTTCCTGTGACCTGTTAGAAATGTAAACAGTGCGACATCATGCTCATTAAAAGCTGTTTGTTTTTACAAAGTATTGCATAGTCTTCATCGTAAAGCCTTTGACATATTTTGCTGTCAGCAGATGTTTGCTTGCGCACTATTTTTTTTTGTTGTAAATTGAGCATTTTCTTTGCAATTTAGTTTTATCTTGGTGTTTCTTCTTTTGTTTACATTTTATTGGTGCACATTATTCTGCAGTGGCAGGCTAAAGTAAAATTCTTTGTTAGATTATCATTTCTTACCTGTAAAAATTACAAAAATTTTATTGAAAACTACCGTATTTACTCGAATCCAAGCCACACTTTTTTTTCAAGTTTTTGTAATCTAAAAAGCCGCCTGCGGCTTAGAATCGAGTACAAAGTAAGCGGAAGTTCTGAAAAATGTTGGTAGGTGCTGCCACAACTAAGTTCTGCCGTCGAATATATGTAGCGCTACACAGGCATGCTTTGCAGGCACAAAGATAAATACTGGCGCCAAAACCTCTGCGTCAGTAAATAAATTAAAAAAAAAAGGTGGAAGATGAGCTTTTTTCTCCGCCCCGAGTTTCAACCACTGCATTTTCATACATTATCCAACGAAGTAAATACAAATTCCGTATTGTTCATCTTCGAATGTAGCAGCATTTCAATGTACTACGAAAATCCAACTGGCAAGACTGTTTGGGATGTTCGTCAAAATGGCCAACTCTATGTACTGAATTTTTTCCCACCTGTGAGAAGAGATGGTTGCTAACAGGAACTTCTATGTATTGTGAATCACATGCAGTATTCTCTTCACCATAAGAATAATACGAATACAAACATTTTGCCATGTATTCTTTCGTGTTTGCTGCTATCTCATTTAAATCCTGTCTGCCTAATAAACTACGAAACTTGAGTGAGACAACAGCAAAGGCGGAAGAATATACATATCATGTCATGTTTATATTCGTATTATTCTTATGCCTAATAGTGGTACATTCAGAAATGAAGCATGGTAATTGACTAGATTTTTAAATCTAAGATGACTCTAATTTCTGTGCAGAATGTAATGTACTAAAGAGGCGTCTGCAAAGATTTTCAAACGGAGAAAAATTTTCACTAAACTCTCGTTCAGAACATCTTCTATCATACGCAGTCTATTATTTGGTTCTTGTTGATCATTGTCGGAGAAAGCAGCAGTGTAAGTAACAACAAATAGCAGTCTCTTGCCATTGTTTCGCTAATGAGACGATTCCTCTCTTTTGTTTTTTAATTGTAAGCAGTGGTAGCGTGCACAAAAGCAAGCCATGCCGCGAGCGGCGACAGGTCGTAAACACAAAAAAATGGTTCAAATGGCTCTGAGCACTATGGGACTTAACATCTGAGGTCATCAGTCCCCTAGAACTTAGAACTACTTAAATCTAACTAACCTAAGGACATCACACACATCCATGCCCGAGGCAGGATTCGAACCTGCGACTGTAGCGGTCGCGCCTAGAACCGCTTGGCCACCGCGGCTGGCTTGTAAAAACACATTATCAGAATGCGACAAACAATGCATGACACAGTACAGTAATGCATTTTCAGCTTAGAGTGACGTAAACAACTAAAACAAAGAGAACAGCACTTATCAGATCAAAGAAAAATAAGCAATCAATTCAAACCAGACGAAGCACATGAAAAAGGAAGGGTACCCGTATAAATACGGACGGAGTGCCTGACGCATAGAAATGGCTACCTGGTAAAGCTTAACTGCTAAGCTTACGACTTGAACCAAACTGCTGTAGCTGTATTGTCATTCATTCGACCTAAATTGTCTCTCATATTACAATGGACCAACTTTGTT
This sequence comes from Schistocerca americana, assembly GCF_021461395.2. NCBI lineage: Eukaryota > Metazoa > Arthropoda > Insecta > Orthoptera > Acrididae > Schistocerca > Schistocerca americana. Next base: position 959,280,811 of record NC_060121.1, on the reverse strand, counting down.
TCGATTTGGATGTGCGGCCTAAAACTTTTCTCTCCCCTTGAATTTCGAGTCTCAAATTTCAGGTGCGGATTAGAAATTGGGAAATTTTTTTTCCCTTGATTTCGAGTATCATTTTTCAGGTGTGGCTTAGATTCGAGTGCGTCTTAGATCCGAGTAAATACGGTAAGACAAAAAATTCTGGAATTCTAAAAAATTCACGGATTTTTCCCTGTTTTTGCCCATATGATAAAATTCCTGGCTATCCTAGGGTGTATAGACCCTGATGATGGATAAATCAAGGAGAACATAAGAAGCAGATCTAAAATGCAATGATAACCGAGATAAAGTTATGAGAACTTACACTCTAAACTGGCAAAAACTGAATTGCCAGATAGTTAGGGCTGCAAATTTAAACTGAATAGGAATGTATTCTGTGTTGAATTTTATTACACTTACTAGCATTTCACAGAGCAGATCAGCATGAAAGGGAAACCTGCATTGGTTTAAAAAAGTCACGAACAAGTTCACTTTCATACAGCATGTTTCTGAATTCTAATGACAGCTGGTAATAAGCAACTTCACCATACAGTTCACAAAGTGTGCCAAATTTGAATAATACAATTAAAGAAAGTAAATAGACGTAAAAACTCTGGCATCAGTATAGGACATTTACCTGAAGTATTCTACTGGATAGTTTGGTATTTTTTTCGCACCAGGAGTATTTACAAAGCCAGTAGAGCGCAACAATTTGCACACATCATCAATGTTACTGTCAGCACTGGATCTCTGTGCACTGTACCTATAGTAAGAAACAAGCATGCGCTCCCTGACCGTTCCTTCTATGTGCAGGTCAACTAACAGCAGCATCACACCATACAGGTACAGACCTTCACACTGGAAGCAGAAGAAAATCTGAAAATGTACGATGCACTGGAGCCCTACATTGAATTTGAATTTAAGGTAATTAACATTGTCAACACATAAAGTTGAAAAAATTTAAATCACAGGAAGTATGGCATTATAAGTTACACAACTCAACTGCCAAGTTTCATAAAACAAAAATTGTCTTTCTTTAAGTGAAACATGGGTTTTGTACCGCATGGCAGGATATGAAGTTGCAAATGTTGGAACTAAATAAAGCTCATCAGTGCCGGAGGCTTATCACTAGTTTACTAACGTTTCAAGCCATCCATCAGAGAGCATGTAAGTAACATAGCAAAATCAATCAGATAGTGCTACAAGATTGTCTAACAGTGAAAAGATTTCATGACGACAACAATAGGGTGTGGACAATGGTCTGTGAACATTACAGTGCAGCAAGTTTGTAGCTCCTGTAATCATTCCCTTTGTGAGACCTACCAATGCACTTACCCACAACCACTTAACTCCAGACCCACACTGGTAAATCCTACAACAGTTAAGAGACAGCAACTTCTAAAACCAATCTTGCTGTTTACCAACTGGCATGTTGGCTACTGTTTACTTTTCAACATATCCCCTCATCCTGTACCCTTCCATGTTTTAATCTCAACTGGCATAAGCTGCCCTTTCTCCTCTACGTAATTATTTACTTTACCCGCTTTGTTTTTTTCATACCCCCAACTCCCTCCTCGTCTCTCACCCTCTTTTTTCTCCTCTTCCTTATTTTCTCCTTTTTTCTATTCAATAACTGAATTACTCTCTCCAAATTTAATTTCTTTTCAATTTTTAATCCATCTTTCTCACTCTGTCCCTTCTATCAACTCTGAACTGAAGCTGGCATCTTGCTTACCAATCTACTATCTTCCATCTCTTGCTTTCTCAGCAACCTGATGGACGGACAGTATTTTATGACCATGGAAAAAGCGGTGACATTTACATTGGTGCTGCTCTATTCAACAACATGAATAGCAGACCAAGTGGAAGATCTTGGTGAAGCAGTTTGAACTACAAACTTTTCAGTAAATATCTGAGTAGATGTCCAAAAAGTTGTTTATTTACTATTTTCCAATTAATCAATAATTCCTGCTTTGATAATTTTAATGGAGTCATAGCTAAGAATCAATAGATAACAGAATATCAATGCATTAACAAACAAACCACCACAAAAAAATCAATCCTGCTTACTAGTAACTGTCGTCCTTCCTCGTCAAGAAGTACTCCTTCCAAAGTTTGTTGAATATAAATACCTTCCTCCAGCTCTTCTAAAAAGTGGTTGAGATCGGTCACATACTTGTGAATACTTTCAAATGTTAAGTAGAACCTGGTCAAAATTTCTGTATAATTTTCTCGAAATTCCTCATCTAAATCTTGTAGTTGCTGTGAACAGAATAACAATATCACACATTAAAAAAGTTACAGTAGTGAATTTTTGTGAATACTGTCTTATGAAAGCACCATCACATGAATTTTTGTGAATACTGTCTTACGAAAGCACCATCACAGAACATAAAAAGCATAACACACAATCATAAAGCTGAAAAACGAAACTTAATTTAATCAGAAATTTGATCTGATCAGGCTTCCTGGTGTAGCTAAGTTCAAATACAGAACCTCACTAACATAGCAACATTATTGTACTCCTATCAGTTAATGGTGACAGAGACAAGGAAATTGCATATGGTAATACAGTCTCCATCTAGTTACAAAAGGTAAATTATGATTCCAACATCAATTTTCAAATGAGTGCCAGACCCCTCAAACTGCCAAAGCACCTAAATCACACCATCACATTTCACGTTTTCACAAACCATGGTATTAAGTAATGTGTGTGTGTTTACTACTTCCGAGTGATGTTACTAGATTGTTTTAGTGAAATGTAGAACATAAAGGAGTAAAATGTAGGACACACCATAAAACATCATGATACAGCAGAGGATCAGACACTGAAAGCTAAGATTTGACATTCCATTATTTTATTATTTTAAAACATAACTACTTTATACAAGGGTCAGTCAACAATTAAGTCACAAAACAGAACAGCAGCAATAATAATCAATGCAACTTCCTGATATTTACACATGTATACATTCAGACATACACAATCTCCTTAAAAGTCTTTGATATAAGGCAGCAAAGTATTTTAGTTGCTGCCACAGTGAATGTGCAACCTCTTTAGTTACATCATCACCATTTTCAAAACGTCAGCCACCCAAATGAGATTTTAGGTGCCTAAACAAATGAAACTCTCTTGGGGTTAAGTCTGGATCATAGGGCAGATGTTTCAAGCATTCTCAATTAAATGTGTGGGGGTAGGCATTGTCATCCAGAAGAATTGCTTTCTTTGTTAGGAGACCAGGTCATCTGCAGCGAGCACCCTGTTGGATTTCCTACGGAGTGGTGCAATGTGAGACTGGCATTTCATTAGTACGACCCTTTGCACATCCCAAAACACGGTGAGCATGAACTTGTGAGCTGATGGAACAGCCTAGAACTTTGTTGTTGTTTGGGAGCTGGAATGTTTTCACTCCACAGATGACTGATTGATTTACGGTTAAAACTGGTGAGCCCAAGGCTCATTCCTTGTAATAATTTATGTAATGGAGTTCTCTCCTTCCTCAGAGTACCAAACAAGTGCTTCAAAGACGCAGCCATTTTGTTCATTCTATGCTCCTCAGTCAACATGTGGGTCACCCACTGTTCACAAACTTTATGAAAATTCAACTGCTCATGCATGGCGTTGTACATAGTTCCATGTGAACAGCCTACAGCACGCACAATGTCACCAATCGTCACATGCTGGTCATTACGAATGATCTATTGTCACCGCTACAGGATGACCCGATGCTCTCAATCTTTGATGCTTTTCCCTCCTTTGTTATGCTCCTGGATCCAACTGAACACAGCTTCTTGTGATAAACTGTTGTCACCATACACAGGACACATTTTGCAATGCACTTCTTCTATGAACAGTCTTTTGGTCCACAAAGTGCATGATCGCATGCTGTCCTACCCCTGTACACTCATGTGGCACAATCACCATCTTGCACTGGCTGCTTTGCTATATCTAGCAGCCTGTAAGACAAGCATATGTTTGCTGCAACCTGCCACCAAAACATGTGCATGTAATTCAACCACTGTATAAGGTAAACTGACATTTCTGACTTATTTCCTGACTTACCCTGGTATACTGTACTCACAGATATCAACACTTTTCTTGAAGTTTTAACCATATTTCTCTGAACAACTACTGAGCAACTAATATCTTTGTTATAGTATTTCAGTAATATAACAGCCTTCTGAGGGTTAATACTGAATCTTTCTCTTTCATATTTCCACTGGGGAAAAACCGGTAAGAAACACATTCAGGATTTGCATTATGCACTGGAATAGTAGAAAAATACTCTATTACTTTCAGTAGCTCTCAGTGACAACTTTCATGCTTGCTGTCACTGAAATATTGCTGTCACTGAAAAATCTCACCGGTTTATCAATACAAATTTCATTTTTTTTTTTTTTCTAAAAATGTATTTAAGTCACATAATATGTCACAACACAAATTTATCACTCAAAACTTAAATACAGATTTGAATATCATTTACACACACTTTCATTTACACACACTTTTGAAGGTAAATTCATACATTCAAAACAATTAAGATACAAAAATGTTACACTCCAAGATGCTAAGTATGTGGGGCGGCGGGTGGATTAATTTGAATATTTAAATGTAGAATGTAATGTAGAAAAGATGCATTTCCCAGCCGATGCACCATATGTGGGGCGGCGGGTGGAATAATTGTTATTAAATGTTCCTATTATTTATTTAATGCTGTTGTTTGCCATTCTCAACACTGGGTCTCTAACTACAATATTGGCAACAAGAAAGTGATTAGCAAAACGTGAAGCCTGTAATTAGAATTCCTAGTGTCCACTTCATCTGAGAAATACATTTATAGCTACAGCTTATAGCTCTGAGGAATTAGGAGATTGTCTGGGATTCATAATCAAAAACGATTCTCTCTAAAATGTTCACTATATTCTGAAAGTCACAGACCAAAAAGAATCCACACAATCCAACTGACAGAGCAGTTCAGAGTCTAATGCGCTGATGCAACTATAATTGTTCAAATTAAATGTTTAAGTGAATGCTTGCCATAATTTGATGATAATGTTCATCAAACGCCACGCTAAATAATGGTAGAATGTCTGTCCCGCGGCGGCACGTGAAAATACAACATACGCAAACTGAAGATAGATCATTAAAGTCATCCCAGAATTAACACTTCACTCAAAAACGATTTCATGGTTGCGCGTATCCCTAGTAAATTATTATGGTATCTGAGGCTGTTTATAGCAATGATACCGACGCGACGTGACTCCCGGCACAGGTGGCGCACTAATCAGCGTCTGGAGAGAACTGGGGCCTTCTTCTCTCGCGCAGCGTTCTTATATATAAAGCCGCGGTGTGGACGGCTAAGGGAACGCCTGATCAAATCCACTCTCCCGACTAGCCGTTGGGCTAGTAATGCACCACTTTAAGTTATCGAATAAATCATTGCTTCCTTTGCTGATGGCCGATGAAGCTCTCAATTTAAATGTGCAATCAGCACACAGGTAAGTAATGATGATAAAAGTCTGACGTGGCTAAGTCAAATATTTTGGGCACGAGAATTAATTTAATTACACTACACGCAGTAGACGAGCTCTGAACTTGCCCTTTGGAGATACGCTATCGCTATAGTTTTATAGTTATTCAGTTGAAACTTCTCACATCTTTATGATTATAGCGGATCTCTCTTCTACTTAAATTTAAACATCCAAGCTTTATTTATTCGCCTACTTAATCTACCTTGCTTCCTTAATTTCTAAGGCAAAAACCAGAAAATCATGAATTTCAATTAAAATTTTAATTTGTGAGATCCAGAATACTGCTTATACTAAATTATTATGAAAAAGGAATCTAAATATAAATTTTTAAGTTTCTAGCTCTTTTCTGTTGTGCCAATGATTTTCACAGAAAAACGTCCAAATTTCGAAAATGGTTAAAGTTATTGAACTGATATTCAACACATATTGATTTAGTATTACTGACATTGATTTAGTATTACTGACATGCTAGAAACGTTTCAGGTTATTTACTTGATTTTTAAAGTATTGCGCAACATTTATGACGTCAGAGCTAGTTACAGCAGACTAGGCTGGCACACAATGGAAAGACTGATGTAAATTTTATACGCCGTGAGTAGGCTGCTTCCCTACAAGTAGTCCATACATTTATCAAACTTTAAGACAGTGGTCCTTCCTAATCTCAGTACCACAACAGTCATGCAAGAACAACATGCAAACAACTATGACCATAAACATCAATGGGAGCATCATAAGGTACTCCCGAGTGGCAAGATAAGTAGGGATCCACAACAGTCGAATGACTGAGCACATTATTCACACTCACCCGGCACTGGATTTGCTGTTATTGTTATGGTCATCAGTCATGCAAGCCTCTTCATCTCTGCAAAAGTAGCGTATCCTACATCCATTTCAACCCGCTTGCCGTATTCAAGCCAAGTTCTGCCTCTAAAATTTTTAACCTCCACACTTTCCTCCATTGCCATCTCAAAGATTCCTGGGTGCCTCAGAATGTGCCCTATCAATCAATCCCTCCTTTTGGTCAGGTTGAACCATAAGCTTCTTTCCTTCCCAATTCGATTCAGTATTCCCTCATTAGTTATGTGATCTACCTGTCTGATCTTCAGTATTCTTCTAGGACACAATATTTTAAAATCTTCTACTCTCTACTTGTCTGAACTGTTTATTGTCCATGTTTCACTTCCATACAAGGCTACACTCCAGACAAATACCTTCGGAAATGACCTCTTAACACTTAAACTGATAACAGATGTTAACAAACTCCTCTTGTTCTTCAAAATTGCTTTTCTTGCTACTCTCAGTCTGAATTTTATATCCCCTTTATGCCAGTCTGTATTTTAAATCTTCTCTACAAGTTATTTTGCTGCCCAAATGGCAAAACTCATCTACTACTTTCAGTGCCTCAATCTTTAATTTAAAGAACTCAGCATTGCCCGATTTCATTTGACCACATTCCATTATCTTTGTGTTACGCTGGTTGATTTTCATCCTATAACCTCTTTCCAAAACAGTTTCCATTCCCTTCAACTGTGCTACACCATCTCTGACAGAATTACAATGCCATTGGCAAACCACAAGGTTTTTATTTTTTCCCCCTGCACTCCCTTTTCCAAATTTACCCTTAAGTTAGTTTAAGTAGTGTGTAAGCTTAGGGGACCCATGACCTCAGGCCTAGAAGAGTAATCTGCTGGTAACTAGTGTTAAATAGATAGAAAGAAATCAACATTGTCGAATACATATTGACAGCATGTTATCCTTGGTACAGACTCTTCATTTTGGAAGACAGTTGACAGCTCCAGCTGATGATCTTTTTTTACAACAACTCACTTAACAACTTCAAATAAGTACTTACATTTAATAAACTGAGAATAACTCCAACATATAAACAGGAGCTTAGTGAACTTACTTTGTCTACTCACATAAAAGAACTGGACAGGAAATGCTGCGAAGCTATACTCTGTCTGCAAAATGAAAAGCGAGTAGCACTCATGGTGGAGTAAGCTGCCTTTCTGAACGAATGCTACAGCTGCAGTACAGGGTGAGTAATAACCAATTTACGTAAATTCTGAATGTATGAGGTCTTGCATTACTATTATTCATAACTCTTATCTGTATTCCATGAAGCGTCAACACACTTTGTGGAAAATAAACAGCTGCCCCCCTTCCCATTCCATGCACATTTGCACACTGCATCACCAGTGACTCATAAGATGTACTGTAGAAGGTCAGTATAATTTTGTATTTGTTTCTTGTGATGTAGCGATGTAGTGGGGTAAACAGAGTGGAGAAAACCCTGCTCGCTCTTCAGTTTTCAGATCTATAAAGGAGGGAAGCACATGACTTCAATCTGACACCTACCTTCCCTCACACTTCTATCCTCCAGCCCTGCCCCTCCAGACCGAAATACAGTCCTCGAACACAAGTTATCTCTTAAAAATAGTACACTCACTTAATATTTGTTCTTAACCCACTTCACTTAACAGAAAACATTAATTTTATACCACTGAAATACTATTTTTAACAATCTATAATTTTTACATCCCTTGCAATGGGGAAGCTGTAAGCCCTTTAGAAAAAAATGAATAGGGCCTTTTTGCAGGAAATTGAAAGTAGTTTAATTTTGTACTGGGAAACATTTGTGCTACAAGACATGGTTTTCAAGTTGTTACAGAAAAACATAGAAAAGTTACCTTTAAATGCCATCACCCCACCCCACCGATGGACATTTTTCATGTTATTCATGACACACTCCCTACCGCCATACAAAAATTGGTGATTCAGTGATTTTCTTCCCTATTACTTCTTTTTGGGTTTCCATTGACTCGGCTAATAATGGTTGTGCAAGAAATGATTTTGAAATTTGTAAAACTTTATCCCTTTAGAAAGGCCAATGAAAACATCATGGTCAGGATATTGCAAGGAATTTTTTTCTGAAAACATAATCAAGGCATAGTGCATCTTAAGTGACAAAGGATATCAATTTAAGTCAGAAATTTGGAACCAATTTCTTGAATCAAATGAAGGCAAATCTGGATTTCTCACCACCATCGACAATCAAACCCAGTGGTGTGCACTGATTAGGAATTAGGGGCATCTTTTTAGTACATACTGCGGAAATAAACATAAAACATGTCATGAACAGTTTAAAGCATGAGAATATTAGTTTGCCACTATGCCAAGTTCTTTACAGCAAGGACCCATAGAGTACTTTTCGACAATACCTGCAGTTCCCCCGAGAAGGAAAAGTCTGCCAGTAGTCAGCTGCAGTGAGAGTACTAGTGCTTATTTAGTAGACACTGCATTTTCATGGGTTAGTTATGTTTTTAGTAGTGTACATGAAAGACGGTGCCATGAGACACTGTATATGTATGAAGATATAGTTATTTCACAGACTAGAACATTTTTTTTAATATTCCTATGACCATGGGCACAGTGGCTAGCTACAACAACTGTTCTGACATGTGCACATGGGTCGACTTGTCCAAACTATGTCACAGTGCGGAGCTGTTACCAGCTAGGGTGGTGCCTACACATTCCTCAAGGTCAAGACCACTGCAGTGCCTGGCCTGGAAAGGAACAATGCTTTCGTGAGCGAAGTCATGTCCCCCAAAGCTTCACATCAAGGTCAGCTGAACCCTACCATTTTTTAATTTGACGTTCCAAAAGCCCCATCAGCACCCCTGGCATAAAAAAATTTGTATGTGGAGTGTTAGTGCACAGTTAACTAGAATAAAAATCAGAGGAAAGATTTTCCCTTTTTTTTTTTTTCAAGTGAAGTGCATCAGTGGTAAGGACATCAGAGCTTTAGCAATAATAATGACACCATCACGCACGCATGCGCGCGCGCGCGCGCGCGCGCACACACACACACACACACACACACACACACACACACACACGGATATAAGACATAAGAGTGTCATTAAAAATGCTGTAATCAGTTGCTTGTCTCAATCAGAAGCCAAATGATTGAGACAGTTACTCCACACAGAAGAGTTAGGTGATCACACACCTTCACAACTACTGCATCACATACAGGCTCTATCTACCAATGCTGTTAATGAAGAAGTTCTCCGATTAATCTATGTAATACATAGGTCACAACAGACTGCCAGTACTCAGCTGCAGTGAGATTATAAGTGCTTATTTTGCAGACTGCATCATTTATGACCTGACACACGGAAGTTACTCACTGTATGTGACTGCAATCTTGACACCCTAGCACAAATGAAAGATTGTATTACTGAGATTTATCCATCCACATGTACTGCAACCTTATTTCCACAATCAGGCATTTCCTTGGCACCATTATAAGCACCCATCACAAGTCGCTATTCTCCAAACGCAATATTCTAGTCACCCATCACAGAGCCAATGTGCTGTGGAAACATCACTGACTGCCTTCAGCTGAAAAGGTATACTGATACAATAGACGATTTAGCTCAGAAGCTTAAAAATGTTTCTTGTGTGAGATGGGAAATGTGCCCAGAAGTCAGTAATGCTTCCTAGATGGCAACCATCGCCTGTCAACAAAAATTGTATAACACTGCAGCTTCTAGTAGACATAGGTGCTGATATATCGATATACCTTTCTTCTCGGCTATCTCGCAGCAGCAGTGATGGCCATAGCCCCTTTGTTCCCAATTGTTCCACAATCAGGACATACATTCATGCAACATTCTCACTTAACTCCAGCTTCATTGTGAGTGTACGTGGCAAATCATAGCGACAGACATGATCCACACCATCCTTGGAGCCTATTTTATGATTTTGTGGCCTGCAACCAGACCATCGACACCACCATCTTCTTGACACAACATCTAACTTAGCTAGCCGCGGGTGTTAACACCATGTAGACAACACTGTTGTATGCATGATCACTTGTAATATCCTATATCTAGAACTCCTTAAGAAATTTCCCGACATTACTCAGCAGCCACCCATTCTAGAGCCCATACAGCATACAACAACGTACTATGTTCTAACAATGCCAGGACTGCTTATTCATGCTCAACCCTGTCAATTACCACCTGAGAATTTGAAGATAGTGAAGCAGGAATTTTGTTTTATGTTCACCCAAGGGATCGGTCATCTGTCAAACAGCAGCTGGGCCTCGCCTCTCCACAAAGTTCTAAAGAAGAGCAATAGATGGCATCCACTTGGCGATTAAAGGCAACTTAACACTACAACTATTTCTGACAGGTGTCCTGTCCTGTATGTTGAACATTTCTCATTCAATATCCATGGAAAACACATCTTCTAAACAACACACCTGCACGGGCTTTCTATGAAATGCACAGTGCTCTGGACGACATATCTAAGATCACCGTTTGCATTACATTCAGCCTATTCGAATTTACTAGGATTCTTTTAGGATTATGCAACACTGCACAAACCTTCCAGCACTTTATGGACAAATTCACACACAATTTCAAATTCTTTTATGTCTTTACTGATTATGATTTTTTTGGTGATTTCCAGCTCCGAAAAAGAACATCTGTACCATTTACAGCAAATCTTCGCTTATCTCCACTCACATGGTTTATTCCTCAATCCATCAAAGTGCATATGTGGAGCATCAGTTCATTTCCTGGGTCATGCCATAAACAGCCAAGAATTTGGTTGATGTAAGAGTGGGTGAAAACTATAAACAACTTCCCACAGCCTGTGGCAGTCCACAGTCCACATGCTGCAAATGATGATTTTTTTTTATATATTAAAGGGTGTACATGGGGATAAAAACAAATCCCAGATTTCCCAGTTAAAAATTCACTTTTTGCTGGGTGAAAATACACCTTCTCCCCCAGAACTGTAAAACTTCAATCCTCTGAATGGTGAAGGTTTTATACACCGATGTACAACTTCTTGGCACTTTAAGACATCGACCTCATGTAAACTGCATATTTTTCTGTTACGAAATACAGTACAGTAGCTTCCTAAGCACTGAAATCAAGATTGTCAGCTAATCATATTCCATGTCAAGTGACCTCACCAGATAATGACAGCAGATATTAGAGCACAGGACATGTAATGTAGTAAGCCAAACAAAATACATAGGGTATAGTTACAAGAAAAACTAATCTTTCACCGATAATACTGGTCATCATTCCCCCTCCCCAGAGGCTGTTGTTACGCAGGATCCTAAGAGCACAGCTTAAATCGCAGCAGCTGAAAATTACTGATGAGCATGATCACAAATTTCACTGCTGTGCACTGAACATTTCATGGGTTACCTGATTATGTGTCCTGCCAAGCACTTCAATTTTTCTTCCATGGAAAAGCCAACTACGTCTGATATTGCTCAAGAACTCACTTTGCCCCCCCCCCCCCCCCCCCCAACCTTTTCCTGGATAACTATACTTTTTTCTATCACTATTACATAATTTGTAATTTATGAAAGAACTAAAATAAGTACGAAAAACTAACCTGGAAGGTTGGTCTTTTTTGTGTGTGTGTTACCCTTTAAAGCCTATCAAACACAAACATGCCAGTAAAATTTTACATAATGGCTTGAATAGCTGGTCTTCTGGGCCTGAAACTTCTCTAAGTAGCTGGTCCTCAAAGCATAAAGTTCTGAACGAGAGTCAAATGCTCCATGATTTACAAAATTTATTGCACATTCTCTCAAGCAACATAATTCATCTTGCATAAAACAAAATTTAGTTTGAAAGTAACGCTTCTCAAACTACCATTCACAATACTTTACAGCGGCCAGTTAGAAATGTAAACAGTTGTGACATCACACACATACGAAGCTGTTGATACAAAGTAGTGCAGAGTTTTCGTCCTAAAGCCTTTGATACATTTAGCTGTCTGTAGACATTTGTGTCTGCACTATGTTTTATTGTTGTATATGATGCATTTTCTTTGCAATTAAAGTTTTATTTCGGTGTTATTCTCTCATTTATATTTTATAGCTGCATTATTATTCTGCACTAGCGGGCTAAGGTAAAATTCTTCATTAGAGTATCGGCTCATACCAGTCAAAATAACTAAAATTTAACTGAAAACTAAAAAAAATAAAAAATTTCCAAAATTCCAAAAATCCCTGGGTTTATTCCGGACTTTTCCCAGATGAAAAAATTCCCATGTTTTTCCTGTATTTCCCGTTGTCCCAGGGCATATACTCTCTGTAACTATTGTCATTGCTTTGTGCATAACAACGTGCTGCTGACCACTCTGTTTAATGATTTCTTGCAAGGTTCACTGAAACCACATGATAAATTACAGTGGATTAGGAAAGCAGAAACTGCTTTTAACAACGTGAATGCTGCTATAGCTGAGGCCACACTCTTTTCCACAAGAATCTTTTGCTTTGATGGTTAATGCATCTAATACTGGAATAGGTTCTGAACTTCAACAGCAAATAGACCAACACTGGGAGATGTTGGCATTCTTCATTCCGAAACTATCTATGTCGCAGAATGGATTGTCATCATATGACCACGAGTTGAATGCTTCCATAAAGAAATTCTGCCACGGCTTAGAGACCGGTAGTTTATGTTGGTCACTGATCATATGCCAATATCTACACTTTTTATCAGAGAGAAAATAAAGCACTGCCACATCAACTGCAACACTGACTACATAGCACCACTCAAGACACACATAGTCCAATGTTAATTAGGAACTAAATACACCAGCAGATGCCCTTTCCCTTGCACATGAAATTGCACAAGAAAAAGAAGTTCCACTTAAGATTGCCGATGCTTGTATAGCTGAATTTCCTTCAAGATATTTCTTAAATGCTTCCAGAACACTGAACACTGAAATGTAGGGCACACCTGAGTTATTCTGGGCATTTAGTGACACTACTTCTGACCACCTTGCCATAACTTCTCATCTTACTTACTCTCTGCTACTTTCATTTCTTATACTTCCATTTCTTGTCTGTGTTTTTCTCCTTCTCAAGGAACTCCTTTTGTATTATTTGAAGACAGAATTTGATTTTTTGTATCTTCGTCCCGTATCTACTGTTTGAATGTCGGCCAATGTTGCTTTAATTGTTGTGTTTCTATGAGCATACAAAAATTATTGATCCGTCAAAGACTATAAACTACAACTTACCTCATTATTATCTATTTTGGAATCAAATTCATCAGACTTTTTAAAATAACTGAAGTCTGAAATAATTTCCCCATATTTCTGTTGCTCTTGTTTCGTTTCCAGCCTGTAACAAAATTCCATAATAAGCTAAGAGGCTGATGTAACTATGTTTCATATAATTAAGAATTTTTTTCCATACATTACTCATAAGGGCACAAAATTACTGAAATATGTAACAATAAATGCACACAAAAACTATTTTTAAATGATATCATCTTCCAGGCATTCTTTGCAAAATTGATGGTTTACAAATTTTTGGGTTTGCAACAAATTTGCAGGAAAACAAAAAGTGTGAAAATCACACTTTTAAATTTGCAAATCAATATTACAAGAAAAAAAGCAGTAGAGATATTTTACGTTTTGGATTTTGTATCCAACAAACAGTACATCCAACACAGCACAGTGAGCGTTACACACCACAAAATGCAAGTGTAATGTGAGAGGCTTTTAATTTAACTGAGTATACAATTTATCAGCAAAATAAATAATACAGAACAATGGAATGCACATTGTGTTGTTCCATTTGGATATGAAAGAATACAATCTCACCTAGATTTATTACATAGCCTGCTTGAAGTCAAAAGTCTGAATGAAGCCTTACTATGTCATGCAGTTTTCACAAAAAGTATACTTCCTGTAAATAGTTAACACCTCCTAGGTGGCAGTATGAGGCTTCAGTATAAAATTAAAAAAAGCTGAATACGTATGTGTCCAAAGCGAAACTAGCGATATAACAATATACAACCATTACACATCTGCAGAGATCTACTTACAATTTTCTTAGTTGAGTCATCTTGTACAAAAAATGCTAACAAAGTTGCAAATCTCAGCTTTCCATCTGCCTCAAATATTTTCCTTGTTGATACATGGTACTGGGATCCACAAAGCTGTCAATACAGTCCAAACCTGGATTCTAAGGCACCAGTCTTAAATTTTCTGGGTAGCATATACAGTATGACATTTCAAGTTCTGACTGGCAATAATTTCTCAGTTCTAATAACAGATATGTTCTATGATTATTTGCAGTGTATTTCTTTGCTGAGCTGGCCAACTGACAAATCCATGTGGTTCATGGTCCTTGTGGCTTGTTATAGGCTTTTGCATTTCCTCCGTATGTCTAAGGCCTTTCAAAGAAGACTTCGCCGGCCGGTGTGGCTGAGCGGTTCTAGGCGCTTCAGTCTGGAACTGCACGACAGCTATGGTCGCAGGTTCGAATCCTGCCTCGGGCATGGATGTGTGTGATGTCCTTAGGTTAGTTAGGGTTAAGTAGGTCTAAGTTCTAGGGGACTGATGACCTCAGATGTTAAGTCCCATAGGGCTCAGAGCCATTTGAACCATTTTTTGAAAGAAGACTTCAGATCCAAAATTTTCTGCCACTTGCTTATTATTTTAATAAATTCAGCAGTTCCTTCATAATTTTCCATGTCATTTTTAGGTTTGAATACCACACTACACCTGTTGTTGTCACTGAAAATTTGACAAACAAGCTTTACATTTTATCTTCTAACAAAGAAGGCCACGGTGCTTTCATACATAAACCATTCCCAAATTTTAATAATTTGTTGCTTTCAATATCAAATATAGAGCTAACTGCAGAAAATGAAGCTTGCATTCTTATACACGGGGAAGTAAAATGTCAGACATTCATCTTTCAAATTCAACCAATTATTTCTGATGCACTTCAAAATATGGAAAGAGTGTATAACATAATGCAAGGGTCTGGAATGATCTAAAGGGTGGTAAGCAATACGAAGCTGCAGTGGATTTGCAAAATTATAAACATCTTTTCTATTAATTGAATTATCGTCAGAAGAAAAGTAAGTATAAGTATGAGTGTGTGTGTGTGTGTGTGTGTGTGTGTGTGTGTGTGTGTGTGTGTGTGTGTGTGTGTAAAATGGATGTGCTCTGAAAGCTAGCAAGTTTTTTGTCCTTTTCTGTGTGCCTGTCAACAATTCAATGCTTCTGCCTTTTAATGAGTTGTCTCCTTTACTCCCAAAGTATTTACATTTCTCAGTTTTTTCTTTATCCCTGAAACTACTCTTTATTTGTTGGTATTTGCAGAAGAAGATGTGTGAAAATACTGTCAAAGAAATGGAGAACTTGCACTATGAAATGAATAGCAGCCACTGATGAATTCTCATACATGCTGCAATTCTAAAAGTTTTGCCTAAGCTTCTATAGCTATTAAGCATAATTAGACAAGAAGCAGCTTTTTGGTTTGTGTACTAGCTTTCTTTCTTTCTTTCTTAAGCACAAACAGAGTACATCAGGCTACCTTCAAGAATAGTTAATATAGCATGAACAAGTAATTTCTGACAGCTACTTTTATCTTAACTCATACACTGATTAATGTTACACAACAGAACAGTCCATCATTGTGTGTTTTGCAGGACATGATGTGTGTATGAATGAGGCAAACAGTGATTCAAAACAACACTGCTATTCTATTATGACACAAAACACACAACATTTCCCATTAAGAGTAGAATTAATAAATAAGACTATAATGCTCTTACCTGAAAACTGGTGGAACATAATCTTTCA
Source organism: Schistocerca americana (assembly GCF_021461395.2). Lineage (NCBI taxonomy): Eukaryota > Metazoa > Arthropoda > Insecta > Orthoptera > Acrididae > Schistocerca > Schistocerca americana. The sequence continues at coordinate 959,264,614 of NC_060121.1, read as the reverse complement.
GCCGTAATAATTCTGCTATAATAGCATTTCCTCTGGATACAAGACGTAAGATTGTTTGACCACATGGGTTATTGTCAGCCAAAAATTCGGTCATGTTGGGAATATATTATTCTATCCAGTCAAGTGGGAGATAATGGAATGAGTCAGTCTAAAACAAACAGTTCAATAAGGTTAAGTGCTCAATATATTTGTTTGAAATCAACTACAAAATATAAATTTGAAACATAGTACTTATACAAAAGGTATTAATGTTCGTAAGATTTCATAACTAAAACAATAACAATGGAAAATCTGGTGTCTGTTGCCCAAGACCACCTCTACTGTTGTTAATGGGAAGCTTCACTCCTTTTTGTCTTTCTTTTTTTTTTTTAAATAAATTCTCACTAAAATTTCTTTACATGATAAGGGTCACTGTGTTGAGTTGCACTGAATATTTATATTACTGAGTTTCATAAATAAAGACAGATTATGAAGATACAAAAACAAATAAGGTTACAAATGTGGAACAATGTAGAAGTTCAAACTGGTAGAGAGGAAGCATGTTGAAAACAGATAAGCGGATAAAATTTTGCTCCAATGTAAACTAGTGAAAAACTTTTGCAGGAGCCTCATGACCTGCACAGTTGGTATTAAAAAGAATAATAATAACTGGGATAATTGTCCTCAGTACTTTTCAGACCATAGAAAATCTCTGCACAAAGCCATCTCCGTAATGGAGGTAAAAGTAAACCTGCATTCTCGGTACAGTTCAGTAGTGCGGGCCGCATCTCCAACCATGAGCAGGACAATGTGGCTTCTGTACACTGTTCACATGCTTTGAAAGGTCACTTCAACATTAGACAGTGTGCACACTGTTGCTTTAAGATGTGACGGATTGATAGCACAGAAAGTAGCCCACATAAATGGTGCACACGGCAATGAGATCATTCAATTAACTGCTATCATGAGACAAAAAAAATCTGGAGGTCACCCACAGTAACAACAACAGTGATAGTCAGCTGGTTTGCTGACCACTATTTACATATTATGGCTCCTAGGTACACAACACGTTTCAAAGGTTTAAACCTCCATCATCAGGTGGATTTACATTTCTTAGTATGAAATTTGTGTGTGTGTTGTGCTACGATTTTTTGGAGGAACCTGTGGCACTGGCTAGTGGAGAAACAAAACACTATTTCAGAACATGGTTCTGGGTTTCTTTTGACAAAAAATTAAATGTGTATCTAACGGTAAACACAGCAGCAACAGCAGCATCTTTCCTGAAGATGCTGGACAGAAGGATTGCCACAATATTGAGTCTTGTTGATTTTGGAATCCAGCAGCGAACATGATCGGACTACCAAGAGTTATTACACTGGGAAAGCTTGCGCAGTCACACCACACCCATCTGTTAATGCCTTCTTCCAGGAGATACTAATCAACCTAATGGAATGACCTGCATATATGCTGACATGAACTTGATTTAGCAACTTGGGACCAGCTGAAACTTTCAGTGCATCATCACAGAAATCATCCTCACACACAAGACAATCTCAGGGGAGCCACTGTCTGAGTGGGATAGGGTTGTGCAGCAACATCTTGGTCATCATGTGTATAGTACACCAAGGAGGAACCAACTATATTACAATGCAGGAAATGTAGCAACATTGTATTGAATGTCACCCAGCAGTACATTTCAGTTTCACAGACGAGTGATTTTGAATATCTGCCATTCCCAACACCATGAGTTTTTCCAGATTGCTCCCAAACAACAACTAAAGAGAGACTGTGCTGTAGAATATGTGGTACCAGGTGGCATGAATGTTGAGTCCCCACCAGAGGAGACTGACTTAAATAGCCCTTAGGGGGCAATGCGGCCACACAGTGCTATGCTTGCACAGTGAGAATGCCACAGTCTTGCCATTTGAGTACGGCAGCAAATAGCATTCCATGAGGCAGGTATATAGGTGACTGCAAAGCACTTCAGTCTTCGCACTTGATACCTCAGGGTCTACCTTCACTGTACTGGGACTGCTTGATAATTACCTAGCTTGTCAACTAATTACTCTCTTTGGTTGTATCTTGGATTTGTCTCTCTGCTGTTCTTGGCCTTCTTGTCATTGTTGTAGTGATGGCTTTGTGTAGCACCGAGTTGTCATGTAGGTTGTTTGTCCTTGTCTTAGTCTGTTGTCTTGTCCAAAGCAATCTGTTGCATTTATTTCATCTACTATTAATTTGGGTTATTCTTATACAGGAGGCATCCCGCTGGTAGCTTTCTCCTCTTCCCATTATCTTTCGGAACTCTGACACGTGCACCGATATCTGTCTACCTGCAGACTAGCAGAATATGCAAAAACAATGTCCGTTACCACATCTCATTCCAGCTTTCAGCTGGAGTTTGGGTTCAATCCACCTGACAACGAATACATTAAACACTGGCATAGGCGACTTATGGAGACAGGTTCACTATGCCAAGGCAAACATACAGGTTGTCCTTTGCATTCAGAGGAGACAGTGAATAGAGTTTGGCAATCCTTCCAATGCAGCCCTGCAAAGTGGATTCTAAAAGTGAGCCATGATTTAGCACTGCGTAGTTCAACAATCTAGGACGTTCTTCATAAGAGTGTTTGACATTAAATTTTTACAAACTGCAACTTGTGAAGGCACCCACTGTCTTCAGTGGAGACAGTTTGGGATTCCCACAAAACGTCAATTTTATTCACAGGGTAGCCTTCACTGGTGAGGCAACCTTCCATATCAATGGCCAAGTCAACAGGGGCATAATATTCAAAGCTGGGGTGCAGAACATTCTCGGCAAATCACTGAGCATGCCTGAGATTTTACCAAGTTGAAAATCTTCACTGCCATGTGCAGAATGATGCTTTATGGCATTTTCCTTTGCAGAAAAATTGTAATGGGACACTCATACCTTGACATGCTCCAGATGTGCTTGATACCACAACTTGGGGAAGACTCCTGAGATTTCTTTTCTAACAGGTTGGAGCTGCAGCCACTTCCATTATGACATGAGAGAGTATCTGAATGAACATGTCTGACAGTTTGGTTAGGTCACATTGTTGCTGATGATGAAGCATTGTTGAGATGGCTCTAGAGGTCTCTTGATACGACTTATTTTAATGGGGCTTTATCAAAGACTGTGTCTTTGTTCCACCATTACCTGAAGACCTGACAGAGCTGAAAGAGTGGATCAAAAAGCCTTTGCTGCTATTACAAGAGACATGTTGATTTGAGTATGGTAGGTAATGAACCATTGACAAGATATCTACCATATCATGAAGGACACCCATTTTGAATTTTTGTAAGATATGTATAAAGCTTTGACTTATTATCTTAATTTTGCTCTGTAAAGGATTCTGATATCACATTAGGCACCTGCTGAATTCAATGCAATGCAAAAATATAAATAATGAAGCAAAAAATGCTCACCTCAACAGAGGGAATGCTGGAGTTGGCAGCCACGATATGTGATTTATATATGCAGCTGAGCACACCAACTGCACAGTGCCAAGTAGTTATTAGTTAGTTAATAGGGAAGGCACTTGGTAGCCATGATTGTAGAAGCACCTCCTGCACAAAACAGCAGGGCAGTTATGGCTGATTATTATACAGTTACTGTTATAAAAGTGGTTTGAACTATGTTCAAAATCAATGTCTGCATGAGCACAGAAGGAAGATTCATCATCGACACACAAAACTGAAGCAATCGATAAGTCAGATGTAGCCAACTGCCACATGAAATAATATCACGCAATTAGATACAGAAAGACTGGTTTCTCAAATTAAGGCCTATGTTTGGTACTAGTAGATTCAGGAGAATTCCTTCACTTCATTTACCATGTGGCCGCCATTTTTTTATGTTAAATTTATCACTTATCTCAAATCTGCTTCTCCTCAATACTAATTTGTTTACTCTTAATCCATATTGTGAGCTCAGTAGACTGTTTATTCCAGTCAACAGGTCTTATAATTCTGCAATATTTTTACAAAGAATAGTAACATAATCAATGAACTTATTACTGACACCCATTCACAATGAAATTTAATCCCACCTCCAAACAATTACATTATTTCCTTCATTGCTTCTTCGATATGAGAAAGAAAACGCTGTGGTGTGAAAATGTAATTTTTTTTCTTTCTTTCTCCCCCCCCCCCCCCCTAAATTAAGTTTTAACTGCACTAATATGTCACATAAATCATTAAACATATTGTTTCTCCCATTAAGTTTTAACTGCACTAATAGGTCACATAAATCATTAAACATATTGTTTCTCCCATATAATTTTTTTTTCTTCTTATACATAATTTTTTTACAAAATTATATACACAATGATGTGCTGTTTTGTTTTCTTACTTAGTGTCAGTTGTACAGACAACATGAAAGTTGTATTTATGACTTATGATCAGAATACCACAATGGAATTTGAATCTTTCAAAACTTTATAATCCTACCCACTTGTGGATTAAAACTATGTTCCTCAGATCCAGTGGCTGGAGAGGCCTGTCTCATGCCCCACAAAACAATGATCCCAACCGATTTACCCATTCATTTTAAGCGAATTCAGTTCCCAACATTTGCAATAACAATAAACAAGGCTCAAGGTCGGAGAGAGGAGATGGACAGAGAGGGGAGGAAGGAGTATAGGATGTATATTCAATTTCCATACATAGTAGGCAATTGCAAACTATTGCTGGGTTCAGTAGCATTGAGTATTACCTTAAAGTGTATTACTATATATCTAAATATAACTGACTTCTTGCACTGTTGAATGCTTCTTCCTAGCTTCAAAGCCATCACCATAATTATAACAAATCTCAACTCATGACATAAGAGCATACTTGAATTGCCATTCAGTGATCTCGAATTTAAAAAGACCACTATCATTCAATTATGTCAAATTAGGAATAACTATGTGTGGCAACAAATTAAAGTTAAAATTACTGACACATTAAAACTGTGTGCCATACAAACTCAAACCTGACCACTGCCTTTCACAGGCAATGTTTAAGAATACTTCACATCCCAATTGAAACCTTTCATCTAACAGTATCTCTCTCCTCTTTTCAATCAACTTTGAAAGGGAGGCTCTAGGTGTGATTATATATCTGGTGCACATCTAATTTGGCAATTAGGAGAGAGGTACTGACAAACAGAGGCTTTCAGACAGTCTTTATGATACTCTGCTGTTAAGATGGTATTATGATCGTAGAAACTTCAGGGGGGGGGGGGGGGGGGGGGAAGGCGACTACACACTCATCTGCAGATGAAAGAAGATGGCTGGCGCACTGCCACAGTGTAAAATCAAAGTAGAGGTGTGTGTGTGTGTGTGTGTGTGTGTGTGACTGACTTTAACTGTGTCATTCACCTTTACCTGCATCAGTCACAATAAACTGAGTGACAGAGGGTACATGGTGTACCAGAATAATTTTTCCCTTTTCCCTTTTCCTACTGCATTCGTGGATGGTACAAAGGAAAAAAGAAGCCTTGAATTTTTCGAACATTTGTGTTGACTTGTGTGTACTTGAGGACAATATTATGGAAATGGAAGAGGACGTAGATGAAAATGAAATGGGAGATATGATACTGCGTGAAGAGTTTGACAGAGCACTGAAAGACCTGAGTCGAAAAAAGGCTCCCGGAGTAGACAACATTCCACTAGAACTACTGACAGCCTTGGGAGAGCCAGTCCTGACAAAACTCTACCATCTGGTGAGCAAGATGTATGAGACAGGCGAAATAACCTCAGACTTCAAGAAGAATATAATAATTCCCATCCGAAAGAAAGCAGGTGTTGACAGATGTGAAAATTACCGAACTATCAGTTTAATAAGTCACAGCCGCAAAATACTAACACGAATTCTTTACAGACGAATGGAAAAACTGGTAGAAGGCGACCTCGGGGAAGATCAGTTTGGATTCTGTAGAAATGTTGGAACACATAAGGCAATACTGATCCTACGACTTATCTTAGAAGAAAGATTAAGGAAAGGCAAACCTACATTTCTAGCATTTGTAGACTTAGAGAAAGCTTTTAACAATGTTGATTGGAATACTCTCTTTCAAATTCTGGAGATGGCAGGGGTAAAATACAGGGAGCGAAAGGCTATTTACAATTTGTACAGAAAGCAGATGGCAGTCATACAAGTCGAGGCGTATGAAAGGGAAGCAGTGGGAATTGAGTGGGACAGGGTTGTAGTCTATCCCTGATGATATTCAATCTGTATATTGAGCAAGCAATAAAGGAAACAAAAGAAAAATTCGGAGTAGGTATTAAAATCCACGGAGAAGAAATAAAAACTTTGAGGTTTGTCGATGACATTGTAATTCTGTCAGAGACAGCAAAGGACTTGGAAGAGCAGTTGAACAGAAAGGACAGTGTCTTGAAAGGAGGGTATAAGATGAACATCAACAAAAGCAAAATGAGGATAATGGAATGTAGTCTAATTAAGTCGGGTGATGGTGAGGGAATTAGATTAGGAAATGAGACACTTAAAGTAGTAAAGGAGTTTTGCTATTTGGGGAGCAAAATAACTGATGATGGTCGAAGTAGAGAGGATATAAAATGTAGACTGGCAATGGCAAGGAAAGCGTTTCTGAAGAAGAGAAATTTGTTAACATCGAGTATAGATTTAAGTGTCAGGAAGTCATTTCTGAAAGTATTTGTATGGAGTGTAGCCATGTATGGAAGTGAAACGTGGACAATAAATGGTTTAGACAAGAAGAGAATAGAAGCTTTCAAAATGTGGTGCTATAGAAGAATGCTGAAGATTAAATGGGTAGATCACATAACTAATCAGGAGGTATTGAATAGAATTGGGGAGAAGAGGAGCTTGTGGCACAACTTGAATAGAAGAAGGGACCGGTTGGTAGGACATGTTCTGAGGCATCAAGGGATCACCAATTTAGAACTGGAGGGCAGCGTGGAGGGTAAAAATCGTAGAGGGAGACCAAGAGATGAATACACTAAGCAGATTCAGAAGGATGTAGGCTGCAGTAGGTACTGGAAGATGAAGAAGCTTGCACAGGATAGAGTAGCATGGAGAGCCGCATCAAACCAGTCTCAGGACTGAAGACCACAACAACAACAACAGTGTTATGATCATTATGTGCAGTGCTTGTTTGAGGTGGCGCAGTGGCTAGCACACTGGACTCGCATTCGAGAGGACGACGTTTCAATCCCGCATCTGGCCATCCTGATTTAGGTTTTCCGTGAATTCTCTAAATCGCTCCAGGCAAATGCCAGGATGGTTCCTTTGAAAGGGCACAGCCGACTTTCTTTCCCGTCCTCCCCTAATCCGATGAGACCGATGACCTCGCTGTCTCGTCTCCTCCCACAAAACAACCAACCAACCAATATGTTTCTTGATTTGTTTTAGATTATGGGCTCTTGGAATTATATGAGTAATGCTCTTTGGGATACAGTGCCTCTTCCTTGCAATGTTTCCCACTGCAGCTGGATGAACATTTCTGTGATACTTTAGTGCTGACTAAATAAACTCATTATGAATAGCGCACCTCCTCTTTAACTATATTCTCTCTCTTCCATTAATCCAACTTGGAAAGGGTAACAGACCTGTGATCAACACTCAAAGAGTTGTTTCGGCAAGAGATTTGCATTAACAGAAGCTATAGTGTTTTAATTCTCATCTCAAAAATTAAACTTATATAATTAATTTTTTGCTTCTCTGCAGGAACATTTTTGCAGTTGTGGAAACCAATGAAATCCCCATGTCACAGCTCTGCAGCAAGCCGCTAGATGAGTTAAACACAAAGCCACAGCCCATTATTAAGGGGAGTATCTTGCGGCAATTTGTTTTCTGCAACTGAAGAGAAAACGTTGCAAAAATCCACGCTGAGCTGGTGGAACTGTACGACAAAAACCCACAATTATATGACACAGTGGTCAGGTGGTCAGGCACTCCCAGTTTGTCCAAACAAACATGAACAGTGAAGGGTAAGTGGCTGACCATCTCTGTGAAGAACCAGAAATTACCAGAGAAGTGGAAGCCCTAACACTCACAGAACAGCATATCACAATAGTGGAAATAGTGACAATCAATCACAAAACATTCAACATCTTGCACGTCATTCTGAAGACAACAAAAGTCGCCACCCATTGGGTTCTGTGACTGCTCAGATCCTTTCAAAGAGGCTAAGGAGCCGGAAGCGCACAGCAGCAGAAAAGCTGTGGGTGTGTCAGGCCAATTCATACCATTTCTTAAGCCGTATAATCACTGTAGAGGAGTCAGGGGTGTATATCCCTCTGAGCCTGAGGCAAAGGTAAAAAGCAAGCAGTGGAAACATGAATCCATCAAAAATAATGAAGATTCAATCATCATCAGCAATGGCGATGCTTAGCGTTTTTTCAAGACTTCAGTGGTTCGGTTTTAACACATTACAAATTTTTTTGAAACTTTTACCTTATCTCAGTTTGAAAGTCAGTTGTTATAACAAATGTTAGAACTTGTTTATAATAAAACAGTCCCAACTGCTTAAAGATGTTTGTTTATTTACTGGTAATCAGTTTTGACCACTGTTCTGGTCATCATATGGCTGCTTACTCTGTGACGAGAGAACATCAATGTACTTAGAGAAATGTAAACGATAAGCACAATAAGAAACATCATCAAATACATAAAAGAAAGAAAGTTACACTGGTGGGAGCCTACTGAACCTGGTGAGGAACAGGCACCATTCTAGGAGGCATATAGCCGCTGCTGCACGACATGCAATTTACATCGCTTAAATAGCAGAAGCTTCACCCACTGTCTCTAGCATTACATCATTGTCAGCCAACGGCCATAAAACACATTAAATAAGGCCTAAATACAATTACCTGTGTACAATATTTACTTCCAGATCAAAGGTATATCAAAAGTACAAATGACCTTTATTAAACCATAACATATAACTGAGTAAGAAGAAAGAAAATAAGTTGTTAACATAATAGCAGGTCAGCATTTACTGTATAATGAGAATACATTGATGTTTTTATTGTTACCAGAGTACCGGTGCCACGTGTTCCTAATCACTGTTACGTTACAAATGTTTAAGTTTCCATTGCAGACATTTGATGTTAATGTCAAAGGTTTCTGTCTATTTATTTTTGTATTATTCCTTAGAGATTCTTTAATGTTTTAAACATAACTGTAAGCTCTCAGAATAACTGATGCCTCCCATCTAATGTTGTAGATAATACTAAGAATAGGAACATATCAATCTTCATACAACTACCATAATTATAGGCAATATTTCTCTCACTGTCTATATCTGACATTTGCTATGCACTTGTCCCTATAGAAGGGCACTAATGTTTTATATCTTAATATTGTTTGCTTGTAACACATTTTTGTGGTTAAATGCCATGATATTTTTAATATAATTGTCACAGAAATAATTTCAATTTATAATAACTATTTTGTTTTCTGATTGGTAGTAGTAACATATCGATCTTGATGATTGTACCTCGATTACTGGAAAGCCATAGGTTGTGAGCCATCACCGATGTGTCTTTGATGTGTAGTCGTAATACATCAATAATTAGAATGTTACCATGGTTACTGGTGGCACCCCTGCTAAACATCTTTGACTCCTCATGTTTGTTACACACAGGCCCCTCTGAAGGGCACCATACATGTTCATATATGTTAACAGCTTGTTTTCTTTCTTCCTACACAATTTCAAGTTTTATGTTATGGTTTGGTACAGCCCATTTGTATTTTCAATATACCTATGGTCTGGACATAAATATTGTACACAAATAATTGTATTTAGGCTTTATTTGGCATGTTTTACGGTCACTGGCTGACAATGATGTAATGCTGGAGACAGTGGGTGGATCTTCTGCTATTTAAGCAACGCAGCAGTGGTTATACGCCTCCTAGAGTGGCACCTACTCCTCGCCACAACTTCAGCAGATTCCCGCGGGTATACCTTTCTCTCTTTTACATATTTGTTGATGTACTAGGTTTCTTTTTGTACTTTTAGTTTACATTCCTCTACGTATATTCATATTACTCTCTTCACTGAGTAAGCGGTAAATGATGACCAGAAGAGTGGCCGAAACTGGTCATCAGTAAATAAACAAACGTTTTTATGCGGCAGTGACTGCTTTATTATAAAAAGAAATTTAACACATTATGCCCATAAGGGCAAACTGTCGCAGGAGCACACTACTGAAATCCCCTGATGGGATTACTAGAGAATGTCAAGGTAAAGTGTCATGGGAAGCTATCAAAGGACATGTTGTGCTCCATGAAAATGCCCCAGTTCATACCACACAGGACACAGTCAAACATGCTGCTTCTTTGGGCCATGAAATTTTGCCTACCTTTCTCTTTATTCTCTATATGCCACACAGTGACTTCTTTCTCTTTTCTCAAAAGAATGAAGACACCATTCCATTTGAGGGATTTTAAGAATGACAACAACGTGAGTTTTGAGGTACGAAGTTCCCTGAACAACCGAAATGCAGATTTCTACAACCAAGATCTTCACTAAGCCATTCATCAGTAGGAAAAATGTGTCACACTGATAGGTGTATATGAAGAGAAGGGATAGTTTACTAACCAAGCTTCATGGTGCCAACAGATATGAGTAAGGCATCTATCTTCTCAAGAGCTAACTTTATGCCGTCATTCCACTTTAAATCACTGTGGATAAACTTGTAAAACGTTTAAGGTTGTGACCTATTCCACTAATCAATTGCCAGTCATATATTCAAATGATGTTCAACCTTTCCACCTATTTATATGTGCATTTAAGGAGACCACTCTCTGAAAAGCAGAAGCGTTGAGTTGTCGATAGGCACGCACAAAAGAAAGAAACCTTAGGAAACCTTCGTATGTTTTGGAGTTAGCCTTTGATGAGCTAGAGTAAAACTAACACACACACACACACACACACACACACACACACACACACACACACACACCTATGCCCCTACAGGGTGCTGGCTATGTTAACAGTGCCAATGCTATTTTTTGGCAGGTGGAATGGTTTTGGTGGGGGTATTGTTGTATGCAATGGGTAGAGGGAATGGTTGTGGTGGGGGTACTGTTGCATGCAGTGGATAGAGGGAGGCAGGCCCATATACCTGCCACCCCTCCCTCCTGCATTCCTAGTCGCCTCTTTCCCAGATGCTAGCCACCCACCCCCAGTCCCTATCCTTGGCACTTTTAACCTAGCCAGCACCAATTAGGGACACAGCCGTGTGTGTGTGTGTGTGTGTGTGTGTGTGTGTGTGTGTGTGTGTGTGTGGGAGGGGGGGGGGGGGCAGGAGAGAGAGGTGTTTTTTTACTCTAGCTCATCAAAGGCCAACTGCAAAAGCTAGCAAGGTTTCTTTCTTTCGTGTGTGCCTATCGACTGCTTAACCCTTCTGTTTTTCAGTGAGTGGTCTCTTTTAATCCAAACAAATTTACATTCTACAAGAACTCTCCTACAACATTTACATAACATTTGCTTATGTTTAGCGTCACCTGCAGATCTTTGCAACAGCCAATTATCATGCTCATGTCCCTATTTTGCATCCACAACTTTGTAATTTACTAACAGGTTGACACATACCATGCATACATATTCTGTTTATTGGGCAATGGTGTGCACTTTACTACCTTCTGGAAATTGTGAATGAAAAGAGTAAGATGAGTTTCACAGGATCTGTGCTTGATTCATACATAGGAATTGTTTGGTCTCCAGAAAAGTCATCAAACAACAGCAGAACACATTTTCCATAATCCTGCAAAAAATTGAGGTCCACGAGATAGTCCTATAGTTCGGCACATTAGTCTTTACCTATGGTAAAATAATGCTAGAAGTGGGACCTGTTCCTCCACATATTAAATACAGAATCTACAATGCACACCATCAAATCCTGTGGCCTTTCCTCTATTGAAAAACTGGAATTATGTTTCATTTATGTGCTCATTTCTTTCTATATCTCTCATTACCTCGTTTGTATGACAATGGAATGAATGGTACGCTCTATGGCGATTTTCAATTAAGCATATTTGGAAGACAGAATTTAGGACTTTTGCGGTGTCTTTTAAGTATCGAGAGCAGTGGAAAAAGAATTAGTCTTCACAGAGATACTGCACAGCAAAGAGGTATCATGAGACACCAATGAGATGCTAGGAAAAAGCAGTGCCTCTTTTACTTCCGAGGTGCTACCACTGTGTCTCTGCCCTGAAACAGTATCACCAGAGGGTAGGAGGGCAGTTCTGTTCGAGGTTGGACCCAGCCCACTTCCGAAAAGTTCCTGCCAGAGTAATGTCGTCATCCTGCCTACTCAGAGTGAAGACAGTTCTGTCTCGTGTGTGTTGGTATGTGTGTGTGCAGGTGGGGGGGGGGGGGGGGAGGGGGGGGGGCAGTGGGAGTGGGGGGGCAGAGGTTTGCCTATGCACCAACCCCATCAGAACTGTGTCAACAAGTGGCTAAGAACTTGCGTTTTCTAGTGACTGTAGCGAAGCCATACTATGGCCATTCTGAACTTGTTTCAATTCACCACTCAGTAATCATGGCTCATTTAGTGTGTTCTGAACCACAAGCCCACATGTGCAGTTTCATAGTTACAGCCGAGCCTGGTGAGCAAAGATAAGTTTTGTTGTACTTAATAAAGTATTACTTATTCAGAGTGTTCTAATTAACTGTATTATTACTAGCCACCTTAGTGTCCAAGAAGTCAGACACAAAAACTAAAGTGCCGATGAGGCTGCAGCTTGCGATTAGGTCACTGTGGCATATTGTGTAACTAACCCTCTCTTGCAGCAGTGTTATTTTTCTGTTTGTGTATGTTGTCATATTGAGTTTCATGATAAATCTTCCAGGTGTGTCTTTAATGCAAGCTATACAGACACAGGACAAAGGACTAAACAATTACTACAAGCACTGCAAGAAATTGTGGCAGCGCCATGACTGCTACCCCAGCCTGTTCAATCAGAAACAACTCCATAAGAAATTCAACCACCTAAATTCAAAGAGATTCTGAGGTAAAGCAAAGAATGAGCTGCTTATGTTGAGCAGCTGATGGCACATTTCAATGCCTATGGCATAACAGGTAACCAGCTTATTTACTATTTTCCCTCCACCGCAGGCTCAGATGCTGTAGGAATCAGCATGGGTTTCGAAAAAGATGATCGTGTGAAACCCAGCTCGCGCTATTAGTCCACGAGACTCAGAGAGCCATAGACGCACATTCCCAGGTAGATGCCGTGTTTCTTGACTTCCGCAAGGCGTTCGATACAGTTCCCCACAGTCTTTTAATGAACAAAGTAAGAGCACATGGACTATCAGACCAATTGTGTGATTGGATTAAAGAGTTCCTAGATAACAGAATGCAGCATGTCATTCTCAATGGAGAGAAGTCTTCCGAAGTAAGAGTGATTTCAAGTGTGCCGCAGGGCAGTGTCGTAGGACCGTTGCTACTCACAATATACACAAATGACCTTGTGGATGACATCGGAAGTTCACTGAGGCTTTTTGCGGATGATGCTGTGGTATATCGAGGGGCTGTAACAATGGAAAATTGTACTGAAATGCAGGAGGATCTGCAGTGAATTGACACATGGTGAAGGGAATGGCAATTGAATCTCAATGTAGACAAGTGTAATGTACTGCGAATACACAGAAAGAAAGATCCCTTATCATTTAGCTACAATATAGCAGGTCAGCAATTGGAAGCAGTTAATTCCATAAATTATCTGGGAGTACGCATTAGGAGTGATTTAAAATGGAATGATCATATAAAATTGATCGTCGGTAAAGCAGATGCCAAACTGAGATTCATTGGAAGAATCCTAAGGAAATGCAATCTGAAAACAAAGGAAGTAGGATACAGTACACTTGTTCGCCCACTGCTTGAATACTGCTCAGCAGTGTGGGATCTGTACCAGACAGGCTTGATAGAAGAGATAGAGAAGATCCAACGGAGAGCAGCGCGCTTCGTTACAGGATCATTTAGTAATCGCGAAAGCGTTACAGAGATGATAGATAAACTCCAGTGGAAGACTCTGCAGGAGAGACGCTCAGTAGCTCGGTACAGGCTTTTTTTGAAGTTTCGAGAACATACCTTCACCGAGGAGTCAAGCAGTATATTGCTCCCTCCTACGTATATCTCGCGAAGAGACCATGAGGATAAAATCAGAGAGATTAGAGCCCACATAGAGGCATACCGACAATCCTTCTTTCCACGAACAATACGAGACTGGAATAGAAGGGAGAACCAATAGAGGTACTCAAGGTACCCTCTGCCACACACTGTCAGGTGGCTTGCGGAGTATGGATGTAGATGTAGATGTATTCCGGCCAGTAGTAAAACTGTTTCCAGATCATCAACCTCCTAAGGCCCCCTGCGACAAGTGCGCTGACAACCTGTCAAATCATTTTTAAATCACAAGCGCATGTAGCAGCAACTTGTTATAAGTTTTTCTTATTAAAACAGCAGCCAGGACAGTCCCACCAAGAGTGGGAAACAGAACTTAGTGGTCTTACTAGACAATGTCTCTTTCAGTTTCCATGTGGGTTAAGATACAGTGACATTATGATAAGCAATGCAATTACTCAGAACATGTCTGAGTCCCATATTCGTGCTGCATTAATAAAGCATCCAAACCTTGAGCTCAGTACAGTGCTGTCAATCATTGAGTCACAACAGGACACTGTCGATGTAACTGAGAGCATGATCAAGCACCTGCTTTATCTACTGTCAAGAGTAACATGAGGAAGACAGTTTAAGAGCCAAAAGAGCCCCCCCCCCCCCCCCCCCCCTCCGGGCCCAGTTGCACCATCCCACCGCAGCGCAGCCCGCACTATCACAAAAGTCCTGCCGGCATTGCATAGTGCCTGTGCTGCAAAGACAAGAATTTTGCATAAGGCAAATAAGACCACAAACAGATAGTATGTTTAAGTATAGTTTGTGTTAGGCAGCTTTCACATCCCGTGTTGGACAGTGATTCTAATGATATGTAATTGGGTAGACAAGAAATCTACTTACCAAGAGGTGGCAGAACACTTACATGTTTTACTTATGCAAGCTTTCGGAGCTAGTGGCTCCTTCTTCTGACAGAAGGGAGAGGGGTGAAGGGAAAAGAACTGGAGAGGTTCAGGGCAAGGGGTAGAGTTCGTAAAAGTCACCCAAAACCCCAGGTCAGGGGAGACTTACCGTACAGGGTGAGAAGGAAAGATTGATTGTTGGGGACTGATCTAATGAGGTGTATGTTGTGTTTCCTCACAACAGTCTGCCAATCCTGTTATGGTTTCGGCAGATTGCCAGGACACAAACTCTGAACTTATCAACCAGCTGTCAAATAAGTTGTATGTTCAGTTGAATGTGTTAATTTCCACTTAGATACTAGGGGTGCTGTTATGATGCTCAACAATGCCACGTATGAAACACGTTGGAACAGCTTCAGCCACCATATAACTTGTTGACTGCGTACAATGGACAAACCTAATCCAGTGCTTGGAGTGAGCAGTTTGCCAGCCACATTCCGTGGTATTACTAAAACAGTGTTATTTCATGTGTTGTGCTCTTGTGAGTCTATTAACATTTTTGGCAAGGATAGCTTTGACCTTTTTGGATTGTCAATTCACAAAAAGGTGTTAAAACTAATTCAGCTGAGTTCCTTGCCAATATTAATGCATTATGTGATAAGACCAGTTCTCTGTTCCATGGTAGTTTAGGCAAGGCCCAAGGGTTTGAGACCCAAGGGACTGAAACACAATGTGCAGTCCAAGTTTTTTTGCGCTCATACTGTCTCTTATGCATTACGGGACCAGGCTGCTGCAGAGTTGCAGGACAGTGATGTCATCAAACCAGTGTCAGCCAGCCAGTAGGTGTCACCCCTGGCGGTCCTTACTAAACCGTCGGTCAGGTTGGGACTCTGTGCGACTTTAAAACAACTGTCAACCCACAAACTGTTGTTGATTCTTTTCTGTCGCCCTGCCCTGAGGATTTGATGAACCAATTAGGTCAGGGTCAAGGTAAGGGTAATCTCCAGAAGGCCTATTTGCGACTGCCTTTAAATGAAGAGTCAAAGAAGATTTTTGTGATCAACACACACAAGAAATTATTCCAGTTTCAGCGGTTACCATTCGGTAGCACTTCTGTCCCAGCTACCTTTCAAACCTTGAGCAACGGATTTTGCAAGTAACCTTCTTGTTCTAACTATTTAGATGATATAGTTGTATCTGGATGTATGCCAGAAGAACACTTAAAAAAATTCAGAGGCACTGTTTCCAGTGTTGTCCAAAGCAACACTGACATCCACCCATTCTAAGTATTCCTTCTTTCTCACTGAAATTGACTATCTTGGCCATGCGATTAATTTACATGGCATCCACCCACCACAGTCGCACTTAGTAGCTATTCATGACTTGCCTGCGCTAACTAATGTACCAGAATTGCAACTTTGGCATTCGTTTTACAATTTTCATGTTTGATATGCAGTCAGTGGACAAAGGCAGAGGCTAAGTACACAATTTTAATAAGTTACTGAGTTTCAATACGGCATATTTGCAATGTGAAAGATTTATTCTGTATACAAGTATACACTGTTGGCCCAACAAATTAAGATTGGAATAAATCAATGAAGCTGCTTGTTGCACAAAACTTCAATTAAAACAGCATAAAAATGGAAGCCTGAAATGGAGGCCTGAAGTTCACATAGATAAAATGTAAGTGGCTACCAAAAGGAATGTCTTTCCATATCATTAATCAATTTTTCATCTTCGTTTTTGAAGAAGAGGAACCCAATTTTGAAGCATCATGTGATTTTTGAATACTGAAATAAGTTTTTCTATCACACTCATCATGGATTTAAATAAATAGTAAGGAAGTCCTCAGTTACATATTTTGTATAAAAAAATAATAAATTTTATTACAGCCACATCAAATACTTCAGCATCTAACCTGATTTCTACCTATCAGTCAAGATAAGTCAATGATTACCACATGTGTAATGCTCCTATAAATAGACTATACTAATAATGATTGCACATATGGTGAACCTCAACATATTCTTACACAGCCTTATGGCAACAATCATTACACAGGCAAATGAAAATGACTGCTAAACCAAAATTGGTTTACCAATTGAAATTTATTAAGATATGTGATTACTGCTAATCCATACAAGTAAATTGGCAAACATGACCCGCTTACAAAATAAACTGGCCGACAGTATTATGAAAAGGATAGACTGCTACTCACCACATAAAGATGACACATTGAGTTGCAGACAGGCACGAAGAAAAGACTGTTACGTGTAACTTTTGGCCAAAGCCTTCTTCAGAAAGGAGACACATGCACACATTCACACAAGCAAGCACACTTCTCTCTCTCTCTCTCTCTCTCTCTCTCTCTCACACACACACACACACACACACACACACACACACACACACACACACACACACAAAATGCTACTTCCAGCCAGTCTGGCTGGAGGTAGTGGTCATGTGTATGTGGTGTGCTTTCGTGTGTAAATGTGTGCATGTTTTTCTCCTTCCTGAAGAAGGATTTAGCTGGAAGCTTATATGTAATGGTCTTTCCTTCATGCCTGTCTGAAACTCAATGTGTCATCTTTATGATGAGTAGGAGTCTATCCTTTTCTAATATCGTTGATATTGCAACCTGGACTTTCAATTGTTTAAACAAACTGAGGTGCTGAGAACCACAAGGACTTAAATCTCACCATAATCGATTTTGTGATTTAAGCATGTATGCATTTTCCTGACACCTATTGATTTTATGGTGAACCAGCTTCGTCCATACCTGTAAGCCCACACTGTATATATGAACATTCCTGAAAAACTGTTTCCCTGATTTCTCGCACATTTATTTCCATACAGACCCATAACAAAATGCATAACTGTGTTGCTCTACGCTGCTCAATTGTTATCTAGGTTTGGCAACTTAATTTAGTGTCTACATCACATATATAGTAGTAGTACTTCTGAACCAGAGGTATATCAGCAGTTTTATCTGAACCTCAAGTCACAGAATATGCTTTGTGAAAATGATGTTAAGGAGGATAATAAAGTGTTGGAATAGGTCATAACTGTGTATGTGTGGTGCATTTAGTGTCTGTTCTTTATGTTTTGATTGTATTTTAAAATTAATTACAAACTTTACAAATATTAAAAGACACAACTGTCACCAGCCTAGATATAGATATATCGTGAATTAACATTAATAAAATGGGTATATTATTTTTTCACACGAAATATAGTAGTTAACACTTCATTAAAAAATAAGTCAGACCTTTGAGACTGGTGGTTTGTCTATAAAGTTGATTTTCACGAACATCTATTTTTCTCAAAACTTTGTGTTTTGCATTCTTATGGTTCTCAGTGCATCAATTGACCACTAATTTTATTAAATCTGAACACAAAATATTACATATTTACGTGACAAGAACACACAGCACACATCCAATAACCATGCAAAACACACAATCAATAAGACAGTACCCTGAAATCTGAAAAGGCAAAAGGTCCCCTTGATGCAATCCTTTGTTGCCTCCTCTTCTGCAATTCCTTTTTCCAGTCAATGTTTTCTCGGTTGTCTACAATTAGCTCATTGTAAGCAGTTGGATAATATCTGCAAAACAATTTCTTCCACAGCCGTCGGTCAGACACAATTAAGTTGTTCATGTAGCGACATGACACCAATAAACTATAAATATCATTTAATTTGAGTTGTGAGTATATTTTATGTTTTAGGTCATCTGGAATACCCAGGAGGGAACCATTTAATACATGTACTTCATTCAAAATAATACACCTCACAGGGTACAACAGCTCTTTCTTTAATTTCTCTTTTAACTGTCTTATATTTGCATATCTGGCTAACACAGGAGTCGATGGCTGAGTCTTCCTTATAACATCAGAACAACGGAAACTCAAACCATATACTATTTTTGGGACAGTATTCGATACAATCAGATTAAGCTCCAAAATATCACCAATTAAGAAACCAACAAGTCTGCATCTATGTTCTGCAATCTGATTTAGTATAAATGTTATTTTGTATACATTAGTCTGATCATCTTTCCAAGCATTAGGGAGATTACTCGCAGTTCCACTATTTAGTGTTTCAGATTCATGGATCCCTCCACAGTCTGTTTCACATGGAGAGAATTCACTTTCCAACATCAACGTGTACAACAAAATAACAATAAGATCACTTGGACTGATCTCATGTGAATCTTGATTTAGAGACAAAATGGTTCTTTCGAGAAATTCCAGTTCTGAATGTTGCTTTCTTATATCTTCTATTGATTTATCCATTGAGCCTGAAAGAAAAACTGCATGATAATCCTGTGAAACAATTAAGGGTGAACAATTTAAAATTATTTGTAGCGATACATTTAAAATTTAACTGTCATGCTGTCGTGAAACTCTATGTCGAGCAAAATACACATCAGTATTAAAAATATGAAACAAATAATTTCACATTATGCATTTTGGAATGACGATAAATAAATATTTTAGTAACAAGTGAGTCCATGGTTACAATTAAAAAGTACATTACAGAAATGTACTTTGAGTAACCTTGGCCAAGATCAACACTTTAACTTCTCAGTTTTTTTTTTTGTCAATAATTACATATCCATTTCAGCTGAACAGTGATTTGCAAAATCACAACAGTACAACCAAAAATAGTTTTAATGTACTTCAGAGTGGACGTATGTACAGTGGAGTAAAGGAATTGAACAATCCCTCATTTAATATAAAGCAAAAAATTGAGAAACCTCATAAATTCAGAAAATAAAAAGAAATAAGAACAAACTACATAACCAACAGTTCCTACAAATTATCTCTTTATCTAAATTCAAGTACTGAAAATTTCTGTTACTTGCATAGGAATGTTCACAGTGAAATTTCACGAGAAATTGTACTGTACTGTAAACTACTCTGTTTGTACAAATGTAGGTATCCATTTTCTTTGAAACATACTCAAAAATTCATGTGAGATGTCTTTTTTGGAACCCTTGCTGGTTTGTTGAGATTGGCTAAAGCTATGCTAAGAATATACTCTAGGATTCTGCAACAGACACACGATGCAGATACTGGGATGCAATTTTGTACATCTGTTCTCTAATCATTTTTAAGAACAGGAGTATACTGAGGTCTTTTCGTGTAATGCATCAATCTACACTGCACAAGAGATCCTTGTTAAGTTGTTTCCCTATTAGTTATGTTACCTTCTCTTTTTTTGCAACGCACACATCTGCTACTGCAACATTCGTATGGGCGACTGGTGGAGGTGGTGGAGACTGCTGAACACACGGGGAGTGCAACCAGGGCACACAATTTGCAGCATCGTTACTGGGGTTGATCAGACAAAGGCTTTGTCAATTCTGTGAAGGTCTTGGCTGAAGATTTCTAGACCTGCATTATCTTATGGGCATTTGTAGGACTCCCCTTGGTAGGTCAGGGGTGCACTACACAAAGGAAGCAACTACTCAGAGTACTTGCGGAGTGCGCATGAGGGTTTTTTAGGCTAGGCACTAGTTTGAGGTGCTCTAATAAGCAATCACCAGTCGATATGCAGCAAGGGAAGTCAAACGGAGTTCAGAGTGAAGACAGTTCGACTGTGAGAATTTTATCAGTGAACTGTTGAAGTATATGTAATAAAGCTCCCAAATTTACTGCCCTCGAGGAAAGTTCTTGTGCTTGAATTACTCTTGGAATCCAGAGCTGGCTGAAACCTGAAGTGGAAAGTTCCAAGATATTTAGCGAGTCATAGAATGTATATTGGAAAGACAGGTTAGATCCTATTGGAGGAGAAGTGTTCATTGCATTTGACAAAGTACCGTCTCTATTGAAATTGAAGTTTAGTGTGACAGTCAAGGTCATCTGGTCGCGTAGAAATGGTGGAGGTGAAAAAAAGTTAACTGTTGGATGTTTTCACTGGCCACATGATTCGCTACTTTTTTTTGAAAATTGTCTTGAGCAGTTAACTTGGTATCTCACATGCAGAGTAAATATCTTAGACCCTGTAGCTAAAAATAGGCCAGACCTTATCGACAAAGTCAGTATCCTGCTAGACAGAGCAGATAAGCAGTTATTAGCATCTCATTTAGGTAGTGAATTGTCATCACTTAGTTCCAGTAAGATAGATATAGAGGACTATGGGCAAAGTTTAAGCAGACTGTAAATCATGGTCTGGAGAGTTATGTAAATAGTAAGTAGATAAAGGAAGCAGAAGCTGTTGCACTCTCGGTTCAAAGGGGAATGCACAAATGTCGACATGTGAAGTTTAGCACAGATTCGTGCATCTGTGAAAAGATCTATGCGTGAAGCATACAACAATTACCACCGTCACGCCTTAACAAAAGATCTGGCAGAGAACCTGAGAAAATCCTGGTCTTATGTAAAATTGCTGAGTGGGTCCAAGGCTACCAATCAGTCTCTTGTTAAACAGTCTGGTGTGGCAGTTGAAAAAAGCAAAACGAAAGGCCAAGTTCCGGGAGAATCGTACAAACATACCATCAGTTGACCATTGGACAGACTCCCATACGGACGACATAGTTATAAGCATACCTGGCATGGAGAAACAGCTGGAAGATTTTAAAGCAAATAAATCACCAGGTCTGGAAGAAATCCCAGTTCAATTTTACAAAGAGTACCCTATGGCACTGGCCCCTTACCTAGGTTGCATTTATCATGAGTCTCTTGTCCAGCTCAGAGTCCCAAGTGACTGGATAAAAGAGCAGGTGACTCCAGTATACAAGAAGGGTAAAAGAATGAACCCGTACAATTACAGACCAATATCTCTAACTTCTGTCTCCTGCAGAATCCTTGAACATATTCTCAGTTCAAATATAATAAACTTTCTTGAGACTGAGTAGTTTATGTCCACGAATCAGCATGGTTTTAGAAAGCATCTCTCATGCAAAACTGAGCTTGTCCTTTTCTCACATGATATACTGAGAACTACGGATGAAGGACAATGGGAAAATTCCACATTTCTGGATTTCCAGAAAGCATTTGACATGGTGCCTCATTGTAGGCTGTTAATGAAGATACAAGCATATGGAATAAGTCAAAGATATGTGAGTGGCTCAAAGACTTCTTAAATAATAGAACTCAGCATCTTGTCCTCGACGGCGAGTGTTCATCAGAGACAAGGGTATCGTTAGGAGCACCCCAGGGAAGTTTGACGGGACCACAGTTGTTCTCTATATGCATAAACGATTTGGCGGACAGTGTGGGCAGCAATCTGCAGTTGTTTGCTGATCATGATGTGGTTATGATAAGATGTTGAAGTTGATGAACTGTAGGAAGATTCAAGTCAACTTACACAAAATTTCCAGTTGGTGTGATGAATGGTAACTAGCCCTAAAAGTGGAGAAATGTAAGTTAATGCAGATAAGTAGAAAGATCAAACCTGTAATGTTTGGATACATAATTATTAGTGTCCTGCTTGACACAGTTAAGTCATTTAACTATCTGGGCATAATGGTGCAAAGCGATATAAGGTGGAACAAGCATGTGAGAACTGTGGTAGAGAAGGCAATAGGTAGGCTTCGGCTTATTGGGAGAATTTTAGGAAAGAGTGGTTCACCTGTAAAGGAGACCACATATAGGATGCTGGTACGACCTATTCTTGAGTACACTTCAAGTGTCTGGGACCCATGCCAGGTCAGACTGAAGGAAGACATTGAGGTAATTCAGAGGCGAGCTGCTAGATTTGTTACCGGTAGGTTTGAACAACATGTAAGAGTTATGGAGATGCTACATGAACTCAAATAGGAATCCCTGGAGGGAAGGCGGCGTTCTTTTCGAGAAACACTGTTAAGAAAATTTAGAGAACTGGCATTTGAAGCTGACTGCTGAACGATACTACAGCAGCCAAAATACATTGCGCATAAGGACCATAAAGATAAGATACGAGAACTCAAGGCTCATACGGAGGTATATAGACAGTTGTTTTACCCTCACTCTATCTGCAGTGGAACAGGAAAGGAAATGTCAAATAGTTGTACAAGGTACCCTCCGCCATGCACAGTACTGTTGCCTGTGGAGTATCTATGTAGATGTGGATTCTTCTAATATTTCAATCAAACCAAAATGGATCTTTGTTCCCTCATATTATCTTTCTCACACATTTAAGAGTGAAGTTTATGACATGTTTAAGCTTCAATCCCGACTCTTCTATTTTGTCATATTTTAATGAACTGTTCTCATTCCAACTCACATTTGAACATTCCACACTCACTTCAGCCATTAACACGGAACTTTTAGTTTCCTGACTGAGTTTTACTTTCACACATACATCTCATACTTCTGAGAGGCCAGATGTCACTATAAATTGCTCATACTTGTCACGCAATGTTCAGTTCCTCAGTTGTTATCTTTAGAGGTTTTTGTTGCTTCAGTTGTGTCGTGTTATTGAGTGTGCATATGACTTTCTGTAGCTGCTTTATTGTGATTATTGAGATGATACTTTTTGATTTAGAAACAAAAAAGTGCAAAACATTTTAAAATTTAAAAAAATGCATATTATCATGGAAACGGACATAGTAATTTGCAGGGGAATGCTAATAACTGTAACCACACACCAAGTTCTTCAATGAAAAAAGTGAAAAGCAATTTCAGTACTTTATAATCTACAGAAAACAGAGGAAATGTTATTTGTAATATAGATTTAATGTTTAAGGAAGTAAAAAGATGTCTTTGTTGTGTGTATGATGGACACTGTTTTCTTAGGCTTCGGCTATAAAGTAAAAATCACATGTGAAAAGTGTAGAAGCAATAGAGCTTTCCAAAACAGCACAATGATTGTAGATAAGAAATGGGTGTATGAGATCAACAAACAAAATGTTAACACTTTAGAGGTGCTTAGGATAAGGTTTATCAACATCAGGATATTTTGATTTTTGAGTTGTTGTGGTTTTATTTTTCGTAGTTGAAGGTGTTGGTTTTTTTGGTATCAGTAGTTGTGGTTGACCTATATGGGTCAAGGGAAATGTCCAATTCCAATTTTTGTAGTTTTAGCTGTAGGTATTGGTGTTTGATATTGTCAGCTGTGGCTGATCTATATAGATAAGGGAAATGTTCCTTTACAATTTTCGTAGTTTTAATTGTAGGTGTTGGTGTTTTGGTATTGTCAGCTGTGGCTGACCTATACAGGTCAAGTGAATTGTCTGATTCCTGTAGACTTTTGTTGGTTTTGTGGAATGTTGTAATTTTGTTGGGTTTTTTTTATCATCATTTTGCGTGTTTTGGGATAGCGGTGCAATTATTTTTTACTGTTATATTTAGCTTGCCCCACCCTAACACCCGCCCCCCCCTCCCCAATTTCCGCAGTTTTTCTGTTAGTTTGATGGTATTTTTGGAGGGAGATGTTATTGATTTATTTATATGTATTTTCATGTTTGTTGCCATGTGTATGTACTGACATAATAGGCACCATATTAGAGCTGCTTAGAATAGGCATTCCCTCCCAGGGGACATCGCCTTATCTAGGCACCTTCAGTGCTGGGCAGGAGTGTTTGCGCGCTCTGACAAAGTCCAGAGCTGTGCCGGCAGTAGTGTAGCTACTGGCCGGGCCACACAAGCCAGATTGGTCTTGATGGAGGGGTCAGACAAAGTGTGTCACACAACACAGGGCAGGGGTGGGGGGTCTCTATAGGCGTAGGGCAGCCAACCCTCCTAGATGAGTAACCCTAAAAAAAATCCAGGTCCTCACAAGTTGGGGGTTGGGCGTGTGGCTAACAACTCCACCCCATAAAAAAGTGCTGTTGCAGATACTATACACGTGCCTCAGAACGGAAAGGATTGCCTGTTGCTGACCCGGCAAGAAACACAGTTAAAGAGAAGGAACACGGATATTCAGATAGCTACATGGAATGTGAGGACACTCAAGAGGCCTGGAAAGCTACAAGAAACTGGGAATGAACTAGATAAGTATCAAGTGAAAATAGCAGCAATACAAGAAACTGGATGGAAAGGGCAAGGAATGATAGCATTGGAGGAACATTTAATGATGTACAATGGTGGAGATACAGCATTTTATGGTACTGGTTTCCTTCTACATATTTCTATGAAGGCTAATGTAATTGGTTTTATGCCAATAAGTGACGAAATGTGTTCTCTAAGGATAAGGGCAAAATTTTTTAACGTTGCAACAGTGAATGTCTACGCCCCTATGGAGGAGGCAGATGAAGAAGCAAAGGATATATTTTATGCCAAATTGGAAGAAGAAATTGGTAAAATTCAAAGGCACGATGTGAAAATAATACTTGGAGACCTAAATGCAAAAATAGGGAAAGAAGAGACGTATAGAAGTATAATAGGAAAGGAAAGCCTACACAGTGACAGTAATGATAATGGGCTCAGACTGATAGACTTCACCAGTCAGAACAACATGATGATAAAAAGCACCTATCACCCAAGGAAAGATATTAAGAAATGTACATGGGTATCACACGATGAAAACACAAGAAACCAAACAGCTCACGTACTCATAGACAAAAGGCATGCAACAGATATTATGGAAGTTAGCAGCTGCTGAGGTTCAGATGGAGACACAGGGCACTACTTAGTACGAATGAGATACAGGCAGAAGATGGATTTGGTAAGAAACCAAAAGACTAATATAAGAATGAAACACAATATACAAAGACCCCAAATGAAGGAAACACAGGAAGAATATAGGAAAAAAACTAGAAGAGATACTGGAAGCAAGGAGAAACACAGGGAATGGAGATAATGTGGTAACCAAATGAGAGTCGTTGAAAACTGCCATTAGCGAGGCTGCAGAAGAGATACTGAGGAGGGAACAAAGCAAAAGGGTGGTTAAGTGGTTCGGTGTGGAATGCTTAACGGTAATACACGAGAGAAATGAAACGAGACAGAGAATGTTGCAAAGGAACACAAGGTTAGCAGCAGAAGAATACAGAGAAAAGAGGTAAAAGAGCGGATAAGCTTCGTAGGGTAAAGAAAAGGCAGCATGAAAGGAGAAGGATAGAGCAGCTGGATGAAATGGAAGACAATACAGAGATCAGAAGGTTCTATGAAAGAACAAGAGATTTGAAGAAATGTTTCCACCTGCGAGCAGTTTTCTATAAGCATAAGGATGGAAATCTAATTGGAGATAAAAGTAAAGTCCTAGAAAGGTGGCAAAAGTATTTTACCGAACTGTTTGATGGGAAAGAAGGGGATAAAGAAGAAGGAACTGTGATTGAGAATGAAAGGGAACAGGACTCAGAATTGGAATCAGAGTTAGAGGTAGAGGATCGGAAAGAGGAAGTAGTACCAGAGCTAGAGGAAGTGAAGAATGCTATCAAGAGCCTAAAAAATAATAAAGCAGCAGGAGAAGATGGCATAGAGGCTGAATTATTAAAATATGGGGGGAAGAAAATGGAGGAGGCAGTCCATGAATTGATAAAGGAAATATGGATAAAGGAGGTAATGCCTAAGAATTGGAACATGTGAATTATCTGTCCATTACATAAAAAAGGCGACAAGTCAGAATGCAGCAATTATCGTGGAATCACTCTCTTGGATGTAACATATAAGATATTTAGTAAAATTTTAGCACCCAGACTAGAAGGGATGATAGAAGGGATATTGGGGGACTATCAGGCTGGATTTAGGAGGAACAGATCCACGATGGATCAGATATTTTTATTAAGACAAGTGCTAGAGAAGTTTTATGAGTATGACAAGCAACTACAGCAATTGTACATTCATTTTAAGCAAGCGTACAACAGCCTACACAGGAAGAAAATTATACAGATCACGAAAGAATTTAGAATCTGACTTAAACTGGTCAATTTAACAGAAATGACAATGAAAGCAACAGTGTGTAAAGTAAGAACAGAGCAAGAACTGTCTGGTGAATTCCAAGTACGGACGGGGCTACGACAGGGAGATGTGATCTCTACAATGCTATTTAATTGAGTTTTAGAAAAGGTGATGCGGCAAATGCCGATAAACCCAGGAGGAACAATACTTAATCAGCAAGTTCAAGTGGTAGCATATGCGGATGACATAGCATTAATGGCAAGGAATGTAAGGGCACTAAAGTGGAACTACGATGCGTTAGAGGAAGCAGCAAGAGAAGTAGGTTTAGAAGTAAACGTAAACAAAACAAAGTATATAGTGATGGGCGACCCCAATATAAATGGACAATGGAATTCTGTGAAAGTGTGAAAACGTTTAAATATTCAGGTTCTGTAATAATGGAGAACAATAAAGTAGCAGTAGAAATTCAAGAAAGGATAGCGAGTTGAAATCGTTGCTATTTTGCCTTGCAGAATGTATTTAATTCCAGGAATGTTAGTAGGAATACAAAAATCAAAATATACATGACCATATTACGACCTATAGTAACATATGGATCAGAAGGCTGGGTATTGACATTCAAGGAGGAGAACTGGTTACTGAGATGCGAAAGAAAGATACTGAGGAGGATTTTTGGAGCAGTGAGAGAGGAAGATGACTGGAAAGTAAGGACAAATGTAGAACTACAAACACATTTTGGACAGATGGATATTGTTGTTAAAATTAAGCAAGGAAGATTAAGATGGGCAGGACACGTACAGAGAAAGCCAAAAAATCAGAGTGTCAAGAAAGTTTTCATGGGAAAAGCTGACGGGAAAAGGTGGCTGCACGATATGGAAGAAGATCTAAAGGTGATGGGAATAAGAAATTGGAGAAGGAAGGCGATGGACAGAGAAGAATGGAGGCAGGTGATACACGAGGCCAAGGTTCTTCGAGGATTGTAGAGCCAACCAAGAAGAAGAAGAATAGGCATTTCCACCACATTGATAATGTCATGGGTCAAAGCAGATTAGATTAGACTAGTACTTGTTCCATAGATCATGAATACGACGCTTCATAGTGATGTGGAATGTGTCAGGTGGTTTCACACACTTCTGTAATCCCTTAAATTATTCAAACTTCAAAGCTGATTTTCTGAGTCTGTATATTTATAAAATGGATTCCCCAATAAGTTTTCATCTTATGCATTAATCCTGTTAATTTTCAGATGATACACCAATTATAGCTATGAAACCCACTGAGAATAATCGCAAAATGTTTATTAAACCATGAAATTCAACATTACTGCGGGGTAAAATTTTAATTGTTAATTGTGGCATTTACAGAGCACTACACTAT
Organism: Schistocerca americana; assembly: GCF_021461395.2. Lineage (NCBI taxonomy): Eukaryota > Metazoa > Arthropoda > Insecta > Orthoptera > Acrididae > Schistocerca > Schistocerca americana. The sequence continues at coordinate 959,236,482 of NC_060121.1, read as the reverse complement.
GTGATCAAAAATATCCGGACACATGGTTGAAAATGACTTACAAGTTCATGGCGCCCTCCATCGGTAATGCTGGAATTCAATATGGTGTTGGCCCACCCTTGGCCTTGATGACAGCTTCCCCTCACACAGGCACACGTTCAATCAGGTGCTGGAAGGTTTCTTGGGGAATGGCAGCCCATTCTTCCTGGAGTGCTGCACTGAGGAGAGGTATCGATGTTGGTCGGTGAGGCCTGGCATGAAGTCGGTGTTCCAAGACATCCCACAGGTCACAGGTGTGCTATGGATTCAGGTCAAGACTTTGTGCAGGCCAGGCCATTACAGGGATGTTATTGTCATGTAACCACTCCACCACAGGCCATGTGTTATGAACATGTACTTGATCATGTTGAAAGATGAAATCGCCATCCCCGAATTTCTCTTCAACAGGGGGAAGCAAGAAGGTGCTTAAAACATCAATGTAGGCCTATGCTGTGATAGTGCCACACAAAACAACAAGGGGTGGAAGCCCTTCCACGAAAAACACAACTACACCATAACACCACCGCCTCTGAATTTTACTGTTGGCACTACACATGCTGGCAGATGATATTCATCGGGTATTTGCCATATCCACACCCTGCTATCGGATTGCCACATTGTGTACCGTGATTCATCACTCCACACAGTGTTATTTTCCTGTTCAATCGTCCGATGTTTATGCTCCTTACAGCAAGTGAGGTGTCATTTGGCATTTTCTGGCCTATTGTGTGGCTTATGAGCATACACTCAACCATGAAATCCAAGTTTTCTCACCTCCCACCTGACTGTCATGGTACTTGCTGTGGATCCTGATGCAGTTTGGAATTCCCGTGTGATGGTCTGGATAGATGTCTGCCTATTACACATTATGACCCTCTTCAACTGTTGGCAGTCTCTGTCAGTCAACAGACAAGGTTGGCCTGTTCACTTTTGTGCTGTAGGGTCAATCCAAATGTAGTGGTCCAATAAAAATTAAGTTGGTCGCTTGACCATTTTTAAATATTTTAATTTTTTTATATGTGATTACCCTATATTTGTGAAGTTCAAAACAGTTGTTAGAAAAATTTTACCTTTCACCTTTACGGAATGGCGGCCATTTTAGTTTGTAAACGTGTGACGATGTTTCAGTTTAGTGACGTTAGCACAAATGTGAATATCTCTGCACTGGGTTAAGTTACAACATTGCAATTGACATGATTGTTTTTAGAAAAGAGTCCTCTACAACATTGTCTATTACACAAAATACCCTAAATTAAAACATAACTGGTCAAAACGACCTCCATAGTTTGGTAACCAAATTTTCAAAAATCCACTTTTTAGGCCCAAAAATAACAAACAAGGAGTAATTTATGAGAGTCTATTTTTTTCCTATAGTTAGATATCATACACTACTAGTCTCATATACAGCAAGAACACTTACAAATGTTTCCTTAATTCTTTATGAAGTTTTGAAATTTGAAAATTTTCATTTTTTGTAAAGTATGGGGTTAGTTATCTCAGGTGGGGCTGAATAAAATGGCCCTGAGCACTATGGGACTTAACATCTGAGGTTATCAGTCCCCTAGAACTTAGAACTACTTAAACCTAACTAACCTAAGGACATCACACACATCCATGCCTGAGGCAGGATTCGAACCTGCGACCATAGCGGTCGCGCGGTTCCAGACTGAAGTGCCTAGAACCACTTGGCCACACCGGCCGGTGGGACTGAATATACAAATATGATTTTTGCACAGTTTGTACACCTATATGATAGCAACCTACTGTAAAAATTTCAACATTGATATCCGACTGTGAACAAAGATATGAATTTTTGAAAATGAGGAGATACTTCACATTACTCTACAACTGATCTTATGGCTGTAGCCTATTCATATGTGATATTGGCAGGACATAATCAATTATTATTGAAGTAAGGTACTGAATTATACACAAAAAGTGGAAGCATTTCTGAAAGTAACATTTATATTATTTTGACATAGGCTACTATAAATAAATATTTTCAGTTAACATCCTTTGAGATGCGAGTGTTCCTAAAACTGGTGGTGAATGTTAAGAATACTTATTTCTTCAGACAGCTTCTTTGATATAGAATAAGACCTCTCAGTTGCTGTGGTAAGTTCAAGCACTGAAAGTTTCCTTAAAACATTTTTCATTGGTATCCAAACTTTATCACTCGTAGATTTCTTGAACGACGTTCTTGGACCAGCATGGTAATAAAAATGCACAAAAACATCATTGATCTCCAAACTTATTCTTTCAACCTCTGCAAGCCACCACTGTCCATCATTCGCACATGCCGCTATGTCATTCAACGTTAAAGACAGAGATGTGATTTTACTGACACAATGAACCCCATAAATTTCGGTTTCTCGTGTTACGGTACATAGCATCAAACTAAGTTTTCTGCAATGTCAAGGAATTTGTGAAAATGCCTTCTTCCGTTTATAGCTATACAGTTTTCAAACCTGGTTTGAGGTGTTGTTTTCATATGCAGAACCACTTCTTCTTTCTTGATCAGAAAATATGTAATGCCTTTAATATTATCCTTGCAAAAGACTTATATATCCTGTACTGTGAGCATTTGGTCTGTAGTTGGCCTTTGTAGGCTGGTTTTATTTACTTCATGTTTTGTTGTACCTCCTATTCCATTACATGCATTTTTACCATGGCAAGATGCAAAAAGTGCCATTCAGCCTCCAACCCAAAGTCTACTTTGTGGGTGCACAAATTTGAAAAATTCTTTTTGTTCTTATACTGACTACCACTTCCATCTGAAAAGTATACCAGCTTCTCAACCTAGGGAAAATTTTCTTTTATGTAATTTATTACATACTTTTGAAACACGTGTACAGCCAAAGTGTTGTGCTCCAAGTAGTTGCTTAGATTGCAAATTTAAGAACTGCAAACTTCATCTTTCTCATTTTTAAAGTAGAGAATAAATGGATGCACTGTTGCCTGGTCATTGGCCCAGTAGTACCCTTGTATTGCATTCTCAATCACAAATGTAAAATTTTCCGCAAAATCAGCTAGCACTTTGCACTCAGTTTCATGAAGTTGTGCTTTTTTGTCCTTTAAAAACTTACTTTGGATTTAGAAACATAGTGGTGACTTTTGAGGTTTTGTTAAGTTATCAATTAAAGATTCCAAGTACTCTTCCTGAGATTTAACCACTGTTATCATTTCTGCCCTGTCAGTTGTGACCCACTATTTGAAGGTAATACTGTCTGGCATTTCCTCATCATATTCGTGAAACAGTTCAATAATGTTTTCCTTACCAGGGCATTTATTACACAAACTCATCATGCAGTCATAACTGTTAGTGTCACAAACCATTAAATCTAGTAACTGTTTGTAGTTACGATCACTGAGTTATGCACCCGCAATCATCAGTTTGACATTTTGATGATATAAACAAACACATACGGAGTGTGCCCCTGAGGATCCAGCCAAAATACACCACTTCAGACAGAGGTCACAAAATTTTGACCTTCCAATTTTGCATTCAGGATGAGAATTTTTGAAAGCTACATAAAGTTCATTTCAATTTGACAGCATTGGTCATTTCTGCTTTGTTACTTTAACTCCATTTATAACAACTCTTTTGCTATCTTTGCAACCTGGGCACATTCTACTATTTTCATAATCTTCAAAAAAATTGCTGCATCTTTTTAATTGTTTCGGTTGTAACAGCCAATAAACTAGCAAATGTTTGAATGATGGATTTAATGAAAGCAGATGTAAGTATTAAACCTGTAAATATTAGAAGTTTAAATTTAATTCATGTACATAATTTTACTGTTTACTGACTGAGGATGATTAAAATTAATGAAACTCAAGTTATTCTTATTACATTTTTGTAATGTGTTTGTCTGACATATTCCACACCCAGGATGAATCCCTCTTTTTATGGGTCTATGGAATGAATAAATCTAATCTTCACTTATACCTACTCCTTTCTTCTTTCCTAAAACTGGAAGAATTCCTTTCTCTTTCACTAATTTTCGGGTTAGTTTAACCAAACAATGAGAAACATTGAATTCATGAACTATTTTTTCTCTTGACCATGAGTCAGGGAGCAAACTTAAAATTTTAACTTTTTCCTCTTTAGATGTCATTGAACATTTAATTTTAATTTCTCTATTAAGCTCAAATATTCAGTGTCAGATGATGCTGGTGGTAGGTTTCCTTCTTCTTTAGAAATAATGTTGGTACAGTATCTGTATTATTAAAGCACGATTCCAAGTCTTTTCTAATTTTGTCTGAAAATTGTTGAACCTTATTTTCAATAGCTGCTTTTCTTTTTCTGTTACTTAATTTTATTATTTTCAATGCAGGAGATACATCAACTTAGAACAAGCAAAATCCAATATGCTAACAGGTTCCTCAGTAGGAATATAGGTGTCATTAACAAGGTTACATGATTCTGGCTCTGGATTTTCACAACAAATAGTTTTGAGTAAGAATTTGGGCACAGAGAATTTCCAGGAATCACATTACGTTTCACTTGAGAAGCTGTTTCACTCTCACATAACAAGGAAAAATGTTCAAGTTTTATTTCCCTCAAACCTTTAGTAATAGGCTTTTTATGAACTTTAAGTAGATCACAGCACTTACTTCCAAAAATGTGATTGTACTTCAGAATATATTTCTTCTCATGATACTCACACACTGATGTTACAGAAGAACTTACTCGGAATTTAAACAAAGTTTGTCGAACTTCATCAAAGTCACTGACATTTTTCAAGTTTTTTGAAACTGAACCGTAAACTGTTTTGTGACTCACTTCACTTGCTATCCATCCAACAGAGCACTGTTCATCCATGTTATTGCATTCCAGTTAATCTCTCAAAATTAATTACAAATTACACACAGAACAAAGCACTTTAACAGAGGTTTCAGAACATACTGACTATAACAACGCCACACCCAGCAATACTGTACTTCCACAATGCCACATCCAGCAATAATGTACTTCTTTATTGACAATAAACCTAAACGTACATGGGTATTTTTATTACCATAGAACAAAAGCAAAAGCTCCTATTGTTTAATATTGCATTATTAAAAATAAATAAACTAGATGAATATTGGGTGATGGTGTTAACTAAATATGTCACAATTAAATTTTATTACAAAGAAACAATAAACCACTTAAATAGGCAACAGCCCTAAGATCAGTTGTAGAGTAATGTGAATTATATCCGCATTTTCAAAAATTCATATCTTTGTTCACAGTCAGTTATTAATGTTGAAATTTTTACAGTACATTGCTATCATATAGGTGTACAAACTGTGCAAAAATCATATTTTTACATTCAGTCCCACCTGATATAACCAACCCCAAACTTTACAAAAAAATGAAAATTTTCAAATTTCAAAAATTCATAAAAAATTAAGAAAATATTTCTAAGTATTCTTGCTCTATATGAGGCTAGTACTGTATGTTATCTAACTATAGGAAAAAAATAGACTCTCATAAATCACACCTTGTTTGCTATTTTTGGGCCTAAAAAGTGGATTTTTGAGAATTTGGATACGCAACTTTGGAGGACATTTTCAGCATTTATTTTTGAATTTAGGGTATTTTGTGTAATAGACAATGTTGTAGAGGACACTTTTCTAAAAACAATCATGTCAATTGCAATGTTGTAACTTAACCCAGTGCAGAGATATCAAAATTTTCGCTAATGTCTCCAGACTGAAAAATCGTCGCGGGCCTACAAATAAAAATGGCCACCATCCAGTAAAGGTGCAAGATAAATTATTTTAAAAAACTGTTTTGAACTTCTCAAATATAGGGCAATCACATATAAAAAAATTAAAATATTTAAAAATGGTCAAGCGACCATCACTGGACCACTTCATATGGATTTACCCTGTACATGTCCCTTCACGTTTCCATTTCACTATCACTATCACTATCACATTAGGATGTTTACGAGCATGGAAATCTCATGTACAGACATATCGCATAAGTGACACACAATCCCTGACCACATTCAAAGTCTGCGAGTTCTGCGGAGCGCCTCATTCTGCTCTCTCACGATGTCTAATGACTACTGAGGTCGCTGATACGGAGTACCTGGCAGCACACTGCACCTAATTTGAAAAACATATGAATTTGGGGGTGTTGAGATACTTTTCATCACATAGTGTATGTATGTAAAATAAGGGAAAGGCAACCACTCATCTACAGTGGACAAAACAGCACTCACACTAGCTTTGAGCACTAGTTCTTATCCTAACAATAGAATACACACTCACCACACAACCACAATGGTACCAAAACGTAGGCTCCTGTGGCTACGCAAGGCTTTCCATCACCACAGGAGTGTGCGTTTGGGTATCTGTGTGGTTCTGTGTCTGACTGTGTGTGTTATTGCTATAAATGATCTAGTGCAACTTAGTGCAAATCAGTTAATTATTCAATTGTGTGCGCTCCCCAATACCGATACGTATATTTTTTCACAGAATAAACTCGTGTAATTACCTTAAATTATATTTTTTTGAAGAACAAAAATTAGACTGTACCTAACTGTAGTGTGCTATAACTCTATCTGCCCCTTATGCATTCCTTAATTTAGAACAGTACTAGAATACCACACAATCACAAACAGGAGTATTACCTATGAAGAATATTACAAAAGTTCTCCCTTCTAAACAATTTCTGTAACCTATATGCATACAACTATACGTAATCCACTAGCTTCTACAGTAAATGTATGTCAGACGGTGCACAGTAAATCATGCCTTCCATTCAATTCTAGTATAACCGTCATGGCCATTATGTGACATGTGGGTCTAGTGTAGCAGGGGATACAACCCGTCAGCTTTGGACAATGACGTCACAAGTCGCCAGAGAGCAGTTTACCATTTTCGCTTTTGCAGTTATGTTTCAGTTTCGTTTTTTTACTGATTGCTTAATAAAGTGGATCTGTTTATTCTATCTCGTGATTTTTTTTTTTTTAAAGCAAAAAAACACTTAACAGCTACTGAAGCGAGCTACAACACTAAGAAGAATCGCTTCTCGTTTGGCGACTTGTGACGTCATTGTCCAAAGCCGACGGGTTGTATCCCCTGCTACACTAGTCCCTGACATGTATGTGGAATGAACAAATATTTTTTCCGATTTGTTTCAGAAAGCCCCATCACAATTTTGAGATTAAGCCATACAATAGCTCAATTTTTATTATACCATTTCACACTTAATGTGGCTGTGATTTTCTTGCACTGAATAAAAATTTCTATGAAAAACAACATAGTTCACATCTGAATCTTCTTGTACCTTATGGTAACATACATCGATAGCTGCAGAGTGAGGGAGTAAAGGGTGTTACATTATTATGTGCTAACAGGTCATGAGCAGATTCCTTGCGACAAATACAGGGAAACATTCGCACAGCATGGTGTAAAGTGATTTCCAAATGGATGTGTAATTTAATGATAAATTAGAAGCAGATTGTGATAAAGCGAAGAAATTTAGGAAGCTCAAACATATTCGGGATACATAATCGTAAAGCAAAGGGTTACAAAGGCTAAAGCACTTGACGTATTAAACATCGAATCGCTTCCTGAATATGATTAGAATATGTAGCCCTCAAGTTGAAGCAAGTTTACATGATGTGTTACGAAGGAGTGTGGAGAAAGAAATTTTAAAATTTGTCACTCATAATATTTTGGGCGGGAAGGAAATACGTGGTTACGGATTGAGTTCAGCTGTCCAGCCCAATCTGCCGTTTCTCGGTTAAAAAGGAGATATGGAGATTTTTCCGTGAAAAATATCAATTTCTAATACATTGCGATCAACAGATTCCTACAAAAATAGGCTGGTATAGTGTTACACATACCCAAGTAATCCTTATAATTTTATGTGAATTAATCGACAGAGTGCCCATGAAACATGCAATTCTGGGCGTACTAGGAGAAATTCAAAACACAAAAAAACCTATAGAACCGGTAGATGATCTAGTCCAAGTTAGTCGTCTAGTGTGGATTTAACCGGAAAGACCTTTAAATCCGCAAGTAATACTTGGTTCTAATTTTCGACATTTAGAAACAAATTAACTCTCAGCTACTCTTGAATTAATGCAAACTGTTTTAACGTAATGACAACAGAAAGCAAAGAAACTAACTCATTAATGTAAAATTCCGCCACACATACAGAACAAGCCGGTCGGCATATCATTTATCCATTTAACAAATTGTTTCCCTCTCTTAACCCATCCATCAAATATTCATATTCGCAACTCACCATTCGCCTACGATAATATTTAATGTTGTCTGGAGTGTGACTTCCTTTCTGCTCGTTTTTGTTTGGTGCATTCATTAATCACATTGTAAGTGTACAAAACGATGACTAAACTGTAATTATCATTGTCATAATTTCGGAAAATTTTATTTCATCTGTCACAAAACTCCAGTGCATGAAACATAAATACTGCATAAACATACAAACACGGAAAAGAATATATTTTGCTGTCACATGTCAACTAAATAAACAAACGTGAAATTCATATCGAACGAGAACTTGATCGACTTGTATGTATCGATATTCTGGAGGAAGCGATAGAGAGAGCGTATAGCGATTACTTATATTTTATTTTATTCATTTCTTGTTCCTTGGATCTGTTCCTTGGAACTGCATTACTCAGATATAGAACATGTCACATGTAACAACTACTTGCTGTATAGTTACCAAATATGACGAAGAAGAGAAATCGATGGCGTATACTGGGTATAAAGTAATACATGATCCACGCATCTTAGCAAACTACGTAAACGAGCATTTTTTAAGTATTGCAGAGAAGTTACAGCAAACATTCCGCCAAGCAAATATAACACCTGTAAATAATGTTGCACTAAATACAATGATGTTACTTCCAACCACAGAGAATGAAGTCAGTAAAACAATTCAAAAATTAAGAAATAAAAAGTCAGTAGGCTTACATGAAGTACCAACGTGTGTACCGAAACAATTCACAGGGATTATACAAGGCCACTTAATATATATAATAAATGAATCCTTCACATCAGGGATATTTCCAAAGCAGTTCAAACAGGCAGGAATTGTACCTTTGCTTAAAAAAGGTAATGCAGAAGACATAGAAAATTACTGTCCCATTTCTGTGTTGTCAGCATTCTCAAAAATAATAGAAGTTATTATGACAGACAGAATAATGAATTATACGAATCAATACAATCTGTTGAGCGAATCACAGTTTGGTTTCCAAAGTGGCAAAAATACGGAGTCAGCCATAGTAGAATTTACATAAGTTGTACTTGATGCTCTTGATAGAGATGAATGTGTCACAGGCATATTTTTGGATATTTCTAAGGTGGTTGAAACAGTCTACCACAAGATTCTATTAAATAAATTAGAAGCATTAGGAATAAGAGAGGTAGCTAACAACTGGTTTAGATCTTACCTAACAGATAGGGTAGAAACAGTAGAGATAACACAAACTTCAAATAGATCTAAACGTTTGGTAAAACACTAATCAGTACCAAAATACATTAATATAGGGGTTCCGCAATATAGCATATTAGGACCAATACTGTTCCTGATATACATCAATGTTTTTCCCAGCAGTGTTACTCATGGTGAAAAATCCTCTTGGCTGGTGACAGCAATATTATAGTCACTGAGAAAACAAGAGAACTCCTTGCCGAGAATGCAAATGAAACTCACAAGGAAGTTTATGATTGGTTAATAAGTAACAAAGTGACATTGAACATAAAGAAAATTAATGCCATGAATTTCAGTTTGAAGAGGAAAAATGGCAATGTTAAATTAAATGTAGATGGCACCTCTCTAGACTGTGTAACAAATGCAAAATTTCTAGGAATGCATATTGATTCTCAGTTGAAATGGCCCGGCCGGAGTAGCCGTGCGGTTCTAGGGGCTACAGTCTGGAACCGAGTGACGCTACGGTCGCAGGTTCGAATCCTGCCTCGGGCGTGGATGTTTGTGATGTCCTTAGGTTAGTTAGGTTTAAGTAGTTCTAAGTTCTAGGCAACTGATGTCCTCAGAAGTTAAGTCGCATAGTGCTCAAAGCCATTTGAACCATTTTCAGTTGAAATGGTGTGAACACACAAAGGCACTTGCAAACAGAATGTCATCAGCATGTTGTGCCCTTCGAATACTATCATCAGTGTGTAACATGCAGTCTCTTCTAGTTACATATTATTCATATGCACACTCAATTCTTATCTATGGAATTCTTTTTTGGGGAGCAAATGCACAAAATATAAATACAATTTTCAAACTCCAGAAAAGAGCCATAAGAATGATAACCAGAAATACTAGTCGAGCTCATTGTAAAGATGTGTTCAGAACACTGGGGATTTTAACTTCTCCATGTGAATACCTTTACCAGTCAGTTGTACACATCAAAAATAGCAATGGTAATTACTGCATAAACAGCTCTGTCCATGACCATGCAACAAGAGATAGGCTCAACTTACGTTTCCCAAGAAAAAATAAAAATAAAACTCAAAACAGCATTTTCTACCAATGAATAAAACTGTACAATAAATTACCAAAAGAGATTAAAGAAATTGCAAAAATACACTTATTTAAAAAGGCAGCTAAAAAGTACCTGTTTTGCAATACATTTTACACATTGAATGATTACTTAGCTAAAACAGAGTAGGGGTTTGATAAAAAATGTTATACAAATAAATAATAATAATAAAGATTATAAAATATCCAACATTCCACATAACAACCCCACTTTATGTTTTTTCCTTCTGTTTTTCCTTTCTAGAAATACTTACCCCTGAGCTATGCATAGCACAAGACTAACACCTCTTCCTCTTTCTGAGGTCAACATCTCACTCATTATGGAGGGATGCTGACTCAGTTTTCCAGGATAACAAACGAGAAGTTGCGGTACAGGAAATGGCCCAGAGACCACCAGTGTGTGTGTGTGTGTGTGTGTGTGTGTGTGTGTGTGTGTGTGTGTAGTGAGTGAAGTGTTATAAATCAATGTGTGTATAGTGTGTGCAGTGACTGATAGTGAGATACGAGTGCACAATGTGTCATTACATTAGTAAATTCGTTATTTGTAAAAAAGAAGTATTGTATACCAGGAGTAAATCTAATTATTGTCTCTAACTAAAAGTCTGTAAATATATGGGTATACGAATTAGCTTATTTTAAATTGATCTAATTTGTACATACTTTGACATGTCCTATATCCTTGTAAAAAGACATCTGCAGATGAATAAAGCTACTACTACTACTATTACAAAGATTTGTTTGTCCTACAGGAGACCATACTTGAGAGATGCTGATAAACTATAACAAATGGACTCTTAAAAATAGACGCGAACTTTCCTGCGAAATCCAAATTGCAAAATAAGAAATGTGATTGTGCATGTTTTCTTGACACAAATGATAAGCAGTGTGTGCATCCTGGTGACCTACTGAGTTGTTGTTTCCATTTTATACACAATATTTTTTTCCTCTTCAGGTGCTGAGAGATTTCCTGTTATGTCTGCTAGCTGCTCAGCTACAAACAGCATCGTGAGACAACAGTTCACATTCTAGTTGGAATCCAGGCAGCAAGTACACAGAAGCAAGTGGCAGACTTCGGCTTATTGGTAGAATACTGGGGAAATGCAATGAGTGTACAAAGGAGATCGCTTACAAGTCACCCGTGCAATTCATTCTAGAATAAAGCTCAAATGTGTGGGACCCACACCAACCAGGACTAACAGGAGATATTAAACATATACAGAGAAGGGCAATACAGGATTGTTTGATGCAAGGGATAGTGTTACAGAGATGCTGAAGAAATTCAACTGGCAGATTGTTGAAGATAGATGCAAACTAATGCAAACTATCCTGAGAAAGTCTTCTTACAAAGTTTCAAGATCCAGCTTTAAATTATGACTCCATGAATATATGGCAACCCCCTACGTATTGCTCAGATAGCGATCTTGGCGACAAGATTAGATTAATTACGGTATGCACATAGGCATTAAAACAATTATGCTTCCTGCACTTCACACGTAAATGGAACGGGATGAAACCCTAAAAACTTATACAGTCGGACATACATTCTGCCATATACTTTGCAGATGTTTGCAGAGTGTGAGGTAGATGTGATCAGCTGGATCAGTCATCAAAATATTCAGCATATAACGGAAAAAACAATTCGGCAGAATACCTGGAAACAAAACGTTAAAATAAGAAATAACTGAACGCTTGTTGTGTTGGTTGAATACAGCAAACTGCCGATTCAAAGGAGAGTATTCTTTTTAAAAAAAGAAAAAAAGCAATGTAATACCAATATGCAAGAAGGGCGACAAATGAGCCATATAAGTAGAGACCAGTCTCTTTAATACCTGGTTTCACAAACATTCTGGAGATGATTGTGTGTAGTTGGTTGATCACATTCCTAGAGTTTCATAATGTTCTAGTTACTGTACAGCTTGGTTTCCAGAAAGGGAACTCCACAGAAAAACCTAACAGAATATGTTGTAGATGCGTTAGACAAAATAAACTTGGTATCTGCTACGTTTCTGGATTTCTGTAAAGCTTTTCACATAACCATCCAAGTGGCATCAACTGAAAACCTTATAGCTATTGTAGGGAAGCAGCATACTCACGCCTTATAAAATTCACATCAGTCTTTCCATTGTGTGCCAGCCAGTGCGCTGTAACTAGCTCTGACGTCATAAACATTGCGCAATACTTTAAAATGAAGTAAATAACCTGAAAAGTTTCTAGCACGTCAGGAGTAATACAAAATCAATATGTGTTGGATATCAGTTCAATAACTTTAACCATTTTCGAAATTTGGATGTTTTTCTGTAAAAATCATTGGCGCAACAGAAAAGAGCTAGAAACTTAAAAATTTATATTTAGATTCCTTTTGCATAATAATTTAGTAGAAACAGTATTCTGGATCTCACAAATTAAAATTTTAGTTGAAATTCATGATTTTCTGGTTTTTATCTTAAAAATTAAGAGAGCAAGATAGATTAAGTAGGCGAATAAATAAAGCTAGGATGTTTAAGTTTAAGCAGAAGGGAGATCCGCTATAACCATAAAGATGTGAGAAGTTTCAACTGAATTACTATAAAACTATAGCGATGGCGTATCTCCAAAGGGCAAGTTCAGAGCTCGTCTACTGCATGTAGTGTAATTAAATTAATTATGTCGCCCAAAATATTTGACTTAGCCACGTCAGACTTTTATTATGATTACTTACCTGTGTGCTGATTGCACATTTAAATTGAGAGCTTCATCGGCCATCAGCAAATTAAGCAATGATTTATTCGATAACTTAAAGTGGTGCATTACTAGCCCAGCGGCTAGTCGGGAGAGCAGATTTGAACAGGTGTTCCCGTAGCCGTCCGCACTGCGGCTTTATATGTAAGAACGCTGCTCGATAAGAGGAAGGCCCGAGTTCTCTCCAGACGCTGATTAGTGCACCACCTGTGCCGGGAGTCGCGTCGCGTTGGTATCGTTGATATAAACAGCCTCGGATGCAGTAATAAGTTACTCGGGATTCGCGTAACCATGAAATCGTTTTCGAGTGAAGTGTTAATTTTGGGATGACGTTAATGATCTATCTTTATTTTGTGTGTGTCGTATTTTCACGTGCCGCCGCAGGACAGACATTCTACCATTATTAGCGTGGTGTTTGATGAACATTATCATCAAATTATGGCGAGCATTCACTTAAACATTTAATTTGAACAGTTATAGTGGCATCAGCACATTAGACTCTGAACTGCTCTGGTAGTTGGATTGTGTGGATTCTTTTTGGTCTGTAACTTTCGGAATATAGTGAACGTTTTAGAGAGAATAATTTTTGATTACGAATCCCAGACAATCTCCTAATTCCTCAGAGCTATAAGCTGTAGCTATAAATGTATTTCTCAGATGAAGTGGGCACTAGGAATTCTAATTACAGGCTTCACGTTTTGCTAATCACTTTCTGGTTGCCAATATTGTAGTTGGAGAGCCAGTGTTGAGAACGGCAAACAGCATAAATACAAAAAAATATTCGATTATTCCACCTGCCGCCACACACTATGGCTTATGTGGAAATGCAACACAATGGATAAATTGATATGGTGGTAACAGCCAGCAGTTTGTAATTGTAGAATCAGGAGGCATATATCAAATCAGTGGTTTTAAGTACTATATACCTCAAGCATCTGTACTTAGAACACTTATTTCAACCTCTTTATAAGCAATATAGAAGTCACTGAGAAGGATATAAAAATACTTTACACTGGCTACATGATACAATAAATGTAAAAAAATTCAGGAAATATTGTTATTTCAACAGATGACATGATACAGCTGCTCAGACAGAATCAAGAAAAGAATGGTCACATAGAAATATTCATAAACGAAGCAAGAGAGGAAGAAGTGACCTCTAGAAGTTTTTTGTGAAATATTTTTGACAATAAGCTCCAATATAGACAGTATCTGCTCTAAGTCAAGCACTGTAATATTTATCATGAAATGGCTTGCAAATTATGCTAACAAGAAAATTCTGTGTACAGTGTACCATTCTCTTTTTGAACTATATGATTACTTACAGTATGGAATTCTTGTTTGGAGAAACTCTAAAAGCGATAATACCAAAGAAGTTTTATACTGCGAAAATATCCTGTCAAGGCACAGCGAGTATCCCCGCCTTTTCGAATAATTCCCTGCAGGTATATTACGCTTTTTTCTTAGCTGTTAGACACAGCCATATGAATAGAAACTGTACTGTACTGTCTCTAACTATATGCGTACTCTCCAGCTGAACCTGCTGTCGATATTTAGATCCAAGAATCTTCATCTTTTCATTTTGTGGTCACATTATCTTGTAATTTCCTTTATTTTGCAAAATTGTATAGATCTATTCCTGTTGACACTCGGAGAAAGACTGTTTGATCCAAATTAGTCCAGAATCTTTACAAAAGTAGTGGTGCTAGGGCTGTTCAGACTGTTGTTGAGGGAACCTATCAGTTAGAAAGATAGTGTCTTCAGTAAATAGCGCTAAGTGTGTGTTTTCGCTTGTACAGATAAGCAGATTATTATTTTATAAAAATGTGGAAAAGTGAGTGCCAGAGGGTGCTGGTGTTGTGTTTAGAAACACCATGTGTTCCCGTTATTTAAATACAATTAAAGCTACATTTCCATGACATAACATGTTGTGGTTCATACTGTCGAACAGGGTAGAGAGGTGACAAAATATTTCCATTAGTGTCATGCTATTGTTGAGGGACTCTAAACTTCATTTTCTAATGAGAACACAGTCACTTCAGTTGAAACAACTTTTTGAAATTCAAATCGGTTTTTGTTGAGCATGCTGCGATAAGATATTCCATAAATCTATTGTAAACGAGCTTTTCAAAAAATTTAGAAATGTTCGTCACTGGTGTAACTGGACAAAATTTGAAGACCTTTGTTTTATTACTTCTCTTGTAAAGTGATTTTATGAGAGGGTATTTCAGTTCAAAATGGTTCAAATGGCTCTGAGTACTATGGGACTTAACTTCTGAGGTCATCAGTCCCCTAGAACTTAGAACTACTTAAACCTAACTAACCAAAGGACATCACACACATCCATGCCCGGGGCAGGATTCGAACCTGCGATCATAGCACTCACGCAGTTCCAGACTGTAGAGCCTAGAACCGCTCGCCCACCCCATCTGGCTGTATTTCAGTTGCTCAATTCATTGAATAGATGATACTTGACTTATGAATGTACAGTAGTGCTTCAAAACTTTGTTAGATAAATTGTTCACACCAGTGGGATTTCGATTTTTAATTTTTTTGATACATTTTTCTAATTCGTTTAAAGTTATTAGGATTACACAAATCTGGTTAATTGTGTTGTCTATAGCTTTTGCTGGAGACAAATCGCCTTAGTAACAAATTCCTTACAACCAATCCGAACAGCTGCTGTTGTAAAACGATTACTGCAAATGTGAAGAATAGATGATACTGCCGCTGCCTTTCTGCGATTAAAGTACATTTCTCTTTTGTCCATTGCGCCTACCAATCTCGCTTTTTATTATTTTCGAAAAAGTTTTTACTTCATTCTTTGAGCTGTCCATTTCAGACTTTACGAACATACTGTTTTTAATCATACTGTTTAGCATATTAATGTGTTCCAGATAGTTTAACTTATCCATATGGTGTCTTGTTTTGTTGGATTTTCTGATTACTGTCGATTGTAAATACTTAATGAAATAATTTTTTAAGTTCACTTTGGAAAAACTGCTTCAAATGGGGCAAGAAATACACTTAGGAAAACGTTAAATTTATTGTTCATACCTTTCACTTGATACACTGAATCTCATTCAATATGAGTTCCCTGTAAGGTGCCGCTCTTACACATCAATATCTAACATGTTAATCAAAATAGTATATACATAGATATGTATAATTTCATGCCGCTGATGATACTTTTCAATAAATGAAGGCAATACACACAAGGCATGATAAAAGTGATTTTATTCTATTGCACATAAATGGACCTTTCCTGAAAGTTACCAACATCATCTTATCCAAAAGGGAGGACGACAGTACATCGAAAGATCAAGATTCCACAATTCACCTCATCTCATTGACATTTATACATCAAACTACATACCCCTTGATACAACTGCTAGTGTACTTCGCACCTTCTAGCATGATGCGGTATGGTGGGCATGTAGTCAACACACGGCTCTCCAGGCCGTTTTACCGACTTTCCAGACCATGGAGCCGCTACGTCCCAATCAAGCAGCGCCTCAGTTGGCAACATGACACTGAATGCACCCCATACTTGTTAGCCCACCAAGGAAAAGTCCTTGGTGCAGCACTGAAAATCAGACCCAGGTCCTCTGCATGATAGCCATCTATGCTGGTTGCTCAGCTACAGAGATGACTCACAGCATGAATAACTGTTAACTAATGACTCTCGTAACTTCTTGTATAAAGCCTTTGCCACACCCAAAAATAAATCAATCCAGAATATTGCTTTTTATTCTTGAATCGATGAATAGATTAAATTATCCTCTGAAAAGTACGTTCATATACACACAGAGGGCCCAGTTATGGCACCTTCAAAGAATGGGTCAATCAAACTGCATGATGACAGACCACACCATACATTAACACCTGGTAGATTAATATTTTTGTCCATGTGAATGTGAGGATCTTCAGGTACCCAGTCCACACAGTTGTGGTGGTTACAGTACTGTTCAATAGCCACATCAGAGCAGATAACAATCCACCTACACTGTTCATCCCTGCACAGCATGCCTTCAAACCAACCACAGTACTCCATTCTTCAATCCGGCACATCCTCATTCATAGCGTGCAGTGATCTCGGAATGTACACTTTCCACTTTGCAACCTTTAGAATTCATCATGTGGTTGATCAGCTTACCCCACTTTCACGTACACTCTGCTTCAACTGCTTCACAGATTTTTGAGGTAACATAGTGAAATGTTGCATCACAGCAGTGATGGAAGCTGGACTTGTTGATATTTTTGGTTTGCCAGACTTTTCCTTACGCACATCCTGAACAGTACCATCTGCTTCAAATTTATCCTGACTACGATAAACTGCTGTACGTGTTGGTGAATGAGTTTTGAGCATGTTATGCCATTGTCATTGTACCTCCATCCTGTTCTTATACGTCCAGTATCAATTCAATATGGCCTTGCACTGCTCAAACGACAGTCTTACTTCATTCATTGCTGCACTGTCATCTGCAGGAAAACGCATGCCAAGATTGAAAAAACTATGGAGTGTGCTACCATGCCAAATTGCAACAATACATCATTTTGTTCCAAAGATAGTAAATATCAAAGTGTGGCCACATCTTTTGGGCCACATCTTGTAACGTAACTTATCCATAGGGTTTCTGGAGGCTCTTTATTTTATTGTATGTTCTGATTCCTGTTGACTGTAAACATTTAATGACATAATTGTTAAAGATCGCTTTGGAAAAACTACTTCACTTAGGGTAAAAAATTGATAAAGAAAATGTTACATTTATTATTTACACTTTTCACCTGCTAAATTGGATCCCATTCCATATGAGTTCCCTGCAAGTTCCTGTTCCATTTTCTAAATACTGCATTTAGATCTTTTAAAGAGAGCCCATTTACAAACATTTCGCACTGTTCAAAGTATTGAAAATTGCTCCTGTTCCCCACAATGTGCATGTAATTAACTGCCATACATAATTAATAACTATTGACAACAAGGATTCTCTGCAATTACAGATGATGCTAATAACATAGTTTATTGAACTCCAAAGAACAAAACATTTCTTTGTCTCTTACATACATTTAAACCTATTACCTGTAATTTGAACACAGGTTGTATTGCTTCTTACCCAAATTATGCAATTTACATTATTACCACCTACACAACACTACCTGCCATCACATTTTTACATTCACGTAACTATTTCTTCAATTAATAACAACTATAGTAATAATAATTAGAAACTGTTTCTATTATAAGTAAAAATAACACCTTTTACAAATTATAACTATTCTGCTACTATTACAGTACTGTCAGTCCTTTCTTCCAGAAGTGCTAGTTCTGCAAGGTTCGCAGGAGAGCTTCTGTGAAGTTTGAAAGGTAGGAGACGAGGTACTGGCAGAATTAAAGATGTGAGGAAGGGTCATGAGTCATGCTTGGGTGACTCAATCGGTGGAGCTCTTGCCCACAAAAGGCAAAGGTCCCGAGTTTGAGTCTCGGTCTGGCACACAGTTTTAATTTGCCGCGAAGTTTCTTGTCAGTTCTTGTCTGTCACATCCAACAATGCACTGCACCGCTTCATCTCCCTCTGTCGGAGACGAAACATTAGGAGAAGTTTCACATATTAACAATGGACTGAGACGAGAGAAGTTTTAGTTGGAGCTAATCCCAGCTGTGAAAGCCTACTCCATACTTTTCAAAAATTTTTTCTTTTTTTCTGCTCTCAATTACATACGAAGGTTGACTGAAAAGAAGTGCCTCCACCTTAGTAACTCATCAATAGTTGGCAGCATTTGTACACAGCAGGTAGTAGCTTGTTCCGTAGCCTCTTGTTTGCAGCTGCATTTGGCAGCAAGCCTTAGCACTGAATGGTTGTGTTGTTACAGTGTAAAGTATGGAAACATGCGCAGACGGTTGGTCAATGCGATTTAAGCAATGTGTAGTCGTCGGATTCTTGGCAGCAGGATGTGTCACACCAAAGGAGATTCATCAGAGAATGAAAGCAGTTTATGGTAATTGTTTTGATGTGAGTACTGCGCGTCGTTGGGCGAGTAAGTTTAAAGATGTTGAGGCAGAACCATTTGACCTGCGTGACAAACAAAGAGTTGGACATCCTGTGACAGCAACCACCGAGTTGACAGACTGATTCAGGACGATCGTTGTATCACTCAAAGAGAAATTGCAAGCATTTCACAAGAACGTGTGGATCACATTATTGCCTTGCTGGGCTATCGGAAGATCTGTGCACAATGGGTACCCTGGATGCTGACTCCTGAAATGAAAGCACACAGACTTGAAATTTGCCAGGAACTCCTCTTGCCTTACGAGAATGACGGTGACGCCTTTCTCTATTCAGTTGTGGCAGGAGACGGAATATGGGTACACCATTATGACCCAGAGAGCATCTCCTCAGAAAATGAAATTCAAGATGCAGCCCTCAATTAGAAAAATCATGGCCAAGTATTGGGGAAAGGGCAGTTCTAGAACACTCTGCATTGTTGCCAGATATATCCAAGATGGCGGCGATGACGTCATCAAAGATGGCGTCGTGTAGACTTGGCAACAGCGCATGACGCCAGCAAAAATTGCGGCCATGACGTCATTCAAGATGGCGTATTTTGTCGGGAAAGAGCCACACCCCCTCCCCAAGAAAAATGGCTGGACATTCAAATTCTACATCTACATACATACTCCGCAATCCACCATACGGTGCGTGGCGGAAGGTACCCTGTACCACAACTAGCATCTTCTCTCCCTGTTCCACTCCCAAACAGAATGAGGGAAAAATGACTGCCTATATGCCTCTGCACGAGAGCTAATCTCTCTTATCTTATCTTTGTGGTGTGAGTTGGTGGCAGTAAAAATGTACTGCAGTCAGCCTCAAATACTGGTACTCTCAATTTTCTCAGTAGCGATTCACTAAAAGAATGCCTCCTTTCCTCTAGAGATTCCCACCCGAGCTCCTGAAGTACTTCTGTAACACTCGCCTGATGATCAAACCTACCAGTAACAAATCTGGCAGCCCGCCTCTGAATTGCTTCTATGTCCTCCCTCAATCCGACCTGATATGGATTCCAAACGCTCAGCAGTACTCAAGAATAGGCCATGTTAGTGTTTTATAAATGGTCTCCTTTACAGATGAACCACATCTTCTTAAAATTCTAGCAATGAACCGAAGACGACTATCAGCCTTCCCCACAACTGCCATTACATGCTTGTCCCTCTTCATATCGCTCTGCAATGTTACGCCCAAATATTTAATCAACGTGACTGTGTCAAGTGCTACACTACTAATGGAGTATTCAAACATTATGGGATTCTTTTTCCTATTCATCTGCATTAATTTACATTTATCTATATTTAGAGTTAGCTGCCATTCTTTACACCAATCACTAATCCTGTCCAAGTCATCTTGTATCCTCCTACAGTCACTCAACGACGACACCTTCCCATACACCACAGCATCATCAGCAAACAGCAGCACATTGCTATCCATCCTATCCAAAAGATCATTTATGTAGATAGAAAAAACAGCAGACCTACCACACTTCCCTGGGGCACTCCAGATGATACCCTCACCTCCAATGAACACTCACCATCGAAGACAACGTACTGGGTTCTATTACTTAAGAAGTCTTCGAGCCACTCACATATTTGGGAACCAATCCCACTTGCTCGTACATTAGCTAGGAGTCTGCAGTGGGGCACCGAGTCAAACGCTTTCCTGAAGTCAAGGCATATGGCATCCGTCTGCTACCCTTCATCCATGGTTCGCAAGATATCATGCGAATAAAGGGCGAGTTGCCTTTCACAGGAGCGATGCTTTCTAAAGCCGTACGGATGCATGGACAGCAACTTCTCTGTCTCAAGAAAATTATATTCGAACTGAGAATATGTTCGAGAATCCTGCAACAAACCGATGTTAAGGAGATTGGTATGTAATTTTGAGGATCCGTCCTTCTACCCTTCTTATATACAGGTGTCACCAGCGCTTTTTTCAGTCGCTTGGGACTTTACGTTGGGCAAGAGATTCGCGATAAATGCAAGCTAAGTGAGGAGCCAATGTAGTAGAGTACTTTCTGTAAAACCGAATTGGAATTCCATCAGGACCTGGCGATTTATTTTTTTTTTCAACCCATTCAGCTGTGTCACAACCCCAGGGATGTCTATCACTATGTCCTCCAGACGGGAATCTGTACAAGACTCAAACGGCGGTATGTTTGTACGATCCTCCTGCATGAAAGATTTCTCAAATGCTAAATTTAAAATTTCAACTTTCGTTTTGCTGTCTTCCATTGCCAGGCCAGACTAATCAGTGAATGACTGGATGGAAGCCTTCGACCCGCTTACCGATTTTACGTAAGACCAGAATTTCCTTGGGTTTTCAGCAGGATCTTTTGCTAAGGTATGACGGTGGTAGTGGTTGAATGCTTTGCGCATCACTCTTTTTACAGCA
This sequence comes from Schistocerca americana, assembly GCF_021461395.2. Lineage (NCBI taxonomy): Eukaryota > Metazoa > Arthropoda > Insecta > Orthoptera > Acrididae > Schistocerca > Schistocerca americana. Next base: position 959,214,780 of record NC_060121.1, on the reverse strand, counting down.
GCACGAATCTCTACTAACTTTTGCCTGTCCACATTCTCCCAATCTTGCTTGTACCGCAAGTGCAACTGTCTTTGCTTCCTGAGCATTCTCCGAATTGCACTGTTAAACCAAGGTGGGTCTTTTCTGTCCACAACCCACTTTTTCGGCACATACTTGTCCAATGCGTGATTTACAACGTGTTTAAAATTTGCCCATAATTCTTCTATGTCTATCATACTGGAAGTAAATGAAATTTATTCATTTACTAAGTGGGAAGCTAAAACCACTCATCTGCTCTTTCTAGTGAGAATACTTTCGTAGCCTTCTTGACCGACTTTTTAACTTTCGTAACCATGGTGGTAATGACAACATCATGATCACTAATCCCTGTCTCAACACTGACACCGTCGATAAGGTTTGCTCTGTTTGTGCCTACCAGATCTAAGATATTTCCATTACGCGTTAGCTGTCGATTTATCTGCACAAGACAGTTTTCGGATAATGTGTTCAAAAGTAATTCACATGACGGCTTGTCTGTACCACTTGTAATGAATCCACAGACATCCCAGTCTATAATAGATAGGTTGAAGTCGCCTCCGACTAATATAGCATGATCCGGGTACTCCTGCGATACAGAATGTAGACTCCCTTTGAATAATTCTAGAACTGTCACGGTGGAACCTGTTTGCCAGTAATACCACCCAACAATTAACTTTATTTCCCCGAGCCCTGTTAAACGTGTCCAGATAACTTCACAATCACACTCTACTTCGACCTCAGTAGACACAATATATTTGTCAACTGCAATGAAGACACCACCTCCTACGGTGTCAAATCTGTCGTTCTGATACAATAATGCACCACACTTGGGTTATCTCTAGTAAGCAAAGAAAATCGCGGGAAGATAGCTCACTTGGGCTACCTCCACTACCGCAAGTCACCTAACCGCCACTTCCTCCTATGAACTGGTGCCAGGTTTCAATTTTGGCAGTAAACAAAGGTCACTTGTAGTTTCACTACCAACCTAATAAAATTGCAGGAAGATAGGTCACTTGGCCTAACTCCACTAGTCTAAGTCACCCGACTGCCACCTCTTCCTACAAACTGGTGCCAAGTTTGAATTTTGGCAGTAAAGAAAGGTCACTTGGGGTTTCACTACCAATCTAAGAAAATTGCTGGAAAGAGAGGACACTTGGACTAACCGCATTCACCCGACCACCACCTCACCCAGAAAAATGGCGTCAAGTTCAATTTCAACAGGATAATGCATCACACCGCGGTTATCTCTACTAAGCTAAGAAAATGGCAGGAATTTCTATTTCTATAGCCACTGCCAAAAGCAGGGTGTATTTCTGATACTTGGCTCATTGTCGAATGCCATTCAATGAGAGCACGATCGTAAAATTTTATTGTAAGTATAATGATAAAACATATATGTGACCGGTTTTCTAGATTGATTCCGTGCATGCATGGCCTGTGGTGGGAATGATTCACATTTCCTGTTAACAGCAGCAGCCGTCCGAATGCAGAGGCCTGTTGGAGCATAGGAATGTATCTGAGTTTACTTTCCCATCCTCTAGACGACCGAATAGCGAACTAATTATTAGTGTGAGTTGGGCAGCTTTCGTGATCAATGGAAATTTGAGAAGATGGTGCATTTGCACTGAACCATTATTCCCTCCCATGTAAATTGTTCAGTTGACTGCTTCTGCAGATTTCGCGTCTTTATCTAGTTGAGATAAGATCAATTGTGGTGTGTGGAAGACGCATTTGCCTGTTCCCTAGATATGGGAAAGACTTTAGTTGGCTTGTGAATTATAGGAATGATTTGGAATGTGTTACATAGCCGACTTCGGTGTTCGAGAGTGGAAATATCAGTTTCCTCTATTTGTTTCTAGTTACTCGGTGGTTTACAGCACATTGCACCTCGCTAATGTTTGGGGTTTGTAGAGAAATAATTTCCAGGCTATATCTTGGGAATTATGTTGCGCTAGTGATCGGTAGGATGCTGCCTAGTGCTTGATATCGAGAAGTAGTGCGAAAATGGTACAATATTATGGTGAAAATACGTGTGTTCTTGTAATCCCCAAGTCTGGAGATGTGCATAGAAAAGCGAGCAAGCAAGAAGCAGAAACAGTAACGTGTTTGTGCTGAGGGCTGACGACCGCGAATTTGTAGAACAGTTCTGAGTGTGACTTCGGTCTGCTGAGGGTGCTCTGATGTAAAAGGGATGATTTTGTTCAGCGGAGGATATGAATTGTATGTTTACTGCATTGACACAGTACGTGGTGATATATAGCTGGGTTGGAGCTCGGTTTCACACACTAATATTAAGCTCCTGTCCTCGGTGGGGGAGCACAGTAATTGAGTAGGAGTCTGTAAGGATTCGACATTATGTAGGGTACGCATTGATATATTGATGGGTCGCAGGTCAGTTTCACAGTCTAATGTTCAAGCTCCTGTTCTTGGTAGGAGAGCAGCGTGAGTAAGAGCTTTCCATATTTGACGATACTTATGGCACTTTGCGGGGTTTAGTTGTCTTTGCAGTTTGTTGATCTGGTAAAATAACCACTGACAGTCTCGTCTACAAACGGAAAAAAAAGGCTGACGGTGCTTCGATTCCGGTGGCATCAGTAATTTGGCAGGTAAATTCGATAAGAGCCAATCATGCTCGATTTAATCACATCTACATAGCGGTGAGAACATTTGCGTATGTTGAGAGCATGAAGGCTATAAAGTTAGGAGCGCTGGGAAGAGTTCATTCGTTGTTATTTTCGTTAACAGATTCTGTTAGGGCAAGAATTTCCAGCATACAAGCTGAGACATCAAGGAAGCGAGCGTTAACTATTTCTAGGACACTATACAATTCCCGAGAGGTCGACTTGGCTGTTATTTTTTACAAAGCCATGTGATGTAAGAAGAACATTTTAGATGGCAAGTCGCCAAGTGAACGTTTTGCGGGTATGCACGGCAGAACGCAGCTCGTATGTTGTGTTAGGGGGAATTTTCACCTGCGTCCGACGTCGGCTTGCGGCTGTGCGCGCCCCAGCAGCGTCTGAGCCAGTGTCTAGGTGAACACGTATTTGGATAGGAATTTGTCAAGTGTCAAGTATCAATGGGATGTCGCCACCTCATGCTTGAGGGCAGCTGTGCATGGTTTGACAGTTGATGGCCGCATCACATGGCGGGGGTTGCCGCTAAACTCCTGTGCGCTCTGCTGGACAGGGGGTGGCGGAGGGTGCTTGCGTCAGTTGATTGCATAATTTTGCAAGCAGGTCTGTGGGTTGTGATATGCGTTATTTGGACAGTTTACGAGTACTGACCATGTCTACAGATCACTGTGCTGCATTATTTAGGAACAGTTTGCTGGTCTGTACTGAAAGTATTTGGGAAAATTAGGAGTTGCTTGAGTGTCTGTAGACTGTGTACTGTGACCCGAAGCACATAAGGGCGAGTGTTATGTTTCAGTGTGATGAATATACTCCATCCCTAAATAAAACCTTCCAAAATAAATAGAGTGCACTGCTTTACTCTCCCCAGCAACCCAGCGCAGCCTGAGTCATTTTCGCACCATTTCCCCCCTACAGACCACCATCTGCAATTAGGTCACAGAAGGGATGACAGTACCTTCTGGTGGCAGTAATGTGTACTAGGTCAGTTGGAGTCTAGATCTCATGGTGGTGTCATCGCTTGCAAAATAAAAAGTTATGTCCATCATAGGCAGAGTCGTTTTCCCGCCATTTCCCCCCGCCGGCTTGGATGACGTCATTCACTGTGGACATTAGTATACGTTAGTTCCCTTTAGTACACATTAGTACAATTTAGTGCACAATAGTGTACATTAGCCTGACAACATTGGTTGGTAGGGGACGTGGCGGTCGGTTGATGATTGTGGTGAAGAGTTTAAGTATTTTCTTCAGACTCCAGGTGGGTGTGGCATTCACGGAAATTCAGTCCAAGTCCACGGTAGTGCTCTCTGGTGGAGTCAATGTGTACTAGGCCTCCTGGTGAACGCAATGTATGCCAACATCTTGAATAATGGTAGTCGTGTCATTAGATGACGTCACGGACGAAAGCTCTCTCTGGTGCCGGTACTGTGTACTAAGTCAGTTGGTGTTTGGAGCACTTGGTGAATGCCCTGTTTAACGCCATCTTGGATTACGTCCCAAATGAGAGCGCCCTCTGCTGGTGGCGATGTGTACTATGCCTCATAGTGAACACACTGGATGGCCATACTGCATGAAAATGATTAAAAAAAGACTTACGTGCAAGTGTCCTTTCTATCGTCCCATTTTCTTAGCTTAGTAGAGATATGGGAATTGACCTTTGTTTCCCGGCAAAATACAAACTGGGTGCCAGTTCATAGAAAGAAGTGACAGTCGGGTGACTTAGGTTAGTGAAGGTAGGACAAGTGGCCTATCTTCCCGCGATTTTCTAAGTTAAGTAGATATAACTGCAGTGTGATGCATTATCCTGTTGGAATATGACTTGTCGCCATTTTCCTAGAGGACGTGGTGGTCGGGTGACTGTGGTTAGTCCAAATGTCCTTTCTTTCCAGAAATTTTCTTAAGTTGGTAGTGAAACCCCAAGTGACCTTTCTTTACTGCCAAAATTCAAACTTGGCCCCAGTTTGCAGGAAGAGTTGGTGGTCGGGTGACTTAGATTAGTGGAGTTAGGCCAAGTGACCTATCTTCCTGCGATTGTCTTAGGTTGTTAGCAAAACCACAAGTGATCTTTGTTTACCGCCAAAATTCAAACCTGGTGCCAGTTCATAGGAGGAAGTGGCGGTCGGATGACTTGGGGTAGTGGAGGTAACACAAGTGAGCTATCTTCCCGCGATTTTCTTTGCTTAGTAGAGATAACCGTGGTGTGTTGCATCATCATGTTGGAATTTAAACTTCCTGCCATTTTTCTTAGGGAGGTGGGGTGTGGCACTTTCCCGCCAAAATTCAAACTTCCCCGCCAAAATTCAAACTTCCCGCCGAAATTCACCATCTTGAATGATGTCATGGCCGCCATCTTGAATGACGTCTTGCGCTGTTGCCAAGTCTACACGACACCATCTTGGATGACGTCATCGCCGCTATCTTGGATACATCTGGCAACAATGCAGAGTGTTCCAGAACACCCTTGCCCCAATACTCGCAAATGGTGTTTTCCATGTAGATTTCCTTGATTGTGGAACAACAATAACTACAGAGCAATTCATCACAATGCTGCAAACTCTGAAACGATGGCTAACAAGGGTTCAAAAAAAAGATAAATGTTTTCCTGTAGTATGACAATGCCAAACCACGCACTTCACATGCCGCCACAGCCTTCTATCTGTTTCTGATAATGAAAGACGATCTGTGTGACATCATTAAGCTTCTGATGAAGAAGTTGAGAGAACTGTGAGACTGTGGTTGCGGAAACAGAGTGTCGACTTCTTTTGTGATGGCTTCAGGAAACGTGTTCTTTGTTGTCAGAAATGTGTCCAATTGGCTGGTGATTATATGGAAAAGTGAATTTTGGTAATTAAAGATCACAGTCTAAGGATTATTTCTGCGTTTGATTTATTAAAGTATTCCCATCCAGTCCCAATTAACGAAGGTGGAGGCACTACTTTTCATTCAACCATCGTACATACAAACAATCCATCCATCCATATGGGAACGACAGGCAGGTGCAGCGAAAGTTACTGTCTGTTACATATCAAATTATTATGAGTTGTCACCCTGCAGTAAAAACGTAGCTTGCTGTGGAGTTGGAAGGGGAGGAGATGTTGGTTCTCATGGTCGCACAGCTGGTGCTGGCTACTGGGCCGGACGAGAGATGTACTTGACTAACGCAGATTGCAATACGTTACAAATACTCTCTACGAATCCGAAGAAGTACTATTAAATAGCCGGCTGCTGTGGCCGTGCGGTTCTTGGCGCTTCAGTACGGAACCGCGCGACTGCTACTGTCGCAGGTTCGAATCCTGACTCGGGCATGGATGTGTGCGATGTCCTTAGGTTAGTTAGGTTTAAGTAGTTCTAAGTTCTAGGAGACTGATGACCTCAGATGTTAAGTCTCATAGTGCTCAGAGCCATTTGAACCATTTACCTGTTTCGGCTTATGTCAAAGCCATCTTCAGAATTATTGGCCCCCTATGTGTATCATCGTGGTATCACAAGAAAACCGAGGAACCGCCAGCGCCAGCCATATGGGGCCAATAATTCTGTAGATGGCTTTGACATAAGCCGAAACCGGTTAATAAACAAATGTTATTGCGATCTCGACTTTTCATTTTAACTTAAGCATAGTCCAGTTTGTCATTCAGCGTAAAAATAGGGGTCGGCACTGTTTGCTAGTGTACGGACCAATGCTGTAAAAATGTTGAACATGTCGATAGCAAATCGATCTTTGACCTCTATTTCGATGCGACGTGGCTTAATCGATTGTCTCAAACGTAATCAGTGAATTGTTTATGTACTGCTGTCATTGAAGTGGTGGCGTGTTTTCGTTTTGTTTGTGTGTGGGGGGAGGAGTCGGAAGTGAGAAAGAAGAATGGCTGCAGATACCAGTCGGGAGAAATATTATTTGGAGCTTTCACCGAATCCGATCCGTTTCGAAGCTGTGAGCAAAGTTACAAATGTATTTTTTGATGATTCCAATAAACAGGTGAGTGGAGTGCTTTCATCGAGGATTTAATTTCGGAAACCACTCAGTAGTGCACCCATGTTAATTGAAACCTTTGACGCAACTTCGCAAACTCACAACCAAACTGTCGACTTCTAACCTATTCTATACCGGTATCGGTAGATTCAGTTAACCCGCTTTAGCGAAGTATTATTAAGAAATTGACTGTTCATCTTGCTACTCATTACCATAAATATAAATCTTATAGGCCTACCTGAGGAATCCTTTGGATTCAGTTAGATTCAAAACGTCGAATCCATGTAACAAACTGAATGGGGAACGCTTGTATCCTTAATTGATGGCATTGCCTCTTAATTTCAGTTTATATCCATTAAATGTTTTAATTTTCTAAGACAAATTATCCCTTAGGCAAGAAATACTTACTTTGCTCAAGCACTATTCACTCTTGTTCTTTATATTCCACTATGAACGAGAACTTTCAAAGATGTGTAACTAGTCAAATTATACATAAACAGCTACAGTCATATCACTGTATTATAACTATTTAGTTATATACTATTTGTGCATAGATAGGCTGCACTAAATATAATAAAATTTGCAAGAAAGCTCTGTTCCTTCAGTTACATAAAAAGTTTCCTGTCTGTTACCTACTACTTGCATAATAGTCACACATCATCCCTATATTTATCAAGAAATAACCGTTAACTGCACATGTCAAGCCAGAAAGCTATTTACAGTAAATGTTGCAACTTGCTTTCCATGTGAGAAGACTGTCTATTCCTTGAAACTAAGTAATTAGATAATTTGTTGAAATTGAAGCTACTGTAATACTAAACATTTTTATTTCCTTTCGAATTTATATGGATTTACAATGTCTTAGTTCATACTCAATGTTAGACTTTTGAAGAACTGCACTTAGATAACAGCATGATACTGAGCCAGTTAATGGATGATGTCATTAACATGGTGGAGATCTGACCTTCAAGAAATGACCAGCGAATGACATCACCAACAACACTACAGGATAACACAAAGTAACGAATATGAGCTTAAGTGGGTGGGGGATGGAGGCCGGGGGGGGGGGGGGGGATGGCTGTATGTTATTGCAACCTTAAAGTCCCAATATGTATGCTGCACACACCTTCAAGAGAGAGATGTTAATTGCTACATTTCATCCAAAGTTCCAAATGGTCCTAGACCATTTGCATTAAGATCTGATGATTTAGTGGCCAAGGTGTGATATGCTGCCTGAGTGTCAATTAAACCAGGAATGGAAGCATGCAGCAATTAAAGCATGACTGTTGTAATCTTGGAAGACAGAGTGCCCACATTGTCCTTATCATGAATATGTGGAAGAACACTTTGTCACTGAGAATGTTAGAATAAAGTTCTTGGTTCACATTCACAATATCGTTAATTAGTGGACCAAATCAGGGATAAAAAATGCTCCCAAAATTATTTCCTCTGTCCTGAATTGCACCCTCCAGATGCTGAACGTTAAATGCCTCTTTGAGCTATTGATGCACTTGGCGTATTGAATCATTTAAAAAGAGGTAAAATCATGACTCACAGGACTATACCAATGTGTCCATTTAGCTCCCGTTCAGTTCCTATGGTATTTGGACCATTGAATATGGAAGCCCCATATGCCACTTTTAGCAGTGACCTTTTTTTATGTAACCATTTCCAGATGTCAGTTGTATGTAGGTCCCTTTGAAATGTTAATTCAGAGACTTGTTGAGATGGACCTTGAGTTGCTACAGTAACAGTTCTGTCAGCTTTTAAACTTTGTCATTGAAAGATATGGTAGGCTACTTGGTTCTCTGTCAGTCTTTGTGACCACTGTTCTTTTGATGTGTTATTTGACTGTTGAGTGTTACACCACTCCTTTTAGACACCTTGGAGTGCCTGTGTTGATCCCTCCAGTGAGCTTACAATTATTTTCAGAATATGTGCTAGGCAAAAACAGGACCTGAGTGCTTGCAGGTCTATCCTTCTACTTACTTTCTCCTCCCCCTCCCCACCCCTTCCTGACCTAGGAGGGTCACGTCTGGTAAGCAAGTGGCTGGCTGTGACATTGCTTCTCTTTCTCTATGTCAGGCCCTAATGTCTGTCTTCATGTTTCCCACTTGGCCCTTGTGCCCACTTCTGACACTGCCACCTACTCCCACTGTATTATTCACAGACTTCTTATGTTCCTCCTTCACTTCAATGTTTCAGGTCTTCCTTCTTACCTCTTCTACTCCCTGTGCTTTCCTGAAGGCTGGCTCACATATTTGATTCATAAGGGGTAACTGCGTAAAGCATAATTTACAGCATCCAGGTTGACAGGTAAAGTTCATATGTATCCCCGCTAAAGACAAGGCCCAGGGAAGGGCCTAAGCTGATACCTTGTGAACCAGTAGTTGGTTCCTCCTGTGCTTGGCATTTGGGAATTGGAATCAGCAGAGGTGGGTTGGTACCAATGTGGGGGAACACTTATAGGGATGGAGCATGTCATCAGAGATGCTGGCAGTCATGGCAATCAAACCATAATGAGTACACAAAATTTATCTATTCAGTCTCTGTTAAACAAATGGAAGTGGAATGAAGCTAATAAAATAGCAACTCTTCCAGCTGCAGCTCACTACCTAATAGTGTTATGCATAGAAATATTTCTGTGTTTTGTTAAATGTTAATGATTGTCTGTTGGTGAGTAATAGACACAATAACAGCCCCAATGTAGTCATGCTCCCATCTAGATTATGGAGCTCTATTATTCAGTTTTGACAGTGTTGACTGGAATCTCTCTTTAAAATACTGAAGGTGGCAGGGGTAAAATATAGGGAGCGAAGGCTGTTTACAATTTGTACAGAAACCAGATGGCAGTTATAAGGGTGGAGGGGCATGAAAGGGAATCAGTGGTTGGGAAAGGAGTGAGACAGGGTTGTAGCCTATCTCCTAAGGTATACAATCTGTATATTGAGCAAGCAGTAAAGAAAACAAAACAATTTTTTGTTGAGTAGGAATTAAAATACATGGAGAAGAAATAAAAACTTTGAGGTTTTCCAATAATACTGTAATTCTGTCAGAGACAGCAAAGGACCTGGAAGAGCAGTTAAATGGAACGGACAATGTCCTGAAAGGCGGATATAAGATGAATGTCAACAAAAGCAAACCGAGGATAATGGAATGTAGTCGAATTACATAAGGTGATGCTTAAGGAATTAGGTTAGGAAATGAGACACATAAAGTAGCAGATGAGTTTTGCTATTTGGGGAGCAAAATAACTGATGATGGTTGTAGTAGAGAGGATATAAAACATAGACTAGCAATGGCAAGGAAGCTTTTCTGAAGAAGAGAAATTTGTTAACATTGAGTATAGATTTAAGTGTCAGGAAGTCATTTCTGAAAGTATTTGTATGGAGTGTAGCTATGTATGGAAATGAAACATGGATGATAAACAGTTTGGACAAAAAGAGAATAGAGGCTTTCAAAATGTGGTGCTACAGAAGAATGCTGAAGATCAGATTGGAAGATCACGTAACTAATGAGGAGGTACTGAATAGAATTGGGGAGAAGAGGAGTTTGTGGCAAAACTTGACTAGAAGAAGGGATAGTTTGGTAGGACATGTGCTGAGGCATCAAGGGATCACCAATTTAGTACTGGAGGGCAGTGTGGAGTGTAAAAATCGTATAGGGAGACCAAGAGATGAATACACTAAGTAGATTCAGAAGGATGTAGGTTGCAATAGGTACTGGGAGATGAAGCAGCTTGCACAGGATAGAGTAGCATGGAGAGCTGCACCAAACCAATCTCTGGACTGAAAAGCACAACAACAACATTATTCAGTTTCAACATTTTGTTGACAGAGAGCAACAACTTTATTTAAATTCCTCAACACATTTATTAATGGGTGAGTTTGTGATTTTGACTTGTTAATAGTCATGGCATGTGTTGCCACTCAATGTTTAATATTAACATCAAGCACTGTCAGTGCAGCCTCAGGCCAGGCTTGAAAATGAACCTGTAAGGTTTGAAGCTAGTTTCCTAATAAATACTGCAATAGTTGACAGAACCATTAATTCAAACAGACAGTGCCATCACCAGGCCCATATTTGTATAGATGCCCATCAACCACTGAATTACTCACATGGCGTTATTACTATCTGGGTGCATGACGATATAACCAAGTGGGAAATCTGAGGTTATATTCTGATTAGGGAGTAAAAGAAGTTCATCAAGTTACCAAGAAGATAGATAACAAACTGTTGTGTATCTGTAGCTAGACCTTGTATATGTAAGACCCTATATATTTAACCTGGTGTGTTGTTACCAGAGTCAATACTACAAACATACTCGTATGTCCTACGAAAATGCAGCCAAATCTGTAATTTGTGGCAGAGATGCTCAGGAGTAAGATTGCATCCCCTTCCTTCTGCAATGTTACTGCACAGGAGACTTTCCACTTCATCCCACAGATGATCTGTGTATTGTGACAAGTGAGCTATACAGAAGACGCCAGTAAAGGAAAGTGTCTCCCTTTCTATTGCTTGGAGAATATTTGTCATTTGGAAGCCTTCCTTACCACCATCCAGCAACTGCAGTACTGTCCTCACTATGCCACAAACAAACAAGTGTTTTACCACACAGACCTGCAACCTCCAGTTTAGTGTCAGAAATCCCAAGTACTAAAGGAGCATCCTTATCTGTAACTATTGTATTTGCACAGCATACTAGAAAACCTTCAGCAAAACATAGGAAGTCTCTCTCATAACTCATAAAGGAAAATGGAAATTTGAGAAAAAATGCTCCTGAAAAGATTTCCCGCTTACATCTGGTCAGCAAAAGTCGAGATCCTTGTCCAACAAACACAAAGCAACTAAGAAGACAAATAAAGAGAAACATTCTGCCCCTTCCCCAACTCTGAGATCCTCCTTAATGGCAACACCAAGCAGAAATATCACTTTGCCGTCCTCCATATCACCAGCACAAATTTCTAATTCACCCTCTACATTATAGACAGGTTGTTGACCTGGGGAGGAAAACCTTAATTAAGAAAAAGTGTGGAAGAGGATCATTCTGCTTCTTAACTATAATAGCCTTCGGATACAAAACGATGCACTTGAAGCTGACAAAGTAATTGCCGCTAATGCAATAGATGTATATCTTCCATAAATATTTCATTCAGTGGAATGTACATGGTTTCAGAGCACACAGAGCAGAAATGCTCGTGCAATTATGTTCATAATCCCTAGCTGTTACATGTCTGCAAAAAATGAAATTATACACCCAGGGGGCTAACAAATCTTTTGTGAGTGCAAGCATGACAATTGTTGGATACCAAGCCAGTGCCATTTGTCCCACTTTCTGTGCTGCCATTTTACTTCCTGACTACGCCTTTTCTCTGACTTATACTTTGGAGATTCCGTGCTGTCAACCTAACTCACACATAAGACAATTTTGGCTTCTCCTACTTTGTTCTCTTATTTTGCACCATGTGGTTTGGATAATTTAAGTTCAGTCCATGTGTGGATTTGGACCTCCAGGGTTTTAAAATATTTTAGAGATTGTGAACAAAGGTCACCCACTACCTAATATGGTAGTCAGTCTATATGGCAGGTTTTAGGCACCCAGGACCATTCAGGAATCACACTGTTGATGTCTGAGGTGTCACCGCCCACACACACACAAATCCACCCCTTGCACATATTGAGGTCCCTTTGGGGTCACTGAAAATCCAGGCGCTAGCCGTCACACACCAGGTGGCCTTTTCTCTGCCTGGGTGGCACCTGTGGAGAGAGCCCTCATTTGGAGTGGGTGCCACTGAGGCAGATATCTGGCATCGTCAAATGCCCAAAGTTATCCACTGGTGGCTGTGATGTTCTGGCAGTCTCTTTAGAAAGACCACAATTTAGTGCCGATTGTTGTGACCTAGGAACTTCCATGCTTGGCGACTCCATACAAGGAAAACAAAACTAAGTGACTTGTGGACAATTATTCCCTTTAGGTAATGTTTTGCACCCAAACAGATGGAGGGTCCTTTCTCACTACTAAACCAATGTTTCTTTTTTTAGTGGATAATACTGAAAGTGAATTTGGTGAACTCTCTTCCCTTAGAAAATTGCGAATTGGTTCCATGTTAGTTAATGCGATGAATCCTACCCAGTTATGGGTGTCACTCTCTTGTAAACAACTTGGTAGTGTACTAGTTACAGTCACAGTCACAGCATTTTCCACTGCAGCCTCTAATGCTACAGACAGATGAACTACATAAACACTTGATGAGGTGAGGGATCTACTTTGTACGTCGTGTACACTGAGGCGTGCCAGATGACAAAGTAGACATTTGCACATTTATCCACTTTTTTGACGGAATTCACTTCCAGAAAAGATCAGAATTCATTGCTACACCCACTGAATCTCACAAGAACCAACATTTGAAGCTGACTGCAGAATGACCCTACTGATCTCATTCAGCATAAATTATGAAAGAGAATAAGAAGAAATCTTGGGAAAGATCTACTTTGGTGACCGCCCCACCCAGCCCTTCCCTCAGTGACAGATAGTGATTGTGAAGTATTACTTGTCTTCCTGGTCCCTTCACAGCTAATCAGGACACCCTGAATGTGCTGATCCAATAAAACTGCAATGGATATTACTATCATCTGCCAGAACTACAACAACAAGTTCTTGTTGCTCTTCAAGAAATGTGCATCACTGATGACAATTCCTCCACTCATTGTGGTTACTGTTCATTCTGTTGGAAGCATACTGTGTAGGTCTGTACATTAGTTCACACAGTTGTCATCAGTGAGTGGATTCCACTTTGTACTGCAGAGGAACCAGTGTGATTGCAAATGACTCCAGCAGTCATCATGTTTATTTACCTCCAGGCAGAACACTTATTTACCTGGAGATGAACACCTTAATCCGACCACTCTCTCCCCTCTTTCTTCAAGTTGGGGATTTCTGTATGCATCACCACATATGGAGAAGTACTGCTTTGTCTAGTAGGACAAGCTTCTTCCTGATCTTGATCTCTGTCCCTCAGTGACAGTACTCATGCCAACATCAGTGCTGACCATTTCACCTTTTCAAGTTTCCCCTAATTATGTGGCTTTGTTACAATTTTCCTTACACAATGATCTTTGTCATAGTAACAGCTTTCCAGTGATCCTGTCACTTCCTTGCAGTTGCATCAATGGGGTAGTGGAAGTCATCTCCATTGTGATCAAATGTGGCACTGTAACTGCTATTCCCCTTTCTATAGCCTCCCTTGATCACTGGCCAGTACCATGGCAGACAAAAGACATTGCAATAACCATTCAGGATCATCAAAGGGCCATGCAGTTTCTCAGGTGGCATCCTTCACAGACCACCCACCTCACCTGTAACTGGGTTCAAGCTAAGACTTGGTATCTAATGAAACACAGTAAAAAGTAATATTGTGAATGCTGCATCTCCTTCATGGGAATTTATTCCTCCTCATCCCAGGCGCAAGCCAAGTTCCCCCGGGCACCAAAGATTAACAGCTCTTTCAGACCTCTACCTTCAGAGTGGTATTTGCACCTGTGGATCGGGTTTTGCTGAACCCCTTGCAACCTACGTTGCATGGTCTTCTTACCCGGCTGTCTTTGTAAGGCAAAAATGACAAGTTGAAGACATCTCTTTATCCTTCACACCCAGCTACACAAAATGATGTAATTAACCTTTCACTGATTAGGTACTGCTTCAGGCTCTTGTCTCAACATATGATACAGCCCCAGTGCCTATTTTACTCATAATCAGAAGGTCCACCATCTGAATGTTCATCAAAGATGCCGTCTACCCAGGGTTTGCAACCATATTTGGCTAGAAGATGTTCTGCATTTGGAATGGTGAGATAGTGTCATCATCCTGATCCTTAAGTGATGCAAAACCTTAATATCCATTGACAGCTGCCAATGAATTAACCTCTCCATGTTCTATAAATTGCATGAGAGGATGGTAACCCAACGATTATGCTGAGTTCTTGAATCACGTGGCCTTCTGTCACAGGAGGGATGAACCACAACCAACCATTTGGTTAGGTTGAAAACAGCAATCTGAAAGAATTTTTCTAAATGTCAACCCCTTATTGCATTCTTTTTATACCTATATAATGCATATGACACTGCTTGTCGCCCTCACATTTTACGTACCCTCAATGACTGTAACATGTGAGTCTCTATATGTACTTTTATTCATTGGCTTTCTATCCTACTGGTGTTCTGGCGTACAGTTTTTACATCACTCAGCAGTGCCCCGCTGGTCAAAGAGAATGGTGTCCCACAGGGCTACATGCTGAGTGTTAAGCTCTTCCTCTTCACTATCAATGTGCTAATGATCTCTGTCAGACTGCAGGTCATCCCCGCATTGTATGTCAATGGCTTCTGCATTTGGTATGTCTCCTAGTCGCTAGATTTGGCTGAATGCCAGCTCCAAGGTGCCATTGGAAGGGCCTTTGCTTGAACCTTTCTCATGGCTTCCAATTCTCTCCCGCAAAAAGGTGAGCCATGCATTTGTTGTGATACCATGGTCCACACTGACCTACAAATATAGCTACTTCAGTTTGCAACACTTGGACATTTTACTCAGTCCCTATTTTTGGGACTCCTCTTTGATAGGGAGCTGACATGGCTGACCCACATTCATCAACTAAGGACTAGGTGCATGCAAAACATACACACTCTGCTTCGTTACCTGCACTTTTTGGGGTCAGATCGTGCTACTCTCCTCCACATTTACTAGGCTCCGATCTCATTATGATTAGACTGAGGTTGTCATTTAGCTTTGAAATTGCTGAACCCAGTCCATCACCATGGAGTAAGATTGGCCAATAGTGCATTTTTGGCTAGTTCTCTGGACAGTCCCCTTCCCAATGAAGGAATCTTCCTGCTTCAGTTCCAATGGTACCAATCTTTTTCCTTATGCAGTCAATCATGAGACAATTTCCTAATCATACAACTCATCAAATTCTTTCTGTATACACAGGGCATCAATCCACTGACTCTGCTTTTGGGTGGGATTATCAGTTGGAATGTGCCTCAAGGCCCTCTGTCAGGATCTCCACTTAACTTCCTTAGAATCTGCTCCCTGTGTTTTTGTGGAACAACCCCCCCCTCCCCCCTCACCATCCCCCCCGCCACTGTCCCCCCCACCCCACCACCACCACCACCACCACCACCACCACCACATTCTGCTCCTTTTCATGGTTAGTACCCAGACCACAAATTAGGACAAGTTTATTTCAAGATCCTAGAAATGTAGTTGACCCCATGACCTTTTGGTGCCTGTTCCTCTCAGATGTTCAGGAGTGTTAAGGTGCTGCTGTTATTTAAGCTGATGGCTGTGAAGCCATTGATGGAATGGGGTATGATCATACGTCTCCCACCACTCAGGATTAACATTTGTTTCCAGATATGTGCTGTGTTTCATCAGCATAGCTGATTGCCACAACAGAGCCCTATGTTCTGTTAAGCTGGACCCTCTTGACTGCATTGTAGTGACTTAATTAGCAGTCTCCATGCTACTGACTGATGTTATTCTTGTCACCTTCTGATATCTGCTATTCGTGACTTTCTTTCTGACCTTAGTCATACTGCCTGCTGAGTTATCTTTCTCTGGGTCCCAGATCATGAAAGTATACCAGGGAATGAACTGTCCAATCATTTAGCAGGGGAATCGTTTACTCACCAAACATTTGCTTTGATGATTCCAGGTGCAGCCTTGCAAGTGCAAATAAGATCTGTCCTCACTCAGACATGGAACAACATCTGGTGGGCTACTGCCCCCTCTGTAATAAACTTAACACAATGAAGGAAACATTTTGCTGTGTGGCATTGCTCCTTCCATTCCTCCTGGAAGGAATCCACCATCCTGTGTCACCTCCACTGGAGTGACACCATATTAATGCATAATTTTATTTTATGTAACAAACCACCCCTCATTGTGATTGTGGAGCCTTACAGTCAGTACTTCACATCGTGATAGAATGACCCCTTATTTTGGCTCTGCATTTTAAGCATAGTCTTCTGGATTATTTGCTTTTAATATTGATTGTTGACTAAGTATGACTGGACTGGTTGCCCATTTTTTCAGAGAAATTGGTTTCTATTCTCAGCTATAATGTTTCACACTGTATTTGGTTGTGGACGGGAAGGTTGGGCTATTGCATCTCCTGCTGCTTGCTGGGCTTAGGGAACCTTGACACTGCATCCTTTGCCAGCTGCGTTGATATTCCTCTTTTATTCTTTGTAATTGCTTTTAGATGTAGTTAGCCCCTTTTTCTGTGACACCCTATTATCTGTTTTAGAAGCAGCCCTCTGAGGAATAGTGTGTGCTGTTCCCTCCTTTTAAGGGTTTGGCTATAGTGGATCAGGAGTGGGATGGCTGTGGGAAGGGTGGTCCCCATTGCATGCAGAGCCCTGAGTGACATTTTCCTGGCCCCACCCACCTACTGAAATGTTTATTTCTCTCACATTGTTTCATTCTTGTTGATCTAACAACTACACATCCATGCCATTACTCTGCATTTCAATCCAGGTACTTGCCAGAGGGTTCACAGAACCACTTTCAGTTTATTTCTAAATTGTTTCACTCTCGAGTAGCAAGTAGGAAGAATGAGCACCTAAATCTTTTAATACAGCTCTGATTTCTCTTATTTTGTAACAATGGTAATTTCTCCCTGCATTGGTGTGTGTCAACAAAATAGTTTTGCATTCAGAGGAGAAAGATGATGGTTGAAATTTTGTGAAAAGATCATGCCACAAAAAATGTCTTTGTTTTAATGATTGCTGTCCCAGCTCGTGTGTCATATCCATGACACTCTCTCCCCTGTTTTGTGGTGATACAAAACAAGCTGCTCTTCTTTGAACTTCTGTGAAGTGCTCCATCAATCATGTCATCTAGTAAGCACCCCACACCATGCAGCAGTGCTCTAGCAGAAGACAGACAAATGTATTTTGGACAGTCTCTTTAGTAGATTTGTTGCATCTTCTGAGTGATCTGTCTTTGGTTCACTTTTCCCACAAAATTTTCTATGCGATAGTTCCTGCTGAAGTTGTTTGTAATTGTAGTCCCTTGACATTTAGTTGAATCAGCAACCTTTTAATTTGTTGGATTCCTACATATTCCTTGCACGGGGTGTGGGTGTTGTGTTGTCTCTATGCCTGTATTGTTATAATGGACACTACTATTGAGATAGTTGGATGGGCACAACCTGCAAGCCAATAAACTGAAAAAAAGCTGTACATTTGTATTCTTATTTATAATATAACCAAAAGTAACAGGTTTTTTTTTTTAACATTCTTGTGGAAGACCTCACACTTCCTATTATACAGGATCAGTTGCCACTTATCATGCCATATAGAGATCTTGTATAAATCATTTTGTAATTTGTATTGATCTTCTGATGATATTACTCGATGGTAAACAACAACATCATCTGCAAATAATGTAAGATGGTTGTTCGTTTTGTCTCCCAAATTATTTGTATAGATTAGATATAGTAGTGGGCCTCTACATGTCCAGATATCATTTTTGTTTCACTCATTGTTTTCCAATCAGTTATTACAAACTGTGTTCTTTTTGACAGGAAATTGTGAATCCAGTCACACAACTGATATAATACTCCATAGGCATGCAATTTGGTAAAAAGCTGTCTGCAAAGAATGGTGTCAAAGGCATTTGGAAATCTAGTAATATGGAACCAACTTGAGATCCCTTGTCCAAAGACCTCATTATTTCGGGCGAATGAAGAGTAATGTTTTTAGAAACTGTGCCTTGTGTCTTTAGGTTATTTTCTTTAGGAATTTCAAAATATTCAAGCACACAATGTGTTGCAAAATCTTACTGCAAGTTGAATCAGTGATATGGGTGCATAATTCAGCAGATTACTTCTATTTCCTTTCTTGTGTGTTTGTGTGAACTGTGCAACCTTCCATTTCTTAGGTATGGATCTTTCATCTAGCAAGCTGTTATATATGACTGTAAAATATGAAGCTGTTGCATCAGCATCTTTGAAAGGAACCTAATTAGTATACAATGTGGACTGGAAGACTTGTTTTTATCTGGTGACCTAAGTTAACTCACTACTCCGGGGCTATCTGCTTCTAAGATACTTTTGTTATCAGGAGTTCTTGACTTGAATTTTGTAATATTTACTGCTTCCTCTTTGGTGAAGGAATTTTGAAAAATATTGTTTAGTAACGCCACTTTAGTGACACAGTCATCAGTGACGTTATCATTGCTATCTCACAGTGAATGTCTTTTATGTGTGCTGCCACTGGTACATGTTACATAAGACCAGAATCTATCTGGATTTTTTGCCAGATTTCAAGATAGAGATTCAGTATGGTAATCCACACTAAATTTCGAGCTTGTGGGAAATGTTGCCAGTCTTGGAGATTCTGTATTACATGAAATGTGGCATACTTTTTTTGTTGCTTCTGCAACGTATCCTGACTTGGTTTGTGTATTATGGTGGATCGATTTTTTTTTTTTTTTTTTTTTTTTTTGTTAATTTATTTGGTATGAATTTTTCAATTGCCGGCTGTGGTGGTCGAGCGGTTCTAGGCACTTCAGTCCGGAATCGCGTGACTGCTACGGTCGCAGGTTCGAATCCTGCCTCAGGCATGGATGTGTGTGATGTCCTTAGGTTAGTTAGGTGTAAGTAGTTCTAAGTTCTAGGGGACTGATGACCTCACATGTTGAGTCCCATAGTGCTCAGAGCCATTTGAACCATTTTTTCAATTGCTGTCTGTACTATTTCTTTGAGTCTAAGCCGCATCTATTCTACAATTACATAATGAGTTTGGAAGGAATGAGGACAGCCTCTTGGGAAGCTATCAAGCAGAATTTTTATGTCCTTTTTTAAATAGATATATTTTGTGTTTATTTTTGGTCTGTTCATGTGTTATGGCATTCAGTCTTGCTACATTGACCTCAAGGCCGCTAATCTCTGTATCCATCATAAGGCTCTATTTGCTCACGATTATTTGTTGCCAAGAGATTTAATATGTTATCTCAACCATTTATACTTTGTGTAGGTTCCTGAAGTGATTGCTCTAAATAATTTTAGGGAAATGCAGTTAGTATTAGTTCGGATGGTGTTTTATGCCTACCACCAATTTTAAATGTGTATTTTTATCAGCTGATGTCCAAAATGTTTTTAGCCTCCTCACTTATCTATAACCAATCTCCTGGCTAGAAGGCAGTTTTTGAACTGTCTTTGCCCTTAATTGGATTGGCAGAGGGTCAGGTGTAGGTAGGGTTTCTCTCCCAAAGGTAGGAAACCCCTTGTCTGCTCTGCCCTATGTACCTGCTTGACCCATATACTTTCTCTTCTTCTTAAATTCTTTCTCAGCTCTGGCATAAATATTGCTTCCAGTATCTCAATTTTACTAATGCTACACTCTGTCATAATGTGATCAAATTTGTGGCAGACGTTGCTAACTCCAGGTGAACAACATCTAGACCTAGGAACTGGTGACCTCACTGTACCTTAACCCCAAACCAACAAACCTACTGGCCCCATGCAGAGGTCAGTATTCCTCTTGGGGCTACTTCACTTTCAAATAACTGCTCCGGCTTCAGTTATTCAATCAACATTTCTGGAGCTTCACGTGCAGCTTGTGAACAGCATCTTTATTTATACCAATGGCTCTGAGGATGACCATGGTGTGGCGAAGCTTTTTTGCTGTCTGCAAAGAGCGTTTTAGGCATCTCCTTTCAGAACAGTGCTAACTTTTTTACTGTAGAGCTTTTGCGTCTGTCATTTGAATGACCATGTATTAAATTATCAAAAAGGGAGGGGGGGATTTCATCTACCATGATTTTTTTGTGGTCTTTCAATGAAATTTGATTGTACAAATTACAACATTAATTTGGAGAAACTTACAAGGTTTATGGCTCTCAAGATATAATACAAAGAGGAAGTTTTCGCTTAGTACTTACTGGATAGGAAACAAATGGACATATTATTAAGTTCTAACTGTTTTTATGACAAGTCAAAAGGGTTCAATTTACATTTGCTAGTATAAATGACCTTGTATCATATACTGACAAAGAAAAATTTGCTTTCCTTACTGATAATCCAAACATCGTACTTGAGCCCTGTATGAATTTGTCAACAAAAAGAACAATAAATGAAAAATTTGGGAAACATATTTGTGGCTTCTCAGAAAATATGTGAACTGAATGTTATAAATGCAGAGAGGGCGAATTAATTAGAAGTCGAATTGGGGATTGCATATTACAGATCTTCTCGAATGCTTAAATTCCCCACTATTTGCCCTACGTGTAATTACTGATTTTGGTGATGAAAGCATTTTCTAGGCTAATACACTAGGAGTAAAAATAGCTTCCACTAGCTGCAGTTTAACTTCACTCTTCTACAGAAAGGAAAAAAGTGTGTAACATAAAAATATTTGATCATCTCCCATATGAATTAAAGTTGCTGGCAGATAATAAGTGCATTTGGAAAAAGTTGGAAATATTTATGCTTGACATGTACCTCAACTCCATAGGTTAATTTCTATATATGTTGTTGAGTTATGTTTATTAGATTAAGATTAAAGTGAAAATAAAGCTATTATAATTGTAAACAGCCCAGATGTAGCCAGGTTTCTACAGAGAAAATAGCACACTCCACATCATAGCAAGTTGCCTCAAATAACGAATCATGGAACATGTAAATAAGTGACTGACTCTACCAAGTATCTGCAGTACATGTATATTGGGACTTTTGTAGGTATTTGCTGTAAGATCTGGAGGAGTAACTGGGGTGGTTGTGAAAGGTCCAACAGAGGAGACAACAACAAGTTTTCGAATGGAAGATAAAGGACCTGTTATTTCCATCAAATTCTCACCAAATCAGCAAGTTTTGGCTATACAACGCACAAAAACTTCAGTGGTAAGTGATCTTAAAGTACTAATCATATAACCACAAAAGGCTTATGTGATTTCTTGAGGCTGTAGCAATAAAGGAGAATGCTGCATAATAATGGCTCATGGGTAGTCCTTACAACACATCTCTGAAGCTCTGGCCTTGCATGTGAATATGTTAAATGTGATTTATGAATTTCTTAACAGTTCGGAACAGTCGTGAGAGCTATTAATATAAATTGCTCAAAAGGCTAAATGAGATATTTTAGACTCCCAGTATTGTGTGTCGTGTCATATTTTGTAAATGTTGTCACCTGTTCTATAGGAAATGACTCGGAACTTTTATGTATCATTTTGTGCTTCTGTATGTATTGTATTGTATTGTATTTTTTATTGGTCCTGTTGTCTACATAGCAGCTTATGCATAAGACATTGGACAAGTCAAGTTATAAATATACAGGCTGAAAGTCATTAAAAGGCATACATATTTAAGGTTACAATAACACACTTTACACGTAAGTATTTATATAACACATTTCATAAATTTAAATATTGTTCAATGGAGTAAAAGCAGTGATGCTGTAAATATGACTTAAGAGATTTTCCAAATGTATTGACCTCAGTGATAGCTTTTATGTTTTCAGGAAGTTTGTTATAAAGCTTAACTCCCATGTGAAAAGTACCTTTTTGGCACAGTGCTGTGCTGATTTGAGTCATATGTAAGTTTCTGTTTTGTCTGGTAAAGTGCTCATGTATATCACAATTTTTTTGCAGTCTCCGGTCCCTGCCTATTACATTTAATTTAAAGAACAAAAGGGTTTCCATAATGTATACACATGGTAATGGAGGAATACCAGATTTCTTAAACAGGGGTTTACAAGAGTCTCTAGGCTTGCACCCAAACAAGATTCTAATGGCCCTTTTTTGTAGTTTAAAAGTGCTATTAGCTGTTTTAGAGTTTCCCCAGAAGGTGACCCCATATCTAAGACGAGAATGTGTTTCCATGAAGTGAGAATATCAATAAAAAGCATTCCTCAAGTGACATGAACACCAAGAATATTTTGTAAATGACTCAAGATATTAAAACAAGATTTTTCTAGAAATGACAGTTTAGGAAGGATTATTTTGTCACAAAATCAATACTCATAATGTGTTTATTACAGAGATGGTAAACCAGCTTTGATGTTTGATAATTTGAACATCATGATTTTGTAATTGTATTCTAGAGGTCTTGTAAGTTGGTTCATTGATATAATGCATATTGATATTTCATAATGAAACAAAATATTTAAAAATGTAGAGAATGTACTGAGAGGGAAGTCTGGGACCTATGACTCACACAACTACATATCCACTTTTGCGTGAATATGGCATCATAGTGTGTGTTTTGTGTGAATGATAATGTTGATGTGTACTGATATCAGTATTTCTTTATTTGAAGGAATTCATCAACTTCCTGGGTGAAATGGACTCAGTGGAATATTCCCAAAGTTGTAAAGGAAAGAATACAACAATCTTAGGTTTTGTCTGGACCTATGTGAATGAAATAGTATTTGTTACTGATCATGGTGTGGAGCTGTTTCAGGTGATAATACAAAACTACAAAAAATCAAAAGAACAAAAAGATATATATATTTCATCAATTCTTTAACATTGTTGTTTTAAATTAATTTTAATTTTTTGTAGGTTGTCCCAGAAAAGCATACATTGAAGGCCCTCAAATCATACAGTCTCAGTGTTAACTGGTTTGTGTACTGCCCACAAAGTTGTCTTGTTCTACTCTCTTCTGGAACACTAGGGAATCAAGTACAACCTCTACATTTTAAGCAAGGCAGTATAAACAAACTCAACAAACTTGAGAGTGAGTAAACATGGAATGTAAATTTTTTTGTAAGTTTAAAGCTGAGCAATATTTGTAACTGGGTTTGGGTAGATAAACTTTGCTGCAATTAAAAAAAAAATATAGGGGAGTGCAGTGTTTTTCTTCCCAAAGGTGCATTTTTTGGGACATGTGCTTAGCAAAGATAGTCTCATCCTTATTGATGCCTATGTCAAAGCTATTGTCAATCTGCCAGCACCCAAGAAACTGAAGGAACTCAAGTCTGTTGTGGGTAAGATCTCATATTATGCTCAGTTCATTCCCCGGCCCACACACATCTGCCATCCTCTTAAAAGGCTTTTATAGAATGGAGTAAAGTTTTTCTGGCCTGCTTTTCAATTTCTCATGCAGTGTTTGTGCTGTGCTTTCTGCCTGGCTTCTTTTATATCAGATAAACCTTAAACTCTGGCCTGTGATGTGTTCCGGTCTGGCTTTGTTGAAGTCGTGCCCCATGGGAACCCAGATGGCATTGAACAGCCCATCGCATGCACTTTGGAGATGCTT
Source organism: Schistocerca americana (assembly GCF_021461395.2). NCBI lineage: Eukaryota > Metazoa > Arthropoda > Insecta > Orthoptera > Acrididae > Schistocerca > Schistocerca americana. The sequence goes on along the minus strand of NC_060121.1, from coordinate 959,190,907 downwards.
TTTGCTGCACAGTGTAATTATTCAGAGATGGAAAAGGAGAAGCCAGCTGTTATTTTTGGAGTTAAAAGTTTCACGTTTTCTTGTACGGGGTCAGGGTTCTTCCTCATCACTGACCAAAAGCCACTGGTTTCCTTATTTGGTCATCATTCCAAGCTGCCTGAGAGGGCTGCCCATCGAGAGCAGAAATGGATCCCCTTTCTCAGTAGCTGTTGCTATGACATTCGTTACCACTTCACCATTCAGCATGCCAATGACAATGCACTACTGCACCTACCTGTGCGGTCCGATATGAAGTTTGATCAGGAGGAGGCTCTTGTGTGTGTGTGTTTGATGACGTCTTGCAGCAAGCCCTGTCAGAGTTTCTGTTGACAGTACAAGAGGTCACATCCAACATGGCCACTAATCCCATTCTTTGGAAAATCCTTTCAGTTGTCCAGTTTGATTAGCCCGAGCACATGTCTTTGGATACTGATCTGGCAAGGTGTATATTTTTTCTCTTGCATGATCAACTCACTGTTGTCCAGATGATCCTCATTCTTGCCATGGGCAAGCAATGCTGTTGAGTTGTTGTAGCTGTAGCATTGCGGCCTCACAAAGTCCAGTTGCTGCATGCATTGCACTGAGGAATGACTCTTATGATGACATTGGTGCCATATTACGTCTACTGGCCGGTGATCAAGTATGACATTGGACATCTGGTGCAGGCTTACAGGGCCTGTGGATGTAACCAGGATGCACCACTGTGCCAGTTTTCTCCGTGGATGGCCCTGGAGCACCCTTGGGACAGGATGCATGTCAGTCTCGCGGGTCTGTGTTTGAGTGGCCTGTGGTTGTTGGTGGTCAGTGGATTACCCCATTTGCTGTCTGCAGCCAAGCTATCCTCCACATCATTGACTGCCACTGTTTGTGTGTTGTCTGTTATTTTTTCCATTTGTAATGGTAGGTAATTTGTGTCACAGGGCTTTGAAAGATTTTGTCTTTGCTGTGATATCTGGCCTCTTGACTGCTGCCTTGTTTCATTTGGCTTATGACTCAGAGGTGGAGCTCTTCGCACGTACATTTAAGACCCAAATGAAGAAGTCTGTCTCTGCCTCTTTCCGCAGTGATGCATTCTCAAGTTTTTTGGTCGCATACCAGATGATGCTGGCTGATGGATGCAGTCCAGCAGAATGTTTTTGATGCAGTCCAGCAGAATGTTTTTATGGGCACCAGCGGTGGGGTCTCCTGCAGTGTAGTACACTGTGCTTTCCTCCCAGAGCTACCGTTTGCAGCTGATCCTTTGTGCTGGCAGCGGGATGGCTGCTGGATCTTGTGTTGAGCCATAAAGATCAGCAGTTTATTATGGTGGATGTAGGTAGGGAGCAGATGACCCATCATACAAATCAGTTGCACCCGTGTCCTGTTGTGGCATTGCTGCCGTGGTCTTCTGGTTAGCCGGGTGGCAGGGTTGGTCATGACATTCTTCCAGGGGCAGGCTCCCACTTGCAGTGGTGCATCCTCCCATTGCCACCCACTGTGTACCCTCCATTGTTCTGTTGCCTGCAGCCTCAGGCACCAGTGAGGGATTCTCATGCCTGTGGCTGCCAATGTGAAGCTTATGGATTTTGATCCACTCTTCTCCCCCTTTGCCTCCCCTCTCCCCTTGCTGATGGAGGTGGCCTCATCTCCACTGCTGCCAGTTGCCCCCCCCCCCCCCCCCCCACTCCATTTCCTCAGCCTACATGCCCTTTTGCCCTAGCCAGGAGTGGTTGGTCTTCTCTGTTCTCTGCCTCTGCAGCAAAGGTCACCGCCTAATTCTGGCCATTTTAGGCCTTATAATGCCTTTTCAGGGAGAGAGGAAGTTAGTATCCCCATAACGGACATTGTGATGAAGGGAGATGAGCTGGCATCTGTAGCACAGTGTAATAATGCAGAAACCTGCCATAGAGGGTACACATGATACATAGTATGGACAGACAGACCCTCTGACAGAAGTGTTTATGTGCATTTGATAGCAAGTTGGTGGTTCTGTGCTCCAGGGCTTATGCTGAGTTCAACTACTGTGGATCTCTCTTTGTGCTTCATCCTGAGTGTTGTTACCAAGTGCTCAGTTGTCAGCTGCCCATGCTAGGTACATGCTGAGCTTATCCCCATGTATGTCTCTGTTTGGTTTCAGATTTTCTGCTTCCCATAGACTGACTTGCATGGCGAGTTTTCATTTCTTCTCAGGGGCTTCTGTTCCTTGGTCATCATCAAGCCACTGTTGGCTTGTGCAGTAACTGTGCCAACAGTTTAGTGCAGTGTAGTGGCACTGTCACATCTGTGCAGATACTAAAAAGGGGAGTATGAGATAGGGGGTGTATACTGTAGCAAGAGACCAAGATTTGACTGCAGTAAATAGTTTCAAATCAATGTACACCAATGAGCCAAAACATTATGAACACCTGGTTAATATTGCATTGGTCCAGCTGTGCAATAGAATACAGCATTGATTCTGTGTGGAATGGATTAACCAGTTCTTGATAGGTTTTCGAAGGTACGTGGCAGCAGGTTTGTATGTACAGGTCATGAAATTCCAGTAAATTATGGACCAGTGATGTATGGGCGTGGAGCTGCCAGTTGATAGCATTCTGGATGTGTTCTATTGGGCTCAGATAATTCAAATTTGATGCCCAAAACATCAACGTCAGTTTGCTATCATGTCCATAAACTGTCTCTTGCATGGTTCTTGCCTTGTGACATGCACAATTATCCTGCTGAAAGACGCCAACACCATCAGGGAAAACACCAGGAATGAAGGGGGTCCACAATAATGTTCGCATAGTCTGCATGAGTCATGGTACCTTCAATTAGTAGCACAGATCCCTTGGAAGGAATGCTCCCCATAGCCTTACACTACCTCCATTGAGCTAACTGCCCATGTTTTGAGCAGCCGTTTGCACTAATGATGGCATGTCTGAATATGACCATTGAGCTGGTGCAACAAGAAACATCAGACCATTCAAAACATTTCCATTGATCCACAGTCCACTCTTGATGATCCTGTACCCACTGCAACCATGATTGATGGTTCTGTTGGATCAACATGGGAACAAATAGGGGCAATCTGCTGTGATGACCCATGTTCAGCAGTGTGCAGTGAACGGTATGCTGTGAAACACTTTTGCCTGCTCCAGCATTGTGCTCTGTCATCAGATTGCCACCTGTCCTGCTTTACACAGCAGGCAAGCTTCTAATTTTCATGTTTTGTGATGAAATGTGGACATATAAAACCTTGTCAGCTACTCAGGGTTGCAACATCCTTCAACCACTTTCCATAGGTGCTCATGACAGTAGCATGCAAACAGCCAACCAGCTGTGTCAGTTGTGAGATGTTTGCTGCTGGGTGCCAGGCCATAAGTCAAAGTCAGTTATGCCAGTGGATTTTCCCATTTGCAGCCTGTATTGTCATTAAAGTGATTCCCCTATTCATCTCTGTTTTGATATGATTTCTCAGTTTTTCATGGCTGATCATCTAGAAGCACACCATTTACCATCTGTTTCACTTACATACTTTCCTTTTTGTGTGCTGTGTCCACTACGCCACCGGGTAGCATTCAGCCTCTTGGTTGCTAATTGTCATAATGTTGCGGCTCATCAGTGTAGGCTGCAGTAGTTATTCAGAGATTAGAAAGGCTTGTAGGGAATAGACTAGGGTGTAAAATTGCATCAAACTAGTGTTCGGACTGAAAGCCACAACACGCACTGCATATTAGATGATACTTAAGTATTTGAAATTAGTGTGCTAATGAATAAAACCTGTACTATTATGTTGTTGTTACACTCACTGTTGACAAGAATTGGAGCTAATTTGGTTGTAATGTTCTTTTTATGTGCACTACAGTTGAGCTTCCTGTAATTCCAAAACCACCAAAGTTATGCCTTTTGGCAAGGGATGTAATATTGGCTGTGCTGTATGGACAACCAAGTATTGTTGTTCTTCGTCATCAACCTAGGGGTGTTGGCTCACCTGGCGCTGAAGTGGTTGTGTACACCATTCAAAAGTAAGAAAACACTCATAACTATCAAATTTCAGAGACTTCTAAAGCAAATAGACAAAATAAAATTTAATGGAATCTGAATTATCCATTTTATTGGCACCATAATTTTTTTCTAAACCAATGTCTGAGTTTGAGTTACAAATATCTGTCAGTGCTAGTATTGTGTAATATTTTCTTTTTTGTTTGAATAAAAAATTGTGATTGCTGGAGTTTCATGAGTTCTTTGCCAGACTCTTTAAAATTTTCAAAATTGCAACATTACCAGAGATTCCATAAGCTATGAGTTAAATTAATTTCTAAGATAACATAAGTTGCATATAAAATGCGATAAACTTGTAGGAAGGAAGTTGCATTTGTAATAATTTAGAAAGTTCTGCTCTGGGTGGAAAACAGCAAATAATTTTGTAATTTTTCTATGTTCTTGCAGGATGCTGATGGCAAAAAAGACTCACATTCTGCGATTGGATATGAGTGGGCGTTTTGCAATTAACGTTGTTGATAATTTGATTGTTGTTCATCATCAGGCATCAAAGGTAACTAGTAGATAACAATTTTTCACATCAACACCTTTGTAAAGGGAGAAAAAGTCAGTTTAAATTTAAATTAGAGTTTTAAAAGGTTTCTGTAGGATATTAGCAATTGTACACTGAAGGAGAAAAATATGTAGGAAACTAAGAGTGAGTTTTATTCAACTGCTGGAGATTACACAAAGTAGTACAGACATTGTCAAATTTCTTTCACTTATTGCAGTAATTATATTTCCTTCTTGTGTCTACTTTCGACCTATGCCATAATTGGAGAGCAGTTGTCCTGTCTGTATAGACATGCTGTTTTTTTTCTTTGACGCAATGACTCTGTATTACTGTCACTTTGGTAAGTAAACTAACATAATTTCTTGACGTAGAGGAATCATCTTGTAAATGCTGTGACATACAATCATTCTAAATTTCACTGTTTATAGTAAATGTTTTCATAAATAATAAAGTCAGTTTTCAATAACCCTTGCTTTTTACTCCTTCAATTTGAAACTCCTGGCACACATTGCTATTCTCTCATGGATCCATCGCATTTTTAACATTGCTACCTGTGCTATACTTGGACCCCAAGAGTCTCGTTCGTATGATCAGCCAATCTGTAAGATGTGCTGGTCTGTTATCTTATGGTTACTTCAGTTGCAACTACAAAACTAGTGATTTAGATGTATAATGAAATCAATTTATGGATGAACAAGGAAATTATGTGTTATTTCTGTAAAATTGTGAAAAAGAACCTTTTTCACCATAATTCTGATCAGTACAAGTTGGCAGAAGTTAGAAACCTTCATCTGGATTGCATTTTTGCTCTTTAACGATAGCATAATGTTTTATAGTAGGTTGAATTTTATATCGTATCTGTTGCTACAAATAGAAACCACATTTGTACATGAATGGTTCTATAATGGGCTTTCATGAAACCTTTTTGCTTTTGTGTGCAATTTTTACCATACCAGATGAATGGTATAAATTGAAATGTGTTAGTACTGCATATGACACTTTTTCCCCTCAGTGGTTGTTTTTAGTTTTAAATATATTATGTGCTGTCTGAAAGTACTCATCTTCTTCTAATGTCACCCAGGTAAGCTAAAAGATTGTACACCCCTGATGTAGAAGGAGGCAAGTAATGAGGCGTCACTGTTCTATAATAACAAAGTTATAAAGTTACTGTGACAGTGCAAGCAGCTGTGTAGTAGATTAAGAATAAGTTAACCTTTGAGAAATGAAAGTAAAAAGAAGAGTTCAGTTAATTAAAAAGAAAGTGTCCTATAAAGAAGTTTTTTGCTTTGCATCACATTATGCAATGAAATTAAATTTCCTGATAGATTAAAACTATGTACCAGACTTGGACTCTTAATGCAAAGTGGTAGAGTTACTGGTAGAACTGAAGCTGTGAAGACAGGTTAAGAGTTGTATGGATAACTCAGCTGGTAACAACACTTCCTTTGAGAGTCAGTGGAACACTTAAGAGTCCAGAACTTTCATACAGTTTTAATTTGCCAGGAAGTTTCATAAATGTGCAGACTCCACTGCAGTGTGAGAGATTAATTGGGAATTTTGCTTCCAATTCAATCTTGTGTCCACAGATGCAATGGAACACGAAAAAGATTTGACAAGAGCCATTAGGTAGTGAGTATTAAGTGTAGGTTGTGAACAATGGTATTCTCTTTCTGTGGCTGTAGAAAGCAAACAGAAATGGTGGGGTTGTCATAGAATGGGAGACAAGAAACATAAAGGTTCAGAGAATCCCACTGCATTTAACTGGCTAATTTTCTTTGGTGATAATGTCTGGAGAACTGGTGGATATTAAACCCTAATTTTCCTTCTGGAGAACTGGTCTGGTGTTTTCTTTTTTCACTTTCTTTTTCAGTTTTACATATATTTTTGTAACTTTTCTAAAAATGTAATATTTATCACAGTTACGTTTTCTGGTTATCTTTGCTCCCATTCTATCTATGTTTGCTGTTGTATTTGTATTGTGTAATGCTGCTTGAATTACTTGTGTAATGGACATAACTCTATTATGTGATTACAGACATCTATGCTCTTTGACATCAACATGAATGGAGAATCAGATGGCTTTGTGTCATATCATCAGCCAGTAGCAAATCCAAGGCCAATTAAACCATTCAGCCTCCGACTTCCACCTGCCACAACGACACAGGTTCTGAATGAACCTGCACAAATGAGCTGTGATCTCTGTATCCTTCAGACTTCTGTGTTGTATGTGTATCAGTTGTTATTATTTTTGTATCAAAGAAATGGACAACTTATATGTGACTAATATATAAAGAAATTATCATAATTGTTTAGTCATATAAAGGTTTATTTATTAATTTAGTTTATAACAGTGTCAACAGTGCAAGATAGCGTTACTCTGTTGGAGGGCGGGGAGGTCAGGAGTTGCCTTGCCGGGGCTCCCGATATAACCCCCTCACCCCAGGCATATGGGTTCTCTAGTGGGAGCAGGAGCAAATCTAGTCACACTCAGGATGGAAGCAATTGCTTTATTTCTTAGGTTCAGCCTACAACAGTTGCCAGCACAGCAGACTGCCAAGGCTTGCTGGTGCTGTGCCCCAACAGTGGCTGGTGACAGAAGTGATGGCATCTGGGGAGTGAACCCAAGTCCCAACATCTGGCTTGTGGCACCTGGTGATGGCAGATGCTACGTGGGTCAGTGGCTATAAGGGTCCTAATTTGACCTTTGTTCGTTTGGAGCCAATGCTGATCTGTATGGCAGGCGGTCCTGTAAGATGACAGTCGATGATGGCTGCACCAGTGGATGGTGTGGTAGTCTGCTCCACAGTGGTCACCAATTTGGTGCGCAGCCAGTGTTTAAATGAAGCTGGGTCAGGCATGTTGACATGCAGATTTCCCGTGCGTTGCATAGCTCCCCTGTCACAGTGCTGCAGCTGCATCTTGGATTTCGGTAACACTGCTGGTTGTTGATTGAGTGGTCGTACCAACATATTGAGAGCACGCTAGATGATGTAATGCTGTAATGAGTGATTATTGCAAGCAATACAATTGCAGCAAGGGTTGCTTGTGTTGGTGAAGATGCCTTCATTTCTTCCCTCTTTGAAGAATTTTACCCCCTGTATTCCATGCTGTGGTTGTAACTGTATAGCTTCCTTTTTGCACTAAGAACGATCACACATTATAGTCGCAATATTATGATAAGGAATGTTGCTACTCACCAGATAGCGGAGATGCTGAGTCATAGATAGGCACAACAAGAAGACTGTCACAAATAAATAAAGCTCAGTGTGGTTTCTGTTGGCTGAGACTGTAGGCATGTACGTGGATGTGTGTTGTGTTTTTCTATGTCTATTGTTGACAAAGACCTTAATGGCCGAATGCTTTATTTATTTGTGACAGTCCTTTTGTTGTGCCTGTCTGTGACTCAGCATCTCCGCTGTATGGTGAGTAGCAGCTTTCCTTTTCATAATATTGTTACATTCCATCCTGGATTTTCCACATTATAATCAGTGAAGGCAGGCAAGCCTCCTATACTTGCAAGTATTGATGAATTACTTATTTTATATGTACTGGTCAAAATATTATATATTAGCAGAGACAGTTCTGATTTTTCCAGTTGTACCATTTTTCCATAAGGACCAACATTGTAGGTAGGTAAAAGGATGGTAAGGGTGGGATTTGGATTGCTCTATGCATATGGTAACAAAAGGCAGCACCTGTCATGATAAAGACTAAGAGACTGATTTAAATAGAAGTTACTAATGCAAGGAGTTGTTGATGATATTCTTGAAATATTGCCTTACCTGACCCAATAGCTGTTCCATTGAAATTCAATTATCCTGAGCTGCTACGATTTCATCCAGGGAAGCAAAACGTGTTGAGTGCTAGGTGGGGTTTAAGTATGTTAGGTTTTCACTGTACAGAAACTCAAAAGGAAGACTGGTGGGTAGGTAAAGCAATGAATAGGTAGTTTTCAGTATTGTGATTCATGCCATAGCTGAAATGTACAGTCAATGTCTTCCCCCAGCTAAGACGATCAACCTCATGACCTCTGTGCATATGGAGATGCATGTGCTACTGCAGATGTACTTTTTTCATTTTGCCTTTACCTCCTACCACTTCTTTCCTCTCCTTCAAGGAAACTGCTTGCAACTGTGGCAGAGCTTCTGGGGTTTTTTGCTCCACATGCACCACAGTAGTGTGTGCTGGGAGATGGAGTGTCATTTAACCACCTGATATGGCCACCTGCTATTGCTTAATGAATTTCTTTGTTTTATACTTAGGAACATAGGGTTCTTCAACATCACCCATTTTCTGATGTGGAATTTAGGCAGTTTTATTTTGCTATTTGCGCATTTTCTTGCCATTCTAGTACTTTGGTATTTGCTTTCTTTAAGTGACATCACATCTCTGTTACCATTTTTGTAAAACTTTGGATACTTGACCACATCCTTGCCAGTGGGTGGTTTACATAATCTGAAAGGGGAAGGCATTTTCTGTCCTTAGAAAACTTCATAGGGTAACAGTTCTACACTCTTATGCACGTGTAAGTTGTTTGCTGCTACTACATATGGTAGAAAAGCATCCCAATAACTATGGTGACAATTCCTGTAGTAAGTCAACATTTTACTTATATTCTTGTGCATTCGCTGTTCTTCTATTAATCCGCAGATGCAGTGTTCTTGTCTGTAACTTCCAACTGTGCAGAAGCCAGTATCATTGCTTGATCACTTCAAATGTAAAATTAGCTCCATGATTGGTTATCACGATTTTTGGTGTCCCAGACTTCAAGATCCAATGGTTAACCATTGTCTGAGCTGCCATCTCTGCTTGGTTATTTGGTATAGCAATCATAGATACAGAGGGCGTTCCTGAAATGTTGCAATAAACTTTGGGGGGGGGGGGGGGGGGGGAGTTTGTAGAGGGTGTCTTGAGGAACAAATCTAGGAGAGGAATCTGTTTTTGGAAACGTCATCCAATGAAGCTACATAGCTTGGAAGTTACAGGTGCCAGTGCCTGCCACTACGCTACACATCCAGCATCAAATGTGACTTTGTACACTAACAGACCATGAGCGTAATGTCTCGTGATGTTGGTTATTCAGTGATCGTGATTGATTGCCACAATCACCAGTGGAAGATGGAGCTAGCTGCTGCTTAGAAAGACTTTGTCTCTTATGAATGGGATGCTTTGTTGCCTCAGAGCAGTTTATTTTACTGTTGGAACCCTCTTAAACCTCCAATGTTTCTTGGTTCACAGGATAAAAATAAACTGGAGATGGGATCCTGTGTTCAAAACCATAATCCTCCAAAGCAGCAGAGCATCACATCTGTAGGAGACAAGGCCTGTCTGCGTAACAGCCCGCTCCATCTTCTCCACTGGCTATAGTAGCAATCAGTTGTGATCACTGAAAAACAAAGTGTTGTGAGAGTTCTGCGTATAGTCTGTCAGCATACAAAGTCACATTTGCTGCTGAAGGGGTGGTGTAGTTACAGGTGCTGTTACTTACAACTTTGGTGCTCTGTAGCGTCACTGACATGGACTCCTATCCTCGATTTGTTCCTCAAGACACCTTCTACAACCCCCTCGAGGTTTGTGCAACATTTCTGGTCTACCCTGTATGTGTGAGAAGTGATCAATGATGGTTAAAACACAGCAATTCCCACTTGTGTTGTGTGAAGGGCTCAAGAATATCTATACCAATCATTTGAAATGATGGCTGGCCTCTGGTAATCTCTGGAGTGTTACCTGCTGATGGCTAAGCTCCACCCTTTTTGCACAGTGTACGGAGTCCGTAGTGCACAGTCATTCATGCCCTGCCAAGGTAGGATTGTGAGCCACTTTGGTACCTTGCCGCATAAACTTGCTGATATGAATATACGTCAACTGTGCTTAGTCAGTTTATAAAGAACCCCATTGTCAGCACAGAACTGCGTTTGTGCTGCGAACTGCTAACAATCTGGGTCAGTGTCTTTCGCCATCCATCTGCAGAAATGCCAATATGCTCTATTGCGCACACTTTCCAACTGAGGTTGTCAGTGTTAGTGCAAGTTTTCCAGAGGCAGTGTGTAACTTCAAAGGTAAATTCATTAAGACATAATGCTCATTGGGTCAGGTGGCTAGCCAGATCCTTCTAGCCCATAAGCCATTTTAATTATGTATGACCTATAACTCATTTGAAATTCATGCCAAGCAAATAACAACAGAAATATGTGATATGATTAGTCAGGTTGAGCATCTCTTGTTCCGAGGTTGAGCATCTCTTTTTTTGTGGTATAATAATTATTCTTTGCCTTGTTTAGTTGCATGGCAGCACTGACTGTCATGTGCTCTCCTCCGTCTATTTGTTGAGTTAATATGCATCCTAAGGCATGATTGATAGATTGCATAACAATATGAATTGCTTCTAGCAATCTGGGAAACAAGGTCCAGACAGTGGTGAGTAAGTCCTTCAACTGCACAAAGGCTTCTTTGCAGTTCAGTGACCAGTGGAAAATTACCCCCTTCTTCAGCGGGTATGTGAGGGGCCTCACTACTTCCTCAAATTTTGGCATGAAATGTTAGTGGTAGTTAACCAAACCTAAAAAAGGCTGCAGATCCTATTCTCAATCAGAAGCACAAAATTCCCACATGACTCTGTTTGCACACCAGACTATCCAATAACATGGCCTAAGTAGCAAACTTCCTTTGGGACAAGGTGGTAGTTCATCAAACTCAGTGTTAGATGTTTGCACATCATCTTAGCCCATAGTATGGCCTAAATAGCAAACCTCCTTTGGGACAAAATGGTATTTCTCCAAACTCATTGTCAGCTGTAATGCTTGTAGTTGAGTAGACACATCCAGTAACCATACTACGCACTCTGTGATGTTCTTGGGAAACACTGCAACATCATGCAAGTATATCGTGCACTGCCTTGGTTTCAGGCCTTTTAGCACTCCATCTAACCGGTGTTGGAGTGTTGCTGGCACATTCTTCAATCCAAACAGCATTTGTCGGAACTGATAATGCTGGATTGAACTGTAATTCTAGTGCTACTTCCAATTGATGGAACCTGCTTCAAAATCCATGATTGTAAAATATCACCATTAGTTACACATTTAAATGTAGACAGTCACAAGAAAACTGAAATGGCTTACTCCCATCTGTGCTTTTCTTTGGTAGAATTACCACTGGTGGCTGCTAAGGGCTGGTACTTTCTTCTATAATCCCATCACAGAGCTGCTGATTTATAAACTCTTCCAACACTGATTGAAAGTGATGTGAAATTCGATATGCTGCATTGTTGGCAATGATCTGTGAGAGCAAAACACCTCCGCGTAGTATTCTAACAATTTTTCATTTTCTCCTTATCTCCTCTTTGTAAATGCAACACTTTCTCCTGCACTGTGACTAAAATGGCAGATTGTCCTGGCTTAGAGTACTCTATAGTTAACTTTTTATTCAAATCTTCCTCCTCCAGTACCTGTATATTGGCTGTCAGGACATCTTGTGATAGTGCCACTACCTGAATCAAAATTATCCATAGTGATGGGCACTATCTGTCTTCCACAGCCTTTTGCACTTTGTCCATTACATCAGTATCCACTAAACATTGAGTGCCAAATCCATTTGCCTAGAATAGCTTTTGCACCTTTCAGTATTTTATCTTGAGAGTCAATTCTAAGGGACTGTGCACACAGTTTAGGTGGCTTCTCCTGGCCTATTGGGTTGCCTTGTAGCAGCAGTAGTACCTAAATGGAATGATGTGCCATCCAGCTCTGTTATCCACCATTCTAGATCAACTTTCTGCTTGATGGTTACTCAGAAAATCCAGTCGAAATATGACATAAAAGCTGCTGCCAATGTTGGAAGTACTTCCAAGGAAGCCCAGTAGTCTTTCTTACTTGCTCATAGATTACTGAATGAGTGCACATCACATCCCCTCACTCCTTACGCCACTCAGTTTGCAATGAGGCAAGTCCAAATTTCTTACACCAGGCACATATTGACTTACCATGGAAACCTGTGACCAATACTCAGGAAACACATATTCTTTCTCTTACACAGCTGGTCATACAATATCCGCCACTAATTTTGTACACAACTTTCCTCTGCTTACATTTATTGGGAACACTACACAGTGGCTGCAACATTACCATTTCTGTTTAATTTTGGCTCCATCTAGCCTTTGTATGTGAAAACCTCCACTGACATTGTTGGACCAAATGTGCAACTTGTTAATAATCCCACTCTGAGGTTTCCTGCAGTTGTGCTGAATATGCCCAGGCTAACCATACTTATAATGTGTGACTTATGTATTAAATACCCACCTCCTCTCTTTGGGACTGGTCACTACATCTATTTCTGACAGAGCTGCTACAGTTGCCACAACCTCAGTCAGTGATTTCAGAAACTCTGCTGGTACCTTAGGGAAAACTTCAGAACTCGAGCACATAGGAATGCATTCACTGCTCTTTAATGTGCTTCATGTAGGATGGCTTTATTGATGCTGTCATGTTCTGTAAGCTTATAGGTATTAGTATTTAGTTACCTTATACTGTCCACAAAACTTTATAAGGATTCCCCTTATCTCTGAGATAGACTATTTAGCTGTTTATGATAGTACCTAGAGATGTTTTTCCTCTGCCAGCACTCTAATAACCCTTCCCACAAATCCTGGAAGGAACAAACATCCTGGAACTTGTCACAGCACATAACATATTCCCTTGCTAAGCTTGATCGATCCATACTCGACAATTGCTTATTGTTCCACTGTAACTTTGTGGCTGTGTGTAGCTTGTCCATAAACATCAAAACTGCAGTAGCCACCAGAAAGATCACGGGAGGCACACATCGGCACGGCACGTCAAGGACAGTAGTTGCCGCAAGTAAAGTCCCGTCCACCAGAGGACACTCGAGAATTCGGCCGCGCCCTCTGCTGGCGGAACAACAACTCAAGCAGCATGGACCATGTCCAGTCAGTTTACATCGGGCCCAAGCAGACAGTTCCCGGTCTACAACATGTGAAGTGCAACGGACATTGTGAATCGTGTTACTACACAATTGGCGACGAGTAGGGTCGTTCTTTCGCGTGTTGCGTCGTTGTTCCAGTTTCGCAGCTTATCCGCGGCATGGAGGATTTAGTGCGGGTTTTAGTTGAGCAGCAGAAGGAACTCATGGCAACCATGACACAAGCGCTTCCGGCATTGCTCTCCACGCTGTCTGCTCCAGTGTCGTTCCCTCCTCCTTTTCCCCTGTATGACGAGACGGCGGAGGATTGGGACGCATATGAACATCGCCTTCGGCAGCATTTCCAGGCGTTTCATGTTGCCGATGCGGAGGTATGTCGTGCTCTTTTCTTGTCTTGGATATCTCCCTCACTGTACCAAGTTTTGCGGCAGCTAGTGCCGTTGCAGGAACACTCGTCCTTGTCTTTTGACGCATTGTGTTCATTGCTATCTTCCTATTATCACCACCGCACGCATATTGTGGCAGCTAGGGTCGAGTTCTATCAATGCAAGAAACAGCCCCATCAGTCTTACCTGGCGTGGGCCGCTACCATGAATGGTCTTAGTCGCAGGTGTCATTTTGTCACGGAGCAGTCGCGAGAATCGTATGCCCACGTTATGGTGCGAGACGTCATTGTTTGTTCGGCCCCTGATAGGGAGGTCCAGCAACGGGCCCTGCAGTTGGAAGACCCTTCCCTCGAGGAAGTCCTGTCCATTGCTCAATCGTATGAAGTCTCTCATGCCGCAGGTCAACAGTTGGAAGCGTGGTGTGACGTCGCGGCGGTTCAGGGCGGCGCGGCCGCATCCACTGCGTCCGGGGTGGACAAAGTGTGAGCGGTTCGATCCGGCCATTGCGGCCACTCCCGCACGGCATGTAAACAGAGTTCTGGCCACCGGCCCCTGTTACCATCCTGTGTGTCATGCTATGTACATCATGATCGGTCAGAGTGCCCCCAGCATTGGGCCGTTTGTCACAAATGTAATAAAAAAGGTCACATTGCTAAAGTTTGCCGCTCAGCCTCAAAGGAATGGAAGTAAGCGGGTACGGAGGACATGGACGTGGACATTCAGGAAGTTTCATCGGGCCAGGCTCCCGCCGCATCGGCACACAAGCTCTTTATCGAGGTGTTGGTTCGATCACGCCGACTACAACTGCAGGTAGATACGGGTGCGGCAGTTTCCTTGTTGATTGCACAAACTTACTCCGACCTTGGGTCGTTCCCGTTGGTGCCAGTTTACCGGCATCTCCGCGGTTATGGTAAACAGTTCATTACCCTACTGGGTCAATTCACTACCGATGTTACTTACAAATCAGTCACTCGGCCTCTTACTTTTATTGTTGCCAGTGATGCGAGCTCAGCTAACCTTTTTGGATTGGATGCCTTTCAAGCTTTCAGTTTTTCTATCACAGACACCATACAGTTGGTCTCTGAAGATGTTCCCTATCAATCGTTGGAATCTTTGGCCTCTGTCTTTAAGGATGTCTTTGAGGAAGGCCTGGGGCATGTTTCCGACTTTGAAGCTCACTTAACGTTGAAGGCGTCGGTTCGCCCGCGTTTCCTACACGCGAGGCAGATTTCCTTGGCTCTCCGCCCTCAGGTAAAAGCAGAGCTAGACCGGCTGACAGCCCTGGGGGTCGTTCTTCCCATTTCTTCTAGTGACCGAGCGAGGTGGCGCAGTGGTTAGCGCACTGGACTCGCATTCGGGAGGACGACGGTTCAATCCCGCGTCCGGCCATCCTGATTTAGGTTTTCCGTGATTTCCCTAAATCACTCCAGGCAAATGCTGGGATGGTTCCTCTGAAAGGGCACGGCCGTCTTCCTTCCCTGTCCTTCCCTAATCCGATGAGACCGATGACCTCGCTGTTTGGTCTCTTCCCCCAAAAAACCAACCAACCATCTTCTAGTGAGTGGGCTTCGCCCCTCATTATTGTCAGGAAACCCTTGGGAAAATTACGTCTTTGTGCCGATTTCAGGGCCACCATTAATTCCCAGTTGGTGGTAGACACCTTGATGAATTGTTCTCCGCCGTGGCAGGAGGCCAATATTTTTCGAAAATCGATCTTTTGGAGGCTTATCGTCAGATACCACTTGATGAGGACTCCAAAAGGCTGTCTGTCGTAAACACCCCATTTGGCCTTTACCAATACCGGCGGTTGGCCTTCAGAATATTCAGTGCCCCGCCGATATTTCAGCATTATCTTGAGTATGTCACATCGACAATCCCTCATTGTATTAATTACCTGGACGACATAATTGTCACAGGCTGCAGCATGGAGGAACACTTGCACAACCTTCGCACCCTTTTTCTCAAATTCAGGTCTGTGGCCTGCGTTGCAACCTGCGTAAGTCGAACTTCTTCCAACCGTCCATTGAGTATGTGGGCTACACCATCTCTTGGCACGGTGTCCAGCCGCTAGGAAGTTTGGTCCAAGGTATCGTCGACCTTCCACGGCCCGCTTCGCTGAAGGAGTTACAAGCTTTTTTTAGGCAAGATTGCCTATTACCACCAGTTCATTCCCAGGGCTTCCACCATAGCCCGCCCCCTGCACTGCCTTCTGTGCAAGGGTGTTCCTTTTGATTGGTTGCCTGCATGCGAGTGAGCGTTCATCTCGTTGAAGGGCCTCCTCACGTCAGCGCCTTGTTTGGTTACTTTTGACCCCAATAAGCCATTGGTCCTGGCTACAGATGCTTCACAGTATGGGGTGGGGGCGGTCCTGGCCCATTGCAACGCGGATGGCTCCAAGCAGCCACTGGCGTTTGCATCTAAAACTCTTAGTCCCGCGCAGGCCCATTATTTCCAGGTGGAAAAAGAGGCTTTGGCCATTGTCTACGCTGTTACCAAGCTTCACCCTTTCTTGTATGGCACGAAGTTTCAGTTAATCACTGACCATAAGCCATTAATATCGTTATTTGGCCCCGCCTCTCAGATTCCAGATAGGGTGGCCCACAGACTGCAGCGCTGGGCCTTGTTCCATTATGACATTCATTTTTGCCCTACTGGACAACATGCTAATGCCGACACTCTTTCCCGTCTTCTGGTGATCCTAAGTTCGATCGGGAGGAGATTATGTGTTTTCAGTTGGATGTGGCATCCCGCCAAGCAGTTGATGGCTTCCTGATCACTAGTTCTCAAGTCGCCAGGGAAATGGCAGCTGACCCGGTTCTCCAGCAAGTAGTTCACCTCGTTCAGCAGGGGTGGTTGTCCCGACCTCCAGGTCAGGCCTCGGACCCTCTTCGTAATTATTTTGTTCTACGAGACCGCCTCTCAGTCTTGGAAGGAGTTCTCCTTCTGGCTACTGATGATACAGCTCCTCGCGTGTTTGTTCCTGCAAGTTTGCGAAGGGAGGTCCTCACGTTATTACATGAGGGATACTGGGGTGTTTCCCGTACTAAAACCTTGGCTCGCAGACATGTGTACTGTCCCGGTATTGACAGAGAAATTGAGCACTTGGTGGCCGCCTGTTCCCAGTGTGCGAGCCAACAGGCGTCTCCCAGGTCAGCATTCTCTTCATGGCCGCCTGCAACCCAGGCATAGGAACGTGTTCACATAGATTTTGCGGGCCCGTTTCTCAATGGCTTTTGGCTCATTATCATTGATGCTTATTCCCGATTTCCATATGTGGTTCACTGCTTCTCAACCACTTCAGAAGTTGCAATCCAGGCACTAGCAAACATCTTTTCTGTGGAAGGTCTGCCAGTCACCCTGGTATCGGACAATGGACCTCAGTTTATTTCGCAGACCTTCCAGGATTTTTGTAGGCGCTTCGGTATTTGGCATGTTTGCTCTCCCCCCTTTCATCCACAATCGAATGGGGAAGCCAAGCACATGGTGCAAACACTTAAGACGCAGATGCAAAAGTATGTGCATGAATTTCCTGCAGAGGAGGTGTTGACGTTTTTCCTGACGGCATACTGGACCACACGGATGGGAGAACGCAGCCCTGCAGAGCTCCTCCACGGGCGCCAACCTAGGACTCTGGTGCACCTCCTCCGGCCTAGTCCTCGCCAGTCTTCGCAGAATGGGGTACTCGGCTTTCCACCGGATATGTCGGTCTGGGCACGTGAGTTTGGTCGCAATCCACGTTGGATACTGGCGGTGGTCCTGCATCGCAATGGCCGCTGGCTCTATACCTTGCAGGCGGGGGACTGGGAGGTACGTCGTCGCCAAAATCAGCTACGTCCACATTTGGGCACCCACCCTCCAACCCCTCGGGTGCTGGCCTCCCCATTGCCGGCACCCGTGTTGTTTTCTCAGGGGACGCTACCGCCCCTCCCACCTGTGACTCCACCACACTGCGATGGTTCTCCGCCTTGGCGGCCTCCAGTAGCACCAGCGCGGGCATCACCATCGTTAGAGATGCCCCGGCGAGAGCCGGCCCCCCTCGCAGGCCCGGTTTCTCAGGAGGCTGGCTCACCTGTGGTCATCCCTTCCCCATCGTCCCCACCACTGGGTCTTGCCCCTCCCGAGGTGGACTGGGATCCGGAGTTTGATGGCTTGTCGCTCGTTCTGTCCTGGGCTGCGGTGGTGGGACGACGGGGGCCTCTTCATGTGGGTCACTTCCAACCGTATTCGAAGGTTCCGGCTCGAGGGTTGGCAGATCCCCCCCGACTCCAGCCTTCCAATGGACTCGGTGGTTATCGCTACTGCACGATGCTCCACCTTCCGACGCAGTGAATCACAGTGGCTTCACCCCCCGAAGGAGGAGGAGTGCAGTAGCCACCAGAAAGATCGCGGGAGGCGCACATCAGCACGGCGCGTCAAGGACAGTAGTTGTCGCAGGTAAAGTCCCGTCCACCAGACGACACGCGAGAATTCGGCCGCGCCCTCTGCCGGCGGAACAACAACTCAAGCAGCATGGGCCGTGCCCAGTCAGTTTACATTGGGCATGCCAAGCGGACAGTTCCCAGTCTACAACATGTGAAGTGTGACGGACATTGTGAATTGTGTTACTACAAAAGCATCTTCCCTACTTGCCTAAACAATCACTGATGTGGCAGTGCTAACATCTAAGAAGGGTATGAGTACACTAGGAGAGGCTGTCTCCTTCTCTTCTTCTCTAACTGCTCTGGTTCCTTGTGCAACTCAAAGCTGTCATCTCACATCTGGGTGACTGCTCCTGGATGGTCACGTTCTTACTCTCAGTACCTGATGTCATCTTGCTCAAAATGTGTTACCATCAGACGCTGAAAGGAAAACAACTACACAAGGAATACCACTAAGTGGGAGGGGCGGGGGGGGGGGGGGGGGGAGGAGGAAAGACCCAACAAGCCCATACAATATTTGTAATTGGCACTTACTTGCACACTTCTGCTGAACACTGTCAATGAATTGCATTTGCATCTGGATGCGCCATTGTTGCTCTGCATTTTCAATGTAAATGATGTCCAACACCACACGTAGCCCCCACTATCTCTTCAGACACCAAATGTAACACTGTAGGATGACAACATCTTAGGTTCAGCTTACAGTGGAGATCCAATGCCATGTCCAACAGACAGGGGCAAGCATCAAACCCACAGTCCCATTGGGAAAGTGATGTTGTATACCTTCCTGTGGCTGCTATTCCTCGTTGTGGCATGGAAGCAGAGTGATGGAGCTGCATCAGTTGCTGGTGCTGCAGACTGGAAGGGCAATACTGCAAGCTCAGTGTGTTGGTGGCATGCCCCAACAACAACTGGTGATGCATCCAGAGAGAGAACATTGGTCTCCAATATCTGACTGGTGGTGCTTGGTGACAGTAGACACTATGCGTATCGGTGACTAGAAGGGTCTTAGTTCAACCCTCAGTCCATCAGAGCTGATGCCAAAGTACAGACATTTGATGTATTTTCATTTGGGGAATGTTTATGTAGCTCATTTGCATTTTTAATCCTCTTAAACAATGGAAAATCTGGGATGTAGTAATGACATGAAGCGGCTAGATTAGATTGCTGCTTACAGCATATAAGAGGTATTGAGCAGAAAAAAGGCACATTGAAAGAAGACTGCTAGACATTATAAGCTATAGGACAGTGTCCTCCTCCAGATATAGAAAAATGCACGCAAGCCGTAGCATTTGGCAATGTGTATTGTGTTATGGGTGTATAAGTGTGTGTGTGTGTGTGTGTGTGTGTGTGTGTGTGTGTGTGTGTTAATGTGTGTGTGTGTTTTTTTAAACATTATCTGATGGCATACAGTATCTAACAGTCGTCTGTCAGTATGCTTGTCTGCTGCTCACTGATGAGTAGCAATCTGTCCATCTCATTTTGTTGTTATTTAGTCATCTTAATTTAGAAACAACAGTTTTCAATAATGTCAAAAATTGCAGTTAAAGTTTGTTATGCATTGGAACTGCTTTTACAATGATTTTCTAAGTATAGTTTATGATTATGACTTTAGATCTGGGGAAACATTTTTGCACTTACAACAGTAGTTTCAGCATGAGAATAAATTTTTGTATGAACAACAATATTAGAGAAGGAAAGTGGCTACTCACCATATAGTGGAGATGCTGAGTCACGATGGGCACATCAAAAAGACTCACACAATTATAGCTTTCGGCCATTAAGGCCTTTGTCAGCAATAGTCACACATACACACACTCAGGCAAACACAACTTGCACACACGTCTGCAGTCTCAGACAACTGAAACCACACTGTGGGCAGCAACACCAGTGCATGATGGGTGTGGCGGCTGGATGGGTGTAAGGAGGAGGCTGGGGAGGGGAGGGGGAGGGATATTATGATGGGGGGTGGTGGACAGTGAAGTGCTGCAGTTTAGATGGAGGGCAGGAGAGAAGGTGGGGAGGGGGAGGGAGGTAAGTAACAGAAAGGAGAGAAATAAAACGAAATTAGAAGACTGGGTGTGGCGGTGAAATAATGGCTGTGTAGTGTTGGAATGGGAACAGGGAGGGGGCTGGATGGGTGAGGACAGTGACTAATGAAGGGTGAGGCCAGGAGGGTTACGGGAACGTAGTGTGTATTGCAGGGAAGTTCCCACCTGCGCAATTCAGAAAAGCTGGTGTTGGTGGGAAGGATCCATAAGGCATAGGCTGTGAAGCAGTCATTGAGATGAGGAATATCGTGTTTGGCTGCATGTTCAGCAACAGGATGGTCCATTTGTTTTTTGGCCACAGTTTGTCGGTGGCCATTCATCTGGACAGGCAGCTTGTTGGTTGTCATGCCTACATAGAATGCAGCACAGTGGTTGCAGATTAGCTTGTAAATCACATGACTGGTTTCACAGGTAGCCCTGCCTTTGATGGGATAGGTGATGTTAGTGACCGGACAGGAGTAGGTGGTGGTAGGAGGATGTATGGGACAGGTCTTGCATCTAGGTCTATTACAGGGGTATGAGCCATGAGTAAGGGATTGGGAGCAAGGGTTGTGTAAGGAGGTGGTGGGAGACTGGAAAGATAAGGTATGGGAGATTTGTGTTTGTACAAGGTTGGGAGGATAATTATGGTCAGTGAAAGCTTCAGTGAGACCCTCAGTATATTTTGAGAGGGAGTGCTTGTCACTGCAGATGTGACAACCATGGATGGCTAGGCTTCATGGAAGGGACTTCTTGGTATGAAATGGGTGGCAGCTGTTGAAGTGGTTTAGTAGGTTTGATATGGACGGAGGTACTGATATAGCAATCTCTGAGGTGGAGGTCAACATCTAGGAAGGTGGCTTGTAGGGTTGAGTAGTACCAGGTGAAGCAAATGGGGGAGAAGTTGTTGAGGTTTTGGAAGAATGAGGATAGGGTGTCCTCACCTTCAATCCAGATTGCAAAGATTTCCTTCTCCAATATTGTTACATTCCATCCTGGATTTTCTGTTGTTTGATTTTTGTGTGAATAATATTTCGTGAATACAATGAAATTAAGTTCTTAGTGATGTCTCTGAAATTCTTCCGCTGTTTGTAATCCTCAGCAACAAGAGTTGCCAAGTGGATAAGAGAATCATAGAGAAGTCCATTACCACATCTTACTTATCCTGAAGGAGCTACTCCATTTAACCTTACCAGAAGATCAAAACTTTTTACCTTGTTAGTACCTATCTGTTTTTGTACAACATGTAGAAATCATATTCTTCAGGTGCAGACAGCAAACAAAATTGTGTCATCTTGCTAATCCTTAAAATATTACCCAAGAAATGTTATATTAAAAGTGAACAATAAGTATGCAAAAAGTAGCTCATTTCTTGTGTTGATGGCCTTCCATCTTACTATAATTTTATGTAGTAGTCAGATCATAAAAAGATCTGCACGTGGTTGAGGATCTCTTCTATTCAGTGTCTTTTGAATTTACATCATCTCTTGTCAGTGCAGATACCACTGTGTTGGTCAGTCAGGCCATACAGGTTCCAAATGTTGTAGACAACACCAGCGGCACATTTGTCATTTTAGCAAGGTGAGTGGTAGAGGCTACCTGCCAGGCAACCATAGTTCATTTTTGAGTGTCACATGCTCACTTTGTTGCCTGTTTTGTAGTTAGTTGCTGTGTCTTGTGAAGCATGGCTGTCTGGTAGCCTGGCAGCACTGCTCTCCCCCTCCCCCCACCAATGAAATCTGCAAATCATGAAGTTATTTTAATTGGAATAAAAGTTATGTTATATTGCTTTCAGCTGTTACTGTTTTATATTATTATTGCAGTTTTGGCATTTGTGCCATTTCCAAGCATAAGATTTTTGACATACAATTTGTCATCAACCTGTATGTCAAAAATCTTTTGCTTCAAAATGGCACAAATGCTGAAACTGCAGTTGTGAAATAAAACAATAAACTCATTTAAAACTTCCAGGCTATTAGACCGTGGTCGATGTATAACACTTTCTTCTAACATTTCCTCTCCGACTGCGTGAGACATCTTCAGAGGTAAAATGGAGAACTGCTACCTTATCTCAAATGAGTGCCGAATACATAGGTAATGTAGAGGGCACCACAGTCTATCATGTGACATTGGTTATGAGATTGTCTCTGGAAATGCTAACATGCTCAATTCAAAGTGATCAATCGTTATTCTTACGTTGCAAAGTTGACATCCAAATTTTATCTGATTTAACACCTTCATCTTTTCTATTAAAATTATTATGATGTTTATAAATTTAAGTAGCCTCTCTGTACATATGTGTATAATAATGAGGTATTTTCAATATAACACTCATCTCAGTGAATTTTATTTCATGATCCCCCCTCGCTGTAGTAAAGATGTTCCACTATGGATGATTCATCTGTATGTCCCAGGTGCAATTCCTCTTGTGTTCAGCGAGACGAGTTAGCATTCCTTTTTGTGGTATCAATATAAACTAGTCCACAACTACAAAGAATTTTATGTACACCTGGTGTAGCCACAGGATATTGTATGTCTTTTGACGCTCTTAAACATTCCTTTGTCTTCTGGAGGGTCTGAATGCAGTTTCCACACTGTACTTACTCAACCCTATCCCAATGTGATTTGTAATTATACTGATGAATGGAAGGAAAACTTTCCCTTTGAACAGCCATCTTTCCTCATCGGTCTTGATTCTCTCTCTAGAGTGAAATGCTCTATCTGTCTCCTTGTTAGAATAACCATTCTTCTTAAATGTTGACTGTAGATGTTCAGGCTCATCTTTTAAGTAGATTGGTTCACAAATTTTATGCACCAAACTACCAAGTTTTTAATCATACCTCTTTTTAGACTGATGTGGTCCTTATGCAGGTAACAGTCACTAAGTGTGGCTTTTCTGTATACTATATGGGTCAATGTCCAGCCCCTCACTTGTTAACAAACATATCCATGAAATTCAGCTGGCCTCTTTTCTGTCTCCATAGTAAATTGTATCTTGGGATTGCTACTGTTGAGATGTATCAGGAAGACATCCAGTTCCTCTGCACCATGTGTCCATACTACGAAAGTATCATCGACATGGCTGTCTGCAATGCCTGTTGTTCAAAGTTCTCCATAAACATATTGGCAACAGCCAGATTAAGAGGACAAGCCCATAGGCAACCCATCAATCTATTCATAAAAATCATTATTGTTTCAAAAATAGGCCGTGGTGTGGCAGTATCTGAATAAGTCCACAATATCTGCTGGAAAAGTATTATCTGTACATGAGATAGCTTTGTTTACTGGATTCATGGTAAATACCAACACGGCATAAAAACTAACAACGCTATCACCTTTTTCCCACATGCATTTCTTTTAATTTGTCTATGAAATGAATTTTTAATATTACTATCAGTTCCACAACGTAAAGTTGCAGTAGTGAGGCAAGGTGTCTAGCTAATTGATGAATGGGAGACCCTACAGCCCTCACAATAGGTTTCTTAGGAATCTGTGGCTTGTGCACTTTGGGTAATCCATAGAGCCTAGGCAGAAACACCTTTGTTTTGCAGAGTAGCATGTTATCGTCAGAGGAGAGTGAAGAAGCTTCCACCATTCAATTAATGATTTTTAAAATCTTTGCAGTTGGATCCTTCTGAATTTTTTTTTATAATTAGTGGAATCCAAAATATTATTAATCTTTCCATGATAGTCCTCACTCCTCGTCAGGACCGTGGAATTACCATTGTCTGCGGTAAGAAAGATAATGTTTTTATCTGCATTGATATCCCTCAGTGCTGTCCTTTGTGCTTGTGACACATTTCTGTTAGGTGGCTTACATGTACGTAAATTTCTAGCTGTTTCCATCCTAATTACATCAGCCAATTGCTGTGGAAGCTGATGGATCCCTGTCTCAATATTTGCTATAATATCTTCCGTGGATACTTTTAAAGGCGTCATAGCAAAATTATTTCTTTTGGTTGAACAGAAATTTCAGCTTCAGTCAAATTTTTACCAGACAGATTAATAACAGTTCAAGAATTATCCTCAATTGAAGCTACTGACTTTTCTTCTGTAGACTAGCGAACTTCTTCTTCTGTGTATTAATTGATGTCGCTGCTGTAATTTTCATAGTCCTGAATGTTAGACCATCAACTGTATTCCAGTCACAACATGCATAGCATTACTAATAATGTCAACCTTGCAATGTAAGAATGACAGTCCATTACTTTTAATTGAGAATGTTGGCCTTATCAGTGGTAATGTCATAGCTGACATCACATGATAGATTGTGCTGCCATCTACACTGCCTATATATTTGGCACTCCATCAAGTTTTGGTTGCAGTTCACCATTCTATCTCTGAAGATGTCTCCTGCAGTCAGAGACGAAACTTTAGGAGAAAGTTTTATACATCGAGCACAGCCTAATAGCCTGAAATTTTAAATGATGTCAGTACCAGCCGTGAAAGCTTACATTTTATGATAAAACAATAATAGCTAAAAGCAATGTGACATGTTTTTTCTTTCTTTTTTTTTTTTTAATTATGGAAGCTATGGACCCCTATTTAAAAAAGTAATTAATGATCATAATTTAGAAAAATCAGCAATTGATGAGTGTTCTTTCATGAATAAACATAGAGTTATGTTTGATAACATAAAAATCTTGCCTGATGTGTTGGCATATGGGAATCTCTCATGAAAAAGGCAGTATAGGTCAGGAGGTACAGCTATAGCTTGTGCTGGGACAGGAGCTATAATTTTAAGGGTGCATGGAGTTGGGCTCTTGACATTGGAGATTACAGAGAAATTCATCGAGTTGAGCTGTTTATGTTCCAATAAGTGCTATTAGTACAAGAGATACTGCAGTCTCTGGCAACATGTTGTCACAATGACGTAGGTTGACCAGTTGTCGACCTATCACAAAGCCACAACACAGCAATTATGACAATCAGTTGTTCCTGACAAACAAAACTCAGTATTGTGATTTCACTTAGTATGAATACTGAAATTATTTTGCACATTTAATGTTTTTGTTTCTTACTCACACTTGACTTGCCAGGTTAGTTTGTTTTTCTCTAATAATATTCCCAGCATGTAACACTGTAAACTTGGGGATTCAGTGGATTGTGATTCTTTTGCAAATTGTTATGTCCACTTTGCAAGTTGCAGATGGTCGTCAAGGGATTTAAGGGATTTATTTGTTTCAACTGCACTTTTTTTTTTGGAGAGAAGTATCCCAAAGTGTAAACACTACATAATTGCCTTTGCTTCACGTCATTCTCACAGCAGATGGACCTGAGTGACTTGCCTAACTCTGTTTTTCAACCTTCCCCAACCAGTCCCTTTTTCCTCCAAAAAGGTGGAAGCTAGGGTTACTATTTTCTACATTTAAATGTTCCTGTTAGCAGCACTAGGAATTGTACCTCATGAAGTTCTGCCCAGGCATTCTGTATCTTCATAATTTTATCATTGTTTAAATTTTACAATAGCAGCAACAGAAAAATCTCTTAGAGTGTGTGGAGTGGTAAAGACTTGAATAAACAACAGTGGCTTATATTTATATGCTTTTAATGTTCACCTTATTTTTCTATTTGTGCAGTATTGAGAAACATCTACTTGAAAATAATAGTGAATGCTATTCATCAATTAGAGGTAATGATAAACAGTAATGTATAGAAGATAGGAAAACATTAATAGTGGCTATGTGTGGTAACGCAAATGTATTTGTGGTAACACAAATGAAGGATTAGTGTGAAAGCTAAGCTGTCTTTTTTACATGCAACTTTTTTTTAATACCATATCTACTTTGTGAATAGTGACATATTATCATCTATGCATATTACATTCCACCCTGGAAAATCCAGGATAGATTGTAAATGTATAATGAAATATTGTTATATTCCACCCCATAATTTAGATTAATGTTTCCACCTAAAGGTAGTTATTAAACATTTTGGTATGTGCTCAATTTTAATGTTCCAATCTTGTTATAAATTTTTCTTAACTTTGTCCATACTCTCCTAACTGGATTTTGTTTCAGCCAAATATTGTAATTGATGCCAAAATAGGGTGTCTATGGTAAGTGAAATTAAACACATTTTTTAACTGTTTCATTTTTATGTTGAGGACTGATGAAATAGCTCACATTTTCTGATAAAATCCAGTCTAAATACGTTTTCATGAATTGCTTGTGTCACCATCGTGAAATGTTTTCAATGTAACCTAATCACTACATCAGAACATCCACCAATTCCTCCGTCACTTAAGTGTGTGCTCAATTTGTCCTTTCCTGTGGAAATCCTCACAGTGTGAAGTGAACATAAAATCTTGATAAAATTTTCTTAGGTGATAAGCGAGTGGTGGCATCATCTTGTTGCAACATTTCAGTGAGTTTCATACCCGTCTTTGCCTGAAGATGGTGGGTACAAAACTCATTGAAACATTGTGAGAAGATGACGCACCCCTCAGCTGATCACCTGAGAAGATCTTATCATTAGAATATGTTGAGAAAGCTGCAATCACAGGTAAAATTTAAAATTGCTCACTGGCTCATATTTGTAAACCTCTCTTAGTTGATTGTAAAATTATGCTGCTACCATGACTCATCTATCCAGAAAAAAATCACTTGTCAGCTCTCATCAAATGTGGTGGCTATTTGGATTAAGCTTGCCATCACATACACTCATCACCAGCAGTACAAAATAATATGCACATAGCATTCATTCCTAGTATTTTATACTGAGGACTGTGGTCAGAATAGTGCCTGCACTGCAAAGTTGTTAGTACAATCATAACTTGATTTGTGGATGGCATGTCAAAGAAATAATTATTTCCAAAAATCAAGCATCGTTGGGAAAAGCGGAAAGGGAAGAGACACAGTTGGCTCACTGTAAAAGAGTTCTGGGTACAAAAGTTCATTAACTGTAATTGTTGGGTAGAGTGGAAGAATCATGCCAGAAGCACTCTGTGGACTGCAGCTATATCACTTGCCACTGTGTCATTGCTAAATGGGGTGTGAACACACAAGGTATGCAGGATGATAAGAGAGAGGTTGAGAGAGGGGGGGGGGGGAGAGAGAGAGAGAGAGAGAGAGAGAGAGAGAGAGAGAGAGAGAGGGGGGGGAGGGAGGGAGGGAGAGAGGGGGGGGGGAGAGAGAGAGAGAGAGAGAGGGAGGGAGGGAGGGAGAGAGAGAGGTGCTGCGCCTTGGCCACCATAATGTGTGGTGAGATGCCTCACCTGGTATGAGCACTCTGTACAAAAGTCAAAAATTTTATAATGAGTCCTGGTCCAGCATACAGTTTTAACATTTCAGGAAATTTTGTTTGAATACAATTTGTAGAAAAAATGACATTCCATTTCCAGAGACAGTTATTGACCTATTGTAAGGTATTATTACTTTTTTTTTTACTCAGTCACTTTTTTTGTTACAACCACAACCAGTTTCAGCCTTCAAAAGCCATTTACAGATTCTAAGGGTGCCATTAGATGAATAAGGATTCATGCATTGTCAAATAAAGGTTGAAACCAGTTATGGTTGTATTTTAAATTAAGTGGTTAAGTAAAAAATAAAAAAATAATACCTTATAGTTTGTAGTTTGGCAGTTTTCAGGCTGAGTTACACATTATTACCATTACAGGGCTATCAGACATTTACATGTTCTCTTGTTTCCTACCTTTAACAAATATTGTAGATGCTTAGAGATGAACTGGAAAAATTACGATATCACCCCATTCCCCTCCACTAAATGTTTCTAAACACCTTTATCAGCCTTTGTTAATAGTCTATTAGAATTTTAAGACTTTGTGAAATTACATTGACAGCTCAGGGTTTGTTTTAGGTATGTTGAACTTAATCTGGAGCCACTGGTAGAGCTAATACCTGACAGGTGTTTGCTTGTGGATTTCCTCATGCAGCGCAAAGATTCCAAGTCAGTCATCATCCAAGTAGGTGTGTTTTATGTACCTATTTTTTTCTTTCTCTGAGTTATATGCATATTTTAATTAAATGTAAAAGTACCAGTGATACTTTTTAATTTTATTTATTATTCTTGTGCACTGATAGTATCAGGCTGTAACATACTTTATGTATTTTCTCCTCTCAGGTTTTACAAGATATTTTAAAACCCACAGAACAAAACCGTGCTTATCTTGTAGTCATATCAGAGCTATTTGATCACTTGAATGATGTTTACTGGAGTTTTTTGGAAGTCGAAATGCAGAGCCAGGTAAATATATAATCATTAAAAGAAATCTCCCATTAAACTCCACAATCCTTGGTATACTATGTGGTGGAGAGTACTTTTCATTTATTTGTCACTTCTTTCTCTGTTCTACCTACAAATGGAACACAAGAAAAATGACAATGCCTCTGTACATAATCCAGTATTTTAAGCCCTTATACAATAAATTAATTTTACTGTCTGCCTTGAATGTTGGTATGGACTTTTCTGACAAGAGCAGCATATCTCAACATCTGAAGCTTATCTGCCACAGAGGTTGCATATGAAACTCTTGTATGGCCTATACTGTTAAAGTGTGAGAGATGCGTATCATGTTGGACCAACACCTCATTGAGTGTATACAGTGAAGTACAGAATGAGCAGTCACAGTTGTCCAACATGTATCTTTCTGTCTGCAGCAGTGTGTGCATTGTTTTGAAACTCCTTGCAAATTAAAACTGTGTGCCAGACTCGGACTAGAATCTCAAATGTTGCCTTGTGCAAGGAATCTCTTACCAACTGAACTACACAGGCATAATTCACAACCCATCCTCAAGGTGTCAGGTTTGAGCCCCTGTCACTACACAGTTTTCATCTACCATGAAGTTTCATAGTGCAGAGTCCACTGCATACTAAAAAGATTCATTCTGGAGACAATCCCATAGACCACAGTTTAGCTGTTTCTTTGCATATCCTTTCTTCCAAGGTTTGCATGATGGCTTCTGTCAAGTTTGGAATGCTGGAGCGGGTACTGGCAAAAATATAGATTAGAGACCAAGTTGTGTGCAATGCCTGCATAGTTCAGTCTGTAAAAACATTGCACATGAGGACACTGGGTCCTAGTCTTTCACACAGTTTTAACCTGCCAAGAAGTTTCAAAGGTTTGGTTGCCTCACAGGAAAATATAATAGAGATACGAAAAATAACAAATGGCTGGCTGTTGCATAAGGATTCCTAATACATTCCAAAAATTTACTCATAAAATCCAAGAAATAGTTCCAGAACAGAAACAAAATTCTTCACCTTAATTTTTTTGGTCCCAGTGACACTATGAAGGTAAAATTAAAATAACTAATGCTCCACCTGAGGCACATAAGCAGTTATTCTTCTTGTAGTCCACGTGCATATGAAATAGAAAGAAACCGTAATACCTGATATAATATAGAGTATCCTCTACCATTCACTTTATAGTGATTTACAGAGTACAGTAGAGAAGATTTAGGCTTTATTATCATTTTTCTTTGCAGCTTTTTTGTGATAATATTCTTGAA
This sequence comes from Schistocerca americana, assembly GCF_021461395.2. Taxonomy (NCBI): domain Eukaryota; kingdom Metazoa; phylum Arthropoda; class Insecta; order Orthoptera; family Acrididae; genus Schistocerca; species Schistocerca americana. The sequence goes on along the minus strand of NC_060121.1, from coordinate 959,161,120 downwards.
CATGACGTAATTTTCTAACCTATATTAATGTAATTTGGAATTGTTTGTCACTAAGTCTTGTAACAAAAACTATGTTAACCAGATGGGAACCCCGGCATCAACTGGTCTGAGTGTAAGTTCAGCCAAACCTACTGTCCCTGCAGTACCAAAGGCATCTGTTGTCATAGACCAGGCTGATCTGTACACAAATGTCTTTTCAAAATATGCTGACCACAGTAAGGAAGAAGAGACCAGAGGTATACATTCTGATGTTAATACTTCATTTTTTCCAGAGTTATATATATGTATATGAGGACAAAATATTTTGGAATGCTAGATTCAAATATAATACACCATGATAGTTTGAATAGTTCATTTTTATCTGGCACTTGTATTAACGTTATCGGCAGTAGAAGAGAATTACTCATTAACTATTTGACCTTTTGGAAGCTTAAGTCATGTGTTTTGTATTCATTCTTTAATTTTCATTTTTTTCATCTTTGTTTTTCTGATTTCCATTTTTTATGAACTTAGAAGAAACTCTCCATTACAAAAAAATGTGTATATCTATGTTGTGGATACTTCTTTTCTAGAAGTGTAGAAATACTTTGAAGGACTGGGAAGGAGCAGATACTATTATAAATTAACGAGTGCTAAGTCTGAAATCAAGACAGAAATATGAACTTTTCATTTAGTTCTGTTACCAGCACCTTCAAATGAATGTGAGAATGATGAAGAGATGGGAACAGTTATGATAATTTTGATTTTGATTACATGATTTTCACCTTCAGATGTTCGATGGAAGGCATGCAACATATCAAATAAGGTGCAGAGTAAGTGAGAATAAAAACAAAAGGCCAAGTATTGTATTGTTGCTGACAACTAGTGGGAGATGAAGTGTGCAGAAAACTCAGGAAACTAAAGAGTTAAGACACCCATTTGATGTTACAAAATATAATCAACTCTCCAGATTCAAAGGAAGTTAAGAGAATGATGTGGAAAATCGCATAACTATACTTGCAGCATATTTTTGAAATGAAAACCGTTTACGACATCAAATGGCAGTCATGGCACTAGCTACATTAAATTACCTATAGAACACTACTCATTCACATGTTTGTTCAAACTTGCCAACTGTATTTATAAGATATAAACATCTTGTAGCAGAGATAGCTCTTCTGAACTGAAATTATCGTATTCTGAGAAATGCACACACAAAAAATAATGTTTTGTCTGTAGTGTGTGTATATGAAGTAGAAGGACAGGACTGTGTATGGAGTAGTTATTACACATTGTGCATTAGGTGAAACATTTCCTGGAATAAAAATTATGACATATTCTAGGATCATTTAGCAAAGATGATGATCATAGTATCGAATTGTTTTATTGGTGGATTCACAGCAGCAGCTTATATTTCTCAATATGTGGGTATTCCTATAGTTTCTATAAATCAAGGAAAATTTAAAACAATAATGACAGCTTAAAAAATTTTATGTTGAATGTAACAAAACTTAACCAATATGAGAACAAAGTTGTCAATATTACTGTAGCATTAAAACATAATGAATACTCGAAATTTTGGTGACAATCTTCCTCATCTTCATCAGGAACAACTGACTGGCATCATGGCTGTAAGGGGGATCATGTTTTGTCTACCATGCAGTTGGTGCCTGCTGGAACATGAAATTCTTTGCAGTCTCTCAGTATTGAGAGCCCTCATCCATGCACTACTAAGATATTGTGCACCATTAAGATTGCTGTCCTGGTTAAATTTGTTGTTGCACATTCTGATTTCTACGGCTGCTTTGGTGACAACTGTCCCAGTATACATCAAATGAATTTGCAATTGTGAAAGAGGCCAATCGTTGGCTGTAGAATGAAATGACTGCAATGAAAATTTGTGCCAGACCTGGATTTCCCACTTATCGCCTGCAGTTGCCTTACCATTCGGCTATCCATGCACGACTTACGGCCAGACCCAAACTTCCATATGTTATCAAACATGCGTCTGTGATGTGTACTCATACATCATTATGTGTGTTCCCAAACAGGTCAGACATTGTACTTGAAAGTCACTTGCCGGGTAGCGACAGATAAATATGATATTGCCATGCCTGCATTATTCTGATTACAATGCAAAGTTCCTTTGGACATTTATGCATGTCCAAAGGAACTTTGCATCATAGTAACATTTCCAATAGGTTGATTTATAGAACAAGATTTTATTTCACCAAACATAATTTTATTATTGTTTGTGAGGCTGTGCTTAGCAACTGTTGATTTTCCCAAAGTTCAGAAACTGTACAATAGACTAACTGGCACAACTACTTCCACATGGATATGGAATATTGAAAAATCCAAGGATCCATAGATCAAAATGTCCTGAATCAAGCCTAGCATGTCTTTTGACTTCTTAAGCACACAGAAAATAGATATTAGGCATTGTGTGCTCATGACCCTACCTATTTTGCAGTTGGTAGTCCCGAAGGAAGGAAGGAGCACTATAGATGTATCATCTTTAAATTGCTGAGCATCCTTACAACTCCCTTTCTTGGAGAGGATTAACCTTGTACCTCAACCTCAGTAGCCATTCTTTTAGGACCGTGCTTCAGTTTTTATGTCAAAATTAGGAAAAGATGTACTTCTGCGTACTATTCAGCCCAGAATAGTATTTTCATATGCTGCTTGATTAAATCATCAGAGAGACCATAAATATTACAATGTACAGCAATAGCTTTTACTGAGGCAGTGACTAAAATCTCTTTGGTTACATGAACATGGGTTGTCAAAATTGAGAGTCTATTGAGAAATTCCTGGAGCAGTTAATGTTTGAGAGGGTGCCACAGCATACCAGAGACCAGAGACTCTGGCAGCATGATGACAGTCAGATGTTCCCAAGTAAGTTGGTTATCCCAATCTGTGAAGATGCATTGCCCAAAAACTTGAAATAGGGGAGATAATTCATGTACTCACAAACTTTCGTACAGTCTCAGGAGGGAGTACTATAGAAACATAGTAAAAATCAAGACCTTTGTTGGTCAGGAAGTGGGGGGCTAATTTGGAGGTAACTTTTTTAATGTTTTTCTTGAATAACTTGTAAACCATGGACCATAGCAAAAACATATAACAGCACAAAATTAAACTACATTAAACTTAGTACAAAAAGGTCCTAATCATTTTTAATGACTGATAATTTGTGGAATGTAGGGGATTGTGTGTTTTGTATAAGTCCAACAAAGGCCTTTTGGCCGAAAGCTTACTTGCTGACAGTCTTTTGTTATTCCTATCTGCAGCTCAGCATCTCCACCATATGGTGAGTAGCAACTGTCGTTTTCATAATATTGAAATTATTAAAAACAGTGTTTTAATATATAAAATAAATTTTTGCTATTGAATGAAGTGGGTTAAGAACAGATATTAAATTTGTGTACCACATCTAAGTGCAATAGAACTTTATTAAGGGATAAATTGTGTTCATGTGGTGTAATGGGTTGAAGGGAGGAGGGGGGGGGGGGATAGTGAAGGTCAGTGGAATGTGGTCATGCACTTTCCTACTTTGTGGGACTGTAAACTCATGACAGAGCAGGCTGCTTCCCACTCTCTCTACCCCATATGTCACAAGAAATATTTTATACCAACAGCTCCATTACACGTCTTACAAGTCAGTGGCTATGCAGTGTGTAGGCACATCTGAAGTTGTGTGTTTCAACAAAATGTGTCAATGGAATGTGGATATGAGTTACTAATAATACTAATTCAAGAAATAAGTATGGGACAAAATGTATGCAAATCTGTGCAGTCTGTTCTATACTTGTAATGGGGAAACTGATTCTTAGTCATTCTGTATGTTTATTGAGTGAGTACTTATGTGCTGTTATTGAATGAGTTCATATAAACAGTGGCTGAGAAGTGTTTAATTTGTAAGTGTGATGTCAACAGTGACCTATTTAATGTTAATGGAACAGAGACTGGATTGATAAATCCAAGTAACTTGAGAAAAGATGGGAATGCTGAAGTTTTCAGGGACTATGAGCATTTTTTTCATGCATATTGCAGGAAAGAGTTCACCAGAGCTGACTTAATGAAAAAATTTCTGAGAGAAGCTCTTTCAGAGACACAGTCTGAAATGTCACATGGAGCCCCACTTTTACATTCAGCTGAAGTGAAATGTGGTTTTAAAACTGTCTGTTTTGTGTTAAAGCTGTTGAGGATGAATTTGTTGGTAAACAGATGGCAAATCTCAACAGTTGCAACAAAAAGCTTGCACTGCTCAGTCCTTCACTTAGGACAATATAAATACAGTTCTTGCACAGGAGAGGAAAGTTTAACTGGGAGACACTATCCAAAGAAATACATGCTTTGTGGGGATCGACGCACTGTAGGTGCAAAGTATGAACTGATACCCAAAATATCCGAGAATTTTATAATAAAACTGTACTTACCTCCTAATGTCCTCTATCACCTTCAAAGTAGTCACCTTTGGTGTGTATGCAACAATTCCAGTGGTGTTCTCATTTTTGGAAGCACTTCTGGAAGTCTGCAGGACCCATTGCAATTGCTCTTGGATATCTTCAACTGAGCCAAAATGTCGCCCTTTCAGTGCGATTTTCATCATCAGAAACAAGTAGAAATCATACGGGGCTGGCAAGAAGGAAGGGTGGGGCACCATTGCCATGTTGCATTTGGTCAGGAATTCCTTCACAGTGAGCAAGGTGTGTGCAGGTGCATTGTCATGGTGCACCAACCAATCTTTATTTTTCCACAACTCTCATCAATGCACCAAACATTTTCTCTCAGTCACCTCAAAACCTCACTGTAAAACTGCCCATTGACAGTCTGACCAGGTGGAACAAACTCCTTAAGCACTATTGGCCAAATGTCAAAAATAAGGTCAGCATTGACTTCATGTTGCTGTGAACTTGTTGAGGTTTTTACAGCCTTGGAGATGATGTCATTTTCCTTTATGATGGCTGCTGTTTTGTTTCAGAGTCACAACTGTAGATCCAAGATTCATCACCTGTTATGACTCTGGATAAGAATTTTGGACACTCTCAAACTCTTTGTTGCAGCTCAGTGCACATCTGAATACTGAGGTTTTGTTGGTTGATGCCGAGAAGGCGAGGGACAAACTTTTCTGCAATTCATCTTGTCTTTATTTTGTTGGTTAGAATTTGTTGACGTGTACTGTATAACAGCCCAAATCTGCTACAAACATAGTGAATTGTCTGCCTATGGCCTTTGTGAATCACATCACGCACTTTGATGGTAATTTCTGGTGTTGTGCGTATTGACTGTCAACCACAATTTTTGTCATCTTGCACAGATTCTCGGCCTTCCTTGAAGTACTTGAACTACTCAAATATTCTTGCTTGACCCAGTGCACACTCAACAGATGCCTCTGTCACCATGGTTGGATTTCAGCTACAGTTTTCTTCAACTTGAAACAGAATGAATTCCAAAACCATTGCTCCTTGTTGTTATCTGTTTCACAATTCACAGAAGCACTGAAACATGCACCTCAACAACTTACAATTGCATGCACAACAGACGACGCAACTTTGTTCCACAGTAGCTAAGACATGTACCTCGGGACATCTAGCAGTGGATCATCATACTGCTACTGGTTTGATCATTACAGTGAAATTCTTGGATAGTTTGGGTAGCAACTCATATCATGAGGGTAGCTACAAAATGTTCTTTACAGGCTCAGTGTCTAGAATGAGAAAAAGAGGACGCACTGAGGATGAAGAAATTTCTGCATCAATAGGGGAGAGATACTGAGTTCCATAGAGGGGAAATTATGACTGCCAGTTCACCTTAGATGAGCTTTTGAAGCAAGTTTCAGAAACAGTCCTTCATGTAAAGCTAGTCAAGAACAGAAAGGGGGAAAATACGGGGATTCCATAGTTTTCAGTACAATTTGCACTAGAAAACTGTTGTGTGTTTTTATAGATTAGGTCAAAAATTGTTGAACTGCTAGGTGTTATGCAACTTAAGACATTTAACATAAGAGAAGCAAGGCACTGCAACATTCTCTTGTTCTAGACTTGACCAGGATCATTCCCATTCCATCATACATATTCATACCCACCTTGCAAGATATGCTGTGGATGTGTGCTAAGTGGCTTCACTCAGTGCTGCCCACTGTACAAGTGCTAACAATTCCTGAATGGAAACGGTTTATGCACTCCATTAATAACAAAATTAATGGTGAGAGAAGTGCAGTAATTTTCCTACTATTTATTAATTCACTTCCAAATGACTACAAACTGGTGTACTCAACTTTACAGTATGCTGTCAATGACAGCCACCACGAAGGTGCCACATTTATCAATTCAGTCCCTTTCCCACAAATATTACATATGTCACTGACAACATCACGCTTACAAATTAAATACTTTGCAGCTGTTGTTTATACAAATGTATTTACCTAAGAACTTGCAAATAACTGCAAATACACTCCTGGAAATGGAAAAAAGAACACATTGACACCGGTGTGTCAGACCCACCATACTTGCTCCGGACACTGCGAGAGGGCTGTACAAGCAATGATCACACGCACGGCACAGCGGACACACCAGGAACCGCGGTGTTGGCCGTCGAATGGCGCTAGCTGCGCAGCATTTGTGCACCGCCGCCGTCAGTGTCAGCCAGTTTGCCGTGGCATACGGAGCTCCATCGCAGTCTTTAACACTGGTAGCATGCCGCGACAGCGTGGACGTGAACCGTATGTGCAGTTGACGGACTTTGAGCGAGGGCGTATAGTGGGCATGCGGGAGGCCGGGTGGACGTACCGCCGAATTGCTCAACACGTGGGGCGTGAGGTCTCCACAGTACATCGATGTTGTCGCCAGTGGTCGGCGGAAGGTGCACGTGCCCGTCGACCTGGGACCGGACCGCAGCGACGCATGGATGCACGCCAAGACCGTAGGATCCTACGCAGTGCCGTAGGGGACCGCACCGCCACTTCCCAGCAAATTAGGGACACTGTTGCTCCTGGGGTATCGGCGAGGACCATTCGCAACCGTCTCCATGAAGCTGGGCTACGGTCCCGCACACCGTTAGGCTGTCTTCCGCTCACGCCCCAACATCGTGCAGCCCGCCTCCAGTGGTGTCGTGACAGGCGTGAATGGAGGGACGAATGGAGATGTGTCGTCTTCAGCGATGAGAGTCGCTTCTGCCTTGGTGCCAATGATGGTCGTATGCGTGTTTGGCGCCGTGCGGTTAGCGCCACAATCAGGACTGCATTCGACCGAGGCACACAGGGCCAACACCCAGCATCATGGTGTGGGGAGCGATCTCCTACACTGGCCGTACACCACTGGTGATCGTCGAGGGGACACTGAATAGTGCACGGTACATCCAAACGGTCATCGAACCCATCGTTCTACCATTCCTAGACCGGCAAGGGAACTTGCTGTTCCAACAGGACAATGCACGTCCGCATGTATCCCGTGCCACCCAACGTGCTCTAGAAGGTGTAAGTCAACTACCCTGGCCAGCAAGATCTCCGGATCTGTCCCCCATTGAGCATGTTTGGGACTGGATGAAGCGTCGTCTCACGCGGTCTGCACGTCCAGCACAAACGCTGGTCCAACTGAGGCGCCAGGTGGAAATGGCATGGCAAGCCGTTCCACAGGACTACATCCAGCATCTCTACAATCGTCTCCATGGGAGAATAGCAGCCTGCATTGCTGCGAAAGGTGGATATACACTGTACTAGTGCCGACATTGTGCATGCTCTATTGCCTGTGTCTATGTGCCTGTGGTTCTGTCAGTGTGATCATGTGATGTATCTAACCCCAGGAATGTGTCAATAAAGTTTCCCCTTCCTGGGACAATGAATTCACGGTGTTCTTATTTCAATTTCCAGGAGTGTATGTATTTACTTAATAAACTGAAAACAACTCCATTATACACTCCTGGAAATTGAAATAAGAACACCGTGAATTCATTGTCCCAGGAAGGGGAAACTTTATTGACACATTCCTGGGGTCAGATACATCACATGATCACACTGACAGAACCACAGGCACATAGACACAGGCAACAGAGCGTGCACAATGTCGGCACTAGTACAGTGTATATCCACCTTTCGCAGCAATGCAGGCTGCTATTCTCCCATGGAGACGATCGTAGAGATGCTGGATGTAGTCCTGTGGAACGGCTTGCCATGCCATTTCCACCTGGCGCCTCAGTTGGACCAGCGTTCGTGCTGGACGTGCAGACCGCGTGAGACGACGCTTCATCCAGTCCCAAACATGCTCAATGGGGGACAGATCCGGAGATCTTGCTGGCCAGGGTAGTTGACTTACACCTTCTAGAGCACGTTGGGTGGCACGGGATACATGCGGACGTGCATTGTCCTGTTGGAACAGCAAGTTCCCTTGCCGGTCTAGGAATGGTAGAACGATGGGTTCGATGACCGTTTGGATGTACCGTGCACTATTCAGTGTCCCCTCGACGATCACCAGTGGTGTACGGCCAGTGTAGGAGATCGCTCCCCACACCATGATGCCGGGTGTTGGCCCTGTGTGCCTCGGTCGTATGCAGTCCTGATTGTGGCGCTCACCTGCACGGCGCCAAACACGCATACGACCATCATTGGCACCAAGGCAGAAGCGACTCTCATCGCTGAAGACGACACGTCTCCATTCGTCCCTCCATTCACGCCTGTCGCGACACCACTGGAGGCGGGCTGCACGATGTTGGGGCGTGAGCGGAAGACGGCCTAACGGTGTGCGGGACCGTAGCCCAGCTTCATGGAGACGGTTGCGAATGGTCCTCGCCGATACCCCAGGAGCAACAGTGTCCCTAATTTGCTGGGAAGTGGCGGTGCGGTCCCCTACGGCACTGCGTAGGATCCTATGGTCTTGGCGTGCATCCGTGCGTCGCTGCGGTCCGGTCCCAGGTCGACGGGCACGTGCACCTTCCGCCGACCACTGGCGACAACATCGATGTACTGTGGAGACCTCACGCCCCACGTGTTGAGCAATTTGGCGGTACGTCCACCCGGCCTCCCGCATGCCCACTATACGCCCTCGCTCAAAGTCCGTCAACTGCACATACGGTTCACGTCCACGCTGTCGCAGCATGCTACCAGTGTTAAAGACTGCGATGGAGCTCCGTATGCCACGGCAAACTGGCTGACACTGACGGCGGCGGTGCACAAATGCTGCGCAGCTAGCGCCATTCGACGGCCAACACCGCGGTTCCTGGTGTGTCCGCTGTGCCGTGCGTGTGATCATTGCTTGTACAGCCCTCTCGCAGTGTCCGGAGCAAGTATGGTGGGTCTGACACACCGGTGTCAATGTGTTCTTTTTTCCATTTCCAGGAGTGTATAAACTTGAGAACAGTGATGATGTTTTGTCTATTCATATGAGGGAACGGGAGAGAGACTGTTGGGGAGGTACAGTCCATAAACTGGGAATAAAAAGTGCTCATGATCGCCTTTCCGAGGAGAATGCTACAACTCCCATACAGGATGACTAAGAACCAATTTCCTTCCTAGCAAACAGCCCTGGGGGCAACTATGTTCTGCATTGCTACTGATTTATAAGATGCTCTGTAGAAGGGTTGGTATAACACTGAAACTCCCAGTAGATGCTTCTTGTGGTGTAGTCGGATACAGAGAGTGGGAATTAGCTTGCTTGCTCTTTAGTTTTAGACCCACAAAGGTGAGAAGGGCATAATCACATTCCATTGATCTACTTTCCCTCACACTTTTATCCTCCATGCCTCCACATGCTATCCTCTTGTATATGTCACATCAGCAGAACATAATTTAACTCTTAATATGGCTCTACTGCACTTATATGCTGTTCATATATTTAATATTCATTCTAAATCCACTTCATTTAACAGTAAGCATTAATTTTATAGAATTAAAACACTATTTGAAATAATTTGTAATCTTTTAATCCCCTGTCTCTCACAGATTATTAGTCCTAGGGAAAAATGAACAGGACCTTTTTAGTAGGAAATTTAATGAACTTAAATTTTGTACTGAGATACGTATTCACAACAGTCTACAGTCTGCAGTCTTCAAGTTATTTGCGCCTACATGAATTATGTCTCTTATTTTCCATCATTGATAGGAATAGATAGAGTTTATAATTATAAGCTCAAGTAAATCCAATTTGCTTCTTATACAAAACTTAACCATAGTGCAGAATACATAGCAAGGCATAAACAAAACACAAGTACACAGTTATGGAAAACTTCAGTACGGGCTGTGGTTACCCCAAACAGAAATATGTTATGTTAATAGTGGCATTTCTGAGCTAATATGAAGTGAATGCCATTATGCATGCAACTCTCTACATGAGTATTGGTCTGGGGACGAAGACTGCAAGCAACAGTGCAACTCTTGAGAAGTCTAGGCATGGTGGGAGGCCGAGCTGGTCATTATATGCATTTGCTTTGGTGCTGATGATAATTATTCTTCCATAACATGAGAATTCCGATACCCGTGGTCTAGGGGTAGCGTTTTTGATTCATAATCAAAACGTCTTCGGTCCTGGGTTCGATCCCCGCCACTGCCTAAATTTTGATAAATAATCAGCATTGGCGGCCGAAGACTTCTGGCATAAGATGTCAGCCTCATTCTGCCAACGGCCTTGTCAAAGAGGGCGGAGGAGCGGATAGAGGTTCAGGGCACTCTCTTGTCCTAGGGGTGGGAAATTGCCCCTAAAGGTGGAAGAATCAGCAATGATCAATGACATGAGGATGCAGAAGGCAACGGAAACCACTGCATTAAAGACACGTAACGTGTATCCACAGGACATGTGGCCTGTATTTGAAGAAGTGTCTTGATGATCTCTCCATTGGCAAAAGATTCCGGAATAGTCCCCCATTCGGATCTCCGGGAGGGGCTGCCAAGGGGGAGGTTACCATGAGAAAAAGATTGAATAATCAACGAAAGAATAACGTTCTACGAGTCGGGGCGTGGAATGTCAGAAGCTTGAATGTGGTAGGGAAACTAGAAAATCTGAAAAGGGAAATGCAAAGGCTCAATCTAGATATAGTAGGGGTCAGTGAAGTGAAGTGGAAGGAAGACGAGGATTTCTGGTCAGATGAGAGTATCGGGTAATATCAACAGCAGCAGAAAATGGTATAACAGGTGTAGGATTCGTTATGAATAGGAAGGTAGGGCAGAGGGTGTGTTACTGCGAACAGTTCAGTGACCGGGTTGTTCTAATCAGAATCGACAGCAGACCAACAGCGACAATGATAGTTCAGGTATATATACCGACGTCGCAAGCTGAAAATGAACAGATAGAGAAAGTGTATGAGGATATTGAAAGGGTAATGCAGTATGTAAAGGGGGATGAAAATCTAATAGTCATGGGCGACTGGAATGCAGTTGTAGGGGAAGGAGAAGAAGAAAAGGTTACAGGAGAATATGGGCTTGGGACAAGGAATGAAAGAGGAGAAAGACTAATTGAGTTCTGTAACAAGTTTCAGCTAGTAATAGCGAATACCCTGTTCAAGAATCACAAGAGGAGGAGGTATATTTGGAAAAGGCCGGGAGATACGGGAAGATTTCAATTAGATTACATCATGGTCAGACAGAGATTCCGAAATCAGATACTGGATTGCAAAGCGTACCCAGGAGCAGATATAGACTCAGATCACAATATAGTAGTGATGAAGAGTAGGCTGAAATTCAAGACATTAGTCAGGAGGAATCAATACGCAAAGAAGTGGGATACGGAAGTACTAAGGAATGATGAGATACGTTTGAAGTTCTCTAACGCCATAGATACAGCAATAAGGAATAGCGCAGTAGGCAGTACAGTTGAAGAGGAATGGACATCTCTAAAAAGGGCCATCACAGAAGTTGGGAAGGAAAACATAGGTACAAAGAAGGTAGCTGCGAAGAAACCATGGGTAACAGAAGAAACACTTCAGTTGATTGATGAAGGGAGGAAGTACAAACATGTTCCGAGAAAATCAGGAATACAGAAATACAAGTCGCTGAGGAATGAAATAAATAGGAAGTGCAGGGAAGCTAAGACGAAATGGCTGCAGGAAAAATGTGAAGACATCGAAAAAGATATGATTGTCGGAAGGACAGACTCAGCATACAGGAAAGTCAAAACAACCTTTGGTGACATTAAAAGCAACGGTGGTAACATTAAGAGTGCAACGGGAATTCCACTGTTAAATGCAGAGGAGAGAGCAGATAGGTGGAAAGAATGCATTGAAAGCCTCTATGAGGGTGAAGATTTATCTGATGTGATAGAAGAAGAAACAGGAGTCGATTGAGAAGAGATAGGGGATCCAGTATTAGAATCGGAATTTAAAAGAGCTTTGGAGGACTTACGGTCAAATAAGGCAGAAGGGATAGATAACATTCCATCAGAATTTCTAAAATCATTGGAGGAAGTGGCAACAAAATGACTATTCACTTTGGTGTGTAGAATATATGAGTCTGGCGATATACCATCTGACTTTCGGAAAAGCATCATCCACACAATTCTGAAGACGGCAAGAGCTGACAAGTGCGAAAATTATCGCACAATCAGCTTAACAGCTCATGCATCGAAGCTGCTTACAAGAATAATATACAGAAGAATGGAAAAGAAAATTGAGAATGCGCTAGGTGGCGATCAGTTTGGCTTTAGGAAAAGTAAAGGGACGAGAGAGGCAATTCTGATGTTACGGCTAATAATGGAAGCAAGGCTAAAGAAAAATCAAGACACTTTCATAGGATTTGTCGACCTGGAAAAAGCGTTCGACAATATAAAATGGTGCAAGCTGTTTGAGATTCTGAAAAAAGTAGGGGTAAGCTATAGGGAGAGACGGGTCATATACAATATTTACAACAACCAAGAGGGAATAATAATAGTGGATGATCAAGAATGAAGTGCTCGTATTAAGAAGGGTGTAAGACAAGGCTGTAGCCTTTTGCCCCTATTCTTCAATCTGTACATCGAGGAAGCAATGATGCAAATAAAAGAAAGGTTCAGAAGTGGAATTAAAATACAAGGTGAAAGGATATCAATGATACGATTCGCTGATGACATTGCTATCCTGAGTGAAAGTGAAGAAGAATTAAACGATCTGCTGAACGGAATGAACAGTCTAATGAGTACACAGTATGGTTTGAGAGTAAATCGGAGAAAGACGAAGGTAATGAGAAGTAGTAGAAATGAGAACAGCGAGAAACTTAACATCAGGATTGATGGTCACGAAGTCAATGAAGTTAAGGAATTCTACTACCTAGGCAGTAAAATAACCAATGACGGACGGAGCAAGGAGGACATCAAAAGCAGACTCGCTATGGCAAAAAAGGCATTTCTGGCCAAGAGAAGTCTACTAATATCAAACACCGGCCTTAATTTGAGGAAGAAATTTCTGAGGATGTACGTCTGGAGTACAGCATTGTATGGTAGTGAAACATGGACTGTGGGAAAACCGGAACAGAAGAGAATCGAAGCATTTGAGATGTGGTGCTATAGACGAATGTTGAAAATTAGGTGGACTGATAAGGTAAGGAATGAGGAGGTTCTACGCAGAATCGGAGAGGAAAGGAATATGTGGGAAACACTGATAAGGAGAAGGGACAGGATGATAGGACATCTGCTAAGACATGAGGGAATGACTTCCATGGTACTAGAGGAAGCTGTAGAGGGCAAAAACTGTAGAGGAAAACACAGATTGGAATACGTCAAGCAAATAATTGAGGACGTAGGTTGCAAGTGCTACTCTGAGATGAAGAGGTTAGCACAGGAAAGGAATTCGTGGCGGGCTGCATCAAACCAGTCAGTAGACTGATGACCAAAAAAAAAAAAAAACATGAGCATTGTGTGGTTGACTGGTGTCATCTTGTAAACTGAAATCAGTACCTATCACATCAATATAAGGATTTTCAGTAGTGTGAAGGATGTAATCTTTATGATATGCTCTGTCACGGTTTCAAAGGGAAAGATTTGGAGTTATGTATGTCCACATAATAATACACGGTGCTATACACTGTTGCTGCTTCATCTGACAGATATTTTTCGATGTTTATTTGATGGATAATAATTTCAGACTTCTCACCAAATTTGAACACTTTTACTGTCATCTAGGAAGTGAATCAGGTGCATGTTCATCAAGAGGAGAACAACAGTTATTTGCAGTCCACTGTGTGTAGGCGTGTCCACTACACATGCTCTCTGCCATGGTTAGTGGTGTGCAGTACACATGTGACTGGATGCCTAATTTCAAACCCACCTTCAGGGAGCTTTCCTCACCAATTATTCAGTGAGATCACCTTTCTGGTGGCTACAGGAAGGGCAGACAGTATATAGTATATGCTGTGGTCTTAGTTCTTTATAGCTTGGCATATGGCTGACATAATGTTATGGTGCTTGCAGGAAATGGGAATGTGTGGCAGATGTAATATTACATCACAGCTGTTATGGTGATTTTCAGCAGTGTCAAACGTGTATTTACAGCTCCCGCAAACATCTGTCACGTTTGTAGGCTTTGTAGTTTTTGCTAGATGGTAACAGCAGTATCACTGGAAAAATTCATCATTTTTAAAACCTTTATCATCTCTTGTTTCTTAGGCATCAGACAACATTCAAGCCCTCTCTGTTTTTCACAATAAAGGATGACAGCCAAAAACAGTTGCAGGATAGAATTTTTTAATTAAAATTCTTGACCAAGGTTTCGGTACATATAAATATACCTTCATCAGAAGTAAAACTTCTAAAATTACATCATGCACTGGAGAATAATAAAACAATTATGCCAAAAGGCGTCGTCAATAATTAAAATATCATCTCCATTTGTACAACATGTGTAATGGGCACAGGATCAAAGCGAACAGTTTAACACCGTTACTTCGCCTATGAACTGCTGCAACTGTTTTTGGCTGTCATCCTTTATTGTGAAGAATTTTAACAGTTGCTGCTGCAGCCATGTTTAAAATCTTGATATAAATATGTAGCTGGAATTTCCAAACATTATTAGGTTTATTCGAATTTCTACTATAAATATACATATTTTGGCATTGTTAGTGTTAAATCTGAATTCAGAGATCAAACTTCGATTTAATAACGATTATCACAGAGAAAGATTGAACAGGAGTTCTGGTATTCACATACATACCCTGGTAAGCAAACAAGTGATCTTTCCATTTAAATTTCTTTTACACCCCATTTAATTCTAAAGAAACACACAAAATAATAGTACAAACCAAACTTTAGCATTTATGGTAGAGTACCGTGTGATGCAAACTGAAACATGAAAAGATACATAGTCCAACACTACACTCACTGGAATCAGATCCTCAGTTTGCTTTCCTGATTTACCTGCAGGAATATCTTTCATAACAACACAATCAGGAAAAATAATATGTTAATGCATAATCTGAATCTTTATCATATATTTTATTCTCATTATCTGCAGACTCATAAAGGATTTTGTAAACATTTGCTCCAGAAGTTTCTCCTCTTCACAAAACGCACAAAACAGAGAGGGTTTTTTAAACATGGCTGCAGCAGCAACTGTTAAAATTCTTCACAATAAAGGATGACAGCCAAAAACAGTTGCAGGATAGAATTTTTTTTATTAAAATTCTTGACCAAGGTTTCGGTACATATAAATATACCTTCATCAGAAGTAAAACTTCTAAAATTACATCATGCACTGGAGAAGTTTTACTTCTGATGAAGGTATATTTATATGTACCGAAACCTTGGTCAAGAATTTTAATAAAAAAATTCTATCCTGCAACTGTTTTTGGCTGTCATCCTTTATTGTGAAGAATTTTAACAGTTGCTGCTGCAGCCATGTTTAAAATCTTGAAATATGTACCTGCCCAGGTTTCAAAGGCTGTTTCGAAATACATGGACATCTCATTTAAAATCCTGAAAACAGGTATGGCTATTGACTTCACTAAACAGTGTGAGAGACGCCATTTGACACCAAATTACGTGAAGGCTTTTATCAGTGTGAAACAGTGTAAGAAGTTTCCATCTACTAAAGCTAAACTGGTGAAACAAATTATGAGTGACAGAATCAGTGACCTTTATAAGAAGAAAGATAAACTAAATGAAGAAGCTTACTCTTTGTATCTCTGTATTACTAGGACTTTTAAAGATTATTTTAACTTTCACATAGACAGTATTTGGCATAGTGTTAATGAGTGGTTACACAATCGTAAGGTTGAAATTCAGTGTAGGCATGATTTTAAACTTCATAAACTGGAAAATGTTACCCCAAAATCTAATGTTGTTCATGCAAACAGAACTGTCAACTGCGAACACCAATTTTTCGACAGAGTGCTAAACAAAACTTCTATAAGCTTTACCCCTCAAGAAAGCGCCATGCTAGCGAGAGGTTTTAAATACAATTTCAAGCCTAATATTAACGATCCTAAAGTGGTAGATAATTTTATTGTTGACCTTAAAGTTGGTCTTGATTCCGTAAAAACTGAAAAATCCCAACAAAATAGGATAGCTCATGAATGTAGCGCAATTATAGAAAGAGAGGTCAAGTCGGTAAAAAACAGTGATTTAAAACAGAGAGGTGGTAACATTATTACTAGTATTAACCGTAAATTAAAAAATAATGAGGCTCTCATCACTAAATCAGACAAAGGAAATTCGCTTGTTGTAGCCTATAAAAGTGAATATATTACTAAAACTTTGGCTTTTTTCGAAGAAAATGGTATATTTGAAATTGAGCAGGATCATACCCCTACGTTACAAAAGCAAATTAGAGATACGTTAAGAAGAAGTAAACATCTTGTGAAAGAGTTTCAAAAGAAAACCTTAATTAATATGAACCCTAGAGCACCTATGCTTAGAAGTCAGTTTAAGGTACACAAAAGTCAACACCCAGTTCGTCCCATTGTTAATGGAATAAAGAGCCCACATCACAAATTAGCGAGATTTTTACACACTAAAATTAAAGAAGCCTTTGTTTTTGGAAACAATTACTCTGTTAAAAATAGTGCTGAGGTAATAAATAAGCTAAAATCAATAGAGATCACTTCTTCCTCTCGTTTGGTTTCTTTTGACGTCGTAAGTTTATACACTAATGTTCCAGTGGATATCACTCTTAAGATTATTGAAGGTAACATTCGACAACATAAAACTTTAAGTGAGCTACAGTTGTCGGAACTTATGTCACTACTGCAGGTTGTACTAGATTACAATTACTTTTAGTTTAATGGTAAAATGTATGAGCAACCATTCGGCTTAGCCATGGGTTGCCCGTTAGCTGGCATCTTTGCTGACATCTTTGTGAATGCACTAGAACAAAATTTCTTCAAAAACAACCCTACGTTAGGCAATAAGATTTCTTTTTATGCTCGTTATGTTGATGATATACTCATACTATTTCAAGGGTGTGACCAAGATCTACAACAACTGTTTCACGTTTTCAACAGTTTCCACGAGAAAATAAAATTTACAAAAGAGATACAAAATAACGAGAGAGAACTCCATTTTCTTGATTTGAAACTTAAGTTATCGGGTAACACTATTAGCTTCGACATTTTCCGTAAAGAAACTTTTTCTGATAATATTATTCCAGCAGATTCCTGTCATCCTCAAACTCACAAGATCGCCTTTTTTCATTCTGCAGTTCATCGCGCTGTGAGCACACCTTTAGCACAGAATTGTTTTGAAAATGAAATATCTTTATTAAAATCAATAGCTACTAACAATGGATACGACCCTAAATTAATTGACCAAATTGCTAAGAAAAAAACAGCTGTAAAATTTTCTACTTTAGGAGATAACAGGGCAAAAAACTATGAGAGTAATAACTTTATTTCTATTCCATTTTTAGGGAACGTTTCATATAAGATAAAAAGACTTTTACAGAAACAATACGGTTATAGAGTTGCTTTTTCCGTAAATAATAGCCTCAAACGTAGAGTAATTCATAATATTGGAACACGAGAAGAACTCAGCACTAAGTCCGGTGTATACAAAATTACTTGTAACGACTGCCCAAACTATTACATAGGGCAGACAGGTAGACCCATTAAAGTTAGGTATAAAGAACACAGGTTAGGTAAAAATGGGGAAAACGTATATAATTCCACCTTTGCTGAACATCTATGGCTCTTACAGCACACGCCAAGTCAACTGGACGACGTAGAGCTGCTTCATGAAGCTAATAAAGGTTACAAACTAGACTTGCTCGAAGAATTAGAGATTTTCAAGCATCTGTCTCTAAAAGATGGTTTTGTTCTTAATGAACAGGTGCAGCTTCGAAACAAAAATTTTTTAGACGGTCTCAAACCCCTCATTGCCTTAATGTAATATAGTCTGGCTGACTAGGAGTTATTTTCTTGCTTGTTGATGCCGGTGAAATGCGCTTTTCCTGTCTTGTTGGGATTCTACATATTGTGATGTTTGTTAGTTATGAATTTCAATGTGTATGTGTGGTTAAATGACTACTGTGTTTTATTCATAATGACAGATGGTTTCGTTTTATTATAACATTTTGGTTGTTTCGCTAGTATGTATTTCACTGCCTACGTTATGCGAGACTCTCGCGCATTACACTAGTGCCCTCTCTTGTTAGATGTTCCAAGCGCAAGCTTTATCTGTTTGACACTAGGACACAAGTAAATTTGGTTCTATATTTCTATTTTACATAAATGTCTTTAATTGGCGTAATACGTTTTATTTATTAAGACAAAGTTTGAATTAACACAACCTTTAATAATTTTGATGCGCTTATATATGTATTTATGGAATGTTATGAATATAATAGAGGGAAACATTCCACGTGGGAAAAATATATCTAAAAAGAAAGATGATGAAACTTACCAAACAAAAGCGCTGGCAGGTCGATAGACACACAAACAAACACAAACATACACACAAAATTCTAGCTTTCGCAACCAATGGTTGCCTCGTCAGGAAAGAGGGAAGGAGAAGGAAAGACAAAAGGATATGGGTTTTAAGGGAGAGGGTAAGGAGTCATTCCAATCCCGGGAGCGGAAAGACTTACCTTAGGGGGAAAAAAGGACAGGTATACACTCGCACACACACACATATCCATCCACACATACACAGACACAAGCAGACCGTGTCTGCTTGTGTCTGTGTATGTGTGGATGGATATGTGTGTGTGTGCGAGTGTATACCTGTCCTTTTTTCCCCCTAAGGTAAGTCTTTCCGCTCCCGGGATTGGAATGACTCCTTACCCTCTCCCTTAAAACCCATATCCTTTTGTCTTTCCTTCTCCTTCCCTCTTTCCTGACGAGGCAACCATTGGTTGCGAAAGCTAGAATTTTGTGTGTATGTTTGTGTTTGTTTGTGTGTCTATCGACCTGCCAGCGCTTTTGTTTGGTAAGTTTCATCATCTTTCTTTTTAGATATATTTATGAAATGTAATATGCGCGAGTCTGGCACATGCAAGTGCCCTCTCTCGGCGAAACAATCTGCCTTAGTGCCTTCACACTCGTGTCTCAATAGTTCATAGGCGAAGTAACGGTGTTAAACTGTTCGCTTTGATCCTGTGCCCATTACACATGTTGTACAAATGGAGATGATATTTTAATTATTGACGACGCCTTTTGGCATAATTGTTTTATTATTCTCCAGTGCATGATGTAATTTTAGTAAGTACTAAAGATTTTGTGCCTGTATTACTTTAGCAATTTCACCATTATTTAAGCTTCTGTTTCTCACTTTCGTTGATATGGCTTTTCTAATGAATGTGTCTTTCTGTTCAGGAAGTTTTACTTCTGATGAAGGTATATTTATATGTACCGAAACCTTGGTCAAGAATTTTAATAAAAAAATTCTATCCTGCAACTGTTTTTGGCTGTCATCCTTTATTGTGAAGTACATATTTATATATACAAGTTACAACTTAAAGAAAATCCTATTTCAGCCAGTCCAGAGGTAATGGGAGCTACATACAAAACCAGCTCCATAAGTGTTAAGAGTATAACTGCAAATAATCAGTCGTGGCATTGTATGTGGCCCTTGTCTACCCGTGACTGAATCTTTTAGAGGTGTATACTGTGGTTAGAAACTATTAGCAGAATCTATGAGTAATAGAAGGATTGATTGCCCAGTAAACACACCTCAGTGCTGTTCAGTCAAGTTGTGTATCCCAGCTGTCTGATATCACTGCCACAGCAACAACTTTCCTTGTACTCTCAAACATGCAACTGTCTGCTGTGCATTTAAGACACCAGTGAAGTCCAGTGGTTCTGGTGTGCACGATGTAGTTTTGGGTAGCTCTTTGGCAATAATGTTTTCAGCTCATGTTTTCGACCAGCTAAAACTAAAGCTATCCTCAATCTGAAGACTGGTTTGAATATCCCTGTGCTGTACAGGAATGTTCCTGTTGGAGGTGACACAACCATATCTTAACTGACAAACCTCATCAGATATGGGGGGAGGGGGCGGGGGGCACTTACAGTTTAACACAGACTTAAAACTATGGTGCATCTTAAAATTTTTCACGTATACTGTTCATTTCCAAATGAGAAAGAAACGATAAGTGACAGGAAAATTTCTATGCCTGCAGAGGAGTGAATCTCAAGTCTTTGGGTTTGCAGTCTGATGCCTGATGTTTTTTAGGTGGCAGTTATTTTTTTGTCTTTCACTGATTTATGTCACATCATTCAGTCAAAATTCAAAAGAAAAAGTTACTTAATGGGAGGGCTGTTTCCATTCTACATAAATGTATGAGGGGTGTTCAGTAAGCAATGAAATTTTTTTTGTTTTTTCCTGAAAGAAGGTTACTTTCATTAAGAAAAAGTTACTTGATGGGAGGACTGTTTCCATTCTACATAAATGTATGAGGGGTGTTCAGTAAGCAATGAAACTTTTTTTTTTTTCCTGAAAGAAGGTTACTTTCATTCAGTATTCCAGTGCACCATATTATTCCCCACTCGTTTGGCTACAAATTCCTATTTTTCAACATAATCTCTGTTCAGGGGGATGACCATATGCCACTTTACTGGGAAGGCCAGTGTGCCCAAATGGTATCATTCCACTAGTTGACATCTGAACCAATGTCTTGCTGCATCATTAACCTCCCTGTCATCCATATAGTGCTTTCTACAGAGCCCACCTTTCATTGGACCAAACAGATGGAAGTCAGAAGATGCAAGGTCCAGGCTGTAGGGCGCATGGGTGAGAACTGTTGCTGGCCACGGTAGCCAAGCGGTTCCAGGTGCTTCAGTCCGGAACTGCGCGACTGCTACGGTCGCAGGTTTGAATCCTGCCTCAGGCATGGATGTGTGTGATGTCCCTTAGGTTAGTTAGGTTTAAGTAGTTCTAGGGGCTGATGACCTCAGATGTTGAGTCCCATAGTGCTCAGAGCCATTTGAACCATTTAAGAACTGTTCACTGAAATTTGTTAGCTCCTCCCAGATGTGCAGACTTGCATACGGCTCTGCATTGTCATGGAGAAGGAGAAGTTTGTTGGCATTTTTGTGGTGATGAACACAATGAAGTCATTTCCAACATTGCAGGAATTACAGCTGTGTGGCCAGCTTGCATGCAGAATATTGGACAGGTTTTCGTGACCTTGTTGTGATGGTGACACATCCTACTTTTTTTCACTGCTAGGTCTCCATAGACATTCTGCAAGGACATAGGAATACTTATGATGCCTTGGTTTCCCTACCAAAAGAAATTCACTGCCAGCTGTGTGCTTGGAATGCATCTCCATTACAGCTGCCATTTTGAAAGCTACTTATAGTAAACACCACTTGTGAGAACTTCACAAAACTACAGGGTCTCAAGTGGGAATAATTCCACAATGTCCCAAACAAATTCCACATTTTTTTCAGCTGACATTTGCAGAGAAAAAAACATTCTTGCATTACTTATTGGATACCCCTCACATTACTGAATACAGCTCCACAAAGATGACTAAATTCATGTAGAAGTGGTGTGGCAAATGCATATTATATGTATCAGTGAGAAGTAAGTAGATCTCTGCTTTCTGATTAGGTACTTTTTATACCCAAACATGTTTCAGTACTGTTTTTTATCTTCAAAGTGAGTTTTCTTGTATTCCAGTTGTAGTTTTGTAAATTCTAATAATTTTGTGACATCAGTGCTACAGAAATAAATGTCATATTTTTCGATACAAAAAAAGTAAAGAACGTAGAAATGCACTTCTGTCGCAATACCTGCTGATTTCGATTGAAAATTTAGTCTTCATTGATGTTAATTAAATGAAACAACAATTTCACTGTTACCAGACACCGTTTTATTTATTTCCACGACGCGTTTCGAAGGTTTAGACCTCCATCATCGGGTGGATTTACATTAGTTAGTATTACATTTGTGTGTGTGTTGTGTAACGATTTTTGGAGGAACTTGTGGCACTGCCTCCAGTGGTCACAAGTTCCTTTTGCTGTCATAACACATCCCATGTATACTGCCACATTTGTAAACAAACATGGCGTTTACAAATGTGGCAGTATACATGGGATGTGTTACGACAGCAAAAGGAACCTGTGACCACTGGAAGCAGTGCCAGAAGTTCCTCCAAAAAAATCGTAACACAACACACACACAAATATCATACTAACTAATGTAAATCCACCCGATGATGGAGGTTTAAACCTTCGAAACGTGTCGTGGAAATAAATAAAACGGTGACTGGTAACAATGAAATTGTTATTTCATTTAATGTCAGTAACAGTCACGGTAAAGCCTAACCTAAAAATGTTCGCATTTAAACTTCATTGATGTTTTTAAATACTTTTTGTTTGTGTTTACCTGGAGAGTGTTTCCAGTTTTTTTATTACATTCTGAGGCTTGTCTTTCATGAATATGAGTTTTAAGATGGCATATATTGTAGGGTTAAGTGATTCAGTTTATGCATCCTGTTACAGGAGGTGGCAAATTTGTGGTGTGGGTGTTGTTGGAGTACATCCGTTCTCTGACAGATTATCACATACCAGTGCAACACTATCTTCATGAACTAGTGATTAATTCATTAGTTCACTATAAGGCATATTACCAGTTGCATCAGTTGCTGCAGTACCATGTGGTATCAGATTCCAAACCACTGGTAAGTTATTTCACCGTGACTTCTCAAAAATACTCCTTCCTTCGTTACATAATTATTTAATTAGAAAAAAAATTAAAACTGTGTGTCAGACTGGGACTCAAACCCAAACCTTGCCTTTCACAAAACAGTGCATACTCTACTGGACAGTGAAAGATTCTGTCTGGAATGATAATATAGTTTAAAATGATATCCAACACTTAGTATCAATTTTTACTGTGCATGTATCATTAAATTATAGAACTGTCCTGCTTGAAAACTACTGGGTTCTATTGTGGGACTTTGGCTATTGTGTGAGCCATGCCAGTCTTAAGTTAATTTGTGCTGAGGAAATTGTAATGGGATTTTAACTTGTCCATTCCTCAATGTTAGCTGGCCCACCACAAATGAAGTTGGGTACTCCACTAGAAAAATAAATCTGAGATTATTTAAATTTCATTCTATTGTTAGTTGACTTTAACATAAATCAGACACCCACATATTTTATTTACATTTATTAAAATTAATTAATTAATTAATTTAATTAAATCTAGGGCATAATGGGTAGTCTCCCCAAGACCCATAAAATGTAAGCTTGTATACCCATAAATGTTATGTTATAATTGTTAAAAATATCCAGGCTATTCTGCCATGGTTGAATGGCGTTTCTTGATGCTTTCTGCATTTTGTTTTCTTCTGTGGAGGACATTTTCAAGGAGGTTCATTACATTAGTGGCTCACTCTTCACTGAAGTGGAAATTTCATAGAAAGATACATCCACAGAAGGTCAAAAAATCACACATTTCATCTTTCAAATTGAAAGCTGTAGCAGAACATGCTTTGCAGTCAAAAAACCACAGGATTCAATTTGATAAGATGCAGGACCTGCCAGTCTAGTGCAGGCCTATGGTAGACTGTACAGTGAAAAAATGGGAATTGTCAAACAAGTAATTGGAAACAAGAAGACTCACCATCTGTCAATGCAGTAAAGTGAAAAAAAGCAAGCAGCAGTGATGTGAACATTTATTTTTGTTCTGTAACATAGTTTAGGCATTTAAAGGTTTTCCCGTGACAGCATCACACTGTCTACATTTTCTGAACATCTCTCATAAGATCGTCTTAATGTGGATTTTTTTTGCTTCAAATGACCTCTTAACTTTGTCACACATATGTGGAATAATATCAAAATACACTGAAAAGTGATAATAATAATAATAATTATTATTATTGTTATTATTATTATAACTACTCAGACAATGAACGCATATGATATGTTAAAATCATTGGAACAGAAACTTAGTGCTACGAGCAAAAGGCTAAAGTGATGTAAAGAATTTTACTGACATCTAAGGAAATCAACCAGCAATATGAGCTTCCTGATCAACAAGAAATGTTACATACCTGGTCTTCCAAATGGACACAAGAAGTGAACTATGAGCCAAATAACACCTGAATTAAAAATGAGAAAGAAAGAATAAAACATCTGCAAGAAATTGAAAGTCACACCGTCAGTAGAAAGATGTCACTGTGGCAATAACATCAATGTTAAACTGGAAAGCAACAAGCCCAGATAACATACCAAATTTGTAGCTTAAATCCAACTTGCACCTACTTCACTAAGGATTTCGGTATTATTGAACAGCCCACTATTATACCAAAATAATACAACAGACTCCTCCAAATATGCAAAACACTGGACCAACATGCTTACACACAATGTGTGAAGTGTTCACATCAAATGTAAAGAAAATGCCGTATAGACACAAAGTACTGCCAAAAGAGCAGAAAAACTATATGAAGAAATCTTTAGGTTGCAAAGAACTGCTTATTATAGTCTGCCATACTAGAGGAGGAAGCAGATTAAAACCATAATGTATTTATCACCCACATTGATTACAAAAAAGCCTTTGATTACATTCCACATACATGGATTATTTAAGTTCTGTTGATTTATGAGAAAAATGGTTCAGTCATCAGTACTGTCTCATCCATGATGATGAAGCATTGGAAGACACATTTACATATGAAAGGCAACAACAAAATTATAACAGCAACAAATTAAGTATTTTATGGGGACAGCTTCAGACTCTTATGGTTCTGTTTAGCCCTCAATCATCGTCTACATATGAATGAATATTCTGCAAGCTTCTGTACTGTCCATTGTGAGGATACATCATACCAATGTTACATATTTTCTCCTATTCCATTCGCATGTCGAGAGAAGGGAAGAATATCTATCTAAATGCCTCTCATGATCCAGATGCAAGACATATGTTGGCATCAGCATAATGATTGCATAGTCCTCTTCAAATAGAGGTTCTCTAAATCATGAGAAATATGTTTCCTTTCTTACACAGAGTCCCACGTAAGTTGCTTGACCGTCTCTGTTATATTTCCATATGGGCTGTAATGACCTTTAATGATCTTAGCAGCATTTGTCTGTATTGATTCGATGTCTGTTCTCATACCCATCTGATAAGGTCTGAAAACACTGGAACAACATTCTAGGATTGGTTGCACTAGTCTCTTGTATGTGATTTCCTTTACAGCTGCACTGCACTTTCCCATAACCGTACTAAAAAATCTAAGTACTCCATTTGTCACCCTTAATACTAATTTTATGTGATCGTCCCATTTCATATCGATTTTTGTTGTTGTTGTTGTTGTGGTCTTCAGTCCTAAGACTGGTTTGATGCAGCTCTCCATGCTACTATATCCTGTGCAAGCTTCTTCATCTCCCAGTACCTACCGCAACCTACATCCTTCTGAATCTGCTTAGTGTATTCATCTCTTGGTCTCCCTCTTCGATTTTTACCTTCCACGCTGCCCTCCAATACTAAATTGATGATCCCTTGATGCCTCAGAACATGTCCTACCAACCGATCCCTTCTTCTAGTCAAGTTGTGCCACAAACTTCTCTTCTCCCCAATCCTATTCAATACTTCCTCATTAGTTATGTGATCTACCCATTTTGTTATTACCCACAAATTCTTATATGATATATTATGCTACAGGTGTTCACTAATCTTGTAATCAGATACTGTTGTGTGTGTAATTTGATACTGTTTCTCTTTATTATAGGTACTATTTTACTTTTATCCACAGTTAATTGGAGCTGCCATTCAGTAAACAAATTATAAATTTTGTCCAAGTCTTTCTGCAATCCCTTGTGATCACCGAACAACAATACTTTCCTGTACATAACTGCATCATCAGCAGTCAATCTTATAGTGCTGCTGAACCTATTTGATAAATCATTTGTATGTGTTGAAAACATTAGAGATCCTCTTGCACTTCTTTGGGGCACACACAATGTTACATTCATTTCTGTGGAACATCTGCATTCCAATATAATGTACTGAGTTCTGTTAGTTTAACATTCATAAAGCCAATCACATATTCATTAAGATACTCTGTATGTTCTTATAGTGATTAGTAGTTGATGATGTGGTACAGTGTTGAATGTTTTGTGGACATCTAAGAAGACACAATCTATCTCTTCACTGCATATGTTATTTACAGGATGTCATGAGTGAATAAAGCAAGCTGTGTTTCACATAAGTGTTGTTTTCTGAATCAATGCTGATTCTTTGAGTGAATCTTATTTTCCTCCAAGAATGTCATGTGAGAGCTTACAATATGCGCTAGGATACTAGGACAGAGGGACATAGTGATATTGACGTATAAACCTGTGCATCCAGTCTATTATGTTTTCTGTAAACGGGAGTGAAGTGTGCACTTTTCCAGTGATACAGGACTACTCACTACCTATAAGCGATTCTCAGTAATAAATACGAACTATGAAACGAGCTAATTCTGTTGTATCTGCAAAGTAAAACCTAATTGGAATTCTGTCAGCGACTGGTGCGTTGTTGGCTTTGAGTAGTTTTCTTTTTTTTTTTTCATATTGTTAGAATTCATTTATGTGTGTGTGTGGTGGCCAGACATAGGTACAACAGTAGTCTCTTGCATGAATACATTTCGAAATGCAAAATTTAAAATTTCTGCTTTCTACCTGTTGTCTCCAGTTTTGAAACCAGATGAATCCATGAGAGATTTAATGGAAGGTTTGGACCAATTCATTGACTTTACATATGACCAAAATTTTCTAGGACTTTCTGACAAAGCTTTTTCCAGGATCTGACTGTGAAAATCATTGTGAGCTTCACGTACGGCTCCCTTTACAGATGCAGAAGTTGCTATTAACCTTTCTTTGTCAATGTCCCTTCAGTGCACTAGATGCTGTTTTCACAACATTCTGTGAATTATAATGTTAAATCAGGGTGGATCTTTTTTATCTTTTATTACTTAGCTTGGATCATACTTGCTCATACCGTGGTTTATAACATCTCTCAAATTGAATCACAGTTTTTCTGTATTTGGCAGATATGAACTAAATGTTAACAGTTCATCTTTTACATATGAGGCCTGTTCAAAAAATTCAAGAACACTCATAGTTTTGTGCCAGTTGTACGTTTGAGAGAAATGTGGTTAGCGTCCCTGCATGTGCCTGTGTTTAATGTGTAATTGCTGGAAGTTTCACTGTTTTACGTGTGTTAGTTATACTTCAGTGTTGTATAAAGTAGAATATTTTGTCATATGTTTGTGAATTTTGAGATGCAGAGTTAGAGG
The DNA here is from genome assembly GCF_021461395.2 of Schistocerca americana. NCBI lineage: Eukaryota > Metazoa > Arthropoda > Insecta > Orthoptera > Acrididae > Schistocerca > Schistocerca americana. The sequence continues at coordinate 959,133,520 of NC_060121.1, read as the reverse complement.
AGCAATGTGCCTGCATTAAATTTTGTGTGAAACTCTTACAGAAACACACCAAATGATGTAGGAAACCTACTGTGATGAGTGCTTAAGCCGTACTCGGTGTTATGAATTGTTCACATGGTTTAAAAAAGGCCAGATGGAAGTTAAAGATGACCTGCTTTTGGGATACCCTTTGACATCTACCAATGATGCTCATGTCAGAAACATCAATGAAATTGTGTGTGCCAATTGAAGACTGACTGACTGAGAGATTGCAGGAGAATGTAGCATTTCATTTGGATCATGTCATGAAATCCTGACACAGCATCTTGGAATGCATTGTGTTGCTGCCAAATTCGTCCCATGACTCATGAGTCAAGACCAGTAGGACCTCTGCCTTGCAATCTGTGAAGAGCTTTTGGATTATGCAAATGAGAACGAAGCGTTCCTTAAGAGGATCGTGATGAGATGTGGGTCTGTGGTTGTGATGTCGAGACCAGGGTTCAATCTTCACAGTGGGTCAGGAAAGGTTCTCAAAGACCAAAACAAGCTCATCAGGTCAAGTCAAATGTCAAAGGCATGCTGATAGCTTTCCTTGAAAGTCAAGGATTAGTTCATCAAGAATTCATGCCACTAGGACAAACTGTTACTCAATAGTACTATCAGCGTGTGTTGCGACATCTGCAAGAAAATGTAAGAAGGAAATGGTCTGAAATGTGGTGAGACAATTGATGGCTCTTGCATCACAATAATGCACCTGCACATTCATCACTGTCGGTGCATGACTATTGCACAAAAAATGAAATCACTGTTCTGCCTTATCGTCCATACTCTCCAGACAGGCCCCCTGCAGACGTTTTTCCATTTCCAAACCCCGTTGAAAGGGCAAAGATTTGTAATGATAGATGGGATAAAAGAAAATTTGCAGACGGCACTTTGCGCGATCCAGCAAGAGGCTGCTTCTGGAAGTGGACACGGCATTGGAAGTGGTGTATCAATTGTGGAGGAGAGTATTTCAAAGGAGAACATGCACAGTAAGTAAAAGGTAAGCATAGAAAAATTTTGTGGACAGCGTTCCAGAATTTTTTAAACAGATCTCGTAGGTTGATAATGAGACTTGACCAGTTTGACCAAACACACATACTCTGCTGGACTTCTTGATGATCTTTTTGCCTATAATAACCATTGTTCCTGTAATAGCATCATGGTTACTAATCCCTTCTCATTAGTGACCCTGTTGAAAATGTCAGGCCTGTTTGTAAGTAGGAAATCTTGAATATTTCTTCTGCATGTGGGGTTTTCAGACTTGTTTGAGGCAGTTGTTAGACAAAATTTTCAGTATTACTTTAAAAATGTTTATCCTGCCAGGTGATAATGTATGCATAGTTTTGCCAATTAATACTGGACAGATTAAAGTCACCAAGCTATGGGGTCTGAGGTAATGAAACTATGAATGAACATAACATCTGTAAGTGTTTAGTTCTCCTTCAAAGAAGACGAATGTTGCATAAAACTGTAAAGCAAACCATCATCAGTACTTACATTAGCAGAGTTTCCTCAGTTTTGGAATCCAGACTCAGTGCCTCTGGAAAATCCAGGGTGGAATAATGACAGTATTATGAAAATGATAGACTGCTACAGATTGCTACTCACTAAATAGTGAAAAATGTTGAGTCACAGACAGATACAACAAAAAGACGGTTAAACAAGTGAGCTTTTGGCCAAAAGGCCTTCTTCTGAATTAGACCTCCCTCTCCTCTCTCTCTCTCTCTCTCTCTCTCTCTCTCTCTCTCTCTCTCTCTCTCTGACTGGCCAGGGCAGGCAGATGCAGTGGTCATGGGCATGTTAGATGTTAGTTGTGTTTGCATGAATGTGTTTGTGTAAGTTGTTGTCTAATTCAGAAGAAGACATTTTGGCTGAAAGCTTACTTGTTTAGCAGTCTTTTTGTTTCATCTGTCTGCGACTCAACACCTCCATTGTATGTTGGGTATCAATTTATTCTTTTCATAATATTGTAATCTCAGCACCATTAGTAGATATGCAGTTCTAGTGCCAACTTACACTTTAAGTTCCATTAACTGGACAAAACCAGCCTGGAAGAAATACAGAGGAAAACACAGGATATTTCATGTCATTTGGTATTTTTCACTCTGTTAAAAGGCTGACTTTCCTACATGAGAAAGGAAGGCAGGGAGCTTATAGATATTGAGCAGCTGCACAAAAGGCACAATGAAGAAGTGTTTTCACAACAGCAGCTTGTCAGTCTGTGAAGCAGTAGTATCCACAGACATTAATTACGCAAAAATAAATCTAGCAGAAACATGTGGCTGAGAAAAGAACTGCATGAGAAACATGTGAATGACCTCAGCCAAACAAATAGTTCATGGATGCAGGTTTGCATGCAAAAGCTGAGGGATTTCTGACAGCAATACTAGGTAAGGTCATTGTGAAGGACAACTTCTAGAAGTCACTGAAGTAATCCACTAGAAGTTGGGACAGAATTACCTGTTAATGAAAGACTTCCTTCCCTACCACAGATGTGATCCTCTCACTGTTGTAGAAAATGAAAAATTCAAAATTTACTGGATCTGGAACATAATCACAGATAAAACAATTCATTATAATCAACCTGACTTCATGCTTATCAGTGAAGCAGAGTAAGTCTCTTCCTCATAGACATCTCTGTTCCCATAATTTGCAATGAGAAGATGGTCAGATGCGTAAAGCTAGCAGACATAAAAGCTGTATGGAAACAGAAGTCTGTACACATCACCCCTGCAGTAGTACCAGCTACTGGCAGAGCCTACAGGATCTAAAATTTCATCCTCCACTCTGTTTTTATTTATTTATGTATTTATTTGTCCACAGATAATATGATAATGATAAAGGATTTGTCATAGTGCTAAGAAAATAAATAGCTCAAATATGCAGACACATTTAATATATGACAATAGGACAGGTGGTTGACTGTGGCCTTGCAGAAGAAACCATCCTGGCATTCACCTGACATAATTTAGGAAAACTGCAGAAAACCTAAATCAGCAACACCAGACAGACAAAGCTCCATCCTTCCAAATATGAAGTCAGTGTAATAACAACTGCATTCAGTTGGTCTCAATACTATAGTTTGTGCTAGATAACTTATACTACAATAAAAATAGTTTTGCACTGTTGGCAACTGCAGAGAGCAGTTTTACAGAATACCTGCAGAATAGTATGTTGGTTTGTGGAGAATACAGCTCACTAGGAGAAAACTTGTTATTTGGGCCAATATTATATCAATATCATGTACAAGTGAACAACTTTAGGAAAAGGGTAGATTGCTGCTCAACGTAAAGATGGCACTTGAGTTGCAGACAGGTACAACGAAAAGACTGTTACACATTTAGCTTCTGGCCAAAGTGTCCTTCAGAAAAGAAAACACACGCACACACACACACACACACACACACACACACACACACACACACACACACGCGCGTACGTGTTTGTTTCATCTATAAATAAGGTAGCTAATAAATAACAATCTAAATTGGTGTTAAACATTTAAGCTGACATTTGCATGTAGTAGGTATGTGACCCAACACATGAATGATCCACTATGCATCAAATAAAAGTCTGAGATGGCAAATGGAAAGAGAGGAATTATGCCTAGGCTAAGAAGGTTGCAATAAAATTCTCACAGAATGCAGAAGATATTGATACTGCAAAATAACAACAAAATGGGAACTCAAAAATAAGCTGAAACAAACCTCGGCACAGAAATATGTGTATGATCAGCATTAGTCTGCGTTTGTGGCTGGTCTCTGGCTTAAAAGGCCAAAAATAAAAGTGGAGTCAGAAGCTATATTAGTTGCTGGACAATATCACATCTTGCGCTTGAAGAACTGCAGAAAAGTTGTAATGAAAAGAACTTAGGACATACCCGGACAACAGCCCAAGTAATATCAGTTTGCCCCATCTTGGAGAAATATCAATACTTATTAGAAACTCGAGTACCAGATATCTCCCACAGATATCTCCTAAAACAGTCTTGACAATTGGTTGAAACATTATCACATATGATCAGCAAATACATACTGACCTAATGTAGCAATCTAGGCATCATTGTGTGTGTATGTCAGCCAAATAAAACACCACATCTCTTAATTAACATCTCAATCCTGTGTGGTAAGAATATTAATGAATCCTGTGTGGTAAGAATATTAATGATAATTTGACTTGCATGAAATTTATCTGAACATTGAGGTCAGTCAAATGTGAAGTGTTAGAACTTGTCATCCCCTTTACCGCTGGCACCGTGGGACCACGTAACTTCCAGAGTGCTCAGTCCAGAATCTCTGACCGAGTGGGGTGGTGCAGTGGTTAGCACACTGGACTCGCATTCGGGAGGACGACGGTTCAATCCCAGGTCAGGCCATCCTGATTTAGGTTTTCCGTGATTTCCCTCAATCGCTCCAGGCAAATGACGGGATGGTTCCTATGAAAGGGTATGGCCAACTTCCTTCCCTGTCCTTCCCTAATCCGATGAGACTGATGACCTCACTGTCTGGTCTCTTCCCCAACAACCACCCAACCCCAGAATCTCTGGGTGAAATACGAGATACAGTACTGTTTGGAGCTACCTATACCTCCCGTGATGTATTATAAAATCACTTAAGTCACCAGGCCTACAGCTGAGGAACCTGGACGTAACATGCAGCAAACTTGAAAATATCTGACATGCAATCTCTGTTGTGAAAAGGATGATGATGATGATGATGATGATGATGATGATGATGGAATAATAATAATGAATAATTTTCTTCTTCTTGTTCTTCTTCTGCCTTTTCCAACGGCTTAAGGGGTTGGCATATTACTTTGGTTTTGGCAAGGTTGGTTCTAGTTGTGGCTGGCTGCCCTTCCTGACAATGCCACTTTTACCTCAGGATATAATTTTGTGTACCCCATACTTGTGTGTCTAGAGTATATCTCATGTTCTCTAAGTGTGAGAATATTTTCTTAATTTTTTGTTGTGGGTACCTGATGCAGAATTTTGGTACCAACCCAGTATTTACCTTGTTGGATGTGAGAAACTGCCTAAAAACCACTTCCAGGCTGGCTGGCACACCAACACCCATTGTTAACCCGTTGAGTGTATTCTCTCTAGGGCTGGCGCACCTCCGGGTCCCGGAAGTGGGTGCTTAATAACAATAAATAACTTGTCTGTAAATGTAGCATGTTGGGTTTTCACTTTGCATATTCCAGAAATTTGTTTACTTTATCATGTCCTTTGCTTTTTTGTTATAATTACTCCACTTTCCTATAGGCATGCCTGTTGCTGTCACTGGAAAACCTATACCCAGCTGCTCATCAACTTGCACTGGATATGCTGAAGCGTCTTTCAACAGCCAATGAAGAAATAATTGAGGTTCTTCTCTCAAAGCAGCAGATATTGTCAGCACTGAGGTATGCATTAACATGAATAACTAAAATTAAAGTTGCACAGGTACAACTTAATAAGCGATTGAAGATACAGTGTCTTAAAGAAAAAGTAGAAATTGTATGAGTATTGTTTAATAGAGAGAATATCTTATATGCATGTGCTGCAATTACAACTGAAAGCAAATATATAAATTGTTGATCATTCCAAAACATATTGCTGCAGAAGGTTGAAATGATGGGGGCTGTGGTAAACGTTTCTGTAAGGTCTGTTAAAGGTTTTAAATAGTTTTGATCACAGTACTTACTATTAGTTTGAGTATACTGTTAGTAGTAAGCACATTTTTACTGTTGTAAGTGGAATAGTGAATCACTAAAAAAAGATGGATATCATAAAAAATAGAAAAATGTGGACATATATTTCAAAATAGGGTGCTGCAAACTTTCCCTCTTCAAACTTCAGTGGCCTTGAACACATCTTACTTAATAGCCACACAAAAGTGGTGTTCCTTGTTCGAAGAGGGTATGCTAAATGATGACCTTGACAGAAAGTCTTCACTTGAGATGCCAAGGATAGGTCAACAGCCAGTTCTCCTTGTAATACCCTTCATGCTGTGACCCTGTTACCAGTGAACCTAGATATTTAAAATACCACTTCCCAAGCAAAATACATTGAAAGTTCCCAGTCAGCCATTCGTCAACCCATCTGATGTGAAAGTAGAAGACAGCAAAAAAGAAAGCTGAAGTTTTCAATGTCACATTTATCACACAGGAAGATCATGTTTACCACACAAACTCTCAAAGGATGACATAGGAATAAACATCGCTGATGTTGAAAGGCAGTTGAAACAGTTGAATAAATGCTTCATGGAGTACTTGCCATTCCAGATTCGTTAATCTTGAGTTTTCAGTGACTCATCGTTGTCAGGAGATATCTCCTGTATCGAAAGCTGGACACTGACAAGTCTGACATGTCAGACCTCCATTAAAGATTTATTCAAGAATGTCGCCATCAACAGCTATGTCTGAAAATTGAAACAGTTGATTGAGAACCAACAAGGAGCCAGGTCTTGGAACCCAGTTCAGTTTTTCAATTTACCTTGTGGCATTGGCTCTTTCTTAGTTTAAATTTATTATGTATCTCTAACATAATGAACAGTTATCAGTAAAGTGGAGAAAAAGGCAAATTACTCCCATGTAGCAGAGGGGCAAATGAATGGATGAACAAAATGGTAGACTAGTGTCTTCAATGTTGGTGTGTTGGAGGATACTGCAGCGTATACTATAAATTTTCGTAGAGAGGGAAATGTTTCTGTCTGCAAATGAATGTGGATTTAAAAAGCCTCATTCATGCAAAACATGACTCACTTTTTTCACATCTAATACTATGTATACTGTGGGTGCTGGCAAACAGGAAGATTCCATATCCGAAGATTTCCAAGAGTTTTTGACACTGTACCAGACTATTAACAAAAGTCGGGGCGTACAGAATAGAACATTTTGTTTTGGCAAAAATCAACAGCATATATGAATTTTAAAAAAATGTGCGACACTATGCAACCATGTTCAGTTTCAAACCATTATTATGGTAGCTATGAAAAATACAAAAATAGATCAGATGGGGCAATGAAAATAGAAGATGAAATCCACAGACGAAGTAGTAACAACAAATACATGTGAAAAATGTTACAGATGTACCATGGGCCATACAGGTCTTGAGGTAAAGTTAATGAGAAATACATGAATTGCCATTTAGATGTATAGACATTAGAGAAATTGGTTGTGACAAATGTAACTACACATAAATTAACGTGAGGACTGAGTGGAACAGCGACAGCAAGCGACGTGTAAGCAGAAAGCAGAACAAGTAAAGGACCTTCAGAGTTAAAGAAGAATAACATGCAAAATCAAAGGATGTTGTTAAACAATTAAGTGATTTTCAAATCACACTATCTGCCTAAGTACAGTTCTAATTGTAATTAATGTTCCACAATGATAAGAACAAAATAAAATGTAAAATTACAAATAAGTAAGATTTAAAGAAACCTAACCACATGAGGAAAAATGAAATAATGTTGTTACATAGATTCAGAATGGTCATAAAAAAACAGTAGGAAGATTACATACTTTTGGCATCACTTGGGAACATACAGAATAAATACAGAGCATGTAGATGAAGTGCATCTAAATTGTATGAATACAGCAGAATGCTAAATAATCTGAGAACACCATCTAACAGAAATCTGACAATGAATGAGCTAATAAAATCAAGCTAGAAATTTTCTGAAGAACATACTTGGAACGTAGACCTAAAATCATTGGACTCTGAAGGTCCTTGACTTGAAATTAGAGTGAGGAAGTATAGAAGACAGAACTTTGTCACTTTTAAGAGACACACATCGTTGGAAGTGCAGGTGTGATAGTGCCACTGCTCTTCACAATACAGGGTGTATCAAAAAGAATCATCTGATTTGGCACTTCTATATTTCTGAAACTAGGAAACCTATACAATGAATTTTGTTTTCTGATGAAAGGGAAACTCAAATAGTTTTTTTTTCATACTTTTCATAGGTGTTTAATAGGCCCCACTTGAGATGTATGGCATATGTTGATGCGGTATTCAGATTGTTCCCACACTGCAGTGAGCATGTCTTGAGTTGCAGCTTCCACAGCTGCTGTTACGTGATGTCTCAGTTCATTCATTGGCATTGGTAACTGAGGCACATACAGTCAGGTCCAGTGACGTCAGAAGCCAGTAATGTAAGGCTGAATCATTTGGTCCTGTACATCTGCATTTGGTCCAGTATATCTGATCCATCATTCAGTAATCCTTTAATTTAAAAATTCCCACCCTTCCAGATGCCGTGTGGCGCTGCCCCAGCCTGTTGGTAAATGAAGTTGTTGGAATCAGTCTCCAGTTGTGGCGAAAGAAGGTTCTCAAGCATGTAAAGTTCTTGGTGATGAAAAATGTACCATACACCCTTTCCCACGAAACTGCACAAACACATTAAATTTTGGAGAGTCCCTCTCATGTTGTACAACTTCATGTGGTTGTTCCGTGTCCCATATTCACACATTACAACTGTTCACCTTTCCATTTAAATGGGATGTTGCCTTGGCACTGAATAGTAAGTGTGGAAGAAAAATGCCATCCCCCATCTTGCAAAGAACAGAATTATAGACCTCCACAAGTTGTTATTTTTCGCCTTCACAAAGAGCTTACAGAAGCTGAATCTTATATGGTCTCATGTGTAAACATCGACAGAACACATGCCAGATGGACATCGGGGGCAAGTTGAGCTGTCAAGCTGCACGGCGAATGGATTTCTGCAGACTGCTTGTGCAACTATGGCAGATGTGTTCATGCCAGACGCACGTGGATGGCCTGGTGATTTGCCTTTACACAAACAACCTGTTTCTCAGAATTGTTTATGCCATCATCCAATGCTCTGTGCTGTAGGGGGGATCCACACCATACCTAGTATGAAAGTCATGCTGAACAGTTATTACTGACCTGCACTGTGCAAAACATAGAGCACAAAATTCTTACTGTTGTCCTGTCACCATTTTTACTAGCTCTGGAGCGGGCACACACTGCTGCTACCTAGTGGAACCATGTAAAACTCGAGTGTTTGCTCTTTCCAACAGTACATTGTTCATGCACATATCTCAAATAACATAATCATTATGATTTTTTAAAATCTGATGCTTCTTTTTGATGCTCCCTGTATATGTATGTGGTCTGGCTGCTAAAGTCTGTAGCCCCTTGAGGCTTTGATTGAAACAACAGTCAAGATAGCAATAACATTTGTTTATAATGATTGGTTTTGGCTTATGTTAAAGCCATCCTCAGATATTTTGGGCCCCTATGGCTGGTGCTGGCAGCTGATTGGTTCTTCGCGTGATACAACGATCATACAGTCAACAATCATGGTATCGTGTGAAGAACCAAGGAGCCACCAGCACCAGCCATAGGGAGTCAAAACATTTGAGGATGGCCTTAATATAAGCTGAAACTGGTCATAATAAACAAATGTTATTGCTATCTTGACTGTTGTTTCCATCGAAGTTAGCACCAGATCATTGCACTCCACAGACAATGTCTAAATCCTTGAGGCTTTTTCTAGATGACACACTTGTTTACAGAAACGCAACAGTCTTAGAAACTTGTTATGAAATTTAGGCTTAAACATAAATAAATTCAGTGTTATTCATATAAATAGACACAAAGAGATACTATACTACCTAAAATAGATAGTTTGGAATCCCACTCATGATGGAAATATATTAGATCTAATGGCAACAAATAGACCTGACCTCTTTGAGGATGTCTGTTGTGAAACTCGTATCAGTGACAATGTTGTGGTTGTGGTAACAATGATTAACAAAGTAAAAAGGCCAATTACAAAAAGTAGAAAGGTATATATTTTCAGTATACTAGATAAAAAAAGAAGTGGAGTCACAGCTCGACTAGAAACTTGAAAATTTCAGCACAGAACAGGAGCATGTAGAAGAACTATGGATAAACTTTAAAATAACAGTTGACCATGCACTGGACAGATGTGTACCCAGTAGGACAGTTCATAATGGGAGAGATCATCCATGGTATGCAGTCACTGTGAAGAAACTCCTAAAGAAACAGACTCTACAGTATAATAGGTGTAAAACAAACCATAGGGCTATAGATAGAAAAATGCAGAATGAAATGTGTTTGGCCATCAAGAGAGCAATATGTGAAGCCTTCAGTGACTGTCACACCAGCATATTGTCAAATGATGTTGCACAAAATCCAAAGAAATTCTGGTTGTATGTAAAGGCTGTTAGTGGCAGCAAAATTAGTGTCCAGTCACTGACGAGTAAAACAGAAACTGAAACTGAAGGTAGCAAAGCAAAAGCTGAAATGCTTAAATCCATTTTCAAATGTTCCTTTACAAAGGAAAACCCAGGAGAAATACCCCAGTTTAATTCTTGTACTGCTGAAAAGACAAGTGAAGTAAATATTAGTGTCAGTGGTGTTGAGAAACAGCTGAAATCATTAAAATGGAACAACGCTTCAGTGCTCAATGGAATTTATATCATATTGTATACTGACTTTGGAGCAGAGTTAGCCCCTCTTCTAACTATGATCTATCGTAGATCCCTCGAATAAAAAACTTTGCCAAGCAGTTGTAAGAAAGCACAGGTCACACTCATTTACAAGAAGGGTAATAGAAGTGATACACAAAACTACTGTACAATATCCTTGACATTGATTCTTTGTAGAATCTTAAAACATATTCTGAGCTCAAATATATGAGGTATCTCAAACAGAATGACCTGCTCCATGCCAACCAGCAGGGATTCTGAAAATACCCATCATGCGAAACCCAACTTACACTTTTCTCACATGATGTATTGAAAGCTTTGGATCAAGGCAGTCAGGTAGATGCAGTATATCTTGATTTCTATATCTTGATTTCCAAAAAGCATTTTACTCAGTACCACACCTATGCTTATTGTCAGAAATATGAACATATGGGGTAGCAAGTGAAATTTGTGATTGGATTGTGGATTTTTTTGTCAGGGAGGACACAGCATGTTATCTTGGATGGCGAGTCATCATCGGATGTAGAGATAACTTTGGGTGTGCCCCAGGGAAGTGTATTGGACCTTTGCTATTCATGTAGTTTATTAAGGCCCTTGTAGACCATATTAATAGTAAACTCAAGACATTTTGCAGATGATGCTGTTATCTATAATGAATACAATAATAGTGGTACAATTTGTCTTGTTCATACAGGGATTGTGAGAACAAGATTAGATTAATTACTATACACAAAGAGACATTTAAACAGTCATTTCTCCTGTGCTCTATACCTGAATGGAATGGGTAGAAACCCTAATAACTGTTACAGTAGGGTGTACCTCCTGCCATGTGCTTCACAGTGGCTTGCAGAGTATAGATGTAGATATAATTTGACTGAAAGAAACTGCATAAACATTCAGTCAGATCTTCATAAGATATCAAAGTGGTGCAAAGATTGGCAGCTTGCTTTAAATGTTCAGAAATGTAAAATTGTGCACTTTACAAAGTGAAAATGACTGTAGTATCAGTGAGACACTACTGGACCTGTGTGTAACACTTTATAAGGATATGAAATGCATAAAGCAGACAGCAGACTTAGGTTTATTGGCAGAATATGGGGAAGTGCAATCAATCTACAAAGGAGATTGCTTACAAATGTCTCTTGCAATTGGTTCTAGAATATTGTTCGAGTGTGTATAGAACCAGTACCAAAAAAGGACTAACAGGGAAAAGTGAACATACACACAGAAAGACAGCACAAATGGTCACAGGTTTATTTGATCTATGGGAAAGTGTCACAGAGATGCTGAAGAAACTTAACTGACAGACTCTTGAAGACAGACATGAATTATCCTGAGAAAACATACTGACAGAGTTTCAAGAACCGGCTTTCAACATTGACCCTAGGAATATACTACTACCCCCTACATCTCGCTCACGTAGGAATTGCAAAGACCAGATTAAATTACAGTGGAACCTCACGTAATGAGTGCCACCCATAACATGCAGTTTGCATAACAAGCAAAACAAATTGTAAAAAAGTGACTCTTCTAATAAGTGATGTTTTGCATAACGAGTGATGACAATTTATTGTCACATCACTAGCCATTCGTGCCCGGTGGAGGAAACATTCAATAATATGAACACCTTTCACCCAGCAGCGTATGAGCAATAGCTTTAGTATGTACTGCAGTCTGGATGTAGTGCTCTTTATGTTACTATCCTAGTGCAGCTTGTTATCACACATTTTTCTAAACTTGTATTAACAACTGTTTTTTCATACGCAAATTTTAATAATCTTCGTAGGAATGCCCTCAAAGATAAAGCCGCAAGAAGACGACCATAAGAGAAAGAAAATGACATTAGAAATGAAACGTAAAATCATTGAAAAACTTGAACGTGGTGTGAGCATTGCTGATTTAACTTGCACATGCAGTTGATCTACATCAACCCTTTGCACTATCCTCAAGAACAAGGACAAGATTAAGGAGATAGGTGCTTCAAAGAGAGTGACAAGAATATCCAAACAACAGTTTCGTACTCTGAACAACATCAGAAGGTTACTCCTTATATGGATATATGAAAAGCAGCTCGAAGGTGATACTATTAACAAGAACATCATTTGTGAGAAGGTGAGAGTGATTTTTGCTGACCTCATTGAGAAGATGCCAGGATCATCAATGGCCAAAGAAGTGTTTAAGGGAAGCTGTGGGTGGTTTGAGACGTTTATGAGAAGAACCAGTATCCATGGCGAACGAGCCAGTTGCAACACAAAAGCAGCAGAGAACTTCATCAGCAGTTTCAAGATGCTTGTAGATTCTAAGGGTTGTCTGCCGTAACAGGTTTTTAATTGTGATGAGATGGGTCTGTTCTGGAAAAACATGCCGAAGCGTACCTTCATAACAGCAGAGGAGAATACATTGCCTGGTCACAAGCCAATGACAGACCGTCTCACACTGCTATTCTGTGCCAATGCAAGCTGTGATTTGAAAATTAAATCTCACTGCTTTTTACCATTCAGAAACCCCATGAGTCTTCAAGAAGTGTAAAGTCCAGAAGATCAGGTTAAATGGGCTTGAGTGACACATGATCTTTTTTGTGATTGGATCAATGAAGTGTTTGGTCCTTCAATGAAAAAATATTTGCTTGAGATGAATCTGCCGCTCCATGTCTTGTGTGTTATGTACAGTGCTCCTGCCCATTCTCCAGGCTTACAGCACCATGTCATTGAAGAATTTCATTTCATCAAGATCCAATTTCTGCCTCCCAACACCACTCCATTATTCCAGCATATAGCCATCAGATTATTTCTAACTTAAAGAAGCTCTACACTGAAGCACTCTTCGAGCATTGCTTTGAGCTGACTAAACCTATCAATCTCATTCTCAGATAGTTTTGGGAATATCACTTCAACATCACTGTCTGCATCAAGATGATCGAAAAGGCATGGGAAGGGGTTACCAAGAGAACTCTTACTTCTGCTTGGAAGAAGCTTTGGCCACAGTGCATTGTTGAATGTGACTGAGGTATTTGAGTCAGTACCTGTGGAGCCTGTAGTCAATGAGATTGTGACTTTGGCCAAGAGCATGGGACTAGATGCGGATAACAATGATATCAATGAGCTTGTGGAGGATCACAGCCAAGGAATGACCATCAAAGAGCTTGTGGAGTTGCAGTATATTTTGCAACTGGAAGTTGTGGAGAGGAGTTAGTGATTAACAGCAAAGCAGCAATCTTTTGGAGCAATAAGAGAAATGCTGAAGGTGTAGGAATCTGTTGCATCATACATTGAAAATCATCACCCCAATAAAGCAGTGGCTATGTGCTCTACAAATTTATTTGACTATAATGCTGTTGTGTCACATTTTGGCCAAGTGTTGAAGCATTGCAGAAACAAATGACTATAGACAGTTTCCTAGTAAAAAAGAATTAGTTATGTATCCTGAATAATAAAGTATCATAAATACAGTTTTATAACTGAATATATAATTTTCTTTAAGTTAATGGGATGAATAAGATAAAGCTTTTAGTACTTTTTCTGCATGGAACACTTTACATTAATTTATATGGGATAAATTGTTTCACATAATGAGTGTTTGCATGAGGAGTAAGGTTCTGGAATGAATTATGCTTGCTGTGTGAGGTTCCACTGTAATTACTGTATGCCCAGAATCATTTAACAATCATTCTTCCTGTGCTCCATACATGAATGCAATGGGAAAAAACCTTAATAACTATTAGAGTAGGCCTTACCTTCTGCCATGTATTTCACAGTGGTTTTCATAGTATAGATTTAGATATGATTTGACACAACTAGTGACTAGTTATTGGTATCAGACACAACTTCCCCAAATATCTGGGGTTTCAGTCACAAGTGATTTGAGGTGAGACAACCACAAAAAACTAGCCTGGCAGAAGGTGGTTGCCAAACTAAGAGTTATTGGAAAAATCTAAGGAAGAGTAAGTCCTGCATGAAAGATGTTGCCTACACAATCCTTGTCAGTCAATTCGTGAGTCTTGTTCATGTGGCTGTATGATAACCCTGTGATTCAGCAGTTTGCACAACTCTTATTGTTAGTCTTACCCCATTCAATCAGTTTCTTCCATTCTGTGAAATAATCTTTATCATAATAAAGCTGAGATACATCATAGCATGAGTCATGTTATTTACTGTACAACCATTCCAATGAATATATTAATGATGACTGTTTTGATTACTGTGTATAATGTCCATATTTCATCTTTTTTCAATTTGTACAATGCAAAATACACACAATAATGTGTAAACAGCCAAGCAGTATTTTTGTTTATTTTTTAAATTGTGATGCACAGCCTGCTTCTGGCCAGTGGCCAGTTGCAGCATTTTCGGTGATGAATAAAATTGATACTGAAGCTGCACATTCCACAATGAAGACTGTGCAGAGTTTTTTTCTATTAAATAAATAAACAGGCCATTAGTAATCAACCAAACAAGGCATACCATCTGTAACATAGTTGATGGCTGCGTTATTTCTGCAGGCAGTCAGTGGGCTTTCCAAAGTAGTATCCTAACACAATGCAACCCCATTACCCCAGGAGACAGTATAATTGTCTTCCTGTCATTTTTTTCCTCGTTGGAGCATTCTGCTTGTGTATGATGTAAATGTCAGATGAAATGTTTTTACAGTTGGAAGAAATGATTCTTAACACTTGAAAAACCATAATACTTCCATGTTAGCTGCTTGGAAAAAAATAAATGATCAGGTGAGACATTCTGCACCCTTTCCATTACTCGCTGCTGATAAACATTTGTTCATGTCATATAGGTATAGTATACTAATGTGTTATTAATTGTGATCTGTGATTGTTCAGTTTTTACAGGTTAGATCAACTTGTTACTGAGTTCTAAAATCACTCATCACATTAGTATTGCAGCTTTTTATGGTAATAATTTATGATTATAGAGAATTTTGGTAATAGAGGGTTGGATTTGTCTTCTCTCAGATGCCTTATGTTGTGTATCTTCCCCACTTTTTTGCTGTACATACACTTCGCACTCTGGCAGCTTTTAATACACTTGTTCCCACAATCTGCTTTCATTTAATGTCAGGTCTTACCTATGCAGTGTGACTGAATATATAATGCTTCTAAACAACAAATAGTGAGTGTCACAGTGCATAGCCAATGCCCCAGTGGATGAATGCTGTCTAGTGGATCTTACGCCCCCTCTAATTCAATTCCCTAATTGTTTGTACATTGTTTTGTGAAAAGTTATGTAATAGTGAGATATGGACAGGACTGAAAGAAACTGGAGAGGCATTGAATGTAGACTTTGATACATGGCACTTACTGGAATTAAGGAAAACGTGGAAGGGAGGACCCACCAATATAACTTTCTTTTCACTCAACCTGTTTATTTAACAATATATATGCTGTGTTTTACAGATGATCGAAGCATTTAACCATAACATTTTCTTTAACAAAATGAACAATGTGACAATGATTACAAGATGTCTGGACTTGCAGCCTGCCTGTTATCGGGTGAAACAGTGGTGTTTACTACCACACCAAACACAGTCTGTCTTATTAAATGCCCTCCTGCAAGCCATGAATACTATATAAGCACCATTAATGATAAGAGTGTTTCAATCACTCAAAACAAATGACTTAACTTTTAATTTGAAAGCTGTATGTCGAAAGGTTCGGGGTCCAGATGTTCTACTGTGCTTAAAGGTTAAAGATTAGCAGACAATATGACAATGATAAGGCTTACTTCTAGGCAATCAACCTCTTAATTTCAATCGGGAAACAAGGTGCGACTGGACCACAATCCGTCCCTTCTGACAGTTGACTAAAACCCTGGTGAAGTTGGCTGTTAATATTTTCAAGGTTAAACTGATTGTCAATTATTAAGACTGGCCTGAAGGAACGTCTTAAAACATAACTTGTGATCATGTATTGAGAACTCACTCAGTGGAACCACAAGATCCACCTAAAATACACCAATAATGACCTGGTCTTTCAAACACAGAAATGAACAGCTTAGTACAACAGGTTGCTCAGATTATAACTAATGACTGGGAAATGCAATTACAATCAAAGAATTGAACCGGTTAACAGCTAAATCTAACCACAAGGTCCTTCATTTGTTTAATGGCAACCTGTGTCTTAGTACAATTGTTCCAGCTGTATTTATGACCAAGAGCTGATTAATTTACAAACCAGAAAGGAAAGGCAATATAATAGTGGGACAAATTTTCAAATGACAGCTAGTGTCTTTGTACAGTACTACTGCCTGTGCTTATGACCAAAGAGCCGTTCGAGTAAAACTCAGGGTCGGGTACAAACCAGAAAATAATGAGGAGGGCAGGTAGACAATGAAACAAATCACCAAAAGGATTACAGAATGTTACTCCCCTTTATCAGCAAGCAGTTCCATGAGTCCATGGTGCGTTGCAGGAGTTACTGAGTGGTGCCGATGAAAGCGAGGTAGGAGAGGGCAGCCAGGCCACAAGCGGTTGTCCGACACGAACATTGCCAACCAAGCGACAGGATATTGGTCTGCTACTTGTGAAGTACTCCGGTATCTTCGCTCTGCGCAGGCCCTCCTTGTGCAGCTCATGGCTTCGGCCGCTCGGACCTCGTGGCCACCTCTTGTTGCAACGCTACCGCCAATCCCCAAACTTGGTGTTTCCCCTCTCGGGCCGATGAACCCCATATATATATCAGTAAGCAAAGACCTTCCACCCACAGATACCAACTCTTCCTCATAGATATTGGCAATGGGGCCACAGGAAGGATAGTTGATACTACACCTGAGCCAGTGGTGCCAGACAGAACAGTCTACTAACTCAATGGCGCCACGGTTCAGACTTGATATTATCCATTCCGAAAAAGATACACAAGTGGAAGCAAGTTGGGGACAGTAAAGTAAGTACTGGATTTTATTGTGGCATATTTGAAGTTTTAGTTTATCATCATTCACTATTAGCTATCAGGACTATTTCAGATATAGGAAGTTTGAAAAGTTCATCTTGTGTATTTATAAAGGTGAAAAGAATGTCTTTTGAAATCATTAGTAACTGGATAGGTTTTGGGCTACAAACCTATTTTTAGTTGGTTTGGGAATTAACTTGTTATTGGTGGCCCTTATAAGTGAGAAAATAATTTGGTCATTTCATGTAGACAGTTTTGTATTGTTATGTGATATACACTGATCTCGGTATTAATGTTTTAAATATGATGTTCATTATAGGTTTGTACGAAGTGCGGGTGTTGCTGATCAAGTCTCATCTCGCAAATTTCTTGAAGCTGCAAAATCCTGTGGTGATCCAGCAATATTTTATGCTGTTTTCAAATTTTTTGAAAGCAGAAATCAAAGACTGAAAGGAAGTGCTTCATTTGCTAAAGGTCAGTGTTACCTATAAATTTTATGTATCTCTTGCCATCACCATTAATTTTTGTTATGGTTTACTTCCTCCCCCCATGAACCATGGAACTTGCCGTTGGTGGGGAGGCTTGCGTGCCTCAACGATACAGATAGCCATACCGTAGGTGCAACCACAACGGAGGGGTATCTGTTGAGAGGCCAGACAAATGTGTGGTTCCTGAAGAGGGGCAGCAGCCTTTTCAGTAGTTTCAGGGGCAACAGTCTGGATGATTGACTGATCTGGCCTTGTAACACTAACCAAAATGGCCTTGCTGTTGTGGTACTGCGAACAGCTGAAAGCAAGGGGAAACTACAGCCGTAATTTTTCCCGAGGGCATCCAGCTTTACTGTATGGTTAAATGATGATGGTGTCCTCTTGGGTAAAATATTCCGGAGGTAAAATAGTCCCCCATTCGGATCTTCAGGCGGGGACTACTCAAGAGGACGTCGTTATCAGGAGAAAGAAAACTGGCGTTCTACGGATCAGAGTGTGGAATGTCAGATCCCTTAATCGGGCAGGTAGGTTAGAAAATTTAAAAAGGGAAATGGATAGGTTAAAGTTAGATATAGTGGGAATTAGGTAAGTTCGATGGCAGGAGGAACAAGACTTCTGGTCAGGTGAATACAGGGTTATAAATACAAAATCAAATAGGGGTAATGCAGGAGTAGGTTTAATAATGAATAAAAAAATAGGAGTGCGGGTAAGCTACTACAAACAGCATAGTGAACGTATTATAGTGGCCAAGATAGACACGAAGCCCATGCCTACTACAGTAGTACAAGTTTATATGCCAACTAGCTCTGCAAATGATGAAGAAATTGAAGAAATGTATGATGAAATAAAAGAAATTATTCAGGTAGTGAAGGGAGACGAAAATTTAATAGTCATGGGTGACTGGAATTCGACAGTAGGAAAAGGGAGAGAAGGAACCATAGTAGGTGAATATGGATTGGGGCTAAGAAATGAAAGAGGAAGCCGTCTGGTAGAATTTTGCACAGAGCATAACTTAATCATAGCTAACACTTGGTTCAAGAATCGTAAAAGAAGGTTGTATACATGGAAGAATCCTGGAGATACTAAAAGGTGTCAGATAGATTATATAATGGTAAGACAGAGATTTAGGAACCAGGTTTTAAATTGTAGGACATTTCCAGGGGCAGATGTGGACTCTGACCACAATCTATTGGTTATGAACTGTAGATTAAAACTGAAGAAATTGCAAAAAGGTGGGAATTTAAGGAGATGGGACTTGGATAAATTGACTAAACCAGAGGTTGTACACAGTTTCAGGGACAGCATAAGGGAACAATGGACAGGAATGGGGGAAAGAAATACAGTAGAAGGTGAATGGGTAGCTCTGAGGGATGAAGTAGTGAAGGCAGCAGAGGATCAAGTAGGTAAAAAGAGGTGGTCTAGTAGAAATCCTTGGATAACAGAAGAAATATTGAATTTAATTAATGAAAGGAGAAAATATAAAAATGCAGTAAATGAAGCAGGCAAAAAGGAATACAAACGTCTCAAAAATGAGATCGACAGGAAGTGCAAAATGGCTAAGCAGGCATGGCTAGAGGACAAATGTAAGGATGTAGAGGCTTATATCACTAGGGGTAAGATAGATACTGCCTACAGGAAAATTAAAGAGACCTTTGGAGAAAAGAGAGCCACTTGTATGAATATCAAGAGTTCAGATGGAAACCCAGTTCTAAGCAAAGAGGGGAAAGCAGAAAGGTGGAAGGAGTATATAGAGGGTCTATACAAGGGCTTTGTACTTGAGGATAATATTATGGAAATGGAAGAGGATGTAGATGAAGATGAAATGGGAGATACGATACTGCGTGAAGAGTTTGACAGAGCACTGAAAGACCTGAGTCGAAACAAGGCCCCGGGAGTAGACAACGTTCCATTAGAACTACTGACGGCCTTGGGAGAGCCAGTCCTGACAAAACTCTACCATCTGGTGAGCAAGATGTACGAGACAGGCGAAATACCCTCAGACTTCAAGAGGAATATAATAATTCCAATCCCAAAGAAAGCAGGTGTTGACAGATGTGAAAATTACCGAACTATCAGTTTAATAAGCCACAGCTGCAAAATTCTAATGCGAATTATTTACAGACGAATGGAAAAACTGGTGGAAGCTGACCTCGGGGAAGATCAGTTTGGATTCCGTAGAAATGTTGGAGCACGTGAGGCAATACTGACCTTATGACTTATCTTAGAAGAAAGATTAAGGAAAGGCAAACCTACGTTTCTAGCATTTGTAGACATAGAGAAAGCTTTTGACAATGTTGATTGGAATACTCTCTTTCCAATTCTAAAGGTGGCAGGGGTAAAACACAGGGAGCGAAAGCCTGTTTACAATTTGTACAGAAACCAGATGGCAGTTATAAGAGTCGATGGGCATGAAAGGGAAGCAGTGGTTGGGAAGGGAGTGAGACTGTTGTAGCCTCTCCCTGATATTATTCTACCTGTATATTGAGCAAGCAGTGAAGGAAACAAAAGAAAAATTTGGAGTAGGTATTAAAATCCATGGAGAAGAAATAAAAACTTTGAAGTTGGCCGATGACATTGTAATTCTGTCAGAGACAGCAAAGGACTTGGAAGAGCAGTTAAATGGAATGGACAGTGTCTTGAAAGGAGGATATAAGATGAACATCAACAAAAGTAAAACGAGGATAATGGAATGTAGTCGAATTAAGTTGGGTGATGCTGAGGGAATTAGATTAGGAAATGAGTCACTTAAAGTAGTAAAGGAGTTTTGCTATTTGGCGAGCAAAATAACTGATGATGGTCGAAGTAGAGAGGATATAAAATGTAGACTGGCAATGGCAAGGAAAGTGTTTCTGAAGAAGAGAAATTTGTTAACATCGAGTATAGATTTAAATGTCAGGAAGTCGTTTCTGAAAGTATTTGTATGGAGTGTAGCCATGTAGGGAAGTGAAACATGGACAATAAATAGTTTAGACAAGAAGAGAATAGAAGCTTTTGAAATGTGATGCTACAGAAGAATGTTGAAGATTAGGTGGGTAGATCATGTAACTAATGAGGAGGTATAGAATAGGATTGGGGAGAAGAGAAGTTTGTGCCACAACTTGATTAGAAGAAGGGATCGCTTGATAGGGCATGTTCTGAGGCATCAAGGGATCACAAATTCTGCATTGGAGGGCAGCGTGGAGGGTAAAAATTGTAGAGAGAGACCAAGAGATGAATACATCAAGCAGATTCAGAAGGATGTAGGTTGCAGTAGGTACTGGGAGATGAAGGAGCTTGCACAGGATAGATTAGCATGGAGAGCTGCATCAAACCAGTCTCAGGACTGAAGACCACAACAACAATGGTTTACTTAATGGTTCTATGTGAGCAGCACGATAAGAAAATTCATGAAAGTAATTTATAAAAATTTAAAGTTAAGACTTTTTTTTGTTTACCAAGTCACAAGCCACTTTATGTTCTAAACACAGACTAATGCATTTCTAGGGATGTATAATAAGGGTAGGTAAGCCAGTGGGAAAACAAAAGTAGTACTCAGCAAAGCTTTACAGTGGCAGCAGTGGAAAAAATGGATGATTAATGACTGAAGTATATAAATCCTGAGGTAGAAGGCGAAAAAAAAATTAAGAAGAAACTTTTAACAAATGTACATATATATGATGATACAGCAAAGACAGGCCACTACAGATATATCAGCCGGCCGGGGTAGCCGAGCGGTTCTAGGCGCTACAGTCGAACTGCGCGACCGCTACGGTCGCAGGTTCGAATCCTGCCTCGGGCATGGGTGTGTGTGATGTCCTTAGGTTAGTTAGGTTTAAGTAGTTCTAAGTTCTAGGGGACTGATGACCTCAGAAGTTAAGCCCCATAGTGCTCAGAGCCATTTGAACCATTTTTGCAGATATATCCGGATGAGAAAGTATATAAAGGTACAATATTTGCAGATTACGTGTGGGCAAATGTTCTGATGTCCACAAATAATTTTTAATGTTTAAAGTTGCTGAATTATGACTCTAGGCTCAGATTTTTTCTTCCAAATGGAGCCATGTAATTTTCCTGTGGCACTGGAAAAGTCTTCATATAGGATTTCAGTGATGTATCATGTGTAGAACTTTATCAAATACTAACAGTAAAAAAGAAGCACAAAGTATTGGGTGTGATGTTTGCCATAAACAAACACTATACATTGTGAAAGTCTGAATAGTGTCATAAGCAAGTTGTCTGGTCACTACAATAGCTGAGAACAAACTGATGGGCATCAAGTGCACATATCTTACCTAAGTTGTGTGTTTACTTAAATTTGGTGCAGTGGTTTGTGGTACTGTTATCTTGTTACTATTTGATCGAATCACTATTTGAAGTCCTCTTCAAAAGCTCTTTGCAGTGCTTCAGAAAAGAAACAGTTCCATTAAAAAAAAAAAAAAATCAGAGTTATAATTTGGCACGTATCATCTGCATTACATTAGAAAATTTGCTCTACATTGTCTGATAAAACTTAGCAAAAAACATCTGTATGTATTTGGAGTGGCTAGTCCTAAGCGCATCACCCTGTATGAGGGTTGAGACGACTTGCCACACACTAGTTCTTCAAATGAAACACATCACTTATGAAACAGATGTCACCACAAAACGACTTTCTACTACATCAATTAGACATAACAAGGAAAAAAAATTAAAACATGCCAACGTGCTGCATATGCCAGTATTATTATCACATGGACCTTCTCTTGTTTTTCATATTTTGATTTTTTTTCTTTTGCAGGTGAACATTGTGAAGTATATGTCAAGCATTTCCAAGCATTATTTGGAGAATCAGCACTTGCTGCTGGTGACTTGTCAGCCTATTAGTTAATACAAAAATGTATATTTTGTTATTTGTTTACATAATAAATGTTTAAAATTTGAGTTTTGATTGTCATTTTGTTTACTATTTGAATTCTTTTATGCAGTTATAAGTTACTTCAAGATCAGGCAGGTGTCATTCTGTGCTTAAAAAAAAAAAAAATAAATAAATAAATAAAAATCCTGGTCTGAAGATGAATCATTGTGACAAACAAATTCCTAATGGCTGAGTCAAGTGTTAGCTCTTTGTGGAATTTGATTTATGTGTTTTTGGAGTCTAGAACGTCTTAATTGTCCTTTTGAGAATGGCCTTTCTGATCATGGTGCTCAGCTAGTTACAGTATATGACATAGCTCCATTCAGTAATTCAAAACTACCATCCAAAGTTGTGCGTTCAATTAATGACTCAACAATTAGAAATTTCAGTGAAAATCTTCAGCAGTTAGACTGGGATGAGGTGTACAAGGAACCCGATGCTAATTTAAAATATAACTTATTTCATGATACACTTGTAAGAGAATTTGAAAACTGTTTCCCCAAGAAAGTAGTTAAATCTAATTATAAGAAACCATGCAAAAAAACTTTGACTTACTAAAGGAATAAAAATATCTTGTAACCACAAAAGGTAGCTGTATCTAACAACAAGAAAGAGTAATGACCCAGAAACAGCCAAATATTATAAAAACTACTGTGCTACATAAAGAAAGGTTATTAAAAAGATGAGAAGCATATGCCTCATATCTGAGATTAATACCTCTGATAACAAAATCAAAACAATTTAGAATATTATTACAAGGGAGACAGGGGAACAAAGAGTGCAGGATGACAACATTACAATCAAAGTGAATGGAAACTTGGCAAACAACAAGCCGTAAGTCAAAAGCATCTTGAATAATCATTTTTTAAATGTTGTAGGGAAAATAGGATCTAAAGGTTCATTAGAAGAAGCAAGGCAGTTAATGGAATAAAAGCTCACATGGAATTGATGGCATTTCCAGCATGATAATAAAAGCTTGTTTCATGAAATATTAAATGCTCTGAGTAACCAGAAGTCACCCGTTGGGATTTTTTGTGATCTCTCAAAGGCTTTTGACTGTGTAAATCACGGAATGCTTCTAGATAAGATCAAGTACTGTGGTATGAATGGGACAGTGCTCAAATGGTTTAAATCATACCTAACCAGAAGAGTGCAGAAAGTTGAAATAAGCAGTTCACATAATATGCAAAAAACTGGTGATTTCTCAATCTGGTGGAACAATCAAGAATGGGGTACCACAAGGTTCAGTCTTGGGTCCTCTGCTGTTCTTAATATATATTAATTACTTGCCATTCTATATTCACAAAGATGCAAAGCTGGTACTTTTTGCTGATGATACAAGTGTAGCTATCACACCCAACAGACAAGAATTAACTGGTGAAATTGTAAACAATGTTTTTCAGAAAATCATTAAGTGGTTCTCTGCAAATGGGCTTTCATTAAACTTTGACAAAACATGTATATACAGTTCCACACAGTAAATGGAATGACACCATTAATAAATATAGACTTTGAACAGAAATCAGTTGCTAAGGTAGAATATTCAAAATTTCTAGGTGTATGCATTGATGAGGGGTTGAACTGGCAAAAATACATTGAGGATCTGCTGAAACGTTTGAGTTCAGCTACTTATGCTATTAGGGTCATTGTAAATTTTGGCGATATACATCTCAGTAAATTATCTTCCCATGCTTATTTTCATTCTCTGCTTTCGTATGGCATCATATTCTGGGGTAACTCATCATTGAGTAAAAGAGTGTTCATTGCACAAAAGCGTGTCAACAGAATAACTGCTGGAACTCATCAAAGATCATCCTTCAGACACTTATTTAAAGAGCTAGAGATCTTCACTGTAGCCTCGGGGAAACATTCCACGTGGGAAAAATATATCTAAAAACAAAGATGATGTGACTTACCCAACGAAAGCGCTGGCAGGTCGATAGACACACAAACATACACACAAAATTCAAGCTTTCGCAACCAACGGTTGCTTCATCAGGAAAGAGGGAAGGAGAGGGAAAGACGAAAGGATGTGGGTTTTAAGGGAGAGGGTAAGGAGTCATTCCAATCCCGGGAACGGAAAGACTTACCTTAGGGGGAAAAAAGGACAGGTATATACTCGCACACACACACACATATCCATCCGCACATACACAGTCTAAGACTGTGGTAAGTCTTTCCACTCCCGGGATTGGAATGACTCCTTACCCTCTCCCTTAAAACCCACATCCTTTCGTCTTTCCCTCTCCTTCCCTCTTTCCCGTTGAGGCAACAGTTTGTTGCGAAAGCTTGAATTTTGTGTGTATGTTTGTGTTTGTTTGTGTGTCTATCAACGTGCCAGCGCTTTCGTTTGGTAAGTCACATATGGTTATAATAGAGGGAAACATTCCACGTAGGAAAAATATATCTAAAAACAAAGATGATGTGACTTACCAAATGAAAGTGCTGGCAGGTCGACAGACACACAAACAAACACAAACATACACACAAAATTCAAGCTTTCGCTACAAACTGTTGCCTCATCAGGAAAGAGGGAAGGAGAGGGAAAGATGAAAGGATGTGGGTTTTAAGGGAGAGGGTAAGAAGTCATTCCAATCCCGGGAGCGGAAAGACTTACCTTAGGGGGAAAAAGGACGGGTATACACTCGCACACACACACACATATCCAACCACACATATACAGACACAAGCAGACATATTTAAAGACAAAGAGTTTGGGCAGAGATGTCAGTCGAGGCAGAAGTGCAGGGGCAAAGATGTTGTTGAATGACAGGTGAGGTATGAGTGGCAGCAACTTGAAATTAGCAGAGATTGAGGCCTGGTGGATAACGGGAAGAGAGGATATATTGAAGAGCAAGTTCCCATCTCCGGAGTTCGGATAGGTTGGTGTTAGTGGGAAGTATCCAGATAACCCGGACGGTGGAACACTGTGCCAAGATGTGCTGGCTGTGCACCAAGGCATGTTTAGCCACAGGGTGATCCTCATTACCAACAAACACTGTCTGCCTGTGTCCATTCATGTGAATGGACAGTTTGTTGCTGGTCATTCCCACATAGAATGCGTCGCAGTGTAGGCAGGTCAGTTGGTAGATCACGTGGGTGCTTTCACACGTGGCTCTGCCTTTGATCGTGTACACCTTCCGGGTTACAGGACTGGAGTAGGTGGTGGTGGGAGGGTGCATGGGACAGGTTTTACACCAGGGGTGGTTACAAGGGTAGGAGCCAGAGGGTAGGGAAGGTGGTTTGGGGATTTCATAGGGATGAACTAAGAGGTTACGAAGGTTAGGTGGACGGCGGAAAGACACTCTTGGTGGAGTGGGGAGGATTTCATGAAGGATGGATCTCATTTCAGGGCAGGATTTGAGGAAGTCGTATCCCTGCTGGAGAGCCACGTTCAGAATCTGATCCAGTCCCGGAAAGTATCCTGTCACAAGTGGGGCACTTTTGTGGTTCTTCTGTGGGAGGTTCTGGGTTTGAGAAGATGAAGAAGTGGCTCTGGTTATTTGCTTCTGTACCAGGTCGGGAGGGTAGTTGCGGGATGCAAAAGCTGTTGTCAGGTTGTTGGTGTAATGCTTCAGGGATTGCGGACTGGAGCAGATTCGTTTGCCACGAAGACCTAGGCTGTAGGGAAGGGACTGTTTGATATGGAATGGGTGGCAGCTGTCGTAATGGAGGTACTGTTGCTTGTTGGTGGGTTTGATGTGGACAGACGTGTGAAGCTGGCCATTGGACAGGTGGAGGTCAACATCAAGGAAAGTGGCATGGGATTTGGAGTAGGACCAGGTGAATCTGATGGAACCAAAGGTGTTGAGGTTGGAGAGGAAATTCTGGAGTTCTTCTTCACTGTGAGTCCAGATCATGAAGATGTCATCAATAAATCTGTACCAAACTTTGGGTTGGCAGGCCTGGGTAACCAAGAAGGCTTCCTCTAAGCGACCCATGAATAGGTTGGCATACGAAGGGGCCATCCTGGTACCCATGGCTGTTCCCTTTAATTGTTGGTATGTCTGGCCTTCAAAAGTGAAGAAGTTGTGGGTCAGGATGAAGCTGGCTAAGGTAATGAGGAAAGAGGTTTTAGGTAGGGTGGCAGGTGATTGGCGTGAAAGGAAGTGCTCCATCGCAGCAAGGCCCTGGACGTGCGGGATATTTGTGTATAAGGAAGTGGCGTCAATGGTTACAAGGATGGTTTCTGGGGGTAACGGATTGGGTAAGGATCCAGGGGTTCGAGAAAGTGGTTGGTGTCTTTGATGAAGGATGGGAGACTGCACGTAATGGGTTGAAGGTGTTGATCTAAGTAGGCAGAGATGCGTTCTGTGGGGGCTTGGTAACCAGCTACAATGGGGCGGCCGGGATGATTGGGTTTGTGAATTTTAGGAAGAAGGTAGAAGGTAGGAGTGCGGGGTGTCGGTGGGGTCAGGAGGTTGATGGAGTCAGGTGAAAGGTTTTGTAGGGGGCCTAAGGTTCTGAGGATTCCTTGAAGCTCCGCCTGGACATCAGGAATGGGATTACCTTGGCAAACTTTGTATGTGGTGTTGTCTGAAAGCTGACGCAGTCCCTCAGCCACATACTCCTGACAATCAAGTACCACGGTCGTGGAACCCTTGTCCGCCAGAAGAATGACGATGGACCGGTCAGCCTTCAGATCACGGATAGCCTGGGCTTCAGCAGTGGTGATGTTGGGAGTGGGATTAAGGTTTTTTAAGAAGGATTGAGAGGCAAGGCTGGAAGTCAGAAATTCCTGGAAGGTTTGGAGAGGGTGATTTTGAGGAAGAGGAGGTGGGTCCCGCTGTGATGGAGGATGGAACTGTTCCAGGCAGGGTTCAATTTGGATAGTGTCTTGGGGAGTTGGATCATTAGGGGTAGGATTAGGATCATTTTTCTTCGTGGCAAAGTGATACTTCCAGCAGAGAGTACGAGTGTAGGACAGTAAATCTTTGACGAGGGCTGTTTGGTTGAATCTGGGAGTGGGGCTGAAGGTGAGGCCTTTGGATAGGACAGAGGTTTCGGATTGGGAGAGAGGTTTGGAGGAAAGATTAATTACTGAATTGGGGTGTTGTGGTGCCAGATTGTGTTGATTGGAATTTTGAGGTTTTGGAGGGAGTGGAGCTGGAAGTGGGAGACTGAGTAGATGGGAGAGACTGGGTTTGTGTGCAATGAGAGGTGGTTGAGGTTTGCTGGAAAGGTTGTGAAATATCCCGCACGTCCAGGGCCTCACTGCGATGGAGCACTTCCTTTCACGCCGATCACCTGCCACCCTACCTAAAACCTCTTTCCTCATTACCTTAGCCAGCTTCATCCTGACCCACAACTTCTTCACTTTTGAAGGCCAGACATACCAACAATTAAAGGGAACAGCCATGGGTACCAGGATGGCCCCTTCGTACGCCAACCTATTCATGGGTCGCTTAGAGGAAGCCTTCTTGGTTACCCAGGCCTGCCAACCCAAAGTTTGGTACAGATTTATTGATGACATCTTCATGATCTGGACTCACAGTGAAGAAGAACTCCAGAATTTCCTCTCCAACCTCAACTCCTTTGGTTCCATCAGATTCACCTGGTCCTACTCCAAATCCCATGCCACTTTCCTTGATGTTGACCTCCACCTGTCCAATGGCCAGCTTCACACGTCCGTCCACATCAAACCCACCAACAAGCAACAGTACCTCCATTACAACAGCTGCCACCCATTCCACATCAAACGGTCCCTTCCCTACAGCCTAGGTCTTCGTGGCAAACTAATCTGCTCCAGTCCGCAATCCCTGAAGCATTACACCAACAACCTGACAACAGCTTTCACATCCCACAACTACCCTCCCGACCTGGTACAGAAGCAAATAACCAGAGCCACTTCCTCATCCTCTCAAACCCAGAACCTCCCACAGAAGAACCACAAAAGTGCCCCACTTGTGACAGGATACTTTCCGGGACTGGATCAGATTCTGAACGTGGCTCTCCAGCAGGGATACGACTTCCTCAAATCCTGCCCTGAAATGAGATCCATCCTTCATTAAATCCTCCCCACTCCACCAAGAGTGTCTTTCCGCCGTCCACCTAACCTTCGTAACCTCTTAGTTCATCCCTATGAAATCCCCAAACCACCTTCCCTACCCTCTGGCTCCTACCCTTGTAACCGCCCCCGGTGTAAAACCTGTCCCATGCACCCTCCCACCACCACCTACTCCAGTCCTGTAACCCGGAAGGTGTACACGATCAAAGGCAGAGCCACGTGTGAAAGTACCCACGTGATCTACCAACTGACCTGCCTACACTGTGACGCATTCTATGTGGGAATGACCAGCAACAAACTGTCCATTCGCATGAATGGACACAGGCAGACAGTGTTTGTTGGTAATGAGGATCACCCTGTGGCTAAACATGCCTTGGTGCACAGCCAGCACATCTTGGCACAGTGTTACACCGTCCGGGTTATCTGGATACTTCCCACCAACACCAACCTATCCGAACTCCGGAGATGATGGGAACTTGCCCTTCAGTATATCCTCTCTTCTCGTCATCCGCCAGGCCTCAATCTCCGCTAATTTCAAGTTGCCGCCACTCATACCTCACGTGTCATTCAACAACATCTTTGCCCCTGCACTTCTGCCTCGACTGACATCTCTGCCCAAACTCTTTGTCTTTAAATATGTCTGCTTGTGTCTGTATATGTGTGGATGGATATGTGTGTGTGTGCGAGTGTATACCCGTCCTTTTTTCCCCCTAAGGTAAGTCTTTCCGCTCCCGGGATTGGAATGACTCCTTACCCTCTCCCTTAAAACCCACATCCTTTCGTCTTTCCCTCTCCTTCCTTCTTTCCTGATGAGGCAACAGTTTGTTGCAAAAGCTTGAATTTTGTGTGTATGTTTGTGTTTGTTTGTGTGTCTGTCGACCTGCCAGCACTTTCATTTGGTAAGTCACATCATCTTTGTTTATATATATATATATATATAAAAAAGGTATAAGAGGTATAAGATGAACATCAACAGAAGCAAAACGAGGATAATGGAATGTAGTCAAATTAAGTCTGGTGATGCTGAGGGAACTAGATTAGGAAATGAGACACTTAAAGTAGTAAATGAGTTTTGCCATTTGGGGAGCAAAATAACTGATGACGGTCGAAGTAGAGAGGATATAAAATGTAGACTGGCAATGGCAAGGAAATCGTTTCTGAAGAAGAGAAATTTGTTAACATCGAGTATAGATTTAAGTGTCAGGAAGTCGTTTCTGAAAGTATTTGTATGGAGTGTAGCCATGTATGGAAGTGAAACATGGACGATAACTAGTTTGGACAAGAAGAGAATAGAAGCTTTCAAAATGTGGTGCTACAGAAGAATGCTGAAGATAAGGTGGGTAGATCACGTAACTAATGGGGAGGTATTGCATAGGATTGGGGAGAAGAGAAGTTTGTGGCACAACTTGACTAGAAGAAGGGATTGGTTGGTAGGACATGGTTTGAGGCATCAAGGAATCACAAATTTAGCACTGGAGTGCAGCGTGGAGGGTAAAAATCGTAGAGGGAGACCAAGAGATGAATACACTAAGCAGATTCAGAAGGATGTAGGCTGCAGTAGGTACTGGGAGATGAAGAAACTTGCACAGGATAGAGTAGCGTGGAGAGCTGCATCAAACCAGTCTCAGGACTGAAGACCATAACAACAACAACAACATGAAATTTGTTATTAACAGTCCGAACAAATTCAAAAGTAATAGCAGTGTACATGGCAACAACACTAGGAAAAAGGATGATCTTCACTACTCAAGGTTAAATCTAACTTTGGCTCAGAAGGGGGTAAATTATGCTGCCACACAAGTCTTTGGTCACTTACCTAATAGCATCGAAAGTCTGACAGATAGCCATATAGCATTTAAATGGAAATTAAAAGAATTTCTTAATGGCAACTCCTGCTACTCATTAGATGAATTTTTGGATATAGTGGGTAATTTCCCCAACCCCCATAGACACCTTTTATTAACCTGACATGTTCCACATCATTACGAAGTGTCATATTCATGATCTATGGAACAAGTACTAATCTAATCTAATCTAATCTCTAATCTAATTAAGTTCTAAAAATATGATTTGCTTTCCCTCTGACTGCCAGCGTTCTACAGATAGTTACTGAATGTGCCACACTCCATGTGTACAATTACACTGAAATAATTTGCAAATTATCCATATGATATCCAGTAAGTTTCCAAAAGCTTAACATACTATTGAGATATAAGTGACCAGAGCCTGAAAGTAGCTGACATTGGACTAGAAAGGGGGCAGAAAATCTGCCATTGCTTTTTTGTAGAAACCATCACAGCATTTCCCTAAAGTGTTGTAGGAAAACCCAGAAAATCTAGATTAGCAGGGCTACGGATCCAATGCATAACCACTGTAGTATCTGAGTTGGTTTTTGTGACTCAGAGCTTTTTTCCCAAAAAAGGTCAAGATGGGTCATTTAAACAAGGTGAGATTTGGAAATCAGTTTATTAATACCCTGCTAACAATCTGATCCATAAAAGTGGTGCATTCCAGCAATACCACACAGTGTGATTAGAATCCAGCAAACGCACTACTCACAACTAGACACTGCAAAAGAAAAAAATGAATTATTAAGGTGCAAGGAAGAAAGTTTTAGTTTTAACAATGTAGGAGAAGACAAATTGCTACTTACCACGAAGATAAGTAAGTTGCAGAGAGGCACAATTAAAAGGCACTTACTTACACATAAGCTTTCAGCCACAGCCTTCATTGCAGTGAGAAAAACACAGACCATTCATTCACACAACCACATGACCACCAACTATAGCAGCTCAGGCCATAATATAAATATCATCTGGGATGGTAACAGCAATTTGGAAGGGGCAGGGAAGTGGAAGGAGATAGCAGTATATGGGTGGGGCAGGATCGGGATGTTGTGGGGAAAAAGGAGGACAAATTAAGGGAGCACGGAAAGGAGGGTGGGTGCACTGGCAGAGGGTGGCAGACAAAGACGGTGGGAGACAAGAATGGGGAGGAGATGGTAAGACAGAGGGGGTGGAAACTGTTGGATGGAGGGTGTGGGGACAGTATTTTACCATAGGTTCAGGCTGGGATGATTACAGGAGCAGAGAATGTATTGTAAGGATAACTCCTATCTGTGCAGTTCAGAAAAGCTGTTGGTGGAGGGGAGGCTCCAGATGGCTCGGGGAGTGAAGCAGACATTGAAATTAAGGATGTTACATTCAGCTGCATGTTGTGCCACAGGATGGTCTACTTTGCTCTTGGCCACAGTTTCACGCTGGTCGTTTGTCCTGGTGGACAGCTGGTTGGTAGTCATACCAATATAAAAAGCTGTGCAATGACAGCAGCAGAGCTGGTAAATGACATGGCTGCTTTCACAGGTGGCCCGGCCCCTGATGGAGTAGGGTAAACCTGTGACAGGACTGGAATAGGTATTGTTGGAAGGGTAGATTGTGCAGTTATTGCTACTGGGTCTTCCACAGGGATATGATCCTTGTGGCCAGGAGTTGGGATTGGGATGGACTATGAGGTTGTGGGTGATAGAAAACCACTTTAGGAGGGTGGGAAGGATCTCATTTAGGATGTCACTCTTATTAGGGCATGAGGACAGGTAATAAAACCCCTGGCAAAGGATGTGGTTTAGTTGTTCCAGTCTCGGGTGGTACTGGGTGACAAAGAGGGCACTTCTTTGTAACTGGTTCTTGGGGATGTGACAGGAAATGGCATGGGAGATATGTTTATGGACTAGGTCTGGCAGATACTCCTTATCTCTGAAGGCCTTGGTGAGATCCTCAGCACATTGGACAAGGGAGTTCTTGTCACTCCAGTTACACTGTCCCTGGGTAGCCAAGCTGTATGAGAGGGACTTCTTGGTGTGAAAGGGATGACAGCTGTCAAAATGCAGGTACTATTGGTAGTTGGTGAGTTTAATGTGGGCAGAGTTAGAGACGGAGCCATCAGTTAGGAGGAGATCAATGTCTAGGAAGGTGGCACACTGGGGTGAGGAGGACCAGGTAAAGCAGATGGGAGAGATGTTGAGATTGTCAAGGAATTAGGATAGGGTGTTTTGGCACTGAGTCCCAATCATGAAGATATCATCAGTGGACCTGAACCTGTTGTATCTTTCGTAGTTGTCAAAGATGGGGTGCCTAGAAAATGTGCTTCTCGGATCACTAGACAACAGTTCAAGCAAATCATATTAATGAGGTTTTATTGCAATAAGATAAATGACAAAATGTAACTTTGAGAAATACGTAGAGACGTTGCAAGCAAAGGGTGACATGCCATATAATCAGTATCCTTCAGCATAACAATTATACTACAAGTGAAGTAATACAGTGGATGCTTCTATCCAGATCGCTCGTCTTGACACTTCTGTAGAACGGGGTACGACCAGTCGGGACCAGCGCCTATGTTTTCTTCATGGGTGCTGCCATCATGTTGCCATCCTGGAGAGGGGTCAGTCAGTGTGCAACTGGGCAACATCGTCTTCAGAGCCCTCTCTGCTCTGACGTTCCCAACTGGCATGCCGGCACTTTATTTTACACCAGAACATTCTCCCTCCCCCCCCCCCCCTCCTCCCAAAGCAACAAAGCAATGGACTGTCATCATCATATATGGAGCATGACAACGGGAGGGGCGGCAGGATCGTGGACGCTGTCCTGGACTGGAAGCTGTGGCTGCAGGGGACATCAGGCTTCCAGTCAAGCCCCGCCATCCGGCTTTCACTCTGGCAGAAACCGTCTCCCAGAAAACAACGAGAAGGGTACGTGTCCACCTCCCGAGGCCAATAGCAAGATGTAGAAGGCATCGGCTGCTGCGGTGTGGGCTGGTCCAGCTCCATCAGTAGGACCAGAGGAGGTAGAGAAGGGGAAGGCTCCATCCCAATGAGGTCGTCCCGCGGTGTCGTGATGACACACTCTAGCAGCTCCTGTGGCCACGCTGGCCTCAGGCTCCATGAATTGGAGAAGAGACACAGAAGGAACACTGTGCACATGACAGTGGCGAATTTGATTGTGATGTTGGCACTGCAGTCCATGTGGGCCTGAAATGAGGTACATGCATGCGCCAAGTCCACGAAGGATCTCACCTCTCGTACACTGTCTGCTGCCGCTAAAACCCTGGAAAACACAGTATCATGTGGTGTGAAGTGATACTTGTGGCATGCCTTGGGCGCCAGATGCTGAGGAGGGTGGAGTAAGTGGAGCAGTGTCCAATGGCAGCGGCTGTGAAGCAATTCCGCCAGCGATGGTCCATCGCGTGTATGCGAATGATAGGAGACGAGAAATAGTTGCAATGCTTGAGTCCTGGTGTGTGCAGTGCAGTGGCCATTTGGTGCTAGAGGATTCTGACAAAATGTTCCACTTCGTCGTTTGACTGTGGATGGAACGGTGCACTAGTTAGGTGCTGTATGCCATTGTGTTCACAGAATGTTTCAAATTCATCCGAGGGGCTGTTGTCCGAACTTATGACTTCAGGCAAACCTTCGAGGCAAAAAATAGAAGACAATTGTGCTATGTGATGTTGTCGAGTTCATTGGCACAGCAGAAGGAAACCTGCTCTATGAGTCAACCACAACCAACCAACAAACATTATAAAAAGGTCCTGCAAGGTCTATGTGCACATGTTGCCATGTTGATTGCAATTTAGGCCAAGCAGAAAATTTTCGTGATGGAGTGTACTGATTTTCTGCATATGCATGTCACTGTGATGTCATCTGTTCTATTTGGGTGTCCATACACTGCCAAGTACAGTGTCGACATTCAAACGGTTTCATATGATCAATCCCGCAGTGTCCTTGGTGATGTAACCACAACTCTTCTTTTTGCAAAGCTTTGGGGATCAACACACATGACTGTCCACTGTTATTTTGAATAAGAATCACATCTTGCTGTATAGTGAGGCTATGCCAATGTGCAAAGTATCGGCACACTGCAGAGTTCCTTGTGCTTTGCAATGAGTGAGGCCAAGATGTGCAAATGTATTTTAACAAAATGTTCAAATCGGAATCAGATTCCATGGCCTGTGCACTTTTCCTATAGTTAAGAGGAAAGGATTGAAGCAATTCAGAATCCCAAGCATCAATGTGACAACAAGATGCAGCAGAAGTGTCAAAGTCGGTATCAAGGCCCATCGGAAGACGCGAAAGTGCGTCCGCATTACCATGTTGAGCTGTCGGACGATACACAATCTCGTACTGGTACTGAGACAACAACAAAGCCCATCATTGCAATTTTTGGCCAGTTCATACAGGAACTGGCTTCGTCGCATGAAACAAGGGCTGCAGTGGCTAGTGATCTGTGACTAAGTAGAATTTTCTGCCATATGGATAGTGGTGGAATGCCTCTTTCTCTATTTGTGAATAGCTACGCTGAGCTTTGGACAACACTTTTGATGCAAAAGCAATAGGTCTGTCATTATCACCAAATAGGTGTGAAAGCACTGTACTGATTCCATAAGAGAAAGCATCAACTTGCAACACAACCGGTTTGTCAGTATCAAAGTGAACCACAGATCATGGAGCAATGCATCTTTAAGTTTTTGAAAAGCTTCTTGGCACTCATCTGTCGAAACACAGGGGACTTTCTTGCGATGCAAGGGAGCTGCGATTTGTGCACCATTCGGTATGAACAGCATATAATAGTTCATTTTCCCTGTGTCTGAATGCAATTCTGTGACTTTGCAAGGACCTGGCAGGTCCCATAACAAATGTGGCTGAAGAGGATGTACACCTTGACTATGAAATGACTATGAAATGACCAAGATACTGCAACTCAGGTTTTTAAAAAAATCACACTTGTCCAATCGACACTTTAGTTTTGCAACAGATAACACATGAAGTGAAGCACGCAAATTTGCAATGTGTTCTTCAGTTTGGTATTTGAGTGGTCAACTGTTCCAAACACCATTGGAAAATGACAGGTGTTTGCCAAAAGGCAAACACAAATATTTAAACAAACCCAAAAGAGTGTTCACAACACACACCTTCTGAGATTCTTCATCTAGTGGTATCTGAAGATACGCATTGCGCAAATCAGTTTTTGAAAAGTAACGACCAGCACCTAATTTGTCGATAAAATCCTCTGGGCATGGCAATGGATAAGTATGATACACAGCTCGCGGATTGACTGTAGACTTAAAGCCAACACAGAGGCGAATACGACCTCAAGGTTTGGGGAGCAAAACCAGTGGACTTGCCCATTGACTAGCTCGTTTGGGCACAATAGCTCTGCTATCTTGCAATTCTTAAAGTTCAGTCGCGACTTTGTCCCATAAGGCAATGGGAATGGTTCTGGCCTGGAAAAATTTCGACTGAGCATTGTTTTTCACCGTAATATGTGCAACAAAATTGTTAGCCTTCTCTAAACCTTCAAAAAAAGAGTTCAGGGAATTCTTTCAGAACACTGTTTTTTGCATTGAATACAGACACTGACAACACATTGTCCTGAATTTTAAAGCCTAACAAATCAAATGAATCAAAGCCAAGTATGTTCTACAATCGCATGATTGTAGCACAGTGACAGTTACAGTTCATGTATTTGAGTACATTTTCTGAGAACGGGAATGTCTTGTCCATTATAAGCTGCCAGGTGCGTGCTAGTTTCAGACAGGCATGGGGAGCCTAATAGTTGATATGTATTACGATTCAGCAATGTAACAGAGGCACCTATCTCCAACTGAAATTTCACACATTTTCCACTAATATAACTGTTCGCTTGCTAGCAGCAAGGCTTTGAACACATGGCATTGATTACATAGGCTTTGTTACTAGATGTATGTGAGTGGGCAGAATTCTTATGTTTGTTCTGTTGCAAACATATGGATTGTATGTGACCTTTCTTCCCACAGGTGTAACATTGTGTTAGTCTGGCTGGGCAGTCTTGGTGTTTGTGCTGTCAATAGGGGATGACTTAATTCTGTTCGCCTGTTTAGAGAGCAGTTTATGCGGTATGGGGAACTGTCTACGCGCCTGCTGTTGCTGTCTAACGGGCTGGTCATGAGCAAGCGGTGACTCGACCCGACAAATTTGTGGCTGCTCAAATTTATCGGCTGACACTGCACCTGAATTGTACTGCTCCAGTATTTGCACTATGTGTTGAAATGATGAATCGGACTGCTTCAAAATCTTTTCTCTAAGTTTGACATCAGTTGCATTGTACACGATCGCATCATGCAACATAACATCTGAATATAAAGCACGAAAAGCACATTTGAATTTGTATTTCCTCATCATACCCTGCAAATCTATTACCCCCTTGTGATAAGTTTGTTCTGTCCCTTTCTTGCAGTGAAAGAACTGGTACCTAGCTGCTACCACATTGTTTGTCATAATAGTTAGTTAGCGAATATACGACCTGATCACAGGAAAGTTCATCAGAGCAGCATTAGGGAATAATTTCTGAATGAAGCAAAACACTGCACTTCCTACCAATGGCAAAAAGTAAGGGAGTTCCGCAGTACCTGCTATGTTGTGGGAAATTATGTGCACTTCAAACTGTTGCAAGCACTCGAGCCATTCCTCTTGTTCATTAAACTGGTGAAAAGATGGTATGGCACTTGGAGGTACTGTAGGTGCCTGCTGTACTGTATTGGTTGCTTGAGTGGTGAGTAGCTGCTGGACCATATTTAGTAGAGCTGCGATTTTTTGACTCTGTAACTGAAACATCTGTGTTAGTGGCATTGCATCTATTGCTTGCAGCTAAGGCGTCTGAGCAGGGGTTGGGAAAGGTCATTTGTTCATTTTGGAAGAGATAAGTGCAATAAACAAACAGACAAGGCAAGCAAGAAAAATAAGTACAAAAGCAAAGAAAATTTCTGCAACACCCACCTAAAAACACTGTGTAGCAAAAACACCATTGAGAGACTCTATTAAAGCAAGTAAACACACTCCTGCCAAGAAAAGCCAATGTAGAATTAAGGCACCAGCAAAACACAATAGCACATGAAAAATCAATAATTTGAGGCAGCCAGGCGCAGGGTTCTCCTGAATACTAGTTGCCAATGTTGTATCCTGCGTAGTTGTCATAGATGGGGTGTCTAGGAAACCTGCTTCTTAGATCGCTAGACGGTAATTCAAGCAAATCACATTAATGAGTTTTTATTACAGGAAGATACATGACAATACTTAGCTCTGAGAAATACACAGACGTTAAACTGAGGACGGGTCGTGAGTTGTGCTTGGATAGCTCAGTTGGTAAAGCACTTGCCCGCAAAAGGCAAAGGTCCCGAGTTCGAGTCTCGGTCCGGCACACAGTTTTAATCTGCCAGGAAGTTTCATATCAGTGCACACTCCGCTGCAGAGTGAAAATCTCATTCTCAATACACAAGAGGTGTCGCAAGCAAAGGGCAAGAGGCAATATAATCAATGTCCTTCACTACAACGATTCCAGTACAAGTGAAGTAATACAGTGGATGCTTCTATCCAAGTCACTTGTCTTGACGCTTCTGTAGAACTGGTCATGACCAGTTGGGAGCAGCGCTTATTTTCTCTTTGCATAGAGGGTGCTGCCATTGCATTGTTGTCCTGGGGAGGGGTCGGTCAGCGTGCAATTGACTGACATCATCTTCACATCCCTCTCTGCCTTAAAGTTCCCGACCAGTGTGCCGGTGCTTGACTTTATGCTGGAACAGGACCAGGCTAGGGGTTTGGTGTTTTGGGAGGCTGGGAAGGCCTCCTCTAGACAGCCAATAAACAGGTTGGCATAGGAGGGAGCCATGCAGGATTTGCCTGTATACCTTCCCTTCACAGGAGAAGTAGTTGTGGGTTAGGATAAAGTTAGTAAGGCATATGAGGAATGAGGTGGTTGGTTTGGATTTGAAGGACATTGGGAAACGTAGTGTATGGTAATGGTAAGACCATGTGCATGAGGGATGTTGGTGTACAAGTAGGTGGCATCAACAGTGATGAGTAGGAATTATGGGCAGTTGGTTGAAGGTGTTGGCAAAAAGGTCCAAAATTCTTTCGGTGGAGGCACAATAACCAGCCACAATGGGGCATCCACGATTGTTAGGTTTGTGGATTTTGGGGAGCGTGTACAAGATGGGTATGCTGGGTGTCATAGGGGTGAAGAGAGAAATGGATTCAAGGGCAAGATCCTAGGAAGGGCTAAGGCTTTTAAGCAGGGACTCGAGGTTGCGTTGGACTTCTGGGATGGGATCACTCTGGTAGAATTCGTAGGTGGAGGTCTTTCGCCAGGAAGTCACTGTGATTCTTATCAACAGTGGTGGAACCTTCGACTACAGGTAGGAGGATTAATTTTGAGATTGTGTTGCTATCCTTTTTTCTGATGAAAGATTGGTGTTCTGAGGAAGGGACCTGGGGAAGTCTTGTGAGCCTAAGTTGGAGGTAAGGAATTACTGGAAGGTGGCCAGTGGGTGGTTATGTGGGGGAGAGGGCGAGGCCCAACATGCAACTGAACATAACATCCTTAAATTAAATGGCTGCTTCACTACCTGAGTCATTTGGATCCTCCCATCTACCACCAGCCTTTCTGAACTGCACAGATTGGAATTATCGTCACAATACATTATCCATTCTTGCAATTATCTCAGCCTCAACCTACGGTAACATAATGTCCCCACATTCTCCACCCAGCAGTTTCCTCTCCCCTCTGTCCTATCAGATCTTCCCCATTCTCATCTCATATACTCTGTCTGCCATCCACTGCTAACGCATCCTCCCATCTCTCCACACTCCTCTCCTTTTTCGCCCCATTTTCCCTACCTCCCTGCCCCACAACCTTTTAACACTGCGCCTGTCAGCATTCTAGTCCCTGCACACTGTGCCAGACAGTGCTCCTCTCTTCCTCAACCATACACTGTTATCCTTTCCCCATCCCCACCCCCTCCAGATTGCTGCTACCATCCCATGTGAAAGCTGCATTCTGGCCCGAGCTGCTGTAGTTGGCGATCATGTTGTGCTTGAAGTGTGCTTGCTTGTGTGAATGAATAGTATGTGTTTCTCTTTCTCCAACAAAGACTGTGGCTGAAAGCTTATGTGTGAGTGTCTTTTAATTCTGCCTGTCTGTAACGGAGAGTGTTATCTTATGGTAAGTAGCAATCTATCTTTTCCTGCATTGTTGATATTCGAGCCTAGAGTTTCCATTGTTTGAAAGAATAAATTTTTATGTCAGACATAATGCCAGGATGGGAAAAAATGGCCA
Organism: Schistocerca americana; assembly: GCF_021461395.2. Classification (NCBI taxonomy): domain Eukaryota; kingdom Metazoa; phylum Arthropoda; class Insecta; order Orthoptera; family Acrididae; genus Schistocerca; species Schistocerca americana. Next base: position 959,093,631 of record NC_060121.1, on the reverse strand, counting down.
TGGCTTTTCAAAGGAAACATCATGGCACTTGTGTAGTGAATGTGTGGAACCATCAAAAATAAGTATTAATGGGTGGCCTGAGATTTGACCCCTTCTTTCCTGAATACACTTCTAGTATATGATTGTGCCTCACTAATCGGTATTTTTTGTCAAACTTATAACAGCACTAAGATATTGTTAGAATTACAATGAACATATTTGTGTTGTATCAAAACAAAAGACCCCCACACTGTCTGTACAATTACAAAAATCCTGAGAAACAAATTGTTCATCATCATCATCATTTAAGACTGATTATGCCTTTCAGCGTTCAGTCTGGAGCATAGCCCCCCGTATACAGTTCCTCCATGATCCCCTATTCAGTGCTAACATTGGTGCCTCTTCTGATGTTAAACCTATTACTTCAAAATCATTCTTAACCGAATCCAGGTGCCTTCTCCTCGGTCTGCCCCGACTCCTCCTACCCTCTACTGCTGAATCCATGAGTCTCTTGGGTAACCTTGCTTCTCCCATGCGTGTAACATGACCCCACCATCTAAGCCTGTTCGCCCTGACTGCTACATCTATAGAGTTCATTCCCAGCTTTTCTTTGATTTCCTCATTGTGGACACCCTCCTGCCATTGTTCCCATCTACTAGTACCTGCAATCATCCTAGCTACTTTCATATCCGTAAACTCAACCTTGTTGATAAGGTAACCTGAATCCACCCAGCTTTCGCTCCCATACAACAAAGTTGGTCGAAAGATTGAACGGTGCACAGATAACTTGGTCTTGGTACTGACTTCCTTCTTGCAGAAGAGAGTAGATCGTAGCTGAGCACTCACTGCATTAGCTTTGCTACACCTCACTTCCAGTTCTTTCACTATGTTGCCATCCTGTGAGAATATGCATCCTAAGTACTTGAAACCGTCCACCTGTTCTAACTTTGTTCCTCCTATTTGGCACTCAATCCGTTTATATTTCTTTCCCACTGACATTACTTTCGTTTTGGAGATGGTAATCTTCATACCATAGTCCTTACATTTCTGATCTAGCTCTGAAATGTTACTTTGCAAACTTTCAATTGAATCTGCCATCACAACTAAGTCATCTGCATATGCAAGACTGCTTATTTTGTGTTCACATATCTTTATCTCACCCAGCCAGTCTATTGTTTTCAACATATGATCCATAAATAATATGAACAACAGTGGAGACAGGTTGCAGCCTTGTCTTACCCCTGAAACTACTCTGAACCATGAACTCAATTTATCGTCAACTCTAACTGCTGCCTGACTATCCATGTAAAGACCTTTAATTGCTTGCAAAAGTTTGCCTCCTATTCCATAATCTTGTAGAACAGACAATAATTTCCTCCTAGGAACCCGGTCATATGCCTTTTCTAGATCTATAAAGCATAGATACAATTCCCTGTTCCACTCATAACACTTCTCCATTATTTGCCGTAAGCTAAAGATCTGGTCCTGACAACCTCTAAGAGGCCTAAAACCACACTGATTTTCATCCAATTGGTCCTCAACTAATACTCGCACTTTCCTTCCAACAATACCTGAGAAGATTTTACCCACAACGCTGATTAAAGAGATACCTCTGTAGTTGTTACAATCTTTTCTGTTTCCATGTTTAAAGATTGGTGTGATTACTGCTTTTGTCCAGTCTGATGGAACCTGTCCCCACTCCCAGGCCATTTCAATTATCCTGTGTAGCCATTTAAGACCCGACATTCCACTGTATTTGATGAGTTCTGACTTAATTTCATCCACCCCAGCCGCTTTATTGCACTGCAATCTATTGACCATTTTTTCCACTTCCTCAAATGTGATCCTATTTCCATCATCATTCCTATCCCATTCTACCTCGAAATCTGAAACATTACTGATCGCATTTTCACCTACATTGAGCAACTCTTCAAAATATTCCCTCCATGTGCCCAAGGCATCCACAGGATTCACCAGCAGTTTTCCTGACCTGTCCAAAATACTTGTCATTTCCTTCTTACCCCCCTTTCGAAGACTGCTAATTACACTCCAGAATGGTTTTCCAGCAGCTTGACCCATAGTCTCCAACCTGTTTCCAAAGTCTTCCCACGATTTCTTCTTGGATGCTGCAATTATCTGTTTGGCTTTGTTTCTTTCTTCAACATAACTTTCTCTGTCTACCTGGGTTCTGGTATGTAGCCATTTTTGATACGCCTTCTTTTTCCTTTTACAGGCTGCCTTGACTGAATCATTCCACCAAGCTGTTTGCTTCATCCTACTTTTACACACTACTGTTCCAAGACATTCTTTAGCCACTTCTAGTACTGTGTCCCTGTACCTTGTCCATTCCTTTTCCAATGACTGTAATGGACTACATTCAACTAACTAGTACCTTTCTGAGATCGCTGTTATGTACTTGTGCCTGATTTCCTTATCCTGAAGTTTCTCCACTCTTATCCCCCTACATATAGACCTGACCTCCTGCACTTTTGGCCTCACAATCCCAATTTCACTGCAGATTAAATAATGATCAGTGTCATCAAAGAATCCCCTGAATACACGTGTGTCCCTCACAGCCTTCCTGAATTCCTGATCTGTTATTATATAGTCAATGACAGATCTGGTTCCCCTGCCTTCCCAAGTATACCGGTGAATGTTCTTATGTTTAAAAAAGGAGTTTGTGATTACTAAGCCCATACTGGCACAGAAATCCAAGAGTTGTTTCCCGTTCCTGTTGGCCTCCATATCCTCTCCGAATTTACCCATAACCTTTTCATACCCTTCTGTTCGATTTCCAATCCTGGCGTTAAAATCACCCATGAGCAGAACACTGTCCTTGTCCTTTGCTCTAACAACTACATCACTGAGTGCCTCATAAAAACTATCCATCTTATCTTGATCTGTCCCTTCACAATGCGAATATACTGGCACAATCCTAATTTTCTTGCTAGACACTGTCAAATCTATCCACATCAGTCGTTCGTTTACATACCTTATTGCAACTACGCTGGGTTCCATTTCTTTTCTGATGTAAAGCCCTACACCCCATTGTGCTATTCCTGCTTTGACTCCGGACAGGTAGACCTTGTATTCTCCCACTTCCTCTTCTTTCTCACCCCTTACCCGAATGTCACTAACAGCTAAAACGTCCAGCCCCATCTTACTTGCAGCCTCTGCCAGTTCTACCTTCTTCCCAGAGTAGCCCCCATTGATATTAATAGCTCCCCATCTCATTACCATTTGTTTGCCAAGTCGTATCTTAGGAGTCCCTGGTTTGTCAGTTAGAGGTGGGACTCCGTCACCTCCAAAGGTCCGAGGCATTTTGCCCCGATTGTTGCCAGCATCATATTTAAAGTACCAGGGAAGCAAGTTGCTAGCCTTACTTGCCCCGAGTCCCATTGGGTTTTACCCCTAACGGCTGAGGGACTAACCGGTGGATTTGGTAGTCTTTGCCGTATGAGCACAAAGGTGACCACGACTCAGAATAAGTCCGAGATGCCCAGCCTTATTCCAAAGTAACTGGTATCCCGACCGTCGGGACCACTTACTTGGCCACTCATACATTGCCCGTGGTTCATGAACTAGGACATGACTACAGGAACCCACACCATGAACCACTGCACAAATTGTTGCTGAAGATAATTCTAATTTAATCTGACAGTTACTTAAACACCATTAATAAATCAGTAGTGTCACTTAACAATATCAAGGGAAGCCTGCATCAAATTTTATAACTAAAAAGCAGGGACTTCTTGAGACAGAGTAACATACATAGAACTACTTTCCTAAAATGGCATTATGGAATTTATTGGTTCTTGTAGATTATCTTTTGATGTTTGACCATAAATAGTGGAGACAGAAACTGCAGGAAGAGTGTCAGAAGTTACAATGAATTAATAGCTTTTATTTAAAATAGAGGAATTTCTTATCGCCCACTACTTCAAATAAGGATCCAACATTTTTACTCTCTCTCTCTCTCTCTCTCTCTCTCTCTCTCTCCCCCTCTCCCTCTCCCTCTCCCTCTCCTCTTTGTGGGAGTGTGGTTCCTGGTCAGCAGCTCTTTCAAATGTTTTTAGTAACTATTTATAACTAATCTTGTAATTCTAACACTACACTAGTTACTCCGTAATTCTAACACTACACTAGTTACTCCTACACACTGTCAAAGTACTGTCTTCTCAGCTACATGCACTGTTGCATGCCACTGTGACATTGCACCACATGCCCATACCATTTTAATAATTTTTCTCAGTCTTCTCTTGTAGTGGTTCCTCGCTTGTTATCTCTTAAACTTTCATTTCCCATCTTTTCAATTTTTGTTACTCCTGAAGTCCAATCTTTCATCCAAATTGTAAGAGACAGGCAATGACATGAAGTTGGGGATTGCTTGTAGGAATCAGATACAGTGAGTACTTGTACCCCATGATTGCAGTGAAAGCTGCTGGAGTCCCTGCAGGACCCTTAAAAGTACTAGGAAATTGGGCCTCTGGAGAAGCTGTGATACACACGATAAGCTAACAGAGGATAAGAATGAGCTTTTAAAAATGGAACATGCCCAATAATGAGAAACGTATAAGAATTTTGAAGACTGTAACAAAAATTAAGAGAGCAGAAAACAATGGATAGTCTACTAGCACTTGAAGTCAAGATGAAAATTAACAACATTCACGAAAACTACCCAGAATGTATGGTCTTTAAGGGCATTTTTAACGTAAGACAGACAGTGGAAATAAACAAAGAGGTGCCTGTGATCTAAATAATAAGGATTTGAATATGCAACAAAGTACAGCATTGAGCAGTTGTAATAAATAATACCAGTGTACAGTGCAGATTTATCCTGAGTAATTAGGAAACTTATGTTTTTAGCACATTAACAATTTCAAATGGGTTTATTGAGTGGTGTTGAACTTTGCAGATGATGGTAAATTTGACTACTTTCTTAAACCACTATCACGTTGTGTAATAAAAAGTAGATATCGGATTTAGAATTTTAGATTTTTGCTATACTCAGGATAGAGAGTTTTGACATCAAAAATACATCGTGGTGATTTTCTGCACCATCATCAATCATTTGAAATCAACAGCTGGATAAAGGTATCATCTAAACTTTTCCATGTATTATGGTTTTCAGCCATATGCATAAATTTTGATTACACATGTTTTCTAATGTCACCTATCAATCTTTCATTAGGTTGTTGTATCAGTATTTTCTTGCCTCTTCGAACTCTGTGATCATCTTCCTTGGTCATCTAACATCCACTCGCCTAGTAGATGTACCTGTGAAATAATTTGCTGCACAATTAATTATAATAGAATAAGAAACTTGATTCCAATACTGGCAGTCCTCAGCCTATAGTAAGACATCAGAGATGAATATCACATTGGTCAGTGGTACCAGTGACAAGACAGGAAGATCTGTGGAGGTTTAAAGTTGTTACTGTGAATTATTTAAATCAAAAGCAAATAACTGCAGCTCTTTAAATGAACTATTCTTCACATTAGTGACTTTCTATAATTGTAACCATCACTCTATAGGATTAAAAATGGTACATTTCAAACTCTTAGCAAGAGCTAAGTTTCTGTTGATATCTTGAGAATGTAATGGATAGTTTAGCAGATTTACAAACAATGAAAGTAATTTGTTAAATGTGCTAAATTGCAGCATTAAAAAATAATTCTGTTAGTGCTAGACAAATTTAGCAATCATAACAATTTGATAGAGAGCATGCAATAAACAGAAGTCTGTAATTCCATGTGTTTTTATAAACATTAAGAACAGTGACACACATTCAGGTAACATTAATTTCATTCAGGTTGTGTTGTTATGTTCTGTTATCATTGTGTGTGATGTAACATAACTCAATATGATTCAAAAGCATGTGCCAGTTGCTTGAAGCTTGAAGTCAAAAGTGACTATTTTTGGTGGCACTGTTTGCCAGTGAATTTCTACAAATATCAGTGTGTCCTTTAACAAGTTTTGAACCAATAGCCACTTCTGTAATTGTAATGATGTTTTATATATTTAATATACTAAGCTTGTCCAATCCTCCTATAATCAGAAGACAAATTCCGAGGCTTGGTTTGTGTTTGTTTGTACAGTTGTGGACTGTATCTAGCATTAGTTTGCTCATGTCCACGCCCACTTGTTAAATGAGATCTATTGATGTTGGATGCAGCCTCTGTTATTATTATTATTATTATTATTTCTTTTCTTTCTCAGACGTCATGTCTGGTTAAAAATGGAAAGTGATGCGGTATATGTTACATTGCATTTAGGAACTTTCGGGTAATTGAACAAGTATCAATAATTACAGATTTCTGTAGTTGTATATATAAGTTTGGATGTAGCTGTATTGCATTGATGTACTGGTGGATATTGTGTGGTATGACTCCTGTAGTTGATAGTATAATTGGTATAATGTCAACTTTATACTGATGCCACATGTCCTTGACTTCCTCAGCCAGTTGGATGTATTTTTCAATTTTTTCTCCTGTTTTCTTCTGTATATTTGTTGTATTGGGTATGGATATTTTGATTAGTTGTGCTAATTTCTTCTTTTTATTGGTGAGTATGATGTCAGGTTTGTTATGTGGTGTTGTTTTATCTGTTGTGTTTGCTGTGTCTGCTTGATCTTTAGGTTTCAGATAAGTTACTCCATGTGTAAGTGTATCAGGGAATGTGTATGGGTCTGCAATGTAACTGTTAAATAATTTAGTTAGATGTGAATGTGTTGAGGTGAACTTCTTTAGCCAGAAATTTGCTATTTTATCTTTTCCAGGGGCTTTCCAATTGTGAGTAGAATTAATTGCTTGGGTGACTTCATGTTGCAAAATTATCACTTCAGGCATTTGTGGTATCATCTTGTATGTGTCTGTATCTGCTTGTATCCACCGTGCATGCCTGTTATGCTGTACCGGGTTTGACAATATGTTGCTCCAGAAGTGTTCCATGTCTGTTATGTTTGGTGGATTGTCTATTTTAATGTGTGTGTTATCTATTGTCTGGTAACATTTATTTTGGTTTGTGTTGAATGTTTGGTTTTGTTTCCTTCTATTTTCACTTTTTTTGTATCTTCTAAGTCGTTTGGCCAATGCTTGTAATTTCTGCTTCTTTTCATCTAACTGCTCTATTGCTTCTTGTTGTGAGATTTTACCTAACCTTTTTCGTTTTTAGTCTGATATTTCATTTCTTTTAAATTGTGTTAGCTGTCTGATGTCTTTTCTCAGTTTTTCTATTCTGATCTGTAGCCTGTGTTGCCATGCTGGTTTTGTGGGTTTCTTCTGTGTCTTGGTTGGTTCTGATCTGTGCCTAGTGTGTATATTTAGTGTAGTGAGTGCTCCTACATAAACCAGTAGTTGTAACTCTTCCATAGTTGTATTTTCATTCATTTTGTTGTGTATGGTTGTGTTGATAGTTGTTATTGTTGTTTCGACTTGTGGGTTATTTGGTGGTCTATGCAAGAATGGTCTAATATTTGTATTTGTGTCTTTGTATTCTATATATGTCAGCTGAAATTTTTCTTCTATATCTAACATGTGTGTCACTTCACGTTCTATTTGTGCCTGTTCTGGTGGCTGTCTTAAGTTTTCGTTTTCCTCTGATTGTTTAATTGATGCGTGTTGTTCTTTGTTTGTTTGCTCTGAGATGTTTGAGTCAATTACTGCATTTTCTTCTTCTTCGTCTTCTGATTGCACATTATTTTGTTCCAGTATTTGTTTTTTGATGTTTTCTAATTCTGACTGGGGTATCCTGTTATTTTTATTATTACACTTATCTGATTAGCCAGTCGTTGTTCTGTTAAAAATTTTAATTCTGGGTATCTGGTAATAAATGTTGTGTATACTTGTGATCTGTATCCAGTTGTGTTGGTTCCTAAGTTTGTTGCTTGGTAATAACAGAACATGAGGTGTCGGTTAACTTCATCTGACCATCTCATCCTCTGTCTTTGTTTTCCTTCTAGGGTGGTTGCAGGAAGCATATCCTGCAAAACACCTCTATTTGGATTTAAACCATTTTCCATGTGGCTAGCAGTGTCGTTACCATTGTGGACGGGCATAGGGTTCAAGCGTCGTCCCCGACCATGACAGCACTTGTCCGAGGCTTCATTAGTTCTGTCCTGAACCAACTAATCACACTAAAAGGGGGGTTAGCCCTATTAGTGGTTTGTTCTTTTCGTCGCCTTTTACGACTGGCAGAACATACCGGAGGCTATTCTTTTCCCGATCCTCCATGGGGTTTATTATTATTATTATTATTATTATTATTATTATTGAGAAGCATGTTAGTATGAATAAACATACTTGTCTGAAGCACTTTATATTATCGTAATAAATATTCACATGAGCTGAAACTTTGTAAACTCCATCGTTTGGCTGCTGGTTTCATTATGTGATTGAGAACACTTGCATCCAGCATTGCTATGTTCAGGAGGTAAAAGTACAAGGTCTGTTAGAAAGGTATCCAAACTTTTTCTTTTTGTGAACACTTGATGGATTTGAATCTAGTGGGCTTGGATGAACCTACCTGGAACCTCCGTGCGCATGCGTTGATTTTTTTCTGCATGTCAATAGCGTCAGTTGTTGGCAAGCAGCAGTTGAGTGAGGTAGAGTGTAGTGCTTGCATTGGTTTTTCATTGCAAGGGAAATGACAGAACAACTGGAACAGTGCTACTGCATCAAATTTTGCCACAAATTGGGTATTGGCCTGGTAGAAACCATTGAGAAGTTCAGACAGCTTTCAGCGATGACGTTATGGGCATCACACAGGTTAAGGAAAGGTACAACTGGTTTAAAGATGGCTGCACTTCAGTGGAGAGTAAGCCACACTCCAGTTGGCCATCAACATGCCGAAATGACCTGGTCATTTCTGAAGTGAACACTGTAGAGATACGAGACCATAGTGTGACTATCAGAGAAACTGCGGAAGAGGTGGGCATCAGCACTTTTTTGGCACATTGCGTTGTGGCTGAAGATTTGGCCATGAAGAGAGTGTTGGCGAAATTTGTGCTGAAGCTGCTGGCGGTGGGGCAAAAGCAACTTTGTGTTGAAGTGTCAGAGGACATGTTGGACTCCTCAAACAGGGACCCGAGTTCATGTACACAACAATCACTGGTGACAAGACCTGGGTGTACAGGCCTAACTAACCTAACCTACATACCTGGAAACAACATCCTAATCATCAACAAGACCAAAGAAGGCCTGCCAAGTGCGCAGCAACATCAACGAGATTCTGACTGCTTTCTTTGACTCCGGCATTTTGATACACCAGGAGTACGCACCACAGGGTCAATCAATCACCAAAGAGTACTGGAGGGTGTCCTCCATTGCCTATGTAATGCTGTGCAGTGCAAGAGGCTGCATTTGCGGTCAACAGGAAATTGGCGCCTCCATCACAACAATGCTCTGGCACATAACTTGCCTTTGATTCAGAGTATTTTGACAAAAAACGGATTCCTGTGCTTCAACAAGCTCCTTGCTCTCCCAATTTGGCCCCTGTGACTTCTGGCTGTTCCCCAGACTTAAGAGGATACTGAAATGAATGTGATTTCAGATAATTATGACAGCAATTACAGCCAAGCTAAACTCCATTCTGAAAGAGGCTTTTTCAGCATGCTTTCAAAAATGGCAGCACTGTTGGGAGAAGTACGTGCATGCCCATGGGAACCATTTTGAGGGTGATTAGGTGTCCAAACACTCCAGGGAAGCCAATTATTATTATTATTATTATTATTATTATTATTATTATTACTACTACTACTATTTTTGGCCAAAGGTCAGATACTTTTTCTATCAGACCTCATACACCTTCTTACACCCCCTTGATTGTACTGTAAGAAGGAATGAGGATACACTGTTTTATCAATTACAATCAAAGAATTTTTGGGGCTGACATGCATGATCAATTAGGTCTTCCAATTTTGTGGGGCTCCACAGATTCTGATCTACATTTTTTTCAGTCAGCTCACTGTACAGAAAGAATGTAACTGCGTGATGTGAAAAGTTAATTTAAATGATTAATGGAAAATCTCATATAAAGATGTGAAACAAATACTAACAAAGAGATAGAGGGGCTGGTTAGTACTTACCTCAGCTCAGTACAGCCGATAGATACACAAAAAACAGAACCGAAAATTTACGTTCCTAGCTTTCGGAACAAATGTTCCTTCATCAGGGAGGATGAAGGAACATTTGTTCCGAAAGCTAGGAACGTAAATTTTCGGTTCTGTTTTTTGTGTATCTATCGGCTGTACTGAGCCGAGGTAAGTACTGGCCAGCCACTCTATCTCTTTGTTAGTATTTGAAAAGTTAATTTCCCCTTCCTCAGGATTTTGCTGAACTGTGGTGTAATATTTTGCCCCATTGGTCTTTCAGGACCTGTGTAACAAATCACACAAGTTAGGAAAGCTGTACTAGTTGTCCTTGTAAATAGTTCTCCACTTCTTCCCAAACAGAGTCTCTCATATTTCTAGCATGATCTTCTTACTGGGTAGAAATTTGACAGCCACATCACTACTTTCTTTCTCCTTTGCAGTATATATCCTTATAGCAGTACCCATTACCTGAGAAACTTACTTCATACATCATTACACCAAATCTGGCTCTATTTTAAGGACTACACAGAACATATGGCACTCTGCCTCTACTACATGATACACTGAGGTGGGTATGACCTGGAGACAGCTGTAAATGGTCTCAAATGCATTGTTCCAGAGAAAACTGTGGTCTCAATTATTTTTCTTTTTAACACTTTCCGCACCGGCTGAATACTTGTTCATATCTACAGAATCCAGGCAATTTTAGCTACTTTCTTGAAAGACATCATGTTTACACCAGTGACTGTAAAACTTTTTATTTCCACTATTGCAATTTCGGCCTTAGGCAATTATCAGGTGCAGATGTTTTGGCTTTAAGCCATGTCTACTTTATACAAGCTGACACATTTATATGTCGTTCATTTGCTGTTATATACATTCGTAACACTGCTAAGTAGTGTGAGCACACATAGCCATATATCGTAAAACAGCACAGCCTGTACATACACATGTTCATTCTACCATCACTAGTAACTTTTGCACAAAACCACAGCAGCGAACTAGTGATGGTGGAATGAACCTATGTATGTACAGACTGAGCTGTTTTACGATATATGGACATGTGTGCTCGCACTACTTAGCAGTGTTACGAATGTATATAACAGCAAATGACGACAACATATAAAAGTGGCAGATGGTATAAAGTAGACGTGGCTTAAAGCCAAAACATCTGCACCTGATAACAGCCTAAGGCTGAAATTGCAATAGTGGAAATAAAAAGTTTAACAGTCACTGGCGTAAACATAATGTCTTTCAAGAAATTTCACATGACTGTGATCCCAGTTATGAAAAGTTAATTTTAACTACATTAAAAAATTTATATCTTGTAAAACATTGAACATATAAATAAAAAAATTAACACAATTTTAAGCCAAGTTTGTCTCCTTTAATACGCAGCTGTGAACAAAATCCAGCCTGGTATAACATGGACAAATTATTATATTATTATATATGACATTGTTTTCATAAAAAGTTAAAAAAAGTTATACATTCATTTAAGTAGAGTGCACGAGTTCATAAATACACAACGATCAGTGCTAAATATCATATTTAAATACAATAGCACTTTCTACACACTGCTTTTTGGTATGGAATATTTTAAAATAGGGTTCCATACACAATGCCACACAGCACAGATTGGACTGATAACATGTCTCCTTACGATATGCTTTCCCACTTTCTTTCTTTGATTTTGAAAACAAATGTGTCATACACAGGAGTCGTTCTTTTTGCTTGGAGATGGTAAATGATTCAAGAAATGTCCCTGTGTCAGTCTGCCTGTAGGACCATTTTGGTTATTTGGAGCTGTCAGTATATGATATTGAACCACTTGCACAGCAAGATTGGTAGTTAAACAGTTATTGTCATTTTTATGGTATTAAATGAAATGTGTAACCAAAATGCATTCCATTCTCCTACTAGGAGCAAATGAAGAAACAGCTTCCACCACCATTTTACAGTCTGTGCCTGAATGCATTCTACTGCAGTCGCTGGTCTCCGAGGTCCATTCCAGCCTTGTTCAAATTATAATCTAAGATTTGAAGTGGCTTCATTACTTCAACTCCATTCCTTTCTGTGAGAAATCCAGAAGTGGCTCCATGTCTTGTAGACAATGAAGATACATCTGTATGTCATTTCACCGTTGTTCAATTTAGCTGTGACCAAATCTTTAGGCATTGACTTTGTTTTTATTTACAGCCCCTACAACACCAGTACTTTCATCAGATAATTGATTGCTCAAAGATTTCTGGACTAGAATACAATCAATCTAGATAAACAGTATGGCCTTTGTTCAAGCAACTGCTGCTACACAGCATCCTCATAACAACTGCTGACAACGAATTGTCATTGTTGTTTTTTCCAGCATAAACTTCAAAGTGTATAACATAGATACTCTTAGCATCTGCAAGCATTTATAACTTCAGTCATACTTATGTGGTTTATTCAGCACATAAATATGAAAACTGACACAACCTCAAAATGGGCATATACCTTTATCAATAGCTAATTTTCCAGAGGAGTGATAAGATTGAATGTATCACTCTTTCAAATTACTGTAGCAAGGAAGCACTTTGAAAAGTTGATGAAAGCCTTCTTCTCCTGGTTTTCTTGGGTCAAAGTTATCAACAATATGAAAACGTGACAATATCTGCATGAAATGCAAATGACTCATTATGGGCGGACAAAAATTACAACTGACCACATTATTAGTGCTTCCGTGAGCTGATAATTTTGGACTACATGACATGCACGTATGAAACACGATACCCAAGAAGCATCAAATTTCAGCAAGAGAAACTGGCTTCCAGGAGGTAAGTACTGAATGAGGTTTCAGTTCATTTTTTAAGCTTTCTTTAATTGTTTGTGATGCATAGAGATCTGTTTGTGACTTCAGTCACTTTATGTCATTGTCTGTTATGAATATACTGACACTATCAAGCACTGAACTCAAACGATCAATGTCCGTGAGAATTAGTGTCAGAGTTGGTTTTCACTGGTATTACTGGAGCAGCACATTTCACCCCATTCACCAATTCTACATCTACATCATACTCTGAAAGCCACCTAATGGTGCGTGGCGGAAGGTACTTTCAGTTCCACTATCTGATCCATCCAACCCTGTTCCACTCGTGAATAGTGCGTGGGAAGAATGATTGTCCGTAAGCCTCTGTATTGGCTCTAATTTCTCAAATTTTCTCCCCGTGGTCAATATGCGAGATGTATGTGGGAGAAAGTGCCTCCTCCTGAAAAGTGCTGTCCCAAAATTTCAATAGTAAATCTCTTCATGATGCACAATGCCTCTCTTGTAACGTCTGCCAGTGGAGTTTGTTTAGCGTCTCCGTAACGCTCTCTCACCAGCTAAACAATTCTGTGACGAAACGTGCCACTCTTCGTTGGATCTTCTCTATCTCCTCTATCAGTCCTACCTGATAGGGACCCCAGATAGATGAATGATACTCAAGAATGAACAATACTAAAGAACTGGGTGAGCAAGTGCTTTATAAGCCACTTCTTTTGTGGATCAGTTACATTTCCTGAAGATTCTTCCTATGAATCTGAGTCTGTTGTCTGCTTGTCCTACTATCTGTTTTATAGAGTCATTCCACTTAAGGTCACTCTGAATACTTACGACTAGATATTTTACGGCAGACGCTGTCTCCAACTGTTTGTCATCAATAGTGTAGCTGTAAAGTAGTGGATTTCTTTTCCTATATATGCACAATATGTTACATTTATTTGCTTTCAGGGTCAACTGCCAGTCTCTGCACCATTCATCAATTCTCTGCAGGTTGTTCTGCAAATTCTTACTATCTTCTGGCAGTGTTACTTCGGTATAAAGAACTGCACCATCTGCGAATAGCCTTAAAGAGCATCCGACGCTTTCTACTAGATCATTTATATATATTGTGAACAGCAATGGTCCTATCACACTTCCCTGTGGTACTCCGGATATTACCTTTACATCTGTCGATTTAGTTCTGTTAAGAGCGACGTGTTGAGTTCTATCCACAAGAAAGTCTTGAATCCAATCGCAGGTATGCTCCGATATCCATAAGCTCGTATTTTTTTCATTAAGCGGCAATGCGGGATGGTGTCAAATGGCTTACTGAAATCAAGGAACATGGCATCAACCTGAGTGCCGTTGTCCACTGCACTATGGATCTCGGGGAGGAACAAAGCAAGCTGAGTTTTGCAGGATCTCTGTTTGCGGAGTCCATGTTGATTAATATAAAGGAAATGCTCATTTTCCAAAAACATTATTCTTGAGCATAAAACATGTTCAATAATTCTACAACAGATTGACGTCAACAGCGTAGGTCTATAATTGTGTGAATCTGTCTTACAGCCTTTCTTAAAAACGGAAATGACCTACGCTTTTTTCCAGTCATTAGGTACCTTTCATTGCTCAAGTGATCTACAATATATTACTGCTAGATGAGGAGCAAGTTCTTTCACATAATCTTTATAGAATGTTATAGGTATCTCATCTGGTCCTGAAGCCTTTCCACTACTACGCAATTGTAGCTGCTTTTCAGTTCTATGATCGGTTATCTCAGTATCTCCCATTTCGACAATTGCACGACGATTGAAAGGAGGGACAGTGTTGCGATCTTCCATGGCGAAACAGCTTCGGACGACCGAATTCAGTATTTCGGCCTTCTCTCTGTTATCTTCCATTTCGGTGCCGGTGTGGTCACTGAGAGAATGAATAGATGATTTTCACCCACTTACTGATTTTACACATGACCAAAAGCTCTTAGGGGTTTTACTCAGGTCAGTTGACAATGTCTTACTTTCAAAATCATTGAACACTTCTCTCATTGCTGTCCTTATGCTCATTTTTGCTTCGTTCAGCTTTCGTTTGTCAGCTAGGATTTTACTTCTCTTGGATCTGAGATGAAGTGTTCTTTGTTTACATAGCGCTTTTCTAACATGGCTATTAAACCATGGTGGATATTTCCCATCCCTTAAAACCTTACTCGGAACATACTTGTCTAGGGCATAGTGAACGATGCCTTTGAATTTTTTCCATTTGTTCTCCACATTTTCATCTTCATCACCAAATATTTGATGCTGACTGCTGAGATATTCTGAAATTTGTATCCTGTCATCCTTGCTGAGCAAACATATCTTCCTACCTCTCTTAACATTCCTTGTGGGACCTGTCGTCATAAATGCTGTCACAGCCTTGTTGTTGTGGTCTTCAGTCCTGAGACTGGTTTGATGCAGCTCTCCATGCTACTCTATCCTGTGCAAGCTTCTTCATCTCCCAGTACTTACTGCAACCTACGTCCTTCTGAATCTGCTCAGTGTATTCATCTCTTGGTCTTCCTCTGTGATTTTTACCCTCCATGCTGCCCTCTAATGCTAAATTTGTGACCCCTTGATGCCTCAGAACATGTCCTACCGACCGATCCCTTCTTCTTGTCAAGTTGTGCCACAAACTCCTTTTCTCGCCAATTCTATTCAATACCTTCTCATTAGTTATGTGATCTACCCATTTAATCTTCAGCATTCTTCTGTAGCACCACATTTCGAAAGCTTCTATTCTCTTCTTGTCCAAACTATTTATCGTCCATGTCTCACTTCCATACATGGCTACATTCCACACAAATATTTTCAGAAACGACTTCCTAACACTTAAATCTATACTCGATGTTAACAAATTTCTCTTCTTCAGAAATGCTTTCCTTGCCATTGCCAGTCTACATTTTATATCCTCTCTACTTCGACCATCGTCAGTTATTTTGCTTCCCAAATAGCAAAACTCCTTTACTGCTTTAAGTGTCTCATTTCCTAATATAATTCACTCAGCATCACCCGACTTAATTTGACAACATTCCATTATCCTCGTTTTGCTTTTGTTGATGTTCATCCAATACCCTCCTTTCATGACACTGTCCATTCCGTTCAACTGCTCTTCCAAGTCCTTTGCTGTCTCTGACAGAATTACAATGTCATCGGCGAACCTCAAAGTTTTTATTTCTTCTCCATGGATTTTAATACCTACTCCGAATTTTTCTTTTGTTTCCTTTACTGCTTGCTCAATATACAGATTGAATAACATCGGGGATAGGCTAAAACCCTGTCTCACTCCCTTCCCAACCACTGCTTCCCTTTCATGCCCCTCGACTCTTATTACTGCCATCTGGTTTCTGTACAAATTGTAAATAGCCTTTCGCTCCCTGTATTTTACCCCTGCCACCTTTAGAATTTGAAAGAGAGTATTCCAGTTAACATTGTCAAAAGCTTTCTCTAAGTCTACAAATGCTAGAAACATAGGTTTGCCTTTCCTTAATCTTTCTTCTAAGATAAGTCGTAAGGTCAGTATTGCCTCACATGTTCCAACATTTCTACGGAATCCAAACTGATCTTCCCGGAGGTCGGCTTCTACCAGTTTTTCCATTCGTTTGTAAAGAATTCATGTTAGTATTTTGCAGCCGTGACTTATTAAACTGATAGCCTTATGATCACTTATACCTTCCTCTGCGTTACCTGATTCGATAATTTCAGGTCTGTTTGTTGCCAGGAGGTCTAAGACATTACCCTCACGAGTTGGTTCTCTAGCAATCTGCTCGAGGTAATTTTCAGACAAGACATCTAGAACACAATTCCCTGTCTCTGGCACCAGTTTTGATAGCATGACACTCCTAATCTACACCTTGAAAGTGAAAGTAACTCCCTATTACAATGGCACGATCAGGAAAATTACTAATGATATTCTGCAAGTTCTGTCTGAAGTGCTCTACAACTACAGATCCTGACCCAGGTGGTCAGGCTTTTACAAATGTAAAAGCATCCAGCCACCATTTTTGCTGTTCTTTGATACTCAGTTTCACCCAGATTAATTCACATTCCGAATCCGTGATAACCTCGCTAGACTTTATTGAATTTTTTACTGCACTTAACACACCGCCACCATTGGCAACTAACCTATCCTTACGATAAACATTCCAGTCTGAACTTAGGATTTCATTGCCATTGACATCTGGCTTCAACCAGCTCTCTGTTCCCAATACTATCTGTGCATTATATCCTTCAGTAAGCGATACTAATTCTGCGACCTTTCCTTGGATGCTCTAGTTTACTAAAATCATATTTATCTTTTCTGTCTCTGATTTACAAGGACGAAGATTCTCTGAGGTCGCTGTGGGTGATTTAACAGGCAAATCGAGTTTACTCTCAAGGGAGGGGTCCTCTGACCTAAAAAAGCCCCATGCGCATGCCACACGTACTCTGCTACCCTAGTAGCCCTTTCCTGCATGTAGCGCATGCCTGATCTGTTAAGACGAACCTACAGTTCTGCACCCGATAGCGGAGGTAGAGAAATTCGCATCAGATACCGTCGCAGAGCTGTCTGAGCCTCTGGTTTAGATCTTCCACTCTGCTCCAAACCAGAGGACTGTAATCAGCCCTGGGTATAATGCTACAAATAGCCTGTACCCCGTGTGCATTGCTAACTGCCTTCACCAAATCTGCCAGCTGCTGAAAGGAGGGAAGGATAGCCTCAGGATCTGAGCGGCAGGCATCATTCACGCTGACATGTGCCACTTGATGCAGCCGGTTGCACCCAGTGTGCTCGACAGGTGCCGGCGAGGCCTCCTCCACACAATGGGTGAGACCTTGCAGCAAACATACCGAATGCACACTGGAATTCTTTCTCAGTTTGCCTGCTATCTCTCTGAGGGGCTCCATCACCCGCGTAATATTGGAGCTCCCAATGACTAGCATACCCACCCTCTGTACTTTTCCGGACTGGGCAGGAAAATTGACCACTGGCCCAACAGGAGAGGCATCTCGCGCTGGCTCAGAGTTATCATCAAAACTGGGAAGCACCTCGTATCTGCTGCTAAGACATAGGGAGCCAGCCACACAGCCTCTTCCTCCTTTCGCCTTCTGCCCTATGACGCGTGAACCAACCACTGTCTGCGATCCAGTCTGGAGTGAGGACAGACCTGTCAGATGTTGTGTATCGGAAGCTGCAGCAACATCCGGGTCACCAGCAGATTCCAGTGGCACTAAAGGTGTTGCAGGTCTCATCACTGGCACCCCGACGCCACTGAAACTTCGAGCATTAGCTAGAAGCTTGTCAACGATAGCTAACGCAGCTTTCAGCTGTTTACGGACAGCAGCCAACTCTCCTTGTGTCCGCTCACAACAAGCACAGTACCTAACCATCCGTAGTGTGTATAAAATAGATATAAGGCCTCAAATGGCGCTACTGAGTTTGAAAATATACCAAAGAAGAATAAAGTAACACTAAGAGTTAGTGTGCATATTTCTCACTGTACTCTGAGACCGCAAGCTATTAAACAGAAATAGCTTTCTCTACACAGAAAATTTACACTAGGGAGCCGCCCTACACAAGTATATTCACAAAACTTATGCAACAACAAAAACTGTGATTAATTTTCTAACCCCTAGTCTATACAGTAAAATACACACATACAGTTCACTTCTTTGCAGACACACATGAACAAAACACAAAGACTAAATTAATTTACAGCTTATCACACAAGAGCTGCTGCTGCTCTGCTGTGCATCCTCTCAGCTCGGTGGCTGTCTTGGAAGGAACAGCAGCACTGTATATAATGTCATTATCACTACTGTAGCTTTCTGAAGAACTGCTTTCAACTGGTTCTTCAACTAAAAAATGGGAGGAGATATAAAAACTAAAATTCCTTAAACTTATGCATGGTGTTTATCTGCTTTTGCTAAACACTGTAAATACACAATTTTATAGAATTTTACTGAAAGACATACCTTTAAAGACCTGAGTAGTCCAAATCATCATCCTTCACTATTCAGAGCGTTGACAAAGTTTCTAGAATATAGCAAATTGACATTTTCTTCATGGGTTAAACCACAGCGTGCCATTTCTCTTACACAGAATACCAATAATAAGCTCTATCTGCAGGTGAAAACAATGACTCGTATCAAACAAAATACCGCAAAAACAACACACACATTCATGCCATCTATCCATGTAACTAACAGTATAAACAGTGTATATTGATAGTCATCAAAGCAAAATCAACACACAGCACTTTTTACGCAACAAAATTCAGGCTTGACACTTTTGAAAGGGTGGGCATCCAGTAGAACCTACAGGCTTGGTGCTGAGAGTGTTAACCAGCTATTCAGAATGTAACGTTTCCTTGCCTATGACAAGGCTACAGATAGCAATTTGCAACTTCAGTTCATTCACTGTTACAGGAAACCGACAATGCTCTCACTGTTAGTTGCTGAGTAACAGTTTGTTACTCTTTTCATCAAGTTGAAAATGATATTGTTAGAAATTCGTTATGACTTGAAGCTTTGTAGTTTTTGTCTCACACATTGTGGAACAGTAGTCTCTAATTCAAATGTCACTCTGACAGTACCATTTCTTGATTTATTCACTACATTGTCCCACTTCCAGTCATTCTGGGCACTGATGACCATACAGTTGAGTGCTCCACAAACCAAATATCATCACACCACTTTACCTTTGAACAGTCTGCATTCAGTTTCCTGGTCAATGAAAATGTTTTATTTTCATTGTTTCTTGATGTGTAATTTGCATGGTGTTATATACCCTTCACCACTGCCTGAATCATTAAAATCACTTTCTTTCAACAAACACTGAATTGTGTGGCTGTTTGTTCACGTAGGTTAGGCATGCTGTCACTTATTGAGCTCTTGAAATGCAGGCTCAACACCTGTAAGCTCAGATTGTGGGTCCAGCTTCACAAATATACAAGTTGTGCCATCTAACAGTATTGCCATCATAATATTATACAAAGCAGACAAAACATGATTCTTGTCTACAATGCAGCATCCATCACTGTAGTGCAATACTGTTGTGATAGCTACAGCCATCACCATAGTTGAATGGGTTAAAAACAGTTAATATAAGTACAGTGATAACAGCAGATAATTTTATGGCTGATTCAATCTCGAGAGTGTACTCAATGTGCCAACAGGTGCAACACATACCTGCCTTGACTATTCTCCAGATTAAAAACACATTCCTTCATGTTGCTGGGAATCTGGACATTGATGAGAAATTCTCATACTTGAAATTACTGACAGTAGAAATTTGTGGAATGGGAAGTGCGGTGCTGTAAATATTGCAGTGCCACCATTATGACAGTTACGACAACCACCATTCATTCACAGGTACGCATGCAGCAGGCAGCCCCTTCACTGAAGAATGGACTTCAGGACCTCAACAGGCTCCAGCCACCTAACATTATTACCCTTGTGAACAGAGTGTGTGAATGAATATGGGAGTGTGTGTTTACTTCTCTGATGAAGGCTGCGGCTGGAAGCTACTGTGCAAGTTTTTTTTAGTTTTGCCTGTCTGCAACTTAATGTGTCATCTTTCTGGGAAAGGACTTTGTAAATATGGTCTTATTTGTGTTCATATCTAATTGCATCAAAATGTCTTGTTTATTCTATCTGGTAACCAACGAACTGTAAAATGATCTCTGGTCTAAGCTTTGGATTAATTTCGTGAACTTCACTCACCTTGCTAGTATAGATACAATTTTGTGAACAATCACATAGCCTGTTTCTACACTCCTGGAAATGGAAAAAAGAACACATTGACACCGGTGTGTCAGACCCACCATACTTGCTCCGGACACTGCGAGTGGGCTGTACAAGCAATGATCACACGCACGGCACAGCGGACACACCAGGAACCGCGGTGTTGGCCGTCGAATGGCGCTAGCTGCGCAGCATTTGTGCACTGCCGCCGTCAGTGTCAGCCAGTTTGCCATGGCATACGGAGCTCCATCGCAGTCTTTAACACTGGTAGCATGCCGCAACAGCGTGGACGTGAACCGTATGTGCAGTTGACGGACTTTGAGCGAGGGCGTATAGTGGGCATGCGGGAGGCCAGGTGGACATACCGCCGAATTGCTCAACACGTGGGGCGTGAGGTCTCCACAGTACATCGATGTTGTCGCCAATGGTCGGCGGAAGGTGCACGTGCCCGTCGACCTGGGACCGGGTCGCAGCGACGCACGGATGCACGCCAAGACCGTAGGATCCTACGCAGTGCCGTAGGGGACCGCACCGCCACTTCCCAGCAAATTAGGGACACTGTTGCTCCTGGGGTATCGGCGAGGACCATTCGCAACCGTCTCCATGAAGCTGGGCTACGGTCCCGCACACCGTTAGGCCGTCTTCCGCTCACACCCCAACATCGTGCAGCCCGCCTCCAGTGGTGTCGCGACAGGCGTGAATGGAGGGACCAATGGAGACGTGTCATCTTCAGCGATGAGAGTCGCTTCTGCCTTGGTGCCAATGATGGTCGTATGCGTGTTTGGCGCTGTGCAGGTGAGCGCCACAATCAGGACTGCATATGACCGAGGCACACAGGGCCAACACCCGGCATCATGGTGTGGTGAGCGATCTCCTACACTGGCCGTACACCACTGGTGATCGTCGAGGGGACACTGAATAGTGCACGGTACATCCAAACCGTCATCGAACCCATCGTTCTACCATTCCTAGACCGGCAAGGGAACTTGCTGTTCCAACAGGACAATGAACGTCCGCATGTATCCCGTGCCACCCAACGTGCTCTAGAAGGTGTAAGTCAACTACCCTGGCCAGCAAGATCTCCGGATCTGTCCCCCATTGAGCATGTTTGGGACTGGATGAAGCGTCGTCTCACGTGGTCTGCACGTCCAACACGAACGCTGGTCCAACTGAGGCGCCAGGTGGAAATGGCATGGCAAGCCGTTCCACAGGACTACATCCAGCATCTCTACGATCGTCTCCATGGGAGAATAGCAGCCTGCATTGCTGCGAAAGGTGGATATACACTGTACTAGTGCCGACATTGTGCATGCTCTGTTGCCTCTGTCTATGTGCCTGTGGTTCTGTCAGTGTGATCATGTGATGTATCTGACTCCAGGAATGTGTCAATAAAGTTTCCCCTTCCTGGGACAATGAATTCACGGTGTTCTTATTTCAATTTCCAGGAGTGTATTTTGTTATTAAAACTGCATAATTGTTGTACTTAGTCATTCCAATTTATACAATTTTTGTTGTTAAATAACTTTGTCCTTATGATACAAATGATGGAACTGGACCAATCCATAATTTCGAGTAGCAATTGCTTGGTACACCAATTTACATTCAGATTCACTTTGAAGTAATAGTAAATGTTCGCTGTCAGTAAAAAATCCTACATTCAGTCCATGGTTAACAACAAATGAAAACCACAATGAGGGTGCTCCACAGATATTTAATAGCCACACATTGTTATAATATGCAACAATATACTGAACTTGTTGCAGTTGTGTATTTCTTGAAAGATTAAAATTGAGGAGAAACCATTAAACACTTAATAAACTTATAGTAGCTCTTCATATTATACACTGTGCAGCTAGATCTATATAACATTAGAAATTATTGAAATAAATGTAATGTTCTATCTTTATTGCTTAGATCAGTTGGTGTTAGAAATCGACACACTGTTTTTGGAGAAAATCTGCTATCATTTGTTTTAAAACATACTTTGCTGTTCATCTACCTTGTCCCTTTTTTTGAATGGACAATTTCTGTTCCACTTGAACTGTCCTCAGATGTAATTGTGTTGGCTACAGGAGTAATCTGCCCAACCCATTTGCAATATCTACTCCTGCAACAGACACCATCAAGTCTGAGGCCATTAACTACAAGCTGCCATTCAAAAATAAATAAACCAATCTATGCAGACAACAAACTCTGTTTCAATCAGTGTCATTTTGATGATAAACTTTTATGATTTTGTCATTTATTGGCAGAATTATTGAACACAAATACAAATTTGGGGTACACCTCAAGATGTATACTGCTTTTATGTGCATTTAGTCCACTTAAAAAACACACAAACTATTACTATATGTATTCCAGCGCTACCTGCTGGAGACAGTCGTGTGTATGAGGTGTGCTTTGTTGTGTGAATGAATATGAGAGTGTGTGTTTACTTCTCTGATGAAGGCTGCGGCAGGAACCTACTGTGCAAGTTATTTTTAGTTTTGCCTGTCTGCAACTTAATGTGTCATCTTTCTGGGAAATAACAATCTATCTTTTCCTTATATTGGTAAACTAGTATTTGGTTATTTCTGCAACATATACACTGGTGTCCAAACTTAAAGCAACAAACTGCCATTTCCCCATCCTGTGTCTAATTCATTATATAATCGTACAAACTGTCAACAGATGTCATTACTATCATGCTCTGCACAGGAGACAACATTCCGATCAACGGGCAGCAACGCGAGCAATGACGCAACAGCACCTATCAAGCAGGGTAGTTTCACATCCATAATTGCTATGTACACAGAGACAGACAGTGCAGTATGGCACAGAGAAGATGCCTACAGACTCTCTGCTGAGGAGGGCCATAGGAAGAATGGAAGCAAGAGTGTCGCAAACCGGTGTGGCCCGACGGTTTATTGTGTATCATTCTGTTTCTTGGATGTGGCGACAGTTTATAGAGACCGAAACTGTATCCTGGAGACCAGGACAGGGTGACCACATGTGACATCACAAAGAGTGGACCGTTATTTGTCTGTAAGGGTATGACAGTACCGCCTTACTACTGCATTGCAACTGGCACCTGACCTTGCAGCGTCCCCTGGACATGCTGTATTGAGGCAAATGGTGTACCGAAGGTTTCAGCAGAGTGGCCTTTATTGTTGGAGACCTGCTGCCTGTTTGCGTCTGGTGTCTCTTCACAGAAGGGAAGATCTATAGTGGAGATGCCAACATGCCTCCTGGACAGTAGAACTGTGGTCCAATGCTCTTTTCGCAGACGAGTTCTGATTTGGTCTGGAGTTGGATTCTCAAGAGATTCACACATGATTTTGGGACCCAAACATTGTGGAAAAATACCAATATCGAGGATACCTAATGGTGTGGGCAGGGATTCTGTCGACTACTTGAACACCTCTTCACGAAATTGTACCGCTGAATCGGCAAGATTTGACTGCTGTTAGGTACCATGAGATCTTGAGATCTCACACGTGGCTGTTGTGAGATGCTGTGGGCCCAGACTTTGTATTGATGGATGATAATGCTTGGCCTTATGGAGCATGTGTGGTTGATGTCTTTTTTGGAAACAGAAGATATTGCACACACAGGGTAGCCTGCTCACTCTCCCGATTTGAGTCCCACGGAGCATGTCTGGGATGCACTAGGGAGACAGGTTGCATCATGTTACCATCCACTAACCACTTTCCAAGACTTATGAGCAGCTCAGCAGCAAGAACGGGCATTATTGCCTTCACATGAGATCGATGACATCACTCACAGCATGTCCCCTTGTTGTCAGGCCTGTATTCGTGCCAGAGATGATCACACCCCATACTGAGCACATTAACAAGTTGTCAGAATGTGTGTGCAAATCCATTAAGTTGGGAAAAAAATGAAGAACATTTTTGTCTACCATTATGCATGTTGCAGTTGGTTACATTCTGTGTTCTTTGCATCATTTCTACTTTACTACCACCTGTTTATACTGTTTTGAGGCAAAATAAATGCAACCTTGCAAAATTTCCATTTGTTGCTTTAATTTTGGACACCAGTGTATTATCAGCATGATAGCATTAACTGATACCCCAATAGTAATGCTGTTGACTGAGCTGTTGTCTGTGACTCTGTGAGTACAATGGTACTGGAGCCACATCCTGATTTGTTAAGTTGTGCAGAAAGTGACCACCTTCACACTCTTTCTCCTAATGGTAGCCTGATTAGTTAACTAGTCATGCCGTGTTGGAAATATGGTGTCATTCTATTGCATAAACAATTGGTACAAGAATAAAACAATCTGAATAACTGTTTTTAACAATCTTAATATATTTATAAATTAAACATTCAATGGAATGTACATACAACAGTCTTTGGTATAATCTTTGTTTTCTTCTTGATTACAGTTTCAAAAAATACCCTCAAGATCTCGAGGGGGTGGTGGGGATAATTGAAGGGGGAACTTTGGGCTCTGTATCAGAAGTTCTTGTGAATGAGGAGAGGTTGCTGCACTTGATGACGATGATGAATTTCCCTGAAAGTAGAAAACAAACAATAACTCCTCTGGCAACTCTAGTGACTGCTATGTATTTAAAAAAATAACAATAAAAAGGCAGCAAACAGAATGATTGGTATTCCCTTTCTTACATAATAATGTTACTTACATTTCTTTTAAGTAACATAATTAAAGTAGTTATAACATATTTTCATAAAGAAATACGCAGTAGAAACTCACATTTAAAACAAATGAAAGGGATAACAATTATATTAAGATGACATATTTCTTTGTTTTAAAGCAACTTTTTTAAAAAAGCTGCATGGCATTTCAACTGTGGAGAATGGCTGCCATGCAAAAGAAGTACTTAATGTTTGACAAATGTTTACATTTCATGAATAAATTCTCAATTACATTAACAGAAATAAAGAGCAGATATGAAAAGCTATATGAAGTTATATGATGAACTTACGTCTATTGAAATTTAAGATAGGATCAGGAAGCGGCAGCAGAACACATACATAAAAGACTGTTGTGACTGGCAGGCTTTTGGAGCCAGTGGCTTCTTCTTCGGCTAGAAGGGTTGAAGGTGAAGGAAGTCCACTTCAACCCTTCTGCCAGGAGGAGGAGCCACTGGTTCCGAAAGCTTGCCAATCACAACAGTCTTTTTGTGGGTGTTTTGTCACCGCTTGATGAGTAGATTTTGTATCTATCCAATAAAATTTTTTGTCAATAATTGACTGTTTTTGCTGAAATATAAGACAGAGACAACATAACAAGATGTCTGTCTGAGAACTACCAATTTGTCTTCAGTTACCTCAATAGCAGTTGTAAACTATTCTCCTTACATAATTGTCTTCCCAGGAGAAGCTACATATAAACTTTATAACTTACCTGAGGATCATTTATTGATAGAGGTGCTGGCATTCTGCCCCATCTGCACACATAACAATGAGGGGGATCCTTCATACAGTCTGAATGGTAGGCATGACCACACCTGCAACATAACAATATAAGAAACTAACAACTAAATTTTTAAACTGCATCATTGAACTTTCCATTAGTCAGGCCATATGTAGTATAGCACTGGCTCAGAAAATATTGAAATATATGTTCTTTTTCTCTCCATCACCTTTGCTTCTTCAGGCAATGTGTGACCTATCTTAACACAGGTTCTAAGTGACCTGCTACCCTAGCCAGCACCCAGTGGCTATTTTCTCTTTTGTGGCACAAAGAAGGAACCCAAGGATACAAAACTTAACAGAACTACCTTTACCTATTTTCTATGCATATATTTGCCATACTGGACACTGCACATTCTCAATATAAGCATACATCGTTCTTTTTAAATTTATGAATTTCCAAAAGGAATTGTCATTTTCATATGCGTAAAAGACATTGCAATACAATTAAAAACATCAACTTGGTGCAGAAGCTTGCCACAAATCTTCAGATACTGCAACAGTTTAACTGAATTTTAATAGTGAGATGCAATGTCACTTTCAAAAAGTACATCTGTCTTAGAAAGTTTACATCACACTTGAAACATTACAAAAACACTTAACACATGATGAGCTTTATACAGCACTTTCTTAGACTCAATATGAGTTACGGATTTCTGGTGGAGATAGAGAAGTATAACACATCATTTTCATGATAACGACAGACCAGAAAACAAAATGAACACTCTCCCACACATTATACTTATCTTTTTCTGCAGGCAGCCAACAAAGCACACTGAGACTTAAAAATATTACATTAAAATTTGTGATTACTGAAATTAAATATTTTTGAATTTGCATTTTTGCCTGATGATGATGTCACAGCTTCAAATATGTCACAGTAATAATATAATTTCAGCAGTCTTCGTTGAATAACGACCAATGTAGATATCAATAATCATGATTTATTAATTTCTGTTTAATTTAAATGCTACATACACCATCACTGAAATTATTCATGCAACAGTTATTAATTCTGCACAAGGGCATGTGCACACTCCAGAAAAGTGTGAACTCAATTACCTGAAAAGAACTACAGATTCATTATCCCTAAGATGTGTAATCATCTGGCGACACATGCTGCAGGTGGAGAGGCGTGGTGTCATGCCCCTGTTGGCTGCTGCCAGATGCTTGGCGAGCTGCTGGTGTAAGTCTGAGCTCAGCAGGCGAGATGTCGCCTGAAGCAGTGTCTCCTCGTAGCACGAGTTGCTGAGCATGCCTGCATCATACATGAATTGCAAGTAAGTGACAATACAAAGAGAGAAACAGGGCCTTTTTACCCCAATGTGATATTTACTCTAAAATATTTTACATCAGACCAATTGCTGAAGTTCAGTAAATTGTACATTTTCTTAGTGAAAGAATTTCACTGTAAACTTCAACATCTGCCGTATCATGATACCTGTCTGTCCAAGAGCTCTCATGTGCCTTAAGTACGTAACTCCATAAAAAAAGTAGTTGCTACCATAACTCAGAAGTAGAAGTAGTAGTAGTAGTAGTAGTAGTAGTAGTAGTCCAGTTCTAGAGGAGGGCAGTGACCTCCCCACCACCACCACCATACACTATGTCATTCCATCTTATTAGATGGATGGGCAAGCGAGGCTTCTCCACAAACTGCAGTCCTGTAAGTTCTCTCCCTCTTCAGTGCTGTCCCGAGCATGCTTCCTCTGCTGGATGTCATATTTCCACCATATCCTTATACCTGAATCTTGCTGTTTTCTCTCTGAGTTTCAAATCATACATTAGTCTTGGTAGCCTCTTAGCATCCATGCATCACATTGTTCATTCCATTTCAACTGGATTACATCCCTCTGTGTCTTTCTGACCATACTACGAACAAATTCTGATTATGCCTGAATTCTGATTATGACTTTACTTCTCAAGGCCCATGTTTCACAATCATACTTCAAAATGGGCATGTAATAGGCTTCACAGATGACTCTTTACATTTTAATGTTACTTTCTTGTTCCTTACTAGGTCTTTATCTTCCATTTTGACATTTCTCCTTAGTTGCTCATATACCTAACTTATCTCCTATCTGAAAATGAGACCATACACTTCAGGAGCTTCTGCCCAGGTGTTTATTTGATCTTGAAGATCTTTTTTTGATTTGGCCAACAGCTATACATCATTAACAAACAACATGGATTTCATTTTTTCATCTCCAATGGTTCAGTGTATTTTCCCTGGAGTTCATTCACTACAGTAATGAAAAGGAGATGGACACAATCTTGCTTAAACCCAGATTTTGTGCCAAAGGTTTCGGTCATTCCTACCGGTGTTTTGACTTTATTGTGGCTATCTTTATACAAATTTTTTTATGCCATGTAACATGTCAACCTGTATTCCAATTTTCTTCCGTGTTTCCCACACCTTTTCCCTGTTCACATCATCAAATGTTTTCTTCATATCCAGAAAGGGTAACCATAGGTCACAATTGGGTTCATAGTATTTTTCCATTTACTGGAAGAAAGCAAAAATTAAATAAGTTGTTGATCTTTCCTTCTCTGAATCCAAACTGTTCTTCCAAGAGAATTTCTTCATTGATGTGGCTAATCTTACATTCTACAATTCTTTCATAAAGTTCAATAACTTGAGATGTTAAAGGTCTTAAGCTACAGCTTCAAAATTTCTTTCCATCACCTTTCTTGATAGTTGGGATTACAATACCCGTTTTTCAATCAGCAGGCATCTTTCTTTCTTTCCACATCTTATAAAAGAGTCTGCAGATCCATTGTTTTTCAGCAACTCCATTGGCTCTGATTATTTCTCCAGTTATTTCATCAACACCAGTCATTTTTCCAGCTTTCATTTATTTCAAAAGTGGAAGTAACATGGGAGCAAAAAAATTACACATATGGGAAGATAACCAATGTTTCTAAAATATAGTGCTACAGAAGAATGGAAATTAAATAGATGATTGAGTAACTAATGAAGAGGTACTGAATTCAACTGCGGAGAACACCAGATAGATTGATAGCAGATTCCTGGCCCATTAAGAAATGGTTAATTTGCTGATGGAGTGAAGTGTGTGCGGTAGAAACTGTTCAGTGAGATACAGTCTTGAATGCGATATGCAGGTTCAACTGAATGTATGAGGGCATCCCAGAAAGTAACGCCTCTGAATTTTTTATCTGAAAAGCCTCAAAGCTTTTTAAATAAAACAAACATTACTAACATTCTATAGCTTTATTCCTCATGCCTACATATCTGCAGCCTTCTTCTGCTGGTGGGCTCCTTACTGCTGTGTGTAGCATAACTATGTTGGTGTGTGAAAAATCGAGTTTCAAACTTGAAGAGAGTGTTCACACATGGAGCACCCTCTCCCTTCAGCATGACAATGCCAGACCACATACAAGCATTGCAACATCTGTAACAATCCAACTCCTTGCATTCACTGTGAATGAGCATGTTCTGCGCAGCACTGACATGGCCTCCTATGTTTTGAATCTGTTTTCAAAACTTAAAGAACACCTTTGGGGATTTTACTTTGGTAGTGATGAAGCAGTCAGGGTGTATACATGGACAAAAAATATTTAAACAAATAAAAACCCGATTTCCCAGGTGAAAATATATTTTTTCCATGTTAAGTGATCATATACTTCCCTCCAAGCTGTAAAATTTGTCAATCCTTTCAGTGGTAGAAAGTTTTATAAACCAATGTAGAACTTTCTGGCACTTCAGGAAAAGGTCTTTCATGTATGGCAACATGTACACTACACATTTTCGTATTGTGGAAGTATAAATACCAACGCCACCAAATGCAGCAGAGTAGCTGCAGAAACACTGAAATCGAGACTGCATTACAAGATGCGCTTCTGGACATAGTTGGAAAATTTTGCATACCCATACAGAACTATGGAACAAAGTATTGCCTCAGTGATAAAACATTAACAACACAGGAAGAAAGTGGTATAAGGAGCTAAAACAATATAGCAGATGGACATGGCTGGCTGAGCACAAGAATAAAAAAAGGAGAAGCCAGTCACTCTGCAACACACTAAAATGTCCAGCCTAAAATTTTAGGCCAGAGTCCAAACACATCAAAAAACTTTAAAACCTTAGTCCCACTAGTCTCATCATTGGCTAAAATAGATGGCAGATCCCTACCAATATTTGCTTCTGCCCTTGCATCACAATATAAAATGCTCTCCATTAAAATATGGCAGATAGGGATGTGCACGACACAAGCATCACAAAACAGGGG
The DNA here is from genome assembly GCF_021461395.2 of Schistocerca americana. Taxonomy (NCBI): domain Eukaryota; kingdom Metazoa; phylum Arthropoda; class Insecta; order Orthoptera; family Acrididae; genus Schistocerca; species Schistocerca americana. The sequence continues at coordinate 959,063,342 of NC_060121.1, read as the reverse complement.
ATCCTCTTGCCGTAGTAAAAAGCTATAGGTGAGATGGCAGTGCCCAATTCTAAGACACGTGAAGTCCCTTCATCCCACCTGAGCAACTGGCAGGAGGTACGCCATGGCCGGGCTGTTGACTTCACCAACTGCAGCTTATTGGCCGTCACTGCCAGCCATTCCTCATCCGACAACTGCATGCACTTTCTGTGTAGTGCAGAAACAATAGCCTGCAAGGGAACAGGACACTGTGCCACGTCCTGTCCTCTACAGGCCTCCTTGGCCGGCCGATCAGCCTGTTCACTTCCCCATATCCCTACATGACCTGGCACACAGCAAAATGACACCTGCTTACCCTGCCATTGGAGCAAGTACAGTTGGTCATATATCAGCCAGACCAACTCCTCAGCTGGGTACAGATTCTGTAACATTTGTAAGGCATTAAGGGAATCTGAGCAAATGAGAAACAGTTTGCCCCAAATATGAGCAAATGAGAAACAGTTTGCCCCAAATACGATGCACCTGTTCCAGTGCTTTTAGGTTCATGTGAAGCTCTGCTGAGAAAATAGTATACCCATCATGAAGGCGAATCCTGGTGACACAGTCAGAGAACATTACAGAGCAGCCAAGGGAATTCCTTTGTTTGGAGCCATCAGTGTACACCACTGTGAAACTGTGATACATATCTAAAATCTTGAAGAACAGAGATTGAAATGTAAAATCTTAAAATTCGTCAAGTCTAAAATAAATCTGGGCTTCCGGTGAAGCCAATGTGGAAACCCGCTCCCACTGCGATGTAAAACAAGAAGATCATCCACACTTATCTCTAGCAGCCAAGCCTGTGCACGAATCCCCTATGGCCTCACTGCCTGTCGCCGGTTACGAAAAAGCCTTTCCAGGGAGATGAACAATGGTATGGTAGTCGGTATGTATGGTGTGGACAGTGTTTTATACATATAGTGCACCTTAAGTAGCCGTTGCCTGACGTGAAGTGGTGCTTCACCAGCCTCTGCACAGAGGATTGGTATGGGGCTTGTTCTGAATGCCCCAGTGGCCAACCGAATCCCTTCATGGTGCACCATGTCCAACATCCCTCAATAAGAGGGTCTCGCAGACCCATACACCATGCACCCACAATCAAGCCAAGATTGCACAAATGCCCTATAAAACTGGAGGAGACAAGTCCTGTCTGCTCCTCATGCACTGTGGCTAAGACATTTTAAAATACTTAAAGCTTTAAGTTAGCATTTTTTCAGGTCCTTAAGATGTGGTAACCACGTAAGCTTAGGGTTAAATATGAGGCCCAGAAACCTCAATGCATCAATAAAAGTAAGGAGAGTGTCCCTCATCCCCAACTCAGGAAAGTTTAAAATGGAATGAGAATGGTTAAAAAGAACACACACAGATTTCTCGGAGGAAATGATGTGCTTCTGCCATCCACTCATAGCTCATGTCACATGATCTCACCAGTTAATTACATCAGATATTCAGAGCATAGGACATGTGATGTAGTCATCACTATTAACAATATGTCGTCTGGCAACACTACAGTGGTGTCGTGCGCGAAATAGTGGCCAATGGCTGGCGACACCACAGTGGTGTCGTGAGCATTGTATCGCGCAGTGGTCAGCGACAGCACTTTAGTATCTTTTGCATTCTGTTGGTGTTTTGTACAGGTAACAATAAGTTACACACATCAACAAGCATGTGCCTTTTCATCATGGCAGATGAAACAGGTGATTACGATGAATACACGGATGTTTTGTCGGACGACTTGGACATGTGCGAAGAAGACATTGAATATCGAAAAAATGAAAGTGAAGCAGAATCATTGGAAGATAGTGAAATACGTCCAAGAAGAATTCGGCGAATACTACGGTTACCAACTGATTCAGATGAATCAGAAGACGACGACAGTGCACAGTGATCAGACTTTGATTTACCGAGGACCAATAATAAATTTCAAGGATCTCCCGGTCCAATCATATTTCCAAAAGATACCGGTCCAAACATATTTACCGAAGATACACAGAGCATCGAGGATATCGCAGAATTGGACAGCCTTTAGCAAAAACAGTGATGGAACTATTGACACCTTCTTATGGAAAGTGGCATCACCTCTACATGCATAATAATTATAAAAGTGTAGAACTTGCAGAGAAGTTATTTAAAAAATTAAAAAAAAAAATCCAAGTTTGTGGAATGATATGGCAAAATATAGGATCTCCAGAAAAATTAAAGTGCCCAAAAGTCAATGTGTTTGTAGCTTGTCATCAATGGAAAGCTGAAGTACTCGCACAGGTATGGAGAGCTTCGAAAACTAAAACAATACGAATGATCTCTACAATACATAATGCCACTTTGACTGACACTCAAAGAAAATGTAGAAAAACCAATTACACAATAAAGAAACCTGAAAGTGTATTAGACTACAACAAATACATGAAAGGAGTGGGTCGGGCAGACCAATATTTGAGTTATTACCCCATATACAGAAAAACTATAAAATGGTCAAAAAAGGTTTGCATGTACGTCTTTAATTGCGCATTATTTAATGCATTCTGTACATGGAAATATTTCAATACACACCACAAGAGTCTGCGACTTCACGATTTTTTATTGAAGGTGTCCGATTTATGGATAAAAGACCATGCACCTGCTTCTGAGCAAAACTTGGGGGTTGACACTACATCACGTACGTCTCACCATGATCCGGTTGGCAGACTTTCCAGTCACACACCAGCACACCAGCTAATACTTATTTCAGAAATGAATAAACGAAAACGAAGAAACTGTCATGTATGCTTAAAAAAAAAAAAAAAAAAGAAGAACAACAAACTTAATGTGCAAGTCTTGTGGAGTTGCGTTACATCTTGGAGACTGTTTTGCTGCATATCATACGAAAGAGAAGTACCAAGTACCAAAGACAATGCAAATAAACAAATATATGAAACAAACAAATTTTGTATTTATTTACGTATGTGTATCTTCAACATTTTATGAAAGTAGGGGAACAGGGTTGCGAACTTAAGAGAAGTAACAACGAGATTAGTAAAACTTAACAATTTATAATCTCCTGATAATGTCAAGAACGGCCGGCGACAAACCAAGTAATCCGAACTAGTGCTGCCGGCGCCAAGTGAATACATTTGTACGAGATGTGCGGACGGCAAAGTGTTAAGTAGCGCAAACACACAAATAGGAAAAGTTAATGGGTTTTAAGTCTTTCCTTCTGATCCCAGCCAGTAAGTCTCCCCTGACGCCGGGTCCTGTGTGACTTTCCTGAACTCTATCCCTTTTCCTAAGCCTCACCAGTTCTTTTCCTTTGCCCCTCTTCCTTCCCCTTCAACCTTTCTGCCAGAAGAAGGAGCCCCTGGCTCTGAATGCTTGCATACATAATACTTTTTTATGTGCATTCTCCTGCCGCCACTTGTTATCTTTCCAATTACATTATATTTTCAAAAATTGATTATTTTCATTGATATAATAGTTTAAATTAATATACATACAGTATAGCTACAAGAAAAGCTAAGCTGTCACATATATTATTGGTCTTTTTTAGCATGTGTTACCATTTAAGATATATTCAACACAAATGTGATAATAAAATTTTACATAATAGTGTAAATGGCTGGTCATTTGGACTCGAAATTGTTCTAAGTGGCTGGTCCTCAAAGTTTTAAAAAAGAAAATTTTCTTTGAAAGTCATGCTTCTCAAACCACCATTCGCAATATTTTCCTGCATCCCGTTAGAAGTGTAAACAGTTTGACATCATGCTCATCAAAAGCACTTTATTTTTACATAGCGTCATAGTCTTCATCCTAATGCCTTTGAAACATATTGCCATTAGCAGATGTTTGTATGCGCAGAGTTTTATTGTTGTAAATGGCGCATTTTCTTTCCAACTGAATTTTTATTTTAGTGTTGTTCTCTCTTTTACTGTTGCAGTATTATTCTGCAGTAGTGAGCTACTGTTCAAGTATCAGTTCTTACCAGTCAAAATTAGAAAAATTTAACTGGAAACTAAAACAATGAAAAATTCTTAAGTTTTTCCCAGATGAAAAAATTACTGTGGTTTTTCCCAGATTTTCTAGTTGTCCCAGGGTGTAAACACGTCGAAGAGTGCAAGCACAGGTGAGATTTTGGCTCAATCAACAAAGTCAAACATTCTACAGTGATGGTATGAGGAAGCTGACCTCTTGTTTGTCGCCAGGGTGACTATTTTGAGAAATAAATATGTAGACACGAAGAAAAAAGATGGAGAATGTTAATAACATTTTTTCTATAAAAAAAAAACTTTATAAGTTTTCACATAAAAAAATTTGGAGACATTGCTTTCCAGTATGCCCTCATATTTACAGCAATTATGCATATACAGAAACACTTACACAAAACAGAGTATCACACAGAGCTGCATCAAATCACTCATTCACTGGACTGGTAACTACAAGAACAATATATGTATGTGATATGATGAATCATTATTGGTGGCAGGTGTAGGAACTGATCGTGAAAGGTGGGAGGCAGGTGCATGCGTAGGGTAATAGTAGTTGGCGTCGTCTGCAGGTATTGTATGACTGGATATAACAATAAAAATAATCAATTATTGATAATGTAATATAAACGGATAGATAAAAAAACCTACTCACCAAGCAGCAACAAGGGCACACACACACACACACACACACACACACACACACACACACAAAAGGATTCAACTTTTACAAGATTTTGGAGCCAGTGGCTCCTCCTCCTGACAGAAGTGTTGAAGGGGAAGGAAAAGGGGTGAAGGAAAAGGGGTGAAGGAAAAGGGGTGAAGGAAAAGGGGTGAAGGAAAAGGGGTGAAGGAAAATGACTGGAGAGGTTTAGGGAATAGAGTACAGTTCAGAAAAGTCACCCACAACCCCGGGTCAGGGGGGACTTACAGGGTGTTTCAAAAATGACCGGTATATTTGAAACGGCAATAAAAACTAAATGAGCAGCGATAGAAATACACCATTTGTTGCAATATGCTTGGGACAACAGTACATTTTCAGGCAGACAAACTTTCGAAATTACAGTAGTTACAATTTTCAACAACAGATGGCGCTGCGGTCTGGGAAACTCTATAGTACGATATTTTCCACATATCCACCATGCGTAGCAATAATATGGCGTAGTCTCTGAATGAAATTACCCGAAACCTTTGACAACGTGTCTGGCGGAATGGCTTCACATGCAGATGAGATGTACTGCTTCAGCTGTTCAATTGTTTCTGGATTCTGGCGGTACACCTGGTCTTTCAAGTGTCCCCACGGAAAGAAGTCACAGGGGTTCATGTCTGGCGAATAGGGAGGCCAATCCACGCCGCCTCCTGTATGTTTCGGGTAGCCCAAAGCAATCACACGATCATCGAAATATTCATTCAGGAAATTAAAGACGTCGGCCGTGCGATGTGGCCGGGCACCATCTTGCATAAACCACGAGGTGTTCGCAGTGTCGTCTAAGGCAGTTTGTACCGCCACAAATTCACGAAGAATGTCCAGATAGCGTGATGCAGTAATCGTTTCGGATCTGAAAAATGGGCCAATGATTCCTTTGGAAGAAATGGCGGCCCAGACCAGTACTTTTTAAGGATGCAGGGACGATGGGACTGCAACATGGGGCTTTTCGGTTCCCCATATGCACCAGTTCTATTTATTGACGAAGCCGTCCAGGTAAAAATAAGCTTCGTCAGTAAACCAAATGCTGCCCACATGCATATCGCCGTCATCAATCCTGTGCACTATATCGTTAGCGAATTTCTCTCTTGCAGCAATGGTTGCGGCGCTGAGGGGTTGCCGCGTTTGAATTTTGTATGGATAGAGGTGTAAACTCTGGTGCATGAGACGATACGTGGACGTTGGTGTCACTTGTACCGCAGCTGCAACACGGTGAACGGAAACCCGAGGCCGCTGTCGGATCACCTGCTGCACTACCTGTGCGTTGCCCTCTGTGGTTGCCGTACACGGTCGCCCTACATTTCCAGCACGTTCATCCGTCACGTTCCCAGTCCGTTGAAATTTTTCAAACAGATCCTTTATTGTATCGCTTTTCGGTCCTTTGGTTACATTAAACCTCCGTCGAAAACTTCGTCTTGTTGCAACAACACTGTGTTCTAGGCGGTGGAATTCCAACACCAGAAAAATCCTCTGTTCTAAGGAATAAACCATGTTGTCTACAGCACACTTGCATGTTGTGAACAGCACACGCTTACAGCAGAAAGACGACGTACAGAATGGCGCACCCACAGACTGCGTTGTCTTCTATATATTTCACATCACTTGCAGCGCCATCTGTTGTTGAAAATTGTAACCACTGTAATTTCGAAAGTTTGTCCGCCTGAAAATGTACTGTTGTCCCAAGCATATTGCAACAAACGGTGTATTTCTATCGCTGCTCGTTTAGTTTTTATTGCCGTTTCAAATATACCGGTCATTTTTGAAACACCCTGTACCATCTGGTAAAATTATTATTTACTACATAATGATTATTTACTACATAATGATTATTTCCTGCCGAGTAGGAAAGAGAGTATAGTGTACACGTAGATGTGTTATTAGTAGAGGAAGAAAAAATTTGTAAAAATGATAAAGCAAAAAATAACGTGGAAATAGAGGTCTTTAGACAGGTAATGCAAAATTTGCAATTTTTAGGGGTTACAGAGAATTCCCCCCCCATTAACCATGGACCTTGCCGTTGGTGGGGGCGCTTGCGTGCCTCAGCGATACAGATGGCCGTACCGTAGGTGCAACCACAACGGAGAAGTATCTGTTGAGAGGCCAGCCAAACATGTGGTTCCTGAAGAGGGGCAGCAGCCTTTTCAGTAGTTGCAGGGGCAACAGTCTGGATGATTGACTGATCTGGCCTTGTAACATTAACCAAAACGGCCTTGCTGTGCTGGTACTGCGAACGGCTGAAAGCAAGGGGAAACTGCGGCCGTATTTTTACCCGAGGACATGCAGCTTTACTGTATGATTAAATGATGATGGCGTCCTCTTGGGTAAAATATTCCGGAGGTAAAATAGTCCCCCATTCGGATCTCCGGGCGGGGACTACTCAAGAGGACGTCGTTATCAGGAGAAAGAAAACTGGCGTTCTACCGATGGGAGCGTGGAATGTCAGATCCCTTAATCGGGCAGGTAGGTTAGAAAATTTAAAAAGGGAAATGGATAGGCTAAAGTTAGATATAGTGGGAATTAGTGAAGTTCGGTGGCAGGAGGAACAAGACTTTTGGTCTGGTGATTACAGGGTTATAAATACAAAATCAAATAGGGGTAATGCAGGAGTAGGTTTAATAATGAATAAAAAAATAGGAGTGCGGGTTAGCTACTACAAACAGCATAGCGAACGCATTATTGTGGCCAAGATTGACACAAAGCCCATGCCTACTACAGTAGTACAAGTCTATATGCCAACTAGCTCTGCAGATGATGATGAAATAGATGAAATGTATGATGAGATAAAAGAAATTATTCAGGTAGTGAAAGGAGACGAAAATTTAATAGTCATGGGTGACTGGAATTCGTCAGTAGGAAAAGGGAGAGAAGGAAACATAGTAGGCGAATATGGATTGGGGGGAAGAAATGAAAGAGGAAGCCGCCTTGTAGAATTTTGCACAGAGCATAACTTAATCATAGCTAACACTTGGTTCAAGAATCATAAAAGAAGGTTGTATACCTGGAAGAACCCTGGAGATACTAAAAGGTATCAGATAGATTATATAATGGTAAGACAGAGATTTAAGAACCAGGTTTTAAATTGTAAGACATTTCCAGGGGCAGATGTGGATTCTGACCACAATCTATTGGTTATGAACTGCAGATTGAAACTGAAGAAACTGAAAAAAGGTGGGAATTTAAGGAGATGGGACCTGGATAAACTGAAAGAACCAAAGGTTGTACAGAGTTTCAGGGAGAGCATAAGGGAACAATTGACAGGAATGGGGGAAAGAAATACAGTAGAAGAAGAATGGGTAGCTCTGAGGGATGAAGTAGTGAAGGCAGCAGACGATCAAGTAGGTAAAAAGACGAGGGCTAATAAAAATCCTTGGGTAACAGAAGAAATATTGAATTTAATTGATGAAAGGAGAAAATATAAAAATGCAGTAAATGAAGCAGGCAAAAAGGAATACAAACGTCTCAAAAATGAGATCGACAGGAAGTGCAAAATTGCTAAGCAGGGATGGCTAGAGGACAAATGTAAGGATGTAGAGGCTTGTCTCACTAGGGGTAAGATAGATACTGCCTACAGGAAAATTAAAGAGACCTTTGGAGAGAAGAGAACCACTTTTATGAATATCAAGAGCTCAGATGGCAACCCAGTTCTAAGCAAAGAAGGGAAGGCAGAAAGGTGGAAGAAGTATATAGAGGGTTTATACAAGGGCGATGTACTTGAGGACAATATTATGGAAATGGAAGAGGATGTAGATGAAGACGAAGTGGGAGATAAGATACTGCGTGAAGAGTTTGACAGAGCATTGAAAGACCTGAGTCAAAACAAGGCTCCGGGAGTAGACAACATTCCATTAGAACTACTCATGGCCTTGGGAGAGCCAGTCATGACAAAACTCTACCATCTGGTGAGCAAGATGTATTAGACAGGCGAAATACCCTCAGACTTCAAGAAGAATATAATAATTCCAATCCCAAAGAAAGCAGTTGTTGAGAGATATGAAAATTACCGAACTATCAGTTTAATAAGTCACAGCTGCAAAATACTAATGCGAATTCTTTACAGACGAATGGAAAAACTGGTACAGGCGGACCTCGGGGAAGATTAGTTTGGATTCCGCAGAAATGTTGGAACACGTGAGGCAATACTGACCTTATGACTTATCTTAGAAGAAAGATTAAGAAAAGGCAAACCTACGTTTCTAGCATTTGTAGACTTAGAGAAAGCTTTTGACAATGTTAACTGGAATACTCTCTTTCAAATTCTGAAGGTAGCAGGGGTAAAATACAGGGAGCAAAAGGCTATTTACAATTTGTACAGAAACCAGATGGCAGTTATAAGAGTCGAGGGGCATGAAAGGGAAGCAGTGGTTGGGAAAGGAGTGAGACAGGGTTGTAGCCTCTCCCCAATGTTATTCAATCTATATATTGAGCAAGCAGTAAAGGAAACAAAAGAAAAATTCGGAGTAGGTATTAAAATTCATGGAGAAGAAGTAAAAACTTTGAGGTTCACCGATGACATTGTAATTCTGTCAGAGACAGCAAAGGACTTGGAAGAGCAGTTGAACGGAATGGACAGTGTCTTGAAAGGAGGATATAAGATGAACATCAACAAAAGCAAAACGAGGATAATGGAATGTAGTCAAATTAAATCGGGTGATGCTGAGGGAATTAGATTAGGAAATGAGACACTTAAAGTAGTAAAGGAGTTTTGCTATTTAGGGAGTAAAATAACTGATGATGGTCGAGGTAGAGAGGATATAAAATTTAGACTGGCAATGGCAAGGAAATCATTTCTAAAAGAAGAGAAATTTGTTAACATCGAGTATAGATTTAAGTGTCAGGAAGTCGTTTCTGAAAGTATTTGTACGGAGTGTAGCCATGTATGGAAGTGAAACATGGACGATAACTAGTTTGGACAAGAAGAGAATAGAAGCTTTCGAAATGTGGTGCTACAGAAGAATGCTGAAGATTAAATGGGTAGATCACATAACTAATGAGAAGGTATTGAATAGAATTGGCGAGAAAAGGAGTTTGTGGCACAACTTGACAAGAAGAAGGGATCGGTCGGTAGGACATGTTCTGAGGCATCAAGGGGTCACAAATTTAGCATTAGAGGGCAGCATGGAGGGTAAAAATCGTAGAGGGAGACCAAGAGATGAATACACTAAGCAGATTCAGAAGGATGTAGGTTGCAGTAAGTACTGGGAGATGAAGAAGCTTGCACAGGATAGAGTAGCATGGAGAGCTGCATCAAACCCGTCTCAGGACTGAAGACCACAACAACAACAACAACAACAACAACAACAACAACAGAGAAATTTGTAATTTTTCCAGGATGGCAGTTTATTGATATTAGTAATAATTAATAATTGTATTCTTAAACTGGCAGTTCATTTCCCATTACCAATTTCAAGGTGGTGATGAAAACAGCACTGAACTTAGTGCAATTAACATGGTATTTGGCAAAAAACACCAAATTTCACAACAAACATCATCAAAATTACACTGAATTTGCCAAAACAAACAACACTGACTTTAGCGAGAGACTTTGAATTTACCATACAAACACATTGAATTTGGTGATCGGGGAGGGGGAGGGGGGGGGGGGGGGGGGTGATAACATCAAATTTGGCAAAAAATATCATCGATTTTGGCCATAAAATAAAATGATTTTATTCTATTCCTAGTTATTGGTAAATAATATATCAATGCTAGTAACTTACATGTTTGCTGATATATCACCTTGTATTTACAATTATTTCGAAACTGAATGTACTACTGTGTCTTTTTTCCCTTTAAAGGGAGCACTATTTGTATATGAACAACTGTCAGCACATGTACTGCTCAATAATAGAGAAATTATATAAATGACACCTGAAGTCACAGGTACCCTTACTGTATACCACACCACTTTACACACTGTGCACAGAAAAATTCATATAAAAGGTTGTGTATCTGACAACGAATTTGGTCATTTTGTTCCTGCCGGGTCTACTACGATCAACATTTTGTAAAATACAAAATATTTCTCAATTATTCCTATTCATAGTGTCAATTCTACAATAATTTTAAATTCAATCATTTACTAACCCATCATAAGTTCCCTTATGTCTCCAAACTTGCCACCAGCATATGCAGGATCCTGGAGAACAACTTGCAGCATAGCAGGCAATGAGACAAAGCTGCTCATAGCCATCAACAACTGTTGCGTGAGTTCCTGCAAAACTGTCAGAACAGCTCTGGTTATAACATTTCATGTGTAAACACCTGTACAACTCTACAAAACCTCACACCCCACAAATAACATAATTACAAACAACATTTCTGAAATAGTTCATAGTAATAGATGGCAAATCGAGTAAAACTGAAGTGATATCAGGTGTTCCCCAGGGAAGCGTCCTGGGACCTCTGCTGTTCCTGATCTATACAAATGACCTGGGTGACAATCTGAGCAGTTCTCTTAGGTTGTTCGCAGATGATGCTGTAATTTACCGTCTAGTAAGGTCATCCGAAGACCAGAATCAGTTGCAAAGCGATTTAGAAAAGATTGCTGTATGGTGTGGCAGGTGGCAGTTGACGCTAAATAACGAAAAGTGAGGTGATCCACATGAGTTCCAAAAGAAATCCGTTGGAATTCGATTACTCGATAAATAGTACAATTCTCAAGGCTGTCAATTCAACCTGGGTGTTAAAATTATGAACAACTTCAGTTGGAAAGACTACATAGATAATATTGTGGGGAAGGCGAGCCAAAGGTTGTGTTTCATTGGCAGGACACTTAGAAGATGCAACGAGTCCACTAAAGAGACAGCTTACACTACACTCATTCGTCCTCTGTTAGAATATTGCTGCGCCGTGTGGGATCCTTACCAGGCGGGATTGACGGAGGACATCGAAAGGGTGCAGAAAAGGGCAGCTCGTTTTGTATTATCATGTAATAGGGGAGAGAGTGTGGCAGATATGATACGCAAGTTGGGATGGAAGTCATTAAAGCAAAGATGTTTTTTGTTACGAAATTTCAGTCAGCAACTTTCACTTCCGAAGGCGAAAATATTTTGTTGAGCCCAACCTACATAGGTAGGAATGATCATCAAAATAAAATAAGAGAAATCAGAGCTCGAACAGAAAGGTTTAGGTGTTCGTTTTTCCCGTGCGCTGTTCGGGAGTGGAATGGTAGAGAGATAGTATGATAGTGGTTCGATGAACCCTCTGCCAAGCACTTAAAAGTGAATTGCAGAGTAATCGTGTAGATGTAGATGAGTGTAGTCTGTGAGTTGTAAGAGCATCATTGTACTGATGTACGGAGTATCAAGCGAAATTTATGACTGGATTGAGGGTCTTTTAGTAGGGGGTGGTGGGACATAGCATGTTATCATGGGGGAGAGTCATTGTTAGATATAGAAGTACTTTGGGTGTGTACCAGGGAAATATATTGGGACCGTAGCTGTTCATGGTGTCTATAAATGACTTAAGGGCAATACTGACAGTAACTTCACACATTTTGCAAGATATGCAGTTGTCTACAATGGAGTACTGTCTGAAAGAAGCTGCGTAAATATTCAATCAGATCTTGTTAAGATTTAAAAGTGACACAAAGAATGAAAACTTGCTTTAAATGTTCAGAAATGTAAAATTTTGCATGTCACAAAATGAAAAAAACAATAGTATCCTATGACTATAATATCAATGAGTCACATTTGGAATCGCCCAATTCGTACAAATATCTGTGTGTAAAACTTTGTAGGAATATGAACTGGAATGAACACAAAGGCTCAGTCATGGGTAAAGCAGATGGTGAATTTCGGTTTATTAGTAGAATATATGGGAAACACAATCAGTCTACAAAGGAGATTGCTTACAAATCACTCGTGCAACCCATCAAGTGTGTTGGACCTGTACCAAATAGGTCTAACAGCGAATATTGAATGTATACAGAGAAGAGCACCACGAATGGTCATAAGTTTGTTTAATCTGTGGGAGAGTGTCACAAAGATGCTGAAGAAATTGACCTGGCAGACTCCAGAAGACAGATGTAAGCTATCCCAAGAAAGACTACCTACTATGTTTCAAGAACCTGCTTTAAATGAGAACTCTAAGAATATACTACAATCCCTACATATTGCTCACATACAGATTGCGGGGAGAAAATTCAATTAATTACAGCATGCACAGAGGCATTTAAACAATCATTCTTCTCATACTTTGATTATGAATGGAATGGGAAGAAACCATATAACTCGTACAATGGGATGTACCATCTGTCACGCACTTGACAGTGGTTTGCAGAGTACAGAAGTAGATTGAACTGAAACTACAGAGATTCACATGTCACTGATGTCCAGAAATAACATGAATTACAATAGCAAATATATGGTGTATGTACTCATGCTGACAACAGGGTTATAACAGAAAAAGTCTAATTTCTCAAATATACCAAGAATTCCTCAATTTCAGCATCACCACCTATTGGGCGACTGAGTCACAAGCTATCCATAAATTGAAGATAGACTACTTTACTCTGTCTCCCTTTGCACAGACTTCACCATTGTGATACTTAAGCATATGGAGTATGAGCTACAGGAGCTTCAACAGCTTCTGGACACCGTGACATATAAAAGTTTTCTAAATGACCTCTTCCTCCCATCAAAACTGAGATATAGAAAATTCTAAAAAAAAACCAGGCTCATCACAAATGCTCCATAATAATTCTTACCCCTCCGGATCTCTGATATTGTATCACTACCACCTACTATTCAACTATACTTCATGCAGCCGTGTATCCTACGTGGCTGCCCATTTCGCCTGCTTGCTACAAGGCTCCTGTTGAGCACCGGAAAACAGTCCGATATACACACAAACAGGCCAGATTGTTTTCCTCCAAGTCTATGGTGTCACCATTGGCTCCACATTGCTGCTGCCAGTCACATGCCTCCAAATGCTGGCCCCTATGTCCTTCCGCACACCAGAGGACTCCATGGTCACGAGCTGACATTCATGATTCTTCAGCAAGGAGCACACCTGCAACTCACTGAGAGTAACATCGTGGCCACCTCGCCACAGTTTCCTTAGTAAGGAACTCTCACTGCTGAGTTTTCCAGACTCACCCGATTGATGTCCGACACTTCAAAACCCATGCAGTCTTATCTTCTATCACCCAAAATACAAAAACATAAACACTCTGGCTCTCCCATTGTAGCAGGCTTCAAAACCTCAACAGAACACGTTTCAGCTGCAGTAGACAAGCATGTCCAAAGTAAAAAACAGAGCTTCCTATCCTAGGTAAGAGAGAATATCTCGAATCTATTCCCACCCTTATCCCAAGTAAACCTTCACATCACTAACTGATTTGATCTCGCTCTACACTAATATGTGACATGTGCATGGTCTTTCAGCCCTCGATCAATACCTTAGCCCAAAGCCAACCAAAAAATCTCTCAAAAACCTCATTTACTGTCACACCAACCAACTTCATCCTTACCCATAACTAATTCACCTTACATGGCCAATTGAGGCATTCCTCAACATCGAGACATTGGGTCCCCTGGCCTGGTTAAGATTTTGATATCTTTATTGGCTGGATTCCTAGTGAAGAAGAACTATTCAAATTCCCACTACAGCTTAACGCCTTTTCCTAACTGAAATGCATCTAGCCATTTCACAAACCCAAAGTCATTTTCCTTGACGTTTTCCTCCGCCACACTGAGGCTCATATAAAAACCTCAGCCTATATAAAACCAACCAATAAGCAATAAAGCCTCTTTCCTCCCTGAGGAAGGAACATACTAGCTCTTAAAGTTAATTTTTAGGTTCTTCTAACAGTGGAAAATCCGGGACGGAATGAAACAATATTATGGGAACGAAAGTTACTACACACAATATAGTGGAGACGCTGAGTTGCAGATGGGCACAGCAAAAAGACTCTCACAATTATAGCTTTTGGCCATTAAGGCCTTCGACAACAATATATGCACATGCACACACATTCACCACGCAAACACAAATCACACACACGACTGCGGTCTCAGGCAACTGAAACCACTGGCAGTGTGCTTTCAGTTGCCTGAGACTGCAGTCCGTGTGTGTGTGTGTGTGTGTGTGTGTGTGTGTGTTTTGTTGATGAAGGCATTAATGGCCAAAAGCTATAATTGTGAGTGTCTTTTTTATTGTGCCTATCTGTGACTCAGCATCTCTGCTATATGGTGAGTAGCAACTTTCCTTCTCAGAATACTCTAAGTTTTTCTATTGGATGAACTCAGAATTTTGCCTCTTGGAGATATATACTGACCACCCATTCCATCTCCTTGTAATTTAACTGTTTCATCAACTGAATTTTCCTTTTGAAATAATTTTCTATACAACACCAAATTTTGATGCCGAGTTTTGACAGAAAACTTAGTGTTGTTACATTATTCACTTAATATGAAAGATGGTCTGGTTGTCTGCTTATCTGGTAATAAATGTATGACAAGGGGATCCTATGAGGCAGCCCGATCCAATTTCTTTTTCATACTTACAGCACCTGCATTTCAGTTTCCTAAAACAGTGTGATGCAATTCTCAAAATATCTGAAAACATCCCCTCTGAAAATTAGAAGATTTCTGAGCACTGCAAAGGACAAAATATTTGTAAATTTTTAACAAAATCGTCCATAGTTAACCACCGGCTAGTAATTACAAAGTTGCTAGTGCAGCATACTTTTTTAAATTTCATATTTATTAACAAATGGAAATGTTAATAAACAAATACAGAATGATAATTTTCCAGAAATAAATAGATCTTTTTGTTTTTCATTACTATTCACATGAAAATAAGAGTATTCACAATAAATTAAAATATGGTATAAATATGCGAAACATCAAATAGAAAATTAGACACTTTCTAATTTCTTATTACTGAACAGTAGTAGTCATGTACATAATTTTTTCATTTAACAAATTGTCATTAACATGTCTGTTTGACATTTTAATTTATTTTCATAGTACCACTACTTCAAAATAAAACAATCTTTTTTATTAATAAATAATGATTCAATTTTTGTTAGTAAATGTGGATTTTTTTTAAAAAGCTTTGAAAAGGTATGATATTAACAAGACTCACACCAGCAACTTCACAATTAAAATCCAATTACAAAATACCCTGGGCTACCGATGAATTTGTTAATGAATTACAACTGTTTTACACTTAACAGTGCTCACAAATCTTTTGATTTCAAAGGCTTTATTTCCAAATTGTTTTGAAAAATGTGTCTTACTGCTTTATGACATTCATGGTTGGGCAATAACCTTCAAATCCTTTAAGTATGAAGAAAATCAAAGAGAGCCAATCTGTAAGGTCCCATTGTGAATACAAACACTGCAAGAAAGCAAGGCAGTTTAGATTAGATTAGATTTACTTTCATTCCAATTGATCCGTAGTGAGGAGGTCCTCCAGGATGTGGAACATGTCAGAAAAACAACAATACATGACAAATATTTACAACTAAAACAAATAAGCTAATGTACCATTCCACAGGTCCCAAGTGGAATGATTGTCATTTTTTAATGAACACTAAGTCATTTTACAAATACTAATGCACTGAATTTAAAATAAAGTTTATTTATTTATTTATAAGGTAATAAATATGTAATACAACTACTGTAATACTTATTTACAATGAACATATTACTGCACTGAAATGGTGCAGAAGTTAGATTATACTTACACACACACACACATTTTCAATGAACACATTACTGCACTGAAATTGCGCAGAAGTTATATTGTACTTATATACAAATCAGTTGGTTTTACTAAGAAATTCATCAATGGAGTAGAAGGAGTTGGCCACCAATAAATCCTTTAGGTTTCTCTTAAACTGAATTTCATTGGTTGTTAAGCTTTTTATGGCTGCTGGCAAGTTATTGAAAATGTGTGTTCCTGAATAATGCACAACTTTTTGTACAAGACTAAGTGACTTTAAATCCTTGTGAAGATTATTCTTATTTCTAGTATTGATTCCATGAATTGAGCTATTGGTTTGAAAAAATGATATATTTTTAATGACAAATTTCATTAAGGAATAAATATATTGGGAAGCAGTAGTTAGTATCCCTAGTTCCCTAAACAGGCTTATGAAGGATGTTCTTGAGTTCACACCACATATAACTCTTACTGCACGTTTTTGTGCCCGGAAAACTTTAGCTTGGCTTGATGAATTACCCCAAAAAATAATCCCATATGACATTATGGAATGAAAGTAAGCATAGTATGCCAGCTTTTTCATTTTTATATCCCCTATGTCTGACAAAATTCGCATAGCAAACAGAGATTTGTTAAGACGCTTCAGCAGTTCTGTGGTGTGCTCCTCCCAGTTGAATTTATTATCAAGCTGTAATCCCAAGAATTTAACACTGTCCACTTCTTCTATCTTCTTGTCATCATATGTTAGACATATACTCTTGGGACACCCCTTACAAGTTCTGATCTGCATGTAGTGTGTTTTTTCAAAGTTTAGTGACAAAGAATTGGCTAGGAACCAGTGATTAATGTCCACAAATATTTTATTGGCTGATCTTTCTAAGACTACACTTGATTTGCTATTTATTGCAATGTTTGTGTCATCGGCAAACAAAACAAACTTGGCATCTGGTAATGTTACTGATGAAAGGTCATTGATATACACAAGAAAAAGTAAGGGCCCCAAAATGGAACCTTGTGGGACCCCGCATGTAATTAGTTCCCAGTTGGATGATGCTTGATACATGTCTCTTTCCTAATAATACCCTTTGTTTCCTGCCAGAGATATAAGATTTGAACCATTTTGCAGCATTTCCTGTTACACTATAATATTCTAGTTTACTTAAAAGGATATTGTGATTTACACAGTCAAATGCCTTTGACAGATCACAAAATATACCAGCTGCCTGCAATTTTTTGTCTAATGAATTAAGCACATTTTCACTGTAAGTGTAGATAGCCTTCTCAATATCAGAACCTTTTATAAATCCAAACTGTGACTTTGACAGTATGTTATTTGAGATAAGATGGTTATAAAGACGACTGTACATTACTTTTTCGAAAATTTTTGAGAATGCTGGCAACGGTGAAATTGGACGGAAATTTGATGCTATTTGTTTATCTCCCTTCTTAAACAGTGGCTTAACTTCAGCACATTTCAGCCATTCAGGAAATATTCCACTGATAAACGACTGGTTACACAGATAGCTTAATATGTTACTTAGCTCAGAATCACATTCTTTAATTAACTTTGTTGATATTTCATCATACCCACTATATGTTTTTGATTTTAAAGATTTTATGATGGACATTATTTCTGTTGGGGTAGTGAGGATCAAATTCATATTATGGAAGTTACTTGAAATGTCTGGTCTAAGGTAATCCATAGCAGCATCTACAGAACCTGACAACCCCATCTTTTCAGTAACAGTTATAAAATGTTTGTTAAAAAGTTCTGCAAGACTATACACATCTGTCACCAATGTATCATTTACTCTTAATGCTATTTGTTCCTCTTCATGTCTGGTTCTACCGGTCTCCTCCTTCACTATATCCCATACTGGCTTTATTTTGCTATCTGATATGACTATCTTTTCCTTGTAATATATTTGCTTTGACATCCGTATTACAGTCTTTAATATTTTGCAGTATTTCTTATAATGTGCTATAGCATCAACATTGGAAATGTTTCGGATTGACAGATACAGTTTTCTTTTTGTTTTACAAGATACCCCTATTCCTCGAGTAATCCATGGCTTCTTTGTAGACTTTGCTCTAACCTTGGTAAGTTTTGGGGGAAAGCAGTGTTCGAATAAGGTAAGCACTTTATTAGCAAAAATGTTATATTTTTCATTCATGCCATGAGCACTGTAAACATCAGTCCAGTGAATGTCTCTGAGGAATGTCCTAAAATAATCAATTTTTGGCTTACTGATTACCCTCTTGAGCTCAGATTTAACAGATTTTATATCCTGTTCAGTATTAACATTTAACAGAAGGAACTGCATGTCGTGGTCGGAGAGGCCATTGACTATTGGTTTTGTAATATAATTTTGTTCATTGGACTTTTCTATAAATATATTATCAATGGCTGTTTGTGAGGAAGTGGTTATCCTAGTGGGGAACTTTACAGTGGGAATTAAGTTGAATGATAGTGTTACTAACTCAAATAAGTTCTTATTGGGAGAGTCTTTAAGGAAATCTACATTGAAATCACTAGCAACCACTATTTCTTTGTTTTTGGTTGTTAAATGGGCCAGTACAGCTTCAAGGTGGTTTACAAACAGATTAAAGTTACCTGCAGGTGCTCGATATACACTTAATATTATGAAGGATTTTTTGTGAAATTCTAATTCTGTTGCACATGCTTCCATATGCTGTTCTAGGCAAAATTTATGAATGTCTATGTTCTTAAATTTATGACAGTTCCTGATGAATGTGGCAACTCCTCCCTCCTTTCTCCATTTCTGATCTACAAAAGTGAGATGCTAACCTAAACCCTGTAACACTTAAAAGTTCTATACCAGTGGTCACATGATGTTCAGAGAGGCAGATTATGTCAGCTGGGTTTGAAGACTAATTCATCTATGCAGATAGTTAATTCATTAATTTTATTTCTCAGTCTTCGAATATTTTGATGCAATAAAGATAGCTGACATTTCACATTGACTGAGTTAAAATTGGGTGGAGTTAAAATATCTGCTGACAGTTGAAAATTCTTAACCAATGGCTGTTTATGCTGATGTAATAAGCTGGAATTATGTTTTTTGATTTCTTTCTCAAACTGAAGGTTTGTCTCAGTTCTAACCTCTCTTAAAATTTGATTTCTTTCTGTCCTCCCTACCCTAAAAAATGATCTTTTCTGAATCCTATAACCACTGGTATTTTACCACTCATGACAGTGCCTCCCCCCTTTAACTTTCCTGCTATTTCCCCAGCCAATTTACCCTTCCCCTTCCTGTTGAGGTGAAGGCCATGCCTAGTATAATCCCACCTACTGAGAGAATCAACATGAACCACACCAATGTGTGACCCTGCACACGAAATAAGCAGCTGTTCCAACTCCAAATTAACTCTCTTAACAGAAGAGTTCAAATGAGGTCGGTCATGGCGCCCAAGAACAGATACAAACTCAACACTAGTATGCTTCGATGCTGATGCAATCTTCGCCAGGTCACACTCTATACTGTACCCAGGATCTCTGTCAATACTGTTACCTGCCCCACCCACTATAACCACGGTGTCTTCCTTAGTGAAATCTTTGCAAAGTGATCCTAAATCCTCTGTCACCTGCTCCAGACCAGCACTAGGTTTAAAAAAATTGGTGACCTGGTATTCTGATCCTAGTTCATCCTGCAAAAGTTGGCCAACACCTCATCCATGGGAACTACTTAACAACACTTCCTTTCTCTTTACTGATTTCCCTACATTCTTACTTTTCAATTTGCTGCTGAAAGTTTGTTGTGCCCTGTCTACACCTGCAACTGCTTGAGGCTCACCAGCTTCTAACTGAAGCAACAGGTCAAATCTATTTTCCACATTCACCATAAAGCTGTCAGACAAAGTTCTAGGCCTGTTCCTCCTGTTGCCTGTTGCCACTTCCCACCTCTCTTTACCCTTCTCCCTCCTTAACCTGTCAAGATCTCCCCTGGCCTTGTCTATCTCAGCCTGAAGGGCGGCAATTTTCCCCTCCTGTTCTAGTATCTTCCTATCTCTACTACAAATCGTACAAAACCACTGATGAGTCTCATTTACTTCCCCTATTCCCACGCCACTAAAGTCACCCACGTGGAAAAAACTACAGCACTCATCACACCAAAGCCCCGACCTAACAATTCTACGGCAAGTCAAGCACTTTTCACTCACGATAAACGTAATAGTTTATTAAGAATAAGTCAGTTAAATTACAGATAAACACGAAAATAGGGTTACACAAATTTGGCGTATACGCAACTGTGTGTAAACAAAAGTGCAAAGTTTCTGAAACAACAACTTAAACTTTACGCTACTTTCCGGAAATGCTAGTTAAATAATGAAGAGGTACGCTAAGTTAAATTGCTGGAGAGAGCAAGGAACAACTAAACTAAATTCTACAGATTTGCTGCAGCAGAACGTAAACAGAAAATACGACTGTACGGTCTTTTCGCGTTTTCTGCTATATTACGTAAAGAAAAATGAAACCTTTAATGGTACACTTAAACGGCACACTAATACACTTATTTACCACGTAGTCAGTACTAATCTATATGTTTTATAATCTAAAATGACTTATCTTTACGAGAACACCAAAACTCGCGCTAGTCGCCTGGCTGCAGGGCTGCAGTGGGAGTAGCTTTATGAATGAATGTTAAGGCTTAACATCCCATTAGCAATGAGACCATTAGATTCAGTACAACTATGTGCTGGTGAAGTATGGATATGGAAATTGACCATATCCTTTTCAAATGAAACATCCCAGCAACTGTCTTCAGCTGCTTACAAAAACTAATGAAAACCTAAATCTTTATGTGGGGAAGGAGATTTTAACCCTCATTCTCCTGGAAGTGCTCTAGTCACAGACATTACAGGCAAGACATTGTGCACCATGGAAAGTGAAATAACTTCAAGTTGAACAAATATATTTCAAGGAAGACGCAATACATGAAAGTCACAGATCAAGTAAACAGAGTAAGACCTGTGTACACTTGAACAGTCAAATTATAACTGAGTCCAAGTCTAGCAGCTGCTGGCTGGCTGGCCGCTTAGGTGGCACTGCTGCTGCATGGCTGGCAGACAGCGCCGCATGTAGAGAACACGCGTAACTGTGCGTCGGCACTTTGAAAGATCGGCGAGTCACAACACTTTTCCCCCCCTTTGAATTTTTTGCACAGGTCTTGATGGAGGTGGCCTGTAGACTGCTAATGTCCATAGGTGTTGTTTGACTGGCCGTAAAGTCTCGAGGAGGAGGCTTCCCGTACGCACGGAAGTGTCCCCGATGATAACGGGTCGAGATGACAGGAGACGTGGGGGTCGAACCTGCTGGGGCCCCGTGCACCAATCTGCCAGTTGCGGGAAGTCCGGTTGTTATAACAGGAGACATGGGCAATGTGTCCGTGTCCGTGTCCGTAGGAGAAGGAGGCGAGTAGAGTTGCTCCAACAGATGATGGTCATCTGGTTCCTGCATGGGCACGTCTCCTGGTGGCGTCAGTTCTTGTGCTGGCACCAATATGATGGTGAGAGTACTGCGTTGTGAGTAATGAGAGATTCCAGTATCCCGAGCGTCAGGTAGAGCCGAAGGTGGTGTAGCGGCATCCGGAACAGGCGTTGCCGGCACACGAGGCCGAAGCTGGTCCGAATGACGCACTGCAACACCCGTGTCCGTCTGGATTTCATACAGGTGTTGGCCACAGTGTCATAAGATGTGGCCAGGACTCCATTTTGGCTGCCTGCCATGTCCCCGTACCCATACACGGTCGTCGGCGGTGAACCGGCCAAGCGAAGGCACCTGCGGCCGTGAGGTGGAAGGCCGCAGAAGATGAAGTAGCGTGCGGGGCTGTCGGACATGTAAGAGCTCAGCCGAGCTGTGGTCGCCCAATGGGGGGAAACAATAAGAAGCCAGAAATTGCAGAAGCGCATCATCAGCAGAAGAAGAAGTCAGGAGTTTCCTCATCTGAGCCTTAAACGTGCATCAGTAACAAGAGTAGAGGGAAGGCCTTCCAAAGAGAAAATGCGAGCTAGAGCATTGGTGGTTGCCGCGGTGGTAGGCGACATGCAACAGACAATGAAAGGAAAGTTAGAGTAGGCGTCAATAACGAGAAGCCAATGAGTACCTAAAAAAGGTCCTGCGAAGTCAGCATGAATACGCTCCCATGGCTTCTCAGGTGAAGGCCACAGTGACAAGCTTCTCAGGTGAAGGCCACAGTGACAAAGATGACTTCGGGGTGGCGGCCTGTGATGCACAAGGGCAGCAGGCAGCAATCGTGTGCGATTTCAGAGTCAATGCTGGGCCAGTACACATGACGGCGCACCAGAGATTTTGTGCGAGAGACACCCCAGTGCCCTTGGTGAAGGAGGCGCAAGACCGAAGCACGCAAACATGCAGGTAACACAACACGCGGCGAAGCATTTTCGGCGGAAAGGAGGGTAACACCATCCCTAGCCGTGAGGCGGTAACGCAAAGCGTAGTAGTTCCCCAACGGATCAGAAGTCTTAGCGGATGGACAATCTGGCCAACCCTTCTGAATACAGCATAAAACCCGGGAGAGGGTAGGGTCAGAACATGTAGCAGCTGCCAGCCGGCCCCCGGTGATGGGGAACCCGTCCACAACCCGCTGCTCGGCAACATCCAGGTGGAAACACAAAAGTTCGTCTGTATCGAATGCCAGATCAGGACCCATGGGAAGGCGAGACAGTGCATCAGCATTTGCATGTTGAGCCGTCAGCCGGAAATGAATCTCAGAATTGAAACGAGACAAGTAAAGAGCCCAACGCTGGAGGCGGTGTGCAGCCTTGTCGGGAAGTGACGTTGATTGATGAAACAAGGAAACAAGTGGTTTGTGATCCGTAACAAGATGAAATTTGGATCCATAGAGGAGGAGGAGGAGGAGGAGGAGGAGGAGATAAGTGATTAACGTCCCGTCGACAACGAGGTCATTAGAGACGGAGCGCAAGCTCGGGTGAGGGATGGATGGGGAAGGAAATCGGCCGTGCCCTTTCAAAGGAACCATCCCAGCATTCGCCTGAAGCGATTTAGGGAAATCACGGAAAACCTAAATCAGGATGACCGGAGACGGGATTGTACCGTCGTCCTCCCGAATGCGAGTCCAGTGTGCTAACCACTGCGCCATCTCGCTCAGTGGATCCATAGAGAAAAACACCAAACTTATGAAGAGCATAAATAATGGCCAAAGCTTCTTTTTCAATTTGAGAATAGTTCTGTTGGGCATCCGTGAGCATTTTGGAGGCATAAGCAATGGGTTGTTCAGAACCGTCAGGAAAACGGCGCGCAAGGACTGCACCGACCCTGCATTGAGAGGCATCTGTGGCAAGAACAAGATGCTGGCCAGGTCGATAAGTAGCCAGGCACGGGGGCCGTTTCAGCATAGTCTTCAATTTCTGGAAAGCTTCATCGCATGACGCAGACCAGTGAAAAGGCACGTTTTTATGCGACAGGTGATGCAACGGCTGAGCCAACGAAGCAGTAGACGGTAAAAACTTGTGATAGTATGCTATTTTCCCCAAGAAGGCCTGCAGTTCCTTAACACATGTAGGGCGAGGAAGGGTATCGATCACAGCGACAGTTTGCTGAAGCGGACGGATACCATCCCAAGAGAGTTGAAACCCCAAGTACGTGATAGACGCCTGAAAAAATTTTGATTTCTGAAGATTACACTTAAGACCGGCAGTCTGTAAGACTTCGTCAACATCGCACAGAGGTTGTATACCCCCGATGTCGCCCCATGCCTCTATTTGCGCTCCAGCGGCGCGAGAAATTTCAAAAGACTGAGCAATGGATAGGACTTCATCTAGAGTCGGATTTGCCAACTGAAGGGCACGTTGCCTAACTTCTTTGTCGGGCGCCGTTCGGATAATAGCATCTTGTACCATGGGATCGGCGCAGGATTCTTTGTGGACTTCAGTAACAAATTGACACTTTCTACTGAGGCCGTGAAGTTCAGTAGCCCAAGCACGATAGGATTGATTCGGTTGTTTTTGACAATGATAAAAGGCAACACGAGAGGCTACCACATGCATTTGCTTTTGAAAATAGACGGACAGAAGTGAGCCACATTTCAGCAAAGGACAAAGACGCAGGATCTTTCAAAGGAGCCACTTGCGACAACAACCGATACATTCGAGGTGAAATCCATGAAAGCAACAGAGACTTACATGTTTGTTCGTCTGCGACATGAAATGCCAAGAAGTGCTGTCGAAGACCTTTTTCGTAATCAGACCAGTCTTCCGCCGTCTCGTCGTAAGGAGGAAAAGTAGGTGGAGACAACGACGAGAGACGCCCCGCATTTGATGCCGCGACGAAATCACAAATCGCATTTGTGAGAAGCGTTTGCTGTTCTATGAGACCTTGCAATAGTTGCTCTAAAGTAGCCATGGAAACATGTGGGTCAACGATGGAAAAGAAAAATCACTACCGCGTCACCAATTGTAATAACTTGAAGTTGAACAAATATATTTCAAGGAAGACGCAATACATGAAAGTCACAGATCAAGTAAACAGAGTAAGACGCGTGTACACTTTAACAGTCAAATTATAACTGAGTCCAAGTCTAGCGGCCGCTGGCTGGCCGGCCGCTTAGGTGGCACTGCTGCTGCATGGCTGGCAGACAGCGCCGCATGTAGAGGACGCGCGTAACTGTGCGGCGGCACTTTGAAAGATCGGTGAGTCACAACAGAATATGATGTCACTGCACCACTCTGCTCTATGGCAGCTTTATCATCTGACCGATATTTTTGTGTTATAGTGTATATAGGGCTATTAATCCACATGGAAGGCATTACTGACCAATTAAGTTATGAAATCACACTCTCCTCCACATTCTGATTGTCTTCCTAATAGAGAACGGTATTTTTCAGCAAGGTAATGTGCCTCATTACACAGTTACTAGTGTCTGTAAATGGCTTGAAGAATGCTATCAAGACTTCTTTACGATTCACTTGCAACCAGTCTCTCTACATCTTAACCCAGTTGAATATCTATGGGATAACTTTGATCATTGTATTCACTAGTCACCTCAGTTGAACACAAAATGCTCCCAGATTACCAGAAAGTATCAAGCACAGCTTCACACTAGACTGCCATCTCGTGAAATAAAGATGAAATTCATTAATTTCAGATCAATGACAGTCAATCGTTGTTAACAGTCACAAGCATTAAATACACTAAAAAAAAAAGATGGACCACAAAAGGGTTATGCAAATTGGTCACAGATTGATATTCATATGGTTATGGGGAAAGGAGATGTCATTCTTCATAGGAAAAATACGAAAATAATGTGATTCATCCACAAAAGAGGTAGCCAATGAAATTTTTCATTGACTGATTCTTGATGACCAGCTGTCTGTCTGTGAGCCTTGCCATGCAGGATTAATAGAGGAAACACAGATGGTCTTTAGAAGTGCAGCATGTTACATCATCGGTTTGTTTAGTCATGCAGGAGTGTCTGGATAGCACTCATCCAAGACTAGTGACAGAC
This sequence comes from Schistocerca americana, assembly GCF_021461395.2. NCBI lineage: Eukaryota > Metazoa > Arthropoda > Insecta > Orthoptera > Acrididae > Schistocerca > Schistocerca americana. The sequence goes on along the minus strand of NC_060121.1, from coordinate 959,037,483 downwards.
ACTGTTAGAAAAGCAATGTATATCACAGAGAACATTACTCTTACAATTCCAGGACAGTACTTTTAAAAAAATAGAGCGAAATATTACTATCTTTCACGCATATTTCTTTTAATGACCATGGTGGTAAAATCGGAGCAATAAGAGTAAATGCAAAGGCAATGAAGTTGTTGTTCTGGTACTCTGTCTATGAATTGAACAGGAAAAAGGGAAGGTGAGGATATCATGACATCTGCCATACACCCATATCAAAGCTTGTCGAATATACAAATGGATGTGTAAATCTTTTTCAATGGCAGCTGCAAAAGCAGATACTCTGGTTACCAGAAGTGCATATAATGCTTACTTCCTGAAAATGTACTTCACCCACCTGGCAGCCGTGTAGTCTCATTGCGCTGTGGTCGCATGAGGCTGTCAAGCAGAGGAAACCATACACTGTGACGGCCAGCCTCATCCAGTGTGGCTGAACCTCTTCTACACAGTTCCACGAGACGTGTGGTCAGCTCTCGCACTGCAGTTTCTTCTTCAACCTTATTTACTCCGTCTCTTGATGTTGTAATCAACAAATCTATTCTGCTGTTAAGGTGGCCCAGTAACAGCTGCAGCGCTCCTTGGAAGTCTCCAGTCTTCTCCAGCAAATGAGCTGTAGCGTCAGTCTGTTCATACTTCCTTGTGATCTATGAATGTAAAAGCAAACTGCTGAAATTAAAGTTGAATTTCTTAAAATGAAATCATTACATGAACACTTTTCCAAAATAAAGTATTACTACTGCAATTAGCAGCTTTCCACATGCTCATACTGATGTGCAAGTGTTTTGATTTAAGGAACTAGAGCTCAAAAGGTGAGCATAACTCATGAAAAGAAGGTATCTGGGTTTGTGCCACAGTATGGTACAAGTTTTAGATAGCTAGCTAGTTAGTTAGTCATCCTTATTTTTAATTTTTCATCTACTGATTATTATTAATAATTTTAACATTACAGTATTACACATTCATAAATTCTTCTTTGGAACAGAAGGAGTCATACATCACATAAGATTTCAGTTTATGTTTGAAATTAAGTTTATCTACTAGATTCTTCACATCCCTTGATGAGTGACCTAAGATTTTTCCCTATTCTTTTAGTTCAATACTAAGAACTAGTGATGCATAGTATCAATCATTATATTACAATCACTCATTACAGAAAGATAAATCAAGGGTTGATTAAAGAATAAGAACTGAATACAGTACAGTGTTGCGCTGAGAAGTTGAAAATATGGCACTTTATGTGTTTTGGTACAGTATTCCTGCTGAAACGTCATGGAGGGTTAGACTGGCAAATTCTTTGGATTTTGTCACAGTTCTTAGAGCAGCTATGTACTTAAAGGAAATAGATATAGCGACCAAGGCCTCATGGTGACTGTCATGTAAGGTTCAACAGTAAATTGTCACTGATGTGGGTGTGAAGGGCATCTCCGGAAACAGTGTCAACAGCCAAAGTGCTACAAACGTGAGCACGTGGGTTAGAAAGCACAGGAGTGAGTGAAAGGTTGAGAAACAAGAGAATAGGTCTCAGGAGAAGTGATCATCGAAAACAAATTGGAAAGTAAAAGCTGTCGAACAATGTTCCCAATAAAATATGATACTGCACAGTTAGAGGCAGAGATGGGATGCTGCTTGTGGGGTTTTGTTGATGGCAAGGAACATAGGTTTTTAACAGATACAGGGGTACATCTACTGGTCACTGTACTGCGTCTCTTGGGTACAGAGAGACTATGAGTGCCTCATTAAATATCACGGGTGGAGTTGGTAACAATGATTTAGATTCATTGGGGACAACAAAGCTCAAGTTCAACCTTGAGGCTAAGACTTTTTCTGAGCATATGGAAGCATTGCCAGAAGTGTGTCAAGGGTATTCTGTGACTGTTGGGCTCTATTTTCTTACTAAACATTATGCCAAAATCAATATTTCGCAGCACACAACTGAACTTGGTGGAACTTTGTTTTCACTAGGTGATACCACTGCAAATGAGGCAATGTTGCAAGGCTAACCTATTATGGAGGTGTACTGTGTGTGTGCACGGTCCACGCTGAAGATGGGTTCTTGTAACAAGACACTACCAGTCACAGAGAATTTAGTTTGGGTATCCATAGGTACAGGCTTACCACAGGAAATGTTATGAGTGATTGAACCACTGGGGAATAATGAGGATTTGGATACAATGCACCATTTTGTACGCAGGAGCATAGTACACATAAATAATGTAGCTGAGGTGTATATATATAGTTCCTGTTAACCTGGATAGTTTTGGTATGGAAGATGCGAGTCAACTGAAGGGTTTAATGATCACCACATTGGGTATTTTAGAGGAAGATGATATACATAGGTCATATACAAACTCCAACCACAAACATACAGTTAGTGATCCTGCATTTGAAGTAAAGTGAGTCATTGGCAAGGCAGTGGTCAGGTAGTTATGGAAACACTATTGTTACAATTTAGGGATTTGCTTATTGCACAGTGTCTATTACCCACGATTCCTATTACCCAACACTGCATACCAAAAGGGAGTAATTCTCCAATTTATAAGACACTATATTGTGTACTGAAGCATTTACAACTGCTTAAGGAAGGATTTATTGACAAACAACTGGCAGAAGGTATTATAGAAACCAGTGACTGTCCATGGGGAGTGAAACAGGCAATGAATGGCACTAAAAAATATCAATATCAATTTTGTTGTGACTACATACATCCGAGTGCATGAATTATCACAACGCCTCTGCCAACACCAAATATCACAGAAACACTTGGCAATTTGGATGGTCGCTGGATGCCATTCGGGCTCAAAAATATACAAAGATTGAAGATTGCTAAATGGAGTTCTGCTTAGCCTGAAACCTAGGAAGTGCATGACGTATCTTGATACTATAGTTTTTTTTTTTTTTTTTCCGGAGTATATGAATGAACATGTGAAATAGATGGAGGAAGTTACAACAGCCTGAGAGCAGCACGTCTTATGCTAAGTATCGGCAAATGTAATTTTGCACGGACCCAGGTCAAGTATTTGATGTCATTAGTGAAGAGGGTGTTCAACTGATCCTCATGTAGTATTAGCAGTTTCTGAAATTGCGACTCAACACACAACAAAACAGTTACGATCTTTTCTCGGACTTTTTAACTATCAACAAAAATTTATTAAAGACTATGCACCAACTGCTCAACTGTTAAACCATTGGTTAGGAAAAGAGATTAAATTTGAGTGGTCAACAGATTACAAGTGTACCTTTCAGGAATTAAAGGAAGCACTAATCAAAGACCCAGTACTCTCATTTCTATATTTAGGCAAGGAATTCATCCTTTCTTGCTACACTACCAATTGGTTGTGTTCCAAGTCAGGAGCATCCTTTGGCATACACTTCTCGACAGTTAAACACAGAGAAGGAAATGTTTAGTGGTGATCTATGGAATCTCATACTTTAGATTTTACCTGTATGGGCAGAAATTCAAAGTATTAAAGGATCATGCTTCCTTAAAGTGGCTAATGGTATTGAAGGATACCTCTATCACATTATCCAGGTGGGCCCTTATGTTGATGGAGTCCAATCATACATCTTTTCACAAACCTGGGAGAAAACATATAAATATACACACTTTGAGCTGCAAGATTGCAGTGTTGCAAACACCTGGAAAAAGTGTGAGTGGCTGTCAGAGAGAACAGGCAGCTGACATGAACTATCAGGAATTATGTCGCACCCACGGTTCACACGAAGGTTTACTTTGTGGACCTGCAAAATGCTGACTGTACATAGTGGTTCAATTTCGCTGAGGAAAGAAGTGTTAAAACATGCAAGTCGGTTGGGGATAAATATAAATTTACTAAACAACTCACTACAATCACATTTGAAGCTCACATTAGCTACGGCATTCACAGCAGAGCACTCGGAACACTACTGAATGCTCACTGGCTGTTGGAGTATGTGGACGTAGATGTACAGAACCAGCCCAAACTCGATCACCGTGTTAGTGACTCCAACTATAGTTGGAGGCAACTTTAACCTATCAAGTATAGATTGGGATGTCTATGGATTCAGTCTGGAGTGTACAGACAGACAGTCGTTTGAAATACTTTTGAACACGTTTTCTAAGTACTGTTTTGAGCAGCTTGTTCAGCAGCCCACACACAATGGAAATATCTTAGACCACGTAGCTACAAACAGGCTGGATCTTATCAACAATTTCAGTACAGAAACGGGTATTAGCAATGATGATGTCATTATAGCAACTATGATTACAAAAGTCAATAAATTAGTCAAGAAGGCTAGGAGTGTGTTTCTGCAAGATAGAGCAGATTAGCAGTTGTTAGCACCTCACTTGGTGAATTGACATCAATTAGTTCCAGTAAGATGGATATAGAGTAATTATGGACAAAGCTTAACCAGTATATAAATCCTGGTCTGGAGAGTTATGTACTTAGTAAGTGGATAAGGGATGAAAAAATCCACTGTGGTTTAACAACGAAAATCAGAAGATTCTGAGAAGATTCATGCATTTGTCAAAAGATCTATGAGTGAAGCATACAACAACTACCACCATCATACCTGAGTAAGAGATCTGGCGGAGAACCTGAGAAAATTCTGGTACTACGTAAAATTGCTAAGTGGATCTAAGGCTTCCATTCAGTTCCTTGTTGACCAGTCTGGTGTGGAAATTGAAGATATCAAAACCAAAGCTGAAGTTTTAAATTTCACGTTCAAGAAATTGTTCACACATGAGAATCTTGCAAACATATCATTTGACTATTGGACAGACTTTCATATGGACAACATAGTAATAAGCATCCCTGGTGTAGAGAAACAACTGAAAGATTTGAAAGCAAAATAAATCACCAGGTCTGGATGGAATCCCAATTTGGTTTTACAAAGAGCACTTTACAGCAGTGGCCCCTTACCTAGGCTGCATTTATCGTGAATCTCTCACCCAGCTCAAAGTCCCAAGTGGCTGGAAAAAAGCGCAAGCAGCTCCAGTATATAGTAAGGGTAAAAGAATGGACCCTCAAAATTACAGACCAAGAACCCTAACTTCAGTTTTCTGCAGAATCCTTGAACATATCCTCAGTTCGCATATACTGAACTTTCTTGAGACTAAGCAGCTTATGTCCACAAATCAGCATGGTTTTAAAAAGCATCACTCATGTGAAACTCAACTTGCCCTTTTCTCAGATGATATACTGTGAACTATGGATGAAGGACAACAGAAAGATTCCATATTTCTATATTTTTGGGAAGCATTTGACATGGTGCCCCAGTGCAGGATGTTAAAGAAGGTACGAGCAGATGGAATAAGTTCACAGATATGTGAATGGCTCAAAGACGTCTTACATAATAGAACCTAGTATGTCGTCCTCGACAGCGAGTGTTCATCAGAGACAAGGGTATCGTCATGGGTCCCCAGGGAAGTGCGATAGGACTGCTGCTGTTATCTTCATACATAAATGATTTATCAGACAGGGTGGGCAACAATCTGTGGCTGTTTTCTGATGAAGCTTTGGTGTACGGTAAGGTGTCGAAGTTGAATGACTGTAGGAAGATGCAAGACGACTTAGACAAAATTTCCAGATGGTGCAATGAATCACAGCTGTCTCAAAGTAGAAAAATGTAATTTAATGCAGATGAGTAGGAAAAATAAAATTGTTATGTTCGGATACAGTATTAGTATTGTCCTGCTTGATACAGTCACATCGTTTAAATATCTGTGCATAATGTTGCAAAGCAATACGTTATGGAACGAGCATGTGATTAAAGCGGTTGGGAAGGTGAATGGTCGACTGGTTTATTGAGAGAGTTTTGGTTCAAAATGGTTCAAATGGCTCTGAGCACTATGGGACTCAACTGCTGTGGTCATAAGTCCCCTAGAACTTAGAACTACTTAAACCTAACTAACCTAAGGACATCATTCACATCCATGCCCGAGGCAGGATTCGAACCTGCGACCGTAGTGGTTGTGCGGTTCCAGACTGTAGCGCCTTTAACCGCTCGGCCACTTCGGCCGGCAGAGAGAGAGAGAGAGAGAGAGAGAGAGAGAGAGAGAGAGAGAGAGAGAGAGAGAGAGAGTTTTGGGGAAGTATGGTTCATGTGTAAAGGAGACCACTTATAGGATGCTAGAGCAATCTGTTCTTGGGTACTGCTCGAGTGTTTGGGAACCACATCAGGTTGGATTAAAGGAAGACTTCGAAACAATTCAGAGGAGAGGTGCTAGATTTGAATGATGTGATGTGATGTGATGTGTGATGAATGGCAGCTAGCTCTAAATGTGGAAAAAGGTAAATTATGTTGATGAGAAGGAAGGAAAAACCTGTAATGTTCAGATACAGTATTACTAGTGTCCTGCTTGACACAGTCAAGTAGTTTAAATGTCTGGGTGTAGCACTGAAAAGCTATATGAAATGAAAAGAGCATGCAAGAACTGTGGTAGGGAAGGTGAATGGTCGACTTCGGTTTACTGGGAGAGTTTTAGAAAAAAGGGTGGTTCACCTGTAAAGGAGACGGCATATAGGATGCTGGTGTGAGCTATTCTTGAGTAATGAGTTTGTGATCTGCACCAGGTCAGATTGAAGGAAGACACTGAAGCAATTCAGAGACCGACTGCTATATTTGTTACCGGTAGGTTTGAACAACACGTAAGTATTATGGAGATGCTTTGAGTACTCAAATGGGGATCTCTGGAGCGAAGGTGACATTCTTTTTGAGAAACACTATTGAGAAAATTTAGAGAACTGCCTTTTAAAGCTGACTGCCAAACGATTCTACTGCCTCCAACATACATTGCGCTTAAGGACCAAGAAGATAAGATACGAGAAATTAGGGCTCATACAAAGGCACATATACAGTCATTTCTCCCTTGCTCTATTTGTGAGTGGAACAAGAAAGAAAATGACTAGTAGCAGTACACACTGTATGATAGCTTGCAGAGTACCTATGTAGATGTACAACGAGGACTAGTTTACAGTGTACTTTTGCACTTTCTTCTTCTTTGTTTTGTAGTATTATATCTGTATGGTATGTTAGCAGTTTATAAGCTATTAATGTCAGTCATTTGTTATTTTTCTTATATGGACACACCTTTTGAAGAAGGAAGGGGTGTTGATGAGCATTCCTTTCCAGTAAGCAATGTAACAGTGAGGACAATCCAAAGACTAATTGTACTCATGATGTGACTACATGTTATTGAAGATGTGGGAATTGCAATCGTGAACCAACCACTGAACTCCGGAGTGTTGTTTTCCAAACAACCGCATGTATTGCTGACTATTTATCACTGAATGCTAGGACTAACTTTCGAGGTATGGAAAGTTAGAAATGAGATTTGCAGACTACAAGAGATATTCAGGAAAAGTTACTGTTAATCCAACTAGGATGGTACAAATGGATACAATTCATGCAAGGTACAACTGTTCAGAGGTGAGCCTGATGCCACACAGTGCCACGGACAAGTGTAGGAACTTACCAACACTTTGAATCCAGAATTGTCATACTTCGTTGATGAGCTAATCGCAGAAGGACATATTGCTACAGAACACGTGTTCGGGCATATGCAAAATTTTTGAGAACAACATAATTGGACTGATATTACTATAAGCATTTCTATTATTAGTGCAACTGTGTTTCTTGTAGTAAGTTGTATTGTGCGCTACATATGCTTGAGGTGTAAAGCTGCCAATCCTTTAGACCTACCATCACATCAGATCTCTATAGACTAACCTGGCTCTATAAAAAAGGCATGTGGGGACCACAATAACAAATTAATGGGCAACTATCCGTCTGAGACGAAGCAAATGAATCAGTCAAACAAAGCTTTTTTCATATTTTCATGATGATGATTTTGAATTTGTATGATTTATATTAAAGTTGACATCTGCTAACAAAAATCTCGTTGTAGTCTTTACTGAATTGGTAGAGACTTTGGTGAATAAAGGACACCTGGTTGAATCAACTTTCACTCAAAACAATGACCATATTATGAAAAGGATAGGTTGCTACTCAACACACAAAAACACTGTCTCCAGCCACAGAAACTTCTAAATGCCTCATAGGAGATGCAAGATTTGTGTAGAACGAAGAAAGGCAAGATGTGGGAAGGTGGCAAGAACTGTCATGAAGAGTGTGATGTAGGACTTAATTTTACAAAATGCTTCAAAATTTTTCATTCTACAGCAAATTTAACTAAGAAGTTATCAATAAAGAACAATATTTTCAAATAGTTTTATTTTTAGTATCACCTTGTATTCCTTTGTCCATTTACAGGGTGTATACGCAGACAAGGAAAATAAATCCCCACACTTCCCGGTTAAAAATACACTTTCTCCCGGGTGAAAACACGCTTTTTCCGTGTTAAGTGACAATATCTTTTCCCTCAGAACTGCAAAACTTATCAATCCTTTGAATGGTTATGGTTGTATACATGAGCATTGAATTTCCCAGCACTTTAGAAAACGAAACTCAAGGAAAAAGACATGTTTTGGAAATATCTTTGATGTGCAGCAACATGTACACTGCGTATTTTCATATTATGAAACCAAACACCCCAAGTTACTTTCCGAATCATTGAAATAGAGATTGCGATGCGCTTTTGTAAGCCAGTCATAGCTCATGTCACGAGATCTCGCCAGCTGATGACAGCATATATTCAGAGCATGGGACACGTGATGATGTCAGCCAACAGCAACATCACTGTTAAGTAGCACGAACACCCACATAGGGAAAGTTAATAGTTTCCGCATGTACGTACGTGTAAAACACTGAAAGATCATACATTATGTCATACAAGAAACAAGACATCAGAGGATACTCAAAGAGCATCGGAATTTCGTGAACCATACTAAAAGATGCACATTTAAAGTGTATACTTGAAGTGCAGATTTGTATGCCCAGATTTCCAATGAAGTAGACTTCGACCTGATATTAAGCTTTTCAGTGTGATTTTTGGGACGTAAATTTTCTTGGAGCACCAGTAATCTACTATATCATGTTTGGTTCTTTATTATGGCATAATGCCATACGTGCTAGAAGATGAAAACGTGCACTTGAAATGCAGCGAACTGTTGAAACTAGCCAGTACTGTGGAATGAAACATTTAGGTTCAAATAAATTGACTGCCTCTGCGGAAAAGGCTAATAAAAGTCAAATTTCTTTAGCAAACAGACAAAAATAACTTCATTGTTCTGTGAGGCGATTAATGCTGGACTGTCAGGAAGATGGAAATAAAATAAAATCTGAAACTAAAAACGTATGTTAGCCTTCCGTAATTATGTGAATTATTTTAATTCACTTGATACCTCCCGGCCACAGATATCCATTTTGTTTTCATTTGACGTGAGAGTAAATGAAGGGGAAACAGCAAAATCACTCAATGTAAACACGGTCACATGGAGACTACCCACTATAACTCAGACTGTTCTGCGCATCAGCCCCGGATCTACAATATTTGCTAACTCGGTCAGTACTAAAAAAAAAAATTGAATTTTCAAAAATATGTTCATCTTGTAGCACACATCTTTCTGAAAAGTCTGAAACATAAAACATATGTGTCCGAGGAAATGTAAGACATGTTATTTGGTCTTAAGTGTGCCAAAGTGCAGTGTCACGGCTCTTCATACAACATTCTTCTATCGCACGTTACTATTTCGCTCTGTGGAATTCAAACATGTATGTTTTGTAATGGATGCCATCAAACTATACTCAGGACAGTGTAAATTGAAATGTCATGTGGTGCTTCTCCTGCTCCCAGTCAGCTGGTTTGACAGCCTGCCACTTTTTTTTTTTTTTTTTTTTTAAAAAATCTCGCATTTAATTGCAGATGGGATTATTTCTAATCTGGAGAACAAGAACTCTTCAGAAAATGTGCACTCTTTACTGCCTACTAGCTAATAACTTGATGTTTTGTGTGACATAAAACCAATAAAGACAAGAGACAAGCAAGAAAGTATACATTTCTTCAATCCTTAGCTCCTAGCATTTGTTCCTCTCTAATCTTGCTACAGATTTACATGGCGTGCTTTCATTTCTGCAAAAGAATCTATTACCTCATCAAAGTTCGTCAAACATTTTGCTACATGAAAAATCGAAATGTTGTTATCTAATACTGAAAAAGCTGTTAATACAAATAATACCCAAGACTCATGTGGTTTCTCAATCTGATTACATCTATTATGTCACTGTTTGTTAGATAAAACAAAATAGGCCTTTCTAATATTGCAGCAATTTTATAACTCACACCGAATAAATGAGACTGTTTTGGCACAAATGGTCATTTTTATAACACGACAGAATATAATTCACGAAGTACCAATATCAAAACCCTATTAGGCCTACTACAAGCAAACAGCTTTATGTTAGGAATTAATTTCACATTTCATTCATACACACCAGTTTCTCAAGCACGAGATCGAAAAGTAGGCTAGTATCACAAAATTTTTATATAAATTTTAAATCGTTTTATTGTTCCATAACTTGTGTGATGTCCCTGTTTCTTCTCCTTCCTCGTTCTAACAAACAATCATCACCAATTCTGTAGCTATTCCTGCCATTGTCAAAATTTGTTCGCTGGTTAACTTCACTAACCCTGCCGAAATCACAGGTTTAATTATCCTGTGATTATTCTCCTGTTAGGCGTTATTACTTGTTTGTACAACATGTTTTCCGCATTACTTCCAGAACAGAACTTAAGCGGCTGCTAGCCGGGGCTGTACAACTGGTCCTTACTAGTGTAGTGATCTGGCCAAAAACTTTCTTTCAAAATTTCATTTTCTTGGGTACACCGAGAAGATAATATGTAATCTTTCTCACCTGTTATTCCTGTTAGTTGTTTATTTCCATTCTGGTAGTCTTAATCTATGGATTTCACTAGTAATTATAACAACGCTGATCATTCGCAAACCCAATCAACCCTATAAATGGAAATGGGATGTGACTAGGTCCTCCCATCGGGTAGACTGTTCGCCGGGTGCAAGTCTTCCGATTTGACGCCACTTCAGCGAATTGTGCATTGATGGGGAAGAAATGATGATGATTAGGACAACACAACACCCAGTTCCTGAGCAGAGAAAATCTCCGACCCAGCCGGGAATCGAACCCTGGGTCTTAGGATTGACATTCTGTCGCGCTGACCACTCAGCTACCGGGGGTGGACATCAATCACATAATCAGACAGCGATTGCCATCTGCTCAGCTTGTATAGCCCCGTCCCCTTCTGTCTGCGGAAGTTTATTTTTAGATGTGACGAGGATTCTCCTGACAGAGACATCACGTACACTATGCAACATTCAGAAATCAACTTATGATTCATTCAGAAATCAACTTATGATTCATTCAGAAATCAACTTTAAATGTGTTCAGAAATGTTCAAAAACCAACAGGGATGCGTTTCAAAATCATATGAATAATCGATAGATCAACGTGCGCTGGATGCTAGGCTCTTTGCGAAACAAGTTTTTTTTCGTCTCAAGAATATGAATTTGGCACCCCGTTTTCCCGGTAGCATCTACTACTCAAACGCGACTCAACTGTGCATGCACATGACCCCGCTCGTAACTGCTAAAATGAATCTAATGTAAACAGTTGTGACTTCACACTCATCATCGGAAGCAATTTGTTGTTATGAAGCATTACATAGTCTTCCTAAAGCCTCCGACACATTTTGCTGTTGGCAAACACTTTCATGAGCACTGTGTGTCATTGCTGTGTATGGTGCATTTCCTTTGCAATTTAAGTTATTTTTGTTTTTCTCTCTCGTTTATGTTTTATTGTTGAAGTATTATTCTGCAGTAGCAGGATACAGTAATATCCTTTGTTACAGTATCAGTTATTACCAGTCAAAATTACAAAAATTTAACAGAAAATTAAAACAATAAAAATTTCCCGGAATTCTAAAAAATTCCCGGGTTTTTCCCGGTTTTCCCCCAGATGAAAAATTTCCCGAGTTTTTCCGGGATCTCCCGGGCCTTATACACCCTGATTAGGAAACAAAAAATTAAAAAAATTGTGAAATAACACATTTTCATTCCAATATAAAAAAATATTGTCACTGATGTAACTTTATGTTTCTTTGCAGAATTTCATAAAAAAAAGACCCCTCTTGTGAATGCAATAAACTAATCTAAGTACTATGCAGCAGAGCCTACTACACAAAGTTCAGAAAAACTGTGAAGACACACAGTCTCAATCAGTTGAATGATGCTCTAACTGCCCACACCTCAAAGTGTTAAAAAGCAATTACATTTTTCTAAACAACAAACACTTTCTTCCTAAAAGAAGAGTTGCCCCTGAATACGATCAGGCAAAACAGTAATGAATGAAAAGTCAACTTTTAGAAATTTTATCTCTGAAGGCTGTTATTCATAATGCAAAAGTTATAGAGAATTGACATTTAATAAGATGAATAAATCTGATTGCTAGTTCAGGTTCTTACCAACAAACACCTGAAAATTCCTCATACATACATTATTGCTAATGGTGGGGTCAGGCCTTAGGCAGTACTAAATAGCATGTATTGCACTTTATCTAAATTCAGTGACCGTATATTTGCACAGAACCAGTTATTAATTTTGAAAAAAAAAAAAAAAAAAAAAAAAAAAAAAAAAAAAAAAAAAAAAAAAAAATGTTATTTATGTTTTCAAGTTTTTAACAAGAGTTGAACCAATATCAATTCCAGTGATTATTCCCCATTCTGTGTATGTTGCTTAAGTGTGTGTGTACATTTCCTGGATTTCTTAATGTGAATCACTGCTTTGTTTTAATGAGATATGGATGAGAAATAGTTTATAGCAAGATCTCTGATGCCATAATACTTGAGTTTCTGCAAGAGAAAATTTGTGATCTGGACAACCAAAGGCTTTTCACAAGAGACACAAAATACCATCTGGCAATATTGAAAGTTCTGTATAATCTGATCTATGAATTGAAAAAGTCACATTCTGTGGAGAGATCTTTTTGAAATCCAAACTGATACTAAGAATCTTATTTTGGGATAGGTGTGTTTTGTTTGTGCATACAGTTTGTCACATATTATCACCAATATATGCAATTTGCAAGCCCTGTTATCTCTAATAACCATCAATTTGCTTCCAAATGCACATACACAAAGACACACAAAATCCAGGGTCATTTGAATGCTTTAAAAATATTGATTACCTTCAATGTATTATCAAGACGATATCCATCGAAGCTAGTAATAAAGGAATAAACCTTTGCTGGATCATACTGGCACATTAACTGAATGTATTGCTCAACTAATTGTGGCTCAAGGGTCAGGTCGTCCTTCAGATGACTTAAGTTTGCATGTGAATCCCTGAAAATAAATGTCATCCGATTTGTAATGATCAAGTAACTGTTCCAATATTTCGGATCATGCTTTTCATGACAATGCATCAGTGACTATGATAGAACATATCTAATCTGCAATTTACAGAAAATACCTATTGCTTTACCAGAAAAATATAAGCTGGAGAGTTACCTGAAATCAAACAAACCATGGAGGAACTGATACAAGACCTCTGGTTCAAGGTCAAGTTTTCTTAATATCTTTGGAATTGTCTGAGGTAAATGCAAGACTATAATTTGAGCGGTCTTTACAGCATCAATGTCCAACAGTTCCTGCCAAACAGAAAACAATGCTATCATCATCATCATCATCATCAGTAATAATTACGTAGGAGATACAGAACTTAAGAACTAAATGTGACTGCAAACTAAACTGGTAGAATAACAATAACATAACAAGAGGGTTGGGGGTTGGGTTGTTTGGGAAGGAGACCAGACAGCGAGGTCATCGGTCTCATCGAATTAGGGAAGGACTGGGAAGGAAGTCGGCCGTGCCCGTTCAAAGGAACCATCCCGGCATTTGCCTGGAGCGATTTAGGGAAATCACGGAAAACCTAAATCAGGATGGCCGGACGCGGGATTGAACCGTCGTCCTCCCGAATGCGAGTCCAGTGTTTAACCACTACGCCACCTCGCTCGGTAACATAACAAGAGTTTTTGTTAATATTATAAAGATGTAGAATGAATGGCCAATACTTGCCTTCAGAAGGTGCAACTCCAAGAACTGCAAACAGAAACACTTTAAATAGAAAATAAGAATCCTAGCTTTTTGAACTACACAACTTCTTCAGGAACCAAAAGGGTTTGGTCAGGGCAGATATAAATGAGGCACAGTCATACAGAGAGGAACCCATCTGTTGTGAGGATGAAGAGGTAAAGATGGAGAAAAAGAAACCAGAGAAAGTGAAAGACAGTAGATAAGCAAGCACTGTACTGGCTTCAGTTTAGGATGACAGTCGGCACAGAGTTAGAAGCGAGGATGAATTGTAAGAGGAAGAGAAAATGAAAAGTGGAAAGAATAATGGAATAGAAGGAAAGGGAGAGTGGAAAAGAGGGGTTGGGGTGACAGGGGAGAGGGAGGGGGGACAGGGAGAGGGGGAGTGGGAGGGGGAGTGGGAGGGGGGAGGGGGAGTGGGAGGGGGGGAGTGGGAGTGGGAGTGGGAAAGATATTAAAATAAGTCAGTAAATAATAAAATTGCAATGACTGCCATGTAGGAAAAGGGATGTGGGCTTATGCTAACCAGAGGTTGTGTCCAAGAAGCTGTTCTATGAAAGTATATACCAAAGAGTTGGGTATTATCTTTGGAGTTCAGGGGAATTATGACTCAGCAGAAGAATCCAAATAGCTTGTATGGTATAGCAGTTTCTGTGTCATACTGTATACCATCCACAAGGTGACCAATCCTTTTGAGTCTATTCATGCATTTGGCCAGATTGGCAGGTCCTTAAATGGAAAATTATGCAGTGAACACATACCTCATGGTAAACAACACAAATAATTTGATATGCTGCTCTGCATTTAATGTTACTTGATTCATGATGGGGATGAGGTATGTAGTAGTAGACGGGTGCACAGGGCAGATTTTATAGCAGGACAGTTGGAGGAGTAAGAATCTTGGGGTAGGGATGGGGGGTCCGTGAATGTCACATGGTTTGGCAAGGGTATTGTGGAGATAAGGAGAGCAATGGAAGGCAAACTTGGGTGATGTGGAGAGGATATAAGGCAGATATGGTCTCATTTCACGGCTTCATTTGAGAAAGTTACATCCATTACACAGTAATCTATTCAGGCTTTCAAGGTCTGAATGATACTGGGTTATGGGAGAGTGGCAGCTATACTGGTTGAAGCTTTGGAGGAGGGAACTAACCACGAGATTTGTTCTTGAACAAGATCAGTAATGTAACTGTGGGTGAGTAAATTAAGAGAGGTTACTGGTGCAGGTGTTAAGGTATTTGGTACAGGGGCAGACATGTTTTACCATAGATGTCTGGGCTGTAGGGAAGGTCGTGTTTGACAAGGAAGAGAGTGACAGTAGTTGAATTGTAGATACTGTAGGCTGTTGGTGAGCTGGTTCGATTGGATTGGAATTATAGGGTTAGAGAGACCAAACTGCAAGGTCACGTCCCTTTATCCTATATGTGTCAAGTCATGAAGAGTCCTCGGACAGGAAGAACACAGAAGAGAAACCCTGATGAATCTGATTGTATCTGAGAATAAAATATATTAAAAAAACAATGGGACAGAAGCAAGTTGAAGTGAGAGAGGGATAGGAGGGTGATGTTGAGTGAATTGCTCCTCTCAGAAAGCAGCTGGAGGCCCCAGGGCATTTTATGCAATGGGAGACACACACACTGCATCCGATCACAATTTCCCCACCCTCCATTACCGCATGAAAACTAGCAATGCAGACAACTTGATTAAATCTCAGAAAAGAGAACAATGACGACAAGACAGAAAACCAACGAAAGATTTAAAAGAATACAAAGAATTAAAAAGGTGGGAGGGGCAGGAGCCACGTCAGACCATGAAGCAAGAGCAACCTTGGGGGCCTTGTGTCAGAGCATGCAATAAGGCACCCCTCCAATCCCTCAAGCAGCCAAAGAGGCCAACGTGCCTTACCTCAATAAGAGTAGTAGAAACCACCCTCATGGGTAAAACTTAACACCAGATCAGTCACTTTGACATCACCTGCCATCACCAGAGGCAGCCTGTCATCAGGTTTAAGATTTCACCATAAGGTGGCCAAATTAGAGCAGTCCAGTAGGATGTGGGCCACTGTCAGATAGGCATCACACTGACAGTGGGGTGGAAACTTATGTCGTATGATGTGGCTATAGATCAGCCAAGTGTGACCTTTGTTAAGATGACAGAGAACACTAGATTATCTGCAAGAAGCATTAAGGGAAGACTGCCATTTGGTTGTGGTCCCCTTTATTGCTGGCATTTGTTTGGAGAAACCAAGGCACACTAATCCATGTTCCAAACCCTCAACAACTGATGGCATAGAGCCAACCAAAAGTCCAGTTCCAGTATACCCACCTCCAAAGTCAGCAACCTGGTAGCCAACTTGGCAAACTGCACCTTCATTCCCTGGGATCCAACATGACCTGGGGTTCACACAAAGATGACTGAATATTCAGCTTGAAGGAGATCCTGTGTAGTCATGGCCAATGGATGTCAAGAGTAGCACTGGTTGATAGCCTGAAGACCACTCAGGGAGTTATGCATGTTAAGAATGTCTCACTGGCGTGGAATGACTCAGGGCTCGAGTGATGGCCACCAATTCTGCAGTAAATACAATGCATCCATTTTGCAGGGAGCATAGTTCACTGCATCTTGCATATGTGTTGGCAAAATGGGTTTATCTGTCTATTATAGAGCTGTCAGTGTACACCACTGTGAACCCAGAAATGGATCGATAAACGCCAGGAACAGGAAGCCAAAAACCCTGGGGGTCAACAGAATCTTTCAATCCACAGGATAGGTCAAGACAGACCGAAGGACAGGTTACATGCCATGAGGGTGTATGTGATTGCTCCCCGACAAGATGTGAGAAAGGGGGAAGATTGAGTTCAGAGCAGATGGTGTATACAAACTGTGATAGTGACTCCAGTCCTGGGCCTATGTTGTGTGAGTTTGATCCCACTACCAGGATAAAGCGTGCAATAGTTCAGAAGCACAGGGGAGCAGCAAATGTGCATCATGTAATTGAGCAGCAGTTGGTGCCTATTATGAGTCTCCGCAAATAGCCTGTTCACATGGCTAGCCTGAAAGGCACCTGTTGCAAGTGAGACCCTACAATGGTGAATCGGGTCCAGCATCCACAATACTGAAGGTGGTGATGAGCAATATACCAGACTTCCCCTAATCAAGATAGGACAGGATCAGAGATTTGTAACGCCACAAAAGTGTAGAGCAGTCTGCACCTCAGCTGGTGTTACTAAGGCAGTGAAGAGTATTAAGCTGTGGCCAGCATGTTTACTTAAGTTGGGGAAGCACTGAATACCAGTCTGACTTAAAACTGGAAACCAGGGATAAAAGCCCACACAGTGCGTTTCGTATGGCACCCTGCACTCACTCAGCATTCAGCAACACCCACAGTGGAGGAGCAATAGTACATTCAAAAAACCTAAGGATGACACCGTAGGCCTCACAGCTGCAGCTAGACCACTGATAGCCACCAGAAAAAGGGAAACACTCAGTGAAGAGCCCTGCAGGATCCCATTCTTTTGTACATGGGGGGTTCTGTAGGAAGTACCAACTTGAATCCAGAACATACAGAGTAACAAGAAGTTCCCAACAAAAGTCATGAGTGGGCCTCTGAGACCCCACCGACAGAGTAATGAGGATAGTGATTCTACCATATGGCATTGTAAGCCTTTTGCAAGTTGAAGAAGACACTGATAAGGGAAAAAGTTGACTGAATGGCAGACCAAATTGTTGGCAGTAGAATGACCTTTATGAAAACTGCCTTGGGACAGAGCAAAAAGACCGCAAGACTCAAGGTACCAACACAACTGCTGGCTCACCATACGTTCGAGCAACTTGCAGAGAACAATAGTTAGACTAATTGAGTGATCACTGTCCATCACAAGGAGGTGTTTATCCAGTTTCAGCACCAGAACGATCATGAGATAGGAATTCACCCTTGCTCCAGACATGGTTAGAAATGGCAAGGGTGGATGTTGGCAATCCACCGATTGGTGTTAGTGCATTTGGCTGTGGATGTAATCTGGCCCTCGAGCCATGTCAGTGCACAGGACTAAGGCACTAAGGAATTCCCACTCACTGAAAGGGCATTATATGGCTCTATATTATATGTAGTGACAGGAAAGTGAATTCGCTCCATCCACCATTTGAGGACACAAAATGCAGACTGATATTTCTCAGACACGGAGGCTTGAACAATGTGTTTGATAATAGCATGTGGGTCAGTGTATACAACACCATTCAGGGAGACACCTGATACACATGTGGGAGGACTGTTGTCCACAGAAGCACTGACCCTTTGTCAAAACCTGTGAAGGAGGGGAACGTGGTCCAGTTGTAGTAACACTGTTCCAAGCATCCTTCTTTCTGTTGTTTTATTAGGCAGTGGGCCCAGGCATAGAGCCATTTAAGGCAATGAGGTTCTCCATCGATGGATGTTGCTTATGATGTAGGAGAGCCTCTCTGTGATCTCTAATGGTCATGGTGATTTCTTAAGTCCACCGTTGTCCACATTGTCTTCCGAATGAGGTATGCTGAGGTGTAGGAGATGATTAAGTCGGCAGCCGATAGAATGGCTATACTCTGGCCAACCCCATCGATATCTGGTGGGATGCTAAGGGTGATGGCAGAGGCAAAAGCATCCCAGTCAACACTGTTGATAGCTCATCTGCATGGACATGCAGGTAAGTGATGCTGATTGAGGGGCAGGACAATCAGAAAAGAGCTGCTGGTACACAAGTTGTCACGGACTCACCAATGGCTGGAAGGGAGAAGATTAGGGTTGCAAATGGGACGATTAAAGGCCAAATAAGATCCATATGCCACACTGAAGGGTGTGTGGGCACTAGCATTCAAGAGACAGACCAAGCTCTGTGAGCAATGTTTCAATAGCTGTACCACGGCCAATGGCTGTAGTCCCATGTTGCAGATGGTTGCTGGCATTGAAGTCATCCAAAAAGAGGAAAGGCGAGAGGAGCTCAGAAATCACAGCTGACAATACAGTCTGAAACACTTCACAATCAGGAGAGAGATACACATTACAAACGGTAAAATCCAGAGGCATCCTCACACAAACAGCTAAGGCCTACAAAGTCACAAAGAGCGCACTTGTCTGCTGTAGACAGAGTCCATGACAACCTGTGTAACAGCAATTATTTCTATTGTGTTGGGTTTTTGGTGTAGCACCTCTGCCAGAAAGGAAGGACGCAAAGACAGAAAGGCACAAAAAGTGGAATGTACACCACAGTGGGTCACCTTCCCAGCACAATTTGTGAAAGGCAGAGGGAGAAAAACAGAAGAATAGGCTTGCAATAGAAAAGGGAACTAGTGCTACATGGTTGGTTAGTCATGGTGGTCAAGCACGTTCTCACAAGAAAGAGATGTGAGCCCCTCGGGGGGGGGGGGATTGGTTTGATGTGCATTGAAGTTTGTTGCAGGTCTTTGGAAGATGGAGGTCAACTTCCAGGAAGGGGCTAATGCTGAAGACTTGGAGAAATTGTGTGAATTTAAGGCGGGAAATGTATTAAGCTATTGGTGGAGGAGTAGTAGTTCTTTCTTTACAGTGAATCCAGATCACAAAGATACTGTCCATGAACTTGTACCAAGACTGTGTAAACTGCTTCCGAGATTAAAAATTCCATTTATTTACTATTAAAAACAGTCTTAACCACGATTTATTTATCAAGGTGACCGGTTTCGACCACTACTGTGGTCATCTTCAGACCATTGAGTAGGAACCTCTTTCTGTTGGAGAATCACTGAATTCCATCATGGCCATGAAAACATGGAAAAAAGGTGAAGCATCCTGGTTCTCATAGCCATCCACTTCTGGGACCTGCCCTTCCATTCCAATCTTTCCCCAACAAATCCCTCTTTGTTCCCTGCAGACGGAACATATATTTCTGAAAAGCTAGGATTATTATTTTTGATTTTGAGTGTTTCTATTGGTATTTAGAGCCAGCCTTTCTGTCTCTCTGTAAGTTTAACAAATTTCTTAAATGAACTTCCTGTTTTACACAGGCAAAAACAACCTTCTTTGTTCGTTTCCTTCTGGGTGGGCTATATAGCCACTATAAATGTGAGGAAAGACATCACCCCACTGGGCTGTATTATACAACTGTACTTTACTCAGCAGAACTAGTTTTGGGCATGGTCCACTTTCAAATGCATCTAAAACATAACAACATACCATAATAAAAAGAAAGTTACAACCTAAAAGCCATACCACTACACTGGATGTGTTGTTCATGCAAACATTCACTTTAAACTGGGCCATGCCTGAAACTAGTAGTGCTGAATGAAGCACCGTTTTAAAATATAACCTGATGGAACGATGTCTTTGTGCAAATCTTCATTGCAGTGAAAGCCAATATTAACTAAATATAACACGATGAAAATTGCTGACAATTGAACTTAGCCACAATCAGCATTTAAAAATATTTGAGTGTAAATACTAAAATGTGAAAGCATGAGGTCAGCATTATTGACAAAGCTGCATAAGGCTGGTTTGAAATGGTGGTCTGGTCTATCATGGAGTCCATTCTGCCATGTACATTAGGTTTAGACATTTGCAGCACATTATTTTCTCTTCTTGTCACACCACTTGTTCTTATGAATTATGTTGTGGTAATTAGAGGTTGTCTGTGGTCTAGGTGTAGCATCTTTGATCAGTAATCAAAACATCCTCAGTTCAGTGTTTGAAACCAGCCACAACTTAAATCTTTATTAATAATTAGCATTGATGGCTGAAGACTTCCGGCATAAAAGTCTCCCTCATTCTGCCAACAGCCTCGTCAAAGAGGGCGGAGGAATGGACAGAGAGTTTGGACACTGTCTCAATCCTAGAGTGGGAAACTGCCCCTAAAGGCAGAAGACTCAGAAATGACCAATGGCCTGAGGATGCAGAAGGCAATGGGAACTACTGCATTAAAGACACATAATGTGTATCCACAGGTCATGTGGCTTGTAAATGGAAATGTGTCATGATGATCTTTCCATTGGAAAAAGATTCTGGAATAGTCCCCCATTTGGATCTCCAGGACAGGACTGTCAAGGGGGAGGCACCTATGAAAAAAAAAAATAATTAATGAAGTGATAACATTCTAAAAGTCGGGGCCTGGAATGTCAGAAGCTTTAACATGGTAAGAAAGCCAGAAAATTTGAAAAGGGAAGTGCACAGGCTCAATGGAGATATAGTAGGGGCTAATGAAGTGAATTGGAAATAAGATGAGGATTTCTGGTCAGATGAGTATAGGATAATATCAACAGCAGCAGTAAGTGACATAATGGGAGTAGGATTCACTATGAATAGGAAGGTAGGGCAGATTGTGTATTACTGTGAACAGTTCAGTGATACGGCTGTCCATAGAATTGACAGCAAATCAACACCAACAACGATAGTTCAGGTACATATGCCAATGTTGCAAGCTTTAGATGGGGAGAGAAAGAAAGTATATGAGGCTGTTGAAAGGATAATACAGTATGTAAAAGGAGATGAAAATCTAAAAGTCATAGGGCTGGAATGTAGTTGAAGGGGAAGGAGTAGAAGAAATGGTTACTGGAGAATATGGGCTTGGGACAGCGAATGAGAGAGGACAAAGACTAATAGACTTCTGTAATAAATTTCAGCTAGTAATAGCAAATACTCTGCTTAAGAATCACAAGGGGAGGAGACATATTTGGAAAATGTTGGGTAATATGGGAAGATTTCAGTTAGATTGCATAATAGTTAGACAGACATTCCGAAATCTGAATTGTAAGGCATACCCAAGAGCATATACAGACTCAGATCATGATGTAGTAGTGATGAAGAGTAGGCTGAAGTTTAAGACATTAGTCATGAAGAATCAATACGTAAAGAAGTGGGATACAGAAGTACTAAGGATGACAAGATACATCTGAAGTTCTCTAAGAATTTAGAGACAGCAATAAGGAATAGCTCAGGAGGCGGTACTGTCGTAGAAGAATGGACATCTCTAAAAAGGTTCATCACAAAAGCTGGAAAGAAAAATGTAGCTACATAGAAGAAACCATGGTAACATAAGAAATACTTCTGTTGATCGATGAAAGAAGAACGTACAAAGATGTTAAGGAAATTTAGGAACACAGAAATACAAGTCACTGACGAATAAAATAAATTGAAAATGCAGGGAAGCTAAGACAAAATGGTTGCACGAAAAACGTGAAGAAATTGTAAAGGAAATGATTGTCGAATGACTGACTCAGCATATAGGAAAGACAAAACATCCTTTGGTGACACTAAAAAGAAGGGCGGTAACATTAAGATGGAGAGGGGGGATAGGTGCAAAGAGTACACTGAAAGCCTCTATGAGGGGGAAGATTTGTCTGATGTGATAGAAGAAGAAACAGGAAACGACTTAGAAGAGACAGGGGATCCAGTATCAGAATCAGAATTTAAAAGAGCTTTGAAGGACTTAAGATAGAATAAGGCAGAAGGAACAGATAACATTCCATAAGAATTTCTAAAATTGTTGGTGGAAGTGGCAAAAAAACGACTATTGACATTGGTGTGTAGAACATACAAGTCTGGCAACATACCATGTGACTTTCAGAAAAAAATCAGCCACACAATTCCGAAGACTGCAAGAGCTGACAAATGCAAGAATTATCACACAATCAGCTTAACAGAAAAAGAAAATTTAAGACATGTTGGATGACAATCAGTTTGGCTTTAGGAAAGGTGAAGTCACCAGAGAGGCAATTCTGATGTTGCAGCTGATAATAGAAGCAAGACTAAAGAAAAACCGAGGGACATTCAGAACACTGTCAACCTGGAAAAAACATTTGACAATGTTGAATGGTGCAAGATGTTTGAAATTTTGAGAAAAACATGGGTAAGCTATAGGGAGAGCTGGAGAGACGGGCAATATACAATATGTACCAGAGTACAGAGTGGACGACCAAGAATGAAGTGCTTGGATTAAAAAGGATGTAAGACGGATTTAGTCTTTCACCCCTACTGTTCAATCTGTACATCAAAGATCTCAATGATGGAAATAAAAGAAAATTCAAGGTGAAAGGATATCAGTGATACGATACACTGATGACATTGCTATCCTGAGTGAAAGTGAAGCAGACTTATGTGATCTGCTGAATGGAATGAACAATCTAATGAGAACAGACTATGGATTGAGGGTTAATCGAAGAAAGACTACAGTAATGAGAAGTAACAGAAATGAGAACAGTGAGAAACTTAACATCAAGATTGATGGTCACAAAGTAGATGAAGTTGAGGAATTCTACTACCTGAGCATCAAAGTAAACAATGTCGGGCAGGGCAAGGAGTACATCAAAAGCCAACTAGCATTGACATAAAGGGAATTCCTGGCAAAGACGAGTCTACTAGTATAAAACATAGACTTTAATTTGAGGAAGAAGTTTCTGAGAAACAATGTTTGGAGCACAGCACCATAAGGTAGTGAAACATGGACTATGGGAAAACAAGGAAAGAAATCAATCGAAGTATTTGAGATGTGGTGCTACAGATTATGTTAAAAATTAGGTTGACTGATAAGGTAAGGAATGAGGAGGTTCTGTGCAGAACCAGGGAGGAAAGAAATATGTGGAAAAGACAACAAGGAGAAGGGACAGGATGATAGGACATCTGTTATGACATTAGGGAATGACTTCCACAATACTAGAGGGAGCTGTAGAGGGCACAAGCTATAGAGGAAGACAGATACTGGAATGCATCCAGCAAATAATTGAGGACATAGGTTGCAAGTGCTACTCTGAGATGAAGAGGTTGGCACGTAAGAGGAATTTGTGGCGGGCTGCTTCAAACCAGTCAGAAGATGGATGAAAAAAAAAAAGTTACTAAAGAGAAGTAAAGGTGGAAAATTTGCAATTGGTTATCCCAGTGCCTTTGTAGCTGAGTTAAGTTAAAGAAATGAGAATAGACTAACATTGCTTGTATCTCCATTTCAGACGACAGAGAAACACTTAGAACAATCACGTAGTTAACTCAGTCAAAGATACATTGCTACCTAGCCAGACTATTCTCATAATCACAATAAAATGAACACCATAAATTAATATTAACAATATTTATGGCAATGGGGAAGTGTTTATAACAAGCAACAGAGATAAAAATGTTGTGAGCTGCCACACACAAATTTAAAAACATAATTTTCATCTTAAGTTTTTGGAACTTCTCAAAAATATTGTTTACAGCTATATTGTTGAATTTGTGCATTGAAACTCTGGTCCAAAAAACTGAAATATAGTTCAAGGGAAAATTAAATAGGTCTCACCTTTATATTATCCACCACCTGGGCTTCTACTTTACTCCTTTCAGCAGTGTTATTGTACAACAAAAGAATATTGCGCAAA
Organism: Schistocerca americana; assembly: GCF_021461395.2. Classification (NCBI taxonomy): domain Eukaryota; kingdom Metazoa; phylum Arthropoda; class Insecta; order Orthoptera; family Acrididae; genus Schistocerca; species Schistocerca americana. The sequence continues at coordinate 959,013,065 of NC_060121.1, read as the reverse complement.
TATGAAAACACCTGCGGTTTACGGAGTGGATCCCATAGGTAACACTGCAGAATCTTGTCGTATTCATGTCTTTGTTCATACAATAGCTCACACACACGGTAGCTGACAATACAATAAATTATGTTAGTCATCAAACTGACATCACAGGCACTTCAGAAATTATGTATGTCTACTTAAATCAAGTCAGAAAAAAAGATTTTTCACAAGGAGAAAATTAAGTGGCACCTGTTAAACTATATACTCCAGTTCATTAAGAAAAGGTGATGTCTATGAGCTGAAGAAAGAATGTACAACAGCTACCTGAGCAAGTAACTGACACAGTGACGCTTAAATGGACATGCAGAATGGCATAAAAGTGATAGATATACTTGTTCTTGAATGAGTAATTAAAAGCATAAGCCACCTGCATAATGAAAATACAAAACAATAAATACTATGATATAACACAAACAAAACAACATGCTCAGGAATGAAAACAAACATGAATTCAACGACCTCTGCCACGCTATTTGAATTATGTCTGTTAGTATATCTGGTTTCTGTTTAGTTAAAGATAGAACTCTGTGTGGTAAACTGACATTGCTACTGCCTTTTACTCTTACGTCATTGATTCAAAATACTTAAATATTAATGCAAATTCCTGTTGTTGATGCTAATCAGCATGCTTTGGTTACTGCTGTCTAGTCATCAACTTCAATATATTTTTGTTACTTCCTAACACATCTCCACATTAACTGTCATACATCACAACCACCATATTCCTATTCCAAGATTTCAAGATTTTTAAGTTTCTGTTTCACTTCTTACTTGCTCCTATTTTGATTATTGTTTGTCCACCATTAATGGTTATGCAAATGGAATTATGTCTAATCAAATGCAGAGACAAATGTCAATAATTATAAAATATTGTAATTTTTAAACAAATTTATTCAGTTTTTATATTTATGAAACAGTTAGTCAACTGCTTGCAATGTCACAACATTATGCACACAATGATTTAGTGGAATAATGAGGTAAACATTTCTACGTTATATGCATTTCTGTTAAGTACAAGCAGAAGGAAAAATTAAGATAATCTCTATTGCACTCTCCCATTAGATGATATTAATAACTGTTAATGTGGTATCCACAATTAGTAAAGGCAAGACTGAACTCAAAAGTTGATATGATCACTGTAGTGCTCCTGTTACCCATGTCCCAACTGTTATACAGTATACACTTGACTTCCTCTGACCTTTGAACTAATTTAATACCCAACTGCAGGGTGTACTACAGTTTAATACACACTCCAAGCCATTGTGCAACTTGACATTTTACAATTTCTAGGACTGACAGAAATGGATCCCAGACTACTACTATGTATCACTTCTTGTAACATTCAAAATTCATGTCCTGCTGCTGGATCCTCATGTGAGGAAAGTAGAAGTCATAGTGTGTGAATAAAGAGAATAGGAAAAATTTCATAGTCCAGAGTAGCTGCCTGAAGTGAATAACTTGCTGACACAAATTGCAGTGAACTTATTTGGACAACATCCAGTGCTGCTTGGGTCTGACACTTTGTATCAATATGCAACCCATTATTTTCTAATAATTGACCCCCACAGAGATAATCGGCCAACAATGCACTATGGCAGTTCTAAAGGACACTAAAGAGACTTTCGGAAATTATGTTTGTTTCCCTTTCTTTGGCAGCAGTGATGTTGAGTGCTCCCGTTGCTTGCTCGGCTGCTTAAAACTCAGTCACAACAATTAATACAGCATGCATCCATGGTGATCAGATGTTCAAAAAAGGTCATCACACTGGCCAAGCCATAACCTTTTTATGTTGTTATTCTTGTGGTGTGATTTTTGTTCAGGCATGAGAAACTACTAACTCTATCACATCTAGAAGCTTGCAAATGACCACTGTATTTGCTTTTGAGTTACTAGTTCCTCATTAGGATATGAATTAATGCTTTTCTCCTCATCATCCAATAACTTTGCCACACTGGAAATCACTATTCCATTAAGCCACAGAGTAATAATTGGGGATGCTGTTTTCATACAAGTCATCCAGCTCACCAAGCATTTCATTAAGTGTTTTTCTTTTCAAGAATGGGAAAGGAATCTATGCTCAAACCTCCATCATTTCAAGAGGGTGCACCATCTTTGAGTTTGTACTCTAGTGGAGTTCTGCATTTGATAATAAAAAGCTATCATCACCTGTTGTATAATTACAGTCCTAACAGAAGATGATATTTTCTTCATAAACCGCAGTAATCAAATGCCTGGCACAGCTTGCTACACAGTCAGTTCGTACATTTGAAAATATTATGAAGTGACAACTGAGCTATTTATTTTATGTAAAAAATGAAATAAAACACTGCCATCTTGATAAGTCACTATTCACCCATAGATGTGAAACTCAGTGTCATTGAGGCACTTGAAATATGCAGACAGTTCTGAAAAGTCACAAAATATTCAGTATTCAGACCCAACAAGACTATAGAAAATTGTTCTCCCCTCAGATTTAGTTATAAGTTGGCACAGTGGATAGGCCTTGAAAAACTGAACACAGATCAATCGAGAAAACAGGAAGAAGTTGTGTGGAACTATGAAAAAAATAAGCAAAATATAAAAACTGAGTAGTCCATGTGCAAGATATGCAACATCAAGGATAATGTAAGCTCAGGAGCGCCGTGGTCCCGTGGTTAGCGTGAGCAGCTGCGGAACGAGGGGTTCTTGGTTCGAGTCACCCTCGAATGGAAATTTTAATTTTTTATTTTCAGACAATTATCAAAGTTCAGGCACTCACACATAATCAACTTCGCTCTCCAAAATTCCAGGACATGTTCAGATTTGCTTGGACATATGTAGGATTTAACGGTCTAGACACGGAAAAATTTGAAAAAGTTAAAAACATGTTTTGACAGAGCACAGGGAAAACTGTGCGACTGTGAAACTGTTGCATTCATTTGTTGCAGTTTATGTGACAAACTCTTATGCTTTCATCACTTTTTTGGGAGTGATCATCACATCCACAAGAAACCCTAAATCGGAAAAGGTAGAAGAATCTTTTTACCCATTTGCCAAGTGTACAAGTTAGGTGGGTCGACGACATATTCCTGTCATGTGACGCACATGCCGTCACCAGTTTCGTGTAGAATATATCAGACTTGTTTTCCTGTGGGGGAATCGGTTGACCTATGACCTTGCGATCAAATGTTTTCGGTTCCCATTGGAGTGGCACGTCCTTTCGTCTACAAATCGCACGGTTTTGCGGTGCGGTCGCAACACACAGACACTAAACTTACTACAGTGAACAGAGACGTCAATGAACGAACGGACAGATCATAACTTTGCAAAAATAAAGTAAGTAAACTTTTCACTCGAGGGGAGACTTGAACCAAGGACCTCTGGTTCCGCAGCTGCTCACGCTAACCACGGGACCACAGCGCGCCTGCGCTCACATCATCCTTGATGATGACTATGTTGCCCATGGATTACTCAGTTTGTATATTTTGCTTATTTTTTCTTAGGTCCACACAACTTCTTCCTGTTTTCTCGATTGATTTGTGTTCAGTTTTTCAAGGCCTATCCAATGTTCCAAATTATAACTAAATCTGAGGGAGGTGCGATGGGGAGGTTCCCTTGTCAGTACTAAACATGGAGTGTCTTCTTATGTGGCAGCACAACAGGAACCATTTAGATGTACACAAATAATCCCCTGAAAAGATTGATGCAGTAGCAATATGTGTGAAATCTACACTACATTAAGAATTTTTAATATTCTGTACAGCACCATGAAACTCATTTGGAAAAGAACAGTGACTTTTAGAACTTTTACAAACAATAGCTTCAATACTCAGATTTTTTTCCATACATGACAACTGCTACAAGCTGCATTTTCTCTGGTGTTTCAGTAGATATCTGCAATTATGTTTTTGAAATATGTAGACGGAGTAATCCAAATAAATACTGCCCAGTGTCAAAAGAAAATTTCAGTTTGTTTCTCATCACAAACAAAATATTTTTAAAAGAGAAACTTTATATGGTCATTCAACAGGTTGGTTCCAAAGTAGTTTAGTGGGATATTCAGTTCTATAATACAGTATGTCTCAACAGGAGTAGCAAAATAAGAAGAACAATCAGTAGACCAGCAGTGCCTCAGTAGAGCAACTGGCCAGTCATAGTGGAAAGATGGCACGGCACATCCTGGGACACAAAATATGACAAGGAAGGCAATATGACAGGAAGTTTCAAATCGGCACACACTACACTGCAGAATGAAAAATAATTCTGGAAAACATTCACCAGACTGCAGCTAAGCCATGTCTTGTGATACTCTTTCTTCCAGAAGTACTAGTCCTGCAAGGTATGCAGGACAACTTCTGTGAAGTTTTGGAATGTGGGAGAGAGGTATTGGTGGAAGTTTAGCTGTGAAGGTGGATCTTAAATTGTTCTTGGATATCTGTCAGTAGAGCACTTGCCTGAGAAAGGCAAAGGTTCCAAGTTTGAGTCCTGGTCTAGCTTCTAGTTGCAAGAAAGACATGGCAAATAACTATTTACCCAGCTTTTGGCATGTTTTGTTGTTATCAACTGCATTACAGACACATTAGGAGCAAGCCATACAGCCACAGTGCTAACACAGGTAGGACAATATAACTTCCACGAGTTTTTTGCAGAGTGTCCTAGAGTTTCCTTTGCCACATCACTAATATGATAGGATTTACTGGATTTTACTAAGTCCTGAGATCAACAAAAAAACCAGTTCCACTACCTTCTGGCACAGATAATATCTGTTATGATTTGTTCATCATGCCATTTTTGTTCTAGTTGCTCCGACTTCAGGGCTGGCCTGCACTGTGCTTTCTGTCTGCTACCACCATGTTTTGCTATCATTGTTAAGACAAACTGATAAATATCACATTCAACTATTTTTGGTTCCAATCTATTGAATGGGCTCATAAAATTCCATTTTAAGAAACATTTTTATACCAAGAAACAAACTTAAGTATTCCTTTGACAATGGGCATTAATTGTTCGGCATAACTTAGTCCACACTAATCACAATATGAAATAAGAATTGAACCTGGAACATTTCATGTAACGTCTAGTCATCCAAAGTTCATCTGTATATACTGCCAGCAAAAGTCACATCTCCCTTGGCTCTCACCTATTTTGTTACTATATTTGTACCTAAATACAATATTGGTTACCTATTCCATATGTAGGAAAGTTTTTCCATTTATTTGGAAAAAGTAATGTTTTTTTGCACAATACTAAAGAAGTGGTTCAAACAAACATATTAGAAAGCACTAAAAAAGCATAGACAGTTTTATCACAGATTTAAGTGAATTCAAAGCCTTATTAACAATCAAAAGCTGAATGAAGCCTAATGAGCATAAGGAGAGCAATGCAAGAAACGGTCAATGAATTCAAAAGAAGAACATTTTGCCAACCAATCTGATGAAAAATCCTATGTAGTTATGTCTTCATAAAGTCAGTACATCAATCAAAATAATCTACTCTGCTGCTCAGTGATCATACTGATGCTGAAACAGAAGATAGCAGAGAAGTTCAAAGTACGTATTATATCAGCCAAGAACTATACTGTCTTCCAGGCAGGTGTTGTAGGTTGCCAGCTCTCCGGGAGGATGTGATTAACAGTTCACATCAACATAACTCACCAATCTGTTTACAAGCCTAGCCTTGCACAGCTCAGGCCATTTATGTCATAGTTTCAACACCTCCTCCATGGCGTCCAGCACTATCAGCCTCACTGATAGGCAGCGTTACTATCATGGTAGAGTGCTGCAATCTGGACACTACTTTGTTATGCCACGTCTCATGCCCACCCAATGCCACTCCGATATCCCTCCGCTGGAGAGTATTTAGGCCACCATGCTGTGGCCAGTACACCCTCTGGGTGTCATGTTGGTCACACCAGCAACCCAGCGATCGGAGTCATCACCCTTGCTGTGAGCACCTGTTGCCAGCAATATGCAGGACCACAGTCCGCTGCTCCCAGGTGCCACGTCTTGCTGCGTGTCATCCCACCAGTGGCTGCCACTGTCAAGCCATCACCATCTCCATCCACCGAGGCCTGAAGTTCCTGAAGCATTGCCATCTAGCTACATCCCCGACATCCACCATCACCCAACATCTGCCAACGCCCCATGTCCCAGAAGCATCATCATCCCACCAACAGTTACTGTCATCAAGCCATTGCCTCCAACACCTACTGATGCTCTATGTCCTTCAAGCCCTTCATCCTTAAGCACCATCAATCATCCTCAGCCCCTTCTGTTCTGCCACTCAGTATGACTTGTGGAGTTTACTGTGTATGCACAACCCAGGCAACATTGAAGAATGACATATCTGTCTGTATTTATGGTTAGTGAATCTGACTTTTACTGATAATAAGCAGTTATTGTGGCACTCCTGCATTTCGTTGGTAATCTGCAGTACACATTGGTCACTGACACAAAATATTGAATTATGTCTTCCGAAACTATTTCACTGTAGATCATAATATGGTTCATTCTTTCAGTCACCGCATGGACACTGAAATGAAACATTAAAGTTCGACATCGTGGATCAGAAAAGCAACTAAAATTTTTCAGTTGAGGAAATGCAAATGGATTGGCTGATGTACTTGGACCATTTTATGTAGATTATTAAAAGAACTTACTCCCCTTCTAAAAGTAGTTTATACTCGGTAGGTCACTGGAAAAGTAAAAGGATCCAACTGCGTGGAGGGAGATGCAGGTGATTTTGTTTTTTTAGATGGAATGTCTGGCAGATGTACATTATTGTATTATTTGAAACATGAATTGGTTAATCAATGTGTGTTCTCTCTCAGCAGATAAACAGAGGAATCTGCAACAATGGGCAATTTTGGGGGGGGGAAGTGGGGGAGGGAAGAGAATGTCCTCGTGTGTTAGTATAGTCAATTACTAGATTTGTCCCACACTGTTACCCATAATTAAAAACTTATTTATGAATAAATGTTAATGCTAAGACTTACTATCCACATGTATATGCCACTTCAAAAATTCTCTCGAGACTCTCTGTATTATATACAATTTAAAATGTGTAGCCTATGCCTTTGTCCTCATCCAACTCTTCCCCCCCCCCCCCCCACCTCTCTCTCTCTCTCTCTCTCTCTCTCTCTCTCTCTGTGTGTGTGTGTGTGTGTGTGTGTGTGTGTGTGTGTGTGTGTGTGTGTGTGTGTGAGCGCACGCGTATCAATGTTTTCATGTTGTATTTTACATGTATGTGTACTGTGATACACTATTTATATTAAACATATAGAGCCTAGGTGCTAATTTAGGGCATACTCATCTCCACTCCAAATTTCACCCAAATCCATTCAGCCATTTCAGCGTAAAGTAGTGCAGTTTGCACTGTGTTTATTGTGATAAAAAAGGCAATAAAGAAAGAACTCACAAAGGCAACTATGGCTAAAAAAGTATCTAAATAACAGAGGTACTTTACCGCGAGATATGCAAAATGATGGCAATGTTTTGTTTGAAAATTCCACAAGAACGTCACAGCAAGATTTTGAATTTTTGGTTATGAAACAGAAACATGTATCTCTACGGAAGATACTGTTACACGAAATGCAATTTCTGTAGAGATGCAAGTGGCAATAACATTCCATTACCTGCATCTGGCAATTCATATACTAGTTTGAGCTATTTGTTTCGCGTCTCAAAATAAAGCATTTCAGTGGTTATTTCTGAAACTGCAAAGCACGTAAGGGGTAGTCTTAGTGATTATGTGAAGTTTAGTTAGCATTCATAAGTTTTTTATTTTATACAGATATTGTTTGCACAGTTAAAACACAGAATGAGACTGGTCCTGAAGATTCGAGGGTTTGGCAGTTGGCGTGTCAAAGGCGCCGTGATGCTGAGACGATCCATCTTGTTCCAAATTTTTCTGCATACAAGCAGTGCAGTTGAAGTTCATTTATTGAAATGAAAAATAGACTTGAAAATGTCAGAATTTGTAACTGATTTCTCTGATCAGTCAGTGTTAGATTCATGGCACTAAATCCACGTTCACATTCAGTGGTAAATGTAGATATAATTTCAATTGCTTTCACAAGTTCTTTTCACAGAAGTTGGCGTGTATTGAGGATTTTCTTTATAAAATCTTTTGACTAGTGAAGCACATGTGCTTTCACTTAATTTAAAATCTACCTTCTTACATAAGTGAGGAATTGACATGTCACCATAAAACACAAGTTCATATCCGTCTCACGGCTATGCTTCTGAATTTAAAATGGCTGCAAATGAAAAGAAATACAAGTCTTCAAAGCAGTTTTTTTATATTGTCTAGCAAAGACTGGAAACAGTTCTTCCTAAATATCTTAAATTTATTACATTCATCACAAGAAGATTCTTTAATTAATACTTCTTTGAATGTGTGCTTTTCCTCCAACTCTTTTACAATTATCCTCATTTGCACTTTGCATGATCACAAATTTTATCATTTAGTTCTTTTGTATTATCAGCAGAAACACCAACTAAAACTGCATTTTCTATATGCACACATTCCATGCTTTCCACCGTAAGCTCACAAACTTCAGAACACACTGTGAATATTGCAAAGTTTTAGTCATTTACAGATAGCCACACAGCTTAATCTTTTGTTAGTTTTGAAAATGCGATAATGCTACACAATTTCCTATTACAATTTCAAGCCTACTGTTACTCCCATCCCTACCTTCGCAATTCTCACAGTTTTCAGTCCCCAAAGATTCACTATTTCTTTCTGTTGGCATCATCATCATCTTGTTTCTCAAATCCACCGCCTGTTTTATCTCCTTTAGCACCACTGTTAGTATATGTTTGCACATATACCTAGTAATGCACTGTTCTTAAGGAATGGTGAAATTTTGCTTTGCTAGAAAGCCATGCTGAAATTCCATAGTTCTTACAGGTTGAAATTCCATAGTTCTCACAGGCCTGCACGCACTCAGCTCACTAACAATGCTACTGAAGCGGGAACTTGCGGAGATCGCCGTATCTTTTGTGGATGCGAGAGAACAACCGAACAGCACCAGTTAATTTCGCATTCGTGATACTGGGGAAGCTGTGTTAAGCTTGACCCATGTGGTCCACGACTAGCAAGGCCAGACTGCTGAATCCCATCTGCTGGGTATTCTTGCTCAGTTTGGACTGCTTTGTGCTTCTGTCCAGTACACATTCGTCCATGCTGCACTGTTGCCAAAATCTGGTCTAATTTAAATGTGGCTGCAGGTACCGCGGTTGCTCGCCTTGTGCCGGGACCCGTGGGTGAATTTCAGCTCTGCTGCTCAGGCACCTCTGTGGTACGGCTGCCACACTACTTGTCTTGCAAGCACGCACGTAATGAATGGTGGACCTTACATGAAATCAACAATGACAGCATGAAAATAACAATTCAGTTTGAAATGATTTGAGGTGCTTAAGGACATTAGGCTTTTTCCAAAATTAGTGAGCAAACATGTTAACAGTAATAATGTGTCGATATTTTCTGTTTACGGGTCCACAAATTTAAATTAAATGTTGGGAAGTTATATGTACGAGTGGAAAATAAACATCCTTGGATCGGATAGGTAATTTCAAATCAGAAAGGGGGAGGGGGGATGGAAATCACCCCCCCCCCCCCCTCAGCCCTCTCTCCAAATTGCACACTAATCTGCACATAAAAAAAGCCTTACCATGTTGACTGCACGGATTACCACATGGCATAAAGACTATTTAAAAATTGATCAAAATGATCAAAGAGTATCTCAGATCAGCAAAGGGCAAACAGGGCTCACTAACAATGTCGGGAATATACCACATACCCTGAACTTAAGACTTTCCTACATGTTGAAATGATTGTATGATCTATCATCAAACACAGACAGTAATGCAGGTTGGGATGGGTGGAGAAATTGGACATGATAGAGCACACACTGTAAGACACCGACCACATAATAGAATTTGCCGACATGGAAGTTCTTGCTGTGGAGAAGAGCTACCGAGCACATGTGTTCAGCGAAGCTACAGATATCCACAAACATGGTAACAGCTTTAACAAGAAAGAGGAAAGAACCAAGACGAATGGATCCTGATTCCAGTGCTGCAGCAAACAATCGTTGCAGGTAACAAGGCGAGCACCACTACGATAACAACCAGTGAAATGCCCCTCAGACATTGGTGCAACAGGTACATATAATCTGCCGCTGTGAGTTCGACTCCTGTCCGCCACCAGCAATGGAGAGGGAAGCTTTGAGAAGCCAGCCACTTGTGGTGGTGAAACATCAGAAAAATCATCAAACATTGGCAAAAGAACCCGAGAATAAGCCAATAGGCAGTTTGTCATATTTAAACTCCAGTGGAAGACACTAGGATCATGGAGGGGTTACCCACAAAAATTCTGAGAGTGTACGTTCCAAGAAGTCTGGAAACATATTTCCTCCCACGTCTCTAAAAATGATTAGAATTCAAAAGTCACAAAAATATAGAGATCATACAGAGATTTACTGTTGGCTGGCTGCCCTTCCCAGTACCATTTATGGACACAATGGGGACGAGGGGAAATGATAGTGGCACTGGAAATACTTTTCATCACATTGCACAGTTTAGACGTAGATGAATATTTTTCCAAGTGTGTTACATGAGACGGCTATACTGTTATCACTGTTAATAATGCCATTCAGTATAACTTTTGTATTTATTTTTTAATTTCTTTATTTTTACATATTTGGTATTATTTGCGAGGGCTGTTCAAAAAGCAGCTGCACTGATCTAATTTGCTGATTCATTATGAATGTAGATTAATGTAAGATATGAACTGATAAAGACAGTACATTAAAAATCATATAATTTAACAGCATTCTTTTTAGGAAAAGGACAATGGTAAATTTGGCATGGAATATAAACAACAGAAGCAGTAAAAGTTACACCTCATCTTGTACTTTTGATAACAAGCTGTCAACAGGAACATAAAAAAGATCTCAATCTTGTTAATGTGACTGTTGAGCACTCAATGCCTCTGCTAAACTGTGAGTCATTACCTTTACTTTTTCCATTGCTTTTAGGAAATTGAAGACAATACATTCAGTGAGTGACGTATGTTGGTGAATTGCCAGAATGAATCTTTCACTCTGCAGCACAATGTGCACTGATTTGGGACTTCTTGGCAGATTAAAACTTTGTGTAGCACCAGGATTTGAATCTGGAGCGTATCTGTGGACGGTGAATGTCCGGATTAATGTGATGGTCCGGCATACAGTTTTAATCTGCCAGGAAACTGGGTACATGGGTGATGTGGATAAGCAGTTAGGGATGCCTGTGAACAACGGCACAATACTTACAAGTATGCTTTGTGAGCAAGAGTGAGAAGGCGGTCTTGGTCGTAATGTTGCAGACCGCCAGCTCTTATTAGCTCCAGCAGGGCCTGTTGGCGCTCCTCATGGTGGCCTGTGCTTGGTGAGCCACTGCCTTCAGTCAGGAACTCAACCACCTGTTCAAAGAGCTGCCGCTCCACGTGCAGCAGACCACACCACGGCCGGGCCAGCTGACGTGCCAGGAATGTGAACAGAGAACCGACCTGGCTTGGCTGCAACCCAATCAGTCCTGTTATTAAAATGTAATTTTAATGGCTATCCAAATTTTAAATATTGCATGTACATAAGTCAGGTAGTGACTCTGGAAAAAAAAAAAACTATCCAAACTGAAAAATATTAAAAATTCCCCACTTTAATGCGTGCTGGACAAGGACTTGGACCCTTACACCAGTCTTTAGCAGATAGTGTTTGCCAAATGTACTGCTCACAGAGACTAAAGGCATTTGATCCTTAACAACAACAGTATACCTGTTCTTTCTGAACTGCTGGTCCCACTGCATTGTGGGAGAGGCTTTGAATAAATGTAGAGAAGCTGGTGGTAGATGCTCAAGTAGCATAACTGAAGATATATTGGTCACAAAAAGCAGGTATCAGGATTTTAGTCCTTGTCTGGCACATTTTTCTGGGTTTGTATCCCAGTTAATACTGTCATTTTCTTTCCACTATATTTTGAGACCTTCCCCAGTTGCCTCTGCTAGAAATTGAGTGCACACTTCATTGGTATGAGGGGCATTTGGAAAGTCCGTGCAAAAAATAAAAACTACTAATGTGTTTGGGGCAAACCTTTTTTATTTTTTGACAGTCTCCTTTTAGACTTATACACTTCGTCCAACACTGTTCTAATTTTTTGATCTCTTCCGAATAATAGGAATTGTCCAAGTCTGCAAAATAGCTATTAGTTGCTGCAATCCCCTCTTTGTTTGAATAAAATCTTTGTCCCGCCATCCATTTCTTCAAATTGGGGAACAAATAGTAGTCCAAGGGAGCCAAGTCTGGAGAATAGGGGGATGTGAAACGAGTTGGAATCCTACTTCCATTAATTTTGCGACCACAACTGTTGATGTGTGTGCTGGTGCATTGTTGTGATAGAAAAGGACTTTTTCGCGTCCAATCGCTGGCGTTTTTCTTGTAGCTCGGTTTTCAAACGGTCCAATTACGATGAATAATATGCACCTGTAATAGTTTTACCCTTTCCTAGATAGTCGATGAGGATTATCCCTTGCGCATCCCAAAAGACAGTCGCCATAACCTTTCCGGTCTAAGGACTGGTCTTCGCCTGTTTTGGTGCAGATTCGTCCTTGGTAACTCATTGTTTAGATTGTGTTTTGGCCTCAGGAGTATAGTAATGCATGCATGTTTCATCCACAGTGACAAAACGACGCTTAAAGTACTGTGGATCCTTCCTGAACAGCTGCAAACCATCCTTGCAACACTTCACATGATTCCGTTTTTGGTCAAGCGTGAGCAATCACTGAACCCATCTTGTGGATAGCTTTCTCATGTCCAAATGTTTATGCAAAATATAATGTACCCGTTCATTCGAGATGCCCGCAGCACTAGCGATCTCATGCACCTTAACTCTTCTGTCATCCAGCACCATATCATGGATTTTATCAATGATTTCTGGAGTCATAACATCCACAGGGCATCCAGAACATTCAGCATCACTTGTGCCCATATGACCACTCCGAAAATTTTGAAACCACTTATAAACTATTCTAATCGAAGGTGCAGAGTCACCGTAAGTTTATCAAGCTTCTCTTTAGTCTCCCAAGGAGTTTTGCCTTTCATAAAGTAATGTTTAATCACCAAACAAAATTCTTCTTCATCCATTTTTGACAATCACTCGACTTCCCTGATTCACGCAAATGCCAAACACAAAGAAATAGACCAATATGGCTGAAACTTTGTGTGTCATCTTTCCAAAGATGCTACTATCTAAAAATGACCTTGATACGCGTCAGTGGTGCCATCTCTCGGACTTTGCACGGACTTTTCAAACGCCCTTCGTAACTGTTTGAGCTCCAACTGAACTGCAAAAACAGACATGCTGTATGCCACTCTAGCAATTGCAGCCTCACACCTTCAAAGAATGAAGCAGTTCCAAGCCTGACAATTTGAGGAGAGACACCATCTTATCTGTGTTGTGTCCCAGCTGCAAACTCAGAAATAATCTATTTCACCAATAAAGCATGAAGGATTATCATTTCACTCGAGGGGAGGAGATAATTTGTAACATATATGCTCTTCACAGCTACACTGCTACTGTGAAAGTTGACATTTATTACGAGGTGCCAGGATGAACATATTATATCTACATTCACAAAAACAGAGTATGACATCAATATTTTGGCAATGAACAGTATAAAAAGTTATATCAGCCTGGTGCTAGAATTGGAACTGCACAACAGATAAGATCATGTGTCTCCTCCACTCACCATACTTGGAATGTGACAACATTAGACCAATTTATTCATTGTCAGTCAAACAAATGCCAGTAATTCATGCAGTGTGTCCTATTCACAACTTGCTTAGAGTCCAGAAAATGAGCATGTCACACCTGACAAGGACAAATAGTGAAGTTTTAAAAATATCATGCAAGAAAAATAACAATGTGCTCAGCTCCAAAACCCAAAATCTTCCTAATCATCACTTTCACTAAGAAAGCCAGAAAGATCATTGATTTAACTTGACACATATAATAAACGCGATGTATAAGTTACAAATATTAGAAGATTTCTCGTTCCACATTCTTCATTGTCACACAAACTCTTCAAGGAATGCCACAGTGAAAGGCAAAGATTACACTGTATGTCACTATCATTCCATTTTACCATCCCCTCTCTCTGTTCTATTCTTCTCATGAAAGGTGTACTGGAAAAACAATGGTTTAGGCACTTATGACATTACAATACCACCACCACCAAGAACAACTGTTAGATAGCTACTGCGTAAGTTCTAATTTCTCTTACTTTACCCCCTTTTTCATTTTGTGGGACTTGTAAGTGGGAGAAAATAATGCGTCATTAGTCTCTTATCATAAGGCATGATCTTCAAAGTATTAAAATGAATTCATTATGAATTTTCTCTGTGTCCTCTACTTTTATTACCCCGTAAAGGTCCCAGAATGATGAGCAGTGCTCAAGTACAGTACAATGGATGAATTTTAAGCTAATTCTTTGGGATTTTCTGGACAAAGTTAATCTGGCATTTGCTTTTCTGGCATAATTTTCATGGAGTTGTTTCACATTAAAACGATTCAGACACATACATCTCAACTTTTGCAGTAGAGGCTGGTTACAGTACTTCATCAACAACAGTTCGACATGCAAATCGCCGAAGTGGCGTCAAATCTAAAGACTTGCAACTGGCAAATGGTCTACCCGACGGGAGGTCCTAGTCACATGACATTTCATCAACAACAGTGTAATGGAAATAATAACTGGTCCTTATGCATATTTATGAGCAATATTACATATGTGTATGGTGCGGGTTAGCTGTTAGAATCTGCAACAAGTTATGTTCATTTGAAAGTATTCCTACAATTTTATAAAATTTAGTAGTGTTTTGACACCCTCCACAAAAACAGCATACTCCATGATGCCTCTTATAACTTCCAATTTTATTCACCAGCTCATTTAAGGTGCATTTACCCAGGGAAGTGATAGTTTTAACTAACTGATGCTGCCTTCCTTACTTTTGGTAGGCACTTTATTCAGTTCTGCAATGCAGTTCAGTGAGCAAAATATGAGCTTACCAAGTATCAAACCAGATTTGTGACTGGATTCAGACCCTTACTTGCAGACAGAACTCAACACATCACTCTTTAAGGCATAAATTGACACATGCAAAGTTAATTTTGGGAGCACCCTGAGGTATTGTTGGAGGCCCAGTGCTGTTGGGAATATATATAAATAATCTATCTAAAAACAAAGATGATGTAACTTACCAACCGAAAGCGTTGGCATGTTGATAGACACACAAAGAAACACAAACAAACATAAACACACACACAAAATTTAAGCTTTCGCAACCAACGGTTGCTTCATCAGGAAAGAGGGAAGGAGAGGGAAAGACGAAAGGATATGGGATTTAAGGGAGGGGGTAAGGAGTCATTCCAATCCCGGGAGCGGAAACACTTACCTTAGGGGGAAAAATGGACAGGTATACACTTGCACACACACACATATCCATCCGCACATATACAGACACAAGCAGACATTTGTAAAGGCAAGATGGATGTGTGTGTGTGTGTGGGGGGGGGGGGGGGGCACAAGTGTACACCCGTCATTTTTCCCCCCTAAGGTAAGTCTTTCCACTCCCAGGATTGGAATGACTCCATACCCTCTCCCTTAAAACCCACATCCTTTCGTCTTTCCCTCTCCTTCCCTCTTTCCTGATGAAGTAACCGTTGGTTGCAAAAGCTTGAATTTTGTGTGTGTGTTTGTATTTGTTTGTGTGTCTATCAACATGCCAACGCTTTCGTTTGGTAAGTTACATCATCTTTGTTTTTAGATATATTTTTCCAACGTGGAATGTTTCCTTCTATTATATTTATATAAATAATCTAGTAGATAAAATTAGAAGCTCCATGAGGTCTTTCACAGACAATGTTGTTGTTTACAGCAAGGCTGCAACACAACAAAGACTGTGCTAAAATATAGGAAGAACTGCAAAGGATGGATAATTAGTGTCATTGACCATGAAAATGAAAACATAATGTACTGCACATAAACAGGTAAATAATTTGATTATGATTTGATTACATTGTTGGCAACAAATCATTGGAAAGACTAGCAATCACAAACTATCTAGGCATAGTTGTATGGAGCGGCCTAAAGTGGAATGAGCATATAAAACTAGCTGGAGGAAATGCAGATGCCAATCAGTCACTGGAAGAATATTCAAGAACTGCAAATTACCCAGCAAAACAGTGGCTTTCAAAACATTTATGTGACTGATTCTTCAGTGTGCTCTTCAGTCCAGGTCCCTTTATCAGGTTGCATTAATAGAAGAGACAGAAAAGTTTCAATGAGTAGTGGGATGTTTCATTATGGGTTCATTTAATAAGAACAACAGCATAATGGAAACACTCAACAAACTCTAGTGGCTGAGGCTACAGGAGAAATTTTGTAGATAACTAATAGATCTACTATTGAAATTGTATGAGCAAGTTCCACATATATCTCATAAAATGACCAAAATGAGAAAAATGGAGCAATTTGAGCTCCTATGGAGATCTATCTGCTGTGTCGTATGCATGCACAAAACACAGCCAGGGCAAAAGCACCACAGGCGCAAAGATGCAAACTGCTGACAGTGCAACACAGACTTTCCACTTGCCACTTGCGCAAGTTCCACCAGTGCCACGGGCGGCGTTGAGGATGAAGATATCGGCTTCACCTCGGCCAACTGCTGGTCGAGTACAATCCACCAACGACTGGACGACAATGGATAGAAGCCTACTTGCAAGGTAGAAGAGCTGCTCTCACCTACTTGGTTAGAGATCATTGTCCAGGGCTGACTTAGACAGGGAACACCATTTAGTGAACTCTTAGAAGTGAACAGACAGTTGTTGCAAATTGCATTTGCTGTGGACTGTGAAGTTTACCTATGATTATTTGCACTTAGCCATAAAGGGCCTTTTTTTGTGTTTTATTACATGCAGCACTGTAGACTTCATTATTCGACAAGTCAATAAAATAAATAAGCTTTTTTAACTCATTAGTGTAACTTTATAACTAGTTCATTGGAGTGTTGTAGAACCTTTGTTCTCCTACACTGTTACCTGACCCTGGGGGACAGTTCTGTAATAGTGGCAGGGAGAAATTGTCTTAGCAGCCTACCGTAACAACAACAGCAACTCTACCTCCACAGCAGTAGCAGCGAGACCTTTACATAACACAAAACAGGCAACGAGGGTTTACAAATTTACCATTACTTGTTCTTCCAACACAAGATTTGCAAATGTAACAGAGATGCAGGAAATGAAAGGGTACTGTACCTCCCCCCTCCCCTCCCACCACATGGTGTGAGGTAGCTTGCACAGTCCAAATGTAGATGTATAATTTGTGTCTTTGGTTGACAAATAACAGTGAAGTTTGAAACTCCAGACATCTCTTACAACATTTACAACAGTAAGAACCAATTTTAAACTGTCCAGTAGATTTACTGTTTGCTTATTATGTTAATACACAGAGATACAGACATAAAGACAACTTGTGTACTGCTGTGAAAGATGCAAATAAGGAAAGTAACAATTGAATATTTTACATGGTGAATATGTTTTATTCTGATATGTATAACTTTTGTTCAAAATATTAAGAAAAGATAAATTACTACTCACTCTAAAGATGACACGTTGAGTTGCAGACAGGCACAATGAAAAACTGTTACATATTTAGCTTGTGACTAGCGATCTTGAAATTTCAAGCTTAAGTTTCCATTGTTTGATTTTGTTCAAAATATTAAATTATACATGCTAGGTGAGCCTCAAATGTAAAGGCTGTTTGACACAAAATATGATCAACTGCAGTGAACATCCTGTGCCTGTACAGTAGCATGCCCTCCCTTTTTAGGGTTCTGTACATCAGTCGATAAAAATGGAACCCTTATAGGATCACTTCGTTGTTTGTCTGTGTGCCTGATTGTTAACAACCCTTTTTCTCAGGATCGGGTAGATGTCCCACTTTGGAATTTATGTCACATACTAATGTCCACAGACCCTTGATGGTGCAAAAATTTAAGTTTCGTAGTCAATGCAATCAAAAGATACAGTCACTTATGTTACAAATTCTGATACTTGCAGACTCATTCATTAAAACTTATAGGGTACATTCCGTGACCTAGAATCGTGAAACGTGGCAGGAGCACGGTTTCACAGTACAAGTAAAAAAATAAATTTGAAAATTGTTAATTTATAATTATGTCACATGAAGAAACTTTTTTGTCAGTTGTTATCTGACTGTCTGTCCATCTGTTAAGATCACTTTTTCCCAGGAATGGATAGAGGTATCAAGTTGAAATTCATGTTGCATACTAAGGTCAGTTGTCCCTCAGCGATGTGAAAAATTTAAGCTTAGAAGTCAATGCAATTAAAAGATACAATCATTTATGTCACGTTTTGATACTCACACACTATATGGTACAACCTGTTGAACTAGAATCATGAAATTTGGCAAGAAGCACAGTACAAGCAAAGGGAAAAAAAATTGAAAATTGTTACACTCCCAGGATCAATATATTACCAGTTTTGATATTGCTAACAAGTAAAAATTATCGAGATTCTTGATTCTCGGTGTGGATGAACTATCTATACACATAATTAAATTTGTGCAGAATCCTCAGTGCAAGAGAGCTACTCGCACCTGACAAATGTTTTGTGTGTGCAACTGAAGTTATTTGTATTACCTGGTATTGTTACTTTCTTTCTGTGTGCCAGAGTGGCTGCAAAAATACAGTGGTCTGAATCCCCAATTCAAAGAGATGTAGTGTGAATGTAAATTACAACGAACTGAGTGACACTTGAGCACCTTCACCAATTGGAGAAGTAGATCAAAGTAAAGCAATTGCATCATGCATTTACAGAAAGTTTGACAACTGTGCAATGTGGGGAGAGCAGTGGCATGCCTAGCACACATGTACATCACACTGCTAAAATGGGTACAGGAAAAATTGCTGGACAATTATTAACATTCCAATGGTGTTTCCAAAAGGTGACCTAAACAAGAGTGTGCCTAACTGTTACCAATATATGAATTGTTTGTGCAAGTGCATGTTCAGTACTGAAAAGAGTTGAGATGCTCACAAAAAATAAGCAATGATACTTACACATTACATTACTGCTTTTTACAAGTCCAAACAGCGAACTAGCTTCAGGTGTCCCTCACTGTGATAAAAGCTAAAGTAGTTCACAGAAATACAATATTCTAGGAAAATGAAAAAGCTACATTATAGGAATAGAATGTGGTGTGAACTTTGTAAACTTTACCCAGCAAAGAACATGAGTAATACCTGAGGTGTACTGTAGAAGACATGCAAAACTGAGGCATGACATTCAGACACGAAAATCAGAGAAGTTGATAAGAGGAACTGCTTTCATTAAAAAAAAAAAAAAAAAAATTTACACTTGCACTAATCAGATGGTTTGGAATTTCAGGAGAGAAATTTATAGACCCTTTCCTCCTTGCAAACCAATCTCATATTCAGCAACTGTAACTTTCTCATTTCAGGAAAAAAGTTGCTTCTCAAAATTTTGAAGATGTGCAGTGTTGAATTTGGTACTTTGGAACTGTCTGAGAACATTTCCGTGGAGAAATTTAATGTGAAACTGTGATAAAAATGAGATGAAATGTATGTATGTAGTACGTAAATCCTAAAATCCACCTTTGATTTGCATTTTTGAGATCTTTTTTGTTTTTTAATAAAATAGCCTTTATTTTTTGAGATTCTACTTTGCACAATGTTGTCTGATAAATATATCAACAAGAACCCTGTTGCTCTTGGACGAAACTTACGCTATAAAGAGTTCGCATTTTTTCCCCCCACAATATAGCGATATCCAATTCAAAAACCACACTAAAAAAGAATGTAAGTAAGGTGGTGATAGCTGCTACAAGTGCAGTAAGGTTAACACTTTATCTTTCATTGTTTCTATAAATAATTAACTAACTCAAAATCTTAATTTCAAATGAGATCAGTGTTGACTCATTCCCAATTTATTAATGGAAGAAATAAAATGAAAAGATGATCACAATGATATCAGTTAATAGCTGTCCACTTACCGTGAAACCCTCGCCCTGCACCATTATAAGCAACAATATATCAACAAGCCGTTGCACTTGTCTCATCCCCACCTCAGACAGAAACTCTGGCTCTTCAAATGCTAGTGCAAGCACATTTAAAAACTCACGAGTATCAAAATGTAGAAGGACCCTGTGGATTAAAATACCACACATTACTAATAAGTATGAGTTGTATTGAAAACAGAGATGAATCCATTAAAGTACCAAAAAACATTGCCTTGAAAAGGTGCAATGAATTTGCAATTTACCTATCTCCATTAAACAGCAGAGAAAAATACATTTTAACATCTTTAGCTTTAATTACAATACCTACAAAATTTAATCACATTTCATTAACTACTTCCAGCCTTGAACATTAATAGCACATTGCCCCTACTGTTGTTCAGAAAATTAATTATTTATTAGAGCAGTAAACAGAATAATTGCATCCCTCTTGCATTGTGGTGACAGTACTTCTGAAACAGCAAAGTCTTCCAACTGCTGCTATGCTAAATATACTGCATGCAAATAGAAAGATGTGAAGAGAGCAGTGCAAGCGGAAACTGAGAGTCACTGTCTATCACTGCTGTGAGTGCCAAAGGCCTAGTTTGAAGCCAAATGATCTGATTTTACACTTGATTGTGGAGCAGTTAATGGATGAAAAGAACACATCACTATCAGATTATGTACCTACAATGATTTCAGTAAACCTACTGTATATAACAAAGTGAAACAAACTGATGGTAGTTTCATGTGGATTAAAAGAAGGTACACTAGTAAGAGATTTGCACAACAGAATAATAACTAATTCTCACTGAATGGTGAAGGTCTGTCTCCTCCGATATTAGCCATTTTCAGTTTCCGAGAACAACACTAAACACTTACGAAAATTACAGGAATGGCAGAGAGTGATATGACACTATACTGCTTGGGGAATTTTTCAATGTCATTCTCTGCAAGATCTGTGCATTGAGTGCGGTGTCAGTTTCAAAAATAAAGGGTCCCATACTTATGATAGTTCAGATTCCACATCACATCACAAACTATTCACCAACGAAAGGTTTTTCAGGTATTTTTCTAACAAGGAAGGGTACCCAACTGTTGTAACACACTTTTTGAATCTATATAGTACGTTGAACAGCCAATATCAAAATACACATACCATTCAAATTACAGCCGGCGAGCAAATGATTTTGATAACATTTAAATCATGGAAATAAACAATGTTATACACCCATGGTAGTTCAAATGCAGTAGACATGAAAGTCAATAGTTCATTGTCTAGATATAAACATATTTTACAGCGAGCACATCACAAGAAGAAAAGCTGAACCCAGCCATCTTTGGAATCTCCTCCTTCTAAATCACTCTCGAAACAGTATTTGGAAGGTGTCTGAAATGATCACAGATGTTCATCAGTGTAACCACATTTTAAGAATGCAAAGCGGATAAATTGTTTGAATCTATTTGCTAGAAACTGGATGTGCACAAAAAAAACTAAATGTGAAGAAATTATTCTCTTTGCCACACTTTAACTGCAGACAATAACATTATCCTACCTGTGATGAACAGTGCTATACTTCTGAACGGACAGAAAACGAAGATGTCCACTGGGTGCACCAATCCAGTACGTTCTGCAGTGATCAGTTTCTTGTGAAATTCAACATCTGCTGGAACTGTCTCAGTATGTAAAGCATCGTCTTTATTTGCTGTCCAAGAATCAACCAAAAGAAGAATTCAATCTCTGCTATCCAAATCTGGCTGTAACACCTGTTCCAGGAACACTTTCAAATTCCATTTTGTCAGGTTTGGTGATTTGCTGGGACATGCTTTCACACTGTGTAATTCAAGTGTCACACTTGTTGGAATTTTCACACTTGCTTCCAAGACAAGAACATACATGCGTGGAATAAGGGTGTGATCCATTACAATAGACACTGTCACGTGTGAACGGGTGGTTGCTACAACTGATCTCACTGCACCAAAATCAGTTTTGCTCCTTTAACGGCAAGAGTTCTCCCAGAATGTAACTCTTCAGCAAATACTGACTGATCTGCACTAATTATCTGCTCTGGTGAAAAATTATACTCTCCAATGAAATTTCTTACTTTCATAAGAAACTCATCAGCTTTCTTTCCTACATCAGTGTTATCACCAACAAATCTGACAACTTTACTCGTGATCATGCGAGAAACAATCTTGTTTTCTTGAGCTGCAGCAGCTATGTTTTGGAAGCTTTGAATGTTAAGATATTGTTTTGCTCAATTGTGCTTTAAAAGACAGTGCCCAGATTCATAGCATTCAGTGATCACTTACCTTGTTAGTTGTTATTCTTGTAGCACCTTCCTCTTTTTGTCATGTCATTTCACCATCTTTTTGGAATTTTGAAAAATTGTCTTGTTTTTTACTTGTCTTTTCTGTGCCATTATGGTACTGAATGTGACTCTACAGAGTATGTCTAGGGCTAAACCAGGAGGGCACCATCATGAAGTTCATTCCTCTAGGCTGTTTCAGCCAGATTTTGTAAGCATCAGCCAAATAACCTTCTGAAAATTTTGTCCTATTTTCTTTGGTGGTGATGGACAATATGAGGAACCACTCCTCTCATCTCTGCCACATAATGCTGGACCCCATTCTGAAGTCTGCTCATTTTCTAGCTACATTGCTGGACTGTGCCCAAAATCACTTTCAGTATTATCTTCATTAGTGACTTCACCTACCGTAATAGTTCTGTACTCTTCAACATAAATGTTTTCATCGAGTAACTGTTTCCTAAACCGTTAAAAAAACCATGCCATCTATTTTAGTTGGCCTTTCCTCTGAAATGCCAAAGAAATTCACTAGTAACTTAATAACTACAGCTGGTTTCATTGTGTAACAGCCTTTTCACAAAACCTGTCACATTCACATCTGATATGTAACTACACATGAAACTGCACCAAATATTTTTTCTTATGTTCTGTAACAAATAAACTTGACTCATTCAAAAGTCAGTGATAACTACAGGTACCATTCCTTCCTGTTTCCAGCCACTATTCTCCAGACTGAATGGCTTCACTTATTAGGAGAACCATTCAAACTTGACCCTATCATTCAACAGAAAAATGTTAAATTCTGGATTATTCAAAATCTTCTGAAGTAATGTTTCACAAGGAAACAAATGTGTCTCTTTCTTCCATTCACGTAACTCTGGGTATGGGTGTCTCCTTAAAAATCAGTCTAGTTTCTACTGAACACACACTAAATGGCAACAGTGCTGCCCATTTTGATAAACTCAACTATGTGATATATTCAGCATTGCAAAGCTCAAAATGTTAAGACTGATAGCGACTTAAGAATAGAACTTTGAATACACTCCACCGCACACAAAATGAAACATAGAAGATTAGCATCAAACTTACAATCTACTATAAAGTTATTAGAGATGAAGCACAAGCTCTTGTTGGACAAGGACATAAAACAGAACATATAATCGAAATATGGCATACATAACAGTATGCGTGTATTTAAGGTATACAAAGACATTGTCTATATGTGATGTGACTGACCTGAGGTAAGGATATGGCGGCTCAGAGTCAGGAGCATCTTTACTGTGTAGGCAGGTGAGGCACTTGAAGACTTCATGCTTCACACTGGCAACCATATCTGAAGGTATGTATCCCACTGGATATGCACGCCCAGCTAAGCAACAGCTGATGTACACCAGAAGCTTGTTGCCCAGAGCTATCTGCTGGTCTGTAAGTTGCTTTCCTGACATGAAAAAGAAAGAAGGTAATGCATACACTGTGGGTGTGTTGGCATATTTGGATGTATTCAATAAAAACTGTAGGATATTTCTGTCAGCAGAGAGGAAAACAACAATGTTCATTAACAGTACTGAACGAAGAAAACTACACCCTCTAATTTGTCGGCAGAGTTCAGTCTTGCCCTGTGTCTTTATTTCTGAGGCTAAATGTGTAACTCCTCCCAAAATTGAGTGACTAAGTGGCATAAGGGTTGGTTTTAAATAGTACAGAGTTTTATTATATTCTAGATTTTACAAACTTTTTAAGTTTTATAAAATATTTTTATGGAACAGCATTGTAAAACTCTACAAGAATTTCGCCTGCAAATACTTTATAAATGTTCATTTGCAGAAAAAACTTAAAACTTCACAAAAATTTTTCAACAACTACTTCAAAATTATGACAAAAGATTGAATCTGAACACACACATTTTATGTACTTCTTTTTAATATATAACATATAAATTAATATGTAATATACAGGGTGTTACAAAAAGATACGACCAAACTTTCAGGAAACATTCCTCACACACAAATAAAGAAAAGATGTTATGCGGACATCTGTCCGGAATTGCTTAATTTCCCTGTTAGAGCTCATTTTAGTTTCGTCAGTATGTACTGTATTTCCTCGATTCACCGCCAGTTGGCCCAATTGAAGGAAGGTAATGTTGACTTCGGTGCTTGTGTTGACATACGACTTATTGCTCTACAGTACTAGCATCAAGCACATCAGTACGTAGCATCAACAGGTTAGTGTTCATCACGAACGTGGTTTTGCAGTCAGTGCAATGTCTACAAATGCGGAGTTGGCAGATACCGATTTGATGTATGGATTAGCACGGGGCAATAGCCGTGGCGCGGTACGTTTGTATCGAGACACGATTTCCAGAACGAAGGTCTTAGGGAGCACGGAACATTCCAGCCTATGACTCGCGACTGGGGAAGACCTAGAAAGACGAGGACACCTGCAATGGACAAGGCAATTCCTTGTGCAGTTGACGATAACCTTAATGTCAGCGTCAGAGAAGTTGCTGCTGTATAAGGTAACGTTGACCACGTCACTGTATGGAGAGTGCTACGGGAGAACCAGTTGTTTCCGTACCATGTACAGCACGTGCAGGCACTATCAGCAGCTGATTGGCCTCCATGGGTACACTTCCGCGAATGGTTCATCCAACAATGTGTGAATCCTCATTTCAGTGCAAATGTTCTCTTTACGGATGAGGCTTCATTCAAACGTGATCAAATTGTAAATTTTCACAATCAACATGTGTGGGCTGACGAGAATCCGCACGCAATTGTGCAATCACGTCATCAACACAGATTTTCTGTGAACGTTTCGGCAGGCATTGTTGGTGATGTCTTGATTGGGCCCCATGTACTTCCACCTACTCTCAATGGAGCACATTATCATGATTTCATACGGGATACTCTACCTGTGCTGCTAGAACATGTGCCTTTACAAGTACGACACAACAGGTGGTTCATGCATGATGGAGCTCCTGCACATTTCAGTCGAAGTGTTCGTATGCATCTCAACAACAGATTCGGTGACCGATGGATTGGTAGAGGCGGACCAATTCCATGGCCTTCACGCTCTCCTGACCTCAACCCTCTAGACTTTAATTTATGGGGGCATTTGAAAGCTCTTGTCTACGCAACCCCGGTACCAAATGTAGAGACTCTTCGTGCTCCTATTGTAGACGGCTGTGATACAATACGCCATTCTCCAGGGCTGTGTCAGCGCATCAGGGATTCCATGCGACGGAGGGTGGATGCATGTATCCTCGCTAACGAGGACATTTTGAACATTTCCTGTAACAAAGTGTTTGAAGTCATGCTGGTACGTTCTGTTGCTGTGTGTTTCCATTCCATGATTAATGTGATTTGAAGAGAAGTAATAAAATGAGCCCTAACATGGAAAGTAAGCGATTCCGGACACATGTCCACATAACATATTTTCTTTCTTTGTGTGTGAGGAAAGTTTCCAGAAAGTTTGGCCGTACATTTTGTAACACCCTGCATATAAAGGGGAAATGTGTTTACCAGAAACAATAAACTAGGCTCAAGGTCACAGAGAGGGGGGGAAGAGGAGGTGGACAAAGTGGTGGGAGGAATTGGAAATAGAAAGCAGGAAGGACATGGACAGAGGGGGCAGGAGGAAAAGGAGAGGGAGCGGGGAGGGGGGGGGGGGATGAGGACATGGACAGAGAAAGGAGGGGCATACATGTAAGAAATTTGTGCTTTGTTTTCTTTCTTTTCTACTTAACGAGGCTGAGCCACAGCAATGTGTGGCTGGGAACAGCTAGCGGTAAATATAAAAGTGCCTTCACTCTTTGCTTTAAGGTTTCTGTAGAACATCTGGTATAAATTATGCAACATTACTATATTTTAATTTCTTAACGTGCCACAAGGGTATTTTCCTGAAAGGTTACATTAAGCTGCATGAAGCAGTTACTTTTTTCCAACAATTTTTTTTGTTGGAACTAACTGTTCAAAGAAAATTTTGCACACACTACACATTCATGGCTTGTAAAATTATCATATCTAATTTCTTTTACGCTTATGGATATAATAGAGGGAAACATTCCACGTGGGAAAAACATATCTAAAAACAAAGATGATGTGACTTACCAAACGAAAGTGCTGGCAGGTCGATAGACACACAAACAAACACAAACATACACACAAAATTCAAGCTATCGCAACCAACGGTTGCTTCGTCAGGAAAGAGGGAAGGAGAGGAAAAGACAAAAGGATGCGGGTTTTAAGGGAGAGGGTAAGGAGTCATTCCAATCCCGGGAGCGGAAAGACTTACCTTAGGGGGAGAAAAGGACAGGTATACACACACACACACACACACACACACACACACACACACACCCATATCCAACCGCACATACACAGACACAAGCAGACATTTGTAAAGGCCATCCATATATGTGTGTGTGTGTGTGTGTGTGTGTGTGTGTGTGTGTGTGTGCGCCCGCGAGTGTATACCCGTCCTTTTTTCCCCCTAAGGTAAGTCTTTCCGCTCCCGGGATTGGAATGACTCCTTACCCTCTCCCTTAAAACCCACATTCTTTCGTCTTTTCCTCTCCTTCCCTCTTTCCTGACGAAGCAACCGTTGGTTGCGAAAGCTTGAATTTTGTGTGTATGTTTGTGTGTCTATCGACCTGCCAGTGCTTTCGTTTGGTAAGTCACACCATCTTTGTTTTTAGATATATTCTTTTACGCTTAGCTACAGAAATTCTTTCCAACATTTTACTCAGATTAGTAAAAAACTTATTTTGGTCCTTCTTTATGAATTCAGCCTGTTGTCCCATTTAGTTAAATACTCACACCGCCTTTCTATTACAGCAAAATTTATTTTGTGTGGAATGGAGGTAGCTCATTCTTCATTGTAGGACCACAAATCCAAATTCTGGATGCCACAGACGTTTTGTGCAAGCATTGTCCACTAACAAACTGCTTAAATCCAGAGAAGAATGTGAAGCTTTGTGGTATCTTACAGATACCCACTGCCAGAAATGACTGCACCCATACATCACTGCAAGGCACGCAACATAATACAGCAAAAACAATGATGTATGATGGTGGCAGGAAATTCGAATGCCTGCCACTGGAGGGCCAACACGCAGCCAGTGTGGACCACAATGATTAGCCTCTTTTACAAGTAATGTCACAGAATCTGTAGCGAAACACGCTCTTTCTGGGCCATCACAGACACTGAGCCATTGTGGCCACAGAGGTCTGCTGAAGAATAATTTTGGGTGTTCTGTCCATGAATCCTAAGGAGATCCAGACCCTGGCCACTTGAGAAGGCAGCTTGGAGGTGAAAAGGCAACAAAGCACAGCACTACAGGGAGAGATGTTGAATTGAGCATAATTTTCTAAATAACCATAGGTCAGAAGTAAACTGTTGCAGAGTTATGGCCATAAAAAGATGACCATCAGTGATGAGTGTGTGTACCTTTGTCCATTAAGAGATAATGACTGGGTTTGTGTATAAGTGTGGTTCTGTCCAAGTTGCTGCTTTGTTATGCTTACTATCTTAATAAATTAATAACATTATGGTGCACTTACAGTAGCTAATTTTACTGTCAAGCTTTACCCAGTGACGATCACAGGAATTTTGCATCTTATGTAAAGAGTCACGAATAGGAATTCAAAGTTTGTTTAGCCTTGACTGTTCAGCTGAAAATATTATTTTCAGTGGATTTATTTAGTAACTGCAGTCTTTCACGTAACAAGTATTAGCTGGGGCAAATTATTTTAAGTGCACGGACTTCCATGTGTTCATCACAGATGGCTGTCGTCTTATGGCCACACAAGGGTGCATTTCCGACTCATCTAAAAAATTTTGCACAATTTGATGTTATCTAGCCTGTGCTGATCTTACTACCAGGTTGTTTTTCTCCACTCTATATATACAAGAGAGCACAGACCATTTAATTATGGAATTACATTATACTACATCCTCATCTTGTTTAGCAGAACACATGTACAATCAATTACAAATTGTAATAACAGATGCAACATGATCAATTGTAGTACCTTGACAGCAGGTCATAAGTCAATGCCAGCAAACAAATAAAACAAAAAGGGAGGTACATGCTGGCACAAGAAAGTTCTGTTTGATTCCCTCAAACTATCAGCATACAGTAACGTACAGTTATCGCCCCTATTTTTACCATGAAATTCATATTTTGGCCAACAAAACAATCTTTATAAAATATTCATATTTTTTCTTTCTTTTAACTTGCTCAAGAACCAAGGGTACCACTTCCACCAGACAGCTGCTTTTCATCAGTATTTATATTAGTTTGAACACCTTGTATATCAAATACAGTGCAGCTACTGTCAAAATAATGAAATCTGCGTTTCCTGGTGCTACAGTGGTGGTATGTGGTCTGGGTTGTGTTACTTCCATTCAACCTTGCAAACATTGGAATCACATGCTATCAAACACACTTCCCATGCATCAAAGTAAATTACAGTGTATACGTGATATTCTGTAGACTGAGCAAGGATACAAGATATGTACTTAGCTCATTTCCAATAACAGGCTGGCTCTGATAGTTTAGCATGGGTTAGAATTCTCTGCTGAGGGAGGATGTTGGGCAGCTGAAGAAGGTCTGATGAAGGTTACAATGACTTCTTTACTGAGGCTTGATTACAATCACTAGTGGTTGGCATGGACAATATAAGGCGATGGTCGCCAGCTGCTGACTGTGCGTCCCCTGTTGAATGTCTGGTGCTGCATCACTACATTCACCCGTTTCTGGCTGTAAATGAGTGTGGCTGGTGGCAGTGACCACAGTGATGTCAGGCTGCATCACACTCCCGGGCTTGGAGTGTAGTAGTGGAGGCAGAGATGGCTGGATTTTGGCATGGTACTCTAGGGATGGTGCCGGAACATGGAGCTGCCTCTGGTGCCAAGGTGCGTAGGTGATGAGCAGCAGTTTGTGTGTCAGCTGAGGCTGAGGCAGAGCCATCCGAGTCAGTGGTACGGCACGGAGTAGCACAGGCTTCATGTCACATCACTGCCCAGCTGTCCAGATCATGGGATGGTTCAAGCGTTCTTAAATACTGCTTCTCCGTGCTGATTTCTGTTGTTTAATGCAGTTGTGTGTCACGATGAACTGTCAGGAATGTGTTCGTGACCTTCTGGCTGTCGTAACTAGGTTGCAACAGTCTTGCAGGCTGCGCCAGAAGTTGGCAGCAAGTGTCATCTGTCGACAACACAGTGTTGCAAAGTTGCTGACATGCAACACCTTCACCGGCTGCAGCTTGCTTAGCATTGCCCTGGTTTTGTAAGGACTCCATTTAGACTCACTTATAACTTTATCCCTTTACATTCCTCCCTGCCCACAGAGAAAACTAGCTTTTGAATTTTACTGAAATGGAACCCCAGTTATTTACACTTCAGATTTGCTCCTCCAATCATGGAATCACATTGTACACTATTTGCTTGACTTTACTAGCACTTATCTCTACACAGAGGTCTTTGTCCATGTTGCACTTTGCCACTCGTGACGTCGTCTGTTGTTGGTGCCATTGTGACAAGTTTGAATTCACAGGTTGAAGATTAGAAGGGATGGGATTTGGATTATTTTCCACTTGAGTTGGTAGCATAAAATTCCAGTTATTGTGAAAATTACACAGGCAGCTGAGGTTGAGGATTCTACAACTACCAGTCAATGCTGATGTTCATTGCAACACTTCTTTACAGTTGTTCCACTGAAACATTGCCATGCTGTGTGAACATTTGATACGAGTTATTTAGGAATGTAAGGTTTCCTGTGGGTAAAATCTCTTAAGAGTAGATTCAGAATGGAACTGTCTGACATTAATTGCCCTTCTTCTTACATAAATAAGCTGAGTACAAACAAAATCTCTCCCCATAAAGCTAAAAGTCTACAACTAATACATGAATCCATACACACTCATCCCCAGCGACCATCTACCTTCTGTTCAAGCCTGTTGAGAACAAACAACTACATCATAAAGTAGAATGTGCACTCTTCACAAATGTAATTAACTTATTTACTGCACATGTCAGTGTTTTCCCTGTCAACCCAAGAGCAAAACTAAGCTGCCATTAGTAATACTGCAAGTATAGTTTCATCTAAAGTTCTTTCAATCTAGAACTTACACCAAATGTTTGATTTATGTTCAATTGCATAATCCTCTTTCACAAAAATAACATCATCTTCAATCCAGCCTTTGCTAAAATACACATATAACCACACAGCACCTAACTTGAATAATTCATAATAAAACACACGAATTTCATAAATGCAATGCGTTCACAGTTATCCCACTATTCTCTAATTACCTTATTATCCCCACTCGTAGCCTAAATGCATAGTGACATGACATGATGGTTACAGAACTGTCTTGCTTTCCTTGCCTAATCTTTTGCTTTTTTTCCCGTTTTCCCCAGGTTCTTCCTCCCCTCTTTTGAAGACACTGCTGATATGGGGCAGCACCTCTACAGTTCCCTTAAAAGGATGAATCTGATTGTCGTGGACTATCGTGGAGCAAGTTGGGAGTTTTACCTTAATGTTAACATGTGATGTCATTTCTATAACCTGAAAGGGGCCTTAATAAAATGTCACAAACTTCCTAGTTTTTCCTTTTGGTACATATGGGTTGGTCAACATACTTGATTGATGTATGTGATACTTAGGTAAAACTGCTTTCTTCTTATGTGTCCTGTCTTGTGGTTCCAAGGATTTTGTCTTCACCTTTTTGACTTGTTGCCAAATGGTTTTTAGCCATTTGGAGAAATTTTTCACTGGCGAACTATCCCTTTCTGGTGGAGGCTTAAAAAACTCAGAAGAAGATGGCATATTCTGACCAAAAACAATCTCATAGTGCAACAAACCTATGTTCTCATGGGTTTTTGAATTGTATACTACCGTGAGGTATGCAATTAAAACATTCCAGTTGTCAAGCTGTGAGTTAACTTAGTAACTTAACATCTTCACAATTGTCCGATAAACCTTTTCTGTTTGACCATTTACATGTGGATGTAATGCACTAATCTGAAGTTTCTTAATGTGCAGTAACTGGCATAACTGCTTCTTAAAACTGCACATAAAGTTTGTTTCTTACTGTTCCAGGTGTTCCAAACTTGAGCATCCACTGGTTTACCACTGCATGTGCTACTGTTTCAGCCTGCTGATACGGTATGGCTGTCATAGAAATGAAACATGAAAAAATGATTGATTATTGTCGAAACATACAGGTTTACTGCTAGTTTTTTTTGCAAAAGGTCCTAGGTCATCCAACCCAAGCATTTGAAATGGTTTATGTACCTCAGGTAGCCTTTGTAACATAAGTTTTGATAACTGAGCTCTGCCCATGGCACACGTGGTATACAGTTCCTTAAGTAACGATCTACATCATGTCTGCATGTTATCCACCAGTAATTTTGTGCTACTCTCCATTCTGTCACTCTACAAACAGCATTTTCTCCCAAAATCAAATCACGAGCTTGCCTCAACACTGTTTCATAGACACTCTGGGACTATGATGTGTAGCCTGCATTTCATCTTTCTGTACAATACGCCATCCTCCATGTTGAACTATGGCTGCCTGGTGAACTGCTGGGCTATCTGGACCACTGTTTTGTGCTTTGATCCATCCATATTCATATGTACTAGCACATTTCACAGTGCGTACTTTGCAGCTTAGATCGTCTGCATTTGCGTGTAACCTTCCTGAAGGATGCACTACTTCAAAATCAAACTCACTGAGACACAATGCCCATCTAGTTACGTTACTACTTGGATCTTTATGTCTTGGTAACCATTTGACAGCTGCAAGGTCAGTTATTACTTTGAAAGTACATTCATATAAATGACATCTGAAGTAAATTATTCAGAATATTAATGTCAGAATTTATTTCCAGTTGTTGAATAGTTCCTTTCTTCTCAGTTAAGCTGCCTAGAAACATATACTGCATATTCTACAATTTTTTCCATCTGAGCTATTGATATTCATAGAAGTGGTTCTTTTGACTCCAAAGGTCTCTTTAATTTTCCTGTGGGCAGTATCTGTCTAACTCCTAGTGATATATGCCTCTACATCCTTAAATTTGTCCTCTAGCCATCCCTGCTTAGCCATTTTGCACTTCCCATCCATCTCATTTTTGATATGTTTGTATTCTGTTTTGCCTGCTTCATTTACTGCACTTTTTGAATTTTCTCCTTTCATCAATTAAATTCAATATCTCTTCTGTTACCCAAGGATTTCTACGAGCCCTCATCTTTTTACCTACCTGATCCTCTGTTGCCTTCACTATTTCATCTGTCAAAGCTACCCATTCTTCTTCTATTGTATTTCTTTCACCCGTTCTTGTCAATCGTTCCCTAATGCTCTCTCTGAAACACTCTACAACCTCTAGTTCTTTCAGTTTGTCCCAGTCCCATCTCCTTAAATTCCTACTTTTTTGCAGTTTCTTCAGTTTTAGCCTACAGTTCATAACCAAGAAATTGTGGTCAGAGTCCACATCTGCCCCTGGAAATGTCTTACAATTTAAAATCTGGTTCCTAAATCTCTATCTTACCATTATATAATCTATCTGAAATATTCCAGTCTCTCCAGGCCTCTTCCACATATACAACCTTCTTTCATGATTCATAAAACCAGTGTTGGCTACGATTAAGGTATGCTCTTCACAAAACCTTCAAAGCAGCTTCCTCTTTCTTTCCTTACCCCCATTCCATATCCACCTACTACTTTTCCTTCTCTTCCTACTATTAAATTCCAGTCACTCATGACTATTAAATTTTCATCTCACCTCACTATCTGAATGATTTCTTTTCTCTCATCAAACATTTCTTCACTGTCTGCGTCATCTGCAGGCTAGCTGGCATATAAACTTTTAGTACTGTGGTAGGCATGGGCTTCATGCCTATCTGGGTTACAATAATGCATTCACTATGCTGTTCATAGTAGCTTACCCTTGCTCCTATTTTTTTATTCATTATTAAACCTACTCCTGCATTACCCCTATTTGATTTTGTATTTATAACCCTGTATTTACCTGACCAAAAGTCTTGTTCCTCCTGCCACCGAACTTCACTAATTCCCACTATATCTAACTTTAACCTATCCATTTCCCTTTTAAAATTTTCTAACCTACCTGCCCAATTAAGAGATCTGACATTCCATGCTCCGAACCACAGAATGCCAGTTTTGTTTCTCCTGATAATGACGTCCTCCTGAGTAGCCTCCGCAAGGAGATCCGAATGAGGGAATATTTTACCTCTGGAATATTTTACCCAAATGGACACCATCATCATTTAACCATACAGTAAAGCTGCATGCCCTTGGGAAAAATTACGGCTGTATTTTCCCCTTGCTTTTAGCCATTCGCAGTACCAGCACAGCAAGACCGTTTTGGTTAATGTTGCAAGGCCATATCAGTCAATCATCCAGACTGTTGCCCCTGCAACTACTGAAAAGACTGCTACCTCTCTTCAGGAACCACACATTTGTCTGGCCTTTCAACAGACACCCCTCCGTTGTGGTTGCACCTGTGGTATGGCTGTCTGTATCGCTGAGGCATGCAAGCCTCCCCACCAATGGCAAGGTCCATGGTTCATGTATGTAATCAATTTCCTAATTTATTTAGACTATTCCTAGTTAATATTTTTTGTTACAGAGCGAAATCAGTAATCGTTTTGTGACTTATGTTGTTATTACCGGGCACCAGGTCCAACCGTGACAGTTCTAGAATCATTCAAAGGGAGTCTACATTCTGTATCGCAGAAGTACCCGGATCATGCTGTATTAGTCGGAGGTGACTTCAACCTACCTAGTATAGACAGGGATATCTATGGATTCATTACAGGTGGTACAGACAAGCCGTCGTGTGAATTACTTTTGAACACATTATCCGAAAACTGTCTTGAGCAGCTAAATCAACAGCCAACGCGTAATGGAAATATTTTAGATCTGGTAGCCACGAACAGACCAGACCTCATCGACAGTGTCAGTCTTGAGACAGGGATTAGTGATCATGATGTCATTACGACTATGGTTACAAAATTTAAAAAGTCGGTCAAGAAGGTTAGGAGAGTATTCTTACTAGAAAGAGCAGATAAGCAGTTGTTAGCATCCCACTTAGTAAATGAATCGACTTCATTTACTTCCAGTACGATGGACATAGAAGAATTATGGGCAAATTTTAAACACATTGTAAATCATGCATTGGACAAGTATGTGCCAAAAAAATAGGTTGCAGATGGAAAAGACCCACCGTGGTTTAACAGCGCAATTCGGAGAATGCTCAGGAAGCAAAGGCAGTTGAACTCGCGGTACAAGAAAGGTTGGGAGAATGAGGACAGGCAAAAGTTAGTAGAGATGGTGTGCTGCCTATGAGCGCAGAACATAGAGGCCAACTAGCACGATGGAAAGCCGAGCTGGGTAATGTGGTCATCGGGAGGCGGGAAGGGAACTAGAGAATCAAAGGGAAGTTGCCACTATCACAGAGGTCATAATGTGGTGACTGTGTAAGGAAGGAGGAAGAGAGCTAAAGATCAATGGCAGGAAAGTGCCATACATGGCACTAAAATGAGTAGGGGAACTACCATCAAGGCGGCACAGGTCGTGACCTGCAAGAAATTGGTCAATGAGGAGCCCCTGACTAGATGAAAAAGCGCTGCCCCACAAATGGTGATGGGCATTAAAATCCCCAAGGAGGAGCAAGGGAGTGGAAAGATGCTGAAGGAGGGCGGCCATGGTACCAGATGTAGGTAGAATGTCAGTAGGGAGATAGAGATTGCACACTGTGACCACAGAGTTCAAGTGGACCCAGACGGCAACTGCTTCCAATGGGGAAAACAGTGGGATCCATGAACTAACAATATCCATATGGAGCAATGTGCAGACACTATGAGAGTCCTTACTACTCCGCGACATGCTGGTGACTCAGATGCTTCTGACTCAGCCAGGACATGAACTGCTGCCTGCCCCCTATTAAGCCTGTGGGCACTATGGGCAGCTCTGTGCTCTGCCACCATCACTGGTCCAGCCATCTCTGCCCCCTCTCCCCACCGCACCCTCCACCAACAGAAGACAGTTACTCTTCACGCCAAGGAGTGATGGCACCCCCCCCACCCGAACTGATGGTTCTTTCAATAGTTCATGCATGGTGCCCATGAGACCCCAGGCTATTGCAGCCCATGCTTATTTCCTGGGCTGCATTTTCCTCCCCATGCTCTGACCTCCACATCCACGCTCCTTCCTTGCAGCCCCCTCCTTCCTGTCTCTCTGGGTTCTTACTTATGTCGACCTGGCTGTTCTCTTGGTTTCCTGTATTCCATGTGGTTTTGTTCCCCTTACATTTTTTCTGTCACCCTTCCGTTTTGGCATTTTTGGTCCTCCTATGGGGTTTGAGCTCCACTTCTAAATTTTTTGTCTGTAGTGTGAGCCATTTGAGGAAGTGCTGCCTCCCTAGCACCTAAGGTGTGGATTTCTCTCTACCCTTCCTTCTCCCCCTTTCTTCTCTGCCATAGCCCCTCCCTCCACCCTGCTAGGTCACTAGCACATGTAGTCAGTCCTTGTGGTGGAGCTGTTACGTACCCATCTGGCTGATCCCCCTGACAACACAGGGATCCCACTACTGATACCTGAACTGTAGCCTACTCAAATATGTCCAGGAGTGGTTGCTTGTTATTCCAGAGCATCAGAACTCCTGGCGGCGGCCTCTGTGCCCGATGGCCCTTGCTGTAGCTGGGTGGTGCCAATTGGTAGAGCCCTTGATTGGAGTAGGTGGTATCAGGACAGATGCTTTGCGTACAAATTGTATCAAGCTCCAAAAATCTGTCTGTTCTTCCATGGCTGTGTCTTTGAATGGTAACTGATCATTGAATGCAATTTCTTATGACATTGCATCCTACCCTTTCCTGGCGACACTTGGATGAAATGCTGAGTCAGAAGCATCTGAGTCACCAGCATGTCGCGGAGTAGTAAGGCTCCGCATCACAACTGTTTGACAAAGACTGACTGGTTCAAGTGTCCTTAAATATCACATCTGTGTGCTGATTTCTGTTGTTTACCATGGCTAGTGTGCTGTGACAAATATTTGGAATGTGTTGGTGACCTTCTGGCAGTCATAACTAGGTTGCAACAGTCCTGCAAGCTGTATCAGATGTTGACGGCAAGTTTGTCCGTTGTCACTCTAGTGCTGTGAAGTCACTGACTCTGTAGCCCCTTCTTTGGCTGCAACTGACTTGATAGTGCCCTGGCTTCATCATGATGCTCTTCTGCTGGTTTCAAAAGTCACTTACAATTTTATCCCTTTTACAGTCTGTTGGGATCAACTCTTCCACCACTGAGCCATTCAATTGGAAAAAAGGTGAAGTGTTAGTATAAAGACAGTTACACAAATGAGACTGTAATAAAAAGATTGTAATACACATGCAGATGGTGAAATATTGATTATGATCACATACGAAAAATGTCAAATAGCATGCAGTAAACTGCAAATTATTTTTTCTGCAGATAATGGTGTTCATAGTTCTGAGAAACATAATTCTGAAGAAATTTGTCCATTAATAACAACAATAACAAGGTAACAACGAGGATGGAAAAAAAGGCAACTGAAAAGTATGAGGAATTAACATTCAAACGAGAGCTATCTGGAAACTGCAGTGCTGAATCATACTTCTGCATAAAAATTCATAGTTTCAAGGAGCTTCTAGGAAAATTAAGATCTTGTAACT
This sequence comes from Schistocerca americana, assembly GCF_021461395.2. Taxonomy (NCBI): domain Eukaryota; kingdom Metazoa; phylum Arthropoda; class Insecta; order Orthoptera; family Acrididae; genus Schistocerca; species Schistocerca americana. The sequence continues at coordinate 958,975,886 of NC_060121.1, read as the reverse complement.
GCCTCAGAGGGTATATAGCCAAAGACAGATTATGGAAATTATCTGACTCTAAAACAACTTCGAATGGACGTACTCAACTAGTAACTAAATCAAGTATGAAAATATATGCTTCAGATTAGAGTAACAACAAACATGCATGGGAGATGTTGGGTTTGCTGCACTAAGCTGTCACTCATTTATATAGTATTCTTATTTCAAGTCAGTTCTCAATTCTAGTGAGTTGATCCACATAACCAATACTGATATTTGAGCCTTCATAGAGTCATTTACACCAAGAACATATACTTTATAAGTCTGATCCATTGTTACCATTTCTGAACCAAGGCAGTGCCATCACAAAGGAACACCAATTAAGAGTTTGATAATTCAGTGTCTCTTGTAACTAAGTACATAGCCTTTTGAAACAAGCGGTGCATTTCATCATGGGTTCATTAAGTCAGTGCGAGAGTGTTTTGCTGAAGATTAATGGGAAGATGGAATAACTAATGAGGAGGCAATGAATCCAACGGATGGGGGGAATAAATTTGTGGCATAAGAAGGGATTGGTTGATAAAATAATTTTCAGCCAGGTAATAGAAGAGAGAGAGAGAGAGAGAGAGAGAGAATTGGGGAGGGGGGATTGTAGCAAGAGACCATAAGTTGGTTCAAATGGATGCAGGTTGCAGTAGTTATACAGAGATGAGGAGGCTTGTACAGGATACACTACTGTGCATAGCTGCATAAAACCAGTCTTTTGAGTGAAGATGACAAATGTATCGAATATGTTGTCCTGTTGCCCTCATGAGTTACAAAAGAAAGGAGAACACAAAAACACCAATCAATAATTAAAAAAGAAAATGGTATAATAACCAGGAAAATTTTAGTAATTGTAACATTTCCAACTGAGACAGTTTAAATCTCATTAACACAAAAAATCATGTCTCATTTTCTAAAACAATAAAACTAGGATGGAATATGTGGTTCCTGACGAGGCCTGTTTCACTTAAAATAGTTCTGCTTTGGTAAGTGCTGCTACAGTTTCAACATTTTTCTCACTCTCGGGGACAATAATTTGTGCAGTTGCATAGTATGAACTCAAATTATAAATGGTGTACCACATCTCACTTTGCAAGCATAAAGGAAACCACTAACATAATGGAAGTACAGTACTGCAATTAGGGCATGCAGCAAAATCACACTGACATGGTGCAGAACAGCCAAGAATTGCCTCATCTCTCCCACTTTTACCTGTTGCTCATTGTTACCTGTAAACAACAGAGAAAAAGAATTCTTTCCACTTTTGTCTATTTTTTCCTCAATCTTTGGGCACTGTGAACAACTCTCTTTGTAGCTGTGATAACTCTTTTGTAACAATAACTACCTGTTATGTAGATCTAGGCAGAAGGTGTAACAAAACTCATGAATCAATAAGAAATAGAGATTACAATTGAAGTTTTCTTCAGCCATCATCAACAATGGGCTTGAAATTTCTCATTTTTGCTGGTGTCATTATACCGAGCAATGACTGAACCGAAATTTTAAGAATAGCTCCCACATATTTCCAATTTAATCAAAGATTTTGCAGCTATATTTTCTAAACTGATAAAATTTTACATGACTATTCTGACACAATATAGCAAAAGCAGGCAGATCATTTGTGACTTTTTCCTTGGGAAAAAAAAGAAGAAGAAATATTACAATTGGATCGTCAGTAATTACATATACAAAACTGAAAGGAACAAATGAATAAGCTGTTTTACCTGTTGCTAGAGCAGCTTGCAGTATAGGCATAAGCTCTTGTAGTGGTGTTACATAATCCATTAGAGCTTTATTATGTATGTATATAATGCCATTATACAATCCCTGAGACCAACACAAGCCCATTACTTGATGAATATCAAGTGATGCAACGTCCATATGCACCAAACATTCTTCTAAAGTCTGTCAATAATAGAAGGGAAAATATTCAGAAGCAAATAACTTTCATCACTTCTTAAAAGCAGCATGACAACAGTAATCTACAGTATGTGGGTTCAAGCAGAATCCTCCTGACTATAGTTTAAACAGCTAAACTTTATAAAGTGACATCCACAAACTGCTCTCGCTCATGGTATAGAGCAGATTTTGGCAATGTGTCTTCTTTATCCTGCTAACATACAAATTAAAGTCTGTGGACAATGTTACCTTCACATTATATTGTGTAATACAGTTTGACTGCATTAATTTTTAATTTATTTCCGGCAATTAAAAATAAAAATACATTGTTATTAAAAAACTGTAATTCAACATCTGTTTATTAACATTTCCATTTGTTAATATATATGTGGAATTTATATGACAATAAAAAACCATAGTTGCTACTACAGAGATTTGAACCAGTAACTATACGATTAAAAAAACTTCTGTGATATGCATTGTGGCACCAGTACCTTGTTCAGCTAGAATTTATTTTTACTTGACATAGCTCAAATCTTCTCTCTTCTTGTTGTAGTATTATTCTTTCCTGTCTCAGACGTTATGTCTGGTTGAAAATGGAAAGTGACGCAGACCTTGATCAAGCGTGACTGCCTTTTAACTGTACGCTATATCTTACATTGCATTTAGGAACTTTCGGGTAATTGAACATGTATCAATAATTACAGATTTCTGTAGTTGTATATATATGTTTGGATGTAGCTGTATTGCGTTGATGTACTGGTGGATATTGTGTGGTATGACTCCTGAAGTTGATAGTATAATTGGTATAATGTCAACTTTGTACTGATGCCACATGTCCTTAACTTCCTCAGCCAGTTGGACGTATTTTTCAATTTTTTCTCCTGTTTTCTTCTGTATATTTGTTGTATTGGGTATGGATATTTCGATTAGTTGTGTTAATTTCTTCTTTTTATTGGTGAGTATGATGTCAGGTTTGTTATGTGGTGTTGTTTTATCTGTTATAATGGTTCTGTTCCAGTATAATTTGTATTCATCATTCTCCAGTACATTTTTTGGTGCATACTTGTATGTGGGAACGTGTTGTTTTATTAGTTTATGTTGTATGGCAAGTTGTTGATGTATTATTTTTGCTACATTGTCTTGTCTTCTGGGGTATTCTGTATTTGCTAGTATTGTACATCCGCTTGTGATGTGATCTACTGTTTCTATTTGTTGTTTGCAAAGCCTGCATTTATCTGTTGTGGTATTGGGATCTTTAATAATATGCTTGCTGTAATATATGGTGTTTATTGTTTGATCCTGTATTGCAATGATGAATCCTTCCATCTCACTGTATATATTGCCTTTTCTTAGCCATGTGTTGGATGCGTCTTGATCGATGTGTGGCTGTGTTAGATGACACGGGTGCTTGCCATGTAGTGTTTTCTTTTTCCAATTTACTTTCTTCGTATCCGTTGATGTTATGTGATCTAATGGGTTGTAGAAGTGGTTATGAAATTGCAATGGTGTAGCTGATGTATTTATATGAGTGACTGCTTTGTGTATTTTGCTAGTTTCTGCTCATTCTGTAAAGAATTTTCTTAAATTGTCTACCTGTCCATAATGTAGGTTTTTTATGTAGATAAATCCCCTTCCTCCTTCCTTTCTGCTTAATGTGAATCTTTCTGTTGCTGAATGTATGTGATGTATTCTATATTTGTGGCATTGTGATCGTGTAAGTGAATTGAGCGCTTCTAGGTCTGTGTTACTCCATTTCACTACTCCAAATGAGTAGGTCAATATTGGTATAGCATAAGTATTTATAGCTTTTGTCTTGTTTCTTGCTGTCAATTCTGTTTTCAGTATTTTTGTTAGTCTTTGTCTATATTTTTCTTTTAGTTCTTCTTTAATATTTGTATTATCTATTCCTATTTTTTGTCTGTATCCTAGATATTTATATGCATCTGTTTTTTCCATCGCTTCTATGCGGTTGCTGTGGTTATCCAATATGTAATCTTCTTGTATAGTGTGTTTTCCCTTAACTCTGCTATTTTTCTTACATTTGTCTGTTCCAAAAGCCATATTTATATCATTGCTGAATACTTCTGTTATCTTTATTAATTGGTTGAGTTGTTGCTGCCAGTAGTTTTAGATCATCCATGTACAGCAAATGTTTTATTTTGTGTGGGTATGTTCCAGTAATATTATATCCATAATTTGTATTATTTAGCATGTTGGATAGTGGGTTCAGAGCAAGGCAGAACCAGAAAGGACTTAATGAGTCTCCTTGGTACATTCCACACTTAATCTGTATTGGCTGTGATGTGATATTATTTGAATTTGTTTGGATATTAAGCATGGTTTTCCAATTTTTCATTACTATGTTTAGGAACTGTATTAATTTAGGATCTACTTTGTATATTTCCAATATCTGTAGTAACCATGAGTGGGGTACACTATCAAAAGCTTTTTGGTAATCAATGTATGTGTAGTGCAGTGACCTTTGTTTAGTTTTAGCTTGATATGTCACCTCTGTATCTATTATCAGTTGCTCTTTACATCCTCGTGCTCCTTTACAGCAGCCTTTTTGTTCTTCATTTATAATTTTGTTCTGTGTTGTATGTGTCATTAATTTCTGTGTTAATATTTTGTATATTGTTGGTAGGCATGTACTGGGGCGATATTTAGCTGGGTTTGCTGTGTCTGCTTGATCGTTAGGTTTCAGATAAGTTATTCCTTGTGTAAGTGTATCAGGGAATGTGTATTGGTCTGCACTGTAACTGTTAAATAATTTAGTTAGACGTGAATGTGTTGAGGTGAACTTCTTTAGCCAGAAATTTGCTATTTTATCATTTCCAGGGGCTTTCCAATTGTGCGTAGAATTAATTGCTCGTGTAACTTCATGTTGCAAAATTATCACTTTAGGCATTTGTGGTATCATCTTGTATGTGTCTGTTTCTGCTTGTATCCACCTTGCGTGTCTGTTATGTTGTACCGGGTTTGACCATATGTTGCTCCAGAAGTGTTCCATGTCTGTTATGTTTGGTGGATTGTCTATTTTAATGTGTGTGTTATCTATTGTCTGGTAACATTTATTTTGGTTTGTGTTGAATGTTTGGTTTTGTTTCCTTTTATTTTCACTTTTTTTGTATCTTCTAAGTCGTTTGGCCAATGCTTGTAGTTTCTGCTTCTTTTCATCTAACTGCTCTATCGCTTCTTGTTGTCAGATTTTACCTAACCTTTTTCGTTTTTAGTCTGATATTTCATTTATTTTAAATTGTGTTAGCTGTCCGATGTCTTTTCTCAGTTTTTCTATTCTGATCTGTAGCCTGTGTTGCCATGCTGGTTTTGTGGGTTTCTTCTGTGTCTTGGTTGGTTCTGATCTCTGCCTAGTGTGTATATTTAGTGTAGTGATTGCTCCTACATAAACCAGTAGTTGTAACTCTTCCGTAGTTGTATTTTCATTTATTTTGTTGTGTATGATTGTGTTGATAGTTGTTATTGTTGTTTCGACTTGTGAGTTATTTGGTGGTCTATGCAAGAATGGTCTAATATCTGTATTTGTTACTGTATTTTCTTCTTCTTCTTCTGACTGCACATTATTTTGTTCCAGTATTTGTTGTACTTGTTGTTTGATGTTTTCTAATTCTGACTGGGGTATCCTGTTATTTTTGATTACTACACGAATCTGATCCGCAAGTCGTTGTTCTGTTAAAAATTTTAATTCTGGGTATCTGGTAATAAATGTTGTGTATACTTGTGATCTGTATCCAGTTGTGTTGGTTCCTAAGTTTGTTGCTTGGTAATAACAGAACATGAGGTGTCTGTTAACTTCATCTGACCATCTCATCCTCTGGCTTTGTTTTCCTTCTAGAGTGGTTGCAGGAAGCATGTCCTGCAAAACACCTCTATTCGGATTTAAATCATTTTCCATGTGGCTAGCAGTGTCGTTACCATTGTGGACGGGCATAGGGTTCAAGCGTCGCCCCCGACCATGACAGCGCTTGTCCGAGGCTTCATTAGTTCTATCCTGAACCAACTAATCACACTAAAAGGGGGGTTAGCCCTATTAGTGGTTTGTTCTTTTCGTTGCCTTTTACGACTGGCAGAACTAACCGAAGGCCTATTCTTTTCCCAAGCCTCCAAGGGAGTATTATTACTATTATTATTATTATTATTATTTACAATTACACCATATTGCTTTTAGAAACTGATGTCCAGACAGTGACTTTAAAATCCTGTAACTATGAAGCAAATCTAAGAGGGCCAATTTATAAGGTTACACCTTACAGCGATTAGGGCAGCAATTTTCAAAATTCAGACTAAAAAAAGTTGGTGACTTGAGTGAACGAAATAGATAAGAATGGATGCCAGGTAGTTCGATTTTCCTATAATCCTTTCAAGGGATTACCAGATGCGTTTCAGAAGCGGACAGGTGAACAACGTAGAAGGAACTGTATTGATAAATTCATTTTTTTAACAGGTAATACAGGATTAAAAACACACACACACACACACACACACACACACATACACAGAGAGAGAGAGAGAGAGAGAGAGAGAGAGAGAGAGAGAGAGAGAGAGAGAGAGAGAGAGGCAGGCTTAAATAATACCATTGATAAACAGTGTTTGTAGAAGCTACAGTGGAAAATAAGGCCCAAGTACATCAAAAAATGAGTTCCAGTGTATTGAGAATTCTTGTGTTAATTTTAACATATATTATTATTATATCCGTATATTAAAATTGAACAAGAATGGGCAGACACAATGAATGAAAGGAACTACAACTGAATTAAGAATGGTGGAGCTGGAATGAGGAACGAGCGACCACCCAAAAAAGGAACAAGATCAAGGAGGGAATAATGAACGGTGGAACTGGAACAAGACTGGCCAAATAAAACCAATGTGTGAACAATAAACAGAGGTACTGGAACGACACCAGCCAAATGAGATTGAGGTGGGAACAAGCAAGACCAATCTGAAAAGAATGGTGAGCAACTTTTCCTTAGAAGTCATTCCTCGGTCCTTTCATTCAGTTTCTTGAACTTTGGACCCATCCTTTTAAGAACAATCCACCTCTAGAGTAGACAGTACTTTCTTAATTGACTGCTTTTACAGCTTACAGATGTTTCTTTTACTGATGTATGCACCACTTCTGCACTATCTGTGCTCAAATATTGTTAATAATTTTGTGTCAAAGGTGAAAGTATGTTATGACAGGCTTATCCTTAGTGCAGCCCGAGGTTTAGATAATACTGCAAGGTGACAATTTTGTTTTGAGATGATGAAGCCAAAGAGTGTGAATATAATGTGGTCACAGACTGATCCATATTGTAGTTGGGTGTCTATGTTAATGTGAAAGCTGACAGCTTCAATTTTCATTACTTTCTCTTTATTTTCATCCAGAATCTCACTGTATCTATACCAATGACAAAAATGCTTAAACATGGTAAAAGTACAAAATGAAAACTCAGGATTCAATAATTTATTATGTATCTGTACGTATCTGCCCCAGTAAACAAAGTGTTTCTCTTCAAAAATACAGTTTGATCACATCCCAGCATCTACTATCTCACGATAACTGTTACATTAAATACGTAACATTTCCCCTGCTGTTAAAGGAAAAACATTATTACAAAACTGACTATACAAATCAGCTATTCTGCTGACACAACTTCCCACAACTGCTTATGACAGGTGTTAGCAACATGTAATTTGGCGTAAAGATGACAAATTCAGTTGCAGATAGGTAGAACAAAAGGACTGTTACAGACTGAGCTTTCAGCCAAAGCCTTCTTCAGGAAAGAAAATACACACATATTCACATAAGTAGGCACACCTCACACACAAATGTTCACTATCTATGGTCGCTTCAGGCAGAATGCAACTCTTGTGTTTAACAAAGGGGATGGGAGGATGAGGTGGTTTGGTTTGTGGGGCGCTCAACTGCGCAGTTATCAGAGCCCGTACAAATTCCCAACCTTTGCTCAGTTCAGTCTCGCCACTTTCATGAATGATGATGAAATATGAGGACAATACAAACGCCCAGTCATCTCGAGGCAGGTGAAAATCCCTGACCCCACTGGTAATCTACCCGGGGAACCCGTGCTCGGGAAGCGAGAACGCGACCGCAAGACCACGAGCTGCGGACAAAGTGCGGGTGGGGAAAACAGGGTACGGGTGAGGGGAGAGAGGAGTGCTGTATGAAGAGTGTGCAGGGACCAGATGTACAGCAGCAGGACAAGGCTGGCAGGTGCAGCATCGGGAGAGACAGGTGGGGGGAGGGGAGGAATGGAGAGGTGCAGAGGGGGAAAAGATCAGTGGGTGGGTTGGCAGTGTGTGAGGTGAGCGGACGTCAATTGGGAGGAGGTGAGCGGACAGAGGAGACAAAAACTATTGGATGGAGGGTACGGAGACAGTAGGTTATTGTAGGTTGAGGCTGGGATAATTTTGAGAGTGGAGAATGCGTTGTTTGTGCAGTTCAGAAAAGCTGGTCATGGTGGCCCAGATTATGAAGCAGTCATTTAAATCAAGCACATTATATTCAGCAGGATGTTGTGCCATAGGGTGCCCCACTTTGCTTTTCGCCACAGTTTGGCAGTGGTCATTCATCCTGGTGGACAGCTTGTTGGTAGTCACACCAATCTAAAAAGCTGTACAATGATTGTAACAGAGCTAGTATGTTACATGGCTGCTTCCACAGGTGGTCCTACCTCCACAGAAGGGTAAATTGAAATAACAATTCTAAAACAATACAATGGAAAATTTGAAATGGAATAATGACAATATTATGAAAACAATAGATTGCTACTCGCCATATAGTGGAGACGCAGAGCGGCGGACAGGCGCAACAAAAAGACTGCTACACAAGTAAGCTTTCAGTCATAAGGCCTCTTTTGAACTAGACAAAACACACACACACACACACACGACCACTGTGTCTGGCTGCCAAATCCAGACTGCGAGCTACAGTGCATGAAGTGAGAAGCAATGTTTGGTGGGTGTAAGGAGGAGGCTGGAATGGGCAGGGGGAGGGATAGCAGGGTATGGGTAGGGGAAGGGGACAGCAGAGTGCTGCTAGTGTGACATACAGGAATGAAGTGGGGAGAGGGCAGTGCAGCTAGATGCAGTCGGGTGAAGGGGCGGGTTAGATGGGGGGAGGGGGGGGGGGGGTTAGGTGTAAGAAAGGGGGGAAGGGGCAGAGCGGAAAAGGAGAGAAGTAAAAAGACTGTGGGTGCACTGATGAAACAGTAGGCTGTGTAGTGCTGGAGTGGGAAAAGGGAAGGGGATAGGTGGGTGAAGGACAGTGATTAATGAAGGTTGAGGCCAGGAGGGTTACGGGAATGTAGAATATGGTATATTACAGAGAGAGTTACCACATCTGCAATTCAGAAAAACTGGTCTTGGTAGGAAGGATTCAGATGGCACAGGCTGTGAAGCAGTCACTGAAATTCGGAACACTATATTAAGCAGTGTGCTCAGCATCTGGGTGGTCCAGCTGTTTCTTGGCCACAGTTCGGCGGTGGCCTTTCATGCAGACAGACAGCTTGTTATTTGTCACGCTCACGTAGAACACAGCACAGTGGTTGGAGCTTCGCTTGTAGATCATATGACTGGTTTCACACGTAGCCCTGCCTATGATGGGGTAGGTGATGCTTGTGGCTGGACTAGAGCAGATGTGCCTGGACTGGAGTATATGTATGGGACAGGTCATGCATCTAGATCTATTTCAGAGGCATGAGCCATAAGGCAAGGGGTTGGGAGCAAGGGTTCTGTAAGGATGGCGAGGATACTGTGTAGGTTCAGTGGGCAGCACAATACCACTGTGGGAGGGGAAGGAAGAATAGTGGGTAGGACATTCCTCATTTCAGGGCACAACAAGAGGTAGTCGAAACACTGGCGTAGAATGTGATTCAGTTGCTCCAGTCCTGTGTGGTACTGAAACATGAGGGGAAGCACCCTGTGGCCCGGCGGTGGGACTTTGGGAGGTGATGGGTGAATAGAGAGAATGCGTGGGACATCTGTTTCTGTACAAGGTTAGGTGGGTTATTATGGTCTGTGAAGGCCTCAGTGAGACCCTTTGTATATTTTGAAAGGGACTGTTTGCCACTGCGGAACTGATGGCCATGGGTGGCTAGGATAGGCTGTATGGATGTGACTTCTTGGTATGGAATGGGTGGCACCTGTCGAAGTAGAGGTATTGCTACCCACCAACCACCAGCAGTCTTCACTTCAATGACTGCTTCATAGCCTGTGCTATCTTGATCCTTCCTACCAATACCACCTTTTCTGAATTGTGCAGGTGAGAATTCTCCCTGCAATATATCCTACATTCCTGTAACTGTCCCGATCTGAACTTGCAATACTCACTGTCCTTTACCCACTTATCACTTTCCTTGGTCCCCAGCCTTCTATTCCACTACCACACCCACTTTTTACTTCTATCCTTTTCTTTCTGCCCCCCCCCCTCCCCCACTGCCTACCATCTAACCTCACAACTGCACTTAGCTGCACTGTCCTCTTACCACCACATCTCTCTACGCTCTCACAAGCAGCACTTAATTGTCCCCTTCTCCTTATGTGATCCTGCTATATCTGCCTCTCACCACTCACCATCCTAGCCTAGCCTCTCCCTTGCCCACACCACCCAGATTGCTTCTTCCATCATGTGCTGTAGCTTGCAGTCTGGCCTCAGCAGCCAGAGACAGTGGTCGTGGTCATGTGTGTGAATTGCATTTGCGTGAATATGTGTGTGTGTGTTTTGTCTAATTCAGAAAAAAGCCTTTTGTGATTCATCATCTCAACTATAGCAGCAATCTATCCTTTTCATATTATTTGCATTGATCCTACAATTGTGAATTTTAACTGAACACACAAATCAGAAGACAAAATGGCTGTGAAAGTACTATTAGTCTATGGAAAATTGTAATGTAATACTAACCTGTTGTTATAAATTAAGAGAGAATGGAAAAGAAATTACAGACACTGAGGATCAGTGAAGAAGCTTAGGGTAGTGGTGGAAGTGGGATTGGTGGTGGTGGTGGTGGTGGTTGTAGTAGTAGTAACAGAGACAGAATATTAAAACACACATGAGCAACATAAAATTATATTGGTTCCAAATTATCCAGCTTGTACACAGACAGAAAGAAAGCACATAGCATAACCAAATCTTAACAAACATACATTTTTCTTTTTTACTAGGGTTAGCCCTCTTACTAGCACAAGGTCTGCTTTTGTCTTGCATCTAGCAGTGGCTTGCTTCTGTGATCATTTGCTGTTCCTATCACTATAATTTCACTAGCCTATAGCAGACAATACATTTGTGTATGCTGTGTGTATGAACAATTTAAACTTTTTCTTTTTTCAGTTTATTTTGACCGTTCGTATGTTGGGACTTAGAATTCTGCTTTCTTGTTTTCAGCTGATACCAGTCAAGACTTCTGGCAAATGTGTACTGATGTCTAAAACTGCTTGCTTTTGCTACTGAACAGCATCACATTTTAATCTTTCTATTTTTAATTTTCATGAAAACTGGTATCAACTGCCCAGAAAAACATCCTCATGAGTTTTTTTAATAAATCAGAAAACTCACTCGATGCTCTTTTGATAGTGTAAACTCAATAGGCACAGCATTTTGTACAAACAAGGGAAGAGTAAAGTAAACCTCCATTCACAGGACAGTTCAATAGAGGCATGTGTCTTCAATTATAAACAGGACAATGTGGCTTCTGTAAAATGTTCAGTGTCAATTGTCACTCTACAGCAAGAAGGGCTATCAGCACTGGAAGCTGCCCGTTGAATCCAGTACACCGCAGTGATATCACCGGAACATTCATCCTTTTGAGAGAGACAGGGAAGACATGCTTAGTAATGGTTGCCCATAATCAACAACAACAGCTGATGGCCATTTCCTACAAACCATGGCTTCTAGGTATCCCAAGGAAAATGCAAAAGAACCATGCTTCCCTTTTTAGAGATAATGGCGACAAACAAATTGATAGACACAATTTATGTACTACATAAATGTCTCAACATGGTCAATTTGGTATTTAGATGTCCATTATTAAGAACAGCACAAATCCTCCAGCACCATGGAAGTTAATTTGAATCAATGGTGTCCGTTTCACTTCCTCGATGAGTGTCGATTTCTATGACACCTGGTGATTGTCATGGATGAGTGTGGAAGTGACCAGGTACAGTGTGCGTCACAAGCGTACAGTCTCATGGATTCAGAAGGCAAAACATAGGCCAGTCATGTTTTGGACAGGTATTGTGTACAGATGCTGGATGCCTCTCATCACTATCAAGGATAATATGAGAGCTTCACTATCAAGGATAATTTGAGGGCTGGGATAGGATCCTGCACTCTACTATGCAGCTCTACTGCCAGAATTCTACTGGTGAGTTAGTCTCAGGACAGTAGTGCACAAGTACACCATACCCATCTATTAAACACCCTCCCTTCAGGAGGCAGGAATCAACTGCATCAACCCTCACACATTGGGCCACCACTGACAGGTGAAATAGGTTTGAGCAGAAACATCTTTATCACATTGTGCCAAGTAGAATCCACATGTTTTCACGAAGAAGGGGTTGGAGCAATAATGTACTGAATGTTAACCAGCAGCAGATTTTGAAAGCTGTGAGAAGAGGTACACTTTCATTTTGGTTAGCATTTTATTTCACAGTAAAGTTATCTTTTTTGTTCAATGGGATTAGCTCTTTCACTCTCAGCTTACTATGAATAGAACCCCACGTTTTCACCTATACCGAGGCACCAAAGAAAAAGGTATAGGCATGCATATTCAAAAACAGAGATATGTAAACAGGCAGAATATGGCACTGCAGTCAGCAACACTTACATAAGACAACAAGTGTCTGGTGCACTTGTTAGATCAGTTACTGCTGCTACAATGGCAGGTTATCACGATTTAAGTGAGTTTGAATATGGCGTTATACTCTGCACACGAGTGATGGGACACAGCATCTCTGAGGTAACGACGAAGTGGTGATTTTCCCATACAACCATTTCACGAGTGTACCGTGAATATCAGGAATCTGGTAAAACATCAAATCCCCAACACTGCAGTGGCCAGGAAAAGATCCTGCAAGAATGGGAACAATGACGACTGAAGAGAATTTTTCAACATAACAGAAGTGCAACCCTTCCACAAAATGCTGCAGATTTCAATGCTGGGCTATCAACAAGTGTCAGTGTGCGAAACATTAAACATAACACCATCGTTATAGCCTTTTGGAGCTGAAGGCCTACTCTTATACTCTTGATGACTGTATGACAAAGCTTTATGCCTTGCCTGGGCTAGTCAACAATCACATTGGACTGTCAATGACTGGAAACATGTTGCCTGGTCAGACAAGTCTTGTTTCAACTTATATCAAGTGGATTGATGTGGATCTGTATGGGTATGGAGACAATCTCATGAATCCATGGACACTGCATCGCAGAAACAGAATGTTCAAGCTGGTGGAGGGTCTGTAATGGTGTGAGGCGTGTGCAGTTGGAGTGATCTGGGAGCCCTGATATGTCTAGATACGACTCTGACAGGTGACATGTACATAAGCATCCTGTGTGATTACCTGCATCCATTCATGTCCATGGTGCATTCTGATGGACTTCGGCAATTTCAGCAGGGCAATGCAACATCCGACAAGTCCACAATTGCTACAGAGTGGCTCCAGGAACACTCTTCTGAATTTAAACACTTCCGCTGGCCACCAAACTCCCCAGACATGAACACTATTGAGCATATCTTGGATGCCTTGCAACACGTTGATCAAAAGAGATCTGCACCACCTCATACCCATATGGATTTATGGACAGTCCTGTAGGATTCATGGTGTCAATTCCATCCAGCACTACTTCAGACATCAGTCGAGTCCATACCATGTCGTGTTGCGGCACTTCTGCATGCTTGCGGGTGCCCTACACAATATTAGGCAGCTGTGTAAGTTTCTTTGGCTCTTCAGTGTATATGCAACGGACACCAAGCTTCTTTTTGAGCAGTTCTTGTTACATGACTACACAGTGAGTGGACCTTTAGTGCAAAAATTACACACAGTCTGGAAGACTGTAAACTGAGTCTTTGAAATGAGGAACTAATAGTCACAAATTAATATTTAATTCTTTTATTGGCGATCAATTTTTATATTACACACAGCAGCTGCCAAGGTAACATATATGTCTCGGTGTATGCATTGCAAGGGTACGTAAAATTCTGACACCCACTAAAAATCCTTGCCTGTTGCACAGCAAGACAGGTAGTTACAATCCTATCTATCAGTTCCTTTTAAATTTCTACAGAGGTTTCATAAATTAGTGACTGTGAAATCCCACAGGGAAAAAATACCACCAACATCAATGGACAAACATAAGCAATTTACAGATACATGCTTTATAAGCATTGCTCATTCAAGACCTTGTATTGCCTGAAATATACCTTTCTGGCTACTGGTTCCTGATTTAGAAATACTCAGTATTTCATACAGTGGAAAAATCAGGTTGAAATAATATGAATTAGGAGGCACTGCACAGCAGACAGGCACATTTAAAAGCAGACATTTAATTTTTCCCTAAATCTAACAGTCTACTTTTAAATCTTCCTGACTGCAGTTCAGTGTCTCCTCAATGTGGGGAGTAGCTATTTATATAATATAAATTCATATTATTGATGGACACAGTGTATGGACCTGTAATGCCTAAATAATTGTAGGACACCCTGTATAACCCTATAGCCAGACAATTTATTATAACTGTTTCTGACACTCAAAATCTAGATCACATGCTTTTGTACGTATGTTTATCAAGAAACTCAATTTGTTCAAGTTAATACATTATTGGTTCCAGCAGCCACATTGTCTGCTATGAAGTAACCCAGTAACCCACAGTTGGCAGTCTATGTCTTAACATTTATCATATCAACACAAGGGATGCTGTGTACATTTTTAGGTTAGAATCAGGATGTAGGCACTCTTATGACTGAAGTTAAAATAACAGAAAACGCCCACAAAAGTGCTTAAGAATACACAGAAAAGTAAGGGTACCTTATTACATGTGAGTGATAGAGAGTACAGTAATAATACAGAACAACTTTTTGCCTGTATCAAAAATTTACAGAGCTCTGGAAAGATAGAGATCCTGTGCCTACCTGAGCACCACATGCATACATGATTAAGTTAAATACAAAATAAATAAAAAGCAAAATGTGGTTTAAGTTTTACAGCAGGGTTTCCCAAACTTTTCCTCTGATGGGACTTTGAGAATCCTGGTACTTTAACGGAACATCTTGTTTTTGAAAGTTAACAAAATTTTTTAAAAATGAGATAATTTGTTTTATTCAGTGATTGCATAATTTTAAATCATAACTCACAACACACAAATCATAATAAAATTTTCAATGAATGAGTATCACCAAATGTAGAGAAAAAATAAATACAAATATGCTATGTTATTAATAACATTATGAGGAGCAAAGTTGCTACTCACCATATAGTGGACATGCTGAATTGCAGACAGGCACAACAGAAAGACTCACAAACTTTTTATTGTGCCTATCTGCAACTCAGCATCTCCGCTATAGGGTGAGTAGCAACTTCCCTTCTCATAGTATTCTTACATTCCATCCTGGATTTCCCACTGTTCCATGTTATTAATAGTTCTTTTGCATAGCACTTACACACTTCCCGCAGAACACCAGTGTTTGGCAGAACACAGTTTGGGAAACACTTTCTACAAGATAAATATGGTGTTTCTCATTTATTGCTATGTTGTCCTGCATAAAACTGACAAAAGAATAGTTAATATGTTAAGTGTAAAAGACTAGCCATTACCCATGGCTGCACTTGTTTATCAGTAGTTTTGCTATGATGAGTGATGGTAAGTAAGTAAGCTACTGTATGTGCAATAACATCAGCTGCACTCATATGTCTGCCTGGTTGGATAAGCATAACTTGTGATGCATGCCCTTCCAACTGCTCCAAACCACGACAATGTGGCATTCACAGCATTTCTGCCGAGTAGTGCGTGCAGAGGGGCATGGGAAGGAGCATCCATCTATGCTTCAGGGTATCTAAGTAGCTATTGTCGTTGTTGTCTTCAGTCCAGAGATCAGTTTGGTGCAGATCTCCACGCTACCCTATCCTGTGCGAGCTGCTTCATCTTAAATTACCTACTGCAACCTTCATCTGTCTGAATCTGCTTAGTGTACTCACCTCTTGGTCTCCCTCTATCATTTTTACCCTCCATGCTGCCCTAAAATACTAAATTGGTGATCCCTTGATGCCTTAGAACATGTCCTACCAACTGATACCTTCTTCTAGTCAAGTTGTGCCACAAATTCCTCTTCTCCCCAATTATATTCAGTACCACCTCATTAGTTACGTGATCTATCCATCTAATCTTCAGCATATTTTCTGTAGTACCACTTTTTGAAAGTTTCTCTTCTCTTCTTGTTTAAACTATTTATCGTCCTTGTTTCACTTCCATACATGGCTACACTCCATACAGACACTTTCAAAAAAGCCTTCCTGACACTTAAATCTATACTCAATGCTAACAACCTTCTCTTCTTCAGAAAAACTTTCCTTGCCATTGCCACTAAACATTTTATATCCTCTCTGCTTCCACCACCATCAGTTATTTTGCTTCCCAAATAGCAAAATTCATCTACTACATTAAGGGTCTCATTTCCTAATCTAATTACCTCGGCATCACCTGATTTAATTCAACTACATTCTATTAGCCTCATTTTGCTTTTGTTGATGTTCATCTTATATCCTCCTTTCAAGACACTGTCCATTCCATTCAAATGCTCTTACAGGTCCTTCGCTGTCTCTGACGGAATTGCAATGTCATCGGCAAACCTCAAAGTTTTCATTTCTTCTCCATGCACTTTTATTTCTACTCCAAATTTTTCTTTTGTTTCTTTTACTGCTTGCTAGATATACAGACTGAATAACATCAGGGATAGGCTACAGCCCTGTCCCACTCCCTTTCCAGCTGCTGCTTCCTTTTCATGCCCCTCGACTCTCATAACTTCCATCTGGTTTCTGTACAAACTGTAAATTCCCTTTCGTTCCCTTTATTTTACCCCCACCACACTCAGAATTTGAAAGCGAGTGTTCCTGTCAACATTGTCAAAAGCTTTCTCTAAGTCTACAAATGCTAGAAATGTAGGTTTGCCTTTCCTTAACCTATCTTGTAAGATACGTCATAGGGTCAGTAGTGTCTCACACGTTCCAACATTTCTATGGAATCCAAACTGATATTCCCCAAGGCCGACTTCTACCAGATTTTCCATTTGTCTATAAAGAATTCGTGTTAGTATTTTGCAGCCATGACTTATTAAACTGATAATTCGGTTATTTTCACGTCTGTCAACCCCTGCTTCCTTTGGAATTGGAATTATTATATTCTTCTTGAAGTCTGAGGTTATTTTGCCTGTCTCATACATCTTGCTCGGTAGAGTTTTGTCAGGGCTGGCTCTCCCAAGGCTATCAGTAGTTCTAATGGAACATTATCCACTCCTGGGACCTTCTTTCAACTCAGGTCTTTCAGTGCTCTGTCAAACTTGTCACACAGTTTTGTATCTCCCATTTCCTCTTCATCTACATATTCTTCCATTTCCATAATATTGCCCTCTAGTACAGTGCCCTTGTATAGAACCTCTATGTAGTCCTTCCACCTTTCTGCTTTCCCTTCTTTGCTTAGAATTGGTTTTCCATCTGAGCTCTTGATATTCATACAAGTGGTTCTTTTTTCTGGTGATATATGCCTGTACATCGTTACATTTGTCCTCTAGCCATCCCTGCTTAGCCATTTTTCCCTTCCCGTCCATCTCATTTTTGAGACATTTGTATTCCTTTTTGCCTGGTTCATTTACTGCATTTTCGTATCTTCTCCTTGCATCAATTAAATTCAATATCTCTACTGTTACCTAAGGATTTCTACCAGCCCTCATCTTTTTACCTACTTGATCCTCTGCTGCCTTCACTATTTCATCTGTCAAAGCTACCCATTCTTCTTCTATTGTATTTCTTTCACCCTTTCTTGTCAATCGTTCCCTAACGCTCTCTCTGAAACTCTCTACCTTTAGTTCTTTCAGTTTGTCCCAGTCCCATCTCCTTAAATTCCTACCTTTTTGCAGTTTATTCAGTTTTAATCTACAGTTCATAACCAATAAATTGTGGTCAAAGTCCACATCTGCCCCTGGAAATGTCTTACAATTTAAAAACTGGTTCCTAAATCTCTATCTTACCATTATATAATCTATCTGAAATATTCCAGTGTGTCTAGGCCTCTTCCACATATACAACCTTCTTACACAATTCATAAACCAAGTGTTGGCTATGATTAAGGTATGCTCTTTGCAAAATCCTACCAAGCGGCTTCCTCTTTCATTCCTTATCCCCATTCCATATTCACCTACTACTTTTCCTTCTCTTCCTTTTCCTACTATTAAATTCCAGTCACCCATGACTATTAAATTTTCGTCTCCCCTCACTATCTGAATGATTTCGTTTCTCTCATCGTACATTTCTTCAATGTCTGCATCATACGCAGGCTAGTTGGCATACAAATTTGTACTACTGTGGTAGGCGTGGGCTACTGATTTAAGTACTGATCACTACTGATTTAAGTACAAGGGCTACAAATAAGCAGTCACAGGTAGCAAGTATGTTTAAGAATCATTTCTTGGGTGTAGCAGAAAATATAGGGACAAACAGTTTAAGAGAAAAATCACAGCAATATGTTGAAAAAGCAACTCACATAAAAGTCTATCATAAGGATGTATTATATATTCTCTCAAAAATAAAAGATGATCTGGATTTGATGGTGTTTCCAACACACTACTAATGACTTGTTCCCATAAAATACCCATTCATCACTTCAAGGTATTTCCCCACTGAGTTTGAAATATGCCATTGTTAAGCCCCTCAAAGATACTCGATGTGATAGCGTCCGCAGCTGTGATGAAGGTTTTGAATGATTGCTTGAAGCCTTCAAGCTGCCATTTTCTTTATTTCCTGTATGATTGTACAATTTCAGTTAGGCCATTTTCAAGTATCTAAAAAGGACGTTTCATACATTATATATATATATATATATATTAGTACATGATTTAAAGAACACACGACAATAAACGACAATATACCATCCACATGTGCTGCACATTTAAAAGACACCAACCACAAAACACCTAATATAGATGGATCACTTCAAATATTACTTAAGCTACAGAAAGGAAAAATCATGGATGTAATGGAAGAAATTGAAATCTACATACATCTAGAAGATCAGTTAGTCAAAGTTTTAAATGAGCAAAAAGACCTGCGAAATGGGAAATTCCTAGACAACTTTCTACCAGTTCTAGGGCGAAGTGTTACAGAAGCAGAGAATGTAAAATTATCACTACACTCATTAATAAATATGACTGTAATGATAACCATAAAGCAGTTTTTACTACACTCTCGTGGTCCTCAGTACTATTTCATTAGAATAATGTGATAAATGTGATATATAAGATCTTTGTACCAACTATTCAAAAATTACGTGCTCCTACAATAACAGAACAAATATTTACAAGTTATTTCAAAGAAACTACAGACAGTCATATTTACACCAATGATGAACGGTAATTAAATATAACTGAGAACAAAAGCATATGCAGGTTACATAGCAAAATTCTGTAGAATAATTATAATCTTCCTAGTGTTAAGTATGTTATATTTCAGAGCATTGAAACAACTGCTCGAAAGTAATGTGCTTCTAAAATAGTGTGAATACTTCAAACTAATTTACGAGCATAACGTATGTCATAGGAGCAACGACGTATACGACATAATCTGTTACCACAGAAAACCATCCATGAAGTTAAGTTACAACGCGCCTAGTATATCTACAGGTATGACTTGCTCCTATATAAAGATCACAAGTGTCACTAATGTATCTACTGTATGAAACTTTTAGGTACTTGAAAATGGCCTAAGGTCGAAATTGTACAATCATACAGGAAATAAAGAAAATGGCAGCTGAAGGCTTCAAGAAATCATTCAAAAAAGGTGACATGCCAGTAATGACCAATCTGTTTCACTCCAAATTTTTTGAGTAGGTGATGTATTCTACAATAGTATTCCACCCAAAAAACTATAATATACTGACTAAATAACAGTTGGATTTAAGAAGAGTTGGATAGTGTTATATGAAACCAAAATGATAAAGGAAGTTTTACTTAGTAATTCAACCAACGTAACCACATGAAATTCTTCTCACTGGGGAAAAAATCAAGTTGCAGTTCTCAAGAGTCAATCTTAAGTCTGCTATTGTTCTCATATATGTAAATAATTTTCAATTTAATACACAATGAGCAGAATTAGCTCTTTTTGCAGAGGACAGTAGTATTGTAATCAATTCAAGCATACCTACAGCAACAAAAGAAATGGTAAACAATGTTCTTAAATATATCACTGACTGGTTTTCGGCGTGAAGTCACTCTCAATCGAAAAAAGGAGACAACATATTCAGTTTTGTAAATGTAAAGGACCTTCATTATTGGTAAGTGTAACACATGGTGAGGAAATGATAAATTGGGTGTAAACTTCAAAATTTTTAAGTGTCCACATTGATGAATATTTAAACTGGAGAAAGCACATTTTGGAACTCTAAAACAAGTTAGTTCAGTCACTTTTGCACTTAGCAGATCTTGGGTACAGAGAAATCAGTAAGTTGACATATTTTGCACATCTTCATTCAATAATGTCATAAGGAATAATGTTCTGGTGTAACTCATCCTTAAGGAGCAGCCTACATTGCTCAAGAAATAACTTAAGAATAATATGCAGTGCTCACTCACAATCCCCACGCATCTGTTTAAGGCGTTAGCCATTTTGACTACTGCTTCACAGTATATTTATTCCCTAACGAAGTTTGTTCTAAATAATCCACTGCAGTTCAAAGTAACAATGACTTGCATAATTACAATACAAGAAGAAAAATGACATTTATTATTTCAAATTAAGGTTGACTTTAGCACGAAAAGAGGTTCACAACACTGAAACCAAAATTTCTGATTACTTGCCCTGTTAAAAAATGTCTGACAGATGGCAAAGTAAAATTTAAAAACAAATTTAAAAAGTTTCTCCTTGGTATCTTCTCCTAGTCCTTAGAAGAATTTCTGTTACCATAAAGTGTAAAGGCAGTAGATAGGAACTACTAATACACATCTGTATATTTAATAATAAAAAACAATAATAATTAAAAAATGTCAGCACACACCCACATATTTGCAAACTAATTTATTTACACGTAAAATGACTTGTTCCACATCCATGCACTCTCTATGCTCAGATGGAACATCTCTGCTCTATTGCCTGCAACCCTGTCCCCTTAAAATTGGAAAAGAAAGTGGTTGGACAATATGAACCACATTCAGGCTGGCCTTTTCTTTCTTTCTTTCTTCCTTCCTTCCTCTTCTTCTTCTTCTTCTTCTTCTTCTTCTTCTTCTTCATCAAGTACACAGATTTAGTCTGGGTTGGGTTAAGCTTTCTGTCATATAAGTCACCCTAATGTGCAGTGCATGCACTACACATTAGATGACATAAAAAGGTCTTAGCTGAAACACAATGAAGTTTATAGCTCTATCAACATTCAAAAAACTTCAATGATTAGAAACTAACCTGTAGATTGCCCAGATTCTCATAATGAGAAACAAATTGCTGGCTTATGATGGGTGGCACATGACGCAATCGATCATTCAGCAACCATGGTTCAAGACTTTCCAAATAGACGGCCTTCATTACTTCGTCATTACTGCAGGCATCCCACAACTTTCCAAACAGCAAGTCCCTGCCATAGAAGTAAACAACCAACTGTAGGGCAAAATAACTTTCTATTATTCTCTGTATGGCTATTTTGAACTTTTAAGGAAGTAATATATAAATATCTGTTGAGTGGTGGCAGCATGATTTTTAGGAAGAGAACACAAAATTATTACAGCACACGTTTTCTGGAACTGGTCCTCTTATAGTCAGCAGCACTGAGAACAGTCATATCAGTCATGTCACAAACAGCAAAATCATTTTTTAGTCATGTGCAATTATATATTGCAAAACAATTAAGATTATTCATTTTGTTACCTTTGTGAAAGCGGCCAATCTAGTCCACATATGGTATTGGTTGGTTAAGGTTTAAGGGATTACAGGTGAGGTCATCAGTCCCTTGTTCAAGTGGTATTTCATTTGGAGTTACTGACGAGTGGCAGAAATTTGATAAAATTATGGAAGTATACAACAGTGGAAATATCAAGGCACTGAAAGCAATATTGGTGCCAGAGCTGAGAAATAATTTAAGGTTAAGGAAAAGTATACTGGTCAGGCCACCCCAAACAGCTCAGAGCAGATGAGGAGTCTCATAGGACTCAGCTAAAGCAAGAGAAATCTTAGCTCATCCAACCCCCTCCCAACCTGGATAAGGGCAAAATCAATTACAGAGTAAAGAACACCTTTTAGCTGCGATATTCATAACGGTAAATGTGAAAAGGCTGAAAACATAATGAACATCAGCTGGACTGATAATAATAAAAAGGCGAGAGAAAAAAGTCAGTCTGTAGATGGGTGTGGCTACATGGGTGTCAGCCAGGGATCTGCATGCAATGGGGGCCATGATTTCCACAATCCCACCCAAAATCAATTTTAGACAGCATGTTAAAGAGAGAGAACAGCACCCAATATTCACTGGAATGATAACCCTAAAATGTAAAATGGGGCGTGGCAGAAAAAAGGGGGCTAACTGCCTCTAAGAGCAATTAAAACAGTGTAAAAGAAGGATGACCAAGGAAGCTGGCAAAAGAAAAAGGGTCGAGAGTCCACAGACTAAGCATGCAGTGCGAGATGCCACACTCCCACCCACCCTGCCCCACCATGAAAGTAGTTTAAAATGTCATACTGAAGAATAAAAATCACTTTCACTGAGAAAATGGAGAACCAGTTACACTGTCCATGAGTCATCTGCCAATATTCGGGCAAAGAATCCAATATGCCAGGCTTAGCAGGCAGCGGTAAAAGCAGATGTCATTCTACAAAGATGTGAGCCACTGTCTATACAGTTCTGCAAACCACAATGTAAGATGGACTTGTTACATAAAATAAAACAATGCATTAATCTGGTAGGATCGATACAGAGGCAACAATGGAAGAAGAAGTGTCATGCAGCAGTAGTCTCTGCCACTGCAGAGTTTGTCAGAGGTGTCAGTGACACACCACATGTTCCATTTATTGAGTGAGGAGTGATCTTATCTGCACTTGCAAATCTACACATGAAATTGTCAAAGTGAATGTTGGACGATTAATCACATCCCTAATCAAATGTCTGGCCAGTTCATTCCCTGGGATATTAAGATGACTTGGGATCCAGAGAAGGAAAACTGAGCAGGCAGTGCGACTAAGTTCAGGCAGGTCACGAATTGCCAATATTGAGGGTGACAAGAGGAGACTGCTCACTGAGTCATTACAAATCAAAATACAGCCAAGGTGGTCTGTTTAATGAAATGTAAGGCTCTGCTGACCACTATCAGCTTTACTGTAAAATACACTACACACTGCTGGCAAAAAATGTTGTTATTGACTGGCAGGAGATATTAACCCATATCCTGTCTTACCAGTGGTTTTAAAGTCATTAGTATATACGATTGTAACACCTAGACCTAGATACTCCTGAAGAACTGACAGGAACAGACATGGAAAGGCGATAGGGGTGAGAGATTTTAGAACCTTGAAATAGATGAGTCTTATTTGTGGTCTGGGTACTAACCAGGGCAGAATGTGTGGGAAAATGCTGGGAGCATATTCTAGGACAGAGGTCCTCCAGAGGCAGTCCAACTTGTGATCCTGCCCAAGGGCGGGTGTCAGGGGTTCAATGTCCCTTGCTGTAAAAAGAATTTTATAAGTTGTATGATTTGGAAATTGCCAGGTGATGATTCTGTAAGTGAGTAACAGTTAGTACCATTGGAATGGAAGAAGGAAAAGGGCCAAGTGAAGGCTTCAGATGACACCTTGGAGCTGAAGTTTGGCAAAGGCTACAGGTAGGGAGCTGTATCAAACATTGTCACAGATCAGGGGTAATCCACGGTCTGATAGGGGTCACTAGCCCACTGATGCTGATGAAGAGTGTAACACCCCAGCACAGAGACCTGAAAGACGCCATTTCTTGGATTTGTGAGGAGCTGAATGATTAGCAACTCTAATGTTAAACAATCAGTGGGATAAACCCCAACAAATAAAAATGTGTAGGGAGCCTCAAAAGCCACAGCTGTGGAGGGTTAGTAAAATGTGATGGTGACAAGCTCTCTAACACCTTATGTTGGTACAAAGGGTCTCCAATGATGTGTTGATGTTTAGGAAACCCCCAAAACATTGCTGTCTCCAACCTAACCATATGGATGGCTGTGGACTGTCCCTCCTAGAAACCACACTCATAAGAGGCCAAAAGGCTCCATGATTTGAGAACACAGCATAATCCTCAGGTTACCATACTTTCAACCAGTCTGTATGCATATTTTTAATAAGGTATTGAGCCTTAGTTCACAGCTGCTGAAAGTTCGGAGGGTTGTCAGTGAAGATGTTGCTCAAAACATTGCAGAGCCCTTCGACAATCCTGAAGAGCTGCTGCTATGTCTTTGGTCAAGATCAATAGCTGAAATGATGCCGTGGGTGGTGCTGAAGTGGTTAGGAATACTGTGATTGAGGAGAGACAGATCAAGACCAGAAAGAAGCTGGTCAATCAGAAGGTCCCTACTAGACAAGGTGGTACTCCCTCATGGAAATGGAGTGAGGAGGAGGGGTGGGGAGGGGGGCGAGAGGCAGGGGCATTGAAATCCGCCAGAGGAAAAGTGGGGAAGAGGGGAGTTGTTGGATTAAGGGGATTATCTGAAGGTGAGCTAAATAAACATTACAAAAGGGGATCATTTGCTCTTGCACTGCTATTGCTTCCTATACACTTGCTATCTACTCAATGATAACACCTGTGCGAACTAATTTACAGACCCCTCCAGATGCTCTCTCAGGGTCAGTTGGTTTTGACAGAAGGCATGGTAAATTTGAGGAGTTGGTGAATGGTCATCAGTGAAGAATGTTTCTTGGAGAACAACACATATGGGCGAACAAGAAGAAATTAGTAGCTCCTGTTGTTTAGCATGTAGCAATATTATCCACTGCAGTTCTATTGGATCATCATGTTGAGGGTGTCCTGGTTAGACATGAAGTAACCTGGAGAGCAGGTCATGTGTCAAGGTCTCTGAGTCACTATTGGTGGAGGGTAAACATCATCAATGAACATGGTTTGGAATCCAATGCCATGGGGGGAATGGCACCTCCAGTGTGACAGGAGTAACTTTCTCCTGAGATTTCTTCTTCTCCTCTTCCTCCTCCTCCTCTTTCACATTTGGCAGTTGATATTTACATGAGGGTTTATCTACTGGGAGTGTAGGAACAAAACAAAGAGTGGGCAGCCCTGGGACTCTCAGTCTGTGGCTCCTTCAATCAATGGCTAGAGTCAGGTCTCTGATACGTTGATTTTTAGGGAAAAGGTTCCCGAGATAGAGTGGTTCCTGAAGATGGCACCACATTAATCATGAGAAGGGGGGAGCGTCCATTGTCAAATTTATTTTCAAAACTACTGGGTATTGGTGTCACAGTAAATACATCAGTTCCTGCTGATGACCTGGCCACAGTAGTGGGAAAGATCGATATCACTGAGACTGGGTACAAACAATCACAGTTTTTCTGAGCTCCAAAATATGAGAGGTGAACAGTGGATTTTGTATCCCTTGAGTAGTAGCATACTTCGGGGATCAGAGAGTTTGTCCATTCCTGCAATTGACGTAGACAGGTGGTAGTGCATATGGTTTCTGTGAAGTGGCTAGCCACAATCTCTGCCAACCACATCATATGTATGCTAGGAAGACATTTGCCCAAAAGATGGCATGTAGAACACCACATCTGGGGTAGAGAATATGGCTTCTCATCACAGTGGTAACACATAATTTTGACCTTTTCTGAAACAAAATGTTCCTCAAAAGTGAGGATGAATTCACTGGTGTCTGTCTTATTGCATGATGGCCCTCGACATACACAATGTACAAAGTGGATCTCTCGCTCCTCCAAGTGTTCACATAGTTCTTAGTCCATCTGCAGTGTTAGGTGCCTATGAAAAATTAATCCCTGTACCATACTGAGGTTCTTGTGGAGTGTAATGGTAACAGGTACATCACCAAGTTGTTTATAAGAGAGTAATACACTGGGATGGGTAGCAGGATTTGTCATTTTAATTAAGATGGAACCACTTTGTAATTCGTTAACAGAAGAGGGATAGCCACATACGTTTTTATATTCTCCACAAAAAACATTGGTTAAGTAGAGAGATAGGATCCATCACCTGTTTGGGTGCAAAACAGGAACAGAGGGAAATAACTGTCCAGATGTCATCTGGTGTTGTTTTTCTTCCACAGGGAAGCCAAGGAGGGAAAGAAAGCTCTTAAGGTCATACGTATCGACAGTGAATTGTGGTCTGTCTGAAAAGACTGCTGGGTTCTTGTGGCCACTGGCTGGCAACTTTGGTCATATCACGATGTCAAACATCTGCCACAATTTTGCTTACTCCAAACAAGAAGTTTCCACACAACTGCTAACCAGCCAAAGCAAAGGCCCCAGGGCATGGTAGCCAGTGTCTGGAGTCCCAGTGCTCACACATGAACAGGCACCTACTTCGCAGCATGCACAGGGAGGTGACGGTTCGACAGCTCAGACATCGATGGTATGATCCCAGTGTGATCAGGAGGCTACTGCTGCACAAGTACCTGACAACCCACCGCACTGACAAGATAGCATGGTGGATAATGAGTGACCTTCCCCACACAATCTCTAAAAAAATTTGAAAAATGTGGAGGTCAAACACAGATGTGGGGACTGAATACAAATTAATCAAAATATGTGGTGTAAAAAAAGGGAACACAATGTGTCCAGTACACTCATTATTTGAGCAACAACTGAAGGTATCACCATCAGCATATCTCTTTGCCTAACGGGAGCAGCTCTATACAAGTCTTTATACATCTTCAGGGAGAGAGGAAGAAAAAATGTTGATATCAAACACTCAGATCTAAACAGAAAGCCTTCTCTCCCCACCAAGGATAGTGTGACATTACAGCTCGACAGTAAGCCTAATTTCACCAGAAGACTTATGCCTGACCCTTGGGGATCATAAACTGATACTTGCTCACCAAGTATGGAAAAATGTATAGCATTCTTCATGTAAATGTTTAGTGCTGGAAGGAAACTAGCTTTTTGTGTCAGTTAAAGTTTTTCTTCTAAGAAATGAACATTTTGAGCATTGTGTTATAAGGGAGATGTGGCCAGTGTCTAGCAAGTAATTACCAATATTGTGACCAATGTGGAAATTCCAGGATGGAGATAACAGCCAAAAATGAGGAAAAGCAACTTCTCGCATGTAGGTGATTGATGCATGGCACATTGAACCATTCAGACTGTTGCTAATACTGCTTTCTCTCTCTCTCTCTCTCTCTCTCTCTCTCTCTCTCTCTCTCTCTCTCATGGTGTATGTATAACTTCTCACATTCACAACTACCTAGACAGCCAAATTCAGCCAACAGCAGCTATCAAAGAAACACTCTGCTTTCATTTCACACACAGCATTCACAACATTAGAATAATAATGCACCTCAGAAGACATTGTGAGATCAAACAAAAATTTGTATTACCAAACTAGAAACTTCTTTAACAAGCCACAAAACAACAAAAAAAACTTGCAGAAAATTATATAAGTTCTGAAATCTGACACAAAATCACAAACAGAAGTTACTTAGGAACATAGCAACATTATCCGTTGTGCTTTACGGCAAAATTCAGTCTGATACCTAAACTAAGACCACCACTCACATTACATCCAATGACACACAGTATTCCACACATGCAGGTATGGACTCTTGATAGATATCAGTACTGCCACCATGAATTAGTGTTTCATCTATGTAAATGTTCAGTATCTCCAGCACCTGAAACATAGTACAAATTATGTTTAACAAACTGATTGTTTATATCACAAAATTTTCAAAAATTATCAGCGTCATACACAACAGCATGTATTAGTACCTTCTGCCAAATTATTTCTTTTCTTTTGGTTTTAGGGCCTTTCAATCCTATGACTGCCTTCCCTCTTTCATGGTAGAAGTCCATTCCGAGTGAAAGTGCTTCCAGGTACCGATCCTAGGAAAGAATGAAAATGTCACAATTTTGCATAGAAACCCAATGCTGCATGTAACAATTTAATCCTGATGTAAGTGAAGGAAGGCCAAGTTTTCAATTAACTTTGCAGTTTACCTATCAAACATTGGTATCATGTCACACATTTAAAATGATAGTGTTTCGGAGACACCTGCCCTCATATACAAGTGGGTTAAAGAACCCAATTCTGGGACACAGGAAGGCCTGCCAGTCCCAGATTGAATTCATTTCACAGATTAAAAATGACGACCAGTGCAATGACCAGCCTCAATGCAACCTTTATGCGATTTTCCAAATTTACCACAAATTCCTGGTTGGTTTCTGTGTTCTGCCTCAGATACAAAATGCTCAATCATTTTTAAAAACAATGTCACATTTGACCATTCACTTATACTAGATGCAAACAGAAGGGAGTACATGTATTCCTTGCTGGGGAGACACTGGCAGAGGCTTTTAAATCCTTTTGGGAGTGGTGAACCCATCATAATAATAGCTTGTACATACTTCAGCGAATAACAACTGCCAGACTGCTTTATTTCTTGTCACTGCTATTTTAATTCACGTAATAAAACACTTTCCTTGATTTTCAGTCTTAATTTAAAGATTATGATATACACTGAAGACACCGAGAGTACATTTACAAAAAAATTGCCCACTAGGATTTTAAAAACTATCATAGTCAGCAGGAAAAAGGCAGTGGGCAACATGCTTCTACTAAGCTCAGCTTCCTTACAAAGAGGAATAGCTGGTATAGTCTGTCATGAGAATTCATATGTAATATACTGTATTTCTACAAGCATAAGAATGCTCCTTTTTTAAAGAGGTCCTTTGAGAAAACTTTATGTTTAACATATTTTCACTAATTAAAATTACGAACTGTTTCTTTGATATACAGTACCTGTCTTAAAAATTAATGAGAATATAACAATATTTTCCTTCATTTCCTGCTACCCAACATGTCGTCTCCTTGATGCTCTCTCAATGGCTGCATAGAACCAGCAGCTAACACACTACCTTTCATTTCCGCTATTCCATCAACATACGCATTGTTAATATTGCTGTACAACAAACGAATGTGTTCCACTGGCCTCTATACAGACTTTTACCATCTTCTCCAAAAATGTATTCAACTACTGAGGATCTGCCCAATTTTAAAGCCATTTCCACCCCAACTACAAATGAAAAGGCAGCTAACTATGAAAAACATTTCCTTGCAGTCCCTTTTTCGTTGCTACTATGGAAATAGTCAAGTTTTTTCCTTTGTTAAGTATAATATAGTTTGGTAAAATCAACATGGACCTTGGCGTTGGTGGGGAGGCTTGCGTGCCTCATTGATACAGATAGCCGTACCGTAGGTGCAACCACAACGGAGGGGTATCTGTTGAGAGGCCAGACAAACGTGTGGTTCCTGAAGAGGGGCAGCAGCCTTTTCAGTAGTTGCAGGGGCAACAGTCTGGATGATTGACTGATCTGGCCTTGTAACACTAACCAAAATAGCCTTGCTGTTGTGGTGCTGCGAACGGCTGAAAGCAAGGGGAAACTACAGCCGTAATTTTTCCCGAGGGCATGCAGCTTTACTATATGGTTAAATGATGATGGCGTCCTCTTGGGTAAAATATTCCGGAGGTAAAATAGTCCCCCATTCGGATCTCCGGGAGGGGACTACTCAGGAGGACGTCGTTATCAGGAGAAAGAAAACTGGCGTTCTACGGATCGGAGCGTGGAATGTCAGATCCCTTAATCGGGCAGGTAGGTTAGAAAATTTAAAAAGGGAAATGGATAGGTTAAAGTTAGATATAGTGGGAATTAGTGAAGTTCGGTGGCAGGAGCAACAAGACTTTTGGTCAGGTGAATACAGGGTTATAATGTTTATTGGAATACTCTCTTTCAAATTCTGAAGGTGGCAGGGGTAAAATACAGGGAGCGAAAGGCTATTTACAATTTGTACAGAAAGCAGATGGCAGTTATAAGAGTCGAGGGGTATGAAAGGGAAGCAGTGGTTGGAAAAGGAGTGAGACAGGATTGTAGCCTATCCCCGATGTTATTCAATATTGAGCAAGCAATAAAGGAAACAAAAGAAAAGTTCGGAATTGGAATTAAAATGCATGGAGAAGAAATAAAAACTTCGAGGTTCGCTGATGACATTGTAATTCTGTCAGAGACAGAAAAGGACTTGGAAGAGCAGTTGAACGGAATGGACAGTGTCTTGAAAGGAGTGTATAAGATGAACATCAACAAAAGCAAAATGAGGATAATGGAATGTAGTCGAATTAAGTCGGGTGATGCTGAGGGAATTAGATTAGAAAATGAGACACTTAAAGTAGTAAAGGAGTTTTGTTATTTGGGGAGCAAAATAACTGATGATGGTCGAAGTAGAGAGGATATAAAATGTAGACTGGCAATGGCAACAAAAGCGTTTCTGAAGAAGAAAAATTTGTTAACATCGAGTGTAGATTTAAGTGTCAGGAAGTCGTTTCTGAAAGTATTTGTATGGAGTGTAGCCATGTATGGAAGTGAAACGTGGACGATAAATAGTTTAGACAAGAAGAGAATAGAAGCTTTCGAAATGTGTTGCTGCAGAAGAATGCTGAAGCTTAGGTGGGTAGATCACATAACTAATGAGGAGGTATTGAATAGAATTGGGGAGAAGAGTAGCTTGTGGCACAACTTGACTAGAAGAAGGGATCGGTTGGTAGGACATGTTCTGAGAGATCGAGGGATCACCTATTTAGTATTGGAGGGCAGCTTGGAGGGTAAAAATTGTACTAAGCAGATTCAGAAGGATGTAGGCTGTAGTAGGTACTGGGAGATGAAGAAGCTTGCACAGGATAGAGTAGCATGGAGAGCTGTATCAAACCAGTCTCAGGACTGAAGACCACAACAACAAAATCAATGTTACATTTTGCTCACTGGAGCTAATTAACAAATAATATCACTTTTGTGATAACTTTCTCCAATCACTCCAGTAAAACCATTAGTAACAATTTACTATTAACATAAGAACAGCACCTATGTGGCACGAGGTGGTCAGAACAGATTCTGACCTCCTTGATGCAGTGTCATGGAGCTTGGCCTCTCAACAACTTTGGCATGTGTGGCAGGAGCAACAGCTGTCAGCTTATGTTATGTGGCAGATGGACACCAGTCACCTGCAGTACTCACTTGGCTCACACAATGTTGTTAAATAAATAACATCCTTGTGAAAGAAAGAATGAATGAAATACATTAAATAATTGCTCATAAAAACAAAACACAGTCAATTAGGCCCTGCCTGTGACTGTGCCAGAAGTAGGAGTACAAGGTGAGGGAGTAAAGTAATGGAACTGATTTTTTATCTATCACAGTTTTTATTTTTTTCAAAGAATAATATTGTCCCCTTCAAAGTAGTTCTCTTCAGCACCAATACACAGGCGAAGTTGTTCCCAGTCCTGGTAGCAGCAACGAAAGGTCTCAAGTGATAGGGCCTTTAACATGTCACTCACATTCTTTTGAACGTTCTCCAGAGTCCAAAACGTGTGTCCTTTTAAGACATTTTTCAGTTTCAGGTAAAGAAAAGAGTCACAAGGACTCAGATCAGGTGCATGGGGGGGGGGGGGGGGGGCTGTAGAACAACAGGAAGGCCCTTTTGAGGTCAAAAATTCCATGATGGAACTGGCCGTGTGACATGGGCCAGTGTCATTACGCAGTGTCCAGTTGTCTGCAATGTCTGGTCTCACCCTTTTCCTGAGCCTTTCAAGGATATCTTTGTAAAACACTTTGTTGACAAGGTTGTCCTGGAAGAACATATATTTATGCATGATACCCTATCGCCAAAAACGCAATTCAGCATTGTTTTAATCTTTGATTCACTCATTCGAGCTTTTTTCACTCAAGAAAATGTCTCAAAGTGCCACTCCTCACTTTGGCTCCTTGTCTCAGTATCATACTAAAAAACCCAGGATTCACCATCTGTGATAACACGCCTGAACCTTTTTATCATTCCTCTCAAGATGATCAATGCACACGTTTCTTTGACTGTCCTTCTGCTCTGCTATAAGGTTTATCGACCCATTTTGGCATAGACCTTTTGAATGTGCAAAACTTTGGTCAAAATTTGACATATGGTGAAAGTGTAAGTTTAACAGCTCATCCATCATCCTTATTGTTAAACGTGAATCCGATCTCTCAAGAGCACACAAATGTTCGACGTTTTCAGTGGTTTTTGAAGTTCAAGTCTCCCTGAGAGAGGTTGCTCTTTAACATGTTCTCAGCTTTCCAAAAATGTTTTGTGCCAGTCAAAAACTTGAGCTCTTGATAAGGAATGTTCTCCATATGCTGTTTCAACATTTCAATGTTCATACCAATGGATTACCCAACTTTAACACAAAACTTGATGGCATAACGTTGCTCTAAATCCCACCATTTCATTTTCGTAACGCGCGCGTGCGCACGCACACACGCACACGCACGCACGCACACAACTTCACTGATGGTTGCTCTCCAAAAGTCACATGATGATTCTATAGAGCTGAAACTCTGCCTGAGCATCTGAAAGGGATGAACACACAAGTCTACACATGTAGAAAAACACAGGTTGCCATATCATCTTCAGTGTTGTCATTCTCATTAGTTTTTACACACCTAGTATGAACACTAGTGTCTGCGATTTTGTGACACTACACAACCTTCCCAAATTCTTCAGAATCAATCTTCAAGTGACTTCAATTGCCAAAGTTTCATCTGTAAATATAAGACAGTCTTTTACGTAATGTAAAAATATTGACTTCACCGGCAGTAGTTTAATCTGTGAATGTAAGACAACCTCGTATTTTCGAACATGAAGTTGGGGAAAAAATCTTAATTTGTAGTTGGGCAAATATGACATCATTTATTACTTACTTTATCAAAATTGGAAGTGTCTCAGACTAAATAAAATGCCTAAATAAGAATCTAAATAATCTTGAAGTAAAGAAGACCTCTTGCCGAATACTAGCAGCATTGAGCCATCAACAAAAAAGAATGAAAACTCTGCTTGCTTTTGGGTGAAACCTGTAATGAGCTAAGAGTACACGCTCAGGCACACGCACAAGCACACACTTACTATATTCATCTAAGAGTCTGCTACTTTTATTTCTCAAGCAACATAGTTACATGTAGCATGTAACACTAGTTACTACAAACACACCGTTGGAAAGCATAGGTTATGGAAGACATACCACTTACTGTTAGTTATGCACAAATGAAACATTGTAATGTTGTTTACTGAATTTACTCTCTCCCTATGAATGTAATTATATTCAAAGCAACCATCACTGTGTTGCTGTTGGATCCCAACCAAAAAATATGAAATTCATGAACAAATATTTTCAAGGGATACCCCATTCATCAGACAAGCAAAATGGAAATAGAAAACAAAGCAGAACTCTCATCTTCCAGGTTGGGATATTAATCCGTTACTGATCTCAGTACAGTATGGAAACTCGGGCTGATAAGGCACATACCAAGAGACAAAGTAAGAGGCCATTGCCAATTTATATCATTTCTACACTCTCATAGAGAGATATATGATGCAGTTTACAGTTTAATTACAAGCAACACTATCAGCTTACATGACTTAAAACAATTTTTTTCTTACTTGAAAAATAAATAGCAAAAGCAAAATAATTTCAAGTCTTCCAGAGTTACTTATGTTTCAGTAAAAGAGCGTAGGAAAACACAGACAGCAGGAAAGAACCCTTCAAAAAGGAAAATGAGTGTTGGAAATTATGGGCAAGCGCGTGTGCGTGTGTGTGTGTGTGTGTGTGTGTGTGTGTGTGTGTGTGTGTGCGCGCGTGTGTGGGGGGTGTATGGGGTGATAACAACACATGACAGGAGTAACAAAACAAAGGGTGTAGGTCATTTAATTTTCATCCTATGTTATAAGGAAAAAAGTATAGAATGTTTAGGAACTATCCTTTTTACTTCCTAAGACGTGTACAGGAAATGTACCGTTTTCATGCCAATGAAATAAACATGTAAAACACCATGCTATAATCTGTCATATTTGTTTGGTGACAGAAAAACAATAATTTAATCTCTTTCTTTTACTTATTACAATTATAGCCAACTATCAAAAGTGGCAATAATGCATGATGCTATCCTTCATTACAGTAACGGAGCAGAATGTGACAACTCACCTGTTTCACAAGGTGTGCTAGACGATCATTCCAAGTTCTGATTGACAACACATGAAATGTTTTAGTGCCCAACAGCAGCAGCTGGCTTCCAAAGCTGACTACAGAATTATAGCAGGCATGTTCTCCTGCTAAGGCCTGGAAAATGAACAAATTAAAATTAACAATGCAGGAACAATAAATGAAATATATGAGAACTGCTAATGTTTGTGGGGAAAAATCATTTCAGTTTTGTACTGTCATAAGTAGGAACGTCTTTACTTGTCGTAAACTGACATTAAGGGCTTAGTATCACGTACCTCCATACATTTTCTTGCAGAAATTATGCCAGAAATCAGTTACTAGTATTTACTCTGTTTCATGTCAAAAACTGGGAATTAGTAGTTTTGAACCTTTGAGCTTCATATATGTATGGAAGTATACATTTCATGGATTTCTTGTACATTCCACTGACAACAACAAAGTAGAAATGAGTTATAATGTGTACTGGATCAGGAGAAACAGTTACCAAACCTCATTCATAAATGGTAAAAAACAACAGTGGCTAGTAGTCATGTGTAACCACTGCTAACTGGGTAAGTGCAATTTACAAACCAAAATGTTGGAGGTCCAATCAAAAATTGGTCCTAGAATTTTTCTCTCACTTATCACTCTGCCAATGATTTGTTAATGTGAAAATGGCACATTGCACTGTGGTTCAGAGTGCACATTAAACAGTATGTCAACCTGTAAGAAAAGGGCTGTGAGTCAAAGATTGGAGGAAGCCAAGAGCATAGCATCTCCATAAGACTGCATCCAGTAAAGCACAGTGGTGTTCAAACCCATCTACTGGTTGAGGACAACTTAGCTCTTTCAGTTACAGTCTTCATTTTTCCCAAAAAACATTATATATGCTTATTTGGCTTATATTGATAGGAATGTGGAATGCATCATTTCCTGACCATTTCAAACAATGTTCCTCCAGTTGCGTTTCTGCCCTGAGATGAAGTGTACTGTATTTATTACAAAACTGGGGGCTCTGGATTTGTTTTTTGAAAGTAACACTTCTTCTCACCCAAACTTCCAAGTAAATTCTATGGCTCTTTCACAGTTTTGATGTTGTTATACACAGTTTGAGAATGTAACAGTTTCAAGCTATAGAGTACACAAAATGTCAGACATTGTGGTTGTTGGAAAATAGCATACCAATGCTTTGCTGACATTTCCACCAGTTGCAAGACCCTTGAAGTGTGCTGTTGCGTATACCAGGCCAACAGCTGCTAGGTCCAGAACCTCTAGCTCCTCATGTGACCGAACATCCACGAGATGCAGCTGCTCCAATGTGTCCAAAACAGCCAGGGTGCGTGTATTCAGCCAGTGCAGACTCAGTAATTGGTAACCGACACTCAAGCGCTGTAGTGCCACAAACCGTACTTTGCTTTTATTGTCTACAGAAACCTGTAAACAAGCATAAACTGCATATGGTTAATATGTAATGAAGTTATATGAACACTGACTGAAAAAATACTGACAGAAGTTCTGAAGACTCAGTGTAATGTTACAAAACTGTGTGAAAGTTGTGACACCTTGTGTAGTAATGAGACGAATACTTTATCATCACTAAAGCTCCAGAACAGAAACAAGGATTAACAAGAAGAACTGTTCAAGGCCTGCTACAGCTTTCATTTGTGGCTTTGCCCTTTTATTCTCGTGGTGCAACAAATCACTAAGTACAACTTCAAAAGAAACTGAATACTCAGTTTTGACGACTGATTGGCGAATACATACCTTCTGCATTGGCTGCATCATAGCTTTCATGTCGGATGCATTAAAGAAATTTTGCAAAACCAAAATCAAGCGGCTTAGCCAGATTCTGAATTAGTATTGTCTCAAAGAAGAGAAAACACTTCACAATTTACAACACGTCACCCAGTACCACTTGAAGGAAACATATATAACATGCTCATTTTTCAGCAGAAAACAATGAAAGAACACTTTTATATATAAAGTAAGTCTAAAACTATTTAACAATATTATGACGAAGATAGTTGCTACTTACCAAATAGCGGAGACGCTGAGTCACTATATGGTGAGTAGCAACTATCCTTTCCATAATATTGTTACATTCCATCCTGGATTTTTGATTGTCTAAAACTATTTAGTCTTTCTGAAAGATAAACAATTGTCTTAGGTTCTCACTAAAAGTTGACCTTATTTCTTACAACTATTGAGAGTGACCTGTTTTGAGACACTATGTGAAAGAAATGCATCCTTAACTACCTCGTCTCCTGCTTTCATCAACAACTACTTTGATCAAACAGCATTTCCACAATAAATCACTATTTGCTTCAGAATACCGAGTAAGTGTAACTGACACTTGCAAAAGAAGGAAACTTTTACACATTTTACTTTATTAACATACAAATATTTCTTTAAGTACAGATATTTCTCTCTAAAAAGTACACAGATTTTTGTTTAAGTAATAAGCAATATCCACTGGTTACATGATTCCATGTTACACGATAATTTTAATGTTTCACCAGGACTAGCGTGCGCGCGCGCGCCCACACACACACACACACACACACACACACACACACACACACACACACACACACACTTTAGCTGTTCAGATTTCTCATTTTATCTTAGACTAACAATCTTTGTTTAGAACAAATAATAACCCAGAAATACTTTCCTATTATAAACAGTACTGTAACATATTACAAAAAGTTATAAAAATCCAGCATTATGCACATCTCGTCTGAAATTGACAGATCATATAATAAAATCAAACCAACAGGGAATATTCTTAAAAAAGAGACAGGAAAAGAAGCCTTAGGAAATGACACTATTGCTGTTAAACAGACTGGAAACATTGTAAAAGACTGCTCATGTGCAGCAGATATTTTTAGTAGTTACCTAAATAATAAAAAACAAAAAAAAAAAAAAAAAAAAACCCAAACAAAAAAAAAAAAAAAAAAAACAAAAAACAAAAAAAGAGGGGGAAGTGAGGAGACTGATGCAAATATTCAGAACAAAAAGCAAAGCAGTATGCTGAAGAAGCAATACAGAGGACATTTAGTGAAATAAAAGTTAATCTCACATCTCTACTGAAATAAGGGAGAGGATCATGACTTTTAAAATCAAAAGTTCATATAGGATGGGTAATATCTCCAGCAAGGCACTAAAATGTTGTAAGGCTATAATAAGTAATTTTCTTAGCCATGTATGTAATGCAGCATTAACTCACAGTGATTTCCCAAGAAGATTGAAATATGCTATTGTTAGGCCTCTATAAAGAAAAAAGGCAACTCCAAAGATGTCAATACTGTTGCCCAGTGCCAATACTCATGTTCAGAAAAAACATAACACCTTGAACAACTAGAGATGGGACATTCATACTCGCAGGACATGTACATTAATACATTCTGCAGAAATCATGAGCATTTGAACCATGTTGGCCCCATGGGTTCAAAGTCAACATTGATATCACGACGCAACACCACTTACTGGTAAAATGTGCCTGCAGCTGTCATTGTCACTATAAACTGAAGGTAATGGATCAGTGTGGTTGAAGCAGACATGCAGGATGCCTCACAGTCATATGCACGAACTGTACCATCAAGTCAGTGAGTTTAAAAGAGAACGCATTATTGGCATGTGAGTATGTGATTCATCCATCCAGAAACATGGTTCATCCAGTTTTGTCCTGTTACAAATACTCCACTTCCTATTAACGTAGTACACTAACAAGAAATAATACACATGTTAGAAAAATACAGCTCTTACGTATGCATACTGATGAAAACAAATTGGGAAAACCATATAGCAGATTTGCTAAAATCTGTTAGTTTTGCTGTAAGAATAATTGCCAATTTTTGGGATATAGAGGTCTTTAAGTTAAAGTATTTTGCGTATTTTCATTAGCTGATGCCTCATGTTATAATATTTTGGGGGTAACTCCTTGCTTAGGTTAAAAGTATTCATTGCACACAAGAAAAGGATTCCAATTATTTACAGAAGTTCCCACATGTACATCTTGGAGGTATGTGTTTAAGGAACTGGGAATATTAACCACAGCCTCATGCTACATTTATTCACTTATGAAATTTGTTATCAACTATCTATCCAAGTTTGATACGCTATGTGATCGAAAGTATCTGGACACCTGGCTGAAAATGACAAGTTCGTAGCGTCCTCCATCGGTAATGCTGGAATTCAATATGGTGTTGGCCCACCCTTAGCCTTGATGACAGCTTCCACTCTCACAGGCACACGTTCAATCAGTTGCTGGAAGGTTTCTTGGGGAATGGCTGCCCATTCTTCATGGAGTGCTGCACTGAGGTGAGGTATTGATGTCGGTCGGTGAGGCCTGGCATGAAGTCGGCATTCCAAAACATCCCAAAGGTGTTCTATAGCATTCAAGTCAGGATTCTGTGCAGGACATTTCAGGGATATTATTGACATGTAATCACTCCACCACAGGCCATGAATTATTCAGTGGTGCTTGATCGTGTTGAAACATGCAATTGCCATCCCTGAATGGCTCTTCAACAGTGGGAAGCAAGAAGATGCTTAAAACATCAATGTAGGACTGTGCTGTGATAGTGCCATATCCACACCATGCCATCAGATCGCCACATTGTGTACCGTGATTCGTCACTCCACACAACGTTTTTCCACTGTTCAAACATCCAATGTTTATGCTTCTTACACCAAGTGAGGCATCATTCGGCATTTACCGGTGTGATGTGGGGCTTATGAGCAGCTGCTCAACCATGAAATCCAAGTTTTCTCACCTCCTGCCTAACTGTCATAGTACTTGTAGTGGATCCTGATGCAGTTTGGAATTCCTGTGTGATGGTCTGGGTGGATGTCTGCATATTACACATTGCGACCCTCTTCGACTGTCGGCAGTCTCTGTCAGTCAACAGATGAGGTCAGCCTGTACGCTTCTGTGCTGCACGTGTCCCTTCACATTTCCACTTCACTATCACATCGGGCACAGTGGACCTAGGGATGTTTAGGAGTGTGGAAATCTTGCATACAGACATATGACACAAGTGACACCCAATCACCTGACCATGTTCAAAGTCCGTGAGTTCCGTGTAGCACCCCATTCTGCTCTCTCATGATGGCTAATGACTACTGAGGTCGCTACTGTGGAGTACCTGGCAGTAGGTGGCAGCACAATGCACCTAATATGAAAAACATATGTTTTTGGTGGTGTCTGGATACTTTTTATCACATAGTGTAGTGACAGAGATGTTCATGAATGCAACACTAGAAGGGAAAATGATCTGCATTACCCTAATCCAAATTTGGCACAGGAAGGGGTGAAATATGCAGCTACAAAAGTCTTAATAGCCAGAATGTAGCCATACACAAGGTGTGATAAATATACAACATACAACTATACAACCTCCTGTCACGCTGCCGCATGTTGGGAGGTTGGTACTGGAATGCAGCAGACATTGAAAGTTCAAGAGCAGCAGTCACCATTTGTTTCATCCTTAGGTCTGTTTCAGTTTGCTTTTGAGCCTTAGTTGTAGAGGATATTGTTCTGCAGTAGTGCCATGAGCATGGTGAACTTCAAAATTGAGTAGCACATTAACCCAAATTCCCCGTCAAATTAAAAAGGTCACCAATGGAATGTTTTTATATGTTAAAGGATGTGTCTAGTGATAATGCTAGGTCACATGATGAGTTTTTGAATGGCACGAACCGTTTTCAGACGGTCACAAAGAGGTTGAAGATAATGAACTTTCCAGTTGATCTGCGAGTTCTGGGAATGAGGCACACATTCAGAAGCTTAATGAAACTATGTGGAATGACCAACATCTGAGCATTCCAGATATCACATACATGGTGAGCACGTAAAGAAGATAGTAAGACAAATTTTGGATGATGAATTAAACATGACCAAAGTTTGTGCAAAACTGGTTCTGAAAAACCTCTCTCAGGAACAAAGCTGTCATTGGAAGAACGTCTGCTCTGATGTCATGGAACAAGTCAACGGGAAACCGGACTTGGTCACGTGTTACGATGGTACTGGGCACTACGCACTATAGATTGTATAGTTTGGCTCGAGCACCAATGTCCTACAGCACGAAAAAATATATATATTTGTTACACTCAACTCTCAGCTTGAGCAGCCCAGAGATGTGGCTGGTCTCAATGTTTGCCTATGTTTTTCGTCATAGGGTGCCAGCACACACTTGTTGTAAACTCAATTTTCAAGATGAAATAAAATATAAAAAAAAATTCAGGCAGGTATTGTGGTGAAATTTAAAAATATTGAGTCCCTCACATTTATTTATAATTTGAACAAGTAGTTTATTTCAATTTTTCCACAAACAGTCCAATATATTATCACATAGAAGAAGGTATAATTAGATGAATGACGAACACTAACTTCACTTAATGAAGGTTTATTCAGCACTTGCACGTACAAGAGTGCGGAGCGAACTGCCTCCGGCCAGAACACATAAGGTATGTGTACAGTTACAGAACATTCCAGTATAATGATTCTTGACATTTGTGGATACTTCTAGAATGTACTTGAACCGAATACAGAAATTAAAATTTTACAGTTCAGGTGAGTTTTGAACTCACAATCCTCCCTGCAACAGCCTAGCATCATAACCACTACACCACAGTGACTGTGCTTCTCAGCTCCTTCTGTGACAATATTGACTTAACACACAAAATGCAGTCTGAGGGGCTTTTAGGTAATGGCAGCTGCTGATAACTGATGCTACAACAATTCACTATAAAATTCACATGTCGCGATCACGGCACTGTTCACAGTTCACAAAATACACTGCTGTCTGCTGCCCTAAACCACTATATTGCGCTAAACTTGATCGTTTTCGAACGTCGCTACATACATACTTGTCCCCGATCATGGCCTCCAACCCAATACCAGCCCCAGATGAGCGGCACATCTGGCTCTTAGCGTCGCTCAAACTCAACTGCCCTCACAGATGGCCACCCTATGCACCCTCGAAATGACTGCCTAACTCAAAACAATGTTTGACAAAAAATTTATGAATATTCTAAAACTAAACATGAAACACATATGATACATTAAAAAAAATATGGAAATTTTCTGGGCAATAATCTTGAGTCCAAATTTTTTTTTTTTTTGTATCTGCCTTCATTTTTTCACAGATAATGTTCTTGTGGTGTGATTTTGCTTTTCCCGGATTTATGATACTGAACATAAATAAGCAAATAAAGATACATACTTATTAATACATACTAAATAAAAATACCTACCTCTTTAGAGTTTAGAATGCTGCCGCTAATTTTGTCTATTTATTTATTACCAAAAACACAGTTTCTCTCAGTTGAATCCCATATTCCGACCTCTCATTAAAAAATGGTACATATTCTGCTAAATCCACTACGATTGCTTGATGCAGTTCTACTAGCCACATCCGTGAACACTTTGTTCATATTAATCAGCCAAAGCATTGCCGAGATATTAGCTTCTGAACTTTCATAAATTGACAATTTTTAAGACAACAGTAACTTTTAAACTATTATATATTTTTGTGGTGCATCTACATAATTTAGCTTTACATATTTTTCTGTCCATGAGTGCCAACTCGCACCTCCGCGTCACTCTTAGCATGCATACATTTTCTGATCTTCTGATCATGACAAGCAATCGGGTACACATGCCGCTATAGTGGCTACAGCACATGTATGGGATAAAACGCAAATGTCAGACTTTGAAAATTTCTGATCGTTTGCGTCAGTCGAGAACTGCTAGTCGTACATCGCAAACCTGGGGCTCAAGGATGCAACAGTTTTGTCTGTATAAGTAATGATTTTGTTAAGAAGGCGTCAGTCTTCATGCAGCCGCACACGCAGCAGCATTGACCACTCACGGTGAAAATGCCACGTTATTATAGGAGAAGAAGGCGTGCCTGCCCAACTGTCTATAAAACAACAGACAATATTACTATCAAGACCAAGAACTATGTAGGTGCACAAGTCATCCTGCACAGTCCATCAGTTTTCTGTGGTGGAGTTCTGAACTTTACCCTTAGCAACAATGAAGCCAATCAAAAAGGTAATGGCTGGGCTACCATTGCTTTAGTATGTGGACTTAAAGTCAATAAAGTGGCAGGACTGGAGTCGTTCAACAGCCGTGACGTCATCGCTTATCGGACGTTTCAGATTGTGGAAGTGTACAATAGAGATATAGGTAAATCTTATTACCTGTCGTCCATGCCTTTGGTTCTCACGACGAGGAATCATCACAAGATAAATGAATCTGAACCTGTGTCAGTGTGGGTTAAAGGTGTTGACAACTGTAAAAAAAAATACTGTCACTAGCAATCTCACTCATTAATATAGAAATTAAATAAAGTATTCCTATCCTTTATCCCTACCAAAAAAACTACAATTATCTTACTTCATTAACGAGCGTATGGCATCAGCCACATGGGATGCACTCTGTGCAAGCATTGACCTCAGTGATTACGCAACCACTTATCGCTCTGTTTACAAACGTGACAAGAAAGCAGGTACGCATAAATTTTTCTCTGGCATATAAATTTCTCCAAGTGCAAAAACATTGCCATATGCACTCCTGCCAAGCTTCTGCTCAGGTTTCTCCAAGGCCACGTAAACGCTAGCCTCTCGCCATGGCCCCCTTAGCAACCGCCAGCCACGTGCTCTGTGGCGGAAAACTGCCACTCTAATCTCCATCCACAGCTTGTACAGTGTGTCATCACATCTGGTGAAACATGGATCTTCCAGTACGACCCAGAAACAAAGCACCAACTGATGCCCTGGAAGACTCCCACATTGCCAAGAATGAAAAAAAGCACTAACGAGAATGTCCATACTGAAGGCGATGGTGATTTATTTGTTTTTGTTATCAGGGGCATTATCAAGATTGAATAGATGCCTGACAGTCAAATCATTAATCAGGGATACTACAAAGAAGTCCTAATCAAACTGGCAGAAAGAGTAAGGAAGAAACGACTCAATATGTGGAAGACCAATGCTTGGATTCTGTTTCTGGAAAATGCATCAGCCCACAATGCCGTTTTGTGAACCAACAATCAAATTCCTACACTCTAACATCCTTTGCATTCGCAAGATCTAACTCCCTGTGACTTATCTGTTCCCAGAGTGAAAATTGCATTGAAGGGAGCATATTGAAGAGGTACAAGAAAAAATGGCAGAGTTGTTAAAGAGAGTGACAAAGGATGACCTACAACATTGCTTTGAACAATAGAAGACTCATGTGCAGTGGTGTATGGATAGGGGGGGC
Source organism: Schistocerca americana (assembly GCF_021461395.2). Classification (NCBI taxonomy): domain Eukaryota; kingdom Metazoa; phylum Arthropoda; class Insecta; order Orthoptera; family Acrididae; genus Schistocerca; species Schistocerca americana. The sequence continues at coordinate 958,932,251 of NC_060121.1, read as the reverse complement.
AGGCATATGTTGAAGAGGATAAAAATTAGTTCTAAATTTGTTTGCAATAAATCACATTTCCGATAATAGTTTCATTATTTACTTGCCACACCTCCACAATATTTTTTATTTTCATTTTTAGTTGTGTAGATGCTCTAGCAAACACTTACATACACATTAGGTCATGTTCTACAGGAGAGCAATCAACAGAGAGAGATCTATTGCTTTTCAATGTGACATGCCCTCAGTTAGTACCTACGATGTAGTGTCGTCTTACAAGTGAGGTTCCATGTCAAAGTTGGTATCTCATGACAGCACCACAAACTAAAGACCAAACTGCCAGATGCAGCCACAAATGAAAGATGGCGATGAAGACACGCCCTCAGGACATTCCGTACACCGCTGTTGCAGGAAGTCTATTTATATCACAGTGCAGTGCCACACACCACACTCTTTGACAGCCAGTGTGATAGCATCAGCACCCTGGTTCACATTAAAGGAACAGACTTGTGTCATTAGTCAGATCAGTGCAGCAATTTCAGAGTTAAATGTAAAGCGATACTTGACTGTTATTCAAGGCAAGAACTAAACTGTTATCATTGTGACCTGAAATTGTATTAAATGTAATTCGTCCATCATAGGGACATGGGTGTTGGTTGGTTGGTTTGGGGTGTAAGGGGATCAAACTACACTGTCACCAGTCCCTTTTTCCTGATGCAAGCAAGGCTCAAGGTACAAAAAAAAACCCAAAGCACGTTTTAGAAAGTAAAAGGGGGGGAAAAGGAATAGGGAACCACACCTAAAAAGAAAACGAATGGAATGAACAGAAAATGGGAAAAAATACACCACAAAGAAAAGTAGAAGGAGGTATTAAAACCATAGAGCAGATGGTCTGGGCTGGCTGATCACAATAATAAGAGAGGATGAGCCAGCCACTCTGCAACACATTAAAATGTCTACCCCAAAAAGACAAGGCGAGATGAACACATGTAGGGAAATGACGACCACCAAGACAAACAAATGCAAAGAAAGTGTAACAGAGTTAAAATGGAGGGAGGGTGGTGGCCTTGGAGAGAAGGCTAAATGCCCACCCTTATATGGTACAATGAAAAACCACCCCCATGAATAAAATGTAAAACTAAATCTGCTGTTGAGGCATTGTTGCCCAACACCAAAGGTAGGGTGCTGGGAAGGTTGAAAGTCTGCCGCAGAGGGGCTAAAAGTGGGCAGTCCAGCAAGATGTGGATGACTGTCATTTGGAAGTCACAGCGACACAGAAGTGGGTCCTCAGGACAGAGGATGTAACCATGTACTAGCCACATATGGCCAATGCAGAACTGGCAGAGAACCACAGAGTCACTGCGAGGGGCCCGCATGGAGGACTTCCACACATTCATAGTCTCCTTGATGGCAGGCAGTTTGTTGTGCGTATTGAGATTATGCCTTCCATCTCACAAAGCTGAAAAAACTTGCAGCGAAATAATGATCATAGGTCAGCTATGGGGATGCCGATCTCCAGAAGCGGTTTCCGTGTACCCTGTTTGCCCAGCCTGTTGGCAAGTTCATTTTCTGGGATTCCAACATGACCTGGGGACCATACAAACACCATGGAACGACTGGACTGTTCCAGGGCATAGATGTACTCCTGGATGGTCATTACCAAAGGATGGCGGGGGTAGCACTGTTTGATAGCTTGTAGGCTGCTCAAGGAGTCAGTACAGAGAAGAAATGACTCGCCAGGGCATGAGCAGATGTGCTCAAGAGCACGAGAAATAGTTGCCAGCTCTGCAGTGAAAACCCTGCAGCCATCTTGCAAGGAGTGCTGTTCAATATGTCATCCATGAACATATGCGAAGCCAACATGACCATCAGACATTGAGCCATCTGTGTAAACCACTTCATGGTCCTAGTACATGTCAAGAATCGAGAGGAAGTGCCATCGGAGAGCCATGGGGTTAACTGAGTTCTTAGGACCACATGAAAGGTCCAGGTGAAGCTTCAACCTAAGTGTACACCACGGAGGTGTACATGAATGGACCTCGAGTAAGCCCTGACCTGTGCCTTCAATGCGGGAGATGAACTGCCGTGGGTGCGAAAAGGAGATGGTAATTTGGATGCTCAGGATAACTACGAATATGTGAAACATAACTAGCGAGCAGGGAGAGACTCCAGCCTCCACCAGGACGCTGGTAACCAGACTCATTCTAAAAGCTCCCATTGCCAGTCGAATGCCACAGTGGTGCGCTGGGTCGAGTAAACACAACACTGTGGGCTCCGACTGAAACACAAACCAGACTCCCACAGTCAAGGCGGGATTGAACAGGGGCTCTGTAGTGCTGCAGCAGCATAGAGCAATTTGCAGCCCAGTTGGTGTTACTCAGGCAGTGGAGGGCATTGAGGTGCTGCCAGCAATTCCACTTCAGCTGACAAAGATGAGGAAGCCACACCAACAGAGCATTGAAAATCAGTACTAAGACTCAATATGTCTCCACTACAGTGAGTGGATCATCATTAAGGTGAACTTCTGGTCCCGGATGAACGGTACGACACCCGACATAAGCGCATGACACATGACTCTGTGGGTGAAAACTGGAAGCCGTGGGCTAGAGCCCATGACTGCACCTTGTAAATGGCTCCCTGTAGGTGCAGCTCAGCAACACCAGTACTGGAGGAGCAGTATGAAATGCAGAAGTTGTCTGCATACAGGGAAGGTGAGACAGACAGCCTGACAGCTGCTGCTAGACCGTTAATGGCTACTAAAAATAGAGCCCTGCAGGACCCCATTCTCCTGGATATGGGGGAACTGCGGGAGGCACCAACTTGGGCACGGAAAGTACGGAGCGAAAAGAAATTTTGGATAAAAATTGGGAGCGGGCCCCGCAGACCTCACTCATGTAATGTGGCAAGGATATGATGTCGCCAGGTCGTGTCTTAAGCTTTTCGTAAATCAGAAAAGGTGGCACCAAGGTGTTGGCATCTGGAAAAGGCTGTTCGAACGGCAGACTCGAGGGAAACTAGATTATCAGTGATAGAGCAACCCTGGCGGAAACTGCCCTGGTGTGGAGCCAGTGGGCCATGTGACTCCAGGACCCAACACCGCTGCCAGCTTACCATACGCTCCAACAGCTTACAAAGAACGTTGGCGAGGCTGATGGGCCGATAGCTATCCACGTCAAGTGGGGATTTGCCGGGCTTGAGGATTGGAATGAAGGTGCTCTCTTGCCATTGCGATGGAAAGACGCCATGACACCAGATCCGGTTGAAGATGACGAGGAGATGTCACTTGCACTCGGATGAGAGATGTTTGATCATCTGATTGTGGATCCGATCTGGAGCAAGAGCTGTGACAGGGCAATGTGCAAGGATGCTGAGGAGCTCCCACTCCATAAATGGGGCATTATAGGGTTCACTGTGACGTTCAGTGAATGAGAGGGCTTTCCTTTCCATCCGCCTTTTGAGGTGGCGAAATGCTGGGGGATAATTCTCCGACGCGAAGGCTCGAGCACAGTACTCAGCAAAGTGCTAGGCTATTGCGTTTGCGTAGGTAGGTAACACACCACTGATGTTAATGCCAGTGACACCTGTCGGGTTCTGGTACCCACAAACATGTCTGATCTTAGTCCAGACTTGGGAAGGTGACGTATGGCACCCAATGTTCGAGACTTACCTCTCGCAAAATTCCTGTTTCCGTCTTTCTGTGAGCTGGCAGAAGCTGGCACAGAACTGTTAAGCTATTAGGTGCTCTAGGGAAGGGTGCCACTTACGTTGCTGTAGAGCTTGCCGACGTTCTTTAATGGCCTCAGTGATTTCTGGCGACCACCAAGGTACTGACTTTCGCCAGGGGCACCCTAAAGATCAAGGGGTCGCATTTTCCGCCACAGAAACGATAGATTTAGTTACCTGCTCAACTACCACATTGATGGTACCATGTGGGGAGATTCAATGGTGACAGCAGAGGTGAAAGCTTCCCAGTCTGCTTTGTTTAAAGCCCATCTTGGTAGACGTCTGGGGAATGGCACTGGGGGAGTGACAGGAAGATGGGAAAGTGGTCACTACCACACAAGTCATCATGGGCTCTCCAGTGAACAGACGGGTGAAGTTATGGGATGTAGAGGGATAAATCAATGGCTGAGTAAGTGCCATGAGCCACACTGAAATGTATGGGGGCCCCAGTAATTAAGAGGCAGAGGTTGAGTTGAGACAGTGAAGTTTCAACATATCTACCTCGGCCAGTAGGCACAGTGCCACCCCACAAGGGGTTATGGGTGTTAAAACCTCCTAAAGGTAGGAAAGGTTAAGGGAGTTGGCGAATCAGTGCAGCCAATGTGTTCAGGGGTACTGCACCATCTGGAGGAAGATATACATTGCAAACTTATTTCCTGTGTCGTCCTTACCCTGACAGCCACAGCTTCAAGAGGGGTTTGAAGGGGCACAAGTTCACTGCATACAGAGTTCAGGACACATACACAAACTTCACCTGACACACTATTATAGTCGCTACGGTTCTTGTAACATCCACGGAGGGCAGGGTCCACATTGCCAGGAACCAGGTTTCCTGGAGGGCAATGCAGAAAGCAGATGTGAAGCTTAACAGTTGTCATAGCTCAGCCAGGTGGTGGAAAAAACTGTAGCAATTCCACTGGAGGATGACATTATCATGAGGCTGGGAAGGCATGAAGTGCACAAGGAGGCAGATTATGCATCAGGGTCACCTGCTGCCACTGATTGAGTATTTGTATCCATTCTTATTGTGGATGAGGCATCAGTGAGATCCAGATCCTCAGGGGACACTAAGATCTCCGCCTCATCAGGCACAGAATTGCTAGGGAGCAGTGGTGTTGGGGTCACCGGAGGGTCCTTTTTCTTAGCACACATCTTTGTTTGCTTGCCCTCTTGCTTCTCTTTAGGGGCTTGCTGGGAGGACTTCTCCGAAGTAGCTTCAGGCACGGTGGAAGACTGTGAAGCTCTTTGTCCAGCAGCTTTTGGCTCCTTTAGCCACTGATGAGGATCCACTGTGGCATTAGTGTAGACTTTGGGAGGGTGTGGGAGAGTGGGTCCATAGGGAGCACTTCTACATGAGAGGAGCTGGAGGAGGCTGTTGCTTCTCCGGCTGGGGGAGGGGACCGATGTCCCCTGTGTTTGGGAAGTAGGTACTTTGGGAGCACTGGAAGGAGATTTTCCCCTACCACCCAAGGGGGGCAAATGTATTCTGGAGGCCTGGAGGGACCACTGTTCGTGGCACAGAGTGCGGTAAGACTGGTACTTGCAACGGTGATGGTAACATAGCTGCAGCATATGTGGATGTCAACCGAACGGGGTGTAATCGTTCAAATTTACGTTTAGCCTCTTGGTAAGTCAACTGGTTCAGGGTTTTTACTCCATGATTTTCCACTCCTTTTGGAGTACAGTGTAGTCTGGCGAGCTGGAGGAGTGCTGCTCTCCACAGTTGATACAAGTGGGAGGAGGTGGACATGGAGTATCTGGATGCACCGGACGTCCGCAGTCTCGACATGTGGCATTGGAATTGCAGCGGGAAGACATGTGCCCAAATTTCCAGCACTTAAAGTGCTGCTGAGGGGGAGGGACGTATGGTTTAACGTCACAGTGGTAAACCATCACCTTGACGTTTTCAGGCAATGAATCACCCTCAAAGGCCAAGATGAAGGCAATGGTAGTAACCCTGTTGTCTTTGGGTCCCCTGTAAATGCACCGGATGAAATTAACACCCTGCTGTTCTAGACTGGCATGGAGCTCATTGTCAGACCGCAAGAGGAGGTCACGATGGAAAATAAACTCCTGGACCATGTTGATGCTTTTATTGGGAGTGACAGAAACAGGAATATCACCCAGCCGGTCACAAGTGAGTAACACCTGGGATTGGGCTGGGGATGCTGTCTGAATCAAGACTGCACCACTTCTCATCTTAGACAGCGCTGTCACTTCCCCAAACTTATCCTCAAGATGTTCAACAAAAAATTTGAGTTTTAGTAAGTAGATAGGAGTCCCTGTCCATTCTGCTACAGACTAAATACCGAGGCGAATAGGGCTCTCTTCTTTCTGTAGCCCTATGTTCCTCCCATGGTGTAGCGTGGGAGAGAAATGATTTAGGTTCATATCTGTCAGCACTGTACTCGATCTTGCCCTTCTTAGAGGCTGCTGGCACTGTACGGTCACCAGCAATAGATGACAGTCAATTTCATTGCGGGTCATCTGCCCTGATGCCACCCACTCCGAACAGCGGTTCTCCCAGCCACAGCAAAGGCCACCTGGCATGATGGCCATTGCCGGCAGTCCTGATGCCCCAGGAAGACAAGTATCTGCTCCTTTGACATATGTGGGGAGTTTACAGCTCGGGTATCAGCAGTGCAATCCAGGAGGCTACCACCATATTGGTACATGACGGCCCCACCACAACGGACTGGCTACAGTGCTGGATACTGGGCATAGAGAAATCCAGTATCGTCTTGGGGGCGAAAGAGGACAGGAGACAATGGAAGAAGATGACACCCCAGAAAGTGTCCTTGCCCAAGTAGTTTAATTGCAGGTGGAGATGCATAGCCATGACAAGTGGTTCAGGAGATCGAATCTAAGGACACTATGGATAACTCATGCACCACGTAAGGCATCCTACCACATATGCCCGCACTTCTGTAGAATTTGGAAAGTGGCAGGTCAAACCATAAAATAGGACCTGAACGTATAGGGCTGAAAAGTGAGAGACTGCTTTTAGTTGCCTGTTACGGCAGGCAGGAATACCTCGAGTCTATTCTAACACCCGGACCCACGGGGGGAGGAAGGGGGGGGGGCATGGATGTTCACCAATGTTTCATTTGCTTAATAGCAAGAAAGAAGATTAGCTGGAATATCGCACTCAACTCAAAGCTCATTTCAGCACCTACAGCATTCAAGGCACAGTGTGCATAGTATTCTTTCTGTCCACTCTTGGAGTTGATGTCTATTGCTTGTGTCTCAAACTGTTTCCCAAAGATGTATAATATGAAGAACTGTAGGAATATCGATGAACGTTATGAGACACAGATTCATTTCACAGTGGCAAAATTTAAATTTTGCCATCTAAAGAAGCACCCTGAAAAGTCATTAAAATAGTGGAATGCTGAACTTAAAATGACTAAGAAGACATTGACTGTTCAAGTGTTTTTGTGGACAAAGTTATAGTGATGTGAGGCTACATGAGGCAGTCGTGCAAAACACATCAGATATAAGCATATGGGCTGCTATCCTAGAATTTCCAGACCTGGATTTGAAAACAGTTCTGTCAAATGGTTCAAATGGCTCTGAGCACTATGGGACTTAACTACTGAGGTCATCAGTCCCCTAGAACTTAGAACTACTTAAACCTAACCAACCTAAGGACATCACACACATCCATGCCCGAGGCAGGATTCGAACCTGCGACCGTAGCGGTCACGTGGTTCCAAACTGACGCGCTTAGAACTGCATGGCCACACCGGCCGGCAAAACAGTTCTGTCAATTACAACACCTCACAGTACTGTGGAAGGAACTGAAGTTGATTTTGAGGTTCTGTCTATTTCTATTGTTTGTAGTACACAAGGCAATCAGTTGTCAGCTAATGTTAAAGTGCATAAAAACAGGGCTCAGATTAAAGGTAAAATCTTTTGGTCATGTGGTACATGAGCTGTAGTTCAGAAAAAGGAGAGGAAGTCTTGTCTACAGTATTTTCCTACTCATGACAGCAAGCATGTCCTTTTTTATGAAGAACAGTGCTTCAAGTATAACAAGCAAAGTCACATCCAAATAGTCTATTTACAAGAGTGCCAGTCTAACACAAAGCCACAGCAAGTTCATGCTATGGTGACCAAGCAACTGCGACATTCACAAAGTAAGTCTCACTTTTTCACTTCATGCCAATCTTCTGCTGTAGTTCACTGAAAGTAGAAAAAACTTTTTGTCCAATTAAGAGTGACTCGCAAGACAGTTTAATTTCAATTAGACACAGGTGCATCTGTATCCCTAATCAGTAAAGACACCTATAATCTGATTGGTTGACCACAACTACAAAAGTCTACTACTATTTTGTCTGCTTATGGCAGACAAGAAATACCTGTATTATGTGTGTGCAGTTTGCCTGCAACTTTTCGTAATGTTACGAAGTGTATTTCATTCCACGTACTACATTCTAGAAACAGTGCAAACATTTTTGGCATAGACTTGTTTGATTTGTTCAATTGTACATAAAAGGCAATGTGTCACAAATCAGTGTTTCAGTGTCTCATTCCCTTGCTCTGATTATTACAAGTAGTAAAGTGAACTTTTTGAACCAGGATTAAGAAGGGCTACAGATTTTAAGGCACACATACAATTAAAGATCATGCAAAACCACAGTTTTATCATGCTAGGCCTGTCCCCCATGCTATACACGAGCAGGCTGCAATGGACTGCGATGATGGAAAGACAATGGGGGATACAACTTGCTTCTGCAAGCCAATGGGCATCCCTCCTTGCTAATACTTAAAAAGCTGTCAGGAGGTTTACGTGTGTGCGAATGCTGCTATCAACGGTTGTGTGTGATTCATTCCCAGGCTTATTAATTTATTCTGTACCTTAAAATAGCTCATTTGGTAACTTTTTCTTAGCTGGAATTGTATTGATGTAACTTGCTGCAGTATCCTGGCCAGTATTGATCATTAATGTGCAACCTTAGCATGTTGTACAGGTACTCTGCATCTGTCTGGCCTTTCTAACCGTGGCACAGTAACAAAATTATTGCACTGTCAAAGCGTTTGGTTGTATCTTGGTAGTGATTGTCCGTCACATCGCCTGGTTATTTTAACATGTTTTAAATTCTTGTTGGTTGAATGCCCAAAATTTTCCAAAATTAATTATTACTGTTTAAAGGGAGCATTTTGGTTCTTACTATCATCACCATTTGAGCATAATATGTTAATTATTCTGCAATTGTTTCTCAATTCTTTGTACTGAAGTTACTCTTCATTGGAGTCTTTTTATTTTATTTATTACTGGTTTACATGAGAGTTATTTGGCTATGTCTTTTTTAGCTGAAGCTGATTTAAAATTTTCAGTCATTTAAATTTTATTAATTACGGGTTTACACAAGAGTTATTTGTCTAAGTCAGATGTGTAACTAAAGTTGGCTAGAAATTTTCAGTCATTTAAATTTTATTATTTACTGGTTTAGAGGAGTGTGTCTTATCTCTATTTTAACTGAAGCTGTTATTATTGAAGGCTGGGCTGTTTGTATTTGGTAATTTTGCTTAACTGAAGCTGTTATTACTGAAGGCCTGTCTGTTCCCTTTTAATTAAATTAAGAGCTGTATCATAATTTGGGTTAGCTGAAACTCTCATTAACCAAGGTCTACCTGTCTCTATTGCTCTGTTATTGAGATCTGATACGTTAATCTATGTTGTAATTAACTGAAATTGTGATTGCCGAAGGGCTTACTGTTTCAGAGGTATTATGTCAGCAAGTTAGTAACAGGAAATGACACATGATAGTACATGAGCCCTGAGCTTTTGCCTTATATCCCTTTATCCATAATTGTAGGTTTCACCACCTGATGGGAAGGTGCAGGCAGGATTGTTACACTGTTGTCATTAGCATGCCCTGTTGCATCATCTGCGGCTGCCACGGAAACAGTTTTTTCATCATGTCAGATGAAATTTCAGTCACAGAACAAAGTTTTTGGCAAGAACAGGATTGGGCACATGGAGTTACCACACAAGTGCTGGGTCATTCGCCTTCCATTGTTCAAGGGTGCAAGGACTGCACTGGTATCAGCAGAAACAGCTGCAGCACTTTAATGGCAGTGACTCTGCTGCAGAATATTTGCCAACAGATCCAGCAAGCTGTTAGCATCGGCAATAGCAGTCATCTCCAGCTCTCCACCTGTCACAGTTGATGCTGTAAAGTGCAGTACCAATGGAGATTGACGTCGGCCACTGGTCCCCCCACCAGAGCCGATGTATGTGGAGGCACTGCCTCTGATTAGCCACCATAGCACCCTGCAGTTCTACCTGCTGTCTTCCTGACCACAGCATCTGCATCCCTGGTTGCGGGCATGCACCCTGTGGCTGGTTTTTTTTGGCCAGTTTTCCTGGTCACTCTCAAGGTGAATACCAGAGTGAGAACAGGGAGCTGCCAATGGCTGCTGCTACAGTCCCTGTACCCTCATCTATGTCTGCATTCAGAGTTAGTGGCATTGCATAGCCGGTCCAGTACAGCAAATAACTTCAAGAACAGTGACAGCAAAATATCTGTAAGGTAAAAGCTGGAATACATATCAACCTGTGTTAATATACTGAATAATATACGGGGGTTAAAACTTTAATAATAGCAACTACTTATTTACAACTCGTACAAAATAGACACGTGTTTCAAAGTTTTGCTGACCTTCAAATTAGCCACCAGCATTGTGTATAACCTGTTGCTAGGGATGTGGAAAGCGTAGGATACTCTTAGCAGTGCCAGTTGTGGTGACAGTTTGAGCAGCGTGGTCTATTGCCCGACGAATCTGTAGCAGTTCTGAAGCTAATGCCATCAAGTGTTTCTTTCAGATTAGAAATCTAGTTGAATTTATGAGGGCTTAAGTCAGGGGAATGCAGTAGGTGATATAGCACTTAGCAGCCCCATCAATCAACAAATCAGTGACAGCTTGCACAGTACGTGCTTGGGCATTGTCCTGAAAAATGATGGTCAGGTCCTGCAGAAAGCGTCAAAACTTCTGTCTCTATGATGTTCATTTTTGGAACACAACCTACGACCAGCTTAGAGACAGAAGTGATGACACTTTCTGCAGGACCTGACCATCATTTTGCAGGACAATGCTCAAGCACGTATAGTGAAAGCTGTTACTGATTTGTTTGGCTAATGGGGTTGCTAAGTGCTATACCACCTAATGCACTCCCCTGACTTAAGCCCTCATGAATTCAACTCTATTTCTAAACTGAAGGAAACACTTCACGGCTTTCGCTTCAGAACTGCTACAAATTTGCTGGGCAATAGACCGTGCTGCTCAAACTGTCAACACAACTGGCACTGCTAAGGGTATCCTACGACTTCCACATTGCTGGCAACGGGTTATACACGATGCTGGTGACTACTTTGAAGGTTAGTAAAACTTTGATACATGTACCTATTTTGTACGAGCTGTAAATAAATAGTTGCCACTATTGAAGTTCCAACCCTTGTATATGTTCATGCTACAACTTCCATTGTACTTCACCAAGATATTGAGAAATTTAATAGTGAAAGAGAGCGGCCAAGCAGATTCCATATCACCAGAATTATTCACAGCATTCCTAATAGGAAGAAAGCAAAGAAAGAATGTGTGTTACCACAAGATTCCTGAACCACTACTTTGATGATGGCACTGTGCTCTTTTGTCTCTGTTGCAAGCAAACTTCAGTAATTAATGGAAGAACTTAATAGATTCAATTTGAAAACAGGCCTGAAACTCACGTACAATAAGGCTGAAGTATGGTATGGTATAAGCAACATACTAAAACTGAAGTTATTTACATGCTGAAATCAGTGTGTGTTACCTGTTCTGAATAGCTGGGGTGAGATATTTTATGTAAAAGTAATTCAAAACCCGAGTGTTTCTCAGCAAGCAATGGAGAAATTCATGGTGAGAATTATGAAAAGAGACAGGAAAGAGTGGCATATTATAAAGTAAAGTCTCATGGTGCATTTTTCTGCCTCTACGTGGAGGCTAATATCATGAGCTACTGTGGGGATTTTGATGTGGTTTTTGCTAAGAGACAGACTGATTCACATGGAAGGTTTGTGGGTTCGATTTATGAATTTTTGTGCAAAACAGTTGAAATACAACGATTATTGATTAAGTATTTCTTCTGAGAAGTATTCTAGCATGTGCTATTCAAATTGTTTAAGTTATACTAGAATTCAGTTACCTAACATTGTATTTTAATCATAACTGGCCTCTAAACAAAATTACAGGTATGCTAGACAAGTCATTCAACCTTAGACGCTTAATTCTACCTGAGAGAAGCTGGGGTGGGTCATTAGTTGCAACAGTAATGATAATGAAGTTGAAGTGGGCAGGACACACAGCTAACGAATGAATCACAGATGGCCAAGGAAGTTCTTCCAAAAAGTTAGAAACGGCAGAGGCTAGCCTGATGATTGAAGGTGGCCTAGGTGACATTAGAATGCATAGGTATATGTGTGTAGCTGAAGACTAATTCATGCGAAAGTTTAGAGGTGATATTTACTCTGCTGTGGATGTCAAAGTGATTATGTTGATGATTCACAATAATTTCTCTCTGAAATACAAAATCTTGATTGTGGTGACAGACTGGTGTTAAGAAAAGGTAAAGATTTAAGATAGATTGGAAAGTGATGGTTTTATTTGACGCCAGTGAATTGAGTGAGTGAACAAGCTGATTATACAAATTTTTACAATTGTGAAAGCTAAAGTTTCACAAGGATCATTCACAAGCGGTGTTAATTTTATGTACATTTACGTCTATCTGCTTCAACAATATGATTGTTTCCATTTTGACCTCTTGTTATGTTACAACTCAGGCTCAAAACAAAATTATTCCATCTTTACATTAGTGACTACTCAAAAGCATCTATTAGTCTGCTGTCCTTACACTTTTACCAACGTTGTATTGATGCAAAGAGATGGTGGAGTACGTTTGTTGACTACATGGGTGATGTAAACATGATTTTGCTATTTTAAGTTTAAAGATGAACTTTAACCTTTTAGGCACGTTAGTTTACTCAAGTCTGTATGGATTTTTTCTGTATCTCAAGTGACACATATATGGAGATATATAGCAGACACACATTTGCATACATATTGCTTAGAAGAGAGTTGTAAACATTAATTATACAGAGAAGCGACAATCTTGTAGAGTAATCATTTTGGTTCCAAAATAAACCATTTAATTTTACCTTTACGAAGAAAGGGCTATTGGATGCATGAAATTGAGTCAAAGCTTTTTGAAATTACCATCACGAAAAGGACCAATCTATAACTTTCCTTTCATTCTATAAAGCTACTTTAGATTAAAATTATTTGAATGTCAGACAGACAAGCCTAGACTAGGCATATTTTCTGACAACTCAATAAAGGAAAGGAAAGAGTTGCACTTTTAATATGGTTAGTCTTGGGCTTCAAGTAGAAGAAACTTGCAGGTCTCAGAGTAAAGCAGCATCTACATGAGATAATCAATTCTTAATTTTAAGAAATCTTTTATTTTGATAATAGAGAGGCTAGATTATTTTTTTATGAAGACTGTGATTCCAACTTTCATCCTTTAAATCCTTTGCATTCACTATAGTTACTGGAGTTTTTAATTCTAGGTTAATAAGAGCATACTTTTATTTTATTAATAAAAGTTGATAAAGCCAAATCAGCTATTATTTTTTAGCTTTTATCTTAAACAATTTATTATGAATCTAAAAAAATTTCACTTTTCAACCTAGAGTAGCATTATTTGGCCACAAACTCACCTGAAAGAAGTGTAAAGTTGAATCCCTTGCAAAAGCAAGTACAGGATCCACAACTCTACTGGTGTCAGCCATCTGAATTATGACAAACTGCCATGAGATTAGTGGCAGGGACACTGGACTGCTCTGCAGAGGGTGGGTGAACAGGACACGCATCCTTGGTCGAATGCTTACGACAATAACCTGGGCCACAGAACACTCATAATAATTGCTGTGTGTCAAATGTTAAATTATTGCTTGCAACAACCATCTATAGTATATTACACACTTTCTTCAACAATTCTTCAAAATATACATTTGTACATTACAAGCCTGCCAACATAAGGATCATTCAGTCATTTGTTCATAAAGTTCTGCAGACACACTAACAAAAGAGCACCTTCAGGGATACGGAACGAGTCAAGGTAAACATTAACAAAAAGACAGGCAAATCATTGAAACTTAATCTGTACACAGTATTAACAATAATTTATTCTATACTGCTTAATACTGTTTGTGATTATGCCTACTAAATGTAATCTAGTAAATTAGAAGGAAATTTGCTACTTCAAAAAAGCTGCCTTTTCCTCTGTTGTATTAAATAGCTGCTTTTTGTTGTCCACGTATCTTAATATTTACTTTTGATAACAGTGGTCTTTTTCAAAATAAAACAGTTATATACAACTGTAATAACACAGGTCTGTTTACAATACCATAATATTTGTCTTGTAGCTTTCACACACACACACACACACACACACACACACACACACACAAAAAAAACACTGCTACTGACATGAATTTCCAGTCCTTGAAGCCAGATAATCAGATAAACTGTAAAATGAGGGAATAATTAAGCAAAATTAATTTCTTTTTGGACTGGTTGGATTTCCAGTTTCTTGCATCATCAACAGAAGCTTGCTGAATACCTTTACACTAGAGGACAACTCCATTATGTACCCTGGACAGGAATGGCAAAGTATCTCACATTGTTATGAAATCCTACAATTTCAGAGAATTTGCAGGTCTGATACATACAGGGTGTTACAAAAAGGTACGGCCAAACTTTCAGGAAATATTCCTCACACACAAATAAAGAAAAGATGTTATGTGGACATGTGTCCGGAAACGCTTAATTTCCATGTTAGAGCTCATTTTAGTTTCGTCAGTATGTACTGTACTTCCTAGATTCACCGCCAGTTGGCCCAATTGAAGGAAGGTAATGTTGACTTCGGTGCTTGTGTTGACATGCGACTCATTGCTCTACAGTACTAGCATCAAGCACATCAGTACGTAGCATCAACAGGTTAGTGTTCATCATGAACGTGGTTTTGCAGTCAGTGCAATGTTTACAAATGCGGAGTTGGCAGATGGCCATTTGATGTATGGATTAGCACGTGGCAATAGCCGTGGCGCAGTACGTTTGTATCGAGACAGATTTCCAGAACGAAGGTGTCCCGACAGGAAGACGTTCGAAGCAATTGATCGGCGTCTTAGGGAGCACGGAACATTCCAGCCTATGACTCGTGACTGGAGAAGACCTAGAACGACGAGGACACCTGCAATGGACGAGGCAATTCTTCGTGCAGTTGACGATAACCCTAATGTCAGCGTCAGAGAAGTTGCTGCTGTACAAGGTAACGTTGACCACATCCCTGTATGGAGAGTGCTACGGGAGAACCAGTTGTTTCCGTACCATGTACAGCGTGTGCAGGCACTATCAGCAGCTGATTGGCATCCACGGGTACACTTCAGCGAATGGTTCATCCAACAATATGTCAATCCTCATTTCAGTGCAAATGTTCTCTTTGCGGATGAGGCTTCATTCCAACGTGATCGAATTGTAAATTTTCACAATCAACATGTGTGGGCTGACGAGAATCCGCATGCAATTGTGCAATCACGTCATCAACACAGATTTTCTGTGAACATTTGGGCAGGCATTGTTGGTGATGTCTTGATTGGGCCCCATGTTCTTCCACCTATGTTCAATGGAGCACGTTATCATGATTTCATACGGGATACTCCACCTGTGCTGCTAGAACATGTGCCTTTACAAGTACGACACAACATGTGGTTCATGCACGATGGAGCTCCTGCACAATTCAGCCAAAGTGTTCGTACGCTTCTCAACAACAGATTCGGTGACCGATCGATTGGCAGAGGCGGACCAATTCCATGGCCTCCACGCTCTCCTGACCTCAACCCTCTTGACTTTCATTTATGGAGGCATTTGAAAGCACTTGTCTACGCAACCCCGGTACCAAATGTAGAGACTCTTCGTGCTCGTATTGTGGACGGCTGTGATACAATATGCCATTCTCCAGGGCTGCATCAGCACATCAGGGATTCCATGCGATGGAGGGTGGATGCATGTATCCTTGCTAACGGAGGACACTTTGAACATTTCCTGTAACAAAGTGTTTGAAGTCATGCTGGTACGTTCTGCTGCTGTGTGTTTCCATTCCACGATTAATGTGATTTGAAGAGAAGTAATAAAATGAGCTCTAACATGGAAAGTAAGTGTTTCCGGACACATGTCCACATAACATATTTTCTTTCCTTGTGTGTGAGGACTGTTTCCTGAAAGTTTTGCCGTGCCTTTTTGTAACATCCTGTATATGATTTTATGTACATACACTGAAGCAGCAAGTGAAAATTTGTACCAAGGCCAGAATCACACCTGGGTCTCCTTCTTACTACAGAGATGCACTAGTCACTAAGCCACCTTGGTACAGCAGTTCACACAACTGAACGTATTACCCTGGCATACCTTCTTCCTTGACCGAATTCTCAATGTCACACCAACCCACTTTAAATTCTCCCTTACACACAATGGAATATGAAAATATTGTGGAATGTACAGCTGCTACTCACCATATAGCGAAGCTGCTGAGTCACAGATAAGAATAATAAAAAGACTGTCAGAAAGCAAGCTTTCAGCCAACTCTGCCTTCATTGGAAATAGACAAAACACACACACACACACACACACACACACACACACACACACAGAAAGAGAGTTTCTGACAGTCTTTCATTGTGCCTATCTGAGTCGCATATTTAGCTTTCATATTTGTTTTGTAGTTTGATTCTTAATTTCTTTCCGAGTGTTTGTGCGCTTGCATATTTAATTACATAAAATCCATACGTATTCTCGTATTTGAGAGGAGTTATATTGCTTATTGATAGCTGTAAAGTATAAATTCGTGGAGTTGTTAGTCAATTGTTTGTTTTGGACAGCCAGTGCTTTCTGTTTATTTTGTAGGGCCAGTCAGCAGCAGACAGAGGCCTTTGCAGTCTTATCTGTGCTTGCAGAGTGACGTGTGCGAGCAGCCGTAGCAGAAACTAGTCGTATATTCAGTTTTTCGTATTAGTTCCGCAGGTTTAATTCAAATTACTTTGTGTGTTTGTGTGGTAAAATTTTTCGGATCTTTGCATATTTTCGAATTAGAAAGGGGTAGTATCAAATTTTAATAACGGTAGAGTGTAACATCATGTAGGCGGTTGTCATTTGTACTAAGACAGGGGTAGGATCGCACTGTAATATCTGTATAGTGGCATAGTCGTGGTCATTTGATTGCTTGGTTCATAAGTAATTTTTCATATATCGCAGCTCAATCTGGCGCTGGTGACGCAACTGTGCAGTCGCATATTGCTGTTTTATTTGTTGCAACTCTATACGTCCAGATATTAGCAGTAGGATGGATAGGGTGTGTGCATGCTGTGTGCGGGCGCAGGAGGAACTGGCCGCAGTTTTCGAGCAGCTGAGCGTGCTGTTGGCCACGGTCACCCGCCTTCAGCCTGCTGCCTCGAAGTGCAGCGACGGCGGAGGGTCTGGCACGTCGCTTGAAACACCCCAGGTGTCGCTTGCTGCGTCCGCTGACTCAGCCGCCGAGGCACCTTCTAGTGTACCCGGTGCGTTGGGGCCCCCCCTCACCTTAGGATGAGTGGCGGACTGCAACGCGTTCACATCACTCAAGGCGGAGGGTCAATGTGTAGGCTGGCCAGCTGGCCTCGCCTTTTCATCCTGTCAGTGGGCAGGTGGCCGCTCCTTCAGCAGGGCCTGAGCAGGCACACGGGGGCAAAGGCTTGCTGGTTATTGGGAGCTCCAATGTTAGGCGGGTGATGGAGCCCCTTAGGGAAATAGTATACAGGGCTGGAAAGAATTCCAACGTGGGCTTGGTTTGTCTTCCGGGGGCCTCATCCAAGATGTGGAGGCGGCCTTGCCTGTGGCTATCGACCGTACAGGGTGCAGTCATCTGCAAGTAGTTGCTCACGTCGACACCAATGATGCCTGTCGCTTAGGTTCTGAGGCAATCCTCAGTTCGTACGGGCAGCTGGTGGATTTGGTGAAGACCGCTGGCCTCGCACGCGGGGTGCAAGCAGAGCTCTCTACTTGCAGCATCGTTCCAAGAGTGGATCGGGGTCCTTTGGTTTGGAGCCGAGTGGAGGGTCTCCACCAGAGGCTTCGTCGACTCGGTGACGGTCTTGGTTGCAGATTTCTAGACTTGCGTTATTGGGTAGGGAATTGTAGGATGCCCCTAGATAGGTCAGAGGTGCACTACACAAAGGAAGCGGCTACTCGTGTAGCAGAGTACTTGTGGCATGCACATGGTTTTTTTTAGGCTAGGCAGTAGTACAAGGTGTCCGGACGAACACTCACCAGTCGACGTGCATGCAGCGAAATCAGGATGCGCTCAGTGTAAAGACACTTCAGCTATCAAGATATTAGCAGTAAATTTTCAGAGTGTTCGGAATAAAGTTCCTGAATTTACTGCCCTCCAGGAAGCGTGTGGCGCGCTAATTAATTCTCGGGACTGAGACCTGGCTGAACCCTGAGATAGGAAGCTCAGAAATATTTAGTGAGGGTTGGAACGTATATCAGAAAGACAGATTAGACACCATAGGAGGTGGTGTCTTCATTGCAGTTGACAAAAATATTGTGTCTACTGAGATTGAAGTAGAGTGTGATTGTGAAGTTATCTGGACACGTTTAACAGGGCTAGGAGAAATAAAGTTAATTGTTGGGTGTTATTACCGGCCACCAGGTTCCACCGTGACAGTTCTAGAATCATTCAAAGGGAGTCTACACTGTATCGCAGAAGTACCCCGATCATGCTGTATTAGTCAGAGGCGACTTCAACTTACCTAGTATAGACATCCCAGTCTTGAGCAGCTAAATCGACAGCCAACGCGTTATGGAAATATTTTATATCTGGTAGCCATGAACAGACCAGACCTCATCGACGGTGTCAGTGTTGAGACAGGGATTAGAGTTCATGATGTTGTCATTACGACTATGGTTACGAAAGTTAAAAAGTCGGTCAAGAAGGCGAGGAGAGTATTCTTACTAGAAAGAGCAGATAAGCAGTTCTTAACATTCCACTTAGTACATGAATCGACTTCATTTACTTCCGATACGATGGACGTGGAAGAATTATGGGCAAATTTTAAACACATTGTAAATCATGCACTGGAGAAGTACGTACCGAAAAAGTGGGTTATGGACGGAAAAGATCCACCGTGGTTTAACAGCGGAATTCGGAGAATGCTCAGGAAGCAAAGACAGTTGCACTCGCGGTACAAGAAAGACCATGAGAATGAGGACAGGCAAAAGTTAGTAGATATTCGTGCTGCTGTAAAAAGAGTGATGCGCGGAGCATACAACCACTACCACTGTCATACCTTAGCGAAAGATCTTGCTGAAAACTCAAGGAAATTCTGGTCTTACGTAAAATCGGTAAGTGGGTTGAAGGCTTCCATCCAGTCACTCACTGATCAGTCTGGCATGGCAACGGAAGACAGCAAAACAAAAGCTGAAATTTTAAATTTAGCATTTGAGAAATCTTTCACGCAGGAGGATCGTAAAAACATACCGCCATTTGAGTCTCGTACAGATTCCCGTGTGGAGGACATAGTGATCAAGACATCCCTGGGGTTGTGAAGCAGCTGAATGGGTTGAAAATAAATAAATCACCAGGTCCTGATGGGATTCCACTTCGGTTTTACAGAGAGTACTCTACTGGATTGGCTCCTTACTTAGCTTGCATTTATCGCAAATCTCTTGTCCAACGTAAAGTACCAAGCGAATGGAGAAAAGCGCAGGTGACGCCTGTATATAAGAAGCGTAGAAGAACGGATCCTCAAAATTACAGACCAATATCCTTAAGATCGGTTTGTTGCAGGATTCTCGAACATATTCTCAGTTCGAATATAATGAATTTCCTTGAGACAGAGAAGTTGCTGTCCATGCATCAGCACGGCTTTAGAAAGCATCGCTCCTGCGAAACACAACTCGCCCTTTTTTTCACATGATATCTTGCAAACCATGGATGAAGGACATCAATGGATGCCATATTCCTTGACTTCTGGAAAGCGTTTTATCGGTGCCCCACTGCAGACTCCTAACTAAGGTACGAGCATATGTGATTGGTTCCCAAGTATGTGAGTGGCTCGCAGACTTCTTAAGTAATAGAACCCAGTACGTTGTCCTCGATGGTGAGTGTTCATCGGAGGTGAGGGTATCATCTGGAGTGCCCCAGGGAAGTGTGGTAGGTCCGCTGTTGTTTTCTATCTACATAAATTATCTTTTGGATAGGGTGGATAGCAATGTGCAGCTGTTTGCCGATGATGCTGTGGTGTACAGGAAGGTGTAGTCGTTGAGTGACTGTAGGAGGATACAAGATGACTTGCACAGGATTTGTGATTGGTGTAAAGAATGGCAGCTAATTCTAAATATAGATAAATGTAAATTAATGCAGATGAATAGGAAAAAGAATCCCGTAATGTATGAATACTCCATTAGTAGTGTAGCGCTTGACACAGTCACGTTGATTAAATATTTGGGCGTAACATTGCAGAGCGATATGAAGTGGGACAAGCATGTAATGGCAGTTGTGGGGAAGGCGGCTAGTCGTCTTCGGTTCATTGGTAGAATTTTGGGAAGATGTGGTTCATCTGTAAAGAAGACCACTTATGAAACACTAATACGAACTATTCTTGAGTACTGCTCGAGCGTTTGGGATCCCTATCAGGTCGGATTGAGGGAGGACATAGAAGAAATTCAGAGGCGGGCTGCTAGATTTGTTACTGGTAGGTTTGATCATCACGCAAGTGTTACAGAAATGCTTCAGGAACTCTGGTGGGAGTCTCTGGAGGAAAGGAGGCGTTCTTTTTGTGAATCGCTACTGAGGAAATTTAGAGAACCAGCATTTAAGGCTGACCGCAGTACAATTTTACTGCCGCCAACTTATATTTCGCGGGAAGACCACAAAGATAAGAGAGATTAGGGCTCGTACAGAGGCATGTAGGCAGTCATTTTTCCCTCGTTCTGTTTGGGAGTGGAATAGGGATAGAAGATGCTAGTTGTGGTACGAGGTACCCTCCGCCACTCACCGTATGGTGGATTGCGGAGTATGTATGTAGATGTAATGTAGATGAGACTCAGCATCTCCATTAGTGAGTAGCAACTATCCTTTTTATAATATTGTCATGCTTATACAAATGAAATGATAATTTCAGAGATTTTACTGGTGTCTCACAGGAGGGGGAATTTAAAGTAGACAGGGGCAGCAGTGAGAATATGGACCAACGAGAGAAGCATGTTAGGGTAATCCTTGCAGTTGTGTGAACTACTCTGCCAATGTGATTTAGTGGCTAGCACACCTATCTAGTAACCAGGAGACCCGGGTTCAATTTCTGGCCCTGATACAAATGTTTGCTCGTAGCCTCAGTTTATATTAATAAAATCTTGTACAGTGTTTGCGCAAATCAAAGTTCAGCTGAAACAGATATTTATCATCAGCAGAAAAAACAAAAATTAAATGTACTGGAAAGTGAGTAAGAATTAAATGAGACTGTAGCAAGACATGTGGTGATCTACATTTAATATTATTCTTAAAGCTAATTTCTGATGAATAATTACTTCATTTTAAATGTATTTCCCTGGACAATAACTCTGTAAGACATCAAGGGCTAAAAGTATGCAAAATAAAACACTCATCATTAGGTTAACACAATTAGATACTTTTAAGATCATAAGGTGCTGGACTGAGCTTTAACTGGTTTATCTATGTATTGACTCAGTTTTAACTTGTTATAAAATTGGACCCCAAAGGAATTTTGTGCACAATGTTTCATTTGGTGTATGATCATTAATGCCTTTATTTAGTGCTAGCAGGGTTTGAAATTACGTATTATGAGCCTCTGTGTTTGTCATGTAGCGGCAATAGGCCCACTGGGCTATCATCTGAGCTGTATCTGCTATGGCAGTGTTTGGGTGCTTGATTATTGTGCTTGTGTAGTCAGCAAACATTACAGGTTTTTATCCATACTCTGTTGTTCGTCTGTTTGAGAAAGTTGTACATAACAGACTTGTTTCTTCATGAAAGATTAACAAGAGCAACATAAAACATGTCACATATCCCCCATATAACCTGTTAAGTACAGTGTCAAGCAATAAGAAATTACTGATTTTTTCTACGTCAACTATGTTCTGAATTTTATTTGCCAAAACTTACTTTTGAAAGTGTGGCCATTGCTATGAGGATGACCCCCTGCAGTGGATGTGATGACAGCTGCTGATGGTGGAGGAGCAGAGGTTCTATGCATACCACTTCCCCCCTGCTGCCCGAAAAAAGGCATTTTGAATCACATCCTCGCATACCCATTGTCCTCCGGAAATTTAGTTCGAACACAGATCCTCCACTGTCACTGCAAAGTGCAAGAGTTGGTGAATCTGTAAACTGATAATGTACAGATGTTACCGCAAGTTCTAATGCAAGACAAACAAAGATTAGAAAAACAATACTTCACAAATTGTGTTCTATCTGGCTTTAAAAGCCACGATATTCTACCCCAAGTTTCACTTAGCTGAACTGTGACGTAAGTGGAGGACGACAGATGGTGTGGTGGGAACGAATTCCGTGACAAGTTATGCCAGTTCAGGAGGAGTATAATCTGATTGGCTGCCACGACAGGAGCCAGTGGAGCAAATCTCTAATTTTAATTTACTAATATTTTATAAAACATACCTCAGATTTAATTGTCTATCATGCTAAATATTCTCTCAGTAGCAAGCTATCATCAAATCACACCAGATGTCATTATAACAACAAATTTCATTAACACCAGAATAACGATAGTCAGATGAAGTCCTTTGTGCATCTTTGGCTCCTGCCTAAACATGTATGCTGAGTGAAGTGATTTGTGCTGACCACCACAGCTTGGTGCAGGAGCCCTAGACTGACAGTCGAGTCGAGTATGAGGGGCGATACAGTATAGTTCACATTATGAGCCGCACGATTAGGAACTGAGCTGCACATCTTATAGAAAGATTTATATATGAAGAAGAACGTCTGCATATAAGTCATACAAATCTCTTGTTTTATTCTGGTCTTGATGAAATTTTGCACACTTTACCTTCAAGATACGAGCAAGATGACAGTCTACATAACATACTGTATATGTATGGAATACATAAAGGGGAAAGGTTGTTACCAAAAATCTCTAGAGGTTATTGGCTAATTTACTTCAAATTTCTACGTTAAGAAGAAACAATGAAAATTAACGAAAAATTGAATGCCTAACAAATGAAATACAATGTAGTAAACTGACTGCAATTTCTATCGCCAGAATAAATTACAGTGGCAATACATGTCTTTGAGTTAGAGCCATGAGATGTCACTAGATTGTGGGATGAGTGAAAGCTCGAGAACCTGACAGAAACGTTTATTGCAAACTTTTATTTATTGATTAAATGCCATTGCTACATATGACATACACTCTAGAAGATATTTTAGTCTGCGTTTCACATATTTTTATTATTAACACTCGAGTGGGTTCATTTGGATATAAAGTGCACCCCAACTACAAATAACATTATCTTATACCTTTTCATTGTGGTTTTACAGTTGTGAGCGGATATCTATTCCTTCGTTATTTCTTCAGCTAACAGTGTGAAAAGTTGTGCTGTCATATAACAAAGTCAGCAGCAGTGTTTCTTTTATAACGCCGAGCTAGGTGCGAAAAAATTTACAATTCATGCAACAAAATGACCACAATCCCACTATGAGACACTTGACTACAAGATAATTAACAATTGAATAAGCAGATGGCTGGTATATGAAGCAACTGCACTGTTTAATAATTTGGATGGTTCATTACTTAGCTGTAACACTTATGTGTCGACAGAGTGAAATAATGAAAGTATATTTTATTACCACTCAAACAATGATTCAGTTTGTATAATTTAAATTTATTTTATCATTGTTTCATTACATTGAGATTGAATGGTGATACTGCTCATACATGATTACGTTGGCAACATAAATACAGCTATTCACAACACATGCATGAAGTACGCCACATGCCGCTCGCATGATAAAAAAAATAGGGCACCTGCTTGAAGGTTAAGATCGACAGTGTTGTACAAATGCTAATGCAGGTTGTGGACATAATACCCACAAAAGTCATTATATAGTGGAGCAATCAAAAGATTGAA
This sequence comes from Schistocerca americana, assembly GCF_021461395.2. Classification (NCBI taxonomy): domain Eukaryota; kingdom Metazoa; phylum Arthropoda; class Insecta; order Orthoptera; family Acrididae; genus Schistocerca; species Schistocerca americana. Next base: position 958,908,308 of record NC_060121.1, on the reverse strand, counting down.
CAGAACTTGAGATTTCCTGAGCTGCGACGTAAACTGTTCAAACAGTTCGAGTCGTGCTCAAATACAGCCCTACTTGAAAGAGTGAAAACTGAGCTGAAACAATAGAAGACAAATTCTCCATGGTGCAACTAATCATCTTTTCATACGGAAAAAATACAAAGTTTGTGAAAATTTGCTTGAAGAAATGAATTAAAAATGCTGACAGAATATCATTTAATTCCTACTGAAGTTTAACAGACATATTAAAGTTCCATTTATTGAAGTTCTGTTTATCGAATACTGATTATAAAGCACAACTCAACTTTCTCATGGAGCAAATGTTTTAAAGTCGTATTCATTGCTATGAAAATCAACAAGGCACACAGCCAATCTCCTTGTGTGGCATCCTGGGCAACACCAGCTACTGGAGCTCGTCTAAAGTAATCACAACTCTGCGTGCAAGACAAAGAAGATCAGAGCAGAAAATGTGTAAATTATTTTTGTGAACACAATTCCTACAATGTTAAAATACTTCCACTGGAGGATACTTTCACCAGCTCCCAGTGACAGAGGCCAACAAAGAGGGGAAAGTTGGATCTCAAACACCAACTGTCAGAGATGCAGGCAAGGGCACATTCTGCACCAATGGAGGGGGTAGGCTTGCAGATGCCCTCAACTTGCTTTAAGAATGGACATCCTGTGAATGCCCTGGTGAAAAATGAGAAATGTGCTGATAATTTGTGGACCTCTGCAGCCAATGTGATTGCACATAAACATGATAGCATCAACAACGCACATGTGGAGGCATGTGAAACTCTGGGCTGGCTGCAGCTGTTTGGCCTGCCGTAAAAAGTGAGAAACATGCTCATAATTCATGGACTCCTGCAGGCACTGAGATGGAGCGTAGACACAAGGTGCCAAGAATGCACACAGCGAGGCATATGTACCTATGGAACTGCGGAAGAAGTAACAGCCTGTGTACGAAAATGTTTACCAGACAGTGAGAAAGTTGCTTATAATTCACAAATGCCAGCACAAATGAAAGATCATCCAGGCCTCACACAGAGACAGCTGTTATAAAGAAGTGTTGTGTGGCTACTTTCACAGCAACTAAGGAATGTGGAGAAACATGATAACAGCCTTGACAGTGAACACTTGAGAAAAATGCCAGTTCCCAAGTCACACATCAGTCCCTGCAAGATGATAAATTTCAGCCTGCATTGGGAGGCATGGTCATGCAGTGGCAATTACTCATTGGGTGTCACTGCAAATTTAGACTGCCTATAACAATGTTGAGAGGACGAAACATTCGAGGAGTCTGTGACCTAAGTGGAGTGATGAGAAATGAAGGACAGTTGGTGAGATAGCGAGAAAGTAAGAGGACATCGAGGTTCTTTCAACCATTATCTACTTAGTCTGCTGACTGATTCTGATCCTTACTCCCACCCTAATGTTCATCACTTTTTCACTTATTCTTTTACTGTTCCATGATAAGTGGATGATCACTTATGGTCCAGCACTTGGGAATGAAGCACTCACTGGAATATTACAATTTTTTTGCCTAATCTCCATCTCCTAACACCAATATGACACTGTTTTGGTTATGATAAGCCACAACAATCAGCTCACAGAGACTATTCTGGGGCCTCACAGCAAAGGCATGGAAGACTGGTGAGAGTTGCCGACTCACTGCTGCACAGCTCTGAGGTGACGCACCATACTGACCCAGCATCTGCCACTCATCATGACACACGACTACCAAGAATTGCAAGAAGATTGATTCTCCCCTCCTTCCACTTAAATAACTGAGTCATGTCCATGCCCAGTCCAATCAGCACTGAGATTCATAATTTTGTGTAAAAGGTATTGTAGTAAAAACAAACATTTCATGTTTTTATCCTCTAATTAATCTGCTAAATTTGCTTATCACACCCTTACTCTCATACTCTTTTGCTGTTTGCTTTCAGTCCCTGATTGGAGAAGTCAATTATTAGCTCCCAGGGTGGCATGATCTCATTAGTAATCTGCATGTCATTACATGCCAGGAGATGATTTTCAGTTTACTATGAGGCATTTAATGTAGAAGACTTATTATTGTTTCAAACATGGGCTGTAATACCCGTAACTTTGCAGGCATAAAGTGTTCTGATAGAAGTTCAGGTTTGCTGCTACATGATTCATGTGCTAATTAAAGAAAAATCTCTGGCATCCCAAATTTAAATCTGACTGATTATTTTGTAGCACTGAGAGCCTTAGGCATATGTTCCTTACCATCTCACCTCAAGAACAACAAACCAACATCCTGAGTGTCACATCTGCACAAGGATTATGACATCTTTGAAAACACCATTACAGAATCTCAGTGTTGGTGCAGCAGGGAACACTTCGGCCCCTCACATGTCCTGAATTTCCAGTATAAATGTGAACAGTTACATGTTATATGTGGTAACACACAGGAGGGAATAAATGAATGAATGTGCAGTGCACGGGTTGCACTGGACAGTGACTGCATTCATTACATCCAAGCACTACCCTCCAGTCACTCTGACCTACGTATTTCCTTTCATTCTTTTTTGTATCGCCATAAAATATACAACCAATTTATGAAAAAAATAAAAAAGATCAGTTCATACCAGGCACACTGTAATATTCTACACTGAAATGAAGCAGTACTCATAAGAAGTTATGTGGGAGTGGGTGAGGGTGGGGGTGGACTGCAACATTCATTCTCTAATGTTTACTCCTTTATGTTTGTGTTACACGAGCGACTTTCTAGTCATCATCAACCATTGTAAAGGGGCACTTCACACGTCGGCATGTACATCACTTAACAACCATTTAAGGAGTGGGTTGGTGATGCCAATTATCAATTCACTGTGGTAAGTACTAAAATCCTTAGTATGCTGAAGACTGTGCACACAAATAAACTGTAGAGTGCTGCTGCTGCTGCTGCTGCTGATGATGATGGGAAACAATGGCATCATATGCTGACAGTGGAAGGTAAGGCAGTTTTTGTGACACTCACTCAAGTTGTAATACTGGATTTTAGCAGTTTATATCTTCCTAATCTTTATTTTATTGTTTGATTTTTAGTGATGCATATTAAATGTTGCACGATGACTTGATATTTTTTTAAGAAATGTTCTCTCACAAGAAAGAAAAAATATCTGAAAGCAAAATGTAATTTTGATTTTACAGTACCTGTAAGAACAAACCCACACTTTGCATAAACAAGAGTGTATATAGATAAAAATGTTTTAATGAGAATTATTTCAACAATGAAAGAGTCAGCTCTATTTAAGGAGAAAAACTTTTTGGGTATTATATGGCAATTAGAAACATAATGAGAGACAAACCAAATAGGCACTATCTACACCTTCTAAATATTGTTTGTCAGTTTTGTATATATGTAAGATTAGATTAGATTCAGTTTTCGTTCCACAGACCCAAAAAATGACATGATTCTTGTGGGTGTGGAACATGACAGAAAGAATAACATAAAACATTTGAATATAATACTTACTACCCTGATCATTTGTCAGGAGATTGTCAAACTAGGTGAATACAATACAGTAAACTGGAACAGCTAAAATTTACTGAATATGCTGCCAGAATGAAACACTGTTATGAACTATTAATAGATTTATCATACACAAAATACCGAATCTTGACTGTTGTGACAAAGTGCTGTCAAAACTGAAATGTAACAGACATTTTTACTTACGCTGGCCCAACAGTCTCTGTTAAGATATTCATCTATAGAGTAGAAGGAGTTGCCTATCAAAAAGTCTCCCAAACTCTGTTTAAACTGTGCTTTATCTTAAAAAAGTTTTTAATGGTTGCTGGCAACTTATTGAAAATGTGTGTTCCTGAATATTGGACCCCTTTTTGGACCAAGGTAAGTAATTTTAGGTCTTTATGTAGATTGTTCTTATTCCTAGTATTGATAGTATCTATTGAGCTATTGGTTGGAAATAGATATATATTACTTGCAACAAATTTCATTAAGGAATAAATGTACTGAGAAACAGTGGTTAGAATGCAAAGTTCCTTAAACAGGTTTCTACATGGTGTTCTTGAATTTACACCACAAATTATTCTTGTAACAAGCTAAAAAGTTTTGCTCGGTTTGATGAGTTAACTCAGAACATGATCTCGTATGACATGATAGAATGAAAATAAGCGAAGTATGCAAGGTTTTTTATATTTATATCTTCTACATCTGACATCATTCTCACTGCAAATACAGACTTGTTTAGATGCTTAAGCAATTCTGTGGTATTCTCTTCCCAACTGAATTTATTATCGAATCGTAATCCCAGAAATTTAACACTGTCAACTTCTTCGATCTGCATGTCTTCATATGTTACACACATGTTGGAAGGAAATCTCTTATAGGTTCTGAACTCCATATAGTGGGTCTTTTCAAAGTTTAATGACAGTGAATTAGCTTTAAACCATTTATTAATGTCAGTGAAAATTTGATTAGCAGCTATTTCTAAATCTGTACTTGACTTGCTAGTTATTGCAATGTTTGTATCACCTGCAAACAAAACAAACTTAGCATCTGGCAATGTAACAGACAAGAAGTCATTAATGTACACAAGAAACAGCAATGGACCCAAGATGGAATCTTGAGGAACACCACATGTAATTAATTCTCAATCAGATGAAGACTGACTGCTTACTGCACAGCTATTTCGCAACGACACCCTTTGTTTCCTTTTAATTAGATAAGACTCAAACAATTTCACATTCTAATTTACTTAAGAGAATGATATTGTTCACACAGTCAAAGGCTTCTGACAGGTAACAGAAAATTCCAGTAGCCTCTAACTCATTATGTAATTATGTAATGAATTAAGTACATTCTCAATGTAAATGTAAATAGCTTTCTCTATATCAGAACCATTAAGAAATCCAAACTGTGTCTTGGACAATATATTATTTGCAGTCAGATGCTTAAGGACACACTTGAACACAATCTTTTCAAATATTTTTGAGAAAGCCAACAAAAGTGAAATTGGGCAATAGTTTGATGGTATCTCTTTATCCCCCTTCTTGTAAAGAGGCTTAACTTCAGCATATTTTAGCCACTCTGGAAATGTTCCACTGATGAGAGATTGATTACACAAATAACTTAAGATAGAACTCAACTCACATGACTACTCTTTGATTAACTTCATTGATATGTTATCATACCCACTAGAATACTTAGATTTTAAGGATTTTATGATGGATGCTACTTCTTTGGGAGACATGAGTGTCATTTGCATTTTACTGAAGTTATTTTTAAAAGACTGGTCTCAGATACTACATTGCACTGTTCATCAAACCTGATAACCCCAAGCTGTCAGTAGCAGAAATTTGATTAAAAAAGATATCATCAATAGCAGTCTCAGAGCATTTACTTACCCTATTTGTGACGTTCACAGTAGGAACTAAATTGAATGATAGTGTTACTGACTGCAGGAATTGTTCACTGACAGGGCTTTTCAATAAATCCAAATTAAAATCACCAACAACCACTATTTCCTTGTTTTTTTACTGTGAGATGGGACAACAGAGCTTACAGATTTTTTTAAGAAGAAGTTAAAATTTCCTGAAGGTGATCTGTATATACCTACTATTATTAAGAACTTATCATAAAATACTACTTCTATTGCACATGATTCTAAGTGCTCCTCTGAGCAAAACTTATTAATATCAATTTTCTTGAAATCAAAACAGTTTCTGACAAATGTGGCAACTCCTTTCTCCATTTTTCTCTACAGAGGTTAGAAGCTAACTTGAATCCTGCAACATTTAACATTAATTTTTTGATAAAGTAAATGCTGATGTTATGCATTGTCTCTGTCAAGAAAATAAACTAAGACTTTCTCTTTGCCATTAATAAACCCTATAATCATTGCTAGTTCCTTGTTTCTGACACTATAGTCAGAATATTTGTGACAAGCACAGTCTCTCTATAATATCACTCTCACTGTTCAAGTGATAAACTGCACAGTAGACAGCACTCAAAATTTAGGCACTGACATGTAAATAAAAACAACCACCCATGACAAGAGTGTCCCAGAATAATAATTGCTTCTCATTATCCATATGCATGCCACTTATCCAATCAGTACTAACATAAACCCAGTTACTCCATGGATGGAAATTGACTGTGTTATGAAACAAATCACACTGGTGAGAAGGCAAAACTCATCATTTGTGCCTTGCAACTATTGTTTATTATTACAATGGAGGAAGTAAATAAGGAGTACACAAGTTGTGTATGAAGTCTCTGTATGCAAAATTTTTTCAGGCTATCTATTCTTTCACCTTTTCTTTAGTTCTTCCAGATATCAGAGGGAATTATCTCCAGTCCACATATAAAATCCCTTTGTGGAGGAGACAGGTGTGAGATAAAGAAGCAACCAAGTAAGTGGTAGCTGTGTATTGTTTTTCATTCAGAGGAGTTACTGATTTAAAACAAAACTGCAGACATAAAAATCTACTTAATTGTTTTGGGTAAACTGAAACAGCTTTTTCCTCAGAAAAATCAAACTCAGCACTATGAAACAAAAGACAATTTCAGCAATAGCAACACTAATGCCAGTCCTACATCATTGCATTGTTTGCACACAAGGATTTGTGAAATCTGAAGTGCAGAATACTTCTGGCTTCTGACCTAAAGAGTTTAAGAGCCAAGGGAAAGTAAACAAACAGCAACTGGAGGGACCAGGAGACTTCAATTTTGAACAAGAGCACACTGCTGGAATATGATTACATGGTGCAAGAACGTTGAAGGCAGGCTGCAAATTACCTATTCTGACACTAATGGAGTCCATCACACTAAGGTGACAAAATCCAGGATGGAATAATTACAATATTATGAAAAGGAAAAATTGCTAATCATCACACAGAGGAGATGCTGAGTTGCAGGCAGGCACAACAGATGGACTGCTAAACATGGAAGCTTTCAGCCAAAAGACTTTCTTCTAACAGACACATTCACAACTCTCACACATGTGACTGTTGTGTTTGCCCCCTGAGGCCAGACTGTGAGCACATGATGGGAAAAGAAATCTGGGTGGTAGGGGCAAAGAGGAGGCTAGGGTGTGGATGGGGAGGAACAGTAGCGTAGGGGTGTGTGATGGTAAAGTGCAACTCCCACAAAGAACACTTCACCCAAATCACCCACATTGATTCTACCAGCGTGTGTAGTTGCTTGCAGTGGGCCTCAGTGGCTGGAGACAGTGGTCAAGCGTGGTTGCATGAGTGTGTGTGTGTGTGTGTGTGTGTGTGTGTGTGTGTGTGTGTGTGTGTGTGTTTTGTCTTCTTCAGAAGAAGGCCTTTTGGTCAAAAGCTTACATGTTTAGCAGTCTGCTTGTTGTGCTTGCCTGCAACTCAACATCTCCTCTACATGGCGAGTAGCCTCTATCCTTTCATAATACTGTCATTATTCTATTATGGATTCTCCATTCTTTGATTATGTCTAACAGCTTTTCTTCCATCCCACAACCCAATGCTACTTTCCTTTGTTACTACTCTTTAACACATTACTTTACTTGGTATTTATTCTTTCTCTCTCTTGTTTCCTGTGATTTACCAGTTGTCTTTCTAATTGAAATACACAAACAGTCTTCACGAGCCTCACTGCATCAACCATCTTGTCTGCATACAGCACACAGCTACATGACAATGCTGATTGTTGGTGCAGCATCTCATGAGCCACATTACTCCCACTGATATAATTAATCCTCAGCCTTCAAACTGGTCATTCTTCCTGCCTCACTCTCACATATTTTTGTACATTATTTTCCATACCTTCCTATGCCATAAAACCTTTTTGTACCTCTTACTTCCAACTCCCCCTCCCCTCCCCTCCTGCTCGCTTCTTCTCCTCTCTTATTCTAGTATGCGTATACGAACTTCACTGAATCCAATCATATCTGTTGTCCTCCATTTTCATATATATCTGTCCACCTGTCTGCATTCCAGATTATGGTCCTTTTATATATTTTTCTTTCTGATCTCATCGTGTTTCCACATAATTTTCAGCTTGTTTTTGCCTTTCACTACTGGCCCTAATCCCTATGACATCATCTTGTTTACACATACTTCACTTGTTCATCCACTCCTACTCAACCCCTGCTCCCAACCCCTTGACTCATAGCTCATATCTCTGTAACAGACCTAGATGCAAGGCCTGTCGCATATGTCGTCCTACTATCACCTACTCCAGTCCACTCACAAGCACCACCTATCCCATCAAAAACATGGTTATCTGTGACTGTGACCAAGAGACAGCTGGTCCACCCAGTTGCCCAGCATGTTGCCCAACACAACGTTCTTCACTTCAGTGATTGCTTCACAGCCTGCACTATCTGGATCCTTCCTACCAACACCAGCTTTTCTTCACTGCATAGGTGGGAACTCTCCCTGCAATATATCCAACGTTCCCATAACCCCCCTAGTCTCAACCTTCATTAGTCCCTGTCCTTCACCCACCTATCCCCTCCCTGCTCCTACTCCAGCACTACGCAGTCTTCTATTCCTCTAGTCTACCAACTTCCCAATTGTCTCCTTTTTCGCCCTCCTCTCCTTATCTCCAGTCATAATTGTTCCCCACTGCCACCGCTCCCGCCCCACACCCATCTAAACTCCCAGCCCCCCCCCCCCCCCCCCCCGCCCGCCCCCATCTCCCACAAGTAGCCCTTTACCTCACCACCCAGACAGTTGCTTATAGTGAGGCCTCAGTGGCCAGAGAAGGTGGTTGTTTTCACTTGTGGTGTGTGTGTGTGTGTGTGTGTGTGTGTGTGTGTAATCTTGCAACCACTAATAACCACAAAAACGGCTTATACAGCATAAATGGTATCTTGACAGTGGATAACTGGCCTATAACAGCTGGAGGAGAGTTGAATAATAGAGCTTGATCAGTCAATTTTACCTCTGATGTAAGTAACTTGTGAGGATCCTGTACACACTGCATATTCAGATATACGTGCAAACAGATAATTTATTCCAGTTATCTTCTGATATGCAACTCCAAGAGTCACTGCACATTGTATTATGAAGCCTTTAATTACAACTTGTCAGCATTCCTGGTTCCGATATGAAACAGTATTGTGATATTTCCAGTGAATAGTGTCGCCCATTTTTGCTTTGCAGTTTCCACAGACATGATAGGGTTGATAGAAGATATAGAGAAGATCCAATGGAGAGCAGCGCGCTTCGTTACAGGATCATTTAGTAATCGCGAAAGCGTTACGGAGATGATAGATAAACTCCAGTGGAAGACTCTGCAGGAGAGACGCTCAGTAGCTTGGTACGGGCTTTTGTCAAAGTTTCGAGAACATACCTTCACCGAAGAGTCAAGCAGTATATTGCTCCCTCCTACGTATATCTCGCGAAGAGACCATGAGGATAAAATCAGAGAGATTAGAGCCCACACAGAGGCATACCGACAATCCTCCTTTCCACGAACAATACGAGACTGGAATAGAAGGGAGAACCGATAGAGGTACTCAAGGTACCCTCCGCCACACACCGTCAGGTGGCTTGCGGAGTATGGATGTAGATGTAGATGTAGAATCTGGTTGCTTAGAAGGCTGTTGTATGCATCTAACCACTCATAAAATCTCAAACAGGTATAACATGTCCCATTTTAATGCCTACCTTGCTTGTGATGTATTCATAATAACAGAAAATGTTATATAAGGGAAAAAGAGAAAATTTTACTTGTTAACTGACGGAAAAAGGGAAAGAAAGATAAATTTACTCCCATTATTTATGTTGTGTCTAGACAAGACAGCCTAGACACAATGAAAGGAAGCCGAAAGGCACGCGCTAAGTTAAAGCAGGATGGCGTGAGGTCTGAAACAGGATACGTAATGAATGCTATAAAGAAAAGTACGTAGCTTCTGGAATACTTAACTTTAATCCATCCTTTTGGTACATCTGGAGATTGTGGCGATACAAGTGAGACTCTTTAGATACATGCAATGTTACTAATGGTGCCTTGCTAGGTCGTAGCCATTGACTTAGCTGAAGGCTATTCTAACTATCGGCTCGGCAAAGGAGCGAGGCTTCGTCAGTATAGTCGCTAGCTACGTCGTCCGTACAACTGGGGCGAGTGCTAGTCCATATCTCGAGACCTGCCTTGTGGTGGCGCTCGGTCTGCGATCACACAGTGGCGACACGCGGGTCCGACATGTACTAATGGACCGCGGCCGATTTAAAACTACCACCTAACAAGTGTGGTGTCTGGCGGTGACACCACAATTTATTTAGTTTTCATTACATTTGCATATAATCTTTAATGGTGACTAGTTTCAAATGCTTGAGTTCATTTTTAAACCACTGCATATAGCAGAAGGTACAATACAGTCAGAGCAGCTTTGATGATACTCATTCAAACTACTTACGAATTTGTTCAGGTAAATCAGCAGTGATAGCATACAAATTATTGGCATTCATATACCCCATAACAATAAACATTTATTAACAGATACACGTTGATATTAAGAAGCAACACCTTTAGACTTACAAATTGCAATAAATTACCTTAAGAATGATGTGTGTGTATTTGCAAAGATGTTCTCACTGTCTACTCTTATAAAACTTTGACAAAAACAAAACAACTGCTGACTGAAACAAAAATGCCTATGGCGGCCAGCCAATGCATTCACTGATAGCTATGAAATACAGTAGTTAACTTCTATTTGCTACATCAGTCACTTAGAGAGAAGCGGAGCATCATACAAAAATCTTGCCGGAAATTGACCTCTGTGGCTGGAGCATGCTCTTCTGTTATGTTGTGTATCTGTTTTGGATAGTAGTGTTCAGTGTTCCTCTGTCAAGTTGTGTTTCAGTTTTGTATAGTATTACTTGTATTTGAGATGGAGGCCAGTTTTGAGGCACAATAGTAGGCTGCATTCTGGGAATAGGTGCATCAGTTTTACCCTGTCTATTGAGACAGTAATAGTCTTATCGTTTAGTACCATATGCAGTGTTCATTCCCCTCTTTCAATCACATTATGTGGGCCTGTGTACATATCTTTTTAGAGGGTTTGACAACATCCGTACATAACATAACATACATGCATGTTTGCACACTGTGATACACAAAGGTACATGCCATTCCATGTCTGGAGGCTTGATGTGGGGCAACAAATGCATGCAGAGTGGCTCCTCAGAAAACAAATGAATTCCGATGGGTCATGGTCTGGTAGCTATGCAAATCTCAGACCAATGAATTTGCTGGCCAGTCAAAGTGTTTTGCCATATAACAAGCTTCACTGATTATGAGCTTAAGTCCATTTTGTAATTAGTGCAAAGGATAAGACCACTGTTAATCAGTCATCCAAGCAGATGGCATGACACATCAATACAGCATTTAAAGAACATTGCCATTGTTCAACCACACCATTGTTCACAGGGTGGTAGCTGGTTGTTCGTTGATGGAGAGCACTGCAGGATTTGCTGAGCTGATTAATTAACTCTGACTTGAATTGTCTGCCACAGCAGACAATCAAGGCAAGACACCCAATTTGAAATGAAGGGAAAGGCTAGTGTCTGCATCGGTATGTTAACTGGTATAGCTTCCAGCCAATGGATAAAGTGATCAGTGGCACTTAACAGATAATGATGACCGCATTAGGAGGAGGAAGTAGATGCACGTCATCAATGTGGACTTGCATAAAGTGCATTGTAGTGTCTGGAAATTCTACAATAGGCACAGGTGCATGACAGGCTGTTTTACTGTAGTGACACTGAAGGCACAAACGAGCCCATTCATGATGATTCTTTTGCAAACCAGGCTAGGCAAAGCATTTTGACACCAGGCAAGTTGATGCTCCAATGGCAGGGTGGCATAGGCTGTGAATGCTGTCGAAATCATGTCTGTGGAAACTGCAAAGCAAAAATGGGCGACAATATTCACTGGAAATATCACAATATTGTTTCATATCGGAACCAGGAATGCTGACAAGTTGTAATTAAAGGCTTCATAATACAATGTGCAGTGACTCTTGGAGTTGCATATCAGATTCTTATGTCTTTGTGGGCTGAATGATATTAATAACATTTTTCACTCTGTCAACCTGTAACAGGCTTATTGGCGACCAATTCATTTATACCACAAATGTAGTGGATATTAGTGCTGAACTGAGCAGTAAATTCCAGATGGATGTAAGGCCGCAGTGAATATTTCTTGTTTTGTCTGAAGGCATACATAAGCAGCTTGTTAGTAAATATCTTAAATTCTATTGTCTCCAACTGTGTCCAAAAGTACTTGATTGCTCCGTACACAGACATAAGTTCACGATTATAAGCACTCATTTTCATTGAGAAGCAGAGAGCTTATGTGAAAACAAGGGAAGTGGTTGCCAAATGCCATCAATTTGCTGCTGCAATGCTGCACCAACAACTGTCCGAGTGGCATCAACTACTAATAAGAGTGGTACATCCAATGCAGGGTGTGACAGGAATGCAATATTTGCTAGGCTTTGCTTTGCTGCATTAAAAGCAGAGATCATTTCTTCTGTCCAGTGGGAGGGACATCTTGAGCCCAGTAACTGCTGAAGTTAGCATTCACAAAAAATGACATAGCTCCTTTATAGTTTCCGACTGTGGAATCTTCATGATGGCTTCCACTTTCTCAGGTAGTGGCAATGACCCTACAGGCGAAATTAGATGGCCAAAAAAAGGTTATCTGAGGTTTGCTGAAAACGACATTGTGTTCTCCTAAGTGTTTGAAAAGCTCCACCATGTGTTGCTGATGCTGCTCTGCTGTGGCCAAAAAGATGAGAATGTCATCCAAGTATAAAAATCAGAATGACAGTCTCTGCAGCACAGAGTCAATGAACCTCTGCAATGACTGAGTGGCTTTGCACAAACCAATGTCATATAAAGACTTTTGAATCAACCAAATGGAGTTATTATAGCAGTCTTCGGAATGTCTTCGTTCGCCACAGGAATTTCCATACAAGCCTTTTCATAGTCCAGTACGCTAAACACCGTTGTACCACTGAGAGCATAATTGTAGTTCCTTAATAGGGACACTGCATATATCTGGAATTGTCCTAACATTCAGTGCATAGTAATCGCCACACGGGTGCCACGTGGCACCCTTTTTGTGTACAAGATCCAGCAGTGAAGACCAAGGACTAGAAGAGGGGTGAATAACACCTTCCCTGAGCACTGACTTATCTCTGTCTATGCAATCATGAGCTAAATGTCTAAGATGGCATGAAATTGGTGGACTATTGCCACTTCAGGTAGTTGTGTTACTGATGGATACTGGTCCAGCAACTCTGTTTTCCGGCTTTCTGCCATCAGAACTAGCTTAGCCCTGTGAATCACTGCATTGCACTAGAATCCAGCAATAGAAGGTCCTGTCACATTGTCTGCAAGCCACGCATTTGCTGCATCAGACAACTGATGATAATAAGCCAGGCAGTCAGTTCCGATTATAGGCTCTGTGACACTCACAACAATAAAACTCCAGATGAGAACATGATGCAGCCCCAAGTCAAACAAAACATGTCCCTTACCTACTGGTGTGCTGTTAGTGACAGAAAGGAATTCTACAGTTGGTGACCAGCGACTACACAGAAAAGTCTGTGGGAAAATGCACAAATCTGAGCCCATATCCAAAAGAAATTTCTGTCCAGTCTTCCGGTCTCTAGCGTAGGGGCACAGAGAGTGTGCAGCAATTGGATGCAACTATGTTCGACTGCTGATGCTGTTTGGGTAGGCGCAAGCCGAGATGAATTTATGCAATTGATCCCCAAAGTCCTGATGATACCATATTGTAGTTGGCTGCTCTGTGACACTCAGAACTGAGGAGTTCATTCTGGAACAACTGCCTGATCTGTTGTGGTAACAACCTCTAACCTTGCTTTAACTGTGTCGAGCCAGTAGTTCACACATTTGACTCGACACAATGTCTACTTTGACAGACTATTTTAATCTGCTAACATCACTGCTGATGGCGCACTGTTGCACCCTGCAGTATTGATTGATGGCAGCACACTGCATCCTGAATCCAGTCAGCCAAATTTGCGACAGCTGTCAGATGCTTCTACAGCTTTAATCTGAGATGGGAGACAGCTACACCAGAGTGTACAAAGTAACGTGTTGGATACAGTTCCTACACTGACTTTAATACACAGGTGCCTTACGACTGCTTCCTGTCTCCAATATCTTCTTGCCTTAACACTTGAGGCACATGATCCTCTCATGATGCACACATTTGGCGAATCAATGACGTCTTCAGTTATCGAATGAATCTTCTACAGGAGGTGCTGTGATTACTTCAATTTCAGCCATATACTGATGGTCAAGCTGACTGACCACTAGAGTAAACTTCATAGAATCCATGGTTATTACTGCACAAAGAAAACTATCTCCCACCTGCACAAACCAGAGCCCTGGATTGGGAGGCCAGATTGGCAATAATCACACAGCAAGTCTTCACACTGTCCGACATTCAGTACCTACAGTCTTTGAGTTTAGAAATTGAAAATTCTGTTGACAGTCACAATAGTTTGTATTATTCTTCTAGTATCTGTAGACTGATCATGTCAGGGTTGCCAATTTTGGAGCAGCTGTGGCAATAAGCATCTGAAATACTTATGCTTGTGTTCAAGTAAATCAGCCGTGACAGCATACAAATTAATGGTGCTTGTAGAACTCATAACAACAAATGTTTATTAAATGATACATAAAGCAACATTAGATACAAGAAGAAACATCTTCAGACTTCTCTAGGCACAATGTGTGTATTTGCAAAAAAAAGTTCTCTTTGTCTACTCTCATGGAGCATCAGTAAACAAAACAAAACCATCACTGGTTCCAAAACATGAAAGCCTCTGTTGGCTAGCCCATGAACTCACTGACAGCTATGAAATACATTAGGTGACTTATTCATTACAATATTAATAAAGGTATAAAACACAAAATGTTAAAACACATAAATAGTTTTCCAGTGTAGGAAAGTGTCCCAATCTAATTTAATTAAATAATCACTTAAAATTAGTTAAAGTTGAGCACGAGAGAACAGGCATTTAGGTACTGGCACAATGAATAATGTTTACAAGTAGTTCAACACAAACAACCATTTTACTGAATCAATTAAACTACTACAAGGAGCAATGAAATAAACTCAAGAATTAATAGTTCTTTGTGATTTCTGAAACCAAGATGCACACTACTGATATAACATGCTAATATGATGAACACTAAATAAAACATTGGTGTCATGAGGCATGGCAAGAATAGTGCCCTCGGTAGTGATTTGTCCATAAAATAAACTCTCTAGACACAGTCCAAAATGAGCTCGGTGACACACACTAAAGTCATTAACTCATCACTTGCTGTTCACCAGCACTAACACAAATTTGCAGACATGAGACATGAAATAACATTTTTTGTGGGGGAAATGGTCAGGGCAAATCTCAATGGAATGAGACCCAGTCTTCACACGAGAGTACTGGCTGTGAAAGGCAGAAGCTCAAATCTTGGCTAGAACCCATGTGGGCACATACACTTGCTGGTGGGAGAGAGCAACTTGGGGTGCATTGCACTGCTTTACTGCATTGCAGGTGTACAGATGGTGTGGCATGAGCGAGTCTGAATACTTCTGCAACAAGCATTTAAGAATCAATTCGGTACTGTGTACAGCACTACTTGAAATACAAAGTCTGCAGCCATGTGGCATGTCCTTCACAGCGTGTCCGCAGGACTGAACTCCAGTTTCGTTGCTCAAAGAGAACTGAGAGTATGGATAGCTAGCTATGTTCAAAGCTATTGCCTTGATTCCACTAGCTAATGACCTTGATAGATGGGTGTCTGATTGCTTGGCAGAACAGAGAGCTTTGGATGGAAGTAGTCAGAGATGACAAATAAATAACCTCCGTGCATTAGCAGATGGTTATATGTCAACTAGATGTGTACAGAATGGGGCCAGACAGCTAAAACCAATATGCGGTGAAGGGCCTCAAGATTAAAGTAGTTTAATACATTGGTTATGACATACCTGCATCTCTGATATTTGGCTGTAACATATTTCAATTGAACATTCAAAAGACTTGTCCGTACAATAGGTCAACTTAACAAATGTGGCTAGGAGAATTTGACAGGTGTCCTCAACTGTTTACTATGCATTTATACATCCTGTCATCATACCTCACCAGTCTAAATTTACGGCAAATAGTACCTCACAATTTCATATTGAGATTCCCAAATAATTTAACCACTTGCTCTCAGAACTTTGACTAGGTCTAGTCAAGAGACTGATACAGAGAAAACACACACACACACACACACACACACACACACACACAGACAGACAGACAGAGAGAGAGAGAGAGAGAGAGAGAGAGAGAGAGAGAGAGAGAGAGAGAGAGAGGGGGGGGGGGGGGAGGGAGGGAGGGAGGGATAGAGAGTTGCTCCTCTTCTGTCTCACTCTCACAATATCTGTGCACAACTTTTTAATTTCTTTAGTATTTTAAATGTTAACTTCTACACAAAAGATTCACATACAGTATGTGAATAACAATCAGTACTGTTTTCCAAAATACCTTAACATGCAAAACAGCTGTCCCTGGTGGATGTGCATCTGCCATAGTTCTAAGAAGTTTTCCATTCAGAATGTCATACATTAGGATCAGTCCTCGGGCAAAGCCAACCAGAAGACGGGAACAGTCATGATTGAATCCTAAGCTGGAAACAGATCCCTGCTCTTGGTCTGTTGAACCGAGACACCACCGCAAGCGCTGTGAGGCATCGAAGACGAGCACCAGTCCATGAGATGTCCCCACAGCAATCATTGTTGTGGCAGCCATGGCTGTGGGCAATCCAGCATTTGATCGCTCCTGTGGGGATAATACAAACTTGTGATGATGTTACAAAATAAGAGGATTCTTACTGCAATTCTAGTAATATAACTCTATTAAAGGCTATGAAAGATAAATAATCTCAATCACTTCAGGTGAAACCAAACTGATATATCTTTCTTTTTAATTTTAGCATTAACCACCTGTAAAGGTTCAAGATGCTGTATTCACTATTGATGACAAAGTGGAATATGCATCTTTATTGAAGAAGCTATGAATTGAAAGAATATTTATTTAGCAGAATACCTAAAAACTTAGTGCTGACATTACCTACCATGCATAAAAAAATCTTAATGCTGCAGAGTCTATGTTCTAGTAATAGGTTACATTTTTTCAACATTGAAAATGGTCTGAAGAATTGACTGAGTGCGACATAAGACATATTTGGAAAGTAAGGGTAATTTACATAGTTACCAATGTTGTACCTACTGAACTGTCATTTGACCTGGGGTGGAAGCAAAATAATAATGGAGGAGGAGGAGGAGGAGATTAGTGTTTAACGTCCCGTCGACAACGAGGTCATTAGAGACGGAGCGCAAGCTCGGGTGAGGGAAGGATGGGGAAGGAAATTGGCCGTGCCCTTTCAAAGGAACCATCCCGGCATTTGCCTGAAGCGATTTAGAGAAATCACGGAAAACCTAAATCAGGATGGCCGGAGACGGGATTGAACAGTCGTCCTCCCGAATGCGAGTCCAGTGTGATAACCACTGCGCCACCTCGCTCGGTAAATAATAATGACTTTGAAAATTGTTAATGAGGGTATGATATCCCTCATTTAAAAGCACAGTGAGAGATAGCTGAATATGTGGTGAAGGTATTGCTTTGTCAAGGGCTGGATGAAAATGGGAGCATTGGTTGTGACTGCTTCACAGTGGAGACATGTTTGTTTGTTGTCACAGGAAGAGATTGCAGCAAGAGAAACATGATTCTGGACTAGCCAAGAAGGATATTGTCTGGTTGTACAGACTAACATTAGTACATCCAAGAAACTCACGGTCCACATGGTACACAGATGTCACAATGTGGGCAATGTATGTGCATTTGATACTGACAAGAGCTATAAGGAAACTATATCAGCAGTAAAATAAACAGGAATGTAGCTCAAATGACTGAGTGCTATGGGACTTGACATCTGAGGTCATCAGCCCCCTAGAACTTAGAACTATTTGAACCTAACTAACCTAAGGACATCACACACATCCATGCCCGAGGTAGGATTCGAACCTGCAACCGTAGTGATCGTGCGGTTCCAGACTGAAGCGCCTAGAACCGCTCGGCCAGGAATGTAGCATGTTGAGTTAAGACGGATTAGTTGAAATGTATATCACCTCTAAAATACAAATATTTATGAACAGAATGTGGAAACATCCCCAGGCTGTGGCTAAACCATGTCTCCACAGTATCGTTTCTTCCAGGAGTGCCAGCTCTGCAAGGTTCACAGAAGAGCTTCTGTGAAGTTTGGAAGGTGTGAGACGAGGTACTGGCAGAATTGAAGCAGTGGGGGGTGGGTCGTGAGTCTTGCTTGGATAGCTCAGATGGTAGAGCACTTGCCCGCGAAAGGCAAAGGTTCTGAGTTCAAGTCTTCGTCCAGCACACAGTTTCAATCTGCCAGGAAGTTTCAACAGAATGTGGTTGACTATAGGAACACGCAATTGGTGGTGCATTTGGTGTCATATGTGTCAGGAAAATGTAGTGTTCCAGTACAGGAAAACCACAAGAATGTAGTATGGTGGTTTTCTGGAAACTGTCTTGAGCAGCTAAAATCGACGATAGATCAGGCGATAGCTGTAGACGGGAGCGTAACGGATTAAAATAGCGGCATTCAATTAAAAGGTGTCTTACCGTCCACAGCTGAGAGCAGTGGGGACAGAGTGGGGGAGGATCGCCGCTTAAAAGATGTCGATGGCTAAAAAGACAGTGCCCTATCCGGAGTCTAGCTAAAATTACCTCCTCCCGACGACGCGTTCGGGAGGAAGAGGTCCAAGCGCAAGGAAGGGCTTTCACTTCCCGCAATTTATTATGGGGAAGTGTTGACCAATGCGCATGCCATAAATGAACAACACGACGACATAAAACGCTCCGTAGATCGGTGAAGGGAAGCGACTGAATAGCTGGCCGAGGAAGAGAGACTGCAGCCTTGGCCGCTATATCGGCCGCCTCATTCCCACAGATACCAGCGTGTCCCGGGAGCCAGAGGAACGCCACCGAGACGCCCCCCAGGTGGAGCAAGCGCAGACAGTCCTGAATCCGGTGGACCAGAGGGTGCACAGGGTAAAGAGCTTGGAGACTGAGGAGAGAGCTGAGAGAATCTGAGCAGATTACGTACTGTATCCGCTGATGGCGGCGGATGTAGTGGACAGCCTGGAGAACAGCGTAAAGCTCCGCAGTATAAACCGAACACTGGTCGGGAAGCCGAAACTGATTTGGGGTGTCGCCAACAATATAGGCACTCCCTACACCTAACGATGTTTTCGAGCCGTCGGTGTAAATAAATGTGGTGTCCATCATTTGTGCACATAGAGCAGCAAATGCCCGACGGTAAACAAGTGTAGGGGTACCATCCTTGGGAAATTGACAAAGGTCACGGAGCAAGTAGATCCGGGGACGGAGCCAAGGCGGTGCTGTACCCCAAGTTGTCAAGAAGGTTTTGGGAAAGCGGAAGGAAAGAGAATGGAGCAGTTGACGGAAGCGGACTCCCGAGGGTAGTAGGGAGGAGGAGCGGCCTGCATACCCTACATCAAAGGAGGCGTCGAAAAAAAGGTCATGGGCTGGATTAGCAGGCATGGAAGACAGATGGCTAGCATAACGACTCAGAAGGACTGCCCGCCGATTGGACAGCGGAGGTTCAGCAGTCTCAGCATAAAGGCTTTCCACAGGGCTGGTGTAAAAAGCTCCAGACACTAAACGTAATCCACGGTGGTGGATAGAGTCGAGACGCCGAAGAATAGACGGCCGAGCAGAGGAGTAGACTATGCTTCCATAATCCAATTTTGAGCGCACTAAGGTGCGATAGAGGCGGAGAAGGACCACTCGGTCCGCTCCCCAGGAGGTACCATTCAGGACACGGAGGGTGTTAAGGGAACGCAGACAGCGAGCCGAAAGATAGGAAACGTGGGAGGACCAGCACAGTTTTCTGTCAAACATAAGACCCAAGAATTTAGCGACGTCGAAAAACGGAAGGTTGACAGGACCTAGATGTAAGGAGGGCGGAAGAAACTCCTTACGTCGCCAAAAATTAACACAAACGGTCTTACTGGGTGAGAAACGGAAGCCGGTTTCGATGCTCCACGAGTGGAGGCGATCGAGACATCCTTGAAGACGTCTTCCAAGAAGGCTGGTCCGTTGAGAGCTGTAGTAGATCGCAAAATCGTCCACAAAGAGGGAGCCCGAGACATCAGGAAGGAGACAATCCATAATTGGATTTATGGCGATGGCAAACAGTACAACACTCAGCACGGAGCCCTGGGGTACCCCGTTTTCTTGGGAGAAAGTACGGGAGAGAGTAGTGTTCACCCGCACCCTAAATGTGTGCTCTGACATAAATTGGCAGAGAGAAAGGGGCAGCCGGCCTCGAAAGCCCCAAGAGAACAGTGTGCGGAGGATGCCTGTCCTCCAACAGGTATCATATGCTCTCTCCAGATCAAAAAATATTGCTACCGTTTGGCGTTTTCGGAGAAAATTGTTCATGATATAAGTGGAGAGAGCAACAAGATGGTCAACTGCAGAACGATGCTTTCGGAATCCGCATTGGGCTGGTGTTAAAAGACTGCGGGATTCCAGCCACCAAGCTAAACAGTAATTCACCATACGCTCCAAAACCTTACAGACACTACTCGTGGGAGAAATGGGGCGATAGCTAGAGGGGAGATGTTTGTCCTTTCCAGGTTTCGGAACGGGAACGACAATAGCTTCCCGCCATCGTCTGGGGAAGGTACTGTCGGTCCAAATTCGATTATAAAGGCGAAGGAGGTAACGCAGACTATGGGTTGATAAATGCAGCAACATTTGGACATGGATACCATCTGGTCCTGGGGCGGAGGAGCGAGAAGAAGAGAGGGCATGTTGGAGTTCCCGCATGGAGAAAACAGAATTGTAGCTTTCGTGATTTTGAGAGGAGAAAGCAAGATGTCGCACTTCCGCGGCACATTTCTTCGGGAGAAACGCTGGCGGGTAATTTGAAGAGCTCGAAATCTCAGCAAAGTGCTGACCCAATGAGTTAGAAATTGCGACGGGGTCCACTAAGGTATCATGCGCGACAGTGAACCCAGAGACCGGGGAGAAACTAGGCGCGCCTGAGAACCGTCGAAGCCAACTCCAAACTTCCAAGGAGGGAGTGAAGGTGTTAAATGAGCTAATAAAGAATTTCCAGCTTGCCTTCTTGCTATCGCGGATGACGCGAGGGCATCGCGCACGGAGCTGCTTATATCGGATACAGTTGGCCAAAGTTGGATGGTGACGGAAAATGCGAAGAGCACGTCGCCGCTCACGTATTGCGTCACGGCATGCCTCGTTCCACCAAGGAACTGGGGGGCGCCGGGGCAATTCGGAGGTGCGTGGTATTGAACGTTCCGCAGCTGTAAGAATAACGTCGGTAATATGTGTGACCTCATCGTCGACGCTGGGAAAGTGACGGTCATCGAATGTTGCTAGAGACGAAAAAAGTGTCCAATCGGCTTGGGCAAACTTCCAGCGTCGCGAGCGCATATATGGCAGTTGAGGCTGCAGTCTAAGGACACACGGAAAGTGGTCACTCGAGTGTGTATCATCAAGGGCGAACCATTCGAAGCGCCGAGCTAGCGGGACAGTACCGACCGCAAGGTCCAAACGAGATAAATTTGTCGTGGAGGCAGACAAAAATGTGGGGACCCCAGTGTTGAGGCAAACTAGATCCGCTTGGTGGAAGACGTCTAGCAATAGTGAGCCATGTGGACAAGGATGTGGAGATCCCCAAAGCGGGTGGTGGGCATTGAAGTCCCCAACCAGCAAATAGGGGGGTGGAAGCTGACCAAGAAGATGAAGGAGATCAGCTCGTGCCATTGGTGTGGACGGTGGAATGTAGACCGTACAAAGAGAGAACGTGTATCCAGAAAGGGAAAGACGGACGGCGACAGCTTGGAAGGAACTGTTTAAGGGGATTGGGTGATAATGGAGAGTATTATGGAGAAGAATCATGAGTCCTCCATGGGCTGGAGTGCCTTCAACAGAGGGGAGGTCATATCGGACGGACTGAAAATGAGGGAGAACAAAGCGGTCATGGGGACGCAGCTTTGTTTCCTGAAGACAGAAGATGACCGGCGAGTAGGAGCGTAGGAGGATCGACAATTCATCCCGATTGGCTCGAATGCCGCGGATATTCCAGTGGATAATGGACATAGGGTGAACAGAAAATGGAGGAATGTGACCATGGGTGCTGTCAACTCAACGACTGCTCAGAGCTTGCGACCGACAGCATGGAATGGCATTCAGTCGAAGGCAGAAGATCCTGATCCATAGGTTGGTCAGGAGCAGCTCCTGCCACCAGCGATCGGCCGGTTGACCAGCCACCAGCAGTGCGCCTCGGCGACACAGAAGACGGCCGAGGGCGATTTCCGCCAGGTGGTGCTGTAGATGGGACTCACCTTGGCGGAGAAGGAGAGGAACTGTGTTTCTTTGTAGCCTTCTTGGAAGTATGATGTTTAGATGAAGGAGGAACCGATGGTTGTGAAGTTGAGGTACGTAAAAACTCTTCACGAGTATGCTCTTTTTTCGAAGACTTGGCGTCTGACTTTTGGGCTCGAGATTTAGCAGAACCCGACGAAGGGTGAGCCATAGAGTGGGCAGGCGAAAGAGGTGAGGTTGAACGGGCGATCTTTGCGCTGGCCGATCTGACGACCGTGGTGCTAAAGGTGAGGTCGCAAGTCTGCGTGGCCGCCTCCTTTGTTGGCCGAGGAGAAGCAAGGACAGTGCTGTATTTTCCTGTCTGAGGCACGGTGGGCTGTCGACTGGCGAATAATTTTCGAGGAGCAAAGGTCGAAACCTTTTCCTTCACTCTTATTTCCTGGATGAGCTTTTCGTCCTTAAAAACGGGGGAATCTCGAGAGGAAGCAGCGTGGTCACCCATACAGTTGATGCAGCGAGGGGATGGAGGTGGACAAGCACCCTCATGGGCATCCTTGCCACACGTAACACATTTGGCCGGATTGGAACAGGACTGGCTGGTGTGATTGAACCGCTGACATCGATAGCAACGCGTAGGGTTTGGGACGTAAGGGCGAACGGAAATTATCTCATAGCCTGCTTTGATTTTCGATGGGAGTTGAACTTTGTCAAATGTCAAGAAGACAGTGTGGGTTGGAATGATGTTCGTGTCAACCGTTTTCATAACCCGATGAACAGCCATTACGCCCTGGTCAGACAGGTAGTGCTGAATTTCTTCATCAGACAATCCATTGAGGGAGCGTGTATAAACGACTCCACGTGAGGAATTTAAGGTACGGTGCGGTTCCACCCGGACAGGGAAGGTGTGGAGCAGAGAAGTACGCAGCAATTTTTGAGCCTGGAGGGCACTGTGCGTTTCTAACAACAGGGTGCCATTCCGTAATCTGGAACAAGACTTTACAGGACCTGCAATTGCGTCGACACCTTTCTGAATAATGAAAGGGTTGACCGTGGAGAAGTCGGGACCTTCGTCAGACCGAGAAACAACAAGGAACTGTGGCAACGATGGAAGAACCGTCTGTGGCTGAGACTCAGTGAACTTCCGTTTGTGAGCAGACATAGTGGAAGGTGAGGAAACCATTGCGGAAGAATCCCCCATGATTACCGGCGTCTCCGATGGCGCGCTCCTCCCTTGTGGGGGCCCTCACTGAGGGCACACCCGCCTTAGGTGATTGTTCACACCTCAGGTCACACCTCCCGACAAACGGACGGAGGGACCAATCGGCACTTTCGGAAGGTATCAGCTCGGGTAATCACCCCTCCCTGGGCCTGGCCGTTACCAGGGGGTACGTACGTGTCCTTCCTGTCTACCCGGGGCGGGGAATTACGCGTTACCCCGTCACCGGCTACGCATGGAAGTGCGTGGGTCGGCCTTCAGACACGCACAGGGAGGAAAAAAGAGAAAGGGAAAGGAAAGAAGAGGGGGTCTCAAACGCCACAGCAGAGAAAAGGGCAAAGAGAAGAGGGAAGGAAAAGAGAAGGACAGAGGAAGGACGAGGACTTGCAAGTGTAGAAAGCAAGGAATCTGGAACAGTTTCGAGCGTCCGTCTCCGGACGTAGGCACAAACCATACTCCCAGAGGGGGAGAAAGGGAAGGAAGGAAAGAGCCAGAGGTGGGGGGGGGGGGGGGGGGGCGAAGATGGGGGACGGGGAAGGATGCGGAAAGGGAAGCCTGGAAAGGAAGGAGGGCCACATTAGCTCGGGGCCCCGTGCTCGCTACGCATGTGTCCACAAAAAAGTTGTGGACCCCCTGGGGGGGGGGGGGGGTGGTCTGGAGAGTTATGTGCCTAGTAAGTGGATAAAAGATGCAAAAGAACTACCATGGTTTAACAATGAAATTCAGAGGATGCTGAGGCTGTTGCACTCTCAGCTCAAAAGAGAATGCACAAATGATGACAAGCAAAGGTTAGTAGAGATTCGTGTGTCTATGAAAAGATCTAAGAGCGAACCATAAAACAACTACCACCGTCACACCTTAGCAAAAGATCTGGCAGAGTACCCTAGGATATTTTGGTTGATTGGTTGGTTAGAGAAGGGACCAAACTACGCAGACATCAGTCCCTCCGACTTTATATTAACTAAAACCGATAAAACCCTACATTAAAAGAGGGAACTACAATATCCATAAAATGATAAACTATTAACAGGGAAGGAAGAAAAAGGACAAGAAGAAGTGAAGGAAAGAAAGGTGACAAATGACAGGGGCATGAAGGAAGAGGCACAGGAGACAAGAGAGATGCTGAAGACACAACAGACCCACCAGGGAAAGGAATGGGAAGGCAGAGAGCTGGGGGGGTGGGGGGGGGAGGGAGCCAACAAGCGAAGTTGAAGCCAATCCAGTTGGGGTGAAGGGGGCAGCAAGAGGGCCTGCTATCCCCTCCACTCACCGATAAGGTGGAAGGTCCCTCCCTTAAATAAAGCGATAAAAACCCTCATCACGAACAAAATGTAAAACGAGATCCACAGTTGAGGCATTGTCAGCCAACACCACGGGTAGTGAGTCTGGAAAGCTAAAAGTCCATCGCAGGGTGGCGAAGTTGGGGCAGTCCAATAAGATGTGAGCCACAGTCAACATTGATCCACAACGACAGTGAGGGGGATCCCCATGACGAAGGAGATAACCGTGAGTCAACCGAATATGGCCAATGCGGAGCCAGCATAGGATGACAGAGGCCTTACGAGAGGCTCAGAAGGAAGACCACCACGGAGTTGTAGAATCCTTAATCACCCTGAGCTTTTTCAGCGAAGAAAGCGTGTGCCCTTCTGCATCGAAAAGGCCCAGAACCTGACGACATAATGCCGAGCGAAGGTCTATTTCCGGAATGCCAATAACAAGAGATGGCCTGGTAGTAGCTAACTTAGCCAGTCGATTGGCAAGTTCATTGCCAGGAATCCCAACATGGCCTGGGGTCCAAATGAAAACCACCGAGCATCCATGTTGAGCAAGGAGAGAAAGGGAGTCCTGGATAGCGATGACCAACAGGTGGAGAGGGAAGCACTGGCCGATAGCGTGCAAACTGCTCAATGAGTCACTACAGATAGTGAAGGATAGTCCAGAGCAGGAGCAGATATGGTCCAGTGCGTGCAAGATGGCTACCAATTCTGCAGTAAAAACACTATAGCCATTGGGCAAGGAACAAAGTTCTTTGTGTTGCGCAGAGGTGTAAGCAAAACCAGTGCGGCCAGAAACCATGGAACCATCAGATCACTTCTGAACCCTGGAATGAACAGAGGAGGCAGCAGAATTGGTGGCGAAGAGCCATCGGAGGGGCAGAATCCTTTGAATTGATTGAGAGATCAAGACAGAGCTCTGGCCGAGAGATGCACCAAGGAGGGGTACGTGCGTGAGCAGAGAAGAGAGGCGGTAGAGGGAATTGCTGGAGTTCAGAAAACAGCAACTGAATGCGGACAACCATGGTAAGCTCACATCGTTGCCACCGCTGTGGCAGGGTGATCTCCATGTCTGGATAAAGGAGACCATAATTAGGGTGCTCTGGGGTGCATCGAATGCGGAGTGCACAAGATATCAGCTGTTGTTGGCGCAAAACTCGCAGTGGTGGAATCCCTGCCTCTGCGAGTAGCCTAAGTATGGGGCTAGTCTGGAAGGCACCAGTCGCAAGTCGGACCCCACAGTGGTGGATGGGGTCTAGGATCTGCAGCGTCGAAGGTGATGCAAACCATAGACAGGACTTCCATAGTCTAAACAAGACTGGATCAACGCTTGATACAATCTCAGGAGAACAGAGCGGTCTGCACCCCAGGCGATATTGCACAGACACCTAAGAACATTGAGCGCCCATTACAGAGGAAGCAAGGTAGATAAAAAAATTGTAAGCATACAAAGAGGGGGACACTGTCAGCCCAACAGCTGATACCAGACCATTAATGGCTACGAGAAAGAGGGGGGGACTCTCAACACGGAACCCTGTGGAACCCCATTTTCTTGGCGATGGGAGTGCTGTAGCAGCAGCCAATGTGGACCCAAAAAGAGTGACAAGAAAGGAAATTACGGATAAAAATGGGCAGAGCACCACGAAGACCCCATTTGTGAAGCGTGGTGAGGATGTTGTGGTGCCAGGTGGTGTTATAGGCTTTATGCAGATCAAAGAAGACTGCAAGGAGGTGTTGCCAATGGGCAAAAGCTGACTGGATAGCAAATTCCAGGTGCACCAAGTTATCCACCGTAGAGTGGCCACAGTGAAAACCACTTTGAGTCGATGACAAAAGGTCGCGGGATTCAAGGATCCAAAACAGCCGCCGACTCACCATGCATCCAAGGAGCTTGCAGAGGGTGTTAGTAAGGCTAATTGGATGGTAGCTATCCAACTGAAGAAGCGGCTTCAACACCGGAACAACAATGCTTTCCTGCCACTGGGTAGGAAAGACTCCCTCACGCCACAGACGGTTGAAGAGGGTCAGTATACGATGGTGGCCAGCCACTGACAAGCGTTGGAGCATTTGGTTATGTATCCGATTCGATCCAGGAGCCGTGTCAGGACAAAGGGCAAAGGCACTGGCAAATTCCCACTCACTGAATGGAGCATTATATGGCTCCGAGCAGCAAGAAACAAAAGACAGAGGCAGTCGTTTTGAGTGCTCTTTCAGGAGGAGGAACGTGGGCAGATACTGAGCTGATGCCGAAGCTTGAGCAAAGTTTTGAGCGAAATTTTCTGCTACAAAGTCTGGATTGGTAAGGACAACACCACGCACAGTAATTCCTGCAACCCCGGTGGGAGGACGGTGGCCAAAATTTCGCTTGAGTCTCGCCCAGACTTGTGAAGAGGGGGTGTGTGGTCCTATGGCAGCTACATATCGTTCCCAGCAAATCCGTTTCTGAAATTTGATTAGGTAGTGGGCCCAGGTGTGGAGTCGTTTAAAGACCAGAAGAAGAGCAGTAGAAGGGTGCCCCTTGAAGTGTTGAAGAGCATGGCAGCAGTGGTTTATGGCTGCAGCAATTTCCAGAGTCCACCAAGGGACCATCTTCCAGCATGGGGAACCTGAGGAAGAAGGGACTGGCGAAAGGATGGCAGCAGTCAAAGTCTGAGTAGATTCATCAACACTGTCGTGTGGCAATACGGAGGGGGGGGGGGGGGGGGGGGGGATGGGAGCAGAGAAGAAGGCACCCCAATCAGCCTTAGATATGGCCCACCTGGAAGGGTGAAGAGCAAGAGACAATGAAGGAAGGTCAAAACAATCGGATAATGGTCGCTGTCACACAAGTCATCGTGGACTCCCCACTGAATGGAGGGAAGAAGGCCGGGACTGCTGATGGAGAGGTCAATGGTAGAGAAAGTGCCGTGCACCATACTAAAGTGTGTGGGAGCACCTGTGTTTAACAAACAGAGGTCAAGCCCTGCCAGAACTGCTTCAAATGTCCTGCCCAGGGCAGTAGTCATATGATTACCCCAAAGAGAGTTGTGGGCATTAAAGTCCCCTAATAGTAGGAAGGGAGAAGGGATCTGTTAGAGAAGGGTGGTGAGGGCATGGGATGTGGGCGGCCTGTCAGGTGGGAGGTAGAGAGTACAGATTGTGATTGGAGTGGGCAGATGGACCCTGACAGCAATGGCTTCCAGAGTGGTATGGAGGGGAACCCATTTACTAACAATGTCCTTGCAGACCAAGGTGCAAACACCACCAGAAGCCCGCAAAGGGCCAATTCGGTTCCGACAGAAAGTGTGGAACCCACAAAGGGTAGGTGAGTAAGAACTGACAAAATGGGTCTCCTGGAGCGCAATACAAGTGACAGAGTAGAAGGAAAGAAGGGGCTGCAACTCTGTAAGGTGATGCAAATACCCATTACAATTCCACTGGAGGATTCTCAAGCCGGTGGCCAAGGGAAAGCAAAGGGACCAGAGTGGGTCAAGCCGCTGAGTCGCCACCCGTACCAGTAAGGATGGGGTAATATCCATATAGGTGGGGTCAGACTGTTAGTTCATTGAATGGAGGAGGGGGAAGGCTGCACCTCAGGGGGTACTGGAGGGGTCTTGCCCTTGTTGTTGCGTTTCTGCTTCTTCTCTTGGGAAGGAAGAGAAGGTCAGACTTCAGCGAAAGCGGGCACAGAATTACACCAGGCAATCTTGGCACCCACCGGCCACGGATCCCGCTGCCGATGTGGAACCGTAGATTGCCTTTCAGGGGGGTGCTGGGAAGAGGAGTCGCGGGAGGGAGCTCCAGTACCGGTGGCCGCCGAAGAAGAAGAGCACTTCTCCGGTGGGGAAGGGGGAGCAGCACCCGAAGGGGTGGGTATGGGTTCTGACAGGGAGGGGGAGTGGGAGGAGGCGGCTGACGGCATGGGGCAAATGGGATGGGGCTGGGAAGAGGACGGGGTAGGAGGGGGAATGGATGTAACAGAAGCAAAAGTAGAAGACAAACACAGGATGGAGCCGGTCATACTTTTGGCGAGCCTCAGTGTAGGTGAGTCGATTTAAGGTTTTGTACTCTTGAATCCTCCTTTCTTTCACAAACACCAGGCACACAGGCGAGTGTGGAGAATGCTGTCCATGACAATTTACACACACTGGTGGGCGAGCACAGGCAGTCCCCTAATGGAGGGGGCACCCAGTCACCGCAGAGGGGATCAGTGGAGCAGCGGGAAGACGTGTCCAAACTGTAAGCATCTCATCGGTGGTGGAATATAAGGTTTTACATCACAGCGATACACCATTACCTTGACTTTTCCTGGGAGGACATCCCCTCGAAGGCCAGGATAAAGGCGCCCATAGCAGTGCGACTTTTTGGAAGGCCTAAAGCACTGCACCGCATTTTACTCATGGATTCCACTTCGCCGTACTTATCTTCAATTGTCTCCATGAAAAACAAAGGCTTGGTCATGGCAAAACTGCTGCCATCCGTCCTGGTGCAAACGAGGTACCAAGGGTGAGCTTGACCCTCCTCCCAGGGTGTGGCCAAGGAAGGGAAGGCTGAAGGATCAGGAGAAGGAGCGTCCCATCTGCTACCACTCTTAGAGACGGCCACAGAATGGCCAGAATGGTGAAGCTTTTGTCGCTTCATGTGCAAGGCGGCTGCCCTAGTAGCACCCACTCCGACAGGGGCTCGCCCCGTGGGTGCCACCCAGCCGCAGCAAGGGCCGTCTGGCACGGCAGCCATTGCCGGGAGTTCTGGTGCCCCAAAGTGATGAGCATAGACTCCTCGGCATATAAGAGGCGTAACAGCTCAGGTACTAGCAGTGTGATCCCTGTGGTTTCAGGGGGCTCAGCCAAATGGGTACTTAACAGCCCCACCAAACGGACTGGCTACTGTGCTGGTGACCAAGCAGGAGGGGGGCCAGGGTGCGGAGGGAAAGGGGAGGGGAAGAGGAACCTGCACCATGGAAGCTAGGTAGGGAGTTCATCCCCAGATGGTTCACACTGAAGGGAAAATTTTGGGAATGGAGGCCAAATGCCAAAAAGGAGATGGAAACAGCAAACTAAACAATAGCACACACCAAAACAAAGCCAGGAGGATACCCAGGCTGACAAAGAAGTCCACGAAGAGGAAAAAGAGGGGGCAGGCACAAAAAGAGTAAGGATAGGGAGGGAGACGAACAGGGATGGTAATGCAGCCTGGAAAGGAAAGGAGACTGCAATAGCTCGGAGCCCCGTGTGCGCCACACATGAACCCACTAAAGGACTGTGGGCCCCCTGGGAGGAGGAAATTTTGGTCTTACGTATAATTGCTAAGTGGGTCTAAGGTTCTATTCAGACCTCGCTGACCAGTATGGTGTGTCAGTTAAAGATAGCAAAATGAAAGCCGAAGTTTTAAATTTCATGTTCAAGAAATCTTTCACACAGTAGAATCATACAAAAATACCATCATTTGACCATCAGACAAACTCCCATGTGAATGACATAGTACAGTAACAAGCATCCCTGGCATAGAGAGGCAACTGAAAGATCTGAAAGCAAATATATCACCAGGTCCGGATGGAATCCCAGTTCAATTTTAAGAAGAGTACTCTACAGCACTGGCCCCTTACCTAGCTTGCATGTATCACTAAGCTCTCACCCAGTTCAAAGTCCCAAGCAACGGGGAAAAAAGTGCTTGAGACTCCAGGACATAAGAAGGGCAAAAGAACAGACCCGCAAATTTACATACCAATATCCTTAACTTCTATTTGCTGCAGAATCCTTGACCATATTCTCAGTTTGAATAGAATAAACTTTGAGACAGAGAAGCTTATGGCCACAAATCAGCACGGTTTTAGAAAGCATTGCTTGTGCTAAACTCAGCTTGCCCTTTTCACACATGATATACTGTGAACTATGGATGAAGGGCAACAGGCAGATTCTGTACGTTTAGATTTCCAGAAAGCATTTCACATGGTGTCACATTGCAGTCTGTTAATGAAGGTACGAGAATATGGAATAAGTTCATAGATAGGCCAGTGGCTTGTCGACTTCTTACATAATAGAATCCAGTATGTTGTTCTTGATGGTGAGCGTTCATCAGAGACACGGGAATTGTCAGGAGTGAACCAGGGACGTGTGATAGGACTGCTGCTGCTCTCTATACACACAAATGATTTGGCGGACAGGGTGGGCATCAATTTGCAGTTGTTTGCTGATGATGCTGTGGTGTATGGTAAGATGTCATAGTTGAGTGACTGCAGGAAGATACGAGATGATTTAGACAAAATTTTCTCTGGGTGTGATGAACGGCTGCTAGCCCTGAATGTGGAAAAATGTAAGTTGATGTGGATGAGTAGGAAGATCAAACCAGTAATGTTTGGATACAGTATTACTACTGCCCTGCTCGACACAGTTACATCGGTCAAATATCTGGGCATAATGCAGCAAAGCGATACGAGATGGAATGAGCATGTGAGAACTGTGGTAGGGAAGGCGAATAGTTGACTTCAGCTTAATGGGAGAATTTTAAGGAGTGGTTCACTTGTAAAGGAGACTGCACATAGGATGTTGGTGCAACCTGTTCTTGAGTTCCGCTTGAGTGTTTGGGATCTGTACGAGGTCGGATTGAAGGATGACATCAAAGCAATTAAGAGGTGGGCTGCTAGACCTGTTACCATAACGATGTAGATGTAGGTGGTGTTCAAAAGCATGGCAAGGTACACAATGAGCTAGACGTTAGTAATGCGGCAAAAATAGAGGACAGATGTGGAGGAACTGATTAGTATCTTCAGTGCAGGAAGGGAGAATGCATACAATTTGATGGAGACATCTGTGAACAAACACAGACAATCTTTCGTATGGAGCATTGTAACCAGCTGTGATGGGGTGACCAATAGGGATACTAGTATAGTTGGATTTATGGAACTCTGGTGGCAGGTGCATTTACAAGAGACTACAAATATGTGGAGAGAGAGAGATCCAGGTGACCTAATGTTTTCAGGAACAGTTACAGGTAAGGCTGCATTTCTCAAATACAACAGTGATGTTTGTCAGTGGAGATGTCTGAATACCGATGGACAAGCTGTCACTGCATTTGCTGACAATGTTTGTGGCGCACATTTTTGGAAGTATATTAAAGTCGGATTGATTTTAAGGTTATGAGAGTTATGATATAGGGGTTACTGGGATGGGATTTAGGAATGTAAGGTGATGACATTTGGATATGAGGTACTCCGTGGAGATTGACAGCTGGTGAAAAGGGCTGTATTGTAGTCGGAAGGTTAAGACAAGGTTCACAGTGTATTTTAGTGAAATGCTTCCACTGAGAGGAATGAGTTAAGTAGAAGGTGTAATTGTCAAGTTCAGCATAAATGAATCTGGATTTGGGGCTAAATATGAGGCTTTACAAGAGGATTGAGCCTTCTGTCAGTGTTAGGTTTCTGAAAAACACGTTAATAACAGTGCTTGGAGTCTGGAGAATGTTTTGGGAAGTAGAGTGGGGATTGGAAAATTCTGTTAACAACTGAAATGATTTTGCAAAAGCAAGAGAAGCATTTCAGCAAAATCTGTTCTAAGACAATGTGGTTACATGGGACTAAAGTTGCGAGGGTTAAGACTAATTGAACTGAAAAGGATGATGCCCTTTGTGAAAGGAAGGATGGTATCCATAAATGGTAAATCCATTAGGAGGGATACGCAATAACAGGATTTCAGGTTGAGTACGTGGGACAATATGTCTGCCAAGATAAAAGCAACTTTTCTGAACGAGTAGAGGTAGAACAAGAAAAATATTTACTGGTAAGTTTTTCCATAAATTCATAAGCATAAGAACTAAAAGTTAATCAGTAGGTATATTACAGAAACATACATACACAGGCAGAAACAAGCTGAGTGGATATTCCCTTCAGTATCACATGCCGCAATATGGAACCTGTTCTCTGCGTATTTGGTGCAGTTCCAGTCCAAGCGTTTGTTTTCGTCTGTCGGCGTTCTGACGAACTGCGACTTACACTGCCCACACTACCCAAGGACAAAGTCTCACTGCCTTCAAACGTCCCCTACAGA
This sequence comes from Schistocerca americana, assembly GCF_021461395.2. Lineage (NCBI taxonomy): Eukaryota > Metazoa > Arthropoda > Insecta > Orthoptera > Acrididae > Schistocerca > Schistocerca americana. Next base: position 958,875,334 of record NC_060121.1, on the reverse strand, counting down.
AGAAAAATAAAAGTAAAATACTATACTTTAATAATTCTTGATGAACAATTTTCAGCAAATATATGAAGGCCTACACTAAACATGCAAAAAAAGAAAGACTATTTACAAACAGGAAGATATATAGAATGAAGATGAGGTACTGGCACAAGTAAAACTGTGAGGACGGGGCGTGAGTCGTGCTTGGGGTCGACAGAAGCGTCCGATCCAACGCGTCGGCTTTGACCCGTGATGTAAGGGTGTTGTCGTGTGTGACGTCATGACGGCGCGGAGTTTGGTTTGAGTGTGGCTGTCTCCAGTTCTGTTTCATTTTATTTTATTTACTTTTCTGATCTGTTCGTTCTATCTCGTGAGATTTTTTTAAAATTTAAAAACACTTATTACTTATTTTAATTATCTGTTTCCTCGAATTTCTGTTTTAGTTTATTATATTTATCTTTCTGATCTGTTCGTTCTATCCCTTGAGATTTTTTTAAAAAAAAAAAAAGACAAAAAACACTAATCAGCTACTGAAGCATCTTTATCTTCTATGGGTTGCAGGGGTTACGACCCCTGGGGAGGTGGGTGGGTATTCATGCATGGCTGTCTTCACTTACACGTTGTAGCTACGCAAGGCGTCTAAATTTGTTTATATTTAGTTTGCCCCCCACCCAAAACACCCCATTTCCCGCGCTTGTCCCGTTAGTGTCATTAGGCTTCTTGTGGAAAGTGTGTGTGTTTGTTTTTGTTTCCGCCATATTTGTGACGTCATGGGTCAAAGCAGACGGGTGGGATCGGACGCTTCAGTATTTCCCGTGCTTGGGTTGCTCAGTCTGTACAGCACTTGCCCGTGAAAGGCAAAGGTCCCGAGTTCGAGTCTCGGTCCGGCACACAGTTTTAATCTGCCAGGAAGTTTCAGGAAGATATATATATTACAAAGAATAATTCTGCAAACAACTGCAGATTTTAAAAACAAAGAATCAATGCCTATCTTCTCCCATTACTGACAACCATGCAGTTCGTCTGTATAGTCACTTTCTGTGCCTAGTGCCCAGTTATCTACATGCATTCTTGATAAAGACAATATTACAGGAAGGATAGACTGCTACTGACCAAATAGAGGAGATGCTGAGTTGCAGACATGCACAACAGAAAGACTGCCATATACACAGTTGCTGTATGTGGGTGAGTTGTGCTTGTGTGAATGTGTTTTCTACCTTCGGAGGCTGTGTGGCCTAATGCTCAAATGTATATAAGTCATTCTCTTGTGCCTGTCTGTAAGTCAGCGTCTCCTCTAAACGGTGAATAGCAATCTGTCCTCCCCATAATATTGCCGTTATTCAATCCTGAATGTTCCAGCGCATTCTTAGTACAGGATAAATACGACACCTACAACTAAACATTACTGTTTGTGAAAATATAGCCTACACAAACCCAAGATCTAGAATTATGACAATGGTTAATTTAACTTTATACAGTATTACAACAATAATTTATGTATTTTATTTCATGGGTACCACATGCAGGAATCTTCTGTGTGGTTTCTACTTTAAGAGCCTTAATTTTACCAGGTTTGCAAACTGGTTCTAGATTTCCTTAAATTCCACATAGCCAACTGTCTTATTTAGGACATATACCAACAACTCTTTCGTGTTGGATCTACCATCTCATTGAGTTGGTGCTCTCATGGGTAGATTAGCAATTAACCACAATTTGAAACACATGTATGATATTTTATTAATTTAATATTTATTCAGTTGACTTCTGCATAAGATTAATACACGCCAAATACTGAACTTACTAAAAGGAAACAAAATAGAAGTACAAGATGAAACTATAAAATGTCAGAATGAAAACAATCAAACAAATAATAATAAAATTTTGTTTCCAAGTCTTAGTAATTTAGTCTATGAGGAAAGGTGAAGATGTCAACCACTGCCTATCACAAAGAAGCATCACAGTGTTCGTCTATAATGATTTGGAAGAACTATGGAGTTCATAATTAGGACCCCTGAATATGGAAGTAAAACAGATTTCTTTTAGGCCTATTCCTAACAATCTACAACTGGCAGACAAAATGACGAATTATAGAGTCATAAATAAATTCAGCCATCTCTAATGAATTAATGGTATTCAAAGACAATTAAAAACTGAAATAATTTTGTGAGATACTATTCTTATTACAAATTTTTAAACAAGCAGTACGCGTGTGTGCATGAACTCTTTTCCACTTTGGGGCATCACACACATTATACAGACAAAAAACATGCCATGTGTAATCACATATTCACTTGGAAAACGACTGTTTCTGTAGAAATGTCGTCATGTGTCATAAGATGATAAATCAATAATGATGGATGGAATACGAAAGTAACTAACAAAGCAATTTGTCATTAAATTTCAGATATGAATGGCTGCTGAAACTACGAATTGCAACGGCAACTGGGCTTTTGGTGGATCAAGTTACACTTCCCAATTCAGAAGTGTCCACAGGTATATAACCGCTCTTCTCTGCATTGCTAACGCAGAAGCCTCACATACGCGCAAATAAAACTAGATTACAGTAGTTGAATGCAATTATTTAGTCACATTGTTGAAAGCGTCGAAAGTGTCTGGGTGTGTTATACACTGTATGTCTTTTAACCAATTTTACAAGGTCTGAGTTGTGACCACAACTTGTCTGACATATAAAATTCATGGTAGATCAGCTATCTGCAATGTTAACGCCGCAGGAGAGAGAAGGTGCTACCTTACCTCGGCTGGCGGCAACAGTGAATTCGACAATTCATCTTCGCTGGCTGATGTCCTATCATCCAAATCATTCAAGATGCTCTCTAGTGTTGGCGTATGTTCTACTGGCGGGATATTGTACTCGTCATCATCCAGCTGAAAGAGTAAACAATAAAGCGGCCTTTTTTCCTTTAAAGCCACGGAAAATGTTTCACACAACAACAGCACAAATGTTTACCTCCTCTATATCAAGATTGACTGATCCCACGCATGAATGATCTGACAGATCTCCTAAAGAGCCGACTTCGGCCATGACTAACCTCAAATTTTGCACAGAAAAACAAGCAGCAACACATGAAAAATTGTGTTAAATTATATAATTTGCAATAATAAGTAAAGGCTTAATTAAACTCCACTACGCCATCCTGTAATTTGAAACTACCCCGACGCCTCTCACGTACACTATCGCATAACACTCTACAGTAAGCCCAAAGCACTTCACCTGTCAACAACTTTTGCAATGCCGTATCTTTAGTTCTGAGATCTTAGGTCAACGAACAGATGACAAATCATCAGTGATGCCATCTCCAAAAACACTAGAAAAAACTTTAGAGATATCACGTATTATTTTTGTAGGGGGAATGAGACAGGAACTGTAATTCAGGATAGCGACAGAAAAGCTGAAATGTTTAACTCAGTTTTCAAATATTCCTTTACAAAGAAAACCTTGGGAGAATTGCCCCACTTTAATCCTCATACTACTAAAAACATGAATGAAATAAGTAGTGTCAGTGGTGTTGAGAAACAACTGAAATCGCTAAAATTGAACAAAGCTCCAGTGCCCGATGGAATCCCTGTCAGATTCTATACTGAATTTGCGGCTGAGTTAGACCCTCTTCTAACCATAATCTATTGTAGATCCTTTGAACAAAAAAACTGTGATCAGCTCTTGGATAAAAAGCACTGGTCACACCAGTCTACAAGAAAGGTAGTAGAAGTGATCCACTAAGTATCTGTGACATGTCAGTATCCTTAACATCAATTTTTTGTAGAATCTTGGAACAAATTCTGAGCTCAAATGTAATGAGGTACCTTGAACAGAATGACCTACTCAGTGCCAACCAGCATGGATTCCGAAAACGTCGATCATATGAAACCAAACTCGCACTTTTCTCAAGCGACACACTGAAAGCTTTGGCTCAAGGCAGTCAGGTAGATGCAGTATTTCTTGATTTCCGAAAAGCATTTGACTTCGAGTGCCACATTTATGCTTATTGTTAAAAGTTCGAAGTATCAAGTGACTGGACTGGTGATTGTAGGGAGGGGACAGCATGTTATCTTGGTTGGAGAGTCATCAGCAGATGTGGAAGTAATTTTGGGTGTGCCCCAGGGAATTGTTTTGTGACCCTTGCTGTTCATGTTGTACATTAATGAAGTTGCAAATAATATTAACAGTAACATCGAACTCGTGGCGCCTCTGGCATGAAGCGCCATGTCTTTGGACCCGATGATCTTTGACTCTACTTCTGTCTATGTCTCTTTGCGCGCTATGTTCGTACAGCCATATTGTATTCGCCTTGTTCAGTGTTTAAATAAATGTACATTCGACTGCAAAAGTGTGTTATTACCGATCTACGACTCGTAATATCCACATTGTTGACCCCGACGTCGTCGTCATGTGTTTGTGAATTACTTTGTGCTTCTTTTCATCTTTAACAGGCTTTGTGTGCTGGTCCACATTGTATTCAGAACAATGGATCTATCAGTGTCGTTTTGTGCCAGTGACTTGCACGCTATTAACTGTGCTTGCGTTTATACTAGTGTTCCTAATTTACGTTTGGTTAAAAGTGAACAATTACCTGGCCCCAGCCATACTGGCGACCAATTGACCATAACTGGCCCAACATGGCCACCGTCAAATGCTACTACACAGCAACAGCTGCTATATGGACAGTGCATGCTGGTTAGTGATATTGTGAACGATGATAATGTGAAGAATGGTGTGTTTCATCCCTCAGCTAAGCGGCAGTCGCCTTTAGTTTGGTCTGAAATCCCGACAATGTTCCATCGTTCGAGAACTGTAATTCGAACGTTCATGTGCACCGGTTTCCGCGACCATCACTCTGTCGTCCCGCCACGATCACCTTCCGACCACTCTCGTAATGGCACTGGCCATTTCTTTCACGCCAGTTTCCAGATCAGCCCCCCCTTGGCTTGCTGTTACACCCACGCTGAGTACTCCTCCAGGCCAGCAGTTAGGAGACATTGTGCTGTCAGTTGCACCGGCTCACTCCACATCATGTGCAGACCTCGAGTGACACATCATCCACCGCTATTGTACTCCCGGTGTCAGGGGCTTCCTACACCGCTCACACAGATCTTTACCTCCCAGTGCTGCATCAACATGCATTACCCAGCAGGTTTCCTGAGCTGCCTGCGTTGCAAAAGGACAACCCTAAGACCTGGTTCGCATTGGTTGATCATGTACTGGATATCCAAGGGATTTCAGACGATGATGCACTTTTCGTCTGCTTGGTGAGCCACCTCCATGCTCATCCAGACCTCATCAGTGATCTGCACCTCTCACTGCCTGCCTTTCCCAAGTATGTAATGGCAAAAACATTTTTGTGCTCCAGCAGAGGCTATCCACCACATCATCCATGCCAAGCACCTCAATGTCCGCACACCTTTGCAACTTTGGTGGCACCTTCAACCATTAATTGATGACCAAGCACTACCAGACACCATGCTGTGGACCTCATTGCTGGTTAAGCTTCTGTCGGACCTACAACTTCACCTACTGTCTCACGTAACTGACCCTCTCGAGATTCATTTACACATGGCCAACTGGGCCTATGCAATCATTCACCAACACCGCCTGTCACAGACGTCATCACCTTCACCTTCAGTTGGCACGCCTGTACCTTTGGTTTCGCACTCTGCCAGTAGGGGCCACCGCACAGACCTCAGCAGCTATGTGACCTGCCAGGAGCTCCAGGAGCTGCCTCCTGGCAACCTACAGGGGGGGGGGGGGGTACTGCCTGCAACCTCCTGGCAGCAGGCGACCTCACCCAAACAGCAGCTCGAGCGGTCTCGGGCTACAACGCAGTCAACTGCATCCTCCACTCACTCCACACCGCTTCACCTTCAAGCTTACCGACTATGCTGGTACCATGCAACGTATGAGGATGCTTCTCGCAACTGCCACACACCTTGTGCGTACCTAAACAATTCCGGTGAGCACATTTAGGCAAAATGTCCTGCCATGATTTTCCATGGCACCTACCTTCCGACGCGACACCACTTGTTCCAGCGGCACGATGCCTCTGCGTCATAGACTTGTCATCGGGCACACGCTTTCTCATCGACACCGGCGCCGATGTCAGCGTTATCCCAGCCAAGCAAGCAAGCAACACACTTTCTCCTGATAGCCTCGCTTTGATCGCTGCAAATCACTCTCCTATTGTGGTTCTTGTTTGGCTACTTGGAGACTGTTTGCAGTTATTCGTGGACTGCGGGTTCTCAAACAATGATGGAATGTTTATGGGCAACAATACACCGTGTCACAATCGTTGGTGATTGGTTTCAAGAACAATTTGGACAGTTCAGAAGAATGATATGGCCATCAAGATAGCCCAACATGAATTCAGTTGAACATTTATGGTACGTAATAGAGAGCTCAGTTCATACACAAAGTCTTGCACCAGGAAGATTTTTACAATTATGGATGGCTATAGAGGCAGCATCCTCAATTCACTTCGAGTTACTGCACTGTTGGGTTAAAGGAGGTATGACACAATATCAGAAGGTATCCCATGACATTTGTCACTTCAGTGCATTTGGCAGGCATGACTCCACGTGACTTTTTTATGTTCAAGAAAAAAAGAAAGAAAACCTTAAAGGGTTCTCGTCTTACAAGCATACATGAAATTAAAACTGCATTGCTGGGAGAGCTACAAGCTATACCAAAGATAGAGTTCCAGAAGAGTTTCGGAGACTGGAGAAAACGATAGCATAAGAATGTAATATATAATGGGGAGTATTTTGAAGCAGATACGTTGATGTGGATGAGTAAATAAAATTCTTTCCAAAAAACAGAAATACCGTTTCTTTTTAAGGCACCTTGTACAACTGATCCTCAAAAGTGAAAAGTCAAACGAAACAACATAATCAAGATAACGAAGCAACTGCAGTTGCCAGATGCTGTTAAAATATTATGTTGTTGTTGTTGTGGTCTTCAGTCCTGAGACTGGTTTGGTGCAGCTCTCCATGCTACTCTGTCCTGTGCAAGATTCTTCATCTCCCTGTACCTACTGCAGCCTACATCATTCTGAATCTGCTTAGTGTATTCATGGTCTCCCTCTACGATTTTTACCCTCCATGCTGCCCTCCAGTACTAAATTGGTGATCCCTTGATGCCTCAGAACATGTCCTACCAACTAATCCCTTCTTCTAGTCAAGTTGTGCCACAAGCTACTCTTCTCCCCAATTCTATTCAATACCTCCTCATTAGTTATGTGATCTACCCATCTAATCTTCAGCATTCTTCTGTAGCACCACATTTCGAAAGCTTCTATTCTCTTCTTGTCTAAACTATTTATCATCCACGTTTCACTTCCACACATGGCTACACTCCATACAAATACTTTCAGAAACGATTTCCTGACACTTAAATCTATGCTCGATGTTAACAAATTTCTCTTCTTCAGAAACGCTTTCCTTGCCATTGCCAGTCTACATTTTATATCCTCTCTACTTCGACCATCATCAGTTATTTTGCTCCCCAAATAACAAAACTCCTTTACTACTTTAAGTGTCTCATTTCCTAATCTAATTCCCTAAGCATCACCCGACTTAATTCGACTACATTCCATTATCCTCGTTTTGCTTTTGTTGATGTTCATCTTATATCCTCCTTTCAAGACACTGTCCATTCCGTTCAACTGCTCTTCCAAGTCCTTTGCTCTCTCTGACAGAACTACAATGTCATCGGCGAACCTCAAAGTTTTTATTTCTTCTCCATGGATTTTAATACCTACTCCGAACTTTTCTTTTGTTTCCTTTACTGCTTGCTCAATATACAGATTGAATAACATTGGGGAGAGGCTACAAGCCTGTCTCACTCTCTTCCCAACCACTGCTTCCCTTTCATGTCCCTCGACTCTTATAACTGCCATCTGCTTTCTGTACCAATTGTAAATAGCCTTTCGCTCCCTGTAGATAGTGTCTTTGTCTCATAATGTCCAAGCAGAACGACCATACTGCTTCTCTGAGAATACATTGCAGAGGCAGTGGCCATCACGAAATCTTTCCAGGTAATCAAGCCGCTTGGAATGAAGAGGATCTTATCATATCTGGCTTTTTAAGAGTACTATCGGCTCTCAACACCCCAGAAATATGGAGGCAAATCAATGTTCATTTCAGAAATATCATGCGGGACGTAGGTGATCTGGAAGGGTTTGGTACATCAATGAATTTTCTCTGGATTTTGTCATATGAAGGTAACCCAGGAAATAGAGTATGTGAAGAACACCGCAGTCAACGAGCAGCCACTCAGCTCCAAATTCAGAGCATGTTACTACACCCATGTACACAAAGTCGAGACACACAACATATGGAGAGAAGAGCGAATTGGAACAAAAGGGCCATCAGTAAATGCTCAATAATAAGGTCTGTTTCCATCAACTTAATTGCCCCAGTCACCTCCACAGGACAGGCGATAGAGACTCACCAACAGATGCACGATTTAAATCACATGCTCTTTAAGTGCGAGTAGTATTGTAATCATCAAAATCATGCAAGAGAGCTGGCCGTTGTGGCCGAGCGGTTCTTGGTGCTTCAGATTGGAACCACACTGCTGCTACGGTCGCAGGTTCGAATCCTGCCTCAGGCATGGATGTGTGTGCTGTCCTTAGGTTAATTAGGTTTAAATAGTTCTAATTCTAGGGGACTGATGACAGATGTTAAGTCCCATAGTGCTCAGAGCCGTTTTTCATGCAAGAGACTAAGCAAACTGAAACACTAAATTCTCACAAATATGAACATAGTTGCCACAACAGAACATGCAGAAAAAACTAACAAAATAATCGTGGACATTTTATGGGATTTTTTAATCTGTACAAAATATAGGATGTTAGGTGTATAAGAGCAAATATTTTATTCTTGACTGAAGATAGTGTACTGGACAACATTACATCAGTATTTACTTCATTTTCAGACTAATAATTATAGCTATTAGGAGTAATGCTTTTAGGTTGGTTAGTAACTCCAAGTACATATGGCAAGAGCAGGTCATTGGAGGTATTTGCAGACAAGCTCCAAGAACAAGCTATTAATGCTTATTTTCCCCTGGGCTGTAAGTAAGGTGTTCTAGTGTGGACACACAGACGCAAAATGGCGAGTCTGTAATGAAGTTATGTGACAAAGGCAGAGAGAGAAAAAAACTAACACAACTGAAGTAGGTACATATTAAGGTACCACAGTGATCACAATATCTGCACTTACACAACGAGCCAAAACATTATGGCCATCTGTTTAATAACTTGTTGGTCCATCTTTGGAAAGCAATAATGAATTCGACAGTTTGTTGGCAGGTTTGTGGATGTATGTCGCACCAGATGTCCATGGACAAGTCATATAATTTCCTTAAACAGCGGGCCACTGATTTGTGTGGTGATGGCACCTGATAGTGACCCATAATGGGTTCCATTGGATTCACGTCAAGCGAATTTCGTGGCCGAGACATAAATGTGAGTACATTATCATGCTCCTCAAACCACTTTCGCATGGTTCTGGCTTCGAGATACAGACAATTATCCTGCTGGAAGATGTCACTGCCAGCGAGGAAGACATCGAGCAGGAAGGGGTGCAGATGGTCCACAGATGTCAGCGTGTCTTTGGTTACTACCACAGGTCCCATGTGAGCGTAGCAGAATATCTCCCATAGCACAATACTGCTCCCACCAGCCTGCATCCTCGGCGCGGTGCACATTTCTTACTGCTATTCGCGTGGTCGATGGCGGTTGTGGAGATGACCATCGATCTGACGTAGCAGAAACGTGATTCTTCCGACGAGGTGACACATTTCCATTGATCCACGGTCTAATCTCGACGATCCTCTGGCCACCGCAGTCGTAATTGTCGATGTCGTTGGGCCAACATATGAACAAGTGGGGTCGTCTGCTGCAGAGTCGCATGTTCAACAATGTACGACGAACGGCGTGCTCCAAAACACATATGCAGGCACCAGCATTTTACGCTTTTGGCAGAGACGCCACAGATTGCCACCTATCCTGCTTTACAGAGCAGACAAGCCTCCATCCCACATTCTGTGAAGAGTCGTGGACGTCCAACCACTTATCGCCCAGCGGTCGTTTCACAGTCGTCCTACCACTTTCCGTATATGCTCACTACAGTAGCGCATGAACATTCGACGAGTTACGCCGTTTTCGAGATACTCGTTCACAGGCTCTGGTTAATAATAATTTCACCTTTGTTAAAGTCGCTTATGTCAGCAGATTTCCCCATTTGCGTCCCATCTCGTCGCTAGAATGGTTCCTCATTCCGCTTTGATCCACATATATATTTTCCTTACCACGCCACGTTCCCGCAATGCCACCAGGCGTCATCCAACCTCGCGGTGGGCAGATCGTATAATATTTTGTCTTATCAGTGTGCATCCCTAACACCCTGTATATACACTGACGAGACAAAGCATTATGACCACCTGCTTAATTTCGTGCTGGTTGACCTTTGGAATGGAGTACAGCAGCGATTCTGCACAGCATGGAATCGACAGGTCCTTGGTAGGTTTTGGAAGGTATGTGGCACAAAATGACTATGTAGATGTCGCGCAACACTGTTGAATTATGGGCAGGTGGTTTGTGGGCGAAGTGTTGGCGTCCGATAGCATCCCAGATGTGTTCCATCGAATTCACCCTTAGGGGAATTTGGTGGCAAGTCATGAGTGTCATGCTTCTCAAATCACCGTAGCACTTATCTGGCCTTGTAACACGGAAGTTAAATGAGTTAGAATTACTATTCAAAATTTCTATGCTGTTAGAATTCTGCAGCTAATGTATTGAAGCTTAGTTTAGTGGTTTCATTTTATTTATACAATCGATTAATAAGAATTTAGAATGAATTTGTACCCAAGTTGTGGTTTCTGTCTACATGTTCAGACCAGTCTTAGGAACTGTAGGGGATTTGATACAGATACTGATTCACAAGCAGGGCTTATGTAAATCATTTATTGCTGCTAAATAACGATGAGTGTGTAATGTATATGTATTATTGTCTGTTCCATATGTAACTAGCATTATAGTGCCCTTTCGCGTCAATGGTAGGGTCTACAGACTAGTGGAGGCGGTATCTGGTTGGAAAATCAATAAACAGCTGCCGTAACTCCAGACCAGTGGTCTGCGTCGGCAAGGCCGTCTGTACAGGAAGGTGAGGTTGGGGATTAGGGGGGGGGGGGGGAGGGGGCCGCACAGTGCTACCGACCAGGGCGGCAGGCTTTGGGGGCTGTAAAATCTCAAATTTTAATATGATTCCAAAAGGACGAATTAAACGTGAGAGTTCCGTGTAAATGAAGAAGTGTGAGAATAAGTTGCAAAAACAAATCATTTACACTCCTGGAAATGGAAAAAAGAACACATTGACACCGGTGTGTCAGACCCACTATACTTGCTCCGGACACTGCGAGAGGGCTGTACAAGCAATGATCACACGCACGGCACAGCGGACACACCAGGAACCACGGTGTTGGCCGTCGAATGGCGCTAGCTGCGCAGCATTTGTGCACCGCCGCCGTCAGTGTCAGCCAGTTTGCCGTGGCATACGGAGCTCCATCGCAGTCTTTAACACTGGTAGCATGCCGCGACAGCGTGGACGTGAACCGTATGTGCAGTTGACGGACTTAGAGCGAGGGCGTATAGTCGGCATGCGGGAGGCCGGGTGGACGTACCGCCGAATTGCTCAACACGTGGGGCGTGAGGTCTCCACAGTACATCGATGTTGTCGCCAGTGGTCGGCGGAAGGTGCACGTGCCCGTCGACCTGGGACCGGACCGCAGCGACGCACGGATGCACGCCAAGACCGTAGGATCCTACGCAGTGCCGTAGGGGACCGCACCGCCACTTCCCAGCAAATTAGGGACACTGTTGCTCCTGGGGTATCGGCGAGGACCATTCGCAACCGTCTCCATGAAGCTGGGCTACGGTCCCGCACACCGTTAGGCCGTCTTCCGCTCACGCCCCAACATCGTGCAGCCCGCCTCCAGTGGTGTCGCGACAGGCGTGAATGGAGGGACGAATGGAGACGTGTCGTCTTCAGCGATGAGAGTCGCTCCTGCCTTGGTGCCAATGATGGTCGTATGCGTGTTTGGCGCCGTGCAGGTGAGCGCCACAATCAGGACTGCATACGACCGAGGCACACAGGGCCAACACCCGGCATCATGGTGTGGGGAGCGATCTCCTACACTGGCCGTACACCACTGGTGATCGTCGAGGGGACACTGAATAGTGCACGGTACATCCAAACCGTCATCGAACCCATCGTTCTACCATTCCTAGACCGGCAAGGGAACTTGCTGTTCCAACAGGACAATGCACGTCCGCATGTATCCCGTGCCACCCAATGTGCTCTAGAAGGTGTAAGTCAACTACCCTGGCCAGCAAGATCTCCGGATCTGTCCCCCATTGAGCATGTTTGGGACTGGATGAAGCGTCGTCTCACGCGGTCTGCACGTCCAACACGAACGCTGGTCCAACTGAGGCGCCAGGTGGAAATGGCATGGCAAGCCGTTCCACAGGACTACATCCAGCATCTCTACGATCGTCTCCATGGGAGAATAGCAGCCTGCATTGCTGCGAAAGGTGGATATACACTGTACTAGTGCCGACATTGTGCATGCTCTGTTGCCTGTGTCTATGTGCCTGTGGTTCTGTCAGTGCGATCATGTGATGTATCTGATCCCAGGAATGTGTCAATAAAGTTTCCCCTTCCTGGGACAATGAATTCACGGTGTTCTTATTTCCATTTCCAGGAGTGTATAAAATCTAGCGTCTTGTTGGAAATTGTCGACGGTGTTTTGTAACAGATGACGGAGGAAGCGTTGGAGTTGGTCGCCTTGGTCGTGTCTGTCAAAATGGCAGAGACTGCAACTGGAAGTGTCGGCAACTCAGTTTCTAGCATGCACCTACACAATGCTTGAAATGTACATAGGTCAGCTTGAATGCCCGTGCAGAGGTTCAATTGATCCAAATGGCTCTGAGCACTATGGGACTTAACATCAGAGGTCATCAGTCCCCTAGACTTAGAACTACTTAAACCTAACTAACCTAAGGACATCACACACATCCATGGCCGAGGCAGGATTTCGAACCTGCGACCGTAGCAGCAGCGCGGTTCCGGACTGAAGCACCTAGAATTAGCCCACGCGTTAGCTCAGCGTGTTCGGTTAGAGAGCTGGCTGCTCTCTGTAATAAAAAACACTTTGTAATTAAAAACTCTCGGTCACAGCGGACGGCTCCCGTACAGAGGCTAAATAATAAATAAAAAAAGCTAAATGTCAGAATATGATGGCCTAACAACTCCTTAAATACCTATAGGGGTATTGCTGAGAAAAACACTTTGTAATATATAGAGAAAGAATAAGTAAACTACGCACTGCCCGTCACATGCTATAGTCTTTTGGATTCAGACGTTGTGATTAAGGGGCGTTTACGCGTGGAAAGATGTATGGCATCCTTTCCCTACGACTCACTCTCCTTTGGATCTGCCATGAATACCATTTACATTGCTCTTCTTCTTCTCACAGTCCACTAAATTAAATTTTTTCTTTGTCTGTAACTTCTTTTAAGGTTTCCCTCATTTCCTTTCTTTTCTCCGTGCTGAAGCGACAATCAATAGGTATTAATTTTTAAAATAATACGGAAAAAGCTTGTCAAACCTTGTTTTGGAGCTGAAGTAAGTAAATTGTACGGTTTATCAGGTTTCGTCGTATTTCACGCGGTTTGAATTCCAGCAACTTTATTTGGCATATAAAGGGGGTTCGAAAAAAGTGTCGAATACTTTGAGAGGTGCTAGTATACAGCGAAACAAGAAAAATAATACCAATAAGGGTCCGGAAATGCATACTTTCTGAGATAAGTCCAATAAACATGGGGCCGGAAATGCAAACTTTATGCGTTAAACAAGTGGTGTTTACAGGAGGTGTTCAACGTGGCCTCCATTCATGACAATGTACCCCTCTGCCCTCCGGCATAAGGAATGATACACCCTCTGAAGTATACTTGGTTGTCGTGCCTGCTGGCACGCATTGAACACGCGACCCTACAGTGTCTGCACATTGTTGATTGGGGTGGCGTAACCCAATTCCTACAACCAAAAGTCTAGGGGATTGAGCTCTGGGGGAATCAGCAGACGAAGGTGTACCCCATCCCTCTCCCCACCAATCCAGCGGTCCAAAAATGTCTGCATCAGATGTTCGCGCACAGCACATTATGACGAAAGCGTGCTGGTGCGTCATCATGCATGAACCACATTTGTAAAAACAGACATAATGTCTGATGGGATAGCCACAATCAGTGGTTTTACAATGTTACTTATAATCCGTCTTGATCGGAAAATGTTTGTTCATATGACTGGTTTCGGTTCCTCTAGAACCATCTTCAGATCTGATATTTCGGTTACAAGAGTAACCCTTCCACACATAGCAACCTTCATATGCTGCGCCATCTCTTGTGATGAAGCATATGAAGGTTGCTATGTGTGGACAGGTTACTCCTGTAACCGAAATATCAGATCTGAAGATGGTTCTAGAGGAACCGAAACCGGTCATATGGTCATATGAATAAACGTTTTGCAATCAAGACGGATCATTAATAACGTTGTAAAACCACATTTGTATTCGTTACTGCAATGGCACAGCCTCCAGCAAGGTTGGCAATACAGGAAATACATTAATGAGAAAGTCCAGATAACGCACCGTTAACCTTTGTGGCAGCACATATGGCCCTATTAATCTATCGCCAAGTACACATTGATTGAAAGCCGCTGTTGATGCCCCCTTTCCTGAACTGCTTGGTGATTTACATCTGCCCATATATGCTGGCTATGGAAATTCACAACACTGTCTCTTGTGCGCCCTGCCTGATCGGTAAATAAAATATTGGATCTGAACAGTGGATCAGCGGCACGCTTCTACAACAGCCATTGACAGAACCACTGTCTGCCATGATGATAATGTGGCATTAGGGCCTGAAGGCGCTGTACGTGATATGGGTGCAGCAATTATTCATGAAGTAACCCTCCCAGGTGAGAGAGTGAGACAAGTCTTCTGCTGCTGCTAGTCATTGCACACTGGACCCAGTGGTTTCTTCCATCGAACGTAGCACGTGCTCCTCCACAACAGGCATGCGGACTGTGTGGGGCCATCCACTGTCAGTCTTCCGAGGTGCAAAGGTACCTGTGTCCCTTAGACACTGCCGAAAAGTCTTTCAAACTGCTTATCAGAGGGCACTTTGAGCTGTGGATATTTTTCAGCATAGAGGGCACAAGCTCGTAGGCTACATGCATTTGCTAAACCACAGCAGAATATCGTATCCGCCATTTCACTTGCCGAGTAGTAAGCTTCCATTGCTAACAGGTGCTGGAAGAGAGATAATGTAAATGTACTACACCATTTGTAAGTACAGACAGCGTAACAACAGTAAACACGTAAGTAAATCAGCCTTTGGAGGAAGGTAAAACACCATGATACCTAACCAGGGTTGTCAGTAGCATACAATGAGGCACACAAAAACTATGAAAACTAATGTAGCCTACAACACGACTCGAACCACATAACTGACTGCAGACCACCTAATGGTGTGTAGAGTACTGTCAGTAAGGCTCATAATATCCTACCGACACATCTGACTGAGCGCGAACGCGAATGCGACTATGCTAATAATATCCGCAACTAAGCGTGGTGAAGCCCTTCCTACAAACACGTGTTTATCTTGGAAAGTATGCATTTACGGACTCATGTTCATTTGACTGATTTTTCTTATTTTGTTGAGTACTGCCATCTCTCAAATTATTTGACACTTTTTTTGAAAACCCTGTAACTGTTACTTTTCGCTATAATAAATGGAACTGCTTTCAAAACTGCTTGTTTTGTGCCCTAAATCATGATGGTAGCCGTTTTTCCTTTATGTACGAAATCACTGTGCTGCCTTATCCTAGGTACTCTGCAGACTTGTCCCCTGTGGACTCTTTTTTTTTTTCCAAAGTTGAAAACCCCGTTGAAAGGTGCAACCCTGTGCTGGCACACAGCCTACACCTGGCGAATAGCACCAAGGGGACCGCCAAGCTCAACTTTTCTGTTCAATGGACGGATTACCATCAACAGTGTCACACGCCCTCATTTCATGAGACACTGCGAAGAGGTGATCAGGAACTTTAAATTACCAATTCTCCTCCACTTGCCGGGCGAATACTAGCAGGGAAAAATTGTTCAAAAAGCAGGTTTCGAACCGACTTATCTGCAGGTCGAGCGTCGCCGCACAAGCGTGTGTTAGTGAACTTCTTTTTTCTTTCATTGACTGGGAATCGAACCCAGCCCCCCTCCCCCGAGGGCACGCGAGCATATTACTATTTTTATGTATGCTACCCCTTTTTTTCCAAGGTGAAGAGTAGAGTGGTCAGTTTTGAGCCAGTGGAGACAAGGTAGGCCGGGGTCGAAACCCAAGGCCTGGCCACAATGCCTCCACCTTCCCATATCTGAACCAATACCCTCTAGTTTTTTCAAAACTGGAAGCGGGTTAAGTAAACAAAATATCTTTATTTGTACAAGCATAAATGCAACAGAAAGGCCATCCTTCCGGCGGAAACAACATGAGACATTATAGTCGAACAAGGTGAGCAAAAGTCTTTACTAACAAGGTGTGGGAAAAAAATAATAACAATGATACTGAAGTAAGCTAAGAGGTATGAGGCCGTAGACAAAGGGTAAAGAAGGTGCGGGGTTATGATAAGATTTACAGGCATCCCCCTGGCCGGTAAATGGGGTACGGAGGCAGAGTGGACAGGGGTCAACATGCGAGGCTTAGCCACGGTGTTCCCGGCACCACTACCGGGAAGAAATGTCTGAAAGAAGGGCAGAAGCCAAGGAGGAGGGGACAGTAGATTTGGGGGAATGACCAGTGTGACCTGGCATAGTGCATAAAAGAAAGGGGCGCACGTCCATGCGCCTACTCCACTGTGGGTTACGATATAGAAATGTGTGGAGAGTCTCAGATGTCAGCAGGGTGGGGGCGGGGGGGGGGGGTGTTGTCCGCGTTTGGCACCATCCAGCTGAGCGGGGATGGGGTGACGTAAAGCTCGCTTGAAGGTAATTGGCGAAGAAGGAGCAGTAGCGTGGTCAGTGTTCGACTTCATTGTGGGCAGTTTGTAAGTAATGCTATAAGTCAAGGCATGATTTATCGCTTTCATTATACAGGTAAGTGATCGTCCACTCCTTGATCCATATAACTGCATGAGTTTTGGTGGCGGGGAAATAAGTATCCTGAGGATGGATAAAAGTCCATGGGTCAATCGCCTCTGGCGGAACACGGTGGTAGCAGGCAAAGAACTGTCGCCCCAGTTTCGAGACGTCACTGGTGGCAGCAAAAGTCATGTGGTGGCCATCGTCATCCAGGAGGTGTCAAATTGAACAAAGCAGAGGGTCCATTAGTCTGATGGCGTGAAGGCGTTGATTTGGAAGAATTTTCTGCCACTTGGTACTATGTTGCCTGGATGCTGGAGATAAGGAAACGCTGGTGGATACAACTCCAAACCGTGGGCCACTGCGTCGATGGATGTTTGAGTTCAACGTTGTTGCGGATATGCAACGAAGCAGTAGGGTGTAGAAGTCTTTGGTTTGAGGAAGACGCGTGCTCGGTAAGTGATGTGGCCGACTGGTGCAGGCGGCGATATGGTCGCGGGTATAAGAATTTCTAGCAAGCTGCGAGTAAGGAAGGCAACTCCATTCCACTGCTTGTGCACGGTGGACATGTACAAAGACACCGCTCGGAGTCGCACATTGATAATGCCCAGGCCCCCCGCTCTCGGGGAAGGGTGAGCATTTGGTAATAGACCTTAAAGAGAGTACTGGCCATAAGAAAGTATCCGAACGCGGCCGGGATTACCTGTGTGATGTGGACCAGTCTAGACGCCACATGTTGAGTGAGGTATTCGACTCGTTGTAAAAAATCGAGTTGGCGGAGAAGATTTTGTCGCACAGCCGAGCGGATAGTTTGGAGAGAACGCCGAAAATTCATGGCAACGGAGCGGCGCACGGTGGAGGTGAAAATGATACCAAGGTATCGTAGTTTCTGTACGCGCGTAAGAGTTGCCAAGTTGTCTTATGAGAGGCCATGTCCAATGGGCATTGCCGAGGATTTAGCCACATTCACGTTACTGCCCACTGCAGTTCCATACGTTGATACCAAATCAAGAACCATTTGTGTTTCATGCCGGGAGCGGACCAAGAGGAGGAGATTGTCCGCATACGCACGATACTGAAAACTGTGCTGTCGCAAAGTGTGACCAGAAGGGTGAGTCGTCAGACTCCCGATAAGTGACTCCAGATTTATGGCATAGAGTAGTGTCGAAAGTGGGCAACCCTGCCGTATGAGCGCTGGATGGTCACTGGTCCCGCCACACGGCCATTGAGCTGCACCACCGCCGGATGATGTCGATAAAGGAGGGAGGAAAACCCATTTGGCTCATTCCTGAGAACAGAAAATGGTGCTGCGCCTTGTCGAATGCGCTGTCAAAATCAATGGCAACCACCGTGACGCGGAATACGCACGTCGCTGCCAGTGCAATTAAATCACGACAGCTGGCCACGGTGGCCGAGCGGTTCTAGGCGCTTCAGTCCGGAACCGCGCGACAGCTACAATCGCAGGTTCGAATCCTGCCTCGGGCATGGATGTGTGTGATGTCCTTAGGTTAGTTAGTTTAAGTAGTTCTAAGTTCTAGGGGACTGATGACCTCAGATGTTAAGTCCCATAGTGCTCAGAGCCATTTGAACCATAAATCACGACATTCTCCTGCAGCCGTTTGTATATTAACTGAGCCATCTAGAGTTGTCTGTTCTGGGGATAGAAAGACTAGGAAGTATCTTGCGGCAACCCGTCGCCAGGTGTTGTGCACAAATTTTAAGCAGACTTAGGGGACGCTAATGCGCTGTCGTTACTCCCAGTGTCGGTTTGTGGATAGGTATAATAATCCCAGTGACAAGGGACGGCGGTACGGCGTTCTCTATCACCAACAGTTCATGAAACATTCTCGTCCGTTAGCGCAAGGAAGGCGCGATAAAATTCTATCGGCAATCTGTCGACGTCAGGTGACTTATTCAGAGCAGCTTTGTTGATTGCATCGTGGACTTCGTGACACGTAACTGGCTCCCTCAGCTCGTCCGCCTCGTCGGCGGCGAGGGTGCGAGTTACGTGTGGTAACACAAACTCCTCAGTGCGGTTGTTGATGTCACCTCCTGGTACATTGTGCGGTGGTAGTCTACAAAGGCACTGACGATTTCGGCCTGGCAAGTGACGTGCTGGACGCAGTAGATGGAGACCTCGGTGTTGTCGTTGGTGTTTCTTTTCGAATCCTATGTTGTTGGATGTTGGATGTTACTGTGCACCGAATCTTGACGTCGGGTCTGCGCCATTGCCCCCTGCAGTCTACGGCGTGTCAACGTTACAATTTGTGCCTTAACCGTACTGCGTTTCCTCTGGGTTTCAGGGGCGGTTGATGGGGCATCCAGGTAGTCGGTAGTGTGTTGGCGCAACGCAGCTACTGCCTTGCCGTACTGAATCAAGGTACGTCGAATGGCGGTTTGGAACATTCCAGCCACCAAGTCAAAGTTGTGCAGTACTTAATTAAGCGACGTTGACAGGTGGCCCATGTCTCGGTAACACGTTGAAGAGATTCGGGATCGTGAAGATGGGAGGTGTTTAGTATCCACGTTGCACGTCTGCGCAGACCACTTGTTGCGGGTGGAGGATGTTGCAGATGTAGGCACAGTGGTCCGAAGAGGCCAAGGGCCAAAGTTCTGCAAAAAAAAAAAAAAAAAAAAAAAAAATGGCTCTGAGCACTATGGGACTTAACTTCGGAGGTCATCAGTCCCCTAGAACTTAGAACTACTTAAACCTAACTAACCTAAGGACATCACACACATCCATGCCCGAGGCAGGATTCGAACCTGCGACCGTAGCGGTCGCGCGGCTCCAGACTGTAGCGCCTAGAACCGCTCGGCCACTCCGGCCGGCCAAAGTTCTGCACCTTGAAGTGCAGATGTGAGTTCTCCAAGGACGTAAACCCTGTCAAGGAGGCTCGCGGAGTGACTCATCTGGTAAGTTTCTCCAGGTGCGTCACTGTGTCAAACTTCCCTAGCGTTGTGGAGCAATAGATCACACACGACAAGACTCAGTTCTTGACAGATGTTTTAGTGGAGCGTTTGATCATTAGGATGCAGGACACAATTAAAATCACCCACAAGCAAGTAATGGTCACGCGCCCAAGAAAAAAAGGGGCGATTTCTTCTGAATAGAAGTGTGCTCTGTCGCGGCTGCAGGTGGAGCTAGACGGAGCATAAATGTTTACAATACGCGTCCTTATGACGGTGACTGCCATGCCTCTGGCGGACGGAAGGTATGTGATATCAGCCACCGGAATGTCTTTTCGGGCGTAGATGGCTATGGCGCGTCCCACGTTGTCACGAGGGGAAGGATAAGTGTTATATCCCTCGACGTCCGGAAGTGTGGCCAAGTGTACTTCCTGTAGTAGGGCGATGTCAACGTCAGATGGCCTCACAGTCTCTCGCAGCAATTGAATTTTCACGCGGTAGCTAATGTTGTTAGTGTTGATCATTGCTATTTGATACGTTTGGAGTCGTGCCCTGCTGTGGAGGGGAACTGCATCAGTGGGGGCGAGGCAGCGGCGAGCCATACCGTGCGCCACATGACGGCATTGTGGGTGACGTAACTAGGTCTTCGTCTGCGGTAACTCCGTCCCCAGCATGTGGTTCGGGCCATCATCGACGTCGTCACTCCACGCCATCGAGGGCGCTGTCGTTTGGCGTTCTTATGTTCGACCTCGTCCGTAGGAGTGGAGGACGTCTCCGTGGCAGTCGCAACAGTGGAATCCATTGGTTCAGGTGCTCCTGGGCAAGCCGGCAGAGTAGGCACCGGGACAGCCAGAGCCGGCGTCGTCATTCTTGTCGTTGTGCAGTTTCTCCGAGGCCTCGTCGGGACGGAAGGCCTCTAGGGCCTCAGGGGGAGGTGAGCTGTCTCGTTCCGAGACAGTAAGGCGTTTCCTCTTGCACCTTTTAGGTGAACGTTGTTTGCATGTTCGTTCCTCTGTGTCGGAAGACGGGAGGGAATCGCGGCGGTCTGGGAAGAAGGTCGTCGCGTGGACAATGAGTGAAGGGACGTCTATATAATCGGCCGGGAGGGGATCGGAAGTCGTCGGTGTTGGTAATGGCGCCGGAGTAGCATCAGGTTGCGAGCGTGACGCATAGGCTTGGCAGTATCGGTAGCATCTCTCCGGTACATGGTCCGACGGACGGCGGTCGGAGGCGACACGTTAGCGGCTGGCAGTTTGGTGATTCGTCAGTGAAGATACTCGGACCTGAGGTGGCCTTCTTTGCCACACGTGGAACAGCCCTTGGGTTGGCCGTCTTATATGACGACCGCTTGGCAACCGCTGATTTGCAGGTAAGATGGCACGTGGCAATGGAGATCGATGGTGATCTTCGTACACCCTTGAGAAGGGTACGTTTGGAATTGCGCACAGCGTTCGGCAGTGGCACAGGGGCGGAAAGCCGCGATAACATCTTCCGCTGGGAGCTCGATGATGATGAAGTTTGGTCTGGTTTGGTTTGTGGGGGCTCAACTGCGCGGTTATCAGCTCCCATACATATTCCCAACCATTCCTCAGCCCAATTTCGCCACTTTCACCAATGATGATGAAATGATGAGGACCCCGCCGGGAACTGAACCCGGAACTTCGTGCTCGGGAAGCGAGAACGCGACCGCGATACCACGAGCTGCGGACCCGGGAGCCCGAATGGTAGTTTGAAAACTAGTATGGTTCACATTCACAAGCCAGCGAGATCGACAGTGACTGCACGGCATATCCGTCGGCGTGGCAAAAGCGCAGTTCATGTTTGGTGTCACGAAGTATTTTGTCTCACACCGCGTCACTGGCGATTTTGGCGTACACCGTACTGCTTAAGATGGACAAATGGATGCCCAAAATGTCGGAAGCTGAGATTTTAGCTATGTCGAGTAGGAAGCGTTCCATTTCAAAGGGCTTTGATCGGGTGTAGTCGTTGCAGAAGGTGAATCGTAGTGTTGCTTTTTGAAAACGGTTGGCCATGGTTCTAGTACACGTAAGCGACACATAACTGACGGCCGCTGAAAGTAAGCGACAGCGAGCGCGCTCCGCAGGCAGAAACAACAGCACGTCAGCACTGCACGGCTGCGAAAGCCGGACTACCACTCGGCCTGGGAGTTAGGTTGGGTATTCGCCTTTGGAAAAGTAATTACTACAGACAATATACACCCAGTTTAATTGTGGGAATAGAAAGAGCCTGCATTTTTCGTGAATTGTTTCGGAGATTACATTTCACGATAACTCACGAATAAATTACGTTACATTTTTACCGTGAGCCGCCAGATAGCACGGGCAACTGTAATATCTGTTCTTCGTGTTTGTGAATATATATGCACATTGTACAGCTTTACGTTTTCTGACTGTTAATAACGTTTCATATTTCAGAACCATATGACTGTCTTACGGCAGTGCTATCTCTGCAGTTCAAGGTATTATCTTAACAAATTAATGGCCTTACAGTACTTTTAAGGTAGCTGAATATTGACAAAAAAAAAAAAAAAAAAGTGGTTCAAATGGCTCTGAGCACTATGAGACTTAACATATGAGGTCATCAGTCCCCTAGACTTAGAACTTCTTAAACCTAACTAACCTAAGGACATCACACACATCCATGGCCGAGGCAGGACT
The DNA here is from genome assembly GCF_021461395.2 of Schistocerca americana. Taxonomy (NCBI): domain Eukaryota; kingdom Metazoa; phylum Arthropoda; class Insecta; order Orthoptera; family Acrididae; genus Schistocerca; species Schistocerca americana. The sequence continues at coordinate 958,852,573 of NC_060121.1, read as the reverse complement.
CAAACCTGCGACCGTAGCAGGAGCGCAGTTCCGGACTGAAGCCTCAGCGGCCAGCCACTGACAGTCAAGATATACCAAGTAAACAGCACGGGAAATTTACGTCCAACTTGTGACTGATCATGTAGAAAAAATATCTTCAAATAATTTAATTATTAACTGTGCTCTCTTGCTCAACAAGTATCGGTTGGGGCAAGCTGGTTAAACTGCACACACTTCAGCGTCCTCATCGGTGATTGGCTGGCGTTTTGTGAGCGTAACTCTAAAACTGTGCATTTCTGAGTGCAGTTAATTACAAAACTTTGCTGTATCCAAGACAACCTACTCCGTTCTCACCTTATAATTAGGGTGTTTTTCTCGACCCCCAATACTCTGTATGAACTAACAGAAATTTATTGTAATAAGTGATGTGCTACTAATGTAACACGGAGCTGACTGTCATATACACTGATGAAAAAAAATCGCAACACAAAAAAATTTTTACAGTAATGAAATTTCGGGAATGCAGTCAACTAGGTATTATATCCAAGTGATTAACGTTGCAGGGTCACAGGTTAAAGTAAACGTGAGATAAGCCCTTGCAAATGTGAAATGCTGGTACTTTAATAACAGGTGTAGTCGCCAAAATATTGAATGCGAGCATGCAAACGTGAACGCATTGTGTCGTACAGGTGCCGGATGTCAGTTTGTGGGATGAAGTTCCATACCTGCTGCACTTGGTCGGTCAGTACAGGGACGATTAATGCGGTTTGTGGATGACGCTGGAGTTGTCTTTCGATGATGTTCCATACTCGTGTGTGCTCGAATGGGGACAGATCTGGTGATCGAGCAGGCCAAGGCAACATGTCGACACTCTGCAGAGCATGTTAGGTTACAACAGCGGTATGTGGGCGAGCATTATCCTGTTGGAAAACACCCCCTGGACTGATGTTCATTAATGGCAGCACAACAAGTCGAATCACGAGACTGGCGTACAGACTTGCATCAGGGTGCGTGGGATAACCACGAGATTGCTCCTACTCCAGGTGTAGGTCCAGTGTGTTGTAAATAAATAAATAAATACATATATATGTAAATATGATTATTTATATTATATTGTTTTTTTTCATAATTTTTGTTGAACTGAATTGAGATGGATGGAAATATTTAAAAATCAGTTAATATATTTAAACCATGATAAGGTGGCATCGGACATATACTTTGAGAATTTCGTCGCCGTTAGAAGGAGGTTCGTGGGCCACGTTATTTCTGAGCTAAAATGAGATAAATACTGAAAATCCAGTTTACATATAATGTTGAAATTTTAGGATCATGGATTAAACAAATAATGATATCACAATAGCGTCAATCATAACTATAACTACTGAAGTGCACTGTGCTACTTACATTGGAAATACAATGTTAATCACTAGTTGGTTGGTTGGTTGTTTTGGGGAAGGAGACCAGACAGCGTGGTCATCGGTCTCATCGGATTAGGGAAGGATGGGGAAGGAAGTCGGCCGTGCCCTTTCAGAGGAACCATCCCGGCATTTGCCTGGAGTGATTTAGGGAAAAAACGGAAAACCTAAATCAGAATGGCCGGACGCGGGATTGAACCGTCGTCCTCCCGAATGCGAGTCCAGTGTCTAACCACTGCGCCACCTCGCTCGGTCTAATCACTAGTGATATGTTGATTATCCGCACGTTGGTATCTCGTCCGTGCGCAGTGTAAATTTCCTTATATAATTACCAGTATGCGCGAGTATGCGCCCTGCAGTACGCAGTGACTTTTTATAAAATTAAAGAGTTTAAATTAGAGCGGCCAGTCTAACGCGCGGGGCTCTCCCTCGACTCCATTCCAGAACAGATAACAGAAGAAGTAATTAACAAAAGACTAGACATCCTTTCTGTGTGTCACCAGCGATCACATGCGACTGCGCACAAGATAACTTGCATTGGCTTTCATGCTTTATTAAACAGGGTTCTCTGACAAAAAAAAAAAAAAAATAGATTTACATGCTATGGCTAAAAATGTGCCTTTAAAGTGTCTAGCATGCAGACCAACACAGGGGTATCACTAGCACCGAGGCAGAACCCGTTTTCATCAGAAAACACAACAGGCCTCCACCCTGCCCTGAAATGAGCTCTCGCTTGACACTAGTGAAGTTACAGATGGCTGTGTTTGGGGTCGGTGGAAAACACGCTACAGTGCGTCTGGCTCTGAGCTGACCTTGAAGTAACGGATTTGTAACAGTTCGTTGTGTCACTGTGGTGCCAAGTACTGCTCGAATTGCTGCTATAAGTTCAGTACGATGCGCTAGAGCCATACGCCGAACACGATGGTCTTCCCTCTCGGTAGTTCCATATGGCCGTCCGGAGCCCAGTCTTCTTGCGACCGTACATTCTCGAAACCACCGCTGCCAACAATCATGTACAGTGGCTACACTCCTGCCAAGCCTTTGTGCAGTATCGCAAAAGGAATATCCAGCTTTTCGTAACCCTATTACAAGACCTCGTTCAAACTGGTGAAGTGTCGATAGTGTTGTGTCTTTGCCACCTTAAAAGCATTCTTGACTAACACCAACTCACCACGACTAGTCTCAAAGGTAACATGCTCACGACCGTTACGACGTGTATTTAAAGCAAACCTGATACGCATCCTCATAGTGGCGCGAAATTTTAATGATCATCTTTCAAATGTGGAAACACGCCTACAGACGTTTGTTTATATCTCGCAGCTCCTTCCTGGTGTTGTTATTTTTTCCGTCAGTGTGCGTATACCAAATGCCAATAAAATTAAATAAAAGTGTTAAATAAATGTCAGACTGTGGGCTTGAGCTTTCCGTTGGAATCATCCATCCCTGTGAGCCTCTCGCCTTGGGTCACTGGCGGCCAGCGGGTTATCGACCGCAGGGTCAGGGTCGTCTCAGCTGGACACACAGATAATGTCGAATCCTGCATTCGCCGTGTTGTGTCACACGCGATCAGTGCTCTGTGGGTTGTCGAGTGTCTCTTATTGTGTCTACCATAGAGTCTCTGTAAGTACTGCGATTTTTCACGCGTTTATTTTCCGTGATTTTTATTTAAAACTCGTGATTACATTTGGAGATAAGAGCTAGCGACAGTGGAGTGTGTCCACTTGCATTCAAATATGCACACAGTGTCTAGACGAAAGTATACAACAACAAGGCGTAAATGAAAAATATGAAAGAGTTAGAAAAAGGTGTCGAATATTTTGAGAGATGGTAGTAACAATCAAAACAAGAAAAGAGTCCAGTAAACGTGGGCTCTAAAAGAGATATGAGAACTTATTTATCTTCGGTGCTGTGAAACAATCTCTCTCTCCGTTAGCACTTTGTTTTTCAAAACTTGGGAGGGGGTAGTATGGACCAAAATAAGAAAAAATGTCCAGCAAACATAGGTTCCAAAATGCATACCTTAAGAGCTATGAGCAGTTGTTCATCTTCGCTAGTGTGAAACACACCTCTTCCATAGCTTTCTTCTTCTTTCGATGGTTACTACCACGTCTCAAAATACTCGACTATTTTTTTGACACCCTGTGTTTCAGTGCGAAATCGATGCATTTGACAGTCGGAGAACGAACTAAAGTACTGCTTTATTTTTTTTCGAATGGATGGAAGGAGCGGTTAGAAGCTACGTGCAAGAGTACCATCGTGCTGAATTAGGCAAACAAAGCTTAGCTGTTTGGAGTATGTTACGGCATAATCTTGCTATTTCCGTCAGTGTCGTGACGTTATATAGGGTGTCCCAGGAGGAGTGGTCAATATTCAGGAATATGATAGGAGCAATGATTTGAAGCAAAAAACTTCATATGGACATATACCCCATTCCGAATGGTTTCCGAAATAGGACACATTTAATGTATATTATTATTTATTTTCTGTATTATTCAATACATTGTCAGGTTTACGGAAGCACACATGTGCAGTAGTTAGTAAACATTACAATATGCGTTCTACAAAATCTCAATTGACAAATATGCTTTTTAACACATTCACTTCTAAGCATCATCATACACCATGACGTTACAGCTCTTGTACAATTCACAATCAATGTTCGAATATCCCACCGTCAACTTGTAACGCCCACGCTCTCGCGTACGTTAACTCTTTAAAGCCTGTTCTATGATAAGTTGACGGGCTTCACCTTTTTAAGAAAGGATTTTAGTACATATGTTGACCACGTGTACCTAAATGGAAGCAAAATCAGACTTATACCCAGTCAGTAACAACAATGATACGTCAAGCAAGTATAAGCGCAATTACACATTAGGACAGGTAAGAAACGTACACTGCAGATGCTACTAATAGTTAATAATATGGTCGCCAGCCTAATTAGGCATTGAGTGAGTTTTTCCCTTGTACAAGTAGATGTACGTACAAGCATAACCACACGTAGTAATACTGTATTATATGGTGGATTTTAGTGCCAGAAAAATCTACTGAATTAAGATTTTCCCTTTTTTTACTAGTTTGAACAAGCTATAAATACACAACATTACACTACAATGATTACTACGCACTGCGTTTTGTCTATTGATCCGACTGAAATCGGACATAGGTCACCCTAGAAATAGCACTTTTGACACGCACACATACAATGTCAATTTTAATAATAGTAAAACACTGATAAATTTTGGTTTTATCTTGACTTTAACTTTGCTGGTCAAATCAGTGCAATCACTTCAGAATTTAAATGAATAGAAAAGAAAAGAGTGAAAGAGGGGGGGACCCTGAAACTGTTATGATCACAATGTTGAAACCATTAACTATTGGAAGCATTAATTACTCAAGATTTAAAAAATATGAATTATTACTCTTATTGTCCAATTACTTCCTCATTTAACTACCATTATTTGTGTCTCAAATCAATTAAACTTCCTTACTAAGTCAATTCCAAATTTATCTTAGTACTCTGTCAGACCTTTGCTCTTTACTCATATTTTCATTAACAATAAAGCTCATTAAGATTCATTCTAGCATAAATAGGTCTGCAGTTAATCCTAATTAACATAAACTTTAAATCTTCATTTCGGGACACTCGGATTGCACAACATGTGGAAAGAACCCTGTCTAGGTTAGTGATTAGGATAATTCATTGAGAGAACAAATCTGGTAAAAGTTAAGTTATTATTGAACAGTCAGGAACAAAATTAACACTGGTCCACACGAATACAATTCTAAAGATTCAACCTGTGCGAGTCGATGCGGCGGTTGGCGGGCGGCGAGATGGCGAGACGCATAGCACACATACAATCACAGCTATGGCTTTTGCTGTAGCGGCACTTTGCTTCTTCTTGGCGTCGTAATCCTTTTCAATCCAGTGCCATTAGAATATAGCCATGCTGTATAGTCGTCGGACACGGCACATCCGAGGCTCAATGGAACCACTTTTTCCAGGATAGCCTCCTCCCGGTACGTGTTCCTCAGACCGATGCCCAACTCCGACTAGTACCGCTGCTGAGCCCGTTAAGCCGTGCCGCGCCCGTGTGCATTTTCCCGCGCTCACCTGCCATCCACCTTTTTCCGCTCCCCTACAGATAGGGTATTCACTAAACGTTTTACATTCCACATATCTTAATACATTGCCTACGCATGGACCAGGCGCACAATTATAATTTCAAACATGTTACAATAGATTCAACAGGGATTACAGTTCAATTTTGTTATAGTATTGCTTGAAATCTGACATAAATACTACTATTCACATCTAAAGTTGCTTACATTTTCTTTAACATAATTACACGAAAATAAAAGGAAATGAAATTAAAACATTACGTACGTAAATTCATCGAAATTGCAAAGAAAAAATTTATTATATGTTCAGTAGTTGTTGTTACAAACTTCGATGCATTTGTGCACTCTTGGGAGAACATGTTGTGTTGCTTGTGTGAGTGCATCTGCACGTTCTCTAATGGGGACAGCAGCACCCATCATGCGCTCCACTAGGCCTGATAACTGTAAATGTCGTGTGAATAGGGCCTCCCGCCAGGTAGACCGCTCGCCGGGTGCAAGTCTCTCGATTTGACGCCACTTCGGCAACTTGCTTGTTGATGGGGATGAAATGCTGATGATTAAGACAACACAACACCCAGTATCCGAGGGAGAAAATCTCCGACCGAGCCGGGAATCGAACCCGGGCCCTTAGGATTGACATTCTGTCGCGCTGACCACTCAATTACCGGGGGCGGACACTAGCCCAGATCAAATGTACATTAAATGTGTTCTGTCTCGGAAAACATTCGGAAAAGGGTATATTTCAAATGAGCGTTGCTGTCATATCCCTGAATGTTAATGGGACGCCGGCCGGTGTGGCCGAGCGGTTCTAGGCGCTACAGTCTGGAACCACGCGACCGCTACTGTCGCAGGTTCGAATCTTGCCTCGGGCATGGATGTGTGTGATGTCCTCAGGTTGGTTAGGCTTAAGTAGTCCTAAGTTCTAGGGGACTGATGACCTCAGAAGTTAAGTCCCATAGTGCTCAGAGCCATTTGAACCATTTTTTGTTAATGGGACAAGATGTATAGTCAGTGCCACAGGAAGACGACGAATAAGGTCTGCCTTTCACTTTGGTGTTGTTTTCCATCTGCAGTCGGTTGTGGTACACTATACTGGGTTTTCTTGTTGTACAGTGTTTCTGGTGAGTAGCTGTAGCCAGAAAGTGTTCCGGATCGAACGGCTAAAAGCGATTAAAAACGGTTTTAGAATAAGGAGGCGTGTCTGTTCTGCCGCCCAACACTTATCAGTAAAACCCTGCATTTGTGTACAACCGATGTCTGAAGGTTAACCAATCTGACGACTGCATAAGCACAGGCATGTGGTCAATATATCATCATCCGTCTTAACTCTGTTATCTACAAGCAGCTTTCTGTACTGAAATACATATCTAGCTACGAAGCTGATATTTCTGCTGGGTCATTTGATAGTGTCGTCACTGTGGTCTTTGATATTTTATTACTCCAAAAAAAAAAAAAATGTTCAAATGTGTGTGAAATCTTATGGGACTTAACTGATAAGGTCATCAGTCCCTAAGCCTACGCAGTACTTAACATAAATTATCCTAAGGACAAACACACACACCCATGCCCGAGGGAGGACTCGAACCTCCGCCGGGATCAGCCGCACTGTCCATGACTCGCAGCGCCCTAGACCGCTCGGCTAATCCCGCGCGACTTACTGCTGCAGTAGGGACAGATCGGAAATGGCGTAACACTACCAGATGTTGCTCTTCTCAAGTGTGTATACTGTTATGATCCACTGTGTTTCAATCACTTTGCTGAAACTCCACATTAATACTCAGATTACGAACAAAGTAAGAACGAACGACAACACAGCATATTATGTTTTGGAAAATATGACTCTGTAAATATTGTTTTTGTTAACTTAAGAAGGACGTTCACAAGTAATGCAACATTCTTTTCTGAAAGCAGGTCGGTTTTAATCAGGCTTCCAACACACCATATCATTCCCCACTCTTTTGTCCACAAAACTCTGTTTTTCAACATAAACGCCGTTCTGTGCGACGGTCTTAAGATACCTTAATGGGAGGGCTTCTATGCCCGCATGGCACCACTCTTCTGGCTGACATTAGAGCCAACGACTTGCTGCATCAAGAACCTCCGCATTACCCAGGTACTGCTTCCCGGAGAGCATTGGACCAAATAGATGGAAGGTGAGAGGGGAGAGGTGGTTTGGCGCCACTCTGTGGATTGCCGTTACTTTTCGATTCGAAGTGATGAACCCATGTTTCAACGTTTGTGACGATGTTCGGGAAAAAAATTGTCGATATCAGCCTCGTAACACTCAAGCAATTCTGCACAAACGATCCTTCGCTGGCTCTGTGGCCGAGTGGTTCTAGGCGCTTCAGTCCGGAAACGCGCTGCTGCTACGGTCGCAGATTCGAATCCTGCCTCGGCCATGGATGTGTGTGATGTCCTTAGGTTAGTTAGGTTTAAGTAGTTCTAAGTCTAGGGGACTGATGATTGCCCGCATCTCGTGGTCGTGCGGTAGCGTTCTCGCTTTCCACGCCCGGGTTCCCGGGTTCGATTCCCGCGGCGGGGTCAGGGATTTTCTCTGCCTCGTGATGGCTGGGTGTTGTGTGCTGTTCTTAGGTTAGTTAGGTTTAAGTAGTTCTAAGTTCTAGGGGACTGATGACCATAGATGTTAAGTCCCATAGTGCTCAGAGCAATTTGAATTTGAATTTGGACTGATGACCTCAGAAGTTAAGTCCCATAGTGCTCAGAGCCATTTGAACCATTTGAACTATCCTTCGTTGTTCTTCCTAGTCTTCTGTTACGTGGCGAGGAACCCAGGGAGCACACACCTTTGAGTACCCCAACTGATGGTCGAGTGCGTCAGCATTACCAACAGAGACGTCCAGTTGAGAAGCGAGGTGTTTGATTGTGATCCGTCGATCACCTCGAATGAGAGTGTTCTCACGTTCCAACAACGCAGGAGTCACACAGATGTGTGTGGCCTGCAAGCCCAGAAGAGCATGGGAGGTCTGCACGCGTAGTGTAGGTGTGGCGTCTTTAATTAGTAATCAAAACGTCCTCAGTCTTTGGTTCGAAACTCGACACTGCTTGAGTTTTGATTAATAATCAGCATAGCGGCCGAAGATCGGCGTAAGAAATCACCCTCATTCTGCCAATGGCCTTGTCAAAAAGGTTCAGAGCACTCTTTAGAGCTTTGGATAGGAAACTGCCCCTAAAGGCGGAAGAATGAGCAATGATCAACGGCATGAGGATGCAGAAGGCAATGGAAACAACTGCATTAAAGACACATAACGAGTATCCACAGGACATGTGGCCTGTAGCTGAAAAAAGTGTCATGATGATCTCTCCATTGGCAAAAGATTCCGTAACAGTCGCCCGTTCGGATCTCCGGGAGGGGACTGTCAAGGAGGAGGTGCCCATTACAAAAAAATTGAATAACCACGGAAAGGATAACATTATATGAGTCAGGGCGTGGAATGTCAGAAGCTTGAATGTGGTAGGGAAGATAGAAAATTTGAAAAGGGAAATGCAAAAGCTCAGTCTACATGTAGTAAGGGTCAGTGAAGTGAAATGGAAAGAAGACGAGGATTTCTGGTCAGATAAGTATAGGGTAGTATCAACAGCAGCAGAAAATGGTATAACGGGAGTAGGATTCGATATGAAAAGAAAGCTAGGGCAAAGGCTGTTCTTGTCAGAATCGACAGCAAACCAACGCCGACAACTATAGTTCAGGTATACATGCCGACGTCGCAAGGTGAAGATGAAAGGTATATGACGATGCTGAAAGGGTAATACAGTACATAAAGGGAGATGAAAATCTAGTAGTCGTGGGGGACTGGAATGCAGTTGTAGGGGAGGGAGTAGAAGAAAAACGTCACGGGGGACTATGGGCTTTGGACAAGGAATGAGAGAGGGCAAATCCTAATTGAGTTCTGTAATAAATTTCCGCTAGTAAAGCGAATACTCTGTTCAGGAATCACAAGAGGAGGAGGTATACTTGGAAAAGAGCAGGTGATACAGGAAGATATCAGTTAGATTACGTAATGGTCAGATAGAGATTCCGAAATAAGATACTGGATTTTAAGACGTACCCAGGACCAGATATTGACTCAGATCACAATGTAGTAGTAATGAACATTAGGCTGAAGTTTAAGAGATTAGTCACGCAGAATCAACACGCAAAGAAGTGGGATACCGAATTGCTAAGGAATGACAAGATACGCCTGAAGTTCTCTAAAACAGCAATGACAAATATCTCATTAGGCAGTATAGTAGAAGAGGAATGGACATCTCTAAAAAGGGCAATCACAGAAGTTGGAAAGGAAAACATAGGTACAAAGGAGGTAACGGCAAAGAAAGGAGGAGTAACAGAAGAAATACTTAAGTTGATCGATGAAAGAAGTAAGTACAAAAATGTTCAGGGAAATTCGGGAATACAGAAATACAAGTCGCTGAGGAATTAAATAAATATTCTACAGCGAACCTAAGATGAAATGGCTGCTTAAAAAATGTGAAGAAATCTAAAAAGAAATGATTGTTGGAAGAACTGACTCAGCATGCACGAAAGTCAAAACAACTTTCTCTGACATAAAAAGCAAGGGTGGTAACATTAATAGCGCAACAGGAATTCCACTGCTAAATGCAGAGGAGAGCGCGGATAGGTGGAAAGGGCACACTGAAGGCCTCCATGAAGGGGAAGATTTGTCTGATGTGATAGAATAAGGAACAGGAGTCGATTTAGAAGAGATAGGGGATCCAGTATTAGAATCAGAAATTAAGGAGCTTTGGTGGACTTAAGATCAAATGAGGGAGTAGGGATAGATAACATTCCATCAGAATTTCTAAAATCATTGGGAGGAGTGGCAACAAAGCGGCTATTCACGTTGGTGTGTAGAATGTATGAGTCTGGGGTCACACCATCTGACTTCTGGAAAATATCATCCACACAATTCCGAAGACTGAAAGAGCTGACAATTGCGGGAATTATCGCACAATCAGCTTAACAGCTCATGCATCCAAATCTCTGACAAGAAGAATATCCAGGGTGGTCCATTGATAGTGACCGGGCCAAATATCTCACAAATAAGCGTCAAACGAAAAAACTACAAAGAACGAAACTCGTCTAGCTTGAAGGGAGAAACCAGATGGCGCTATGGTTGGCCCGCTAGATGACGCTGCCATAGGTCAAACGGATATCAACTGCGTTTTTTAAATAGGAACCCCCATTTTTATTACATATTCGTGTAGTACGTAAAGAAATATGAATGCTTTAGTTGTACCACTTTTTTCGCTTTTTGACAGATGGTGCTGTAATAGTCACAAACATATGGCTCACAATTGAAGACGAACGCCTGGTAACAGGTAGGTTTTTTTAAATTAAAATACAGAACGTAGGTACGTTTGAACATTTTATTTCGGTTGTTCCAATGTGATACATGTACCTTTGTGAACTTATCATTTCTGAGAACGCATGCTGTTACAGCGTGATTACCTGTAACTACCACATTAATGCAATAAATGCTGAAAATGATGTCCGTCAACCTTTCCCCCTTCAAGCTAGACAAGTTTCGTTCTTTGTAATTTTTTCGTTTGACGCTTATTTCGTGAGATATTTGGCCCGGTCACGATCTATGGACCACCCTGTATATAAAAATGAGGATGTGCTAGATGACGATCAGTTTGGCCTTAGAAAAGGTAAAGGCACCAGGAGGCTATTCTGACGTTGCAGTTGATAATGGAAGCAAGACTATAGAAAAAAACAAGACACGTTTATAGGATCTATCGACCTGGAAAAAGTGTTTGACAATGTAAAATGGTGCAATATGTTCGAAATTCTGAGAAAAATAGGGGTAAGCTATAGGGAGAGAAGGGTAATATACAATAAGCACGAAAGACAAGTGGGAATTTGAGTGACGACCAAGAACGAAGCGTTCCGATCAAAAAGGGTGTACGACATGGATGTAGTCCATCCCTTCTTCTGTTCAATCTGTTCAGCGAAGAAGCAATGATGCAATTAAAAGTAAGGTTCTGGAATGAAATTGCAAATCATAGTGAAATCAATGATGGGATTCGCTGCTGACATTGCTATCCTGAGTAAAAGTGAAGAAGAATTACATGATCTGCTGAATGGAATGAACGATCCAATGAGTACAGAATATGGACTGAGTGTAAATCGAAGAAAGACGAAAGTAATGAGAAGTATCAGAACTGAGGAAAGCGAAAAACTTAACATCAGTATTCATGGTCATTAAGTAGATGAAGTTAAGGAATTCTGCTATCTAGGCAGCAAAGTAACCAATGACGGACGAGCAAGGAGGATATCAAAAGCAAACTAGCCCTGACAAAAAGAGCATTTTCGTGCAACAGAAGTCTACTAGTATCAAACATAGGCCTTAATTTGAGGAAGAAATTTCTGAGAATGTACGTCTGGAGCACGGCGTTGTATGGTAGTGAAACATGGACTTGGAAAAACCGGAACAGAAGGGAATCGAAGCATTTGAGATGTGGTGCCACAGGCATAAGTTGAAAATGAGGTGGACTGATAAGGAGAGGAATGAGGAAGTTCTGCGTAGAGTCGGATAGGAAAGGAATATGTGGAAAACACTGACAAGAAGAAGGGACAGGATTGTAGAACATCTGTTAAGACATCAGGGAATTACTTCCATGGTACTAGAGGGAGTTATAGAGGGCAAAAACTGTAGAGGAAGACAGAGATTGGAATACACCCGGCAAATAACTGAGGACGTAGGTTGCAAGTGCTACTAATCTGTGATGAAGAGGTTGGCACAGGAGAGGAATTGGTGGTGGGCTGCATCAAACCAGTCAGAAGACTGATGACGCGGAAAAAAGAAAGAAATTGCGATGATGACAGACGCCTCGCCCAACGGTCACTGTTCTTTTCACTGCCAGGTCTCTGTAGACATTCTGTAAGCGCCTATGAATATCTACGATACTCTGTTTTTTCGTCAAAGGAAACTTAATGACAGCTCTCTGTCTGGAATGCATCTTCTTTACAGACGCCATTTTGAAGGTGCATAATAGCGCCACCACTTACCGGAATTTAATGTAACTATAGGGGCTGAAGCGGGGATATTCCACGATGTTCGATAGCAAATTTCGCATTTCTGCAACCGAAACTGTCCGAGAAAGAAATGTTTTACGTTTCTTATTGAACGCCCCTCGTATATTGTTTCAAGCAAATGTTTTGCTTCTTTCCAAATGATACGTCATCTGTGACTTGTAAATCAGCTAGTTGCAGTTGTTACACTGAGTGCTTTCTTCAACGACATGTTCTTTTCTAGCCTTTAGGGTTATTTGCAGAGATTTGTTTCCTTCTAAAGAAAATTTCCTTATAGTCAGGGCGCATTACATTATCCTGGATGGAGAGACATCCAAAACACTGAAATAATGTCTGGTGTACCCTAAGGGAACGTAAGGGGGACGTTGCTAATTCATGTCATACATTATTCACTTAGCGGATTTTATTAGTCCCAATCTGAGGATTTCCGCAGATAATTCTGTTGTACACGACAATCAGGCAGGTGCAAAGACTGACACTTGCTCTTAATATGAGGAAGGGCGAAGCTGAGTTCTTCACGAAACTTTTCCGCCTCATCTTTAGACTACTGGAATGATGAGGCACAACAGGAGTCAGACATGTCAAATAAATACTGTATTTGGGAGTAACAATACGTAGATATGTGGAGTGGGACGACGATGCGCGCTCAAGTGCGCGCTGAAACAAATGACAGTCCTTCGTTCATTGGTAGAATGCTGCGAAACTACAGTATACCAACAAAAGGTGTTGCATAAAAACGTGAGCAGTCCATACTTGAATTATGATGAAGTATATGGCTACCGTATCATACCAGACTAACAGTGGGAATCGAAAGAGTACGTAGAAAGCAGTTGTGAATAGTCACAACTAGTTTGACTGGTGAGACAGTGTAACACAAATGTTGAAAAATGTTAACTGTCAGACACTCGAAGAAAGTCGCAGTATATCCCGTGTGAACCTACTTAGAAAACTTCGTGGACCGACCCTCAGCGTCGAACTATGATTATTTATAGTCCTCAGTTCCCCTCCCAGCTCTGTACAATGCAGTGCGTTTAGTCTCAGAAACTTCTTCCGCGCGGTCTAGGCGCCTTGTCACGGTCCATGTGGCTGCCCCCGTCGGAGGTTCGAGTCCTCCCTCGGGCATGGGTGTGTGTGTTGTCCATAGAGTAAGTTAGTTTAATTAAGTATTGTGTTAGATTAGGGACCGATGACCTCAGCAGTTTGGTCCTATAAGACCGTCCCACAAATTTCCAATTTCCAAACTTCTTCCTTGATACCATCTTAACATTGGTCACCAGTGGAGCTTTTTCATTGTTGGAATGTTTTCCTCGCTTCTGCCATCTGGGGTACTCTCACTTCTCAGATACCAGAAGTATCTGATTTCTTCTACTGTGACTTCTCAAATTTTGAAGTTTACCAATTCCCCTTCTCCTTTCTCCTTCTCTTCGCCATTCTTGACTTTATTTTGTTTTTCGTTAACTCACATCTTGTCCTGACTGCTGTGCCAACCTTATGGATGTTGTGATTTTAGTTAATGAAAGCTAACAACGGGATGGTAAGAAGAAGAAAGGGTTTGTGAACAATGGCTGAGTGGATCAGCTATCACGAAGCAGCAGTAGCTGTCCTCTCTTGTAGTTCTTTCATTTATTTAATTTTTTTATCCGTACAGTACATCAAAGGAACCCGTATTTTCAGCGAGGCGAGCACATCGCTCGTATTGTGTCAGAATGGTCTGAGGACATTTCGTGGCCATGAGAGAGCTTATGTGCCAGGCAGATCAGCTGACCTCAGTTCTCGTACACCACTGTCGACAACGTGTGCGCCTTAGACTCACCAACGACTAACATCAGTAATTTGAGGGAATGGATCAGTGGTCGTGGATGAGGAGGCTACTTCAACTCTTTTGTTGCCTCGTAGAGTCCATGCTAACTGCACTTCTCCACATGATCTCTTCTTCTCTGGATTTTTGCTGAAGGTTCAGCTCTACGGGCTGTTGCCTTAGAGGTTTGATCTTCATTTCAGTTCTTCTTTTCTCTTCGACGGACCTTTTTGGGGTCTATTTGAAACACAAGGAAAAATTCTACGTTAATATTTTACAAGGATGTACGAGGGCCGTTCAGAAAGTAACCTCCGGTTGATTTAAAAAAATACACCAAGTTAAATAAAAATATTTTAATATATACATCTTACAACTACATCTTTGCACTATTTTTCTACGTAGTCTCCATAGCGATTGAGGCACTTATCGTATCTCTTCACAAGCTTTGAAATTCCTTCTGCATAAAAATCACCCGCTTGTGCCTGGAGCCAGCCTGTGACCGCATCTTTGAGCTCTTCGTCGTCATCAAACCGCTGTGACCCGAGCCATTTCTTCAAATGCATGAAGAGGTGATAATCACTTGGCGCCAGGTCTGGGCTGTAAGGTGGATGGTTGATAACGTCCCACTTGAAGGACTCAAGAAGGGCCGTTGTTCTGCGAGCAGAGTGAGGACGGGCGTTATCGTGCAAAAAAACGATACCGGAAGTCAGCATACCACGGCGTTTGTTCTGTATAGCCCGTCGTAACTTTTTTATTGTTTCACAGTACACGTCTTGATTAATGGTCGTACCACGTTCCATGAATTCAACCAACAACACCCCTTTGGCATCCCAAAACACCGTTGCCATCAGTTTTCTGGCAGAAAAATCTTGCGAGGCTTTTCTTGGTTTGGTAGGCGAATTTGAATGTGCCCACATCTTTGATTGTTCATTTGTCTCAGGGTTCACGTACTTAATCCAGGTTTCGTCACCGGTCACGATTCTGTTTAACAATGGTTCTCCTTCGTCCTCATAACGTGACAGAAAGTCTAATGCAGAGGCCATTCTTTGAGTTTTGTGGTGGTCGGTAAGAATTTTGGGCACCCATCGTGTACAGAACTTACGGTAACCCAATCTTGCTGTCACTATCTCGTACAAGAGAGTCTTAGAAATCTGTGGAAAACCAGTAGGCAACTCCGACATTGAGAAACGTCGATTTTCACGAACTTTTGCATCAACTGTCTGAACGAGTTCGTCAGTCACCAATGATGGTCTACCACTCCTCTCTTCATCATGAACGTTTTCTCGTCCACTTTTAAATAAACGTACCCATTCACGGACAACCCCTTCACTCATAACTCTTGGTCCGTACACGGCACAAAGCTCACGATGAATAGCTGCTGCAGAATATCCTTTGGCTGTAAAAAACCTTATGACAGCATGCACTTCACATTTGGAGGGGTTTTCTATTGCAGCACACATTTCAAACTGCCACAAAAACTAAACTAGTGCAGGTACGACGTTCACTCGACCACGCCTTGATGCCGACTGACCTGTTGAGTGCGTGAACGCACAGATGGCGTCGCTACTCCCCCCACAACCCGCACTGTGACCAATCGGAGGTTACTTTCTGAACCGCCCTCGTATATTCCGTTAATAAGTGTGGCAGCTGGTGGCGTTACGGCGCTGCACCCTGATGCCCACGTCGGGGGTGTGTCGGTTCTGAGACGTCCTATATTTCTCGCAGCAGTCACCGGACGATCACCTAAACGTCTTCTAGAGGTAAGGTATTCCGACTACATCTACATCCATACTCCGCAAGCCACCTGACGGTGTGTGGCGGAGGGTACCTTGAGTACCTCTATCGGTTCTCCCTTCTATTCCAGTCTCGTACTGTTCGTGGAAAGAAGGATTGTCGGTATGCCTCTGTGTGGGCTCTAATCTCTCTGATTTTATCCTCATGGTCTCTTCGCGAGATATACGTAGGAGGGAGCAATATACTGCTTGACTCGTCGGTGAAGATATGTTCTCGAAACTTTGACAAAAGCCCGTACCGAGCTACTGAGCGTCTCTCCTGCAGAGTCTTCCACTGGAGTTTATGTATCATCTCCGTAACGCTTTCGCGATTACTAAATGATCCTGTAACGAAGCGCGCTGCTCTCCGTTGGATCTTCTCTATATCTTCTATCAACCCTATCTGGTACGGATCCCACACCGCTGAGCAGTATTCAAGCAGTGGGCGAACAAGCGTACTGTATCCTACTTCCTTTGTTTTCGGATTGCATTTCCTTAGGATTCTTCCAATGAATCTCAGTCTGGCATCTGCTTTACCGACTATCAACCTTATATGATCATTCCATTTTAAATCACTCCTAATGCGTACTCCCAGATAATTTATGGTATTAACTGCTTCCAGTTGCTGACCTGCTATTTTGTAGCTAAATGATAAAGGATCTATCTTTCTGTGTATTCACAGCACATAACACTTGTCTACATTGAGATTCAATTGCCATTCCCTGGACCATGCGTCAATTCGCTGCAGATCCTCCTGCATTTCAGTACAATTTTCCATTGTTACAGCCTCTCGATATACTACAGCATCGTCCGCAAAAAGCCGCAGTGAACTTCCGATGTCATCCACAAGGTCATTTACGTATATTGTGAACGGCAACGGTCCCATGACACTCCCCTGCGGCACACCTGAAATCAGTCTTACTTCGGAAGACTTCTCTCCATTGAGAATGACATGCTGCGTCCTGTTATCTAGGAACTCCTCAATCCAATCACACAATTGGTCTGATAGTCCATATGCTCTTACTTTGTTCATTAAACGACTGTGGGGAACTGTATCGAACGCCTTGCGGAAGTCAAGAAACACGGCATCTACATGTGAACCCGTGTCTATGGCCCTCTGAGTCTCGTGGACGAATAGCGCGAGCTGGGTTTCACATGACCGTCTTTTTCGAAACCCATGCTGATTCCTACAGAGTAGTTTTCTTGTCTCCAGAAAAGTCATTATACTCGAACACAATACGTGTTCCAAAATTCTACAACTGATCGACGTTAGAGATATAGGTCTATAGTTCTGCACATCTGCTCGACGTCCCTTTTTGAAAACGGGGATGACCTATGCCCTTTTCCAATCCTTTGGAACGCTACGCTCTTTTAGAGACCTACAGTACACCGCTGCAAGAAGGGGGGCAAGTTCCTTCGCGTACTCTGTGTAAAATTGAACTGGTATCCCATCAGGTCCAGAGGCCTTTCCTCTTTTGAGCGATTTTAATTGTTTCTCTATCCCTCTGTCGTCTATTTCGATATCTACCATTTTGTCATCTGTGCGACAATCTAGAGAAGGAACTACAGTGCAATCTTCCTCTGTGAAACAACTTTGCAAAAAGACATTTTGTATTTCGGTCTTTAGTCTGTCATCCTCTGTTTCAGTACCATTTTGATCACAGAGTGTCTGGACATTTTGTTTTGACCCACCTACCGCTTTGACATAAGACCAAAATTTCTTAAGATTTTCTGCCAAGTCAGTACATAGAACTTTACTTTCGAATTCATTGAACGCCTCTCGCATAGCCCTCCTCACACTACATTTCGCTTCGCGTAATTTTTGTTTGTCTGCAAGGCTTTGGCTATGTTTATGTTTGCTGTGAAGTTCCCTTTGCTTCCGCAGCAGTTTTCTAACTCGGTTGTTGTACCACGGTGGCTCTTTTCCATCTCTTACGATCTTGCTTGGCTAACTGAGGGAATTCCGCCATCGGGGAATGCCGAGGTAGGTGCAAGATGAGCGTGATAGCTCCATTTTGCCCCTTCTGTAAGCGATAGATATGAGCATAGGCCGCATTCTCCCAGACAACAGCTGCGTACTCCAGAACTGGGTGCAGTAGCGTCTAGTACAGAACAACCCCATGGTCCTGTTGGAGTGTGGACGTCGAGTTTAATAAGGAATATAGATTGTGCAGTCGGTAGTCTGACGACAAAAAACTTGTGACCATAGGCGCGAAGCAAAGGAAATTTATTCTATATTCGGGTCACTGTGCAATACGAGACTACGTCGCAGCTCGTGAAAGTTTTTAGTTCTTGTCGTACACATTTAGCCTTTAAGATGGCAAGGTAACTCTGAGACTCATAGTTCTGTCTGTAGGAATCGGTTTTAAAAATGTGCTACGATAAAAGTTGCATCCAATGTGAATGAGATGACAAAGTTTAATGAAAAGCACATTACATTAGATTTTACGAAAAAATGAAGCGTCAGCGTTAAAATGAGCAGTGGTTTATTCACGTTATTAACAGGAAGCGTGTATTATTTCGTGTTACATTATGTATAAATATTGTTCACCGTCATAGTATATGAGGTGTATTGCCAAAAACAGGAACCAGTCAATGTTCACTTATACCATGTAGAACAATGGCGTGCCCACACTCCACTTGAAAGAACACGGGTTGTGTACGCTATTACTGCCTTTCCTCCCTATTTATTGCGTGTCAGCGCAACAGTGTTGGCCAGATCTACAATTTTCTTTGCTCAGTAATACGTGGACGGTCGTGGTAGATGCGCGAAGCAGCTGTGAAGGGCAACACCATATCTATGTGGCTTTTGTAAAGCCCACTAGGAGCAGCACGCCGGATATCATAAGACAGAGAAAACAACCACCAATGACACCACCACCTCTTGATGGCTTTGGCAAAACCCACTGGGGGATGCCTACAGTAGATCAAAAGACGCAGGAAGGAACCGCAAAAGACATCACCTCTAGATGGAGGAATACACCGCCGTTTGACTGTACATTTCTGTATATTTCCTGGGTACACTTTAGATTTCGGCTTCCAAGCCAAAATCGAGTATGATGATTTTAGACTATTGATGTATTTTGGTGTGTACTGTACACTATGAAATATTATTTCAGACCATTATCGAGTACAACGTTCTTAGACCGTCAACATCATTTTGCTGTGTACTGTGCCGTATGACATATACATAATACAACACATTTGCTTAACGTGATATGAATGGTACAAAATAAACATCTTGTAGGAATGCAGCACATTATTATACAAGCACATCATATCTGGGAAAATCAGTCCAAATCAGGCACACATAAGAATAGCACATGCCTAACGAACTAACATAACTACGAAAGTGATGTCAAAGAATGAAATATTCGGAGGTAAGAAAGACTTTTATATTACAGTGGTGAATATATTGGACATAACTTAAGCAATGAAGTATTTTATCCACTGTATTCAAAGTTTTCTAGCATGACATGAAAGTCTGTAGGATCCTATCTTGCAGGGAGCATGTGTGCAACGGCGATATAGATTGTATCAAGTGTCACCTTCACAAAATGCATTAATCGCATTAGTCATTCTCAAGATATTCGGAAATCAGCATGAGTCTCAAAGCTCTTTGTAGCTTAGATCTACCTTATTCTTGCTGTAATGTCGGTGCAAAGAAATAACTGTATAATATGCTGATGGGAGCTTGTACCCAATTCCACTGAAGGCAGTATGGATTCAACTAAATGTGCTCACATCGGTTATCACTCTGGACAAAGAGTAAATGAACACTTGGGAGCTGACTAACAAAGCATAATGAATTATGTTTTTGGAATGAGAAGTAATTAAAGAGAAATAAGTATAACTGTTATAATAATGGATCACATATTGTCACAAGAGATCCAGCAACTCTTCAGATTTTTTATAATGATTATTACTAGCCTCCTCTCTATGACTTCACTTGCTTGTTAGTTCGATGCACACACATCCTCCTCTCCCTCTCTGTCCCCCTCTCCTCCTTCTCAGTCTCTCTGTCCATCTCATCCTCCCCCTTCCTCTCTGTTCATTCCCTACTTCCCCATCCCTGCTCATCTCCTTGTCCCACCTCTCTATTCATCTCTGCCTCACCTGCTCTTTCCCACCTCCTCTTCACCCTCTTTCTGTCCATATCCTCTTCCTTCCCCTTGTCTCTTTGTTCATCTTCTTCTCCTCCCATTCTCTGTCTATCTCCTCTTGTCCCCTCACCCTATCCATGTCCTCCTGCCTCCCTCTCTCTGTCCATCTCCTCCTTCCAATCTCTCACTTTTCATCTCATCCTGCCTCCTCTCTCTGTCTGCCTCCTTCTCCCCACATCTGCCTATTCATCTCCTCTGACCCCCCCTCTCTACCCATCTCTTCCTGCACTCTCTCCGTATCCATACCATCCAGCCCCTCTCTGCGTTCCTCCCTTCATTCCCTCTCTCTCTCTCTATCCATCCCCTTCTGCCACAACTCTCTTCATCGACTCTTCTATCTATCTCCCACTTTCACCCATCCACAGGTGTAGGCTGTCCTGCAAACCAGGTCAATAAGCCGAGCTGATTCTACTTCCACACAACATGCTAGTTGTGCAGGGCAGTCTACATATCAGAAGATGAAAAAACCTTTATTTGCCTATTTCTCTGCTCCTATGGGATCTAGGAGGTTCTTACCCCATAGTGCTGACTCTCGTGTAAAGAGCAGTATGTCTGTCAAAATTGGTTGAAAATGATGCAATGGTTTGGGAGGAGATGCTGCACCCACTTACATGTTTGACATGTTACACGCATCTCTTCCTCTCCATTCTCTTGACCCATCTCCTTATCTACTCTCTGTCCATCTCCTCCTCTCTCCATTTCTCAGCCAATCTCCTCTTCCTACTTCTCCCTGTCCATCTCCTCATCCCCCCTTTCTTCATTCATCTCCTCCTGCCCTGAGCTCTCTGTCCATCTGCTGCTGTCCTCTCTCCCTATCCATCTCCTTCTGACCCCCCTCTGCCTATCGGGTTCATCCCCTCCTCCCCATACTTGCCTCCACCTGCCCCCTTCCCCTTTTAAAGAATTTAAAGAATTTTCACTTCTCAGAAGTGGTGATTAATCATATCTGAAGGTAATCATTAAATGTTATTGAAACTAGTCATCAAGTATAATATTTGCTGCTGACACTGTTACGATAAATATTTTAAAGAGGGAATAATGTTTTTTTTTATTATTCAAGAAAAGCAACACGATAACTCCGCAACAAAATTACAGAAGTTCTCCGTGGGACCACATGGAATACAATGACCATAAGTCATCAAAATCAGAGAAAAAGAAACCCCCCATAGCTTCTATTCTCCGTAGTAATATTAAATGAGGAGGGTTATTACGTGAGCCATAGCCTACATTCAGGGATTAGTTAATGAAAGACCGATATGTATCGTTGAACATGATACAAAGTGTTTTACTCTGAATAACGGATTTAGCCTTAGTCACGAAGAAAGCACACCTATAAATCTCAAATATATGTAGAACATTACGCAAAGTGCACGAGCAGGGAACGCTATAAACACAGATTCTTGTAATTGACCACATAGAAATGGTCATCAATGCGAAAAATTAGGCAAAGTCGTCGAATATGAACCAGTGGAAATGGAAATGAGCGTTTGGCGTCAGTGGCCGGGAGGCCCCTCGCGGGGCAGGTCCGGCCGCCATATCGCAGGTCTTATTACATTCGGCGCCACATTGGGCGACCTGCACGCCGGATGGGGATGAAATGATGATGAACACAACACAACACCCAGTCCCTGAGCGGAGAAAATCTCCGATCCAGCCGGGAATCGAACCCGGGCCCAGAGGACGGCAATCCGTCACGCTGACCACTCAGCTACTGGGGCGGACTATATGAACCAGTAGAACCATGAAACACTTTTCAACACGCTCTCGCATATGGAAGAGTCATTAAAAATTAGAGTAAATCATTGCTTCATTCACATCAATATAATTTCCACGTCCAGTTTCGGCCACGTGTTCAGAGAGCATTTAAAGCAACAGGCATTGTGAGTTCACCAGTGTTCGGGACACACTTGTGTTCACAACTAAACTTCAGCTGTGTTACAGGGTTCCTGAAAGCTTGAGAAGATGGTTGTGGCGAAAAGCATACATTGCTGGCCATTGTAAGTGAGATGTCAAAACGATGATTAAATTTGTGGGTGCTTTTGGTTATGTAGAGGGTGAGAAGTTAATATACCAGCTGGCCCCTCTGAATGCAAGAGTGGTTCTAATCCCGCTGGACATCGAGTCAAGCTAAGACTGGATGTCAGGTAAGAGTACGTTATCTCATGCTGCTGCAACTCAATGCCAGAGCTCATCAGTAATAGTGACTGGTAAGTGGTGGCATGTCAGTCTCTCGGCAACCCATGATCGGACGTTTTCAGTCGGTGAGAGGTATGGAGAACGTGCTGGGCAAGGAAACAGTCGAACACCATCTGTATCGAGGTAGGTCAGGGCAGTTCAAGAACATGAGGTTTAGCTTTGTCTTCTGGGAAGATGACGTAATTGAGGTGTCGAAGATAGATTTCGGCCTTAACACGTGAAGAATATAATGTAAACAAAATCATGCTCCGTGTCCTGGCCCAGTTGGGCAAATCTGGACCGACCGATCGCCGTGTCATCCTCTGCCAACGGCGTCATTGGATGCGGCATGGAGAGGTGTAGGGGGGCACACGGCTCCTCCAGCCGTTCTCGGCTTTTTGGACCAAGGAACCCCTACATCGCACTCAATTAGTTCCTCTGTTGGCATAACTAGCGTGAGTGCACGCCTTACAGTCCTACTACCAAGGAAAAAACCCTGACGTTACCACGAATCAAACCCCGATCCTCCTCACAGCAAGCAGACACGCTCACCATTGAGTTACAGCGGTGGGCAGGATTGTAACAGCAGTTGTCGAAAATACCGGCTGTTCTTACCAGAGGTGATCATGTTGTGTACCCAAAGACGCTCCATACCATGGTGCTAGGTCTGGTCCTGTATGATGAAGGCAGTCTGGCAACCCTCGTTCTTCTTCACCCCTCCACTCTTGGGTAAGCCCGCTGTGGTGGTGTACGTATACGAGGCGTTCAAAAAATTTCCGTTCGAGGACGTTGCTGCGGCTCATGTACAACGTAGAGCAACTCCGAAGCGTGCATATAAGTACCGATATGTGCGCAAGGAGGTAGTGTGGCATTCGTGTCTTTCCGACGTGCGAGCGGTAAATGCAGAAATGTGAGCTATGGTCACGTTATCACCAAATGCACCCAAACAGGACCAACGTGCTGTTATTATTCTTTTGACGTAGACATCCATCGGGGAACGAAGAATGTGTAAGGAGCAGCATTTCTATTGAAAACCATCTTTGTGGAATGGTGCGCCAAATTTTGTGTTGGTTGCAATCCTACACAAGATGCCGATCGATCTTGGAGGCCAGACTCGTCCATTGTTATCGATTTCAAGGAATCTGGTGTCTCCATCACTGGAGTACGAAAGTGCACAACGCAGGAGAAATTACGGCGCGCAGTCAAGGAGAAGCGTCCAGAAAAACTGCGAGAGGGAGTGCTGCTGCTTCATGATAACGCACGTCCCAATAGAAGTAGATGTTCTCAGAGTAGTGAAGCAACTAAAATCACTTGATAAAAGCAAGCCATCCGGTCCAGACTGTATGAGTATGCTTATGCAATAGCTCCATACTAAAAAATCATATACAACCTCTCACTCGAAGAAAGATCCATACCCAAAGACCGGAAAGCTGGACAGATCACACCAATATTCAGCCAAGGTAGTAGGAGTAATCCATTAATTTACGAGCCCATGTCATTAATGTCGATATGCAACAGGATTTTGGAACGTATATTGTGTTCAAACATTTTGAATTACCTCGAAGGAAACGGTCTGTTGACACACAGTCAACAACGGTTTAGAAAACGTCGTTCTTGTGAAACACCACTAGCTCTTTATAGCTCTTTACTCACATTATGTGTTGAGTGCTATTGATAAGGGATTCCCTATTTCTGGATTTCCAGAAGATTTTTGACACTGTGCCACACAAGCAGCTTGTAATCAAATTGTGGGCTTATGGAATATCGTCTCAGTTATGCGATCGGCTTCGTGATTTCTTGTCAGAGAGGTCACACAGTAACTGATGGAATGTCATCGAGTAAAACAGAAGTGGTTTCTGGCGTCCCCCATGGTAGTATTATAGGCCCTCTGCTGTTCCTTACCTACATAAACGATTTAGGAGGCAATCAGAGCAGCCGTCTTAGGTTGTATGCAGATTATGCTGTCCTTTATCGTCATCGGAAGATCAAAACAAATTACAAAGCGATTTAGAAAAAATATCTGTAAGGTGCAAAAAGTGGTAGTTGACCCTAAATAACGAAAAGTGTGAGGTCGTCCACATGAGTGCTAAAAGGAAGGCACGACAAATCAGTCAAATCTAAAGAGCGTAAATTGGACTGAATACCTAGGAAGTACAGTTACGAACAACTTAAATTAGAAGTAACACATAGAAAATGTTATGAGAAAGACGAACAAAGACTGAGTTTTATTGGCAGAACACTTATAAAATGTAATAGGTCTATTAAAGAGACTGCCTACACTATGTTTGTCCGTCCTCTTTTCGAATACTGCTGCGCAGTGTGGTACCACCTTACCAGATAGGATTAACGGAGTACATCGAGAAAGTTCAAAGAAGGGCAGCACGTTTTGTACTATCGCGAGAGAGGGGAGAGAATGTCACTGACATGATACAGGATTTGTGGTGGACATCATTAAAACAAAAACGGTTTTCGTTGCTGCGGAATCTTCTTACAAAATTTCAATCATCATCTTTCTCCTCCGAATGCGAAAATATTTTTTTGACGCCGACCTGTGCAAAGAGGAACGGTCGTCATTATAAAATAAGGGAAATCAGAGCTCTCACGGGAAGATATAGGTGTTCGTTTTTCCTCTCGTTGTTCGAGAGTGGGTCGCGCGGGATTAGCCGAGCGGTCTGAGGCGCTGCAGTCATGGACTGCGCGGCTGGTCCCGGCGGAGGTTCGAGTCCTCTCTCGGGCGTGGGTGTGTGTGTTTGTCCTTAGGATGATTTAGGTTATGTAGTGTGTAAGCTTAAGGACTGATGACCTTAGCAGTTACGTCCCATAAGATTTCGTACAGATTTGCAAACTTTTTTTTTTGTTCGAGAGTAGAATAATAGGGAATTATTGTGGATGATCCCTCTGCCAGGCACTTAAGTGTGATTTGCAGAGTATTCATGTAGCTGTAGATGTAGGTCGCAAATGTCACGGAGAAGTTACGCCAACTCAAGTGGGAGTGACTCGAGAATCATCCGCCCTATAGCCCAGATCATCTCCCTATGCAATTATCACTCCTTCGGTACCTTAAAAAATACCTCGAAGGGCCGACGATTCCTGTCGGACCAGGATGTGCAGCAGGCATTTACGGACTTCTTCACACAGCAGGACACGGGTTTTAACTAAACGGCTCTCTTCAATCCGGTGCGTCAGTGCTCGCGGCAATTTTTCCTGAGTGGCTTACCGATTCTGGAGTGTGCGGCCTTCGAACGGAGACTTTTTGTTTTCCCATTATACACTCCTGGAAATGGAAAAAAGAACACATTGACACCGGTGTGTCAGACCCACCATACTTGCTCCGGACACTGCGAGAGGGCTGTACAAGCAATGATCACACGCACGGCACAGCGGACACACCAGGAACCGCGGTGTCGGCCGTCGAATGGCGCTAGCTGCGCAGCATTTGTGCACCGCCGCCGTCAGTGTCAGCCAGTTTGCCGTGGCATACGGAGCTCCATCGCAGTCTTTAACACTGGTAGCATGCCGCGACAGCGTGGACGTGAACCGTATGTGCAGTTGACGGACTTTGAGCGAGGGCATATAGTGGGCATGCCGGAGGCCGGGTGGACGTACCGCCGAATTGCTCAACACGTGGGGCGTGAGGTCTCCACAGTACATCGACGTTGTCGCCAGTGGTCGGCGGAAGGTGCACGTGCCCGTCGACCTGGGACCGGACCGCAGCGACACACGGATGCACGCCAAGACCGTAGGATCCTACGCAGTGCCGTAGGGGACCGCACCGCCACTTCCCAGCAAATTAGGGACACTGTTGCTCCTGGGGTATCGGCGAGGACCATTCGCAACCGTCTCCATGAAGCTGGGCTACGGTCCCGCACACCGTTAGGCCGTCTTCCGCTCACGCCCCAACATCGTGCAGCCCGCCTCCAGTGGTGACGCGACAGGCGTGAATGGAGGGACGAATGGAGACGTGTCGTCTTCAGCGATGAGAGTCGCTTCTGCCTTGGTGCCAATGATGGTCGTATGCGTGTTTGGCGCCGTGCAGGTGAGCGCCACAATCAGGACTGCATACGACCGAGGCACACAGGGCCAACACCCGGCATCATGGTGTAGGGAGCGATCTCCTACACTGGCCGTACACCACTGGTGATCGTCGAGGGGACACCGAATAGTGCACGGTACATCCAAACCGTCATCGAACCCATCGTTCTACCATTCCTAGACCGGCAAGGGAACGTGCTGTTCCAACAGGACAATGCACGTCCGCATGTATCCCGTGCCACCCAACGTGCTCTAGAAGGTGTAAGTCAACTACCCTGGCCAGCAAGATCTCCGGATCTGTCCCCCATTTAGCATGTTTGGGACTGGATGAAGCGTCGTCTCACGTGGTCTGCACGTCCAGCACGAACGCTGGTCCAACTGAGGCGCCAGGTGGAAATGGCATGGCAAGCCGTTCCACAGGACTACATCCAGCATCTCTACGATCGTCTCCATGGGAGAATAGCAGCCTGCATTGCTGCGAAAGGTGGATATACACTGTACTAGTGCCGACATTGTGCATGCTCTGTTGCCTGTGTCTATGTGCCTGTGGTTCTGTCAGTGTGATCATGTGATGTATCTGACCCCAGGAATGTGTCAATAAAGTTTCCCCTTCCTGGGACAACGAATTCACGGTGTTCTTATTTCAACTTCCAGGAGTGTAGAATTGGTACTCGTCTGAAAAGACTACGTGCTGGCACTCGTGTGCCCGGTGTGGATACGTCATTGTCGACGCGCCTCTCTCTGCAATGCAAGCTGCAACAGCAGTCGTCATGCTGAGGGTCCGTGATAATTCAAATGTTGGCGCACCGCCCAGGTGGATACTTGTATTGCGCTAACAGCCATTTTTTCTGGCTCAAGGCAGGTGATGTCGCTGTGCTAGCCTAAACGGTCGTTTCTCTCGGGCGCTACCCACGTTGGCCGTTTAGGACCAGCATGGCGTTGAGTATGAACCTGCTAAACGCATAGACTGCAAATTCGCACTACAATCATGGAATCCCGGTCAACACGAACAGCGTTGTTACAGAACGATAAATCGCAGTGTTGTTGCGAATTGGGAACCGAGCAACTTCATTCTACACTATTGGCCATTAAAATTGCTACACCACGCGGATGACGTGCTACAGACGCGAAATTTAACCGACAGGAAGAAGATGCTGTGATATGCTAATGATTAGCTTTTCAGAGCATTCACACAAGGTTACCGCCGGTGGCGACACCTACAACGTGCTGACATGAGGAAAGTTTCCAACCGATTTCTCATACACAAACAGCAGTTGACCGGCGTAGCCTGTTGTTGTGATGCCTCGTGTAAGGAGGAGAAATGCGTACCATCACGTTCCCGATTTTGATAAAGGTCGGATTGTAGCCTATCGCGATTGCGCTTGATCGTATCGCGACATTGCTGCTCGCTTTGGTCGAGATCCAATGACTGTCAGCAGAATATGGAATTGGTGGGTTCAGGAGAGTAATACGGAACGCCGTGCTGGATCCCAACGGCCTCGTATCACTAGCAACCGGGGTGACAAGGCATCTTATCCGCATGGCTGTAACGGATCGTGCAGCCACGTCTCGATCCCTGAGTCAACAGATGGGGACGTTTGCAAGACAACAACCATCTGCACCGACAGTTCGATGACGTTTGCAGCAGCATGGACTATCAGTTCGGAGACCATGGCTCCGGTTACCCTTGACGCTCCATCACAGACAGGAGCGTCTGCGATGGTATACTCAACGACGAACCTGGGTGCACGAATGGCAAAACATTTTTTCGGATGAATGCAGGTTCTGTTTACAGCATCATAATGGTCGCATCCTAGTTTGGCGACATTGCGGTGAACGCACATTGGAAGCGTGTATTCGTCATCGCCATACTGGCGTATCACCTGGCGTGATGGTATGGGGTGCCATTGGTTACACGTCTCGGTCACCTCTTGTTCGCATTGACGGCACTTTGAACAGTGGACGTTACATTTCAGATGTGTTACGACCCGTGGCTCTACCCTTCATTCGATCCCTGCGAAACCCTACATTTCAGCAGCATAATGCACGACCGCATGTTGCAGGTATGTGCGGGCCTTTCTGGATACAGAAAATGTTCGCCTGCTGCCCTGGCCAGCACATTCTCCAGATCTCTCACCAGCTGAAAACGTCTGGTCAATGGTGCCCGAGCAACTGGTTCGTCACAATACGCCAGTCACTACTCTTGATGATCTGTGGTATCGTGTTGAAGGTACATGGGCAGCTGTACCTGTACACGTCATCCAAGCTCTGTTTGACTCAATGCCCAGGCGTATGAAGGCCGTTATTACGGCAAGAGGTGATTGTTCTGGGTACTGATTTCTCAGGATCTATGCTCCCAAATTGCGTGAAAATGTAATCACATGTCAGTTCTGGTATAGTATATTTGTCCAATGAATAGCCGTTTATCATCTGCATTTCTTCTTGGTGTAGCAATTTTAATGGCCAGTAGTGTACATTATATTTACGATGTCTAAATATGTGCCTTTGTGTTCTGTTCGTTGACGTTGATTTCAGACTTTACTCGAGCTCTACAAATGTAATTTTACAGTACAAACAATATTGCTACACACTGAAATTTCAGCTACGAATATGGTAATGTAGTTTTCTGATCAACACGGATTTGATTGTGGTGAGTCGCCAAACCATCGGAATGCTTCATTTCGGTGGCCACCCTCGAACCTCACCATGAGCGTGACGCATCGATGTGTGTTTTTCCATCCAACCGCCGTAACTCTGGCGCTGGCAGCTACGCGGTAACCGGAGGAATACAAACCACAGCCACTGTAATAAGAAAAAATGTAAATGAAGTGATTGTGACAATGCACGTGTCATAGATACTCACCGACATCAAGCACCCTAGTGGTGAGAGCCAAGTGGACTCACTGAAATCAAGTACCGCAGTGATGAACGGGAAGGGGACTTTCTGATATCAAGCACCCAGACGGGAACAGAAAACTACACTCCTGGAAATTGAAATAAGAACACCGTGAATTCATTGTCCCAGGAAGGGGAAACTTTATTGACACATTCCTGGGGTCAGATACATCACATGATCACACTGACAGAACCACAGGCACATAGACACAGGCAACAGAGCATGCACAATGTCGGCACTAGTACAGTGTATATCCACCTTTCGCAGCAATGCAGGCTGCTATTCTCCCATGGAGACGATCGTAGAGATGCTGGATGTAGTCCTGTGGAACGGCTTGCCATGCCATTTCCACCTGGCGCCTCAGTTGGACCAGCGTTCGTGCTGGACGTGCAGACCGCGTGAGACGACGCTTCATCCAGTCCCAAACATGCTAAATGGGGGACAGATCCGGAGATCTTGCTGGCCAGGGTAGTTGACTTACACCTTCTAGAGCACGTTGGGTGGCACGGGATACATGCGGACGTGCATTGTCCTGTTGGAACAGCAAGTTCTCTTGCCGGTCTAGGAATGGTAGAACGATGGGTTCGATGACGGTTTGGATGTACCGTGCACCATTCAGTGTCCCCTCGACGATCACCAGTGGTGTACGGCCAGTGTAGGAGATCGCTCCCCACACCATGATGCCGGGTGTTGGCCCTGTGTGCCTCGGTCGTATGCAGTCCTGATTGTGGCGCTCACCTGCACGGCGCCAAACACGCATACGACCATCATTGGCACCAAGGTAGAAGCGACTCTCATCGCTGAAGACGACACGTCTCCAGTCGTCCCTCCATTCACGCCTGTCGCGACACCACTGGAGGCGGGCTGCACGATGTTGGGGCGTGAGCGGAAGACGGCCTAACGGTGTGCGGGACCGTAGCCCAGCTTCATGGAGACGGTTGCGAATGGTCCTCGCCGATACCCCAGGAGCAACAGTGTCCCTAATTTGCTGGGAAGTGGCGGTGCGGTCCCCTACGGCACTGCGTAGGATCCTACGGTCTTGGCGTGCATCCGTGCGTCGCTGCGGTCCGGTCCCAGGTCGACGGGCGCGTGCACCTTCCGCCGACCACTGGCGACAACATCGATGTACTGTGGAGACCTCACGCCCCACGTGTTGAGCAATTCGGCGGTACGTCCACCCGGCCTCCCGCATGCCCACTATACGCCCTCGCTCAAAGTCCGTCAACTGCACATACGGTTCACGTCAACGCTGTCGCGGCATGCTACCAGTGTTAAAGACTGCGATGGAGCTCCGTATGCCACGGCAAACTGGCTGACACTGACGGCGGCGGTGCACAAATGCTGCGCAGCTAGCGCCATTCGACGGCCAACACCGCGGTTCCTGGTGTGTCCGCTGTGCCGTGCGTGTGATCATTGCTTGTACAGCCCTCTCGCAGTGTCCGGAGCAAGTATGGTGGGTCTGACACACCGGTGTCAATGTGTTATTTTTTCCATTTCCAGGAGTGTATTACATCTATGTCGTGGTTCCTGGATCACGTGAAAAGTACACTACTCGTCATTAAAATTGCTACACAAAGAAGAAATGCAGATGATAAGCGGGTATTCACTGGACAAGTATATTATACTGGAACTGACATGTGATTACATTTTCACGCAATTTGGGTGCATAGATCCTGAGAAATCAGTACCCAGAACAACCACCTCTGGCTGTAATAACGGCCTTGATACGCCTGGGCATTGAGTCAAACAGAGCTTGGATGGCGTGTACAGGTACAGCTGCCCATGCACCTTCAACACGATACCACAGTTCATCACGAGTAGTGACTGGCGTATTGTGACGAACCAGTTGCTCGGCCACCATTGACCAGACGTTTTCAATTGGTGAGGGATCAGGAAAATGTGCTGGCCACGGCAGCAGGCGAACATTTTCTGTATCCAGAAAGGCCTGTACAGGCAGCATGCGGTCGTGCATTATGCTGCTGAAATGTAGGGTTTCGCAGGGATCGAATGAAGGGTAGAGCCACGGGTCGTAACACATCTGAAATGTAACGTCCACTGTTCAAAGTGCCGTCAATGCGAACAAGAGGTGACCGAGATGTGTAACCAGTGGCACCCCATACCATCGCGCCAGGTGATACGCCAGTGTGGCGATGACGAATACACGCTTCCAATGTGCGTTCACCGCGATGTCGCCAAACGCGGATGCGACCATGATGATGCTGTAAACAGAACCCGGATTCATCCGAAAAAATGACGTTCTGCCATTCGTGCACCCAGGTTCGTCGTTGAGTACACCATCGCAGGCGCTCCTGTATGTGATGCCGGTCTCTAGTGGCCGACCGGTTCTAGGTGCTACAGTCTGGAACCGCGCGACCGCTACGGTCGCAGGTTCGAATCCTGCCTCGGGCATGGATGTGTGTGATGTCCTTAGGCTAGTTAGGTTTAAGTAGTTCTAAGTTCTAGGGGACTGATGACCTGAGATGTTAAGTCCCATAGTGCTCAGAGCCATTTTGTCTGTGATGCAGCGTCAAGGGTAACTGCAGCCATGGTCTCCGAGCTGATAGTCCATGCTGCTGCAAACGTCATCGAACTGTTCGTGCAGATGGTTGTTGTCTTGCAAACGTCCCCATCTGTTGACTCAGGGATCGAGACGTGGCTGCACGATCCTTTACAGCCATGCGGATAAGATGCCTGTCATCTCGACTGTTAGTGATACGAGGCCGTTGGGATCCAGCACGTCGTTCCGTACTAACCTCCTGAACCCACCAATTCCATATTCTACTAACAGTCATTGGATGTCGACCAACACGAGCAGCAATGTCGCGATACGATAAACCGCGATCGAGATAAGCTACAATCCGACCTTTATCAAAGTCGGAAACGTGATGGTACGCATTTCTTCTCCTTACACGAGGCATCACAACTACGTTTCACCAGGTAACGCCGGTCAACTGTTTGTGTATGAGAAATCGGATGGAAGCTTTGCTCATGTCAGCAGTTGTAGGTGTCACCACCGGCGCCAACCTTGTGTGAATGATCTGAAAAGCTAATCATTTGCATATCACAGCATCTTCTTCCTGTCGGTTAAATTTCGCGTCTGTAGCACGTCATCTTCGTGGTGTAGCAATTTTAATGGCCAGTAGTGTAGTTTCTAACCGGACGTTGAAACAACTATACAGTCAAATGTACAACACTACAGTAAATTTCGAACATAAAATCAATCGTTAGAGCACAAAGGTTTACATTTACGTTTTAAATGAAATGTAGAACAAAATGCGTCGGTTCTTGATTGCAAAAAAAAAGGGCACATTTTCTATTGGTCAATTACAACTATAGAAAACAATGGCTTAAGTAAACCGTACCTATTTTTTGGCGTAGAATCCTAATGTTCAAATAATATGGGAGCGGGGTTCCCATTTGAAAATACAAAGTTGAACCCTCCCCCGCAGTAGGAATGGTAGCACAGACAGATGTCCCCTTTACTAATATTAACTTTTCACTTAGAACATTTTTTTCGTGCGATGCGTCTTTTTTGAGGTATTTCGTTGTCTCAGTTTAAAACAGACACGCTGCATATAGAAAGTAGATGCAGGGAAATGCTAAACTTTTGCAGTTACAAACGTGTAGTACATTTTATGTCAATTTAACGTTGGATGCACACCGATTTCATGGTGTTGCAAATTTAATCGCCAGCAATGTACTTATGCAAGTGCTCCTTAGATTTGTTCCCATAAAGAGGATTCATCTGAGCTGTGCAGTTATCAGTGCAACGCATAAGAGGCGTAGTCATGATTATTTGATTACCAGCTCGGAGAAGCAAAATTACATATTTATTTTGTTATTGTTTGTACTTCATTACCCGTCTGGATTGGCCTGACCCAGCTGCACGATTTCTGCTACTGCCGCAAGCAAATTACCGCACGATATTCCACTCTGTAAACAGGCAATAACATTTTGTTTCAACCTCACTAGTGGCACGCCACGGTACTGTGGCGCAGGTATTCGAACGTGTACCTCCATACTTTCAAAAATTATTTATGAGGATATAACTGGAACTTCATCAGCATTAGTCATTTTCGTCAGTAACTGGGGTCATATTCCCTTTCCGGCTGTATCGATTTTGATGCTACACAGTTTTCCAATGTCACTTAAGTTCAAATTAACCGCGTGGTTAGTATAAAAGGCCCTCACCAATTTTGCGCCACATCCTTGTACAACCTGTGTTCGTGTGGTGACAGGGACTGGAATATGTACACCGCTTACAGTTCCTACACCACCTTCTGCTAGCCTCTAAGAAATTCCACCGGTAATCTCCACATAAGAATACATTTCGACATCAATAAGAGAAGAGTCGCACAAAAATATCGCTTATAAATTGCCACTGGTAGTAATATAATTTACTGGATTCTAAAAGAACGTAGTATATCTTTCACTAAAACACCTCTGTCCATTTAGGTATTTGCTCCATGATTGGCGATCTGGTACATGGAGTCTGTCTGACAGGCACACGCACGCTCACTTCAAGGGCAACATTCGCCTAGGAAATTGGAATGTACCTAAGCAGAATTCGAAATTGTCTCACGGGAACATATTGAAAAAGAAGTTGACCACTCAGGATCACCAACTACTGACTTCGGTTTTGAACACCAGGTCTACTCCAGAGGCCCACTCTACCACAAACACCTGGGAGGGCTGCTAGTCGATGCCCAGATTTGTTGAGCTCCAGTCCGCTTCACGAAGTTGTTTAACATGTAGCCATCCCAACCACTCAGAACCAGGAGCATAATGTAAGCGGTTCCTGCTCCCATTTATAATGCTTCTGCAAGGTGCTGCTTCCTGCTGGGACTTCTTGTAAGTTTCTCTGCAACCGGTTGGGACCTGGCAATGATCTGCTATTTCACTGACCAAGTCTTCTTAAGTTTTGCAGTCAAGACAGTCGATTAATATAAGGAAGAAAGGTGGAGCATAAACTGTATGTTTGTTTTCCTTTATTTAAGATTGATTGCTGCAAACCGCCTCGTGATCCGACCTTTGAATAACGAGATATTTAAATTTTAATCAAACGCTGAAATCAGAATTCTCTGTAGCATGTGATGGCTGAATGCGAACATTATCTTGCGGTGGGCAGCTGTGTACCCAGTGACTTGCAAGTTACCGTGGTGGAGGCTGGTAGTAGGGTGTCGCTAAGTTCGTGGAACATTGGCACAAGGATGCAATAGGAAAGAAGTAAAAGTTAGATGCAGTTTGGAGGGGCAGACCCATTAGCAGCTAGCGGATGTATCTACATCTACATCTACATCCATACTCCGCAAGCCACCTGACGGTGTGTGGCGGAGGGTACATTGAGTACCTCTATCGGTTCTCCCTTCTATTCCAGTCTCGTATTGTTCGTGGAAAGGAGGATTGTCGGTATGCCTCTGTGTGGGCTCTAATCTCTCGGATTTTATCCCTGCTTGACTCCTCGGTGAAGGTATGTTCTCGAAACTTCAACAAAAGCCCGTACCGAGCTATTGAGCGTCTCTCCTGCAAAGTCTTCCACTGGAGTTTATCTATCATCTCCGTAACGCTTTCGCGATTTCTAAATGATCCTGTAACGAAGCGCGCTGCTCTCCGCTGGACCTTCTCTATCTCTTCTATCAACCCCATCTGGTACGGATCCCACACTGGTGAGCAGTACTCAAGCAGTGGGCGAACAAGTGTACTGTAACCTACTTCCTTTGTTTTCGGATTGCATTTCCTTAGGATTCTTCCAATGAATCTCAGTCTGGCATCTGCTTTACCGATGATCAACTTTATATGATCATTCCATTTTAATTCACTCCTAAAGCCTACTCCCAGATAATTTATGGAATTAACTGCTTCCAGTTGCTGACCTGCTATATTGTAGATAAATGATAAAGGATCTTTCTTTCTATGTATTCGCAGCACATTACACCTGTCTACATTGAGGTTCAGTTGCCATTCCCTGCACCATGCGTCAATTCGTTGCAGGTCCTCCTGCATTTCAGTACAATCATCCATTGTTACAACCTCTCGATATACCACAACATCATCCGCAAAAAGCCTCAGTGAACTTCCGATGTTATCCACAAGGTCATTTATGTATATTGTGAACAGCAACGGTCCTACGACACTCCCCTGCGGCACTCCTGAAGTCACTCTTACTTCGGAAGACTTCTCTCCATTGAGAATGACATGCTGCATTCTGTTATCTAGGAACTCTTCAATCCGATCACACAATTGGTCTGATAGTCCATATACTCTTACTTTGTTCATTAAACGACTGTGGGGAACTGTATCGAACGCCTTGCGGAAGTCAAGAAACACGGCATCTACCTGTGAACCCGTGTCTATGGCCCTCTGAGTCTCGTGGACGAATAGCGCGAGCTGGGTTTCACACGATCGTCTTTTTCGAAACCCATGCTGATTCCTACAGAGTATATGTCTCCAGAACAGTCATAATACGTGTTCCAAAATTCTACAACTGATCGACGTTAGAGATATAGGTCTATAGTTCTGCACATCTGTTCGACGTCCCTTCTTGAAAACGGGGATGACCTGTGCCCTTTTCCAAGCCTTTAGAACGCTACGCTCTTCTAGAGCGTACTCCTTCTAACACCTGCAGCCAGGGAGAAACAAAACAGTCCAGCCAAAATATACATTTTAAGGCTATAGCATAATTATTTCAATGAGTGCTTCGAAAGAGTCTTCACTAGAAGAAACAGTTGGTACAAAGTCGAGTTACATTAATGTGATCAGCTTCGAAACGCGTGAATAACCACCTTTTGCAGCACAGATGTGGAAGAAGAGAGTCAGTGAGGTTCTGGAAGGTGCCGACAGGGATGTGCAGCCGTGTCGACTCCAGTGCCGTGGTCAGGTTTCTCGGTTGAGTATCTACGGCACGGGTAGCCCAGTCGCCATGTTCCCGCAGATTCTCGATTGGGTTTGAATCCGGTGAGTCTGGTGGCCAGGGGAACACAGTAAAGTCATCCTGGTGCTCTTCGAACCACACTCGTACACTGTGAACTGTGTGACGTGTGGCATTGACCTGCTGGTAGATGCCATTGTGCCGAGGAAAAACAAACAGCATGTAAGGGTGGACACTGTCCCCAACCATAGATGCTTACTTTTGTTGATGCATTGTGCCTTCCAGAACGACGAGATCACCCACGGAATGCCACGAAAACATTCCACAGACCATAACGCTCCCTGCTCTGGTCTGGACCCTTCCAACGATTGTTGCCAGACCGGACACGCCAACGGCCACCTGTCCAATGAAGCATAAAACGTGACTAATCTGAAAAGGCCATCTGTCGCTACTGAGTGGACGACCAATAGCGATACTGGCGTGCAGATACCACCCTTCGTTGACGATGAACAGCCGTCGGCATGGGAGCATGTACCAGGCCCATACACAGTAACTTTGCGGAACAGCCGTTAAGCAGACTCTGCTGGTTGCCCCTTGGTCCATCTGGGCAGTCAGTTGCTCAACAGCTGAACATCTAGAGACGAGGTACTGGCGGAATTAAAAACTGCGAGGACGGGGCGTGAGTCGTGCTTGGGGAGCTCAATTGGTAGAGCGCTTGCCCGCGAAAGGCAAAGGTCCCGAGTTCGAGTCTCGGTCCGGCACACAGTTTTAATCTGCCAGGAAGTTTCAGCTGAACATCTATTCGTCTGTGCATATCTTCGCAACTGTCGTTGAACCCTCTCATCTATAGCCCATAGTGCACCGCAGTTGCCCTGGCAATGGTTTTCTGGTGTCATATTTCCATAACTGCCTTAGCGATTGTTTTGGATGGCATCACATTTCCATGCCTGGTATACCTCAACCACGTCAGCATGCGAATAGTATACAAATGTACCCGCTTCAGAAATACTTCCACCCTTAGCAAAAAAGTCAATGATTATGCAAGTTTGAACATCAATAAGAGAAAAGTCACATAAAAATATCACTTACAAATTTCCATTGGAAGAAATATAATTTCCTGGTTTCTAAAAGAACTTAGTATCTCTTCCAAATGTGTGTGAAGTCTTATGGGACTTAACTGCTAAGGTCGTCAGTCCCTAAGCTTACACACTACTTAACCTAAATTATCCTAAGGACAAACACACACACCCATGCCCGAGGTATCTCTTCCACTAAAACACCTCTGCCCCTTTAGGTATTTGCTCCATGATTGGTGATCTGGTACAAGGAGTCTGCCTGACGGCCACAAACATTCGCCTAGGAAATCGGAATGTGCCTAAGCAGAATTCGAAATTGTCTCACTGGAACACGCTTTTGATTACCAGTAGATTTTCCATACTGGAAAAGAAGTTGGCCACTCAAGATCACCAACTACTAACTTCAGTTTTAATCACCAAGTCTACTCCAGAGGCCCCACTACATCACATACACGTGGGAGGGCTGCTAGCCGATGCCCAGATTTCTTGAGCTCCAGTCCGCTTCACGAAGTTGTTTAACATGTAGCCCTCCCAACCACTCAGAACCAGGAGCATAATGTAGGCGGTTCCTGCTCCCATTTATAATGCTTCTGCAAGGTGCTCCTTCCTGATTTCTCTATTTCCTCCACTGCTAGTGCTGCCACCTGCCATCTGTGAGTGGTTATTGCACGTTGACATCAACACAGGTGGTGGTCACATTAATATGACTGGACAGTGCAGCATCAAGAGTGTAAATATTAGCAAAATGTCTATCTGATGTCATAGACAATTACAAACAATAGCGACATAAATTGCGTGTGGGAGAACGCGTCGGGTGTTTGCTGAGGCAGGACCTGTGCCCAAATAGCCTTTCCATCTCAGTTGCACAGTAAGCTTTGTAAGCGTACATTTGATGTTGATAATATCTGGATACGAGTAATAGCGTAGGCAGTGTTTTCAGTTAGTGTTTTGAAGTTGTATTTTTATTGTGAAAATAGCTACAGACTTAGACATTGGGAATGTAAATGAACAATGCTTGCGCAAAATCATTACATCTCTCACCCTGTTGTTTCTTAAGCGGGATGACGCTTATTATGTAGCTGTCCGTTTTCTCAGTGGTGTAATTAGATCGTCGCTCATGATCTGGTAGCGATTGTGGGGTAGACTGTTTTTCATCGTGGAGAATATAGTGAGACTTATTCCCAAGCAGATCCAGAACTACCTGGAATTGCGTTTCCAAGTTCCGTGTAGCAGCAGCAGTGTTCTTGTAATTTCATATTGGAGTCGCTATTTAGATGAAGGTAGATATGTCTTGTCTGTTGGAATTAGAATCTCCCGTATAAGATCCTCGAATTCTGATGAATGTCACTTGTAGCTTTGAGCATTAGTTGTAACTAATGTACACCAAACACACTGGAGGGTATAGGGCCGCAAAAATATAATT
Source organism: Schistocerca americana (assembly GCF_021461395.2). Taxonomy (NCBI): domain Eukaryota; kingdom Metazoa; phylum Arthropoda; class Insecta; order Orthoptera; family Acrididae; genus Schistocerca; species Schistocerca americana. Next base: position 958,813,803 of record NC_060121.1, on the reverse strand, counting down.
TTACTAGATTAGCTCGTTACTAGGAAACTTCCTCCTTCCCTCTCCCCACCAGCAAGTTTTTAAGGAATCGAGCTGCCATGTGTAAAACAGCTTGAATGCCTGATTACTTTACAAATGAGTTAATGATCGAAAATACACGTCTGATATAAACTACTATATGTTTCCGAGAGTTTAAAATGGGAGAAAATTCTTCTCTTGCAAACAGACTGTACGAAAAATATTCTTTCTTGGATACAGATGATCATCCCTGTTCCAGATTTTTCTTATATATTTACATTGTGTTTCATCCATATGTCGTACAATGACATAATTTTCCAGTTATCTTCCGTGGTATATGGGCATATTGTGTGCAAAGTGAATAGCAAAAACAGTTAGTAGTAAAGAAATGATGAATTAAAAAGCCATTCTTGATGCTGAAGTTTTACCAGATGAGCAAGGAACATTTAGCAAGGATTAAATATTTTGTTTTCATTATTTTGCGGTGCTGTAGCCGAGAGAAAGTTTAGAGAATATTTGAAATTTTGTTTGAAGTTTATTGGAAGTTGCTAAGTGCTCTCATTATCAAACACGACTTTTTCCTAGGGAATTTGCGCTCCATTGGAAGAAAAGCTTAAGTTTTATGCAATTCAGTGTTTATGACATCGTATCTCTTGAACTATATGTCATACAAAGATATAATTTTGTAAGTACATTCCGTGGTATATGAGGATACTGGCTCCAAACAATTTTGCAAATAGACTTCATAGTAAAGAAGCAATAAATTTAAATGTTATGCCTGAAGCCTAAGTTTTACTGCATGAATATCTATAATGTATACTGTAGTAACAGGTAAACATTTTTCCGTTCATCATTTTGTGGCGGGCTGTCAGCGATAAAAGGTTTCGAAAAGGCTTGAAACGGTGTGCAACCTTTGTTGGAAGTCGCCAGTAATGGGGCAAAGTTTGTCTCAGGACAGTCTGCATTTTTGCAAACTTATTCAAGATGGTGGCTGTGCCTGGGTTGTTCTTCCACCATCTCTCCAAGGGGGTAGCATTATTGATATCACCACCACAACTTCTCCCCCTCCTTCTCCCCCTCACCCCTTTCCCTGTACCTACTACCAATTCACTCTTCCCCCTATTTCCCCCCTCTCCTCCACTAAATGTGCTGGAGTTGTTCATGATTTTTGAAATAGTCAGTCAATCCACAATGCAGAAGACAACCTTCATCCTATTCCACTACACCTGACTGAATGTACCAGAGGTGCTCCCCTTGGTGTATGGGGCTCGACTGAAGACGCTTGAAGCGGGTTTTGTTCCCATTTACAATGCCACATCTGACACCTTGCTGTGTGCCCTAGTCCACCACAATATCACTCGACATTGGGGGGGGAACTGTCCTACAATTACTGCCAGAGCAATTGCCACTACCCTACCTATCTACACGTGTATAGCTGTTGAGGAACTTGTACATAGATATACAGTAAGAAAGGATAGGACAGAGAACTATTAATGATTTGTAGGAAGAGTTGCCATCTACCGACCTACAAGTGAAACAGCTGCTGGGGAACTCGTGCATACATACAAGGTAAGAAGTGTTAGGACAGCTATCTGTCTCACTGAAGTGTAGGAAGAGTAGCCTCCTACCGATCTACAACTGAAGTAGCTACTGTGAAACTTGTCATAGTTACGTGGTAAGAAGGGATGGGAAGGAAACTATTACTGAAGTGTAGGAAGAGTTGCTTCCTACCGATCTACAACTGCTGAGGAACTTGTACATAAATGCATGGTAAAAGGGACAGGGCAGCACTTAGATATAGGAAGGCCAATACGTGCTACCTACAACTGATGGAAAATGCTTCACTGCTCTAATTAGACATTGAAAGTGTCATGAAAAACAGTGGAATGGATCATAATGCAACACAAGCACTGGAAATTAAGAAAAATCATTTTAGTAAGACAACTACAACAAAAACAGACTCCAAAAGATCACCTCAGGAGAGAATGATGGTAGCTGCATGTGTTCACCTCGGTGTGTGGATACAGACTAAGCGCCTTAGAACCAGTCTTACCTCACCTCCTACATCTCTTCCTTCCTCCCTCTCCTCCCCCATTACATAGGGATACTGGTTTTCCAGGCCTGACCTGTTGCTCATGGCACACAAAGATGTCCATCCACTGCAGTTGCCCTGCTTTGGTCTATGTTGGGTTGACAATGATATACTGTTTCCAGTCTGCAGCTGGACCTTCCCACTGATAGTGATTGTGCTTTGCCAGGCTAACCTCTCGCTGACTATCCATCGCGGATGAAGAACTGAATGGTCAACAGCAGCGTGCTTTCAAAAGTTCTGGATAGGCAAGCACTCTCTGAAAGCGGTCCTCGACTAAGTAAAATCAGTTTCATGTAGGAAAACTATTGTTTATTATGTCCCGTGTACAAGAGATACACACGGATCTTTACACTAGTCATCTCACTGTGTGCACACGCTAGGCCCGGCGGCTGCGTGCAGTTATAACCCGTCATTGCTCGCATTTATTCTACTTCTGCAGGTACACTCACTGAGGACTGTCTGGTAGAGGTATCAGACACTCCACTGTACCAAAGAACAGCTTTGTGTGTTTGTGCCTGTGTGTGTGTGTGTGTGTGTGTGTGTGTGTGTGTGTGTGTGGTTATTCTCAGTTCTGTGGAAGGAAGAGATTGTTGCTGTACAGACTTCAGAGTCAGTGGAGGAATTTCAGACAGGTCAGTTGCTTCTCGTAGAGTGACACACTGCAGCTCTGCCTAAAGTATTCCCGTTCAGATGTGTGTGAAATCTTATGGGACTTAACTACCAAGGTCACCAGTTCCTAAGCTTACACACTACGTAACCTGAATTATCCTAAGGACAAACACACACACCCATGCCCGAGGGAGGACTCGAACCTCCGCCGGGACGAGCCACAAAGTCCATGACTGCAGCGCATCAGACCGCTCGGCTAATCCCGCGCGCGCAAAGTGTTTCCGTTCTTGACAGTTCAACTGCTGTAATGTCAGCTCATTTATTTAAAGAAAGTGACTGAATAAACACAATACTCATTTGCTGCACAAAGTATTACCAGTGTGTATTTTCCAGGTGTGATTCTTATGCTTGCTACAACGAATATTGTACCAACAGATCTCACCTCACATCATGTAACGGGTGTATCTTAAGCTTGAATGCTGTGACAGTGCAAATAGTCAATGTAGTGCTAAAATCAATGAAATTTCCAGCTAAATAAGTGTAAACACACTCTCCAGGTGTGATTCTTGCGGTTGATACAACGAATATCGTACAGGCAGATATGAACTCACATGGACTGTGACGCCAACAGTGCAAATAGCGGATATAGTACTATAATCAATGAAATCTCCAGCTAAATAAACGTAAACTCACTCTCATGGTATGAACTTGTGCTTGGTACAATGAATGTTGCTCCGAGAACATTGAATCTTGTGTTGAATATACTACAAAATTAGCACTTAAAACCATCCAAAACTCCTTAAACATACATCCAGCTAGCAAATTTCACACACTATGGTGAGTAGAAGACTTCGCCGATAACATAATGCTGGTGGGACCAAACAACAAAACGGTAACCAATATTGAGCGAATTTTCCAGAATGGATAGACGCGTTTTTCTTGTGACTGGTACCAGTGAGTCTTAGGGGGAGAGAGATGTAATCCTCTTATACATGAGTAACTATTAAAAAAAAGAACACACACACACACACACACACACACACACACAGTAGCAATGACTATATTACGCTATGTGCGCATCCTGGCCTTGTTCCTACAGGAAGACAAAACACTGTAGTAACATCACACAACTACCGGAAAAAAACCTTACAGCAGAACAATGCATGTGTCTTTACCTCGAAGTGTGGCTGCAACTACGCAGTTTAGAACCAGTCCTACCTCCCTCCTACCTCTCCTCTTCCCTCTCTGTTCTACTCCTATACATAGGGATTCTGGTTTTCAAGGCTTGTTCTGATCTGTCGCTGATGGTATACAAAGAGGTCCATCCACTACAGGTGTTCTGCTTTGGCAGGTGCTGGGGTTGACAGAGATGTATTATTTCAGGTCTGCAGAGATCAAACGTATTTCTAGGAAATGCCAATCTCAGGAACAATAGTGTAATACTTGACTATTCATCACCTCCCCCTGCTGCTGACAGCCTCAGGTGTCAGTGGAATGAGGGAGAGAGGGTGTGAGAAGTCCCAGCTTCGGGACCCAACACACGAACTAGCGTAACTGTGATCTGCTATCTGTCAACAGAATAAGGTCAGCGCCCTGTCTCACCACAGTAAAAATGAAGTGATATCAGGTGTTCCCCAGGGAAGCGTCCTGGGACCTCTGCTGTTCCTGATCTATATAAATGACCTGGGTGACAATCTGAGCAGTTCTCTTAGGTTGTTCGCAGATGATGCTGTAATTTACCGTCTAGTAAGGTCGTCCGAAGACCAGTATCAGTTGCAAAGCGATTTAGAAAAGATTCCTGTATGGTGTGGCAGGTGGCAGTTGACGCTAAATAACGAAAAGTGTGAGGTGATCTACATGAGTTCCAAGAGAAATCCGTTGGAATTCGATTACTCGATAAATAGTACAATTCTCAAGGCTGTCAATTCAACTAAGTACCTGGGTGTTAAAATTACGAACAACTTCAGTTGGAAAGACCACATAGATAATATTGTGGGGAAGGCGAGCCAAAGGTTGCGTTTCATTGGCAGGACACTTAGAAGATGCAACAAGTCCACTAAAGAGACAGCTTACACTACACCTTACCAGGTAGGATTGATGAAGGACATCGAAAGGGTGCAAAAAAGGGCAACTCGTTTTATATTATCACGTAATAGGGGAGAGAGTGTGGCAGATACGATACGCGAGTTGGGATGGAAGTCATTAAAGCAAAAACGTTTTTCGTCGCGGCGAGATCTATTTACGAAATTTCAGTCACCAACTTTCTCTTCCGAATGCGAAAATATTTTGTTGAGCCCGACCTACATAGGTAGGAATGATCATCAAAATAAAATAAGAGAAATCAGAGCTCGAACAAAAAGGTTTAGGTGTTCATTTTTCCCGCGCGCTGTTCGGGAGTGGAATGATAGAGAGACAGTATGATTGTGGTTCGATGAACCCTCTGCCAAGCACTTAAATGTGAATTGCAGAGTAATCATGTAGATGTAGATGTAGATAGGTGAGGAACTGAACAGCCAACAGCATGCTATGGCCCTCGGCTACGTCTTGTGGTGCGAAGAGGCAGCTCCAACGGCTGCACTCACCAGGGGGTCAGACACTGCGACCAGAGACAATTGTGATCACTGCAGGTGGTCGCTATTCAATATGCTGGAGCCGATCACCTCCCCCTGCTGCTGACAGCCTCAGGTGTCAGTGGAGTGAGGGAGAGAGGGTGTGAGAAGTCCCAGCTTCGGCACCCAGCACACGAACTAGCGTAACTATGATCTGCTATCTGTGTATTTACAACAGAATAAGGTCGGCGCCCTGTCTCACCATAGAAATCCATTTGTGTGTGTGTGGAATTTTTTGATTGTTTGTAGATATCATGTCTGGGTTACTGGGTTACATATTGGAGGTGGATGGTATAATTAGAAATAGCAAGCTACATCCAGTAAGCAATAAGTGTATATACATATCGATAAATATCGAAAGTAAGGAAAAATGTCATAAAATCAGTAAAATTCTGCCACGACATATTCTTGCTGGATATCTGTATTTACATTTAGAGTTTAGTGGAAATGCATCAGTTCACAGAATAACTGCCTGGGATTTTAGCTACGTTCTGCATGTCTGTGATTGAAGTCGTTTCCATAGACATATCGAAGACCTGTGTTACATTTCATCACATGTACTGGAGAAAAACCAATTTAGTAAGGGGCGTTCTTGTGTGGTGGAGGAACTGAGAGTTGTCATGATGGATGTTGTAGTTTTGGAAACAGGTTATTGCAGTTTGGATATATTTGGTAGAAGTTTTGACGGGGTTTGGGAGCATTTTAACATAGTGTCAACCTCTCAGACACTTAAGGCAGAGAAAAGCTTATAAATTATGCTCCTTTGCATTTAGTTTTAATTATCAACCTGTAAAATGCCTGGAAATTCGTAACAGCGACTCCAGAAAATCTTTATTTTAAAGAAGGAGAAACATATTTTCCCCAATCTAGGACAGTGTTCTCCACCATACCATCGGATACAGATATTACTGAATTAGAGTTGGTTCTCGCAAACGATGTTTTTCCCACAGGTATTAAGAAAAAGAACCAATGTATCGAACAGACTTAAACCATTCCTTATTAAGGAAATTACTCCTCTAAGTATAGTTAATGTATTATGTGTTCAGAATGAAGCTACACAACATCAGGGTAACGAAAGGAGAACGCGGCTATATGGTAAAGACAACTGTAACTAGAAAAAGAGGCAAATGCAGATGTGCTAGCAGGGTTTATGTATGACTTTAAACATTGTGTGTGGGGGAAATTTTATATTGGGGGACTATTAGCATTTACAGTAAACAGTAACAGAAACTGGGCATATATTGGAGTACTGGTGGAAATGAATAAAACTGCTTGTTCTGGGGTGAGAGTGGACTGATTTATATACGAGGGTTGGAACTTAAATAGTGGCAACCATTTATTCACAACCGATACAAAAGAGTTAAATGTTTGCACCTGTTACTGTCCTTCAAAGTAGTCACCAGCGTTGTGTAGATCCCGTTGCCAGCGATGTGGAAGGCGTAGTATACCGTTAGCAGAGCCTGTTCTGTTGATGGTGCGAAGACCAGTAAGGAAGTCATCTGTATTATTTACTCGTAATGCTGTCTGCCCCTCTTCTTTTATGTTTCCACCTGTCTCCTCCTTCACCATGCCCCATATTGTGTTTATTTTGTTATCTGATGTGATTATTTTTCTCGCGTAGTACATTTCCTATGATGTCCGTATTACTATCATCAATATTTTGCAGCGTGTCTTGTAATGTGCTATAGTGTCAACAACAGATTTGTTTCTAACTGACAGATGCAGTTTACTTTTTATTTTACAAGAAACCTTTCTTCCATGATTAGTCCATGGCTTTGTAGACTGGTCCCATCTGTGCTAGTTTTGAGGGCTGTACAAGCAATGATCACACGCACGGCACAGCGGACACACCAGGAACCGCGGTGTTGGCCGTCGAATGGCGCTAGCTGCGCAGCATTTGTGCACCGCCGCCGTCAGTGTCAGCCAGTTTGCCGTGGCATACGGAGCTCCATCGCAGTCTTTAACACTGGTAGCATGCCGCGACAGCGTGGACGTGAATCGTATGTGCAGTTGACGGACTTTGAGCGAGGGCGTATAGTGGGCATGCGGGAGGCCGGGTGGACGTACCGCCGAATTGCTCAACACGTGGGGCGTGAGGTCTCCACAGTACATCGATGTTGTCGCCAGTGGTCGGCGGAAGGTGCACGCGCCCGTCGACCTGGGACCGGACCGCAGCGACGCACGGATGCACGCCAAGACCGTAGGATCCTACGCAGTACCGTAGGGGACCGCACCGCCACTTCCCAGCAAATTAGGGACACTGTTGCTCCTGGGGTATCGGCGAGGACCATTCGCAACCGTCTCCATGAAGCTGGGCTAGGGTCCCGCACACCGTTAGGCCGTCTTCCGCTCATGCCCCAACATCGTGCACCCCGCCTCCAGTGGTGTCGCGACAGGCGTGAATGGAGGGACGAATGGAGACGTGTCGTCTTCAGCGATGAGAGTCGCTTCTGCCTTGGTGCCAATGATGGTCGTATGCGTGTTTGGCGCCGTGCAGGTGAGCGCCACAATCAGGACTGCATACGACCGAGGCACACAGGGCCAACACCCGGCATCAGGGTGTGGGGAGCGATCTCCTACACTGGCCGTACACCACTGGTGATCGTCGAGGGGACACTGAATAGTGCACGGTACATCCAAACCGTCATCGAACTCATCGTTCTACCATTCCTAGACCGGCAAGGGAACTTGCTGTTCCAACAGGACAATGCACGTCCGCATGTATCCCGTGCCACCCAACGTGCTCTAGAAGGTGTAAGTCAACTACCCTGGCCAGCAAGATCTCCGGATCTGTCCCCCATTTAGCATGTTTGGGACTGGATGAAGCGTCGTCTCACGCGGTCTGCACGTCCAGCACGAACGCTGGTCCAACTGAGGCGCCAGGTGGAAATGGCATGGCAAGCCGTTCCACAGGACTACATCCAGCATCTCTACGATCGTCTCCATGGGAGAATAGCAGCCTGCATTGCTGCGAAAGGTGGATATACACTGTACTAGTGCCGACATTGTGCATGCTCTGTTGCCTGCGTCTATGTGCCTGTGGTTCTGTCAGTGTGATCATGTGATGTATCTGACCCCAGGAATGTGTCAATAAAGTTTCCCCTTCCTGGGACAATGAATTCACGGTGTTCTTATTTCAATTTCCAGGAGTGTATAATAAGGTAAGTACTTTATTAACAAAAGTGTTATATTTTTCATTCACGCTACGAGCACTGTGTACATCACTGCTGTTCATGTCTTTGAGGAGTGTCTTAAAACACTCCTTTTTTGGCTTCACTGACTAGCCTATTGAATTAAGATTTTATAGGTTTTATATACTTTTCCGTATCAACGTTTAACAAAAAGAACTGCATGTCATAGTCTGGGAGGCCTTGACTTCTGGTTATCAGACGTCTACAAGGAGTTACAGAAACTGGTAATTGGCAGGAAGTCCTACTGCTGCTTGATAGTCATAGGTGATTCTGACGCAAAAATACGAGGAAAGCCAAAGAAATATTTTTCAGTGGAGAACTTCAGATATAACACCAGAAATGACAGAGCGCATACGTTAATAGAAGTAGGTGAGAACAATATGCTCGTTCTTAAAATATCCTTCCAAAAGAAAAATAAGACACAATAAAAAATAGGCAGAATACTACGGTCCTACGTTTCTGATGTAATTTAACCATCTTCTTCTATGTGTTTTCTTATCGATATGAATCAACCGAAGAACTTTCTTGGCCAATCTTCAATCTATTACCCTGGCAACATGTCTCACCCATCTCAATTTCATTGTCATTATAGTCATAATTCCGTCTTCCACTCCGTGCTGCCTTCTGTTCTACTTGTCCGTTTCCCTGTCTCTTCTACTAACTCGTCTCTCTATCGCTCGTTGAGTCACTGTCATATTTAGAATGGTTTTTGCTTGGGAAAACTACGGATCTCCACCTCAAGTCAAAACTGGTAATAAACAATTATCGCAGATGTTCCCTTTAAGACAGGTAGGAAAGGTACCCAGGAACAGATATAGACTCAGATCACAATATGGTAGTGATGAAGATTAAGCTGAAGTTTAAGAGTTTAGTCGGGAAGAACCTACATGCAAAGAAGTGAGATACGAAAGTGCTGAGAAATGACGGGACACGCTTGAAGTTCTCTAAGGCTGCGGAAACAGCAATAAGGAATAGCTCAGTAAACAGTGGAGTTGAGGAGGAATGGACATATCTAAAAAGGGCAATCACAGAAGTTGTAAAGAAAAACATAGGTACAAAGAAGGTAACTGCGAAGAAACCATGGGTAACAGAAGAAGTACTTCAGTTCATTGATGAAAGAAGGAAGTAGAAAAATGTTAAGGGGTGTTCACGAATACAGAAATACAAGCCTCTGAGAAATGAAATAAATAGGAAGAGCAGGTAAGCTAAGACGAAATGTCTGTATGAAAAATGCGAAGAAACCGGAAAAGATATGATTGTAAGAAGAACTGACTCAGCATATAAAAAGTCAAAACGACCTTCGGTGTAATTAAAAGAAAGGGTGATAACATTAAAAGTGGAACGAGAATTCCACTGTCAAATACAGAGGAGAGAGCGAATAGGTGGAAAGAGTACATTGACGACCTCTATAAGGGGGAAGATTTGTCAGATCTGATAGAAGAAGAAACAAGAGTCGATTTAGGTGAGACAGAGGATCGAGTTTTGGAATAAGAATTTCAAAGAACTTTGCAGGGCTTAAGATCCAATAAGGCAGAAGGGATGGATATCATTCCATCAGAATTTCTAAAAACATTGGGGAAGTAGCAACAAAACGACTATTCACGTTGGTGTGTAGAATGTATGAGTCTGGCGACATACCATCTGACTTCCGGAAAAATATCATCCACATTCCGATGATTGCAATAGCTGACAAGTGCGCCAATTATCGCACAATCAGCTTAACAGCTCATGCATCCAAGTTGCTGACAAGACTAATGTTCAGAAAAATGAGGATGTGCTAGATTACGATCAGAATGGCTTTAGGAAAGGTAAAGGCATCTGAGAGGCAATTATAAAGTTGTGGTTATTAATGGAAGCAAGACTAAAGAAAAATCAAGACACTTTCATCGGATTTGTCGACATGGAAAAAACGTTCGACAATGTAAAGGTGCAAGATGTTCGAAATTCTGAGGAAAATAGCGGTATGCTATAGGGAGAGAGGGATAGTAAGAGTGGACGACAAAAGAACGAAGTGCTCGGATTAAAAAGGGTATAAGACGGGGATGTAATCTTTCCCCCCTACTGTTCAATCTATACGTCGAAGACGCGTTAATGGAAATAAAAGAGCCGGCCGCGGTGGTCTAGCGGTTCTAGACGCGCAGTCCGGAACCGCACGACTGCTACGGTCGCAGGTTCGAATCCTGCCTCGGGCATGGATGTGTGTGATGTCCTTAGGTTAGTTAGGTTTAAGTAGTTCTAAGTTCTAGGGGACTGATGACCACAGTAGTTAAGTCCCGTAGTGCTCAGAGCCATTTGAACCATTTTGAAATAAAAGAAAGGTTCGGAAGTGGAATTACAATTCGAGGGGAAATGATATCAATGATATGATTCGGTGCTGACATTGCTATCCTGAGTGAAAGTGAAGAATAATTACATGACCTGCTGAATGGAATGAACGATCCAATGAGTACAGAATATGGACTGAGTGTAAATCGAAGAAAGACGAAAGTAATGAGAAGTATCAGAAATGAGGACAGCGAAAAAACTTAACATCAGGATTCATGGTCACGAAGTAAATGAAGTTAAGGAATTCTGCTACCTAGGTAGCAAAACACCCAATGATGCACAGAGCAAGGAGGACAACAAAGGCAGACTAGCACTGGCAAAAAGGCCATTTCTGGCCAAGAGAAGTCTACTAGTATCAAACATAGACCTTAATTTGAGGAAGAAATTTCTAATAATGTACGTCTGGAGTACAGGATTGTACGGTTGTGAAACATGGACTGCGGGAAAACCGCAACAGAAGAGAATCGAAGCATTTGGGACTTGGTGCTACAGACGAAAGTGGACTGATATGGTGAGAAATGGAGAGGTTCCGAGCAGAATCGGAGAAGGAAGGAATATGTGGAAAACACTGAAAAGGAGAAGGGACAGGATGGTACGACATCTGTTAAGACATGAGGGAATGACTTCCATGGTGCTAGAAGCAGCTGTAGAGGGCAAAAACTGTAGAGGAAGACAGAGATTGGGATACATCCAGCAAATAATTGAGGACGTAGGTCGCGAGAGCTATTCTGAGATGAAGAGGTTGGCACAGGAGAGGAATTGTGGCGTACGGCCTCAATTTGGTTAACGCGTTTATTTGTTTACGTTCTGAAGTAATCATGCGTTCCTGTGTCAGTTGGAAAATATGAAAATAATCTAATCTCTCAAACAGGGATAGTGGCCAAGTTCCATGAAAAGCATATCAAGGAAATTCGGCTAAGGCTTCAAGCTGCAAGAAAATGCTATAATTTTGTATGTAATTTATAGTTTTCTCAGTAATAGCGGAGCACGGAAAAGGTAATGTTCGTATTGCAGACTCTTTGGACATGCAAGCCATAGCGGAGACGTTGTCGCCTCCAAAGGGTGCATCGATGAGGCCGTGACCTGAGTGGAACGAGGCGGTCAGAGTTGAACGATGTTTCCTCCGCAGAGTGCGACATAAACCTATTAGACGATAGGGAAGTGTCCTGGTGGCAGACGTTTCGGCAGGCGACAGCAGTAGGCGGTAACAGCATCAGCCAAGCGCACAAGTGAGGCATAAACCAGTTTATGTTCCTCGAGCGTACAGCGAGCGGCGAGCCATGGCATTTGAGGAAACTATCACAGCGGTACACGAAACGCCAGAAATTTAGAAATCTAGTCATTCTTAGTATAAAAACAGGTCGATTGGAAAGGAGGATATGGAGTGAAATAGTCGGCCAGTGTGGCCGAGCGGTTCTAGGCGCTACAGTCTGGAACCGCGCGACCGCTACGGTCGCAGGTTCGAATCCTGCCTCGGTCATGGCTGTGTGTGATGTCCTTAGGTTAGTTAGGTTTAAGTAGTTCTAAGTTCTAGGGGACTGATGACCTCAGAAGTTAAGTCCCACAGTGCTCAGAGCCATTTGGAGCGAAATAGCAAAGAAGCGTAACGTTGTTCTGGCAACACTAATTTACAAGCGTGTCTCGCAAATTTCTTGGCACTAGTGATGTTAGATGGAATTGTTTGAATTGTATAATACTATTTTCGTTTATATAAAATTTAAAAAAATGACCTGACTTTTACTTAAATCAAGGTCACTGTAAGTTTTCCCTCTTGCGATATACTTGAATGGAAATTGATTCAGGGCACTCTCGAGCGTGCATCGATCTTTTTAAGAACGTAATCAAATGTAGACACACACATTTTAGTGCATTCATGGGATTTACTAGGATCTTATCGTAAAGTCTTGTGCGATTCTCTCCGTTTCAATAGAATACTTGGATAATTCCTTATACCGAATAAATCGACTTTCAGAAACGTATTTCCTTCTAGTATCAAATCGGGTAACAAAACTTCCGTTTGTGTGTCTCTGCAGAGCGCCATTACGCACCGCTGTACAAAGAACTGCTACTCAGGACACTACTGCGTCGGCTCACATTCTGACGTCATCGGGAAGCCAGTTGCTCCGACGTCGTCGGGAAGTAAGTTACTCTTTAGGTATTGATACGTGGGTTTGCAGTTATCAAAATGTGTGACATAAATAGCCGTACCTTTTTATTTTACTGACTTAGAAGTTAACGTTTATTATACCGTCAAGGGACCATCGACATTAGTATGTCACGCAGATTTCATCTTGATAACGTCTACCCCTTCCTGACTAAAACAGGTCTTAAAAGAGGGATGCACAACAGACAGATAGCAAATGAAAAACTTTTTTTGTGACATATACTCACAAATTTAGAGTTTTCTCATTTTTTTCCTTTGGTTTTACCGTAAAACTTCGCTTCTTGCCAAATTTCATGAGTCTAGTCCAACGGGAAGTATCCTACAGGGTTTAATGAGTGAGTTTGCGAGTATCAAAATGTGTGACGTAATTGCCCGTGTCTTTTGACTGCATTGACGTAGGATTTCAATTTTTCAAAATGCCAGTGGACCTTAGGCTTTAGTACGTGACATAAATCTCAACTCCATACATATACCAGGTCCTAAGAAAAAGGAGTCTTAACAGACGAACAGACAGACAGACGTACAACAAGAAGTGATCCTATTAGATCCTGTAAGTGTTCCGTTTTTACCGACTGAGGCACGGAACCATAATTAATTATGTAACATAATTTCTTGGAGGTGTTAATTAAACTTTTTGACTACGTCTTTCGCAGTTCAAGAGTCTAATGAAAGGTCAACGCCTACCAATTGATGCCGGACGTCACCTCAGTTCTATGCGAGTTGCTAGGGCTTTGTAGCAGCCTTAAATCAAACTAATAGTTTCAGAACGAGAGCACATATTCAAAGCCGGACGCCGACCTCTCCTACAGCTTTCCACTTTGGCGCGCCCAAAACGAACCGGCTCAGCCCACTACCCACCGTATGCCAGCCGTCCTTTATTACAGAACAGAGACAGACCCTTTGTCTGGAATGCTATATTTTACGCGAAACGGCATCGGGGTTCCGCACATTTCCTATCGTCTCGACTGAAGTGGCCTGTTCTTTTCAGGTAGGAAGGGCTTGTCGCACAAAGGAAATTCACTCTACAGTTCCGCAATTCCTGCCAGGGGCGTAGTTAGAGGGCTTCCCCGGCACCATTCGCCAGCTCACGGTTGCTCCTTTTCAAGGCGATAGCGTCTCAGTCCAAGGCTTGCATGTTCGAAAAGTCGGGAACACGAAAATTACCATTTCCATCCGCGGCTGTTATTGAGAAAACTATAAATAATAATACAGTATTATTATTTTCTTTGGTAGCCAAATGTCCGTGTTATACTTTTCACGAAACTTGGATACTACACCTGTTCACTGGAGTTGATTAAATTCACACGTACCAGCTGGCACAAGAGCGCACAGTTAGTTAAGGCTGTAAACAGAGAAATATGTTAACCAAATTAACCTTTCGTCGCAGTGGATTTTTAAAGAAGTAAACAGCAGTGTAAAAATGGACCTGAGCACACTTTAAAACAAAATAGGCATTTCAAAGCCAGGCTTCCTACGGGTGTGAAAAAGAACGCTTCCAATGAGTGTTTACTACTAGTTTTGTCTGAGGATGGAGATCCATGATGTTTACCAACAAAACTATTCGAAATCAGACAATGACTCAACGAGCGATAGACTATGAGTTAGTATTGGACTCAGGAAGACAGACAATTAGATCAGAGTGCAGAATGGAGTGAAAGATAGAATTATGACTAATAAAAATGAAATGGAGATGGTTGGGACATATAACCAGTAAACAGATGTGAGGATGGAAGATGGGCAAGGAATTTCTTCGCTTGATTACGATCGGCAAGAAAAGACCTATAAGATGACGTAATGGAAGATGGATTAATAGCATTAGAAACAGAGGATCTTCATGCCTTGTTCAATTTTTATTCTTTCCATTTTCTATATACATTCTCTTGGAACGGTGAGTGAGGACAAAAGTACCGTTTCCGACAAACTGTGGTACTGTATGTCCTCTGTCATTTCTGGTGTTCAAGTTCTCCACTGAAAAATCTTTATTTGGTTTTCATATTACTTGTCTGACAGAAACCTCCAATATTATCAAGCGGTAGGAGGACTTTGTGCCAGTTATCAGTTCCTGTAACCCTTCTTAGAGATCTTCTGTTTTCCCATACTAATGTAAGCCCATTGGTGCACAGACTTGTATGATTACCACGTAATATATTTAGTTCCTTTTTTTAAGCATGTGTTGTTGTTCAGCCTGAGATTCCGTCAGTTAATATTCTTGTATTTTTTTTGTTTCTAATAAAATTTATAGTATAGTTTCCTCCCTACTCTTTAGTTCTGTAATAAAAACATTTGACCAAATTTTGTTTAATTTAATCTTCATTTTATCGTCGCACGTATAACACATTTTACATCACTTCTGTTAAATTCTTTTAACCTGTGTCTGCGTGAAACAATGTGAGATTGTTCGTCCACCTTGATGGAAACACTTTTTGTTTATTTTTATTTTGTTTTATTATATCCCATTTCTTCTTTTTTAATTACTTTTCCTAATCCATTAACCTAATTTTGGACCATAAAGTCATGCAATTTACTGTCAGAAAATAAAATTTAGAAATAGTTTGCAATAGGTGACCCTACTGAGAAAACCGAGCGAGATTGCGCAGTGGTTAGCATACTGGACTCGCATTCGGGAGGACGACGGTTCAATCCCACGTCTGCCCATCCTTATGTAGGTTTACCGTGATTTCGCTAAATCGCTTCAGGCAAATGCCGGGATTGTTTCTTTGAAAGGGTACGGCCGACTTCCTTCCCCATCCTTCCCTAATCCGAAGAGACCGATGACCTCGCAGTTTGGTCTCCTCCCCCAAATCAACCAACCACCCTACTGAGAAATATAAGGATAGGTGCCAATGGGCTGGGGAGTGGGAGGAGGGTGTGATCCGACTAGAGTAATTCCAGTGACAAATACGGAAATCCAAGCTTCGCATCTGGTGATACCCACGTGGTAACCATCAGAAAGAAGTACACGCAGCCTGATCACTACTCCCTGCACTGCTAAAAGCTTGGAGAGTGTAGGTTTGTTACGCTCAGGACTTCGTGGATGTTACTGAAGCTGGCAGGTTACTGAATGACAACACAAACACGAAATATCTTCTGGGACGTAAATAGGAAACAATCTGGTAACGACGATTCAAGGTTCTGAGATTTAGAAATACTGAGACCTGGACTGAGACAGCAATGTGCACAGCTCTTCATAAGTTCAGTACAGTTCAAGTATTACTGCGAGCTGAAAAAGAGAGAGTGATGAGAGGGAGAGAGGGGGTGACTATGGTAAACCTCTTCCCTCCAAAATACACTCCTGGAAATTGAAATAAGAACACCGTGAATTCATTGTCCCAGGAAGGGGAAACTTTATTGACACATTCCTGGGGTCAGATACATCACATGATCACACTGACAGAACCACAGGCACATAGACACAGGCAACAGAGCATGCACAATGTCGGCACTAGTACAGTGTATATCCACCTTTCGCAGCAATGCAGGCTGCTATTCTCCCATGGAGACGATCGTAGAGATGCTGGATGTAGTCCTGTGGAACGGCTTGCCATGCCATTTCCACCTGGCGCCTCAGTTGGACCAGCGTTCGTGCTGGACGTGCAGACCGCGTGAGACGACGCTTCATCCAGTCCCAAACATGCTCAATGGGGGACAGATCCGGAGATCTTGCTGGCCAGGGTAGTTGACTTACACCTTCTAGAGCACGTTGGGTGGCACGGGATACATGCGGACGTGCATTGTCCTGTTGGAACAGCAAGTTCCCTTGCCGGTCTAGGAATGGTAGAACGATGGGTTCGATGACGGTTTGGATGTACCGTGCACTATTCAGTGTCCCCTCGACGATCACCAATGGTGTACGGCCAGTGTAGGAGATCGCTCCCCACACCATGATGCCGGGTGTTGGCCCTGTGTGCCTCGGTCGTATGCAATCCTGATTGTGGGGCTCACCTGCACGGCGCCAAACACGCATACGACCATCATTGGCACCAAGGCAGAAGCGACTCTCATCGCTGAAGACGACACGTCTCCATTCGTCCCTCCATTCACGCCTGTCGCGACACCACTGGAGGCGGGCTGCACGATGTTGGGGCGTGAGCGGAAGACGGCCTAACGGTGTGCGGGACCGTAGCCCAGCTTCATGGAGACGGTTGCGAATGGTCCTCGCCGATACCCCAGGAGCAACAGTGTCCCTAATTTGCTGGGAAGTGGCGGTGCGGTCCCCTACGGCACTGCATAGGATCCTACGGTCTTGGCGTGCATCCGTGCGTCGCTGCGGTCCGGTCCCAGGTCGACGGGCACGTGCACCTTCCGCCGACCACTGGCGACAACATCGATGTACTGTGGAGACCTCATGCCCCACGTGTTGAGCAATTCGGCGGTACGTCCACCCGGCCTCCCGCATACCCACTATACGCCCTCGCTCAAAGTCCGTCAACTGCACATACGGTTCACGTCCACGCTGTCGCGGCATGCTACCAGTGTTAAAGACTGCGATGGAGGTCCGTATGCCACGGCAAACTGGCCGACACTGACGGCGGCGGTGCACAAATGCTGCGCAGCTAGCGCCATTCGACGGCCAACACCGCGGTTCCTGGTGTGTCCGCTGTGCCGTGCGTGTGATCATTGCTTGTACAGCCCTCTCGCAGTGTCCGGAGCAAGTATGGTGGGTCTGACACACCGGTGTCAATGTGTTCTTTTTTCCATTTCCAGGAGTGTATTTCTCTTCTTCATACCCCATCTGTATTACCACAGATGACGTTTCACTGATCTCAGCCGGCCGTTGTGGCCGAGTGGTTCTAGGCGCTACCGTCTGGAGCCGCGCGACCGCTACGGTCTCAGGTTCGAATCCTGCCTCGGGCATGGGTGTGTGTGATGTCCTTAGGTTAGTTAGGTTTAAGTAGTTCTAAGTTCTAGGGAACTGATGACCTCAGAAGTTAAGTCCCATAGTGCTCAGAGCCATTTGAACCATTTTGAACTGATCTCATTTGTACTAAGATTGCAGTACAGGCGAGGTGCCTATTTGCTTCCTCCACCCTTAGCGGAATGGACAAGTTCTAATGAATCTTCACCAACCTATAATCTTCTATAGTTGTTGTCCCCTGCACAGAAAACAGCACGTAGGTCGTGGATCCGTTATCTTGAGGCTGCAAGAACTTTTTAGCGAGGAACCGTTATTTTAGAAATAAATAAATTTCTAATCAGTTTGTTTATGCAGGATGCGACTCGCTTTTTATTGGCAGAACAAAAGAAACTGCACGTTACATTCCACTTTAGTGTCACAAATAATTCCTATTCTTCAACAAACGAATTATCTGCGCATTTCCGCAATTACTATCACACTGCCCTCCACTATATGTTTCAAATAACCATACATTGCTAATAAAGTCTTAACTAACACTGACCGCGGTAGACAACACGTCTGTCCTCCGTTGCTTCCCAACCAGCTCTGATCTTATAGCCGAACCTCTTCGCCCGCCATCCAAATTGGGCACGATCCGAAGATCACCGAAGTGCTTCGTCTGCGTCTGCGTAGCAGTTGTTTATTATTCTGCTGATTGTTAATGCTTGTGAAATAATGGAGTGATAACACGCTGTGGAGAGATGCTTTAATTGGAAATTGAAGGAAATACGCAGTTTAATTTGTCTAATATTAATAAAGGAAAATTATAATTTGGCGCGCAACTTCCGAATACAGCAGCCAATCGCCGAGATGGACCACGATTTAGGCGGTGTTTCTCACTATACCCATACGAACAAACTATCTGTCATTGGTACCTCACACTACATTACGTCATCTTGCCACTTCTGACCTCTCAATTGCTCTAAGAAGAGCTTCTTGTAGCTGAATATGATGGCTGCAAAGCCAGAAATATTACAGTACCTCATCAAATTTCTGCAAGTATTCAATGTTGACTGGCGTTGGTGTGATACTGAGACAAATGCTTTTCGGAAGTTAATAAATACTGCATCTACCTGGCTGCTTTGATCCATGGATTCAAGGTGTCACGTGAGAAAAGCACGAGTTCGGTTTTGCATGACTGATGTTTCTGGAATGCATATTCTTTGGAGTAGAGGAAGTCATTCTGTTCTAGAAAGTTTATTACGTTTGAGCTCACAATATATTCTAAGTTTATACAGCAGATGGATGAAACAGACATTGGACGGCAGTTTGTGGATCACTTATACTACGCTTCATGTAAACGAGTGTGACATAAGTATTCTTCCAACTACTGGAAACATTTTTTCTTTGGGGTTGATATTCATACCAGTATGCTGTAAATTTTTAGGCAGTGTCAATTTGAATAACGTCTTTGGAGTGTAAGGAAGTATCATTTCAAACGCTGAAACAACCACACCAACGACGTATCGACCGTCTTTGCAGCGGTTATCTGTGGAGTGACCGACTGCTAGGTTCTGGCGATGGTCAGTTGTCAGGTGACTTTCGACGTCGCATTCTTGGATGCCATTAGAGAGTGTATTGGGAAGACCATCCTCCAGAATCTAGTAGTTAGTCGCTCTGCTAATGAGCTCTACGAGGACGGTCAGAAATCAGTAAAATAATCGTACTAGTGTGAGACCTTACCTTTCCCGGCGAATTGAATGTTCAAGTAACTTACGGGTTTGCTGCCGGGCGACGTCGTCGACCACCGCCGATATTTCGACAGGAGCTCACCCCGCCATTCTCAAGGCACAAATGCAAGGAGGAAGAAATGTGCAAGGGAATTTAACATCTCGGTTCACAGAGGAGAAACAAGGAAGATACCACACACAGAACAAGTGTCAACACAAACAAAGATAACCAATATAAAAAATATCGATAGTGACTATTAATAAACAGGTGAGGTAGCACTAATTCTGTCCCTCTGTTTTTTGATGAGAGACAGAGCCGGATTCCAAGCAGCATTTAAACAACATCCACCATCTCTGTTTATAAGGTTGCTTGATAGTTTGATTCCAACACCTTCCTTAATAACACTAACCCAATAGCTGGACGTGCAAGCCAGTTCTCCCTGTTGTTGTATTCCATAGGATAACCAGTGTCAAGGCAATGTTCTGCAATAGCTGATTTGCTCGGCTGTTGTAAGCGTGTGTGACGCTTAAGTTCAATACACCGGTCTTCCACAGTTCTGATTGTCTGACCAATATATGACATGCCACAACTGCAAGGAATACGATAGACACGAGTCTTACGCAAACCAAGGTCATCTTTTACGGACGCCAACAGGGCCTTAATCTTAGAAGGTGGTCGAAAAACACATTTCACATCATATTTCCGCAAAATACGGCCAATCCTGTTGGAAATGATTCCTGCGTAAGGCAAAAAGGCCGTAGACTTAGGTGCCACTTCGTTGCTATCGTCACCCACCCGTTGCACAGAAGGCTGATAGCGCAAAGTACGTTTGATCTGCCTCTCACTATAACCATTCTGACGAAAGGTGATTGCAGGGATTGCGTTGAATGACTCTGATATTTTAGTCAGGTTTGATGTGGTTTCTCTTTTCACTCGCGTTACTCTCTCTGATTCGATGCAGCTAATTGAGGTTAAGTTTGGTGTCGAATTAAGAAATTTGTTTCGACATGTGCTGACTTCCCCTTACTTTTTATTAAATGGTCAGTACTACGAACAGACTGATGGAATTGCAATGGGAAGCCCGTTGTCACCTATTGTGGCCAATTTGTTTATGAAGGACTTTGAGGAACGTGCATTGGAGTCAGCGACATTGAATCCTGCGTGTTTTTTCAGATATTTAGACGATACTTTTGTTGTTTGGCCTCATGGTAGTGAGAATTTCAACCGGTTTGTGGAACACCTGAATTCAATGCACCCGAATATTCAATTCAGTATGGAGGTGGAAAAGAATGGATGCCTTCCCTTCCTTGATGTGTTGGTCAGAAGGAAGACTGATGGTACGTTGGGACATTCTGTTTATAGGAAGCCTACTCACACTGACTTGTATCTGCGAGCTGATAGTCGTCACCATCCAGCTCAGCGCGAAGGAGTACTTCGTACCTTAGTTCACAGGGCCCACGTTATCTCAGACCCTGAAACAGTGTTCGATTTGTGCTTTTACGAGTGGGGAGGGGGGGGGGGGATGTCTTAGGGGGTTAGTATAATTACATATGTTACTAGCTTGGACCGTGGCATTACCCATGGTTAAACAGTTATTTATAAATAGATGTTAATGTCGAAACTCACTATTCACGCGTATGCACTATCAGAAAAGCCATCCCTTGTTATATCTTTAAAAGTACATTACAGGTAAAGCTTTGTTACGAAATCATCTACATACAGGTATACGACGGGAATTCAAAAAGTAAAGGCACATCTGTAAAAAGCTGCACTTATTCTGATGATAGAAAACTGAAACATGCGTTATTTTTCTACGTAACCTCTCTGGACTTCAATGCAGTTTTCCCGACGTTTTACGAGTTCTTTTTTATTTTATCAGAAAATACGTTTATTGGTTGCATCTGTAACCAATTTTGCACCGCAGCAATGACGTCTTCATCACTTTCAAACCTTCTTCCCTGTAGTGCTTCCGTTAAGGGTCCAAACATGTGAAAATCACTTGGAGCCAGGTCTGTACTGTATGGTGGATTTTCCACCATCACGAATCTCAACTCCTTTATTGCGTCAGCTGTCCGTTTGGCAGAATGTGGGCGAGCGTTATCTTGCTGCAGGATGACACCTCTTCAGAGTTTTCCACGACGTTTGGATCTGATTGCAGGTTTTAGTTTCGCAAGCAACACGTCACATCCACCATACAATACAGACCTGGCTCTAAAGCCTCGTTTACGCTGGGGCGCCGTCTTGCAACATTGTGGCAAGCTACGGAAATGTGGCGTGCGTCGTCTTGTAGCATGCTACAACAGGAAACATCTTGCGGCGTATGTTGCATGCGGCAGGTTAATTTATACCGGAGCAACAGAATTTGTGCCACATGTGTGTCGGTCTTGCAGTATAAAGGATGATAAAGTATCGCAGCGGCGGCCTACTTGGTACTTGCACATGCAGCTAACAACGGAAATGAAAACCGAAGGAAAAGAAACCGATGGTGGAAGAGAAGAGTATTTAAAGAAGGTCCACGAAATAGTATCCTAGGAACTAGAAGCACACGATGGTGCGTTATCTAGTAAGGTGTGCTTTCGTCCCAGGCACGTTAGTCCGCGCCATACCGTTGCCAAAAGGTAGCCTAACGGTAAATGTTCGCTCAGGTACCTGGCCGGTCGCCACCCTGTGTCAGGGCCCGGGGTGGGACTTTCAGCCCCCAGCTCACCCAACTCTGCGGTACGACTGCTGCGGCTTGACTGCCACACTACTTCCCTCGTAAACTCGCAAGTAAACGGATGACGCACCTTAGACGAAAGCAACAATGACAACATGAGAATGATGATTTAGTTCTAAATGTTTTGAAATGCTTAACTACTACATAACACTTTTTCAAAATTGATAAGCAAACATATTAATGGTATTAATAGTAAGACTATATTAAAAACTTTCAGTGTTCGGCTCCACAAATTTAAATTATATGTAAAGTTTTACTCCAGTGCGTGGGAAATAAACATCCCAGGTAGGGATGCATAAACTAAAGCCAGAGGAGGGGATGGTCTGATGCAGAGTGGGGGAAATCTCCCCCATCCCCCCTGAAAATCGCACACTGCCCTGAAAGATCGGCAGCTGAGCTATTACATCTCGAAGTCACCTTTCGTCAGACTGGTTACAGTGAGAGGCAGATCAAACGTGCGTTGCGCTATCAGCCTTCTGTGCAACGGGTGAGTGACGATAGAAACGAAGTGGCACCTAAGTCTACGGCCTTTTTGCCTTACGCAGGAAGCATTTCCGACAGGATTGGCCGTATTTTGAGGAAATATGATGTGAAATGTGTTTTTTGACCACCTTCTAAAATTAAGGCCCTGTTGGAGTCCGTAAAAGATGACCTTGGTTTGCATAAGGCTAGTGTCTGTCGTATTCTTTGCAGTTGTGGCATGTCATATATTGGTCAGACAATGAGGATTGTGGAAGGCCGGTGTATTGAACATAAGCGTCACACACGCTTACAACAGCCGAGAAAATCCACTGTTGCAGAACATTGGCTTGACACCGGTCATCCTATGGAATACAACACGGAGATTCTGGCTTGCACGTCCAGCTATTGGGATAGTGTTATTAAGGAAGCTGTTGAAATCAAAATATCAAGCAACCTTATAAACAGAGATGGTGGATTTTGTTTAAATGCTGCTTGGAATCTGGCTCTGGCTCTGATAAAAAAAAACAGAGGGACAGAATTAGTGCTACCTCACCTGTTGATTAATAGTCACTATCGATACATCTACATCTACATCTACACACATACTCCGCAATCCACCATACGGTGCGTGGCGGAGGGTACCTCGTACCACAACTAGCATCTTATCTCCCTGTTCCACTCCCAAACAGAACGAGGGAAAAATGACTGCCTATATGCCTTTGTACGAGCCCTAATCTCTCTTATCTTATCTTTGTGGTCTTTCCGCGAAATATAAGTTGGCGGCAGTAAAATTGTACTGCAGTCAGCCTCAAATGCTGGTTCTCTAAATAACTTCAGCAGCGATTCACGAAAAGAACGCCTCCTTTCCTCTAGAGACTCCCACCCGAGTTCCTGAAGCATTTCCGTTAACACTCGCGTGATGATCAAACCTACCAGTAACAAATCTAGCAGCCCACCTCTGAATTGCTTCTATGTCCTCCCTCAATCCGACCTGATAGGGATCCCAAACGTTCGAGCAGTACTCAAGAATAGGTCGCACCAGCGTTCTATAAGCGGTCTCCTTTGCAGATGAACCACATCTTCCCAAAATTCTACCAATGAACCGAAGACGACTATCCGCCTTCCCCACAACTGCCATTACATGCTTGTCCCACTTCATATCGCTCTGAAATGTTACGCCCAAATATTTAATCAACATGACTGTATCTAGCGCTACACTACTAATGGAGTATTCAAACATTACAGGATTCTTTTTCCTATTCATCTGCATTAATTTACATTTATCCATATTTAGAGTTAGCTGCCATTCTTTACACCAATAATAAGTCCTGTCCAAGTCATCTTGTATCCTCCTACAGTCACTCAACGACGACACCTTCCCGTACACCACAGCATCATCAGCAAACAGCCGCACATTGCTATCCACCCTATCCAAAAGATAATTTATGTAGATAGAAAACAACAGCGGACCACACTTCCCTGGGGCACTCCAGATGATACCCTCACCTCCGATGAACACTCACCATCGAGGACAACGTACTGGGTTCTATTACTTAATAAGTCTTCGAGCTACTCACATATTTGGGAACCAATCGTATATGCTCGTACCTTAGTTAGGAGTCTGCAGTGGGGCACCGAGTCAAACGCTTTCCGGAAGTCAAGGAATATGGCATCTGGCTGATACCTTTAATCCATGGTTCGCAGGATATCATGTGAAAAAAGGGTGAGCTGCGTTTCGCAGGAGCGATGCTTTCTAAAGCCGTGCTGATGCATGGACAGCAACTTCTCCGTCTCAAGGAACTTCATTATATTGGAACTGAGAATATGTTCTAGAATCCTGCAACAAAGCGATGTTAAGGATATTGGTCTGTAATTTTGAGGATCCGTCCTTCTACCCTTCTTATATACAGGCGTCACCTACGCTTTTTTTCCAATCGCTCGGAACTTTACGTTAGGCAAGAGATTCGCGATAAATGCAAGCTAAGTAAGGAGCCAATGCAGTAGAGTACTCTCTGTAAAACGGAATTGGAATCCCATCAGTACCTGGCGATTTATTTATTTTCAACCCATTCAGCTGCTTCACAACCCTAGAGATGTCTATCACTATGTCCTCCACACGGGAATCTGTACGAGACTCAAACGGCGGTATGCTCGTACGATCCTCCTGCGTGAAAGATTTCTCAAATGCTAAATTTAAAATTTCAGCTTTCGTTCTGCTGTCTTCCGTTGCCAGGCCAGACTGGTCAGTGAGTGACTGGATGGAAGCCTTCGACCCGCTTACCGATTTTACGTAAGACCAGAATTTCCTTGGGTTTTCAGCAAGATCTTTTGCTAAGGTATGACGGTGGTAGTGGTTGAATGCATTGCGCATCGCTCTTTTTACAGCAGCACGAATCTCTACTAACTTTTGACTGTCCGCATTCTCCCGATCTTTCTTGTAACGCGAGTGCAACTGTCTTTGCTTCCTGAGAATTCTCCGAATTGCACTGTTAAACCACGTGGGTCTTTTCCGTCCGTAACCCACTTTTTCGGCACATACTTCTCCTATGCGTGATTTACAATGTGTTTAAAATTTACACATATTTCTTCCACGTCCATCGTACCGGAAGTAAATGAGGTCGATTCATTTACTAAGTGGGATGCTAACAACTGCTTATCTGCTCTTAATAGTAAGAATACTCTCCTTGCCTTCTTGACCGACTTTTTAACTTTCGTAACCATACTCGTAATGACAACATCATGATCACTAATCCCTGTCTCAACACTGACACCGTCGATGAGGTCTGGTCTGTTCGTGGCTACCAGATCTAGAATATTTCCATTACGCGTTGGCTGTCGATTTAGCTGCTCAAGACAGTTTTCGGATAATGTGTTCAAAAGTAATTCACACGACGGCTTGTCTGTACCACCTGTAATGAATCCATAGATATCCCCGTCTATACTAGGTAGGTTGAAGTCGCCTCCGACTAATACAGCATGATCCGGGTACTTGTCCGATACCGAGTGTAGACTCCCTTTGAATGATTCTAGAACTGTTACGGTGGAACCTGGTGGCCGGTAATAACACCCCACAATTAACGTTATTTCCCCTAGCCCTGTTAAACGCGTCCAGATAACTTCACAATCACACTCTACTTCGACCTCAGTAGACACAACTTTTTGTCAAGTGCACTGAAGACACCACCTCCTACGGTGTCTAATCTGTCTTTCCGATATACGTTCCAACCCTCACTAAATATTTGAGAACTTCCTATCTCAGGGTTCAGCCAGATCTCAGTCCCGAGAATAATTTGCGTGCCACACGCTTCCTGGAGGGCAGTAAATTCAGGAACTTCCGAACACTCTGAAAATTTGCTGCTAATATCTTGACAGCTGAAGTGTCTTTACACTGAGTGCGTCCTGATTTCCCTGCCTGCACGTCGACTGGTGAGTGTTCATCAGGACATCTCGCACTACTGCCTAGCCTAAAAAACCCACATGTGCACGCCACAAGTACTCTGCTACCCGAGTAGCCGCTTCCTTTGTGTAGTGCACCCCTGCCCTATTTAGGGGCGTCCTACAACTCCCTACCTAATAGCGAAAGTCTAGAAATCTGCAGCCAAGACCGTCACAGAGTTCCCTTGCACATTTTTCCTCCTTGCATTTGTTCCTTGAGAATGGCAGGCTGTGCTCATGTCGAAATATCGGCGGTGGTATACGACATCACCCGGCAGCAAACCCGTAAGTTATTTGAACAGTCGTATTAGTGTTTATACAGGGTGTTACAAAAAGGTACGACGAAACTTTCAGAAACATTCCTCACACACAAAGAAAGAAAATATGTTATGTGGACATGTGTCCGGAAACGCTTACTTTCCATGTTAAAGCTCATTTTATTATTTCTCTTCAAATCACATTAATCATGGAGTGGAAACACACAGCAACGGAACGTACCAGCGTGACTTCAAACTCTTTGTTACAGGAAATGTTCAAAATGTCCTCCGTTAGCGAGGATACATGCATCCACCCTCCGTCGCAAGGAATCTCTTATGCGCTGCTGCAGCCCTGGAGAATAGCGTATTGTATCACAACCGTCCACAATACGAGCACGAAGAGTCTCTACATTTGGTACCGGGGTTGCGTAGACAAGAGCTTTCAAATGCCCCCATAAATGAGAGTCAAGAGGGTTGAGGTCAGGAGAGCGTGGAGCCCATGGAATTGGTCCGCCTCTACCAATCCATCGGTCACCGAATCTGTTGTTGAGAAGCATACGAACACTTCGACTGAAATGTGCAGGAGCTCCATCGTGCATGAACCACATGTTGTGTCGTACTTGTAAAGCCACATGTTCTAGCAGCACAGGTAGAGTATCCCGAATGAAATCATGATAACGTGCTCCATTGAGCGTAGGTGGAAGAACATGGGGCCCAATCAAGACATCATCAACAATGCCTGCCCAAACGTTCACAGAAAATCTGTGCTCATGACGTGATTGCACAATTGCGTGCGGATTCTCGTCAGCCCACGCATGTTGATTGTGAAAATTTACAATTTGATCACGTTGGAATGAAGTCTCATCCGTAAAGAGAACATTTGCACTGAAATGAGAATTGACACATTGTTGGATGAACCATTCGCAGAAGTGTACCCGTGGAGGCCAATCAGCTGCTGATAGTGCCTGCACACGCTGTACATGCTACGGAAACAACTGGTTCTCCCGTAGCACTCTCCATACAGTGACGTGGTCAACGTTATCTTGTACAGCAGCAACTTCTCTGACGCTGACATTAGGCTTATCGTCAACTGCACGAAGAATTGCCTCGTCCATTGCAGGTGTCCTCGTCGTTCTAGGTCTTCCCCAGTGGCGAGTCATAGGCTGGAATGTTCCGTGCTCCCTAAGACGCCGATCAATTGCTTCGAACGTCTTCCTGTCGGGACACCTTCGTTCTGGAAGTCTGTCTCGATACAAACGTACCGCGTCACTTCTATTGCCTCGTGCTAATCCATACATCAAATGGTCATCTGCCAACTCCGCATTTGTAAACATTGCACTGACTGCAAAACCACGTTCGTGATGAACACTAACCTGATGATGCTACGTACTGATGTGCTTGATGCTAGTACTGTAGAGCAATGAGTCGCATGTCAACACAAGCAGTGAAGTCAACATTAACTTCCTTGAATTGGGCCAACTGGCGGTGAATCGAAAAAATGAGCTCTAACATGGAAATTAAGCGTTTCCGGACACATGTCCACATAACATCTTTTCTTTATTTGTGTGTGAGGAATGTTTCCTGAAAGTTTGGCCGTACCTTTTTGTAACACCCTGTATTGACACGGACTAACATCCCAATTGATGATTTTCAAGTACGCTGTGAGCTTCTAACCAGATACGCGAACCTCCTCGTGTACAGGGAGGATGCCCCCACGCTGGCCTCCGCTGTGCCTCCAGCTGCTGGTGCTGGTTTCGCTGTCCTCTGCTGGCGCCGCCATCAGGTGCCCGGAGGCTTGCCGCTGCATCCAGTCTCGCACGCGCAACGCCGCCGACTGCTCCAGTTCGTCGCTGAGCAGCGCCCCGGCCGGCCTGGACTCCGCCACCACCATCCTGGACCTGTCCTACAACCGGCTTGCGGCGCTGCGCAACGGCTCCCTCACTCGGGTGGCTTCCAGCCTCCAGAAGCTGGTGCTGCTGGAGAACGTCATAGCCGAGGTCGAGTCGGGCGCCTTCCAGGGTTTCTCGCAGCTGTGGTGGCTCAGCCTGGAGAACAATGCCCTGCACAGTCTGCACCCTTACACGTTTTCGGGCGCACCGAAGCTGTGGAAGCTGATCCTCAGTGGGAACCCTCTGCACCTCCCACTGGATGGTGAGCGACATGTCTGCTTTCATTACACATTTGCTAAATCTTGCTACACACTGAAAACATCACTGTTTTATGGCATTTGCATTCAGGCTGTTTATACAACCCGCATAATCATTTTATCTGATCAAAAGTATCTGGCCGTTACAGCTACATGTACAACTACATGGATACTCTGCAAATCACATTTAAGTGCCTGGCAGAGGGTTCATCGAACCACCTCTGAAACCTTCCCTTAGAAAAATTTATGAATTATTGTGCTGATAAATCCCTTACGTTAATTGATTTTCAAACAGCTGAGCAGAACTGAAAGTACTCAGACATTTCACTAAACTGACACACAATATTTTTAGCGCAACGCAATCTGACTTTCAATAATCTCTACAAAAGAATGGCCCTGACTAACAATAACCTATACCTTTCATGAATCACTTACCTCACGAAAATCTTCGTTACTCGAACTACTGCAATACAGCGAGCGCCAATACTGCCAGCTAAATAAAAGATTCTAACTACTGAAGGCATTAACTACTGATAGGCATAGTTAGTAAATGAAAGATTTTGATAGAGAACAAACAATGTATTTACTTTAATAGTGTTCAAAAGTCATAATATATATAACAGTTCATGACATCCAGGCTTACAAATTTACTGTCTCTGGTGGACACACGTCCAGATCATCCGCTCTCAAAACTCCGCCATCGCTCTCCCCACATCCACCACGGCTGGCGGCTCACCTCCAACTGCGCAACGCTACGCACTGTTAACAGCCAACTGCCCAAATTCCAACAATGCAAACCAGCCACACACTGCACACAGCACAGTCAGTGATTTTCATATAGAGCGCTACGTGGCGTTACCAACATAAAAACCTAAACAGGCTACTTACACTTTCACAATTCTCTATTATTCCAATCTCGTATAGCGAGCGGGAAGAATGAACACCTATATCTTTCCGTACGAGCACTGATTTTCCTTATTTGATAGTGGTGATCGTTTCTCCCAATGTAGGTCGGTGTCAACAAAATATTTTCGCATTCGGAGGAGAAAGTTCGTGATTGGAATTTCGTGAGAAGATTCCGTCGCAACGAAAAACGCTTTTCCTTTAATGATTTCCAGCCCAAATCCTGTATCATTTCTCTGACACTCTCTCCCATATTTCGCGATAATACAAAACGTGTTGACTTTCTTTGAACTTTTTCGATGTACTCCGTCAGTCCTATCTGGTAAGGATCCCACACCGCGCAGCAGTATTCTAAAAGAGGGCGGGCAAGCGTCGTGTAGGCAGTCTCCTTAGTAGATCTGTTACGTTTTCTAAGTGTCCTGCCAATAAAACGCAGCCTTTGGTTAGCCTTCCACACAACATTTTCCATCTGTTCTTTCCAATTTAAGTTGTTCGTAATTGTAATACCTAGGTATTTAGTTGAATTTACGTCTTTTAGATGAGACTGATTTATCGTGTAACCGAAGTTTAACGAGTTCCTTTTAGCACTCATGTGGATGACCTCACACTTTTCGTTATTTAGGGTCAACTGCCACTTTTCGAACCATTCAGATATTTTTTCTAAATCGTTTTGCAGTTTGTTTTGATCTTCTGATGACTTTATTAGTCGATAAACCACAGCGTCATCTGCAAACAACCGAAGATGGCTGTTCAGATTGTCTCCCAAATCGTTTATATAGATAAGGAACAACAAAGGGCCTATAACACTACCTTGGGGAACGTCTGAAATCACTTAGTGTTACTTAAACATTGATAGTTGGCACATCCAATATTATGGATAGTATTTGTGAAAGCTATCGACGCATCGATTAAATATCGATTGTTTTGGTCAGGCATTAAAAATGAAAAATAACTTTCCAAAATTTTTATTGCTTAAAATACAAAAATACAAGATTTGTGAGTTTTGTTTTATATAAAGTCAGGTAAAGTATATTCTTGTCCTTTAGTCTGTTGTTTAAAATACAACATTAAAAGATACACGTAAGGTGTTTAAATTCTGCTCCTTTAGTCTGTTGCGTTTTTAAGCAACTATTTATCGTGCCTTGGAGAATACCTCCTCTGCAAGAACTCAAGTCGCTGGACACCACAAAACTTTAAATACGAATATGAAGCTGGTCCCTGTACAGATACCATTGCAGCGCTCGAAGAATGAAATAATTATGAAATCCGGACCTATGTCCTTTACACGAAACATACTATTAGATTTTGCACATTATTCTGATACACAAACATGCTTGTCTATTACAGGTTTTTCAAAATATTGATGTAGGTCAATTATAGAATCACCGACTGGCGTAACGTGTAAGGGATCCGTGATTCCACGAACATATATGTTAGTGCCCAACACCCACGTCGATAGCAGACAGGAGTCAATTGTCGAGCGCTGCAGGAGGCTGTAAGATGAGTATCGCGTGAAAGCAGTTGTGGGAAGACGGGCATGAATGGCAGTCAAGCTGAGTACGGTGTCAATGGCAGATGTGCCGGGTGAGGAGTAAATTGCAAATTCACCGGAGTGTGACAAATGAGCGCGTCCCCCTTATCGTCGTGGGGCTGACCTTCATCAATACCGATTCGCGAGTGATACAAAACCAGAAGTGATCAGTGCCGAATTACGTGTTTCGTGTCAACCGCGTCGCCCAGCAACAACCACAGATTGCAGTGATGATTGTTGTGAATGTTAACAATCATAGTTGCATGTGACGAAGTACTTAAAACCAGCAACCAAATAAAGATATAATCGTAATTAAACGTGTAAGGCGAAGGCAGCAATTGCCACATCAGTTTGTATATCGCAGCCTTTGTGACCTATAATAACAGAAAAACTTTCAATCATCAACTATTCCGTCTCAGAACAGCCGCACTCGGTTGAAATACCTCCGAAACCACAGCAGAAAAGCCGATGGCCTTTCATCCATTAAGCACACGGTCATATAATCATAATAATTAACTGTTTGGCGGCTTCGGTAAATCACACAAAACCCAATAAATGACATAACGGGGGTGTTTCAAACGACATCGACGTTACGCTGTTTCTAATTCGGCAAAAAAAAGTAGATAATCGGATTTCAAACTGTTAGACTATCGACGTATTTGCACTGCTCATGGAGGTTCCTGTTTCAGATATCATTCTAGTAGCTTATGTGATGATAGCAGCATATTCTTTCTGAAGTCCTTGTGCAGCGTTTTCTGCCTTCTGGAATGTCCTGAAACAAATTTTTAAGACCTACGATCTAATAATGGCACAAGAATATTAGCAGTCAATGTGTTAAATGGTTTCACTCTTTCATTGACTAATTTAATCATGGAATCCAGAACACTTCGTCCTTCATCAGTTTTTAAGGTGCTTTACTAGTCTGAAAACTTTGCAGCAATACCACGTATAAGAAGTATAATTTTGGAAACAGTGATGTATTATTTCCCTGAGATTGTTGTTGTTGCTAGTTCAAAAGGTTCAAGAAGATCTATTTTCTCCTGTATAGCCAAGTAATTTTCTGCTCTGAGGGTAGGCAGTGCTTTTGAACTTTCACTGCTCGCAATCTCAAGCTCACTTCGTACTTCCAAAATTCTTTTGAGCTGTTCCATCGAGTCGGCACCTCTTGTCCCCCTCTCAGTTCTTTTTTGTTTGATCTTTTTTGAACATTGCGCAGCTTGTCACTGGCTAGTGTAGACTTATGAAAGAAACTCAAAAAAATGACTCTGAGCACTATGGGACTTAACATCTATGGTCACCAGTCCCCTAGAACTTAGAACTACTTAAACCTAACTAACCTAAGGACATTACACAACACCCAGTCATCACGAGGCAGAGAAAATCCCAGACCCCGCCGGGTATCGAACTCGGGAACCCGGGCGCGGGAAGCGAGAATGCTACCGCACAACCACGAGCTGCGGACGAAAGAAACTCACAAATGAGCTTTGTTTTCAAAGAAATTTTGGAAAATATTTTTGCTTTGAAACAATCTTGTACTGTTAAATTAATCCAGTGGGTAAAACAGGGTGAATTTCGAATCCTTAAGATTTAGGCAGCTCTTTCGTAACTGCAGCGTTGTCTGTAACCACTACTATTGTCTTATCATAGATATTGTATTCTAATAAGATTCGATTGCTGACCTGAAAAAAATTAATGTTTAAGTAACCTGCCAGTATCTCCGAAATTTGGTGTAATATTGTCAAAAAAAAATTTTTTTTCAACGTTTTGTTATCTGAAAAGTTGCTCTCATATGTATATAAATAATTCTCATGAAAATTGGTGTGTGGGTTACAAACGCAAGTACAAGAATAGGGACAAGAAAGGAGGCATGAAGGGCGCCAAAACAGAAATAACAATCATTCTTTTATTGCACCATTACACACGCACATCATGATATATGAGACATTATGACAAACAGTGTGCATAATGAAGCCCGCACAATTTTACCAATGTAAGAAATTAAAATAATACTAGCATAAAATGAACTAAAAAATGGTTCAAATGGCTCTGAGCACTATGGGACTCAACTGCTGTGGTCATAAGTCCCCTAGAACTTAGAACTACTTAAACCTAACTAACCTAAGGACATCACACACATCCATGCCCGAGGCAGGATTCGAACCTGCGACCGTAGCGGTCGTGCGGTTCCAGACTGTAGCGCCTTTAACCGCTCGGCCACTCCGGCCGGCAAAATTAACTAGAGTGCCTTGAAGGAAATGTTTATGAGAAGAACAAGACAGGGCCGCAAGGGAGGAGGTAACACAATAGTTAACCCAGGTGCACCAAAACAAACAACGGACACCAGCCGCGCCAACAACGGACACGTAAGGCACGCAACTACCCTCTCCGTTGCGGTTCCGCGCGTTCCACCCAAGTAATAGCTACCTGAAACATTTTAATACTTGGAACAGTACACCAGTGATCAGCAAATTTAAAAAACAATAACATGACATAAAAATACAATAATTTAAGAAAATCACATCATATGACTATGAGCTTAAGGTCTTTCGGTAATTAACAGATTACGAAAGGTAAAGCGGCATGTGCCACTATTAAATCTTGCGTAATTACACTACTAAATTTCTCAGTGCCCAAATTGCAATTGACGCAACAAGAATTAAATCATTTAAGTGATAATGTTACTTTAAAATAATAATAAAATTATTTCATACAAAAGAGGATCAAGAATGGCCCGATCAGTACTCCCCAGCGAAGCAGTTCGCACAAATGGTACTCCACGGCTCCGAGCACACAGCCCCATACAAAATGCAACACAACCACAGCCACCCGGCGTACCACCAGAACCACCAGGCAGTAAACCAAAATCGTACTAAGCCAAAACAAGGACCGACTCTTAAAATAACGAGACCTGGCCCGGGCCGGACAACAGACCAAATGCCGGGAAATCCATAAGAAACCTCAGCCAACTTAATACCAAAACAACAATTTATGAACAATATGCAAAACACTAGACCTCTCAGTCTAAAGGCTTCCGTTTAGTCGCGAAGGTGGCTCCGACCCGCCTGCTGAGGTGCCAAGCGTCGTACGGAGTGCCGAATCAAGCTTAACCTTCGTTAACGGAAAGCGGAAGCATCACAAGACAAAATAAACTCCAATCTAACTGCGCAAGGCAAACTCTAAGGAGTGCCACTCGAAGACTATGCACTTGAAGATCAAACATAAAGCACCCAGACTAATGTGCCGCTGAACGACGCACTTCCATCACCAGCGCCTAGTAGGGTACGGAGAGCAGCTTAGCCCCTCGATATACATCCATGGTACGGTAAACGAGGATAGCAATCCCAGCGACGGAGAGACAGGAGGACGAAATGACATCCCGCCGCACATAGAAGCTATTTCAAACTCAGGCTCGACAAACTACAACTGGCGAGATTTTGCTCCCCTTGCGAATCAAGTTAAACGGCACACCACGCCGCTGTCCACACCATTAACCGTAAAATCACGGTTCGGTCTTCCCATCGGGCCCCACTCGGCGTCCAGACGCAAACAACCCCAGCCGATCCGAACTGTCTTCACGCCAAGGCAGTACCCTCTTTCCTCCTCACACCCCTCCAGCTAAGCCCCGGCCAGCGATCAAACACGGAAACAACCGCCTAACGCCAAAGCGCCATCTGAGTGAAAACTCAGCACTAAGATCGATACGGACTTGGAAATAAGCAAGCACCGTAACAATTTTGCGAGTCGGTGTTACGTTGAGCTTCAACGTCTTAGAAGCACGGGGAAAGGAGGAAGACGAAGGAGAAGATGGTCACAGTAAGGAATAGGGACGCGAGAGGGGAAGTGTTTACTGGTCTGCCATGCAGTGCTGCTACTTTAGGTGTACATGCATGCTGATGAACTGAAGCAGATACGGTATAAACTGCACACGCGAATAATAAAATTGAAACTGCGTTGAAGAGATCAAGGGTGGCTTCTTGGCTCTCAGCACTATGGGACTTAACTTCTGAGGTCATCAGTCCCCTAGAACTTAGAACTACTTAAACCTAATTAACCTAAGGACATCACACACATCCATGCCCGAGGCAGGATTCGAACCTGCGATCGAAGCGGTCGCGCGGTTCCAGACTGTAGCGCCTAGAACCGCTCGGCCACCCCGGCCGGCAAGGGTGGCTTCTTCATTCATGTTTTTTCTCAGTTGAGTTGACACTCAGTACAAGCACCGAGTGAGGTGGCGCAGAGGTTAGCACACTGGAATGGCATTCGGGAGGACGACGTTTCAATCCCGCCTCCGGCCATCCTGATTTAGGTTTTCCGTGATTTCCCTAAAACGCTCCAGGCAAATGCCGGGATGGTTCCTGTGAAAGGGCACGGCCGACTTCCTTCCACGTCCTTCCCTAATCCGATGAGACCGATGACCTCGATGTTTGGTCGCTTCCTCCTAACAACCCAACCCAACTCAGTACAAAACAAAAGGGCCATGACTCTACTGCAGTGCTACAGCTGCTGCATCGCTGAGATCGGCAGCACGTGTGATCTTCGTGCAGTCGACATAAAGTGTGTAGCTTGTAGAAGTTTTGTTGGGTGTTTCACCTTCTTTCAGGGCAAGCGCGCGGAATGGTACGAGTATAAAGAGCACAATACGGTATTAATGAAGCATAAGGAAAGGTGTGGCGAGAGACTGCAGTGCTGGCACCTTCACCCATCATACCGACGTATTCCTATAATAAACCCCCGCCGCTCAAAGTCTGCACGTGACAGAACATGACAGATAACTTCTCGTCGGCTTCACTGTAGTGGCGATACAGCAGCTTTCATTACACAGCAGCTAGAGTTTTCTATTACCATTGTTTACAACTTGCCAGGTTTATCTCTTTTTGGTAAATATATGCATTAATATTGACGCTGTTTTATAAGCCCCGAAAGTTTTAACTCTGTTCCGATTCGCTATAACAATGGAAGCACTTCCGCATAAATCGCCACAAGAGCGAGTTGTTTATATACTCGGAAGTCAGCATCACAATAATTGTAACGCCACTGCCAGCTGATTTTGCTAAGCTGTATTAATTTTAGTTCAGGCGGTGTTTGGGTTCGTTTCTCACTTGTTAGCCTGCTATCGCACAAACTCACAAGAGAAAACTTTAGGCGCGGAAGTAACGATGTTTTGAGAAAGCGCATTATAGAGTCATCTATGTCCAAATGTGTTCCTTATATGTAGTAATGAATAGGAAAATATATTAAGCCTGTAGTAGCGCGGTTATTCAATGATTTCTTACAGTTGGCAGTGTCCGTAAACAGAACATAAATGACACGATGGTTTCAGGTTTCTATCGACAACAGGGGTGAGGGTATGTGTGGGGCCGGCCGAAGATGGGAGGTCTCAAACTGCCAAGAAATACCTTACAAGTTACGTCGGGGTGACTTACACCGACATGTACCAATCACAAGAATGAAACGAAACTCAGTACGACACTGACGAGTTAAAAAAAGAAACATTTTAGAAAAATGTTAGTTACATGTGCACAGATTCTGCGTTGCAGTTTTTGTCAGTTTTAATATGGTCGAAACTAATTTTTCGTCTATA
Organism: Schistocerca americana; assembly: GCF_021461395.2. Classification (NCBI taxonomy): domain Eukaryota; kingdom Metazoa; phylum Arthropoda; class Insecta; order Orthoptera; family Acrididae; genus Schistocerca; species Schistocerca americana. Next base: position 958,777,220 of record NC_060121.1, on the reverse strand, counting down.
ATAAAATGGCAAGTCAATGGCAGTATGCCTTCATTCGCGTTGATTCTCCACAAGTCCGTTGTAACGCTAAAAAATTTACATATTGTAAGCACTGAAAGACCTGAGTCGAAACAAGGCCCCGGTAGTAGACAACATTCCATTAGAACTACTGATGGCCTTGGGATAGCCAGTCCTGACAAAACACTACCATCTGGTGAGCAAGATGCATGAGACAGGCGAAATACCCTCAGACTTCAAGAAGAATATAATAATTCCAATCCCGAAGAAAGCAGGTGTTGACAGATGCGAACATTACCGAACTATCAGTTTAATAAGTCACAGCTGCAAAATACTAACGCTAATTCTTTGCAGACGAATGGAAAAACTGGTAGAAGCCGACCTCGGGGAAGATCAGTTTGGATTCCGTAGAAATATTGGAACACGTGAGGCAATACTGACCCTACGACTTATCTTAGAAGAAAGATTAAGGAAAGGCAAACCTACGTTTCTAGCATTTGTAGACTTACAGAAAGCTTTTGACAATGTTGACTGGAATACTCTCTTTCAAATTCTAAAGGTGGCAGGGGTAAAAGATAGGGAGCGAAAGGCTATTTACAATTTGTACAGAAACCAGATGGCAGTTATAAGAGTCGAGGGGCATGAAAGGGAAGCAGTGGTTGGGAAGGGAGTGAGACAGGGTTGTAGCCTATCCCCGATGTTATTCAATCTGTATATTGAGCAAGCAGTAAAGGAAACAAAAGAAAAATTCGGAGTAGGTATTAAAATCCATGGAGAAGAAATAACAACTTTGAGGTTCGCCGATGACATTGTAATTCTATCAGAGACAGCAAAGGACTTGGAAGAGCAGTTGAACGGAATGGACAGTGTCTTGAAAGGAGGATATAAGATGAACATCAACAAAAGCAAAACGAGGATAATGGAATGTAGTCGAATTAAGTCGGGTGATGCTGAGGGAATTAGATTAGGAAATGAGACACTTAAAGTAGTAAAGGAGTTTTGCTATTTGGGGAGCAAAATAACTGATGATGGTCGAAGTAGAGAGGATATAAAATGTAGACTGGCAATAGCAAGGAAAGAGTTTCTGGAGAAGACAAATTTGTTAACCTCGAGTACAGATTTAAGTGTCAGGAAGTCGTTTCTGAAAGTATTTGTATGGAGTGTAGCCATGTATGGAAGTGAAACGTGGACGATAAATAGTTTGGACAAGAAGAGAATAGAAGCTTTCGAAATGTGGTGCTACAGAAGAATGCTGAAGATAATGTGGGTAGATCACATAACTAATGATGAAGTATTGAATAGGATTGGGGAGAAGAGGAGTTTGTGGCACAATTTGACAAAAAGAAGGGACCGGTTAGTAGGGCATGTTCTGAGGCATCAAGGGATCACCAATTTAGTGTTGGAGGGCAGCGTGGAGGGTAAAAATCGTAGAGGGAGAACAAGAGATGAATACACTAAGCAGATTCAGAAGGACGTGGGTTGCAGTAACTATTGGGAGATGAAGAAGCTTGCGCAGGATAGGGTAGCATGGAGAGGTGCATCGAACCAGTCTCAGGACTGAAGACCACAACAAGGGCTTCTTCTAATTTATTTTTAACTCTTCCTACAGTTTCGAGATCAGTAAACATTTAAGTGTGGTTTTATCTGGCAACTCATATCTGCTGTGTAAGGCATTAACAATTTTTTTCAAACCTTGATGGTCGGAAGATCTGTACGGCAGCATACCGATAGCAATCATTTATGCATAAAGAGAATCAAGTTCTTTTTTTACTTTTGGAGTGCCATCGTATAACTGACTTCTGTTAAAATAATCTTTCATAGAGCTTGTCGATTCTTTTGGTTACACCTCTTGCACTTGGTCTAGCTCACAAGTCGATCCCTCACGTTTCAGTTCTATGAATTCCTAGTTTTTCACCATGCTTTCTTTGTAGTGGCCTCTTACATTAGTCCTATTGTCTGATAATGTTTATAGTCTTTAATGCAATGGTACAGTTTACAAACTATTATCGCCTACATTCCACACTTTCTTAAAAATTCCACACAGATGATTGATTTTTACGGTTCTTTTCATAATAATAACAAAAAACTCTATTTACTCATCTCTTGCAATGGTACAGTTTACAAACTATTATCGCCTACATTCCACACTTTCTTAAAAATTCCACACAGATGATTGATTTTTACGGTTCTTTTCATAATAATAACAAAAAACTCTATTTACTCATCTCTTACGTAAGCAAGATAATCTTGGAAGCGCGGAATTTCCTCAGCCAACAGAGACTACCGGTGGCGTGCGAAAAGCACTGATCGTTTCATGTCGTCTCCATTCGGAACACTTCTTCGCTGCTGTGCTCTTTGTCTCACTGCTGCCAATGACAGAGAGATTCGGCAGTTGTGGCACTATAGTTGTGTGATGAAGAATAATCGTGTTGTTGTGTGGCGTTTAAATAACGAAATGAGTGACGAAGAAGTCATTGTTGGCACATTGAAGTCACCTCCTACGATATCCCGTAGAGCTAGATGATTTTGGGGCAGACTCGAAAAATTGCAGAATGATGTAATCTCGAAAAAATGAAAAAAAAAATTAATGTTGTGCTTATTCGCCTGTTGCACAAGTTTCAAACAAGTGGAATCAGCATTAACGGGCAACAGCAGGAACAATTTAGGATACTCCTGGGGTTTTTGCCCGTGTCAGACAGAACATGCTCTAACAGTGTAACCTTTCTTTACATGTCAATGGAGGCATTTTTGAAAATCTACTGTAATTGAAATTGGGCTGTGTTAATGTGTTGTCTCATGGTCATAAAAAAATGGAAAAGTGCTTGTTGGTTTAATTAATTTGCCACCAGAGAAATCTTCCTCTACCGGTTTAAATACTCCTGATTGGAAAAAATGACATGGGGAAAAATATTTGTTTTGATGTTACCTACAACCTCCCAGAGCTTGTCGGTTTAAATACTTTTCACCCTGTATTTGTGCTCCTGCAAAAGCAAAAGTGACGCAGGGGCATTAGGATTACGTCAGCATTTTGTATTTTCGAAACACTTTACATATTAACATGTACAACTGAAAACACTTGTAAGTACAATGAGGACTCAGAAACAGAAGAGGACAGTTGCAGGTGTGTTTAATTAAAAACGACAATAATTGTATTTATTTTAAAATGCATTATACAGTAAAATCAGAAACAAATCTTTAAAATGTCGCTGGCCGCTGTGGCCGAGCGTTTCTAGGCACTTCAGTCAGGAACCACGCTGCTCCTACGGTCGCAGGTTCGAATCCTGCCTTGGCCATGGATGTGTGCGATGTCCTTAGATTCATTAGGTTTAACTAGTTCTAAGTCTAGGGGACTGATGACCTCAGATGTTAAGTTAGCGCTTAGAGCCATCTGCCTTGGCCATGGATGTGTGCGATGTCCTTAGGTTCATTAGGTTTAACTAGTTCTACGTCTAGGGGACTGATGACCTCAGATGTTAAGTTAGCGCTTAGAGCCATCTGAACCATTTTAAAATGTCATTTTTTCTCTACTACCTGCGTTGTACTACAACAACCTTATTTACATTTGCATTCTTTGTTACAAGCAAGCAAGCTCAAACATTTGAAGGTGAAAATCAGTATAAAGTGCATTCACTGATCCATGTTATTTACGTGTGTAGTTTCTACCATAAGCACATATCCGGTAGGAGATGCGCACGACCGTGAGTTGCCATCACTGGAAGACAAACGAGAAAATTCTCTTTTTCATGACCCCTCTCCCACAGCGACCAATCTATTAACAACACAGTTTGTAAACAAATTAGACTGGCTTAAGCGCCACCATATTTGTTGTTGATTAAATACCTCCACACAATTTACTTTCCCTCTGCGCTCCAAACGCCATAGAAGTAATAAGAAGCGACCATTTTTCAGGTGCCATTTTAAAAAGAATTACATTAAAAACGACAGGACTATCGATAGTTAAGTCAGCCTACCAATTGTGAAGATAGTGGAGGTACTATCGATTAATCGGTAGTTAATCGATGTTTAAGTAACACTACTGGACGTCTAGTAGTGGAAATTAATGTAGGATGTGTCCACCCTTCACATTTCTGTTGGCTTGAACTCTGCTGGGGACACTTTGAGCCTCTGAATGTCTATGGAGGAATGGCAGCCCATACTTCTTCGAGAGGCGAAACTAGAAAAGTAGTGATGTTGGACCCTTGGGTCTGCAGTAAGGTCGATGTTCTGACTCATTCCAAAGGTGTTTCATGGTGTTCAGGTCGTGACTCTGGGCAGGCAAATCTATTTCAGAAAAAGTCATGATTAATTGAAACCCTCAGCTGCCGACAGGTTTTGTTGATATGCCTCGATGGGGACAGCTGGAGATGTATGCCCCGACCGGGTCTCGAACCCGGAATCTCCTTCTTACATGGCAGACGCTCTATCCATCTTCATTTTAAATCTGATTTTGTTCGTTGCATCTGCTCGGGGCGGATGTCGTAAGACATCTGTTTAAGTTCGTCGTTGATCCTTTAACTCAGGTCTTTTATTACAGAGAGCAGCTCACCCTCTGACCGAAAACGCTGAGCTACAGTGCCGGCGTCCTCTATCCACCTGAGCCACCGAGGACACAGATGAATAGCGCGATTGCAGGGACTTATCCCTTGTGCGCCTCCTGTGAGACCCACTTTCCCAACTGTCCACAATATACATACGTAATGTTCCTAATAAATATTTGCCCATCCACTCATTACTCGCGCCAACTAAGGCGGCATTTCCCGTGAGAGTTCGGGCAACCTGTGCGCATTTGCACAGACGAAGCTCAATGGCCGGTTAGCCTTTAACTATATATGAAGATAGTAACTGTTCTTGAATCATGAAAGAAGGTTGTATACCTGGAAGGGTCCTGGAGATACTAAAAGGTATCAGATAGATTACATAATGGTAAGACAGAGATTTAGGAACCAGGTTTTAAATTGTAAGACATTTCCAGGGGCAGATGTGGATTCTGACCACTATCTATTGGTTATGAAATGCAGATTGAAACTGAAGAAACTGCAAAAAGGCGGGAATTTAAGGAGATGGGACCTGGATAAACTGAAAGAACCAGAGGTTGTACAGAGTTTCAGGAAGAGCATAAGGGAACAATTGACAGGAATGGGGGAAAGAAATACAGTAGAAGAAGAATGGGTAGCTCTGAGGGATGAAGTAGTGAAGGCAGCAGACGATCAAGTAGGTAAAAAGACGAGGGCTAATAGAAATCCTTGGGTAACAGAAGAAATATTGAATTTAATTGATGAAAGGAGAAAACATAAAAATGCAGTAAATGAAGCAGGCAAAAAGGAATACAAACGTCTCAAAAATGAGATCGAGAGGAAGTGCAAAATGGCTAAGCAGGGATGGCTAGAGGACAAATGTAAGGATGTAGAGGCTTGTCTCACTAGGGGTAAGATAGATACTGCCTACAGGAAAATTAAAGAGACCTTTGGAGAAAAGAGAACCACTTGTATGAATATCAAGAGCTCAGATAGCAACCCAGTTCTAAGCAAAGAAGGGAAGGCAGAAAGGTGGAAGGAGTATATAGAGGGTTTATACAAGGGCGATGTACTTGAGGACAATATTATGGAAATGGAAGAGGATGTAGATGAAGATGAAATGGGAGTTAAGATACTGCGTAAAGAGTTTGACAGAGCACTGAAAGACCTGAGTCGAAACAAGGCCTCGGGAGTAGACAACATTCCATTAGATCTACTGATGGCCTTGGGAGAGCCAGTCATGACAAAACTCTACCATCTGGTGAGCAAGATGTATGAGACAGGCGAAATACTCTCAGACTTCAAGAAGAATATAATAATTCCAATCCCAAAGAAAGCAGGTGTTGACAGATGTGAAAATTACCGAACTATCAGTTTAATAAGTCACAGCTGCAAAATACTAACGCGAATTCTTTACAGACGAATGGAAAAACTGGTAGAGGCGGACCTTGGGGAAGGTTAGTTTGGATTCCGCAGAAATGTTGAAACACGTGAGGCAATACTGACCTTACGACTTATCTTAGAAGAAAGATTAAGAAAAGGTAAACCTACGTTTCTAGCATTTGTAGACTTAGAGAAAGCTTTTGACAATGTTGACTGGAATACTCTCTTTCAAATTCTGAAGGTGGCAGGGGTAAAACACAGGGAGCGAAAGGCTATTTACAATTTGTACAGAAACCAGATGGCAGTTATAAGAGTCGAGGGACATGAAAGGGAAGCAGTGGTTGGGAAAGGAGTGAGACAGGGTTGTAGCCTCTCTCCGATGTTATTCAAAAAAATGGTTCAAATGGCTCTGAGCACTATGGGACTCAACTGCTGAGGTCATTAGTCCCCTAGAACTTAGAACTAATTAAACCTAACTAACCTAAGGACATCACAAACATCCATGCCCGAGGCAGGATTCGAACCTGCGACCGTAGCGGTCTTGCGGTTCCAGACTGCAGCGCCTTTAACCGCACGGCCACTTCGGCCGGCTCCGATGTTATTCAATCTGTATATTGAGCAAGCAGTAAAGGAAACAAAAGAAAAATTCGGAGTAGGTATTAAAATCCATGGAGAAGAAATAAAAACTTTGAGGTTCGCCGATGACATTGTAATTCTGTCAGAGACAGCAAAGGACTTGGAAGAGCAGTTGAACGGAATGGACAGTGTCTTGAAAGGAGGATATAAGATGAACTTCAACAAAAGCAAAACGAGGATAATGGAATGTAGTCAAATTAAATCGGGTGATGCTGAGGGGATTAGATTAGGAAATGAGACACTTAAAGTAGTAAAGGAGTTTTGCTATTTAGGGAGTAAAATAACTGATGACGGTCGAAGTAGAAAGGATATAAAATGTAGACTGGCCATGGCAAGGAAATCGTTTCTGAAGAAGAGAAATTTGTTAACATCGAGTATAGATTTAAGTGTCAGGAAGTCATTTCTGAAAGTATTTGTATGGAGTGTAGCCATGTATGGAAGTGAAACATGGACGATAACCAGTTTGGACAAGAAGAGAATAGAAGCTTTCGAAATGTGGTGCTACAGAAGAATGCTGAAGATAATGTGGGTAGATCACGTAACTAATGAGGAGGTATAGAATAGGATTGGGGAGAAGAGAAGTTTGTGCCACAACTTGACTAGAAGAAGGGATCGGTTGGTAGGACATGTTTTGAGGCATCAAGGGATCAGAAATTTATCATTTTAGGGCAGCGTGGAGGGTAAAAATCGTAGAGGGAGACCAAGAGATGAATACACTAAGCAGATTCAGAAGGATGTAGGTTGCAGTAGGTACTGGGAGATGAAGAAGCTTGCACAGGATAGAGTAGCATGAAGAGCTGCATCAAACCAGTCTCAGGACTGAAGACCACAACAACAACAACAACAACAACAACTGTTCTTGTAAGAACAGGTACGTATGTAGCTTGTGGACAGTTGGGAATGTGGGTCTCACGGGAGGCGTGCAAGGGATAAGTCCCTGCAGTCGCGCTATTTATCTGTGTCCTCGGTGGCACAGATGGATAGACCGTCTCCCATGTAAACACGAGATCCCGGGTTCGAGAATCTGTCGGGGCACACATTTTCAGCTGTCCCTATCGAAGTATATCAACAAAACCTGTCGGCAGCTGAGGGTTTCAATTAATTATGGTTTATTCTAGAGAAGCTGCAGGGTCATCAATGGTATCTGTTCTTTCGAGAACAGTTACTATCTTCAAAGATTTTAGAAAAGTTATTTTCCACAGTCCATACCCTCACAATTTCTTCTTTATGACGTGTTGGATAGCCATGATGACACAATCGTCGTCTCCGAACTGTTCTTGTACTATATGCGGTACACGTTGCTGTAAAAAGTTTAATGTCTTTCCGTATTTCGCGTTTTCTTAAGCGCGATAACGGGGTCACACCCTAACCGCGAAAAACACTCTCATACGATAACACTGTCTCCTCCACACTCCACTGTTGCCAGTACACGTGATGACAGGTACCGTTCTCCAGGTATTCACCAAGCCCAGAGCCTTCCCTTAGACTGCCAAGACTGCCACAGGAATCAGCGTGACCCATCATTCCAAATCACTTGCCCCAGTGGTGGCGTGTTTGTCGCTGTTAGTAGTAGTTTATCCTGTAGTGAAGTAGAAGTGGATACTTCCTGTGAATTATTATGGGTGGAGGTTAACCGAGCTAGGTTAATAATTGGCTCCTTTTACCGACCTCCCGACTCAACGGCATTAAAGGCAGAACAACTGAGAGAAAGTCTGGATTACATTTCACATAAAGTTTCTTACAAGGGAACCTCCCCATCGCACCCCCCTCAGATTTAGTTATAAATCGGCACAGTGGATAGGCCTTGATAAACTGAACACAGATCAATTGAGAAAACAGGAAGAAGTTGTGTGGAACTGTGAAAAAAAAGCAAAATATACAAACTGAGTAGTCCATGGGCCACATAAGCAACATCATGGACAACGTCTGTTTAGAAGCGCCGTGGTCCCGTGGTAGCGTGAGCAGCTGCTGATTGAAAGATCCTTGGTTCAAGTCTTCCCTCGACTGAAAATTTTACTTTCTTTATTTTTGCATAGTTATTATCTGTCCGTTCGTTCATTGACATCTCTGTTCACTGTAATAAGTTTAGTGTCGGTGTTTTGCGACCGCACTGCAAAACCGTGCGATTAGTAGACGAAAGGACGTGCCTCTCCAATGGGAACAGAAAACATTTGATCGTAAGGCCATAGGTCAACCGATTCCTCCACAGGAAAACACATCTGATATATTCTATACGACACTGGTGACGGCATGTGCGTCACATGAAAGGAATATGCTGTCGACCCACCTAACATGTACACTTGGCGAATGGGTAAAAAGATTCTTCTACCTTGCCCGATTTAGGTTTTCTTGTGGATGTGATAATCACTCCCAAAAAAGTGATGAAAACATAAGAGTTTGTCACATAAACTGAAAATAAAAAATTAAAATTCACACTTGATGGAAGAATTGAACCCAGGACCATTCGTTCCGCAGCTGCTCACGTTACCACGAGACCACGGCGCTCCTGCGTTCCTATCTTTCTTATTGTTGCTTATCTTCACTTGAACTACTCAGTTTGTATATTTTGCTTATTTTTTCACAGTTCTACACAACTTCTTCCTGTTTTCTCAATTGATCTGTGTTTAGTTTTTCAAGGCCTATCCACTGTGCCAACTTATAACTAAATCTGAGGGGGGTGCGATGGTGAGGTTCCCTTGTTAGCACGCTATAGTCTTAGGTGGAGATTTCAATTTACCAGATATAGACTGGGACACTCAGACGTTTACGACGGGTGGTACGGACAGAGCATCGAGTGACATTATACTGAGTGCACTATCCGAAAATTACCTCGAGCAACTAAACAGAGAACCGACTCGTGGAGATAACATCTTGGACCTACTGATAACAAACAGACCCGATCATTTCGACTCTGTAAGCGCAGAACAGAGAATCAGTGATCATAAGGCCGTTGCAGCATCCCTGAATATGGAAATTAATAGGAATATAAAAAAAAGGGAGGAAGGTTTATCTGCAAGAGTAATAGAAGGCAGATTTCAGACTACCTAACAGATCAAAACGAAAATTTCTGTTCCGACACTGACAATGTTGAGTGTTTATGGAAAAAGTTCAAGGCAATCGTAAAATGCGTTTTAGAAAGGTAGGTGCCGAGTAAAACTGTGAGGGACGGGAAAAACCCACCGTGGTTCAACAACAAAGTTAGGAAACTACTGCGAAAGCAAAGAGAGCTTCACTGAAAGTTTAAACGCAGCCAAAACCTCTCAGACAAACACAAGCTAAACGATGTCAAAGTTAGCGTAAGGAGGGCTATGCGTTAAGCGTTGAGTGAATTCGAAAGTAAAATTCTATGTACCGACTTGACAGAAAATCCTAGGAAGTTCTGGTCTTACGTTAAATCAGTAAGTGGCTCGAAACAGCATATCCAGACACTTCGGGATGATGATGGCATTGAAACAGAGGATGACACGCGTAAAGCTGAAATACTAAACACCTTTTTCCAAAGCTGTTTCACAGAGGAAGACCGCACTGCAGTTCCTTCTCTAAATCCTTGCACAAACGAAAAAATGGCTGACATAGAAATAAGTGTCCAAGGAATAGAAAAGCAACTGGAATCACTCAACAGAGGAAAGTCCACTGGACCTGACGGGATACCACTTCGACGTATATCTCTGACGTCGATCTGTTGTAGAATTTTAGAACATGTTTTTTACTTGCGTATCATGTCGTTTCTGGAAACCCAGAATCTACTCTGTAGGAATCAACATGGATTCCGGAAACAGCCATCGTCTGAGACCCAACTCGCTTTATTTGTTCATGAGACCTAGAAAATATTAGATACAGGCTCCCAGGTAGATACCATTTTCCTTGACTTCCGGAAGGCGTTCGATACAGTTCCGCACTGTCGCCTGACAAACAAAAAAGAGTCTATGGAATATCAGTCCAGCTGTGTGGTTGGATTGAAGAGCTTTTAGCAAACAGAACACAGCATGTTGTCCTCAATGGAGAGACGTCTACAGACGTTAAAGTAACCTCTGGCGTGCCACAGGGGAGTGTTGCTTTTCACAATGTATACAAATGACCTAGTAGATAGTGTCGGAAGTTCCATGCGGCTTTTCGCGGATGATGCTGTAGTATACAGAGAAGTTGCAGCATTAGAAAATTGTAGCGAAATGCAGGAAGAGCTGCAGCGGATAGGCAGTTGGTGCAGGGAGTGGCAACTGACCCTTAACATAGACAAATGTAATGTATTGCGAATACATAGAAAGAAGGATCCTTTATTGTATGATTATATGATATCGGAACAAACACTGGTAGCAGTTACTTCTGTAAAATATCTGGGAGTATGGGTGCGAAACGATTTGAAGTGGAATGATCATATAAAATTAATTGTTGGTAAGGCGGGTTCCAGTTTGAGATTCATTAGAAGAGTCCTTAGAAAATGTAGTCCATCTACAAAGGAGGTGGCTTACAAAACACTCGGTCGACCTATACTTGAGTATTGCTCATCAGTGTGGGATCCGTACCAGGCCGGGTTGACAGAGGAGATAGAGAAGATCCAACGAAGAGCGGCGCGTTTCGTCACAGGGTTATCTGGTAAGCGTGATAGCGTTACGGAGATGTTTAGCAAACTGAAGTGGCAGACTCTGCAAGAGAGGCGCTCTGCATCGCGGTGTAGCTTGCTGTTCAGGTTTCGAGAGGGTGCGTTTCTAGATAAGGCATCGAATATATTGCTTCTCCCTACTTATACCTCCCGCGGAGATCACGTATGTAAAATTAGAGATATTCGAGCGCGCACGGAGCCTTTCCGGCAGTCGCTCTTCCCGCGAACCATACCGGACTGGAACCAGAAAGGGAGGTAATGATAGTGGCACGTAAAGTGCCCTCCGCCACACACCGTTGGGTGGCTTGCGGAGTATAAATGTAGATGTTGATGTAGCTCTTTACACAACCTCAAGAGTCGCTCAGCATTGACTACAGAAATGGGAGGCTTACAAGGAGCTGCTCGATCACTATACTCCATTATCCCTACAGCCCATGTACTATCTGGACTGCTGGTAGCCCTCTGGAACTCCTTCCGCTGATTTAAGGCAATTATTTACAGCCACTCTTCGCAATGTTCGACGGTTCCCGTTCCTCGTGCGAGAGGTCTCCCTGGTCTCGTTTCTCTCTGGTCGTTTCTTCCGTTCTCCACTTCATAGTCACTTTACTAAACAGTCGACATGGGTAGCCTTAGAACCGTTGAAATGTCTATGATGGATGTGTTACTCAGGTGACATCCAGTGACTAGTCCAAATTAGAAGTCACTGAGCTCTCGCGACCTACCACTTTTGCTTTTACTGCTTCTCTTCTGACAACACAATATTCCCCACATCCTTTTATAACAGGAGATCCACGTCTCCTGACATCTAGCGATCAGTTCCGCAGTACCTATTGCTGTGCCGTTACTTTTGATCAAATAGTGTATTTTTCTTGGCCAAACCTCTTTCATCACCATTGTGCCATCATCAGTGGGGTTCAAATCTGTTGCATATCATGTGAATATCGTTACTGTGTAACGGGTACCCGACGAGAATCAAAGTACCGTTTCGTCACTGTCCAAAACGTTTAGTTACTTGTTTGTAATACGCAGAAGTTGAAATAAGCAGTTCACATAATGTGCAAAAAACTGGTGATTTCTCAAACTGGGGAACAATCAAGAACGGGGTATAGCAAGGTTCGGTCTTGGGTTCTTTGCTGCTCTTAATATATATTAATGACTTGCCATTCTATATTCACGAAGAAGTAAAGCTTGTACTTTTTGCTGATAATACAAGTATATCTATCACACTCAACAGACAAGAATTAACTGATGAAATTGTAAACGAGGTTTTTCAGAAAATCATTAAGTGGTTCTCTGCAAATGGGCTCTCATTAAACTTTGACAAAACACAGTATATATAGTTCCACACAGTAAATGGAATGACACCATTAGTAAATATAGACTTCGATCAGAAATCGGTAGCTAAGGTAGAATATTCAAAATTTCTAGGTGTATGCATTGATGAGGGGTTGAACTGGAAAAAACACACGAAACGTTTGAATTCAGCTACTTATGCTATTCTAATTTTGGCGATATACATCTCAGTAAATTAGCTTACCACGCCTATTTTCATTCTCTGCTTTCGTGTGACATCATATTCTGGGGTAACGTATCAATGAGTAAAAGAGTGTTCATTGCACAAAAGCGTGTAATCAGAATTATTGCTGGAGCTCATCCAAGATCATCCTGCAGACACTTATTTAAAGAGCTAGGGATCTTCACTGTAGCCTCACAATATATATATTCACTCATGAAATTTGTTATTCACAATCCGAACGAATTCAAAATTAATAGCAATGTACATGCCTACAATCACGCTTGCAACTGGAGCATCAAACAAATGCCGCGCGCGGTAGCCGCTCGGTCTGAGGCGCCTTGTCACGGTCCGTGCGGCTCCCCCCGTCGGACTTTCGAATCCTTCCTCGGGCATAGTGCGTGTGTTGTTCATAGCGTAAGTTAGTTTAAGTTAGATTAAGTAGTGTGCAGGCTTAGGGATCGATGACCTCAGCAGTTTGGTCCCACAAGACCTTACCACAAATTTCCAAAAAGAATCAAACAACCAAAGGATGACCTTCTGTATTGTAGTTGAAACTGTTGAATGTTGACTAGTGTACTGGACGAAGCTCAGTGTTATCTCAGCGCACCAGGATCGAGGCCTGCAAAATTAAATCGTATAGCTGTAAGACGAGCCCTTTTTAAGGATTTAAAATTTGAGGAAAATTAATAGACGACAGTCCGCGGTGGCATAGCCCGTTTTGAAATAACTGGCTATAAGCCTACATTTTGTTTACCTCTAAAGCACAAAATATGATCTAAACTACAACACGCAGCGCTCTAACTGACCCGAATTTTCAATATTCGTCCACTACACCAGGACCCGTTAGACGAATTGTGATTTATTATTAATTTTAAATTTTATGAAACAATAGTAAGTGATGAGACTTGAATCACTGGAAGATTTTGTTTGAAACATCTCTGTTACTTCCTCTTGTGTTTGAGGTTGATTTGATTAAGCCTTTTTGGTGATAAAACTAAACAAATCGGTTTACAACCAACAAGATACCATGAACAAACTGCCTATAACAGGAATCGGAAGTCTAACAGGGGTCAGTGATTCAATTTAATCTCGGGTCTACCTGTTGGTACTTCGTCTTTGAAGACCATCCACACATCCTCCACCTGTTCATCTTACCTGCCCTCACCTGCAGTGCAACTGCTAGTAGGTTGTGCTCCAAAATACGAACTCTGATAATAGGAGGGGTTGGTACATCCACAAGTGCGTAGTAGACAAATCTGGTAAAGTCTGATTATACAGTCAAGATCCAGTGTCTTACGGCTTTTGCAATTTTTAAACGGCATCGGTACTTAATCCGTTCAGAATTCATACACAATCAATTCTTATACTCATCACATTTTCTTTGTACGCGGCAGCGATGACCATCGTTGAGAAAACACGGCTTCCCTTTCGCTGTTGTAGTTATTTCCGGTACTCATGGTGTATAGAACGGAAGTATGGAACAGCATGGGAACGACGCTGTCGAGGTGAGCACTACCTGACCGACGGTGAAAAAACGTCCGCTGCTGTTGAACGGCTGACGAAAATCAGCAGTGGGGGGGGGGGGGGGGGGGGGAAGCCTCTTGTAAGTCCCACAGTACCTGAGCGCTTACAGCAGGGTCGAAACGCCTCGGCCGCAGCTCCTAGTTCATCAAGCAATACCAACTGTGACCTGAAGTCATTACCCAGTGGCTCCCCACACTATGACTGTAGGAATAGCACCATTGTGCCTCTCTCCGAGGTCGCCACCATTCTCGCCGACAATGGTCATGCGAGGTAGTGCAGAATCACAACTTATTACTGAAGAAAATGTGACACCATCATCGGCAGTCCATGCTTCCCGATTACAGCACCTCTGCAAATGCAGCCGTTTGTGGTGCGGTTTTGACGGCAGCCTATGCATAGACTAGTAACTCCGTAGTCCAGCTGGTCCTAGTCTCTGACCAATGGTGCGGGATGACGCAGAAAGTGACCCACTGTCCATTACTTGTTCTCGAATGGCAGGCGCAGATGTGAGGTGGTTACGATGTGCTTGGTGCACAACATGGCCATCCTCCCTTGCAGTGGTCATACAGTATCGACTGGAATCTGTATGATGAGTATGCGTGCCCACTCGTCCCCATGCTACCCATTGGGCCACTGGCACATTTGAGTACCACACAAATTTGGATATCGACAGCCTTCATTTCTGTGCAGTTTTGTACGCTACTTGCATCCTGCACACTGTGAGTACGGGAAATACACTGAAGCTCCAAAGAAACTGGTATAGACATGCGTATTAAAATACAGAGATATGTAAACAGGCACAGCCTGTGTCTGGCGCAGTTGGTTGATCAGTTACTGCTGCTACAATGGCAGGTTATCAAGATCTAAGAGAGTTTGAACGTGATGTTAAATAGGCGCACGAGCGATGGAACACAACATCTCCAGCGATGAAGTGGGGATTTTCTCTCGTACGACCTTTTCACGAGTGTACCATGAATATCAGGAATCCGGTAAAACATCAAATCACCGACACCGCTGCGGCCGGAAAAAAAATATCCTGCAAGAACGGGACCAACAACGACTGAAGAGAATCGTTCAACGTGACAGGAGTGAAACCCTTTCGCAAATTTCTGCAGATTTCAGTGCTGGGCCATCACCAAGTGTCAGTGTACGAACCATTCAACGGAACATCATCAATATGGTCTTTCGGAGCCGAAGGCCCACTCGTGTACCCTTGATGACTGCACGACACAAAGCTTTAAGCTTCGCCTGGAACCGTCAATACCGACATTGGACTGTTGATGATTGGAAATATGTTGCCTAGTCGGACGAGTCTCGTTTCAGATTGTGTCGAGCGGATGGACGTGTGCGGGTATAGAGACAAACTCATGAATACATGGACCCTGCATATCAGCAAGGGACTGTTCAAGCCGGTGGAGACCGTATAATGGTGCGGGTCGTGTGTAGTTGGAGTGATATGGAACCCTGATACATCTAGATACGAGTCTGACAGGTGACACGTACGTAAGGATCCTGTCTGATCACCTGCATCCATTCATGTCCATTGTGCATTCCGACGGACCTGGGCGATTCCAGCAGGACAATGCGACATCCACACGTCCAGAATTGCTACAGAGTGGCTGCAGAAATACTCTTCTGACTTTAAACACTTCCGCTGGCCACCAAACTCTCTAGACATGAACATTATTGAGCATATATGGGATGCTTTGCAACGTGTTTTTCAGAAGAGATCTCCACCATCTCGTACTGTTACTGATTTATGGACAGCCCTGCAGGATTCATGGTGTCAGTTCCCTCCAGCACTACTTCAGACATTAGTCGAGTCGGCGTCACGTCATGTTGTGGCATTTCTACGTGCTCGTGGGGACCCTACAAGATATTATGCAGGTGTACTAGTTTCTTTGGATCTTCAGTGTAACCACAACAAGAAAAGGGAAGCCATGTTTTCTCGAGGATGGTCATCGCTGCCTTGTGTAAGGAAAATGCGATGAGTACAAGAACTGACTGTGCATGAATTCCGAATAGAGTAAGTGCTGAAACCGTTTAAAAATTACGAAAGTCAGAATCATGGCTGAACAGCAAGCAACCTGTCTGCCAAATGGAAATCCACAATGAGGTCCCTTTCAAACTCTGCCAGATGCTGATAGCACTGTCTGACACATGGCATCTCCGTCACCTTCACAGTGATTAGTCAGCTCCTGACCCTCTCACACCCCTTCTATACCGAGGCCTGGTAACAAACACTAAACACGAGCAATACTTAAGCACTATGGAGGCTATTGTACCAGGCACAGAAATTTGCAACTCTAATCATTTATAGAGCCACCAGTGGAGTGTACGTGTACGGAGTTACATTCACATCCGACCAAGTCTTCTGGGTGCTTCACTTTTTTTAACAGGCAGTGCACATCCTACTGTTATAATAACAACCTTTCACAAACTTGAAATAATCTCAAATACCAAACAGAAATCTACTACTTAAAAGGCAAACCGTCTTGCCGGAGGAACATCCTCAACTGAGCATTATAGGAGAGTTTGAAAATACCGCTTCAGTTGTACCGGTTTTTTTTTCCAATACTTAGACCACGACCGGTTTCGGGCTATTACATGACTATCATCATGTGTGATACATGTACAGGGTTATTACAAATTACTGAAGCGATTTCACAGCTCTACAATAACTTTATTATTTGAGATATTTTCACAATGCTTTGCACACACATACAAAAACTCAAAAAGTATTTTTAGGCATTCACAAATGTTCGATATGTGCCCCTTTAGTGATTCGGCAGACATCAAGCCGATAATCAAGTTCCTCCCACACTCGGCGCAGCATGTCCCCATCAATGAGTTCGAAAGCATCGTTGACGCGAGCTCGCAGTTCTGGCACGTTTCTTGGTAGAGGAGGTTTAAACACTGAATCTTTCACATAACCCCACAAAAAGAAATCGCATGGGGTTAAGTCGGGAGAGCGTGGAGGCCATGACATGAATTGCTGATCATGATCTCCACCACGACCGATCCATCGGTTTTCCAATATCCTGTTTAAGAAATGCCGAACATCATGATGGAAGTGCGGTGGAGCACCATCCTGTTGAAAGATGAAGTCGGCGCTGTCGGTCTCCAGTTGTGGCATGCGCCAATTTTCCAGCATGTCCAGATACACGTGTCCTGTAACGTTTTTTTCGCAGAAGAAAAAGGGGCCGTAAACCTTCAACCGTGAGGCATCCAGAAGCTTTAAACTGCGCATACCATCGCCGAATGGAGTTAGCAGTTGGTGGATCTTTGTTGAACTTCGTCCTGAAGTGTCGTTGCACTATTATGACTGACTGATGTGAGTGCATTTCAAGAGCGACATACTCTTTCTCGGCTCCTGTCGCCATTTTGTCTCACTGCGCTCTCGAGCGCTCTGGCGGCAGAAACCTGAAGTGCGGCTTCAGCCGAACAAAATTTTATGAGTTTTTCTACGTATCTGTAGTGTGTCGTGACCATATGTCAATGAATGGAGCTACAGTGAATTTATGAAATCGCTTCAATCATTTGTAATAGCCCTGTATATGTTCATTTAGTTCATGACTGCAACACGTTATTCTACGTCACCTTATGCGTCTCCACTTAATAAAAATCTGCATGCCACTCAAGGAAAAGGGGAAAACATTAATTTAGTTTTACGTTTTTTGCATAAGCTTTAAGCTGCTGGCTCCCAGTTAGATTTAAAATGGTTCTGTACTGCCCCTGTTTCAATATCTTTCTTTACCTCTCATAATGCACTCTAAACACTTTCCAGCAACATTTTTGTAATGTTTTTCCGTTTTGTATGTAAATCACCAATTCAAATTGTGAACAGCCGGGTTAGTTGGACCCGTGTTCTGCTTCCCGTCAACAGCCGGCAGTGCTAATGCCAATCTAGTTCACCAGTTTACTTCCTCCATTGTGTACACCACGCTCTGCGCTCGCTGGTGGTACTTATCGTAGTATACTCCCCATTGCGGCTGTCCGGGTCGCAGCACAGAATGTGAGTGTGCTGGTGTTCATTCCATAATTCTTTACCTACGAAATCGTCCATCGTATTGTCTGGTGTCGCTTTGGCACTGACTTACGTTTTACCGCACCTACCCAGACCGATGTTTTCTAAAATGTTATATGGAGCTCCTTTTTTGTTTTCTCATGTGTGCTAACGCATGTGAAAATTATCATTGGGTTCGGTCTCTTGTTTATTTCCCATCTCACACCTGACGATGGGCGTGGAAAATAGCCCGAAATCGGTCGTGGTCTAAGCACTGAAAAAATAAAAAACCTTACAACTGAAGCGGTATTTCCATCACTTAGAAGAACATACAGATTTCTTTTGGAGCTCTGTAAACTGTGAAGAACTGGTACAACTCGAGCACTCACGTAAATGTGGCAGTGAAGTGGTGTGTGTGTGTGTCAACTTTAAGGGGACCAGCGCGGTAAGATGGCTCGAAGTGGCGACGTATCACAGTGACAGAAAGGAACTATCGTGTTTGGACTTGCCCATACTCACACCGTCAATGAAGATTTCAGATTAGTTGATGAAGCAGCACCGCAGTCCAATTTTTCGACAATTACTGGTGTACTACTCGCGACGGTGTAACATGGACTAAGAACGTTGACCGTAAAAATATCCTAACAGCCAGGGAGCAGAGACGAATGTGTCAGTGACAATGAGTTTCAAACCCGACAGTAATCGCTGCTGTCAGTGAATTCAGATCCATCTCAACAAGTTTCCAACCGAACATTGCTTGCAGTGGACGTTCGGTTGTCGTTGTTGTTGTTGTGGTCTTCAGTCCTGAGACTGGTTTGATGCAGCTCTCCATGCTACTCTATCCTGTGCAAGCTTTTTCATCTCCCAGTACCTACTGCAACCTACAGCCTTCTGAATCTGCTTAGTGTATTCATCTCTTGGTCTCCCCCTACGATTTTTACCCTCCACGCTGCCCTCCAATACTAAATTGGTGATCCCTTGATGCCGCAGAACATGTCCTACCAACCGATCCCTTCTTCTGGTCAAGTTGTGCCACAAACTTCTCTTCTCCCCAATCCTATTCGATACTTCCTCATTAGTTATGTGATCTACCCATCTAATCTTCAGCATTCTTCTGTAGCACCACATTTCGAGAGCTTCTATTCTCTTCTTGTCCAAACTATTTATCATCCATGTTTCACTTCCATACATGGCTACACTCCATACGAATACTTTCAGAAATGACTTCCTGACACTTAAATCAATACTGGATGTTAACAAATTTCTCTTCTTCAGACACGCTTTCCTTGCCATTGCCAGCCTACATTTTATATCCTCTCTACTTCGACCATCATCAGTTATTTCGCTCCCCAAATAGCAAAACTCCTTTACTACTTTAAGTGCCTCATTTCCTAATCTAATTCCCTCAGCATCACCCGACTTAATTAGACTACATTCCATTATCCTTGTTTTGCTTTTGTTGATGTTCATCTTATATCCTCCTTTCAAGACACTGTCCATTCCATTCAACTGCTCTTCCAAGTCCTTTGCTGTCTCTGACAGAATTACAATGTCATCGGCGAACCTCAAAGTTTTTATTTCTTCTCCATGAATTTTAATACCTACTCCGAATTTTTCTTTTGTTTCCTTTACTGCTTGCTCAATATACAGATTGAACAACATCGGGGAGAGGCTACAACCCTGTCTTACTCCTTTCCCAACCACTGCTTCCCTTTCATGTCCCTCGACTCTTATAACTGCCATCTGGTTTCTGTACAAATTGTAAATAGCCTTTCGCTCCCTGTATTTTACCCCTGCCACCTTTAGAATTTGAAAGAGAGTATTCCAGTCAACATTGTCAAAAGCTTTCTCTAAGTATACAAATGCTAGAAACGTAGGTTTGCCTTTCCTTAATCTTTCTTCTAAGATAAGTCGTAAGGTCAGTATTGCCTCACGTGTTCCAGTGTTTCTACGGAATCCAAACTGATCTTTCCCGAGGTTGGCTTCTACTAGTTTTTCCATTCGTCTGTAAAGAATTCGTGTTAGTATTTTGCAGCTGTGACTTATTAAACTGATAGTTCGGTAATTTTCACATCTGTCAACACCTGCTTTCTTTGGGATTGGAATTATTATATTCTTCTTGAAGTCTGAGGGTATTTCGCCTGTTTCATACATCTTGCTCACCAGATGGTAGAGTTTTGTCAGGACTGGCTCTCCCACGGCCGTCAGTAGTTCCAATGGAATATTGTCTACTCCGGGGGCCTTGTTTCGACTCAGGTCTTTCAGTGCTCTGTCAAACTCTTCACGCAGTATCGTATCTCCCATTTCATCTTCATCTACATCCTCTTCCATTTCCATAATATTTCGGTTGTCGGTTACCTCGTAAAAAGCTAATGCTGATAGTAATGCTATTGCTGACAGTAACGCCTAAAGCTGTACGTCTTCAATGGGACATGCATTATGGAAACTAGACAGTAGATGGCATCCAACGAGTCGCACTTTTGCGTCTTTTCAAACAATGTGAAACGTCGAGTGTACTGACGACACCACGGGACGTTTAATCCACAGTGTGTGGATGGTATAGTTAAGGCCGGAGCTGGAGCTGTGATACTTTGGGAGTCTTGGACTCACTCATTTACGTAACCGTAAATACGAAACGGGATGTGAAACCTGAGCTTATCATGGCCACTACGATGTTCAAATAACTTACGGTTATGCAGCCGGGTGACGTCGTCGAAAATCACCGATATTTCGACAGGTGACCATCCAGTCATTTTCGAGGCAAAACTGTTGCAAGTAAGGGTTGCGCAAGGGATTTGAAACCTACATTTTTTTCAGATACCCTCAGAAAAAATATGGTCATATACAGACAAAGAAATGATTACAGTTTCAGAAAAAAATTGGATGGTTTATTCAAGAGAAAGGGCATCACAAATTCAGCAAGTCAATAATGAATTGGTCCACCACTGGTCCTTATGCAAGCAGTTATTCGGCTTTGCATTGGTTGACGGAGTTATTGCATGTTCTCCTGAGGAATGTTGTGATTCTGTCCAGTTGGAGCGTTAGCTCTGCAAAATCCCGAGACAATTGGACGGCCCTGCCTACAGTGCTCCAAACATTCTCGACTGGGGAGTGATCCAGCGACCTTGTTGGCTAAGGTAGGATTGGACAATAACGAAGACAAGCAGTATAAATCCTCAACGTATGCGGGCGAGCTTATTTTGCTGAAATATATCCCCAGAATGAGTTGCCGTGAAGGGCAACAAAATGGGGCCCAGAATATCGTCGACGTACTGCAGTTCTGCAAGGGTGACACGGGTGACAACAGAGGGGCTCCTGCCGTGAAAAATAATGGCACCCCAGAACATCATGCCTGGTTGTTGCTCCGTATAGTGGACGGAAGTCAAGTTGGTATCCTATCGCTGTCCGGGGAGTATTCAAACACAATTCGGCCTGAAATGTGATTGACTAGAGTAGAATTGTCTTCAGTGATCAGTCCCGCTTCGGACTGAGCCCTAAAGACTAGCGAAGACGTGTCTTGGAGGCGCCCCAGACAGTGATGGGATCAACCTGACTGTCGCTGGTCATATGGCCCAACAACTAGGAATGATGGTCTGGGGTACCATTTCTTTTCACAGCATGACCCCTTAATTGTCATTCGCGCCACCCTTAAGAGCAGCGTTACGTCGACGACGTTATAAGCCCCATTTCGTTGCCCTTAATGGCAAGTCATCGTCGACTTACCTTTCAGCAAGAAAATGCCTGCCCGCACATGGTGAGTGTTTCTATTGCTTGTCTTTGTGCTTGCCACTCCATACCTTGGTCACCAAGGTCACCGGATCTCTCCAAAATTGAGAATGTCTTGAGCATTACGTGCAGGGCCCTCGAACCATCTCGGGATCTGACGATCTAATGCGCCATTTGTAGATTCTGGCACTATATTCCTCAGGAGGATATCCAACTGGTCTATGAATCAATGCGAAGTCGAATAACTGCTTGCATAAGGACCCGACGTGGAGCAAAGATTTATTGACTTGCGCAATTTGTGAAACTTTTTCTCTTGAATAAATTATCCAATATTTCTGAAATTGTAATCATTTGTTTTTCTCTACATGTAAATAACATCTACTGATTTCCGTCCCTTACAGATAATTACTTCGTGGTGCGTCGTTTTTACTGCTTTACAGTCTGTTTAGACGATTCTTTTGTTGTTTGGTCTCCTGACAGTGAGAAATTGAATGTCTTTTTAGAGCATCTGGATGCAATGGACCCGATTATTCGTTTCATGTTGGAGGTCGATGTGCTGGGCAGGAAGAAGGCTGTTTACAGGAAGCCTACTCACAATGACTTGCATCTGTGGGCTGATAGTTGTCATCATCCGGCTCAGTGTGAAGAGGTAGTTTGCACTATTGTTCACAGGGCCCACGTCATTTCAGACCCTGAGAGCTTGTCAGCGAAGTTAACACATCTTCAGGGCAACTTTCGTCAGAATGCATATAGTAAAAGATAGATTAGACGAACGTTGCGTTCTCGACCAAAGGCGCACAGGGTGAGTGACGATAATACCGAGTCGGTACCAAGGTCTATGTACTTTGTACCTTACTGGGGGAACATTTCCAACAAGACTGGTCGTATTTTGCGGCAATATGATGTGAAATGTGTTTTCCGCCTCCATCTAAGATTAGCGTCCTTTTAGGTTCAGTTAAAGATGATTTTGGTTTGCGTAAGGGAAGGTATGTATCGTATTCCTTGCAGTTGTGGCGTGTCATATGATGGTCTGATTATCATGACAGTGGAGGACCGGTGTACTGAACACAAGTACAACAGCCAAGCCAATCGGTTATTGCAGAACATTGTCGTGGCTTCGGTAATCCTATGGAATACAACAACAAGGAGATTCTGCCATGCACTTTCAGCTATTGGAATAGTGTTATTAAGAAAGCAATTAGATAAAATTACCAAGCCTCCTTGTAAATAGAGATGGAGATATTTCCTTAAACACTGCGTGGAATCTATCTTTCTTTTCAAAAATAGAAGTACAGAGTTAATTCCCACGTCAGTAATTTTCATTATAAATAACTTTTAGCGCTGGGTACCTTTGGTTATGATGGTGCTAGTGTTTGTAGTTTGTGTGTGTGTGTGTGTGTGTGTGTGTGTGTGTGTTGTCTTTCCGGAACTGCTCTGCAAACCGAGGTTTTTGAATTCTCTCGCACAGCGCTTACTTGTTGCAGATTCGCCCTGAAAACGACAGGGTGGTCACCTGTCGAAATATCTAAGGTTATCGACGACTTCACCCGACTGCATTCCTGTAATTAGTTGAATATGAACTAGAAGGTTTATTTCAACATTCTCGATGACCAAATTGGATATTTGTAGTAAGGACTATAGGACCAAACTGCTGAGGTCATCAGTCTCTAGGCTTATGCACTGCTTACTCTAGCTTGAACTAACTTACACTAAGGACAACACACACAACCATGCCCGAGGGAGGACTCGAACCTCCGACGGGGTCAGCCGCACGAACCGTAACAGGCCGCCCGAGACCGCACGGCTACCCTGCGTGGTCTTGATGACCAAGTGTTGCTCTTTCTTCTACATCTTATGATGAGTGTGCTGTGGACACTTCAAGCCAGCTGCCAACAAACCCGCGCCTATCTCCTTCTTGATGCCACTACGCCGGCATCGCTAACTATTTTAAGTCTGCAGCGGGGCAACGAGCGACACACGGGTAACATCACAGACGCCTACCGTACTGTCCTCCAACTTGGTGGCGGGTTCACCTTTCTATACCCGTCATCCCAGAGTGTGGTCACTTGTTTGAACCATACCATATTTGGCCATCATCATTTTGAGTGTGCCGGTCGCTGTGGCCGAGCGGTTCAAGGCCCTTCAGTCTGGAACGGCGCTGATGCTACGGTCGCAGGTTCGAATCCTGCCTCGGGCATGAAGGTGTGTGATGTCCTTAGGTTAATTAGGTTTAAGCAGTTCTAAGTCTAGGGGACTGATGACCTCAGATGTTAAGTCCTATAGTACTTAGAGCCATTTGAACGATATGAATCTCCTGGGGTAACTAACAAACATTTATATTGTCATTGACAATAGGGACTATTTTCCGCATCAAAGAAAAGAAAAAAAATCATACATGTCGTGTTTGCTTAGGAGTGTGTTACATGTGTCACAGGTGGGCCATTTCTGGTGGCCCCAGAACTGAGGATTCTGGAACTCAGCCGATGTGGCATCTCTACTGTGCCGCCTGCTACCTTCCGGAACCTCACCGGCCTGTGGACACTGCGTCTCAAGGAGAACCGCCTGCGTGCAGTGGACGGCCTGACGGACCTTCAGGAGCTGGAAGTTCTCGATCTCCACGGGAATGAGATCGTCTCCATCCGACCGGACGCGTTCGTCACTGTGCCCAAGCTGAAGCAGCTGAATGTGAGCAGCAACCCACTGCTGGTGCTGTCCAGTGGAACATTTCTGAACGCGGCCCACCTGTCCTTTCTGGATCTGAGTCAAACTAACGTGACGCGTCTGGGTCCCGATGTCTTCAGTGGAATGCCAGCACTCACTGTCCTCAGGTCTGTACTCTCACTCGAATCACTGGTTGAAGTGGCCAGCTTGGCAAGACAGGGTCACGTCTGTCTTGCGTGGCATCACCCAGTTAATCACAGTAGTAATACCAACAGTTTAAATTTAATCACTATTTATGTGTTTTGTAAGATCGTGTTTATCCACAGCGCATTTACGACGGCGGCTGAGTTTAGGTTCGTTCTGCGCATCTGACGTCACAAAACACAGTCAGCCAATGAACAGAGAACGGCGTTGCCAGAGCTCCGCTGTAGTGCAGAGCACGGACGAGTGTCTTCAGTTTTAGAAACTTTCAGTCATAGATAGAGTAATTGAACAAAAGCAATGTCTTGATAGCAGACTTTATATAAAAGAAAGTTTGGAAAAAGCATTCTTTATACCAACTGCTTCATATTCTATTAATTAATTAAACCAAACAAGCAATAAGCCTCCTAATTCAGGCGATAGCAAGGAAATTCATTCTCACTAACCGCTTTTTCGCAATAAAGAACAGTGGTAATTGTTTATTTCCTATTGCACTTCGACGAAACGTGAGAAATTCATTCCAACAGTGTTTGTCGGTCGTTTGCGTGATGCTGTATACTACTCCAGGAATTCTATTGCAAGGTGAGCTGTGTTAGGTTAATGGTTAAGGTGTTTGTCTGCTTAGTGAAAGGTTCCAAGTTCAAAACTTGACCAGTGCTTAATACTTTCTTTATTTAAAAACAATATCGAAGTGTTTTAATTCATGAATTTTATTCGTTTGAATGTAATTTTTTGAAATTTCTAGTGGCAACTAAAATCGACCATACGGAAAGTATACGCTGTGGACTTTTTCCTCTGCAAAGTCTTCAAAATTTCGTGCAATGGTTTACTACATTTAATGCTGCACAATAACTGCGTTAAACATCGAAACAAAATTAAGTCATTTATGGGGGGAAGGTATCAGTCAACAAAATGTGTAAAAATCAAATTTTTGGACCAAATAGTTTTTGTGAAATCGAATGATAAGTGTGTCAAAGCAGTGGGAACACCATGTGTCTGCACAGGCGAGCAGTGCAGTGATGACAAAATCGCGCACAGCGCGGAATGCGGGGAGCACGTCTCTGAAGCAGCGAAAGGGTTAATGCGGCCGTGGTGGCTTTACTTCATAAACTGCGCGCTCCCCCCTAAACGTAAGTTTGGCAACTATACTATGGCGCTGCTTCTCTTGGCGCGTGCAACTGGCAACACAGCAATCTCCTGCGTCTGGGCGGGCATGCGCGAGCTGCCAAGATAAAATAATTGAACTATAGTGTCACCAAGCGTCCAGAAAGTCGAGGATATGCGCGCAAGATTGGAACGTTCCTCCCAGCGGCGCCTAAGGAATTTAAGAATAATCTTTGATGTCACCGATTTTGAGGAATTTTATTATGATTATTCTTCCTGCCATTAATGTTATTGCAACCTTGAAACAGAATTGAATACTTATTACAATATGTTATGGTCATTCTACGTTCAGAACAAGTATATAGCCGTGTATATACCATTCCCTGTGATGACGCAGCTCTCTTTACTGAAAGTTGGGAGCCTTTCAGTGCCTCGAGAGTAGTAGGACGGGAAATCACTTGAAATCTGCTCGAAGAGTGAAAAAAAGGTCGGAAATCGGTAGATGAGACGTACATGTACAGACAAATGATTACAATTCCAGAAATATTGGATGATTTGTTCAAGAGAAAGCACTACACAAATTGAGCAAGTAAATAAAGCTTCGCTCCACCTCTGCCCCTTATGCAAGCAGCTATTCGTTTTGGCATTGATACATAGTCTTGTTGGATATGCTCCTGAGGGATGCAGTGCCAAATTCTATCCAACTGGCGCGTTAGACAGTCAAATCCAGAGACGTTTATAGGGCCCTGCCAATAATGCTCCAAACGTTCTCAGTTGGGAAGAGATCATGCGTCATTACTGGCCAATGTTGGGTTTGGCAAGCACGAAGACAAGTAATAGAAACTCTAGCTGTTTGCGGGTAAGCATTATTTTGCTGGAATGTAAGCCTATGATGAACTGTCATGAAGGGCAACAAAACGGGGCTTAGAATATCGCCGACGTACCGTTGGCTGTAAGCGTACTTCAGATGACAATGAAAGGTGTCCTGCTATGAAAAGAAATGGCATCCCGGACCAACATTCCTGGTTGTCGGGCTTTATGGCAGGCGACATTCAGGTTGATATCCTACAGCAGTCCATCGCGTCTTCAGACACGTCTCCGGACTGGAATCTCATTGACTGGAATAGAATTGTCTTTAGTGATGAGTCCCGCTTCGAACTGAGCCCCAATGACCAATAGAGACCAATTTTCGAAGCTTTTTCTCTCGAAAAAATAGTCAAACTTTTCTGAAATTGTAATAGTTTGTCTGTATGTGTACATCACATCTATCGATTTCCGTACCTTTCGCATAATTCCCTCGTAGTGCGTAGTTTTTTTTTTTTTTTTTTTTTGTCTTAAAGTGTGTGTGGTAATTCTGGAGCACTTCATTCCCAGTCAGCGTGCTAAAATTCTGAAGAGAAAATTAGTGTTGGAGATGTTCCATCTTCAAAGTGCTTCAAACAAGAAGAAACGAACTTGAAGGCCAATTATAATTTAACCTGTGAAGACATAAGTTTCGAAATTGTAGTTATATTGATAAATGTGTGCGATATTTCAGCGTCAGAAAGCATAAAAATTTCTGGAAACTGCTGGAAACGTTTGCGTTCTTTCGACGGCTGATGCAGATGCTGAACGTATTTTTCACTAATTTTGGCATAGTGGATAAATGAAAGAAACAGTTTAAAGAATGGAACTTGCTCAGAATTTTATTATTATCCTATCTGGCAAACCCGTCAGTGTTCGAGTATTCATTTTGGCAATTTTCTACGAGAAACGAAAACTTAAAATGAAGTGTGTTTGTAGCGCAATATAGAAAAAAATTAATTTCCATGTATTTGTGAAAACACCTTTGAAATTATGAAATAGTTTCTGCACGATAGGCGCATCTACATCGCCTGTCCACAACGAAATTTTTGTAAACGTTTCCATGGCAACGTCTCTTCATTGCTCTATAGACAGCTATTGTTTTCGCCTACAGTCCTTTGCGGTTCGCAGCTGAAAACCGTCAAAAGCGCTGTCAGGTGTCAAGGATTTATTTAAACTGACTCGATTGTAGGAGTGTCTTGGTAGTAAAGAATAAATGATGTACAGAAAGTTTATGCATGATGTGACATTTTTTCACGCATCTCAGTGCTCACTTCATGTCTCTTGAACTATGTAGCGTACATTGACATACTTGTGCAGCTAAATTCAGCGAGATATGTAGATACTGTCTGCGAAATGAATAGAGTTTGCAGCAAAGAAGTAATAAATTTAAACGTCATTAACAATGCAGCACTTCTTCATTCTCAATGTTTGCTATGTTATAACTCCTGAATTGTGTGTGGTAGCTATGGTATAATTTTGTTGGTGCATTTAGCGACATATGTGAATACTGTCTGCGAAATTTGTTGCGAATAGTCAGTAGCAGGGAAGCAATAAATTTAAACGTCATGAAAGTTGCGGCAGTTTATCACGCAGATAGTTGTTTATGACGTCATATCTCCTGAACTCTGATAGGTGGGTAGTTCCTACCCCGCAGCGAGTGTTTCAGACAGTTAAGCGATATGTATACCAAGTTTGGTTTACGTCGGTTCACTCGTTTGGGAGGAGGAGGTATTGAACATATACGTACAACCATTTTTATGATATGTATGGCTTTCAGAGCTAGCAGAGATTTTAAATAAGGTTCGCTGATAAATAAAACTCGAAGGAAATTATCAACGTCCTCATATACGGTATACAAAGTACTTACATAATAAAATAATTTTAGCTTCCAACATTTGATCATCTGCTGCGTATCGGCGTTCTACATTATGTTCAACATTTTGTCTTCATGTTCTAGATATCATTAAAGCGATCTTCCAACCTTATCAGCCACTTATTAATGTAAGTAAATCACTTGAACGTTTCAAAAAATGTAAAAATACGACCAGTTCTATTTTAAGTTACACGTAAAAGGTGCAATGATTGATCTCAATTCTTCAGATTTTTCTTCTTCTACATGTCATGGGTTAGGCATTGAGCTTTTTTTGCCTTCTGAAATTGTCTATCCATCTTTCCGTACGACTCCCAACATTTATTTCTGCTGGTTTGTAAGCTACGATGAGTTTGGAAAGCTTTTTACTCTCCATCCGTTGTACGTGTTCGTACCAGATATTGTTGTATTTGGTTAGTCTGCTTTCAATTGGCTCTACTTTTAACACTGTTTCTTTATGTGGTCCCTTCTTGAGTACCATTTTGTCCTCCTTAGAAACTTCATTCCTGCACTCCGCGTTTTACTTACTGTTCCTTTTGCAGGTAAGCAGCAACCGAGAAGTGCTGCAAAGAACATAAGTCTATAAAATTTTACTGTTGTTTCCCGTCTGGACTTATTTTAACATACATTGTCAGTAGAATCACAAATATTCCCAAATGTAGCCAATTTTCCATCTAGATCTTTAATATTGTCTAGGCCCATTTTAACATCCTAAATAAGTGAAAGATGACGCTTGTTCTAAAATCATATTATCTACGATAATTTTTGAATCAGACGGGATCTTTTCCCCAAAAGCCATCACCACAGTATGGTTTTAGAAGTATCAACATCGTACTGTTTACGGAGGTGATTCAGTTGGTAAAGTACACGTTTAAAGTCGTCATCTTTTTCTTGCAATATCATGACAGCAGCCGCACAAAGTAAAAATTTAACAAGGTACGTAATATGCGGCTTTCTCGGCGTATGTACCGCTTCCAAGATTCTCGGATGTACTGCCGGATTCAAACGTCGAAGGTCCACGATATTTCGGCGAGGAAACGTTCCGCCATCTTCAGGTGGTACTGATGGAATGAAGTGCCTACTACGTGCTGGCGGTGTTTATATATCCTGGTCCTTAGGTCGGCCCTAGTTGGCCCCGGAAAAAAAAAAAAAAACATATTTGAGCAACTACCCGCACAATTGAAGATTGATGTACAGAACACGAGCACCACACGCGTTTACTGCGGCCCAACAAAACTGTGAAAGCGGAACATTGTATCGTAAAAGGGACATAAAATGAATTACCTGCAAACGAAAGTCCTGGCTACCACCGATAAATTCTGGGACTGAGTTTTCAAAGAAGCGACCTAAATCCGGGTGTCGGATTATTTAATTAATAGGGAGACGGTCTTCCAACTGAGCAAGGCATGGGGACTAATACTAAGCTCTTACAAAAGAGAACGTGACATCCGGACGCGAAAAGCGATAAAGACAATGGGCAACTGAGACTCTCCCCGAAATTCGCAGCCGCACGCTCTTTCATCACCTATCACGGTGCTGGTCCGGAGAGACCCGAACTCTAGACCGACAGGTATGCACTGAGGTGACAAAAGTCATCAGATACCTCGTCATATCGTGTCGGACCTTCTTTTGCCCGGCGTAGTGCAGCAATTCGGCGTGGGATGGACTCAAAAAGTCGTTGGAAGTTCCCTGCAGAAATATTAAGTCATGCTGCCTCTATAGCCGTCCATAACTGCAAAACTGTTGCCAGTGTAGGATTTTGTGGATGAACTGATCTCTCGATTATGTACCATTAATGTCATATAGAATTCATGTCGGGCGATTTGGGTGGCTAAATCGTTAGCCCGAATTGTCCGGGATGTTCTACAAACCAATCGCCAACAATTGTGGTCCAGTGACATGGTGCAGCATCATCCATAACAATTCCATCGTAGTTTTGGAACATGAAGTCCATGTATGGCTGCAAAAGACCTCCAAGTAACCGAACATAACCGTTTCCAGTCAATGATCGATTCAGCTGGACCAAAGGACCCAGTCCTTTCTATCTAAACAAAACCAGCACAGTTCCGTAATTGCCCAATGCCTTGTTGAGAGCTTGGGTTCGTGGCTTCGTGGGCTCTGCGTGACACTTGAACCCTACCATCAGCTCTTACCAACTGAAATCGGGACTGATTTGACCAGACCACGGTTGTCCAGTTGTATAGTGTCCAACCGATATGGTCAAGAGCCTAGGAGAGGCTCCACAGGCCATGCCATGCTGTTAGCAAAAGCAGTCGTGTCGTTTTCCTGCTGCCATATCCCATTAACACCAAATTTTGCCGTGCTGTCCTAACGGATACGTTCGTTGTACATACCACACTGACTTCTGAGGTTGCTTGTCTGTTAGCACTGACAACAAACGCCGCTGCTCTCGGTCGTTAAGTGAAGGTCGTCAGCGACTGTGTAGTCTGTGGTGTGAGGTAATACCTGAAATTTAGTGTTCTCGGCACACTCTTGACATTGTGGATCTCGGAATGTTGAATTCCCTAACGATTTCCAAAATGGAATGTCCCATACATATAGTTCCAACTACCATTCCTTGTTCAAAGTCTGTTAACACCTACCATAATCACGTCGAAAACCTTTTCACATGAATTACCTGAGTACAAATGACGGCTCCGCCAATGCACTGTCCTTTTGCACCTTGTGTACTCAATACTGCCGCCATCTGTATATATTCAGATCGCTATCCAATGACTTTTGTCACCTCAATGTAAATACCACCTGATGATGGCGGAACGGTCGTTCGCCGAAATATCGTGGACTTTTGATGACTGGCTCCGACAGTACATCCGAGAACCTTGGAAGCATTTTGCACGATGTCTTTTTGTATTGTAAATACCTTTCTGTATGTGCCGCTCCCCATGCAGGATAATGTCATTAAAGTAATTGTTAAAAAGAATGGTTGATATTCGACACTCTTGTCCTAATCCTTTATTTATTAAAAATTTCTTCTGTTGTTATTGTATTATGTGAAGGCTTCTTGTCAATTTTTTTTTTCTTTATTGTATTTCAATTCCCCATCGGGGCCGGCTGGCAGCGGCATATGCGCTGCTCTTCAGCTGAAAGACATAGAACAAAACAATAGAAGACATTTAAAAACAGCAAAGGAGAGAATAAGGTGAACATAGATACAACAAAGGGGGAACATCATGGAAGGCAATAGACAAAAAACGCGGTGACTATAAAATGGAGATAAAAAACTGTTTAAAAGTAGCACACACAAAAAGCCACACACTGCGACGATTAAAAGAACACAAGGCACAGTATGACTGGAGCATAAGGTATCGACGGATGGCGTAGCACATAACGTAACACTGACGGCGGACCTCAAGGCAGTACACAATTAAAATCACACCTCTTGACGCACAGGAGAAACAGCACTAAACACAACACTGACGTGGGACACTGACGATGATCTAAACGGAGGATCTGCCAGGCGCAAGGAGATGAGGGAGACTGGAAGAAGGGAGGGAGGGGATGAGATGGGGGAGATGAGTGGGGGTCGCGCTGAGGGGGGCCAGGTAGGGAGGGATGTGGGAAGGAAAGAGGCAAGTATGGGGTGCAGGGCCTCAGGGGATGGGGGAATGGAGGGCTTCTTGTCAAATACGGACAATGTATTTATTCTGAAACAAGTAATAGAGAAAAGACGAGAACAGAACCTACAACACACATAGCAATTAAGATTTGGTCAAAGTATTTGACAATGTGAACAGAAACAAGATTTGAGGGTGCAAACAGGGTCGATTTACGGCACAAGCGGCACAAGCCGCCACTTGGGGCGCCAAGGGAAGAGGGGCGTAAGACGCGTCACAAATCGTAACATGTCCCTAACCAGTTTTCCGATATATGCTAAGACAGAAGTTAAAGTTTTGCATAAAGTTGTGACTATTAAGAGACGAGATCTTTTATTAATTTTATTACACACGTTCTCACGTTACGACGTTCTTTCATTTTATTTTGTTCCTATAATTCGTTTGCAACTATACTTTTAAGTTTGTTGGAAATTGGAAATTTGTGGGAAGATCTTATGGGACCAAACTGCTGAGGTCATCGGTCCCTAAGCTTACACACTATTTACTCTAACGTAAACTGACTTATGCTAAGGACAACATACACACACCCATGCCGAGAGAGGACTCGAACCTCCGACGGAGGGAGCCGCGCGGACCGTGACAAGGCGGCTAAGACCACACGGCTACCCAGCGCAGCTAAGTTTGTTGGAATTGTCGCAGAGCATTTCTGAAGATGTCCCGTAGTATTCTCGGAGTCTCAGCAATGCTACTGCAACTTTGTTTAGAATCTATAGACTGAAAAATGAAATGAAATGATCGAATGGCGTTGTTGGCTGGGAGGCCCCATTCGGGGGAGTTCGGCCGCTGTGTTGCAAGTCCTTTTTAGGTGACGCCACATCGGCGTCTTGCGAGTCACTGATGATGAAAATGATGAAGAAAGACACAGAACACCAAGTCCCCTGCCGGGAATCGAACCCGGGCCCCCTGCGTGGTATGCGACAACGCTACCGTTACGCTACGGAGGCGGACTATAGACTACAAGAATGCGTTGATGGATCTTCATAGACCACCCGGAATCCGCCTGCGCTCTAGTACGGCATTTTCGATGGAAAGTGGTCGATAGTCGTCTAATTGTCGTAGATAATAAAATGTTCGTAAAGATAAACATATTTTCCAAAGAACGATGATTGCAAGTTTAAACTCTACATCCATTCTTTATAGATCCAAGTGATCTGTGAATCGCCGAACGACATGCCACCCGTGAATAAGTAAAACACCAACGTATGTTATGAATACTAAGCGAACTATATTCTCAAATGAGCTTTACACTTCTTCCATACATGATTTTCCTCTTACGTAGTAAAATCGTCATTTCTAGGAGTAAACGCCGCAGTCCAAAGGCTACTTAGCTCTCTTGCAGGCGTATTGTTAAAGCTCACTTTTTATATGTTACGGCATAAGTGAAAGGCACGATAGACTACTTGGCAATGGAATCAAGATATCACGCTTGTAAACGCTAACTGCATCAATACTTTCGTGATATAGGAGTATGTTTTCTCTCCGCACCTTACTATTTGTTTGGCAAACAGTGAAAACAATGACACAGGCAATATTCCAAGAATACTTTAAAGGATTTGAGAAGATGTAGCAGACTGATATGTTTAAAACAAATTATGAGCAATGCTCAGTCAACTCCCACAGAAAAGACAATGTTCTCTACATCGACCAGATTTTCATCTTCTACAGAAGACGAATATTTTGTACATCAACAAAATTCCAAGATCGCGACATAACGTCATCAAGACCACTGAATAATGTGAAGATATATAAACCGAACTGCAGGCAATCAACCCCAGCTGCAGTTTTTCCGACCAAGATGCTGTTCTCTCAACCGTAAGGCAAATGGCGGGATTTGGAATGAAGGAAACAGTGAACAACATCTTCCTCCCGACTATGAATTTATATGAAATTAAAGACCGAACAAAATGAAATAAGCATCCACTTGTCATGAATAATTGGTGTCACAACAGCACAAACTACAACTATTGGCTGAAAAGGGCTGTGCTTTCATTCAGCCCACTGTCTTCTTCAGAGGTAGAGTGAAAGATTTACAAAAAATGTTATTGGTAAATACCCCTCAGAATGGGGGGAACAATACAAATATCAATCGCATTACACACTTTGCCACTCTCGTAAGATGTTTATGCAGGGTGTATCATAATTTGTAGTTGTCTCGCTGAGAGGGGCGCCTAAGTGCTGGAATGTATAAATGTATACAGTACATGCCACAATTAACACTGAAAACTGAAACCGATGAAAATGTTCTAGGGATAAAGGGGGAAGAGGGCGCTAAAAGATACTTCGCTTCTGTTAAAACAAAAAATCGGATCGGTCCTGGGTATAATGGAAAGCAACGGATATCGAGCAAATTAGTAACTCCTCGATTTTGGAAATAATTAAAAGATAGAGCAAAAAATCATTCACGCAATTAAAATACACCTAGTCGTCTCTATATCAATGTTTTTAAGCACTATGTTACCTAGTGAGATCCCCAATTGCTGATGTGGTTGTCGAGTTCCTCTCGGATGTTTTCCATACCACCGCTAGTCATTTTGGGCGGAGTAAGGCCACTTCCCCATCTTCAGAAATGTGACTGTTTGGGCTGATTAGTTAATCGGTAAACAATGGGTACAATATCAAGGGAAATCATTGAAAGTACCTGGTCTGGTCAAGGAGACAACGCATTTCGTTTTTGTACTGAGGCAATATTGCTGCATCCAAAATTAAAAGTTATGCAATTAATACTTTTCCATACTTTTAGGGAAGATTTCTAAAATCAAAATAAGGAAAAATGTCCATATTAATTTAGGTCCGAATATCCGAGATGAGCAAGGAGCGTGGATTTTTCGCCTGTGCAGATCTGACTGCTGCGGCAGTTGAAAAGCATCATCACGATGAACCATAACAACCGTAATAAGTCCAGCACTGCGTAATCCATTGATAGAAGGGGGCCGTGAGTTCAAAGTTATTTGGCTAATATGCTTGCACACAAGGTTTACAGTATGTGTATAACTGCCACTCCACTTGAACTCTTCAAACTATATCCAGTCTTTTCTGAGTTCTTATTGAAGTAAACAATTACGATATTCTGAAGTCAGAAACTCATTACAGATGTTCAAAATGTTTGGAATAACTCCATTCAGAACACTGTCCCAGATTTATAACAGGATATGGCCTCGCTAATAAAAGGCGTATTTCTTTTTTTTTCATATTAGGTCTCCTGCACTATTTGAGTCACAATGTTCGGTGGACATCGGATGGTATCTTATGTGTCGCACTCGTGGGTAAGGAAGGACCATTTCTATGGCTCACACGTCCAGCCAATCTCATTCCTACGACTTTTTATGTGTACGGCAAGTTGAAACAACTGATTTATACAGCATACATTCGCAATACAGAGACATTTCATTAGGCATAATTTCACAGAAGCTGGTGAAATTCTTCGACACCGTCTACATCTTCATTACCGTCCCACTTTCGAACAACACTTGGGAGAAATGAACACCTAAATCTTTCCGTGCGAGTCTGCTTTACCCTATTTTATCGCAATGGTCGTATCTCTCCAGAACTGAGAACTTTTGGAGCATATTGTGCAGTGTCCTCGAACCAGCTCGGAATTTTGACGATCTAACACACCAACTGGACAGAATTTGGCACGATATCCCTCAGGAGGACATCCAGTAACTCTATCAATATCCAGCCAAATAACTTCTTCCATAAGGGCCAAGGGTGGGCCAATGCATAACTGACTTGCTGAATTTATGAAGCGCTTTCTCTTGGATAAATCATGCGAATTTTCTGCAACTGTAATCGTTTGTTTGTCTGTACATGTACGTCACATACCGATTTCTGTCCCACTGTGTGTGGTCATTTGCAAACACTCCAACTGTAGCTTACGGGTTACATAAGATACACGTTCGTGCATAGGCTTCCACTGCCTATTTGCAAGTGGGCGGTGATCGTTCACAACAGATACCCCACCACTACGTTATCGCCTCCTCTACCACGCCATCTCCGTAAACACAGGCCAGGTTACAAAGCCTGAGAAAAAAAGTGAAGCATGCAGGAGGGGAGGAAGAAACGAAACGGAACTTTACGGGTTGAGAGGGTACGTGATGTTAGTTCAGCGACTGCAAATTCGAGTAAGTTTTACGAAGAGCCTGGCAGTGTAAGTCCACTTATTACTATGATACTGGGCCACTTCTTGCGTGGATGCATATACTGATTCAATTGCAAAACTTGTCGTAAGGCCACTGTATCTTCTTGCGAGGCAGCCCAACCCACAACTGTCATAACTGATCATTAATGTTCTGGATACTGCGTTGGGACAACTGCCCCACACATACGATGGGCGTTTGAGAAGTCCGTGCATAGTCCGAGAGATGGCACCACCGGCGCGTATCGAGGTCATGTTTAGTTAGTAGCATCTTTGGAAAGAACGCACACCAAGTTTCAGCCATATGTGTCTACTTCTTTGTGTTTGGCATCCGTGTGAATCAAGGAAGTCGAATGATTGTCAAACAATGGACGAAAAAGAATTTCGTGTTGTGATTAAACATTACTTTATGCAAGGCAAAGCGCCTCAGGAGACTAAAGAGAAGCTATATAAACATTACAGTGACTCTGCACCTTCGATTAGAACAGTTTATAAGTGGTTTCAAAATCTTCGGAGTGGCCATATGGGCACAAGTGATGCTGAACTTTCTGGACGCCCTGTGGAGGTTACGACTCCAGAAATCATTGATAAAATCCATGATATAGTGATGGATGATAATATTTTGCATAAACATTTGGAAATGAGAAAGCTATACGCAAGATAGGTTCCGCTATTGCTCACGCTTGACCAAAAACGGAATCGCGTGAAGTGTTGCTAGGATGGTTTGCAGCTGTTCTGGAAGAATCCGCAGGACTTTAAGCGTCGTTTCGTCACTGTGGATGAAACATGGATACATTATTATACGCCTGAAACCAAATAACAATCTAAACAATGGGTTACCAAGGGAGAATCTGCACCAAAAAAAGCGAAGACCATTCCTTCGGCCGGAGAGGTTTGGCGACTGTGTTTTGGGATTCGCAAGGGATAATCCTCATCGACTATCTGGGAAAGGGTAAAACTATTAAAGGTGACTATTATTCACGGTTATTGAACTGTTTGAAAACCGAGCTTCAAGGAAAACGCCGGCGATTCGACCGCAAAAAGTCCTTTTCCATTATGACAATGCGCCAGCACACACACACCTCAGCAGTTGTGGTCGCAAAATTAATGGAAGTAGGATTCCAACTCGTTTCACATACTCCTTATCTCCAGATTTGGCTCCTGCGGACTGCTATTTGTTCCCCAATTTGAAGAAATGGCTGGTGGGACAAAGATTTTATTCAAACGAGGAAGTGATTGCAGCAACTAATAGCTATTTTACAGACTTGGACAATTCCTATTATTCGGAAGGGATCAACAAATTAGAACAGAGTTGGACGAATGTATAAGTCTAAAAGCAGACTAAGTCGAAAAATAAAAAAGGTTTACCCCAAGAACATAAGTAGTTTTTATTTTTGCACGGACTTTTCAAACGCCCTTCATATTCTGTGGGGGGATAGATATGAGGATGTTGCTGGCCACAGCAGTACGGCATCACGCAGATAGTTCACGGAGACACGTGACATATGTGACCGAGCATTGTCCTGTCGAAAAATGGCACCAAAAACTGTCCCATGAGGGGTAAAACGTGGGAACGTAGGGTGTCTCTGACATTTTATTACGTAATGGCAACCTAAGTATTGGACAGTAATTCCCTGGCCTCACTGCTGTTGGTTTCTGACTGTGGTGGGAGATGACACCGAATGTTGCACCAAGTCCATTACCTGTTCTCAGATGACAGTCGGATATGTAAAGTGGTTACAATGTGCTTGCTGCACAATACATCGATTCTCCCTTGTGATTAGATATGGGCGACTGGAACCTTTACAATGCGTATGCCTGCCACCACATTCCCATGCAGTCCAACACTAGGCCATTGTCACATCTGAACACACCAAAAACCTGATTGTCACGGATTCCACCAGACAGCCAAATGGAAACCAAAAATGAAGCTCCATCCAACATCTACATCTACATCTACACTTATACTTCGCAAGCCACCCAATGGTGTGTGGCGGAGGGCACTTTACGTGCCACTGTCATTACCTTCCTTTCCTGTTCCAGTCGCGTATGCTTCGCGGGAAGAACGACTGCCGGAAAGCCTCCGTGCGCGCTCGAATCTCTCTAATTTTACATTCATGATCTCCTAGGGAGGTATAAGTAGGGAGAAGCAATATATACGATACCTCATCCAGAAACGCACCCTCTCGAAACCTGGACAGCAAGCTACACTGCGATGCAGAGCGCCTCTCTTGCAGAGTCTGCCACTTCAGTTTGCTAAACATCTCCGTAACGCTGTCACGCTTACCAGATAACCCTGTGACGAAACGCGCCGCTCTTCTTTGGATCTTCTCTATCTCCTCTGTCAACCCGACCTGGTACGGATCCCACACTGATCAGCAATACTTAAGTATAGGTCGAACGAGCGTTTTGTAAGTCACCTCCTTTGTTGATGGACTACATTTTTCTAAGGACTCTCCCAATGAATCTCAACCTGGCACCCGCCTTACCTACAACTAATTTTAAATCATCATTCCACTTCAAATCGTTCCGTACGCATACTGCCAGATAATTTATAGAAGTAACCGCTGCCAGTGTTTGTTCCGCTATCATATAATTATACACTAAAGGATCCTCCTTTCTATGTATTCGCAATACATTACATTTGTCCATGTTAAGGGCCAGTTGCCACTCTCTGCATCAAGTGCCTATCCGCTGCAGATCTTCCTGCATTTCGCTGCAATTTTCTAATGCTGAAACTTCTCTGTATACTACAGCATCATTCGCGAAAAGCCGCATGGGACTTCCGAATCTATCTACTAGGTCATTTATATACAGGGTGTTACAAAAAGGTACGGCCAAATTTTCAGGAAACATTCCTCACACACAAAGAAAGAAAATATGTTATGTGGACATGTGTCCGGAAACGCTTACTTTCCATGTTAGAGCTCATTTTATTACTTCTCTTCAAATCACATTAATCGTGGAATGGAAACACACAGCAACAGAACGTACCAGCGTGACTTCAAACACTTTGTTATAGGAAATGTTCAAAAGTCCTCCGTTACCGAGGATACATGCATCCACCCTCCGTCGCGTGGAATCCCTGATGCGCTGATGCAGCCCTGGAGAATGGCGTATTGTATCACAGCCGTCCACAATACGAGCACGAAGAGTCTCTACATTTGGTACCGGGGTTGCGTAGACAAGAGCTTTCAAATGCCCCCATAAATGAAAGTCGAGAGATTGAGGTCAGGAGAGCGTGGAGGCCATGGAATTGGTCCCCCTCTACCAATCCATCGGTCACCGAATCTGTTGTTGAGAAGCGTAGGAACACTTGGACCGAAATGTGCAGGAGCTCCATCGTGCATGAACCACATGTTCCAGCAGTATCCCGTATGAAATCATGATAACGTGCTCCATTGAGCGTAAGTGGAAGAAACTAAAATGAGCTCTAACATGGAAATTAAGCGTTTCCGGACACATGTCCACATAACATCTTTTCTTTATTTGTGTGTGAGGAATGTTTCCTGAAAGTTTGGCCGTACCTTTTTGTAACACCCTGTATATTGTAAAAAGCAATGGTCGCATAACACTTCCCTGTGGCACGCCAGAGGTTACTTTAACGTCTGTAGACGTCTCTCCATTGAGAACAAAATGCTGTGTTCTGTTTGCTAAAACTCTTCAATCCAGCCACACAGACGGTCTGATATTCCGTAGGCTCCTAATTTGTTTATCAGGCAACAGTGCGGAACTGTATCGAACGCCTTCCAGAAGTCAAGGAAAATGGCATCTACCTGGGAGCCTGTATCTAATATTTTCTGGGTCCCATGAACAAATAAAGCGAGATGGGTCTCACACGATCGCTGTTTCCGGAATCCACGTTGATTCCTACATAGTAGATTCTGCGTTTCCAGAAATGACATGATACGCGAGCAAAAAACATGTTCTAAAATTCTACAACAGATCGATGTCTGAGATATAGGCCTATAGTTTTGCGCATCTGTTCGGTGACCCTTCTTGAAAACTGCGACTACCTGTGGTCTTTTCCAATCGTTTGGAACCTCCCGTTCCTCTAGAGACTTGCGGTACACGGCTGTTAGAAGGGGGGCGAGTTCTTTTGCGCACTCTGTGTAGAATCGAATTGGTATCCCGTCAGGTCCAGTGGACTTTCCTCTGTTGAGTAATTTCAGTTGCTTTTCTATTCCTTGAACACTTATTTCGATGTCAGCCATTTTTTCGTTTGTGCGAGGTTTTAGAGAAGGAACTGCAGTGCGGTATTCCTCTGTGAAACAGCTTTGGAAAAAGGTGTTTAGTATTTCAGCTTTACGCGTGTCATCCTCTGTTTCAATGCCATCAGCATCCCAGAGTGTCTGGATATGCTGTTTCGAGCCACTTACTGATTTAACGTAAGACCAGAACTTCCTAGGATTTTCTGTCAAGTCGGTACATAGAATTTTACTTTCGAATTCACTGAACGCTTCACGCATAGCCCTCCTTACTCTAACTTTGACATCGTTTAGCTTCTGTTTGTCTGAGAGGTTTTGGCTGCGTTTAAATTTGCAATGAAGCTCTCTATGCTTTCGCAGTAGTTTCCTAACTTTGTTGTTGAACCACGGTGGGTTTTCCCCGTCCCTCACAGTTTTACTCGGCACATACCTGTCAAAAACGCATTTTACGATTGCCTTGAATTATTTCCATAAACACTCAACATTGTCAGTGTCGGAACAGAAATTTTCGTTTTGATCTGTTAGATAGTCTGAAATCTGCCTTCTATTACTCTTGCTGAACAGATAAACCTTCCTCCCTTTTATATATTCCTATTAACTTCCATATTCAGGGATGCTGCAACGGCCTTATGATCACCGATTCCCTGTTCTGCGCTTACAGAGTCGAAAAGTTCGGGTCTGTTATCGTTAGGTCCAAGATGTTATCTCCACGAGTCGGTTCTCTGTTTAATTGCTCGAGGTAATTTTCGGATAGTGCACTCAGTATAATGTCTCTCGATGCACTCTGTCTCTACCACTCGTCCTAAACATCTGAGTGTCCCAGTCTATATTATTCTTTTTATTGATTTTTATCACTATAATGCCTTTTATACGTTATAACCTTATTACAGACTTCAATTATTACATCCTCCTTTATTTTCGCTGTTTTAATTAATTATTGAAAACTAGTGTATGCTGCCATTAGCGACATCTGGTGAACTTACAACACAAACATCTTGTGGCTACTGTACGGCAGCTTGTTTTAAACAGTAGTACTACTGACAACATGGCTCATGCACGTGATGTTATTTATATGGATTTGACGATGCTTCTGCTGATTCCGCATTTAACATTCGACGATGCCACTATGGCTGCAGTACATTAGGACTTTGTTTTAATGAAACAGGTATGCCTCTTCATATTTAAAGCGCACAAATGTAAACTTTGTCAGAACTACTTTTCATTATGTTCTATGTATTGTTCTTAAGCTGTAGACAGTTTGCGGGTGTATTTATGTTTTTCTTATTTTTACTGCAGATCTGATGTTGTTGTTGTTGTGGTCTTCAGTCCTGAGACTGGTTTGATGCAACTCTCCATGCTACTCTATCCTGTGCAAGCTTCTTCATCTCCCAGTACCTACTGCAACCTACATCCTTCTGAATCTGCTTAGTGTATTCATCTCTTGGTCTCCCTCTACGATTTTTACCCTCCACGCTGCCCTCCAATACTAAATTGGTGATCCCTTGATGCCTCAGAACATGTCCTACCAACCGATCCCTTCATCTAGTCAAGTTGTGCCACTAACTTCTCTGCTCCCCAATCCTATTCAATACTTCCTCATTAGTTATGTGATCTACCCATCTAATCTTCAGCATTCTTCTGTAGCACCACATTTCGAGAGCTTCTATTCTCTTCTTGTCTGAACTATTTATCGTCCAAGTTTCACTTCAATAGACGGTTACACTCCATACAAATACTTTCAGAAACAACTTCCTGATACTTAAATCAATACTCGATGTTAACAAATTTCTCTTCTTCAGAAAGGCTTTCCTTGCCATTGCCAGTCTACGTTTTATATCCTCTCTAATTCGATTATAATCAGTTATTTTGCTCCCCAAGTAGCAAAACTCCTTTACTACTTTAAGTGTCTCATTTCCTAATCTAATTCCCTCAGCATCACCCGACTTAATTCGACTACATTCCATTATCTTCGTTTTGCTTTTGTTGATGTTCATCTGATATCCTCCTTTCAACACACTATCCATTCCGTTCAACTGCTCTTCCAAGTCCTTTGCTGTCTCTGACGGAATTACAATGTCATCGGCGAACCTTAAAGTTTTTATTTCTTCTCCTTGGATTTTAATTCCTACTCCGAAATTTTCTTTTGTTACCTTCACTGCTTGCTCAATATACAGATTGAATAACATTGGTGATAGGCTGCAACCCTGTCTCACTCCCTTCCCAACCACTGCTTCATGTCCCTCGACTCTTATAACTGCCATCTGGTTTCTGTACAAATTGTAAATAGCCTTTCGCTCCCTGTATTTTACCCCTGCCACCTTCAGAATTTGAAAGAGAGTATTCCAGTCAACATTGTCAAAAGCTTTCTCTAAGCCTACAAATGCTAGAAACGTAGGTTTGCCTTTCCTTAATCTAGCTTCTAAGATTCTTCTTCTTCCGTGTCCGGATGCACCAATTTTGGTGCTCCGGTGTTTGCAGGATTGGCCGACTAGGTCGTTTCCAGGGGACGCCCGATTGCTTGTTGTTCGAGTGGTGAACGCAATCTTCGTGGAGGCTCCTGCAGTGTCCCGCTTCTAAGATAAGTCGTAGGGTCAGTATTGCCTCAAGTGTTCCAATATTTTTATGGAATCCAAACTGATCTTCCCCGAGGTCGGCTACTACTAGTTTTGCCATTCGTCTGTAAAGAATTCGCGTTAGTATTTCGCAGCCGTGACTTATTAAACTGATAGTTCGGTAATTTTCACATCTGCCAACACCTGCTTTCTTTGGGATTGGATTTATTATATTCTTCTTGAATTCTGAGGGTATTTCGCCTGTCTCATACATCTTGCTCACCAGATAGTAGAGTTTCCTCAGGACTGGCTCTCCCAAGGCTGTCAGTAGTTCTAAGGGAATGTTGTCTACTCCTGGGGCCTTGTTTCGACTAAGGTCTTTCAACGCTCTGTCAAACTCCACACAGAATCATATATCCCATTTCATCTTCACCTACATCCTCTTCCATTTCCATAATATTTTCCTCAAGTACACCGCCGTTGTATAGACCCCCTATATACTCCTACCACCTTTCTGTTTTCTCTTCTTTGCTTAGAACTGGGTTTCCATCTGAGCTTTTGATATCCATACAAGTGGTTCCCTTTTCTCCAAAGGTCTCTTTAATTTTCCTGTAGGCAGTATATATCTTACCCCTAGTGCGATAAGCCTCTACATCCTTACATTTGTCCTCTAGCCATCCCTGCTTAGCCATTTTGCACTTCCTGTCGATCTCATTTTTGAGACGTTTATATTCCTTTTTGCCTGCTTCATTTACTGCATTTTTATATTTTCTCCTTTCATCAATTAAATTCAATATTTTTTCTGTTACCCAAGGAGTTCTACTAGCCCTCGTCTTTTTACCTACTTGATCCTCTGCTGCCTTCACTACTATATCGCTCAAAGCTGCCCATTGTTCTTCTACTGTATTTCTTTCCCCCATTCCTGTCAATTGTTCCCTTATGCTCTCCCTGAAACTCTGTACAACCTCTGGTTTAGTTAGTTTTTCCAGGTCCCATCTTCTTAAATTGATGATGGTCATTAAAGATCGAAACCGGTAATCTGTTAACAAAAAGTTTGTGACCATAGACCTAAATTAAAGGAAAATTATTACAAATACGGGTCTCTGGTTTCTGGCGACAATGTCGCAGCTTGTGAAAGTTCCTACATTTTTTGGTTTCAGGATAAGCAAGACGCCGCTGAGCTGGATCGACTCACGAGCGTTCTCCAACCTGTCCCAGTTGGAGAGGGCCGCTCTCGACAACAACGCCATCTCGACGCTGGACGCGAGTACTTTCTCGAGCAACGGCCAGCTGCTCGAGCTGGACTTGAGCGGCAACGGGCTGGAGGTGGAGGCGCAGAGGGTGCTGCTGCGGGCGGCGGCGCTGACGCGGCTGGAGGTGGGCGGCGCGCGCATGCCCGCGCTGGGGGCCGACACCTTCCGGGGACTCCCCGCGCTCAGCGTGCTGGGCGCGCCCGCCTGCGGGTTGGCCAGCCTCGAGGACGACGCCTTCGCCGCCCTGCCCGACCTGTACGAGCTGCACCTGCAGGACAACCTGCTCACCGCGCTGCCGGACGCCGCCTTCAGCCGCTG
The DNA here is from genome assembly GCF_021461395.2 of Schistocerca americana. Taxonomy (NCBI): domain Eukaryota; kingdom Metazoa; phylum Arthropoda; class Insecta; order Orthoptera; family Acrididae; genus Schistocerca; species Schistocerca americana. The sequence goes on along the minus strand of NC_060121.1, from coordinate 958,732,535 downwards.
CCACCGGCTCGCCGAGGTAGGCCGGCTGACGGCAACGAATGCCGGACATTTGCCACTCTTGCCCCTTCACCAGGTAGCGATCCCTCAGGCAAGGGACGCCCTTCCTTGTACTTCTTCCGTCCGCTTTCAAACCGCCGTCTCCACATCTTACTCGGTACAACCAGTAGGTAAGGGACCTTCTTCTTCGACATCTTGGCCAAATACAGAGCTTCTTTCCCGAAATCGAATTATTTATAACTTTTGGGAAACGAAAACAATACCGACGATTATGTCAGTATGTAATTAGTTCTGCCAAGTATACTCACTGGTCATACCGGACTCGAGAGTCCATTACCGCGGCAACGTATTTTCGCCACCTGCCCCTGTCTTGGGCTATTTCCTTCCATTCACCTTCAATACCTAGGCTCCTCAAATCAGCCTTCACATTGTACTCCCATCTACGCCTCGGTCTCCCCACGGGACGTTTTCCCTCTAGGTGCCCTACCAGTACTCTGCGCGCTGCCCCGCCCTCATCCATTCGAGCCACGTGACCCGCCCATCGCAGCCTACGTGATTTCATAATACTGATTATGTCAGGGCTTTAATAGAGTTCGTGAACCACTTCGTTATGCAGTTTTCGCCACTCTCCGCTAATGTCATCCCTTTTTGCTCCGAAAATTTTCCTCAAAATTTTGTTTCAAATACTGGAAACGGCTTTTCATTTTGCACAGTGAGAGACCAAGTCTCACACCCATACAGCATAACTGGTAGAATAATAGTTTTGTATATTCCAATATTTAAATTCCTAGACAATATCCGTGATGAAAGTAATCTATTCAGTGAGAAGTAGCACGCATTTCCCACCCGAAATCTCTTCTTCAGTTCGGATTCAATCTCATTTCTCGAAGTGATGTCCACGCCTAGATACTTAAATGTGTTCACTTTTTCAAACTGCAAGTCTCCAACTCTTAACTTTTCCTGATCTACTGCTGTTGGCATTCTAGTAGTAACCAGGTATTTAGTTTTGTCTTCACTTATCCTTAGACCTACATCTTCATTAGCCTTGATTAACGCATTCACATTTGCTGTTACAGATTCTTTCTTATCGCTAATGATGTTTAGATCATCTGCATACCCTAATATCTTAATATTTCCATTTAACTCCACACCCTCTGAATTATCTGCTGCCATTCGTACAATATATTCTAGGACTAAATTAAAAAGTAGCGGAGACAGGGCATCTCCTTGCTTAAGTCCGTTCTTTATTACAAATTCTTCTGACTCCAATTTCCCCACGCGCACTCTACCTTTTGTGTTTTTCAAACTCACTTCTATAAGTCTGACATACTTCTTTGGTATTCCAAGTTCCAAAAGAATTCTGCACTATTTTGATTGCAATACTGAATCATATGCTTTTGTAAAATCTATGAAAAGACTATGAACTGGCTTATTGTATTCCCATTTCTTTTCCAAAATTTGACGCAGGGTGAATATTTGGTCTATAGTTGATCTGTTCCTCCGAAAGCCGGCTTGGTAATCCCCCACAATTTCAACTGCGTATGGTGTAAGCCTGCTTAGCAGAATATTCGAGAAAATTTTGGAACATACTGGTAATAGCGATATCCCTCTATAATTGCTACAACCCATTTTGTCGCCTTTCTTAAAAATTGGGATCAGAATCGTCCTGCCACTCTAGATATAGATTCCTCTGTCTGTACGGTAGCTTCCTTTCACGTTTACTGATTGCGATAGAAACAGTCCATCGCCATGGGAGCAACAAGAAGGAACGATGTAAAGAGAATGCGAATGTACACTGATCATTTCTTTTTGATCACTGCATTTGTGCCTACTTTAATTACTACAACTGCATGCCCAAAAGACAACAAGGAAAGAAGAAATGGGTATGTGAATGTTTGAAAAGAAGAACGACGTACTCTATATTAATTTACTCTCTAGAATGCGATATCCCTTGCTGCGAAACATTAGTTAATAAAGTGTAGCAGGACAATGTTCAAAACATGACCGAAAATACGTTCACTAAATAGAGATAAGAACATCTATGATTGACATGTCATCTAAAGTCGACGTACAATTTTAAAATGTTAGAAATAAGGAAATGAAGTAATACAGAATGCTATGCTTGTAACGTACGTTGTTGTTCTACATTGTTTAGCTCTGGCATTTACAGGGTCACACAGAAAGTATCCTAGGTTTTGGAGGGAAAAGCTGTAATTGTAATGATCTGCACTACAGCAGAAACAGGAAACATACATAACTTAAGGAAAAATAGTGTAATGTGTGTTCCAGCTCACAAGCGACATTGAAGCAGATAGTTCCTGCGGCTTACTATGGGTAGAGGTTATATTCGACAACCGGAATAAATTAATAACTGACTCCTTTTACCGACCCCCGGTCTCAGATGAAACAGTTGCTGAACAGTTCAAAGAAAACTTGAGTCTCACAAATAGGTACCCTTATAGTTGGCAGTGACTTTAATCTATCTTACGTATGTTGACAAAAATATATTTTCAGACCATATTGTAGATAGAAAACAACTTCCGTAATTCTTCTAAATGCTTTTTATAAAATTATTTTGAAAAATTAGTTCACGAGGCCATTCAAATTGTAAATGGTTACGAAAACACACTTGACCTCTTAGCCACAGATAATTCTGAGCATCACCACGGATCCAGGGATTAGTGAACACACAGTCGCAGTGAGGCTCAATTCCGTATCAAAGAAATTCATCGCCGGCCGCGGTGGTCGTGCGGTTCTAGGCGCTCCAGTCCGGAGCCGCGCTGCTGCTACGGTCGCAGGTTCGAATCCTGCCTCCGGCATGGATGTGTGTGATGTCCTTAGGTTAGTTAGGTTTAATTAGTTCTAAGTTCTAGGGGACTGATGACCACAGCAGTTGAGTCCCATAGTGCTCAGAGCCATTTGCACCATTTGCAAAGAAATTCATCAAAACTAAACGCGAAATATATCTATTTATAAAAGCAACTAAAAATTCGGTTGACATCTTTCTAAGAGACAGTCTCCAACCCTTATAAACTATGTAAGTGAAGACCATATGTAGCTTAAGTTCAAAGAAATAGTATCAACAGCACTCGAGAGATTCATACCAAATAAATTAACAAGAGACAGAACTGATCCCCCATGGTACACAAAACACGACAGAAAGCTGCTGCAGGAGCACCGAAAAAGGCACGTATCATTTAGACGAACGCAAAACTCCAAGATTGGCAAAGTTTTACTGAAGCTCGAAATTTAGAGCGGATTACAATGCGAGATGCATTTAATAGTTTCCACAAGGAAACTCTCTCTAGACATGTGGCGGAAAATCTAGAGAGATTCTGGTTCTACGTTACGTAAACTAGCGGAAAGGCTCAGTAAGCGATGGGGAGGAGGAGGAGGAGGGGGAGATAAGGGACCCAACCCTTAGGAGCAGGTAAAAGAGTGGCAAATGTTCGGCGTGGCAAATGTCCGCACACCGACGGCAGCGGGGGAACTCGAGCAGTGCAGAATCGAGAACGTGCTACTTTGTTAGTTACATCTTCCAGAGATCATTTGAACCATTCTTTTACCGAAACGATATGAAACGAGACAGTTTACAGCATTAATGTTGACATTAATCAATACATTATGATGTTTAGCCCTACTTATGCAGCTACACTTATTTTGTATCCAAGTTTCTCGGCTGTCTAGCCGGATCTGATCGTCGAAGTTCCACGATATTTCTGCGAATAACCGTTCCGCCATCATCAGGTGGCGCTGATGGAATGATCTGTCTGCTGCTCTCATCTGTTACTTTCCCCTCTTTGGGGAAGTGTGAGGGGGAGTTTGTAGCCTTTCGGCTTTTACTCCCCTCTGTACGTGTGTGTGTGTGTGATTATATCTTCAGTTTTTTGGTGTCTGTGAAATGTGATGACTGTTCTGTTTGTGTCTGGTATTTGCCTGAGGTTGGCGAGATGTTTGGTGTTATATGGGAAGGAGCAGAATTAGGGATTGGATATTTGGGATTTTCTCTTCGACTTAATCGTCGAAGATCGTCACGGGGCGCTTGTGCTTGTCGTGGGACATATCATGCCGACCTAGCGAGTGGATGAGGGCGTTCCCTGATTTGGAAGAGCCCTCATAGAAGGCCCTTGCCAGATCTTGGAAACGCTCTCTCAGCAGTGGGATTTCAGCTGCGGCGTGCAGATCATCTGTGGGGAATCGAAGAGGTAAATGCAATGCCCTCCTGAGGGCGCGGTTCTGCAGCCTCTGGAGTTTGTCCAGGTGCTGTTTTGCTGTGTATCCCCAGACAGGGCACGCATATTCCAATACTGGCCGGATCAGGGCCTGGTACACATTTACTCCTATTGGACAGGGAAGGGAGCTGGTTGAGTTCAGGATAGGGTATAGGATGGACGTTCTGGCGCAGGTCTTCCTGTGTACCTCGTCTATGTAGGGTTTCCAAGTAAGACGAGAGTCCAGATTACGCCAAGGTACTTGGCGGTTCTGCGACAGGGGAGTTTGGTTCCGGTTAGGTGAAGGTGAAGGGGGAGGGGGGACGTTGAGGAGGCTCGCGCCTTCCGAGCCTGCGGGTAATCACCATAGCCTGCGTCTTTTCAGAGTTGATGGTGATGCGCCAGCGACGGGCCCAAGTTTCTTTGTCGTCTAAAGCCCTTTGTAGCCTACGAATGACCAGGTCCTTGTTGGCATTTCTCGTGTAGCAGGCTGTGTCGTCCGCATACTGTGCAGTGTGCACCAGGGGGAGATCTGTCTGCGCTGTGTCCGTGGTATTTATGTCCGCGGGGTCCCGAGTCGTACCCCGGCGCGGGCGGCCGGCGGGGCGCCACGTGGTGGGAGGGGTGGGGGTAGCTGCAGCCACGCCCGGTGGTAGGCGCAGTACATCTCCGTCCGCCGTGGCGGAAGGATCTCGCGTGCGCTCGCTCCGTTGCTCTTTGATGGTGTTTAATAATGGTTTCCTGGCCTTGCTAAGTTGAAACACGGTGTCCCTGTTGATGAGGTTATTTGTTAGACGAATTTCTATGGCCTCCTTATAGATACTGTCCCAGTAGGCACTTGTGCCCGTCAGGATTTTTGCCTCTTCGAATTTCGCTGTGTGTCCGGTTTCAATGCAGTGTTCTGCTAGTGCCGAATGGCTGGGTTGGCGTAAGCGGGTGTGATGTTCGTGTTCCTTGCATCGGTCCTCGACCGTGCGAACTGTTTGGCCGATGTAGGATTTGCCACAGCCGCAGGATTTTGTATACGCCCGCTTTGTTGAGGCCTTCGTCATCTTTTGCCGTTCCTAGTAGGTCACGAATCTTTGCTGGTGGTCGGAAGACTGTGTCAATTTTGTGTCGCCTTAACAGTCTCACTATTTTTGACGACACGTTGCCAGCAAACGGCAGAAATGCCAGAGCTTGCTTTTCTTCTTCGGGTTGTTCTTCATCTCGGTTCTTGCTGCACTTCTGTTGTCGGAAGGCCCTTTGGATTTGGCGGTTGCCATACCCATTCTTGCGGAACACGGTCTCCAGGTGTTTGAGTTACGTTGGCATGTTCTGTTCATCAACTTATTCGCCGAAATATCGTGGAACGTCGACGATCGGATCCGGCTGGACACCCGAGAACCTTGGATACAGCACATTCGCCGGAAAAGCCTGAGATCTCATACACTTATTTTACTTTTGGTAATCTCCAAGAATGTTTGCGTATCGAAGCCGGGGGCTCCAAAAGATAGATATCGAACGTGCGACGATAAATATCGAACTTGCGGTTCTAATTGAATCACGCGACAGTGGTGGCGGGCGTCATGATAAATTATTTGTGAGTTGCTAGGGAAACCTAAGCGATTTATGTCGGCAGTGAGTGGGATGTCTAGGGTAATTTCCAAGAATGATTGCCTATCGAAATCGCGGGGTACAAACGATACATATCGAAAGTGCGATCGTAAATCGATCATGCGATTCTGCTGACGGGCGTTATGAGTATGTTTACGGTGGTCTCTACAGCAACGATAAAAGAAGAGCGTTACAAAAATACTTGTAATTGCAAAGGAGACGACTTACGTTATTTGTCATCGGTGTCGTCGTCATATGAAAGTCCCCTACGTGGTTGGATGGATAATTTGGATGAGTCGAACCATGTATTCTTCCTGATACTCGTTCGCTTCCCGCACTGTTTGCAATGAAATTGTAACGGTATTTCAGCATCGAAACTGTTCTTACCAAGTTTTACACACTTCGCACCACCACAGTCTACACTGTCCCTTCTTTCCTCGTGCGGTGGTACTCCATATTTGCTACAAAAAGTCGAACAATTTTCTACGCTGGATGTGCATGGAATTAGATTTTTCCATGTGAGAGAATGCGCTTAGTAACGTCAAGAACACCAGACATCCCACTCACTAACGACATAAATCGTCTAGGATTCCCCAGCAACTCACAAATAATTCGCGGAATTATGTGATTTAGAGCAACTAAGGGAACGACGGAAAACAGATGAAAATGACGATCACAAATAATTGACCACAATGCCCGCCACCAGAGTCGCATGATCGATTTACGATCCCACGTTCGATATGTATCGTTTGGACCCCGCAACTTCGATACGCAGTCATTCTTGGGAATTACCATGTCTAGCACTGTAGACGTTTCTTCGGCCGATTGCCTCACGTGGAAGAATCTAGTTCCATGCTTGTGAAATGTAGAAAATTGTTAGAATTTTTGTCGGAAATATGGACTAATAGCGAATGACGGAAGGAGGGGATGTGTGGAATGCGATGGGGCGAAGTCTGTAAAAGTTCGTAAGAAGAGTTCTGATAGTGAAATACCTCTACAATTTCATTGCTAAAACTGTGGTAAACGAACGACTATTCCAAATTATCGATCCAGATCAGCATAATTCTTGTATCTTGCTGGATTATGGACTACACCCTGCAAGCAACAGCATCGGAAACTGACTTATCTACCAATACCGTGTACTATTATTTCGGGTTTTGTAGAGAAATGTGTTATGTAATAGTGACGATCGACAGTGTACCGATCGGTGGACCAAATAAAGTTGTTGAAGTGGGCGAATCGCACATAGCAAGAAGGAAACTACACTTATGTGTGAAATCAAACGTATTTGGGTATTCGGTGGTATAGAAAGAGAGTGCAGAAAGTGCTTTTTGGTAAGAGTGTTCTCCAGAGACAAGGTAACTTTAATCGGTTTGATAAAGCACATTATACTGCCCGGTTGGAAAGTGATTACAGACGGTTTTCAGTGCTACAAGACACTGAAAGCAGAAGGATTCAATCACGAATTCGTCAACCACTCTGTAGAGTTCGTGTCTTCCGATGATCCCAGTGTGCACTTGCAGAACATCGAGAGGCTGTGGAAATCAGTGAAATCTTCCATTGAAAGAGTAGAGCGCCCAGGAGAAAGAGACGAACTCTACTTTTTTCAGTATCTGTATTTCCATAACTTGCGGTTGCAAGGAAAAGTTAACGCATGTGACACTCTACCCACAATTTTGCGTGACATTGGCACAGTATACACAGGTTACGGCAAAAAGCGAATGCTTCCCGTAGCATACATATAAAATGGACTTTCTCATGACGACAACGTCAACGACGAGTGAGGTAAGTTGTTTCCTTTGCAATTTCAAATATGTTAGTAACGCTATTCTTTTGTCGTTCCTGTTGTGACCACTATAAACATGCTCATAACGCCCGCCACCACAGTCGCGTGATCGAGTTAGAATCGCACGTTCGATAATCATCATTTGGAGCCCATGGCTTCGATAGTCAAACATTTTTGGAAATTACCTTCATTTTGTACAATGATTACGCTTATCCACAGCAGACAACCCATTTATTATCTACGGTTCGAAAGTAAACACATAGTATCTATGGGTAAGCTATGACGTCATTGGCAAAAGCCGAAGGGTTGTATCCCGTGCTTCAGTAGACCCTAACTTACTCATAGTCACTATGTGTTTACTTTCGAGCCATAGATAATAAATGGGTTACCTGCTGTGGACAAGTGTAATCATTGTGATTCTTGAGTTTCTCCCGGCGTATTTGATAATCAAAATATCCACGGGTGTACTGCCGGTCTACAGTGTCCAACGGGCACAATATTTCGGCGATCATACATGTCGCCATCATCAGGTGAACTGACGGACTGAGCTCCTGTGAACGTGCCGGCACGGAGATCCGTACACTATGGCTGCTCAGGGGGAACTGGGTTCGGTCGCGGCGGCGGCCGATTTAAATACCCTCCGCCCGCGGCGCGCTCACTCCGCCGTCCGCGCCCCGCGCCACGGTCGCGCGGTGGAACAGATTGCGACGGCGTCTGAGATGACGTCGGTGTGATGGCTCTGTCCGCCGTGGTCGTCATAACTATACATTTGGTCGATTTACTCTTGATTAACCCAATCGCTGGTTCCCAAGCCTTGCTAAGATTATAGCCACAGTCACGGTTTATGAGGTCGTCATTGGTGCGAATTTCGATGGCCTCTCTAACAACGCTGTCCCAGTATCTCGACGTCTGTACCAGAATCCTCGTGCGTTTATACTCCATAGCGTGATTTTCCGACAAACAATGTTCAGCGACCGCCGACTTGCTCGGATACATCAGTCGAGTGTGCCTCTGGTGTTCACGGCATCGATCCTCGACGGTACACATCGTCTGACCAATATACGACTTGCCACATTGACACGGAATCTGGTACACGCCGGCCTTCCTCAAACCGAGGTCATCTTTGGCGCTCCCCACCAGTGCACAAGTTTTATTCGGAGGACAAAACACAGTTCCGACCCGGTGTTTCTTCAAACTGCGGGCGATTTTCCCCGAGAGTGCGCCTGTGTATGGGATAAACGCAGTGCCTACCTCCTTCCTCGTGATTTCATCCATCTCCACAGGTTGTGCTGTAGTGGGTGGGCGGAGAGCACGTTGAATCTGCCACTCTGAGTACCCATTTTTTCCGAAATACAGTTCTCAGATGTTCCAATTCCTGGGGTAGACTATCTGCGTCAGAGATAGTGCGCGCCCTATGTACTAGAGTTTTAAGCACCCCATTCCTCTGTGAAGGGTGGTGGCAGCTGTCTGCGTGCAAATACAGATCAGTGTGCGTTGTCTTCCGATACACCACATGGCCTAGGGTGCCGTCAGGCCTTCTCTTGACCAAGACGTCAAGGAAAGGTAGTTTACCCTCCGTTTCAGTCTTCATAGTGAATTTGATGTTGGGGTGTATGGAGTTTAGATGTGTAATTAAGTCAAGGAGTTTATCCATACCATGTGGCCAGATGACGAACGTGTCGTCCACGTAACGGAAAAAGCAAGTAGGTTTCCATTCGGATGACGACAGGGCTTCCTCCTCGAAGTTCTCCATGTACAAATTCGCTACCACCGGTGAGAGTGGGCTACCCATGGCGACTCCCTCCGTTTGTTCGTAGTATTCTCCATTAAAAATAAAATACGTGGAAGTCAAGACATGCCTAAAAAGTTCAGTGGTCTTCTCGTCAGACTTCTGACTAATCAATCCTAGTGACTCTCGCAGGGGTACCCTCGTGAACAAGGAAACGACGTCAAAACTCACCATGATATCTGACTCACCCAACGTGAAGCTATCAAGGCGTTTAACAAAATCCACGGAATTACGGATGTGATGAGGACGTTTACCCACATAAGGACTTAATATTCCCGTCAGGTATTTGGCCAACAAATATGTAGGTGCCCTGATGCTGCTGACAATGGGGCGTAGTGGTACCCCCTCTTTGGGAACCTTCGGGAGTCCATATAGTCTAGGCGGTACCGGACCTTGGGGTAACAATTTCTTAGCGTCACCCTCCGGTAAATCTGCGTCCTTGAGAAACGACCTCGTCTTGTTGTCCACCTTCTAAGTAGGGTCAACGCTGATCTTCCGGTAGGAATCGTCATTTAGCAGGCTGTGCATCTTATCAGTGTAGTCCTTATGGGAGACACCAACTGTAGCATTGCCTTTGTCAGCCGGTAAGACAACTATTTCAGAGCACTCCCTCAGATCACGAATGGCCGCCCTCTCTTTACTAGTGATATTTGACTTCATCGGCTTGGCTTTCGTCAACGCACGACAAGTTTCACGACGTATTTCCTCAGCTGATTCAGGCGGAAGTCGAGCTGCAACCTGTTCAACAGCACTAACAATTTCTGCGACCGGAGTGAACTTGGGGGTGGGAGCGAAGTTGAGACCTTTCTGCAAAACCGAGACGGCATCATCACTTAACACCATGCCACTCAAATTGGTGACAGTCTTGCCCGGAACCTGCAGAGATGGTTTGTCAAGGAGACGTGAGAACTTAGCTTTTGACGTCCCGTTGCCTTCTTATGGGCGGAATCAGCTGACACCCAAGTGACACCATCAATCCAATCCCAGGAACAAGAAGTGAACTTACTAGCCAGTTGCAAATGTAGTTTGAGTAATTCCTGTGAGATAAACTCAAGGCTCCGGCGGGTTATGCATCACATCGATTCTGCAGCAGCTAAGAGAATCAAGAAACGAGCCAGCCTCGCATTGGTACGTGAGAGAGTGCAATTCACCCGCCGGAGCCTTGAGTTTATCTCACAGGAATTACTCAAACTACATTTGCAACTGGCTAGTAAGTTCACTTCTTTTTCCTGGCATTGGATTGATGGTGTCACCTGGGTTGCAGCTGATTCCGGCCATAAGAAGGCAACGGGACGTCAAAAGCTAAGTTCTCACGTCTCCTTGACAAACCATCTCTGCAGGCTCCGGGCAAGACTGTCATCAATTTGAGTGGCATGGTATTAAGTGATGATGCCGTCTCGGTTTTGCAGAAAGGTCTCAAATTCGCTCCCACCCCCAAGTTCACTCCGGTCGCAGAAATTGTTAGTACTGTTGAACAGGTTGCAGCTCGACTCCCGCCTGAATCAGCTGAGGAAATACGTCGTGAAACTTGTCGTGCATTGACGAAATCCAAGCCGATGAAGTCAAATATCACTAGTAAAGAGAGGGCGGCCATTCGTGATCTGAGGGAGCGCTCTGAAATTGTTGTCTTACCGGCTGACAAAGGCAATGCTACAGTTGGTGTCTCCCATAAGGACTACACTGATAAGATGCACAGCCTGCTAAATGACGATTCCTACCGGAAGATCAGCGTTGACCCTACAAAGAAGGTGGACAACAAGACGAGGTCGCTTCTCAAGGACGCAGATTTACCGGAGGGTGACGCTAAGAAATTGTTACCCCAAGGTCCGGTACCGCCTAGACTATATGGACTCCCGAAGGTTCACAAAGAGGGGGTACCATTACGCCCCATTGTCAGCAACATCAGGGCACCTACATATTTGTTGGCCAAATACCTGACGGGAATATTAAGTCCTTATGTGGGTCAATGTCCTCATCACATCCGTAATTCCGTGGATTTTGTTAAACGCCTTGATAGCTTCACGTTGGGTGAGTCAGATATCATGGTGAGTTTTGACGTCGTTTCCTTGTTCACGAGGGTACCCCTGCGAGAGTCACTAGAATTGATTAGTCAGAAGTCTGACGAGAAGACCACTGAACTTTTTAGCCATGTCTTGACTTCCACGTATTTTATTTTTAATGGAGAATTCTACGAACAAACGGAGGGAGTCGCCATGGGTAGCCCACTCTCACCGGTGGTAGCGAATTTGTACATGGAGAACTTCGAGGAGGAAGCCCTGTCGTCATCCGAATGGAAACCTACTTGCTTTTTCCGTTACGTGGACGACACGTTCGTCATCTGGCCACATGGTATGGATAAACTCCTTGACTTCCTTACACATCTAAACTCCATACACCCCAACATCAAATTCACTATGAAGACTGAAACGGAGGGTAAACTACCTTTCCTTGACGTCTTGGTCAAGAGAAGGCCTGACGGCACCCTAGGCCATGGGTGCTTTTTCCGTTACGTGGACGACACGTTCGTCATCTGGCCACTTGGTATGGATAAACTCCTTGACTTAATTACACATCTAAACTCCATACACCCCAACATCAAATTCACTATGAAGACTGAAACGGAGGGTAAACTACCTTTCCTTGACGTCTTGGTCAAGAGAAGGCCTGACGGCACCCTAGGCCATGGGGTGTATCGGAAGACAACGCACACTGATCTGTATTTGCACGCAGACAGCTGCCACCACCCTTCACAGAGGAATGGGGTGCTTAAAACTCTAGTACATAGGGCGCGCACTATCTCTGACGCAGAGAGTCTACCCCAGGAATTGGAACATCTGAGAACTGTATTTCGGAAAAGATGGGTACTCAGAGTGGCAGATTCAACGTGCTCTCCACCCACCCACTACAGCACAACCTGTGGAGATGGATGAAATCACGAGGGAGGAGGTAGGCACTGCGTTTCTCCCATGTACAGGCGCACTCTCGGGGAAAATCGCCCGCAGTTTGAAGAAACACCGGGTCGGAACTGTGTTTTGTCCTCCGAATAAAACTTGTGCACTGGTGGGGAGCGCCAAAGATGACCTCGGTTTGAGGAAGGCCGGCGTGTACCAGATTCCGTGTCAATGTGGCAAGTCGTATATTGGTCAGACGATGCGTACCGTCGAGGATCGATGCCGTGAACACCAGAGGCACACTCGACTGATGTATCCAAGCAAGTCGGCGGTCGCTGAACGTTGTTTGTCGGAAAATCACGCTATGGTGTATGACCGCACGAGGATTCTGGTACAGACGTCGAGATACTTGGACAGCGTTGTTAGAGAGGCCATCGAAATTCGCACCAATGACGACCTCATAAACCGTGACTGTGGCTATAATCTTAGCAATGCTTGGGAACCAGCGATTGGGTTAATCAAGAGTAAATCGAGCAAATGTATAGTTGTGACGACCACGACGGACAGAGTCATCACACCGACGTCATCTCAGACGCCGTCGCAATCTGTTCCACCGCGCGACCGTGGCGCGGGGCGCGGACGGCGGAGTGAGCGCGCCGCGGGCGGAGGATATTTAAGTCGGCCGCCGCCGCGACCGAACCCAGTTCCCCCTGAGCAGCCATAGTGTACGGATCTCCGTGCCGGCACGTTCACAGGAGCTCAGTCCGTCAGTTCACCTGATGATGGCGACATGTATGATCGCCGAAATATTGTGCCCGTTGGACACTGTAGACCGGCAGTACACCCGTGGATATTTTGATTAAGTGTAATCATTGTACATTGAAAAAAAATGAATGTGGTTTTAAAAGACAGCGTTAGACAACGTGTAAATTTTTTTTCGTGTGCATTGATTTAAATAATTGCTTGTTTCCAATTCATTCGGTACTTAATTTCATTCTTAGTGAGTTCGAGATAATTTGGGCGAATAGGTTTTTTTTTTTATTTTAGAAGAATTTTTAGTTTTTCATTTTTGTTTGTAGGTATGGATTTATCTGTTACAATGAATATGGATAACTTAAAGGAGGCTATGGCGTAGACATGATGGCAACCACTCGATTTTCACAAATGTCTGGTCTTGTTGCCGATTACGTTTGATGTGAGTGCGACGAGCATATGTGCCTGATAAGTATGGCTGCTCGTCATACTCACGACTTATTCGTATGGAGGTTTAGCAAGTATCGGCTATGGCGCTCAATTAGACGAGGAACATGCTACCAAAAATCTAAGCTCGCCTTGAGGAATGTTATAAAAATTACATACTGTTGGTGTTTGAGGTGTCCTGTGTGTCTGTGTGTGCATGAATGTCGTGTGAGTGAGCGTACCGTTATAGACTGGTATTATGTTTGTAGGGAAGTTTGTGGGGAATATATAAAGTATAGGGGGCCTTTGGGTCGGGGGTTGTGTTATAGTCGAAATCGATGAGTCTCATTTTGGCAAAAGGAAGTACAACAGAGACAAACCTGCAGTAGGTTTATGGGTTTGGGGGGCTGTAATTCCAGGTCCAGAATGTGGCGATGTAGTTTTTAAAGTAGTTCCTAATTGAAAGAAGGAAGTTTTGGTGAAATTAGTTGAAGATCATGTTGCAGAGGGTTCCATAGTTATTTCCGATGATTTTTCTTCATATAGAGATTTTGGGAATAGGGGTTTTCAGCATCTTGTTATTAATCATAATATGGAATTCAGATCTTCATCAACTGAGGCTTGTACCAATAGCATATAAGGTTATTGGTCAGCCATAAAGTCTGTTGTAGTGAGGGGGAAACGACGGACTTCTACACTATAGAGTCACTTAGATGAATATTCATGGAGGCGTGGTGTACCCGATACATATTGCCCGTTTAAATGTTTCCTTAAACGGCAAATGTATCGTACAAAATTTGTTAGTTAATTTCAGACTGGGATGGGGGGTGGAGGGTAACATAAATAAGGAGAAGGGTGGGGTTGGTCTAGACGGTTAAAATATTGATATGGATTTTTTGTGGTTTATCCATCATTCTTCATTTTCTTATTTTACACGTTAATCTTCTTCTGTGGATTTTTTTACTTCATTTCGTTGATGTGAATGTGTGTGTGTGTGTGTGTGTGTATGTGTTTTTTCTTAATGCTGTGTTTCTTGTGTATGCGGGTATGTGATTTTTGTTGATGTCTTTTTAGGCGAGCTTCGGCTATTTGCGAGGGAGTTTGCGTGTGATAAGTTTATTTTTTTACTTTTTTGTTGTACTGATTTGGTCCATTTTGATGTATTTCATTCTTGTGTTACAATGGTTTGCGTTCGTCAGGTGCAGTACGTAATACAACTTTTACAGCTGTTGCTCTTTTTCCCTTCCCCAGCACTAGTATCACTATGATTTTTTCGAGTCTATACTAGCACTACTAAAGGCGAAAAGACGACACACGTAAAATTTGTATCCCGTACTTCAGTTGACGTATACAGTTCAACTGAAGTACTGGAGACTGGTGGTAGCTAGACAAAAAAAAAGCGATATTTGTAACATTGATGTGATTTATCTACATAGGTCAACTGAAGAGCAGGATACAAATGTTACATACGGCGCTATTTTTCGCCTTCGATAGCACTAGTATCCTGTTCTTCAGCTGACGTACATAGGTCAGTTTAAATACAGAATACGCACGTTATAAATGTTGTTATTTCCCATTCAGTAGTATTAGTATTCTATTCTTCAGTTGATCTCTATAGCTCAACTGAAGAATGGGATACAGATTTCACTGCTGTTGGTTTTCTTGTCGTCGCTAGCAAGACTATGATAACTTTCAGTCGATACTATTAGTATCGAAGGCAAAAAAATAAAATTGTATCCCATACTTCAGTTGACCCATATAGGTCCAATGAAGTACGGGATACAAATTTTATGTGTGTCGTCTTCTTCCACCTTCGCGTAGTTGAAGTGAGGTACAGGTTGCCAATGTAACGTACGTCCATTTCCTCGTCTTCCTTAGCAGTATTATCCTATTCTTCAGTTGACCTATATAGGTCAACTGCAGTATGGGGTACAAATATCATGTATGTAGATCTTTCCGCTTTCGGTGGTAATACTATTTACGTAAGAACAGTTTATTAGAGGTAGCGCAGGGGAAAGAAACAACACCTGCAAAATTTGTGTCCCGTACTTCAGTTGACCTGTATATAGTTCAACTGAACAATAGAATGCTAATGCTAACGAAAACGAAGAAATCTACGTCCGTTAAATTTGTATCCTACTGCAGCTAACCTATACAGCTCGACTGAGGTTCGAGATACAACTCATATATACGTCATGTGATGTATTCTATGCTACTGCAACTTCTATCCGTTTTTTCCCTTTATTCTTCACAGAAGTACTAGTACTCTAACAAGCGACGTCCTTAACTTTATGGTAGAAATATTTCTGGCCGTGATGTCTTTCTACCATCTGTTTCCTCTCCTGCATTCCTTTGTTTACGGACGCTCGTCTTTGCTGTTTAATCTGTGTAACAAATGATCTCTGGCAAATTCTGACGTCATTGGTCAAAGCCGATGGGTTGTATCCCGTTCTTCAGTATTCCCTAATATTCTTCTGACATCCAGTTTTTCATTAGAAATTCGTCACTGGAATAGAAGCAGTTGACCAGGATAAATGATTTTAAATTAGATTTAAAACTTACTTCGCTATCTGGTCAGATATTTTGTGTTTTTGGGCAAATGATCAAAAATTTTTGTTGTTGCGTATTGAACTCCTTTCTGAGCCACTGATAGCTTCAACAATGGGTAATAAAGATCATTTTTCCCTCTAGTTTTGGATGTATCTACATCACTGTTCTACTCAAATTGTGATGGATTATTTATGACGAATTTCATTTGCAAATATATGTATTGCGGCGGCGCTCTTAAAATGCCTAGCTCCTTGAAGCGGAACCTAGATGAAGTACATGGGTGAACATATATTATTCTTATCGCCCATTTTCATGCAATCAACACTTTCTTTCTAAGTGATGAGGTGCCCCAGTAAATTATTCTGTAAGATGTTGTTAAGTGGAAACAGGCAAAAATTTCAGGACACTGGTACATTTCTTTCCAAGATTAGCAATTATATGAAGAGTAAAAACAGATGATCTTAATTGTTTGAGATGCTCAGTTGAAGTTTTCATCAATGTGTACACCTGAAAATTTGGGGCATTCTATCCTATTTACTGACTCTTACACATGTGCTACTTCAATTATTGGTTTGGCTCTATGTGTTGTTCAGAACTATATATAGTGTGTTTTTTTTCAAAATTTAGGAAGACTCCATTTCCAGAGAACCTCTTCATACTTCTTAGGAAAATATCGTTAACCATCAATATAACACTAGTATCGTCTACAAAATGCACCAATTTTTCTTGTTGCTAAGTGTAAAGTAATTCACATATGTAACGAATAAGAGTGGACCCAAAATTGAGCCCTGTGGAGGTCCATTTGTGATTTTTTTTTTTTCCTCAGTCACTAAAATGTTCTAACTTTCTGACATTGTCTGACTTATTCAGCATAGCTTTTTATATTCTGTAGGGTAATCTGGATGATCGAACGGGGATTTGAACCCTCTTCGGCTCGAATGCAAGACCAGTGTGCTAAGCACTGCGCCACCTCCATTACAAGTCGAATAGTTATCTTCAGAAGGCTGCTGCCTGAATATCTTGGAACAAGGTTCTACAATACGTTAAAATATTAATAAAAAGATACTCTGAGCTTCTACAAGTGATGCAAAGCTGCAAGTATAGCTGTGGCTTCTATAAAAAAATACACATTTCAAAGGGAAGCGAAATCAGTTCCCTGTAACCTGTGCATGGACACAGGAGCTTGCAACCTACTCTGCCATTACCTGCCGTTTTGGAGTTGTCAGTTTACTTCTCGAAATACTCTGGGAAATAATCACCAATACAGTTTTTTACTAATTGATCTGTTCAGTAGATCTTCTTCTGCCGCTAACTTGCTGATGATTTTTAAGTGCTTTAAAAATTTATCACTGTCGTGTTTACTGTTCATCTCCTTCCCATTTCCTAGTGCAACACACACACACACACACACACACACACACACACACAGTAATCAGTTTGCCTGTGATAAATAGACTTCACAACACAGGTCGGTAAGGTACATATGCTATGAGTAGTCTATCAAAAGTTCGCAAGTGATCTTTCACAATTACAGAGTTGACAGACTAATAAGCAAATATACAGTGTCATAACTCGATGCAAACATAATTTAAGTACTCAAACTAACTAACGAATTAACTACTATTTTTGGATGCTAGCTTACGACAGACTTGTAACTGTACATTTTGAATACTGAATACATATTGGTTTAACAGTTTCCTTCCGCTGACTGTGGCTTTGCGCGTAATTATCGTTACTATTTAAAGACGCACGTGGGACTGATATTACAATATGTTAAAATACACACTAATTAAATATTTAAAATTAAAATAAAACATTGAAAAATGGTAATGCATGTACAGATTAGGCAATGGAATAATTCTCAAATAGGAGATGTAGCCCATCGAACTGGTAAAAACTCTGATTCTGTTTTATGAGGCGGAGTTTTGGCACTACGCACTTGGATTTAGAAAGGCCCTCTATAAATCTTCTAGGAAGTTAAAATTTCGGATTTGATAATTTGTTTACTTAAGATATTATATTGTGATTCTTGAGTTTCTCCCGGCGTATTTGATAGTCAAAATATCCACGGGTGTGCTGCCGGTCTACAGTGTCCAACGGGCACAATATTTCGGCGATCATACATGTCGCCATCATCAGGTGAACTGACGGACTGAGCTCCTGTGAACGTGCCGGCACGGAGATCCGTACGCTATGGCTGCTCAGAGGGAACTGGGTTCGGTCGCGGCGGCGGCTGATTTAAATACCCTCCGCCCGCGGCGCGCTCACTCCGCCGTCCGCGCCCCGCGCCACGGTCGCGCGGTGGAACAGATTGCGACGGCGTCTGAGATGACGTCGGAGTGATGGCTCTGTCCGCCGTGGTCGTCACAACTATACGTTTGCTCGATTTACTCTTGATCAACCCAATCGCTGGTTCCCAAGCCTTGCTAAGATTATAGCCACAGTCACGGTTTATGAGGTCGTCATTGGTGCGAATTTCGATGGCCTCTCTAACAACGCTCTCCCAAGATCTCGACGTCTGTACCAGAATCCTCGTGCGGTCATATTCCATGGCGTGATTTTCCGACAAACAATGTTCAGCGACAGCCGACTTGCTCGGATACATCAGTCGAGTGTGCCTCTGGTGTTCACGGCATCGATCTTCGACGGTACGCATCGTCTGACCAATATACGACTTGCCACATTGACACGGAATCTGGTACACGCCGGCCTTCCTCAAACCGATGTCATCTTTGGCACTCCCCACCAGTGCACGAGTTTTATTTGGAGGACAAAACACAGTTCCGACCCGGTGTTTCTTCAGAATGCGAGCGATTTTCCCCGAGAGTGCGTCTGTGTAAGGAATAAATGCAGTGCCTACCTCCTCCCTCGTGACTTCATCCATCTCAAGAGGTTGTGCTGCAGTGGTTGGGCGGAGAGAACGTTGAATCTGCCACTCTGAGTACCCATTTTTTCCGAAATACAGTTCTCAGATGTTCCAATTCCTGGGGTAGACTCTCTGCGTCAGAGATAGTGCGCGCCCTATGTACTAGAGTTTTAAGTACCCCATTCCTCTGTGAAGGGTGGTGGCAGCTGTCTGCGTGCAAATACAGATCAGTGTGCGTTGTCTTCCGATACACCCCATGACCTAGGGTGCCGTCAGCCCTTCTCTTGACCAAGACGTCAAGGAAAGGTAATTTACCCTCCGTTTCAGTCTCCATAGTGAATTTGATGTTGGGGTGTATGGAGTTTAGATGTGTAAGGAAGTCAAGGAGTTTATCCATACCATGTGGCCAGATGACGAACGTGTCGTCCACGTAACGGAAAAAGCAAGTAGGTTTCCATACGGATGACGACAGGGCTTCCTCCTCGAAGTTCTCCATGTACAAATTCGCTACCACCGGTGAGAGTGGGCTACCCATGGCGACTCCCTCCGTTTGTTCGTAGTATTCTCCATTAAAATGAAAATACATGGAAGTCAAGACATGCCTA
This sequence comes from Schistocerca americana, assembly GCF_021461395.2. Classification (NCBI taxonomy): domain Eukaryota; kingdom Metazoa; phylum Arthropoda; class Insecta; order Orthoptera; family Acrididae; genus Schistocerca; species Schistocerca americana. Next base: position 958,713,065 of record NC_060121.1, on the reverse strand, counting down.
AAAACTTCAGTGGTCTTCTCGTCAAACTTCTGACTAATCAATTCTAGTGACTCTCGCAGGGGTACCCTCGTAAACAAGGAAGTGGATTTCGTTAAACGCCTTGACAGCTTCAGGTTGGATGAGTCAGATATCATGGTGAGTTTTGACGTCGTTTCCTTGTTTACGAGGGTACCCCTGCGAGAGTCACTAGAATTGATTAGTCAGAAGTTTGACGAGAAGACCACTGAACTTTTTAGGCATGTCTTGACTTCCACGTATTTTCTTTTTAATTGAGAATACTACGAACAAACGGAGGGAGTCGCCATGGGTAGCCCACTCTCACCGGTGGTAGCGAATTTGTACATGGAGAACTTCGAGGAGGAAGCCCTGTCGTCATCCGTATGGAAACCTACTTGCTTTTTCCGTTACGTGGACGACACGTTCGTCATCTGGCCACATGGTATGGATAAACTCCTTGACTTCCTTACACATCTAAACTCCATACACCCCAACATCCAATTCACTATGGAGACTGAAACGGAGGGTAAATTACCTTTCCTTGACGTCTTGGTCAAGAGAAGGGCTGACGGCACCCTAGGTCATGGGGTGTATCGGAAGACTACGCACACTGATCTGTATTTGCACGCAGACAGCTGCCACCACCCTTCACAGAGGAATGGGGTACTTAAAACTCTAGTACATAGGGCGCGCACTATCTCTGACGCAGAGAGTCTACCCCAGGAATTGGAACATCTGAGAACTGTATTTCGAAAAAATGGGTACTCAGAGTGGCAGATTCAACGTGCTCTCCGCCCAACCACTGCAGCACAACCTCTTGAGATGGATGAAGTCACGAGGGAGGAGGTAGGCACTGCATTTATTCCTTACACAGACGCACTCTCGGGGAAAATCGCTCGCATTCTGAAGAAACACCGGGTCGGAACTGTGTTTTGTCCTCCAAATAAAACTCGTGCACTGGTGGGGAGTGCCAAAGATGACCTCGGTTTGAGGAAGGCCGGCGTGTACCAGATTCCGTGTCAATGTGGCAAGTCGTATATTGGTCAGACGATGCGTACCGTCGAAGATCGATGCCGTGAACACCAGAGGCACACTCGTCTGATGTATACGAGCAAGTCGGCTGTCGCTGAACATTGTTTGTCGGAAAATCACGCCATGGAATATGACCGGAGTGGCCGAGCGGTTAAAGGCGCTACAGTCTGGAACCGCACGACAGCTACGGTCGCTGGTTCGAATCCTGCCTCGGGCATGGATGTGTGTGATGTCCTTAAGTTAGTTAGGTTTAAGTAGTTCTAAGTTCTAGGGGACTTATGACCACAGCAGTTGAGTCCCATAGTGCTCAGAGCCATTTGAACCATTTTTTTTTTGAGTAATAAGTTTTAGTGAAATACAGTGCGGACAAGAATTTAGAGTTTTAATTAGTCATGATAGACTGCCTCTGTGGTTGAATGGTTGCTGGTACGGGTGTTCAACGTTTTTGGGCAAGAGTCTGTCGATTGTCTGTAATAAAGCTGAGTAAGGTTTTCATCGTTGGAAACTGTGAGATGTCAGGCGATATCTGCACAGAACTGCAGAAGAGCAACGACGAAGAAAGATAGAAAAGAAAAATGGAAAGTGACTAGCATCGCTGCATTTGATGCAGAAGGACCCGGTTCGACTCTTGGCACCTCCACAAATTTTTGGCTGAGGTAATGAGGTCTGGTGTGGGCCATATGAGGAGCTGATTCAATAAAGCAGTGCGGTCATCAGGATACATTTCTAGAGGGACTAGCGATATGCTGATCACACATGTCCCATGATCTTAGATCCCTCCTCGTACTGCCTTGGAGGCAGGAGGAAGCCAATCGGAACTGGCTTAAGGGCTTATACACTACCTGCCATTAAAACTGCTACACCAAGAAGAAATGCAGATGATAAACAGGTATTCGTTGGACAAATATATTTTACTGAAACTGACATGTGATTACATTTTCACCCAATTTGGGTGCATAGATCCTGAGAAATCAGTACCCAGAACAACCAACTCTGGCCGTAATAACGGCCTTGATACGCCTGGGCATTGAGTCAAACAGAGCTTGGATGGTGTGTACAGATACAGTTGCCCATGCAGCTTCAACATGATATCACAGTTTATCAAGAGTAGTGACTGGCGTATTGTGACGAGTCAGTTGCTCGGCCACCATTGACCAGACGTTTTCAATTGGTGAGACATCTGGAGAATGTGCTGGCTAAGGCAGCAGTCTAACATTTTCTGTATCCAGAAAGGCCCGTACAGGACCTGCAACATGCGGTCGTGCATTATCCTGCTGAAATTTAGGGTTTCGCAGGGATCGAATGAAGGGTACAGCCACGTAGCGTCCACTGTTCAAGGTTCCATCAATGCGAACAAGAGGTGACCGAGACATGTAGCCAATGGCACCCCATACCATCACCCGGGTGATACACCAGTATGGCGCTGACGAATACACGCTTCCAATGTGCGTTCACCGCTATGTCGCCAAACTAGGATGCGACCATCATGATGCTGTAAACAGAACCTGGATTCATCCGAAAAAATGTCGTTTTGCCATTCGGGCACCCAGGTTCGTCGTTGAGTACACCACCGCAGGCGCTCTTGTCTGTGATGCAGCGTCAAGGGTAACTGCAGCCATGGTCTCCGAGCTGATAGTCCATGCTGCTGCAAACGTCGGTCGAACTGTTCGTGCAGATGGTTGTTGTCTTGCAAACGTCCCCATCTGTTGACTCAGGGATCGAGACGTGGCTGCACGATCCGTTACACCTATGCGGATAAGATGTCTGTCATCTCGACTGCTAGTGATACGAGGCCGTTTGGGATCCAGGACGGCGTTCCGTATTACCCTCCTGAACGCACCGATTCCATATTCTGCTAACAGTCATTGGATATTGACCAACGCAAGCAGCAATGTAGCGATACGATAAACCGCAATCGCGATAGGCCACAATCCGACCTTTATCAAAGTCAGAAACGTGATGGTACGCATTTCCCCACCTCACACGAGGCATCACAACAACGTTTCACCAGGCAACGCCGGTCAAATGCTGTTCGAGAAATCGGTTGGAAACTTTCCTCATGTCAGCACGCTGTAGGTGACGCCACGGGCGCCAACCTTTCGTGAATGCTCTGAAAAGCTAATCATTTGCATATCACAGCATATTCTTCCTGTCGGTTAAATTTCGCGACTGTAGCACGTCATCTTGGAGGTGTAGCAATTTTAAAGGCCAGTAGTGTACCTGAACGGTGTTTACGTTTACGCAATCGTAGTATATGGCTTTGTTTTTAATCATCAGTCCTCTGTCTGGCCAATGGCCTTGCCGCAGTGGCAGCACCACCGGTTCCAGTCAGATCACCGAAATTAAGCGCTGTCGGGCTGGGCTAGCACTTGGCTGGGTGACCATCCGGTCTGCCGAGCGCTGTTGGCAAGCGGGGTGCACTCAGCCCTTGTGAGGCAAACTGAGGAGCTACTTGATGGAGAAGTAGCGGGTCTGGTCTCGTAAACTGACATACGGCCGAGATAGCGGTCTGCTGACCAAATGCTCCTTCATATCGGCATCTAGTGACGCCTGTGGACTGAGGATGACACGGCGGTCGGTCGGTCCTGTTGGGCCTTTATGGCCCCTTCGGACGGAGATTTTCTTTTAGTCTTTTGCCTGATTTTATGCGGCCCACCACAAATTCCTCTCCTGTCCCAACCTTCTTATCTCATCGTACGCCGCGCGGGATTCGGTCTAAGGTGCTGCAGTCATGGACTGTGCGGCTGGTCCCGGCGGAGGTTCGAGTCCTCCCTCGGGCATTAGTGTGTGTGTTTGTCCTTAAGATAATTTAGATTGAGTAGTATGTAAGCTTAGGGACTGATGACCTTAGCAGTTAAGTCCCATAAGATATCACACACATTTGAACATGTATCTCATCGTACCAATTGCAACCTATGTCCTCAATTAATTGGTGTATATATTTCAATCTATGTCTTCCTCTACAGTTTTTCCCTTCTACAGCTCCATACAGTACCATGGAAGTCATTCGCTGATATCTGGTCCTTCTTTCTATCAATGTTTTCCATATATTTCTTTCCACACCATTCTGCCGAGAACCCAATCATTCCTTACTTTATCAGTCCAGCTCATTTCAACATTTGTCTGTAGCACATCACAAATGTTTCGATTCTCTTCCGTTCAGGTTTTCTCACAGTCCATGTTTCACTATTATACAATGCTGTGCTCCAAACGTACATCCTCAAAAATATATTCCTCAGTTTAAGGTCTACGTTTGATACTAGTAGACTTCTCTTGGCTAGGAACGCCCTTTTTGCCAATGCTAGTCTTCTTTTTATATTATCCTTGCTCCGTCTGTCATGAGTTATTTTGCTGCCTAGGTAGCACAATTCCTTAATTTCCTCTACTTCGTGATCATCAATTGTGATGTTAAGTTCCTAACTGTTCTCATTTCTGCTACTTCTAATTACTCTCGTCTTTCTTTGATTTACTCTCAGTCCATATTCTGTACTCATTAGACTGTTCATTCCATTCAGCAGATCATGTAATTCTTCTTCACTTTGACTCAGGATAGCAATGCCATCAGCGAATCGTATCATTGATATCATTTCACCCTGAATTTTAATCCCACTTCTGAACCTTTCTTTTATTTCCATCATTACTTCTTCGATGTACAGATTGAACAGTAGGGGCGAAAGACTGCATCCCTGTCTTACATCCATTTTAATCCGAGAACTTCGTTCTTTGTCGTCCACTCTTAGTATTCGCTCTTGTCTCTTGTATATATTGTATATTACACGTCTCCCCCTATAGCTTACCCCTATTTTTCTCAGAATTTCGAACATCTTGCACCATTTTAATTGTCGAACGCTTTTTCCAGGTCGACAAATCCTACGAACGTGTCTGGATTTTTCTTTAGTCTTGCTTCCATTATCAACCGCAACGTTAGAACTTGCCTTATTTTTGGAAATGAAATATTGAGGAGTGGGGTTATAGGAAGTGAATCTATTCAACTACGCTTCAAATCCAAGCATTTGCATTTGGATTTATTTTACCTGGCAAGTTATGAGCCTTCAGGTCCTTTCTTACATCTAAGCTGACGTATGTAGTGAGTCAACATTATAGTTTGTATAGTACAGGAGTAATATATAATAATAATAATAATAATAATACTATAATAAGAATAATGAACATTCGTAGAGTAATGTATACTATGGAAATTAAGAAATGTCAGTCTTAATAACATCGTATTAAGAGCTATTTATTCATCATATTCGTGTGGAATGTGAGTAATGACATATAAGGAAAACGTGGGGCAACGGACAGAAGGAATCAAAGTGGGACAAGACGTTGATTGCTCAGAGAAAGAGTGAGAAGCATTGGGTTAACCTTAGCACACAGATAATTTACGGTGTGAGAGAAATTACAGATTCGCCGTTGGACAGAGAGAAAACTGTTGGGATGTGTTGAGAAGGAAGCTATACCGATGATAACAAATTAAGATTTAATTATCTCTTGAATGCAGAGTGGTTTTGGATAAACCGAGGGTTAGAGTGTAATTTGTTCCACGATAAAGAGATGAAGGAAGATTTAGTGTTTTACAAAGGTGCAGCCAAGATGCTGGGCGTCACCGATCTGGTATTGCACTTAAGGAATGACAAGAGGCATTTAATACGCGAAGACAAGTACTGAGGGGACCAGTGACTAAGGAACCAATGAGATAAACAGAGCGTGTGAAAATCACGTCACCCATGCTTTTGCATTCAACATAATTGAGAGCTGGAAGAGCTGATGTAATTATACAACCGAATGTTGGACGCATGTCTCAAGCAAGCATTCGTAGCTACCTCAAGTCGTCTGGAGTTTTCACTGTTTGTACCGTTTTGAACTACACTGTCGAACAAAATATAGGGATGAAAGTAACTTCCGCATGGTGTGTCACTGGCAGTAACATAGCCAGATGAAACTTGGACCGTACATTCGAGGGTTAGATCTTAAATAGTGGTAACTATTTATTCACAACCGATCAAAAGAGATACATGTTTGCACCTGTTATTGTCCTTCAAAGTAGTCGCCAGCGTTGTGTAGAACCCGTTTCCGGCGATGTGGAAGGCGTAGTAATATCGTTAGCAGAGCCTGTTCTGTTGATGGTGCGAATGGAGCGGTCTACTGCCTGTCGAATCTCTGGAACAGTTCTGAAGCGAATGCCACGAAGTGGTTCCTCCATCTTCGGAATCAAATCAAAGTCACAAGGACGTAAGTCCGGGGAGTATGGTGGATGGTACAGTACTTCCCAGTCCCATCGACCGAACAGAGCAGCCACAGCTTGCGCTGTATGTGCCCACATATTTTCGTGCAAAATGATGGGTGGGTTGCGCAGAAAGTGATGCCACTTCTTTCGTAAAGGTGATACTCGAAAAACGAACAATAATACTGTGCATTGACGGTCTGTGCATTGGCGGTCTGCCGCGGAGGAACGCAATGCGTTAGGAAACACCATCACAGTAGCACACGAGAATCACTATACTGGGGCTCTGACGCACTTTCGACTTTCGCGGCGACCCATAATGACGCCACTCGTTGGACTGATGTTTCAGATTTGCCTCGTACGATGTGGCCCATGCCTCATCCAGTGATGCGATACGGCGTAAGGAAGCCTCTCCCTCGCTCTCGTAGCACTCCAAGTGCGTCTGAGCAGCGTCGTAACGCATCCATTTCTGCATTTCCGTCAAGTCATGCGGAACCCATCGTGATGCCCAGGCTTTCCTTCAGGATGCGAAGGACAGTCGTATGCGCTAATCCGGTTTCGTGGGCGAGCTCACGAATCGTATGGCGTCGATCACTGTCCACTAACGCGGTAACAGCATGCACTTTTTCTTCAAAGACGCTAGGACGACCTGCCCGATGCATTTCTGCCACAGTTTGCCGACCTTCGTTGAAGGCTTTTACCCAACGTGCCTCTGTTCTGTACGGCAATGCCGATTCCCCGCACGCCTCTTGATGACCCTGATGACACTGTCGTGCTGTACGGCCTCTGGCACATTCAATCTTGATCCAACTCCGTTGTTCCTGTTTCGAAAACATAGTGACACCGTTACGTTAGACCGGTCGCTCACAAGTGACTGTGTTTCCCTCGACTGTGCGCACGCCTGCGACGTGGGACGGGCGAGTCCATTTGCTCGGAGGTAAGGTAGGTACGTCAACAACGTGTGCTATCAGCGACAATAGTAGATTCAATGGCATAGTGTATCCACAGCAGTGTTGCCACTATTTAAGTTCCAACGCATGTAGAAATAAATGGTACAGTATAGCACAGTGCAGTACAGAAATTAACTGAAAGAAATACGAAATGAGAGGAACAAAACTGACACTATTATTCAATGACCATAATTACACCGAAGGCTCAGAGATTTCTGCTGGTTCCCTGAACATTACAAAAGGCGGGACGTGGTTCTTAGTAGGTGTGTGTCCACCGCAGACAGCAGTGCGTGCTGCGCAACGTGCCCCCATACTGGCCACAATGTTGGTAAGTTCTCGAGGCAGCGCTTTCCATTCCTCCAAAAGCGCTGTTGACAACCGATGAATGGTCTGTGGTGAATGTGAACGTGCTGCAGTACTGTCTCTAATGCATCCCACAAGCGCATGATGGGACTAAAGTCGGTGGAACGGGCAGTTCAGTCCTTTCGCCGAATAGCCTCTCGCTCCAAGTGTTCCCAACAGCACTGTTCGAAGCGGTCGCACGTTGTCATCCGTAAAAAAAAGTCTGGGCCGAACGTACCCCGAAAAAACGCATGTGAGGGAGGAGTACAGTCTGACAAAACGGTTGACAGGTGAGTCTACCGTGTTCAGAGGTTTGAAGGTCAGTGTTCCCGTGCAACATTATGCCTTCCCACACCATAACACATGGACCACCAAAATGATCATGTTCGACAATGTTCCTCGGAGCATTATGTGTTCCCATCTCTCGCCATGTGAGGGTACGTTCAGTAATACTAGTCGGACCGCACCGCTCTCATTCGAGAAGAGGACGCGGTTCCCACTCCTCGTTGGTCCAGTCTCTACCCTCTTGGCATCGTCGCAGATGGTGCCGCTGATGTACGGTTGTAAACGGAACAGAACGAACAGGTCGTCCGACAAAGATACTATCCAGATACAGTCGCTGTGCCATTCTGGAGCGTGAGATTGCTTGCTTTGCAGTCCTGTTAAATGTGGTTGCAAATGACTCGCTGTTTGACTTGGGTACCTCCTTGCCTGTTGTACGAGTAGCGGTCATCTGCTGTTGCAGTTGACCGTGGTTGACGATGTCCTTTCTTTCCCAAATCAGTGCCTCTGTTTCGGAATGCCTGTGTTTCGGAACACTCCCCATGCACGTGAAACAACGCTGAGAGGAATGCCAAACTCCTGGGCTACACTCGCCACACTAAGTTCTTATTCCAGTATCCAGATGATTCTTCCCCGTGTTATGTTATCCAGATGTTGTCTCTGAGTCATGTTGGAAGGAACACCACCACAATACACCGTGCCTGCTCGCTGATTGATACACGCTGTCTTTTCCTGTTCCTCCAACTACCTCGTGTTGCTGGGCCAACCCTACTCGACGCTTCATCGTAGGTCTTCAGCCATCAGATTGGTTAGCAGCGGTTCGCATTCGTTTCTTTCTTCAGCCTTCCTCTTGAGTGCAATATACAGGGTGTAAATTTTTAGTTGACAAACCAGAATAACTCAAAAAATAAGCTTCACACGAAATAATGTGTAGAATCCAAAGTTGATTACTTTCGAGGGGAAATCTGCTGGTGCTAAAATTAGCCCGCCACCCCAGCCCCCTGGGGGTCGGGCGGGAGCCAACTTTAAGATTTCAAATGGGAACCCCCAATTTTTATTGCAGATTCAGATACTACATAAAAACTACGTATATTTTATATTAAACATTTGTTTCGATTCTTGGTAGTTGGCGCTGTAATTCAAGAAAATCCATGTTCTCATTTTTCCGTGGAAAATGGTTACGGATAAATAAAAAATAATTATTTACTTTGTAAATTTTGATTCGCTAAAACTAAAACTCTCCCTCTCCCCCCATAGGGTGGGGTTTTAGAGAAAAGAATTAGAGTTTTACAACTGTTGACCCAAATATTAATTTTTCCGCAGATCTGGATAAGTTTCGTTTGTTTCGTGGGTATAACGCCACACAACTCTCTCAAAGAGAGAGAGTTTTAGTTTTAGCGAATCAAAATTTACGAAGTAAATAAGTATTTTTTATTTATCCATAACCATTTTCCACGCAAAAAGAAGAGCATGGATTTTCTTTAATTACAGCGCCAACTACCAAGAATCAAAACAAATCTTTAAGACCAAATGTACGTAGTTTTTTTATGCAGAATCTGATTCTGCAATAAAAAATGAGGGTTCCCATTTGAAATTTTAAAGTTGCCTCCCGCTTCACCCCCAGGGGGTGGCGGGCTAACTTTAGCACCAGCAGATGTCCCCCTCGAAAATAATTAACTTTGGATTCTACACATTTTTTCCTGTAAAGCTTACTTTTCGAGTTATTCTGGTTTATCAACTTAAAATTTACACCCTCTAGGTGGTGCAACTGGTATGCTCCATGATCTGGTTAATGTATTCTAGTTTCGGTGTGCCTCTTGTATTTTTCCTTTCTACTGTCCCTTCGATGATTTTTTTAATGATACCGTCATGTCTCAGTAGACGGCCAACCTATGTTTTCCTCCTGTGTTCGATTATCTTAGGGAGACAAAGCTTCTTTTCCTCCGCTCTGTGGAGCTCCTCTCCGTTTGGTGTCTTGTCTACCAAAGAAATATTGAGCATTATGCGGTAATACCACATCTCTAAGGCTGTTATTTTATGATTTTCTGCTTCCCCGAGTGCCCATGTTTCATTTCCTTACAGCAGCACACTCCAAGCAAACGTCTTTATGAGCTTTTGTTAAAAAAAAAACGCCTTTCTTGCTGCACTGTATTTTATTTCTCCCAGACTTGTTTAGCCTTTTTCCCTTTAAAGGCATCTTCAGTGGGATCTACAATGATTCATTTTTGTTTTGATATGTATTATTTATTGATTATAAATCAGTTTACCTCTCACTTTTTACCTAAATAAGTAATTACTTACACTTCTTCGCGTTTTAGGTTGGCGTCTGCGTTTTATCTCATCTGGTCGCATGCCGGAGGTGCGCTATAACTTCATTTATGAGACATAAGCACGTAAGAACGTAAATGAAATTATAGTGCGATCTCCAGAACGTGATTGGATGAGAGAAAACGCAGATGCCGACCAAAAACGTGAATAACTGCAAGCAATCACTTATTCACATAAAAACGACACGTGACCTGTTTTATGATCTACAAATAAGTCACATCTAAACAAAACTGTATCGTTCTAGAAACCATTGAAGATGCCTTAAAGTGAAAAAGGCGAAGTACAGCGCAGCAAGAAGAGGCGGTTTTTATTTACAAAACAAATATTTCTGTGCGCACGATGGCCGCTCAAACAAGCTTGTCTTTGTGAGGTTTTTCCTGAGATGTTTGTCTATGCTGCTGGATGTGAAAAGATTTCTTTTCTCGTTAATAGCAGCTTTTGCCTGGTGGCTTCGGCTTATGATTCCTTCCTCGACCTTCCTTCTGACGTAACTTTACTCCCCAGGGAGGCGGACTCCAGTCGCTAGATGTTTTGTCTGCTCACTCTTACCATGAATTTTAATTCTTCCTATGTATCGTAGTTTCTCCCTAACTTCATCCATTGCCCTCTGAATGTATCCATTGAACAAGACTGGAGAGAGTGAGCAGCCCTGTCGTACACCTTGCTTAATAGTAACTTCTTCTTTATGTCCTTCACGCCTTATCACAGCCACCTCTTCTCTTTGGGGCAAATGATCCGGACTCCTGATAGATAACAAAGCAAAAAAATTCTTTTGGGCAACCATTTGTACATCACAGATGGATTGTTATTTAGAAATTTATTACTTTCTTCCATTACTAAATAATTTTTTTACTGGCTTTACCCTCAAAACTGGATAATACTGTAAATGTTCAGCTTCACTAAAAAAGACGACAGATAAGACACAAAAACATTATAAACTTCTCTTATTCGGTAAAACTACGAATACCCAGAAAGTGTTAGATATAATTAAGCAAAAGCACTAAGGATTATTTATAAGCCGTCAAAGAAATTGTAAAATGGAGCAATGACTATGAATTACTCCTTACGGGTTTTTATAGATTTTGAGAAAGCTTTTGGCTGAGATTCAACAATCTTTGATAATCAAGACATTTATTTAACTTATATTTGCGAAGTCAAGAATATATACGTCAATGGTGAATGTTTCCTTAGATCTGTGTAGTGAAAATTCAGAAGTGAATTGGCAGTCAGGCAAGGAGATACCCCCGTCACCTAGACTATTCTCAGCGGCCCGTGAGAAAGTTTTCAGATCCTGAAATTAGAAAAACGGTAAAAGAATATTCGCTAATGGAACGTTCGTTTCGCTGTTGACGTCGTACTGTTTGCCTCTACTGCTAATAAGCTACGACAACGAGTGGATGAGCTCAATCGTGCAAGTTTTAAAAAAAAAAACTTGAAAATCAATATAATACGCGTAAACATGCCTACTCGATGCATTTAAAAAGAAATAGCATGCATGATCAATGCAGTCACAAAAAGAGTTAATGAGTTTTAGTTTTTGTGTTTAAAGCAGCTATGAAAAGTGGCTGGATGGACGATGAAAGAACAGAAAAATGGCCTTTAGTGTTTTTCATAAACGTAATAGGGTTTTCAAAAGGAAGATTCAGATATGGATGAAACGAGTGCGTGTCATCAGTAGCCACTTATGGCTATGAGACATCGACTTTTTAATACGAAAACGATTAAAATCCGAGGGCTGCTCAGCCGGTAAAGGAGAGATGGTAACTGCTGTCGTAGGTTAACCACAGATATTATTTGCTGGGATCCTAAACATAAAAACAAGACGTGTAAGGGGATATTGGAATACTTAACGTCATCTAGAGTTTTCACTGAACAGTTGCTTAATATCTCTGTACATAGCTGTATCCCGCAAAATTCCTCTTTTACTGACAATAAGTTACTTGAAACTGAACTGTGATGCAGAAAAAGGAAAAAGAGAAAAAAAAAAGAAAAGGTTCTGTATAGTGTGAGTGCCAAGGCTGGAGTCAGTACTACCACACCAAGGTTCAGAATATCGTAATTACTGCAACTGTTATGTGTTCATTGCTGTGTAAGTGCTGGTGCTGAATTAAGACTGTATTACATTATTTCCGATATGAGAAGATTGAAAGAGGTTTGTACAGTGGCACTGAAATCTCATACATAGTATTTATTTGTACCAAGTTCTGTATTAAATTAAATTTTTCGTGAAAGTTAATTGTGTTTTAAATGTAATTATGTGAAATTGATTTGCAAAATACTGGCTTCACTAACGTAAGCGGTAAATCTTGACCTTGTCAGAAATGTACGTATTCTGCATTAAATTTTCTGGTACTGTTACATATTGTTATTTGTTCTGGCACTGTGGTATGAAGGATGGTGACGTTGGTAAGAGAAATATCTCAAGTAAGAATAAAAATGAACAGTTATAAGGGAATGAATTATATGCTGGTAAATGTGCAGGCAGTAAATAAAAGGAAGAAACTGTTTAATTCTGTGTAAAAATTACAGTGTTAATGTTAACTGAGTTTAGGTTGTGAGAGAAATGTCGCAGGAAGCAGGGTACGTATTACTGTTTCATAGATCCAATACTCTGCAGGCTGCTGGTAAGATGAAAGTGAAACTATGTTGTAGGAAGATGGAAAATGAATGCTGTTTCAGGTGAGCTTGGTGTCAGTTGTATCAAAGTGGATGTTCTTGGCAGCCCCCCAGTAAATAATCTCCTGTTTCTCTTACGTGTGTTACGTACAGCGAGCATTAAACGACTTCTTAGTTAAATGGTCTAATCTGTAAAACATACTAAATTATGTTATTTATAGAATAATTAATCCAATACCAACAGGCTGATTAAGCAAGATGCCTACTACAGCTAGACAAACCATTTGTGAAGGAATTCATCAATATTCCTTTCAGTTGTACCAACCTGACATTGCCATGGAGGGGCACCTTAGAAAACCATCAGGATGATTGGATAGGTATTTGAAATTTGGTCCTCTGGAATGCGAATCCAATTTCTTGAACACTGTGTCACCTTTTTACGTCTCACTTGCTGTTTTTGTTTACATTTCTTGTGCGTTTGAGCTCTTACTCTATCTCTAACATCCTTAAGATTTACGAGATGTTAAACTTCTATCTTTCTACCTTTTAAGTGGAGATTATTTCATCTTTGAATTATACCACACTTATCGCCATTGATAATCTGATCTACATGCTCTTATTTGTGTCTACTCTTGCAATTTATGCCTTCTGTCAACTATTCCGGAGCCAAGTTGTGGTTTTGTATCCCTTAGGTATCCAGTAGCATGTCCCTCTTTGTGGAAAGGGTTTCCCACGAAGCTGTTACTGAGACTGCCACGACTTGGCTGACAGGTGAACCTACGTGGCAACAGGCTGCTGCAGCTGTCGTCGTTCCCAGCTGCTCCAGCACTGGAGCGCCTGGACTTGGGACACTGCGGCCTGGAGGGTGAGCTGCCTTCGTTTGGGGCCGCGCCCAGGCTGCGCCGCCTGCTGGTCGACGGCAACCGGCTGACCAGCCTGGACGCTGAAGGCCTGACGGCTGCACTGCCCCAGCTGCGGCGACTGGACGTGCAGAGCAACCCCTGGAGCTGCGACTGCAGGCTCAGGCCTCTGTGGCGCTGGTGCCACGCTGCGGCTGCAGTCAGGAGCCCAGCTGTGCAAGTCTTGGGGAGGCCCGTCGACATTGGAGAAGGTATGTAGCTGGCGATACCCGACTGCTGTCAACCGACAGACTGTCTAAGCCTTAGACGGCCCACAGAAATAGAGAAGGTATATTATCTGATCAACGGTATCTGGACACCTATTATTGGATTTTAATATGGGTTGTGTCCTCCGTTCACCTTCGCGACGAACCCTTTTGGAGGCACTTTCTGTGAAGTGTCTGAATGTCTGTGAAGGAAAGGTAACCAATTCTTCTTCATGGGCCGAAATGAGGGAAGATAGTGCGTCTTGGACGCTAGGGTGTCATACGAACCAGACATTCTAACTCTTCCCAAAGGGCTTAGGTCCGGACTGTGGGCTGGCCAGTCCATTTCAGGAGTGCATTGCCCTACTGATACAACCATCGTCTCTGAACCCTCCCCTACTGTACGCAGCACACAATGCTGTAAAATGTGTTCATATCATTCCAGATTCCATTTTCCCTTAAGCACAATAAGGGAATCATACTCCAGCCACCCACGTACCATAACACTACCTCCTCCGTACTTCACTACACCCGATGAAAGGTAACATTCTTCAGGCATTTGCCAAACACAAACCTTTCCTTTGGATTGCCATAGAGTAAAGTATGATTCATCAGTCCAAATCTCTCTGCATCTACATCTAGATTTACATCTACATCACATCTACCTGACTGTGTGTGGCGGAGTGTACCTTGAGTACCTCTATCGGTTCTCCCTTCTATTCCAGTCTCGTATTGTCCGTGGAAAGAAAGATTGTCGGTACGCCTCTGTGTGGGCTCAAATCTCTCTGATTTTATCCTCACGGTCTCTTCGTAAGATATACGTAGGAGGGAGCAATATACTGCTTGACTCCTCGGTGAAGGCATGTTCTCGAGCTACTGAGCGACTCTCTTGCTAAGTTTTCCACTGGAGTTTCTCTGCCATTTCCGTAACGCTTTCGCGATTACTAAATGATCCTGTAACGAAGCGCTCTGCTCTCCGCTGGTTCTTCTCTATCTTTCTATCAACTCTATTTGGTATGGATCTCACACCGATGAGCAGTATTCAAGCAGTGGGGGAACAAGTGTACTGTAACCTACTTCCTTTGTTTTCGGATTGCATTTCCTTAGGATTCTTCCAATGAATCTCAGTCTGGCATCTGCTTTACCGACAATTAATTTTATATGGTCATTCCATTTTAAATCATTCCTAATGCCTTCTCCCAGATAGTTTATGGAATTAACTGCTTCCAGTTGCTGACCTGCTGTATTGTAGCTAAATGATAACGGATTTTTCTTTCTGTTTATTTGCAGCACATTACACTTGTCTACATTGAGATTCAATTGCCATTCCCTGCACCATGCGTCAATTCGTCGCAGATCCTCCTGAATTTCAGTACAATTTTCCATTGTTACAATGTCTCGATATACTACAGCATCATCCTCAAAAAGGCTCAGTGAACTTCCGATGTTATCCACAAGGTCATTTATATATATTGTGAATAGCAACGGTCCCACGACACTCTCCTGCGGCACACCTGAAATCAGTCTTACTTCGGAAGACTTCACTCCATTGAGAACGACATGCTGCGTTCTGTTACCTAGGAACTCTTCAATCCAATCACACAATTGGTCTGATAGTCCATATGCTCGTGCTTTGTTCATTAAACAACTGTGGGGAACTGTATCAAACCCCTTTCGGAAGTCAAGAAACACGGCATCTACCTGGGAACCCGTTTCTATGGCCCTCTGAGTCTCGTGGACGAATAGCGCGAGCTGGGTTTCACACGATCGTCTTTTTCGAAACCGATGCTCATTCCTACAGAGTAGATTTCTAGTCTCCAGAAAAGTCATTATACTCGAACATAATACGTGTTCCAAAATTCTACAACTGATCGACATTAGAGATATAGGTCTATAGTTCTGCACATCTGTTCGACGTCCCTTCTTGAAAACTGGGATGACCTGTGCCATTTTTCTATCTTTTGGAACGCTACGCTCTTCTAGAGACCTCGTTACCAGTCATCCACAGTACGATACAACTGACACCAAGCACACATGAAAAGCATTCCTTTTGCCTCTTTCTACAGTATAGATTCACTTTCATCCACTGTTCACCTTTATGACAGCCCTCTTCTTGGGACACTTTCAATGAAGTGTCTGAATGTCCGTCGAGGAACAGCAGCCGATTCTTCCTCAAGAGCCAAAATCAGATTTTCGTTACCACTTCTATGTAGAATTTATACCTGCTCTGACTTGGTGTAATTGGAGCTGTATTACTGCAGATGCCCTCCAAGTGTGTTAGAAGCAATCATACAGCAGTTGGTCTCCCAGCGGCCTAGTATTGTATCGAAACACATCATTTGATTTACCTATAACCAAGTTTATGTGATCAACCAACTTTATTTCACCCTATGTTGTTACTACCTGACTTCTGGGAATTTGGTAAATTACAGATGGAAATAAATGCAAGAATTTTCTCATATGATGGTATGAATAACTCAGAAACTTCTCCGTTTTCTGCGCAGCAGATATCACCACTTTATCGTTGTGTGTTACTAAGGTTTCTACTAATGCTGGCAGGGCATTGTATACCTTTAGTTAGGAATGAAATGATAATGAAATCAATCCCCTAAGCTGTCGACAGGTGTTGATTTACATCAACGGGGACGGTTGAAAATGTGTGCCCCCGACCGGGACTCGAAGATTGTGTAACGGGCAGGGGAGCTACGAATGTAGTGTGTGGACATTGACTTGGGAATGAAGGTATCACGGGATCGTGCAAGGGATAAATCCCTGCAGTCGCACTATCCTCTGTGCCCTTGGTGGCTCAGATGGATAGAGCATCTGCCATGTAAGCAGGAGATCCCGGGTTCGAGTCCAGATCGGGGCACACATTTTCGACTGTCCCCTTTGATGTATATCAACGCCTGACGACAGATTAGGGTCTTGAATTCATTATCATTTCATTCTAAGAGAGCTGCATGGTCACCGATGGTATCTGTTCTCTCGGACATGTCCGGAAGAACCGATCCCATCTTCATATATTTAATAAGGGAGGTGTATGTTCTGAGGTTGCGTGTGGGTCTTCACAGACGCAACTCGCTGTCCAGAGGACGTGATGTGCGGACAAGCACAGCGCGAGCACTGGGACCTGCTGGAGACTCTGCGCTGCCCAGGAGACCCAGAGTCTGGAGAGGCCGTCGCTGAACACGACCCTAACCTGGACGTGGAGATGATCAGCATGTCAGGGCGACAGCGCTCTGCAAGGCGCGCCTGAGCTCCCAAGGGATGCTGTTTGGGTTTCTGTAAATGCCATTTGTGGGAATCCCAAGTTACACTGTGCAGCTACCCTATGCTCTGGCTGGCTGTACTGAAATTGATGTCATGCATAATGTACCAAGCTATTGCTCTGAGAATTACAGAGGAATGGACAGGGATTTTAATCTCTACTCTACAGTTCAGTTCACCGAAGTTCTAAGGGCCAAGATGAGAGACAGACCAAGCGGTAGTTCTAACGATGATTGCCATAGATCACGATCTTCTGGCTTGCTGTGGTCTTGAGGGACGCCCTGTCTGCCCTAAGAACTAGTTAATCTGAGGTCGATGGGTATAATGCGATGGGGTGGGTATATAAATCTCCACTCTGTTGGAAGACCCAAGGACTCTGATGCTCATATAACAAATTTTATCTCTAGTTATGTTGAACTTGCTATGCTGGAACAGGTATCTCTACCCCTTCGATGTGTGATTTCCTCAGGGAAATGATGCATTACATTCCAAGAAGAGTATGTCGAGGCGATGGAAAACTGTGCTGTATCAGAGTTGCTCCTCCTGTGGGAACAGTGACTCACATTGAAAGGAAATCTTTTTATTGTCGGTCACATCAGTAACAGAAAATAATACCGTTTTAGCCACGAAGATGGACTGTTGACACGACCGCTCACGATAAATGCTTTCTGATACCTGAAAGAGCGTTGTAAACACCAGTTCGTAAGAAAACTACTTTCATATATGGTAGGAAGCCAAGGTTGAAACTCCTCGACTTAGCAAAGGAAGAATTTCTTCATTATGAAGAAAATGCTCTTTTCTGTTTAAATGTAGGCCACTTTTCAATCAACCCACATTATGCGTAATTTTTCCAGTCAGCAGATTCCATTACTGAAATGCAGTTTTGGAAGGGATTGCAAAAAAACACTATGTATGTACCCTAATCGCTTCGTTAAAATAATACAGACAAAGGTTTTTCTTTTTATAGATTTGATACAGGTGTAAATGAGGGTATCATACATGTTAGAGTGAATGTTTCAAAGTTTCATAATTCAGGTCACTCAGTTTTCCAACTGCCAAAGAACAATGCAGGAAAGAATATCTGTTGTGGTGAAAGACGATTTTTTTTTGCAGCCCAGGTCTCCTGTCATCATTTTTTCTTACATTTAATCTAGGAAACTTAGGTATTTTGAAACTTGAAAGTTGTCTTTTTAACCTCTACAAGGCTCCCTTTTGAATTCTAAACCATAACCTTCCTGACATCGACTCTGCACTGGGATTCATTCACTACTTTGATTTGTGTTATGTTTCTTGCTTCAAGTGTTGGACCTCTCTCTACCACAGTAGCATATTTGAATACGAAATCAGGTGAAATATTGTTAACATTGCTGAGATATTCGTTCTTACTTTTGCTTTTGGCTAGCGTTCTATTGCATAATGCATAAATCTTTCTCATAGTTAATTATCCAATTCAAATGTACTGTACAGTTTTTTCGGATATTACTTTGCTGAAAGCTGTGACAATAGATTAATCTCTGCAGCCTGTCTCGTAATATTATTAGTTCACATGCTTTTATTGGTCGTATGAGCACAGGATTTATCGTCTGCGTCTGCTTAATATATATATATATATATATATATATATATATGTGTGTGTGTGTGTGTGTGTGTGTGTGTATAAATTAAATAAGATCTATCCTAAACTAATGCATCGCAGCAATCTGTTTGCTGTTGCTTTTCTGTTTCCCTGCGTCTGCATTGCTACAGCTGATGCTTCTGAGGCGTTTGGGTATCAGCCACAAGGAATCTCATATGATGACATGCCATAGGGCTGTAGAAACCTGTGGTTGATGAAATACGCCGCTAGAGATTCGTTTCTGTCTGACGGGGTTTACAAGAATGGTCACGATTTGAGCGTCTAGTAGATGTGTCTGAGTGAAGCAAAGAGAGCTCAAAGTACTACGATGCTGCTGGATTCATATCGCTACTTTTGTAGACAGCTTCCACTAAGGAACTTGTTGTTTTTCAGCCGCCATGTCTCTGAACTTGCCTTGGTTGTAAACGATTTTTACGCAGATACTAGTTCATTAAACTCAAAAAAAGCTTTATAAAAGAGGACTTTGTATGGCGTGACGTACTTGTGAAAGAAAAGATTGTGACAATGGCTGAATGTTCGCAATTCCTTTGTAAATTAATTTATTATGCTTCAAATTAACCATTGCAAATGAATTGTTTATTAATACGAAATAAAAACTCTCCACTCATCTTTTCATTCATTCATGTTCTACACATTCTATCATGAAAGAAAACTGTCAAAAAAGTGGAATATGTTATTCGTTTATCACGTTCTGTAGATTACATCAAGAAGAGAACCTTAAGCTATGCAGAACTAGTTAACATACATTAAAAAAGTGTCTGTATTAACAATAAACTATTACTGTACGGGTTAATATCATTTTTGTTTACGCTAGCTAAATGTAACTTACTTACTAAGCTGGCAGGAAATTTGCTACTTTGAAAAAAGAAACGTTGCTCTATCCTCAGTTGGCATACACAATAACATCACTCTGAACACTGGATGCAATGGTAAAGTACGCAAGAAAATTGTTGTTCTGTTTGGTATTGTGATTCTGATAATCGCACTTCACGTAAAAATAATGTTGATTGCCAGCAATAAAAATAGTTAAGCAGTTTGCCTACTTTACTCAATATTATTACATCTTGCTTGTGCTGACTAAACACTTCATTTACTCTAGTTGCGTTATTTATAAGATATTTCATAAGATGATAGAGAGAGGAAATATGCAGAATAAGTCAAAACCCTTGTCCCTATGTTAGCACAAAGAAATATGTTGCTAAATGCAAAACCTGCCGAACTTAGCTTCCTGATTATTTATATGCGGACACCATTTTTAACTTTTAATGCAGAAAGACAAGAAAGAATTTAACACAAATATTTGATTAATATATTGAAATTACCGTCTTGGTTGGCTGCTTATTTACGGTTCTGTGTAGAGTTCAGTATTTTGATGCAAATGTCTTCAACAAACTCCCATCTGGCATTAATTTAGAAACTGGGAATCGTATTCATATCGCTACAAATTCTAAAGAAAATTAGGAACTTTACTGTTCATGACACATACATAACTGTTTTTCTATGCCCTACACTAAATAGCAGTGTGCATATCAGAAAAACAAAAGCTAAATAATGTAATTAACAAAGTTGTATCGCTTTTCAAATTGGGTGATTGTAGTGTTCTAGCAGTAGTGTACACCAGAAAATCCTGAGGAAGATCCCAACAGAGGCGTCGAAACGTCGATCATTTTAGTAGAAATATGACGCGGCTTAATAACCCATAAGATTTTAACTTCAGTTACAACGGCCTCGAAAGCCTGCAGAATTACGTACATACATTTTTTACAGTCATTTCTAAGGGTCTAGGTCATTTTGAATACCCATGTGTTAGGAAATGAGATATTAAAAGTACTAGATCAGTTTTGTTATTTGGTCAGCAAAATAACTGACGTTGGCCAAGGTGGAGAGGATATAAAATGCTAACTGACAATACCGAGTAAAGCATTTCTAACAAATGGACCTTATTGTTTGTTATAAATGTAAGTGTTAGGAAGCCTTTTCTGTGGGGATTTGTCTGACGGGTACCTTGCACATGAATGAAACATGAACGATAAGCAGTTCGGACAGGAAGAGAATACAAGGGTTTGAAATGTGGTACTAGAGAAGACTACTGTAGGTTATGTGCGCAAATCGCATAACAGATGAGGAGGTACGACAGCGGCGCGTAACGTGCTACGCTATATAGCTACAATTTCACTGGCAGTTGCCAGATTTATGTCAGTTTCGGTG
This sequence comes from Schistocerca americana, assembly GCF_021461395.2. Classification (NCBI taxonomy): domain Eukaryota; kingdom Metazoa; phylum Arthropoda; class Insecta; order Orthoptera; family Acrididae; genus Schistocerca; species Schistocerca americana. The sequence continues at coordinate 958,692,075 of NC_060121.1, read as the reverse complement.
TCTTTAATATTATGTGGTTTTAGTATTAACATCTTAATTAATATTTTTTATGACGTCAGCATTATTTCTCTTAAATTTGTTAGACTGTTATTAAATGTAATTGTGAATTTTCTGATATTCGGGGTCGAAATATGGTAAAAGTAAAATTTTGTTGCAACCTGTTGGCTGTTTTATACCCTCCACATTTGTAGGTGTCTACATAATTTTGAATAATCCTTTGTTACGAAATGAGGTACAAAAAGTACTATATGAGTTTTGTTATTTTGGCAACAAAATAAAGGGTATTGGCCGAAGTAGAGTAATGTGGAATGTATAAATGCTTTATAAAGTTAAATCTTAAGAAGCCTTTGGTGAGTATTTGTCTGTCATGTACCTTGTACGCAAGCGAAATATGAAAGACGAGCGGTTCACATAGGGAGGAAATACAGGGTTTTGAAATGTGGAACTAGAGACGAATACTGAGGATTACATGGATAGGTCGAATAACGCATGAGTAAGTACTTAACCGAATAGGGGTAAAAATATCTTTGGGTCCCAACTTGACTGAAAGAAGGGATCGTTTGATAGGATACATCCTGAGACATCAAGGAATAATCAGCTTCGTAATGAAAAGAAGCGTGAGCGATAGAAGTGTAGAGAGAACCACAGCATGAATGTATCAATCACTTCAAATGGACAACGGGTGCAGTAGTTATTCAGAGATGAAAAGGATCGCTCAGGTTAAAGAGGATGAAGAGCTGTATCAAACCAGTCTTCAGACTGTCAGACTGAAGGCTACCACTACCACCACCACCACCACCACCAGAACGACAACAACAACAATGAATATTTACTTTACGCCATCTGCAAACAGCATAGAGTATTTTGAGAATATTAAATAAAGAAGGGTTTTATATTGTGGGCAGAAGAATACATCTGCTGCAAAAATGGGATGTTTTTCTTGTCGGGCTTAAATAGTTACAGATTTGGCATTAAAAGACGGAAGTGCAAGCAAGGTAGGATAATTTCATTAACATAAGTACAAACGTTTTTATATAGTACATCAAACACTTTATTTTTATGATCTGTTGCTATTACAGCCGTTCTTCCTCTTCTTTATTTATGACAACGAGAATGCCCTCCTGTTTTGCATTTGTATATATCGTTTTTTTTTCTCAGCTTGTGTCTTAAGAATTTTTAAGTTAGATGTAGGTCTTTGTAATAGACAACAGGATTACAGTATAGTTAATGGTTTTATTTTCATGTGCTTTTGGATTTCAGAGAGAAAATTGATCAAGATTCGAAGCTTTATTTTCTAATATGAATGTAGGCCTACTGTTACCATTTCAGTTTATCGGTGCAGCTACACTTGTATGCTATGGCATTGTATTCAATGCAAATGTCAACCTGTGTAGAATTTAGATACACTCAGAGTGGGCCATTCTTTAGTCAGCATTCCATTATGAAAATACTAATGAAATTATAATTGAAGCAGCTACACAATTATATTATTTGCATTTCTGCATTTTATATTCAGTTTATTGCGTTTGAAGTGAAGCTGTTTTGATTAACGTAATTCTTGACTACACACGAAGTTAGTAACGCATTCAGCGCATTTCTTTAAAGAACCATGAAATTAAAAAAAAGTAAAAATGTAATAACGTATTCTGAAAAGACGTTGCCACTTACGAAAATGTGCTTCTTTTAATATTATTTTATCAGTTTAATTATTATATTGATCTCTATCAAAGCTAAATAAGGCAATAATAATTTCTCTTAGCATCAAAGCCCAGAATTACAATGTGCAACAGAACCGCCACAGTTTAACCAGAAGCGTTAAGACTTCATTTTAAATTTGAATTAAGACTTCGTTTTAAATTTTAAATAAGTAAAACAAGGGCGCTAACTGGAATATCAGCAGCACTTAATTTATATTCAAACAAAAAGCTACGAGAGCCTACAACCGACGTTACGATGTAGAGTATATATTGTAATAACTGTTGACAGAGCTCATATCTCAGATTACATGGAATGCATGGCAAACAGCGAAAATGCGTAAAACGAACCATCGTTCGAAAATACAAAAATTCATTAGAACTAATAGGAATAAGAATTCTCTCTCCAGCTTTCATATCGGTTCACCGATATAAATTCATCTGATAGTTAATAAATTTAACACTGCAGTTACGCTGGCTATGTAATCTCTGATTCCCCTAACGCATATCAGATACCGGTTAAATATAATCGCAGGGTCATAACGAGAGAGCAGTAAATAGTCCTGTCTCTATTAAATATGCAGCCAGTAGACTTAAGCTAATAAAATGGGATCTTATACCAGTAAATTTCATGGAAAAGTGCTTCAATATTAAACTGCAACGAGCAGTTACAGTACTTCTTTCTTATGAAGCAATAACGGCAATCTGGGCTTAAAAGACTATCCTTTCAGTACATATTAGTGGCAGTTAAAGTCAACTCCTAGTGTTTACTTCACTTTTCTGAGTATGTGATTGCAATTTTTTTGAGCGTATTGTTTGCTTGGTGTACTATCTTGTGTGTTTGAGTCAGTGTAGTCCACGTAACGAGCAAATAGTATGAATAAACAATAATGAAATGAGTAAATTTATTCATCGAACCTTCTATGAGTAAACGTTACTGAGAAATGACGCGTTTCCATTGTTAAAATGAATGCCCCACACATCACTATTTTGAAAGCTAATTATCACAAAATTTCATCTGTAGTAGTTTGTGATATAAATGTTTTTCAGCTAAAAGCAAATGTCTTCTAAATTTTTGTGATTTGTTGACCTATTGTATTGCATCGATTAAGCTTGCTGCACGTATTTACAAATGCTGAGTATGCCGATATGATATTTATTTTATTTTATGTGATGGAAACCCCGACGATTCTTGTATGCTTGTAGAGAATGCGATAAAGTATTTCCTAACCGCAGAGTACTAGACTGATGTGTATCTACTCGTGTTTTCAGTAAACTGCGTGAGAATGGTGCTGGGCTTAGCAGTCATATTCCATCTGAATGTGCAAATGAAAAGAGTGTGGATAGGGCAGAAGTCGTTTAGCTAGTAGGTTCCTTAGGCGCCGAGGGAAGTATGTTCTTCCAGCGCAATTGGGCTCTGCACATTCTGGCTGCCAGATGACACATCATGTAAACTTAACAGTCTCCGAAACAGGGATTGGCAGAAAGAGCCACGTTTCCTGGCCACCAGGGTCCGGGTCTCCGAGAGTGGTTGAAACTCAAAATCTAGAAAGAAAAAAATAAACCCAAGGGACGAATTGATCGAATGGATTATGAATACTGTCGCCCCCCAAAGGAGAACCCCAAGGCGACCATAGAAAACATGGTGTTGCCAAGAGAATTCGAGAGTACATTGAAGTAGGAAATGCAAGTTACAATAATTGACTTTCAACTTAATAATTTGCTTTCGCTTAAGAATTTCTGTGTGTATTTGTTTGGGTTACATTCTTTGTCTCTGTGCTAATTTTGATGTCTTCAGTTTGAAGACTGGTTTGATGCAGCTCTCCATGCCGCTCTGTCTTATGCGAGGGTCTTCACCTCCGAGTAACTACTGCAACCTCCATACTTCTGAATCTGCCTACTGTATTCAATCGCTCCCTTCTACGATTTTACCCCCCCCCCCCCCCGCCCCGCACACTTTCCTCCAATACTAAACTGATGATACCTTGATGTCCTATCAACCGACTCCTACTTTCACTCAAGTTGAGCCACAAATTTCTTCTCTCACTAGTTCTATTTAGTGTCTCCCCATTACTTATGTGACCTACCCATCTAATCTTCAGCATTATTCTGTAGTACCACATTTCAAAACCTTCTATGCTCTTTTTGTCTAAACTGTTTATCGCCCATGTTTCACTTCCATAAATGGCTACACTCCATACAAATACTTTCAGAAAAGACGTCCTGACACTTAAATCCATTCTCGATGTTAACAAATTCCTCTTCTTTAGAAATGTCTTTCTTGCCACTGCCAGTCTCCATTTTATGTCCTCTTTACTTCGGACATCATCACTTAATTTGATTAGAAAAACTCATCTGCTACTTAAAGTGTCTCGTTTCCTAGTCTAATTCCTTCAGCATCACCTGATTTATTTCGACTACATTCCATTATCAATTTTTTGCTTTTGTTGATATTCATCTTGCGTCCTCCTTTCAAGACAGTGTCATTCCGTTCAACTGCTGTTCTGTGTCCTTTGCTGTCTCTCACAAAATTACAATGCCATCGGCAATTCTCAAAGTTTTTAGTTCTTCTCCTTGAACTTTTACTGCAAATTTTTCTTTTCTTTTCTTACTGCTTGCTCAAAGTACAGATTGAATAACATTGGCGATAGGCTACAACACTGTCTCACTCTCTTCTCTATCACTACTTCTCTTTCATGCCTCTCGATTCTTAGAACTGCCGTTTGGTTTCTGTACAAGTTGTAAATAGCTTCTCTGTCCCTTTATTTTACTCCAGCTGCCTTCAGAATCTCTGTAACAAATAAAATTTAGATATATGTTATGAGGAATGTTTCATTTGAATTAGGGTATACTACAACTCCAGAAAATATTTACTATTCCTCCTGGAATTCCCTTTATATGAAATCATAATGTTGCTAGTGGTAATCAATGATCTGCATTAACTCTATGTGTGCAGATACGGTAATGTCGTAACTTAGTGAAATATAGAAGGACAGCTATTTTCAGTGGTGTCATGAACCAATATTTTGTACAGCTTCTTGCTAACAAACGTGTTCATTTGTATAATGTTCGACTTGCTGAATGTCACAAAGCTAGAAACTGTCGCAGTTTCTTTATTTTAGCACTACTGTATGCCACCAAATATTGTAGGAATAACGTATCTGATGGTAATGATCGTCTCATCTTTAACATCATTATAGCCATTACCATATACTGCCTTCATTCTTCGATCAATTACGACTGGAGCCACTTTGTGTTTTTTCTACTGCAACCGTGAGCTAGTAGTGGCTCTATAAACAATGTTAACTGGTAAATGTTGCTAAAATCGGATACCTTCAGATGGTATATGTGGTATATTGTTCTTACAAGAGACCCTCCCCATGGCACCCCCCTCAGATTTAGTTATAAGTGGGCACAGTGGACAGGCCTTGAAATACTGAACACAGATCAATCGAGAAAACAGGAAGAAGTTGTGTGGAACTATGAAAAAAATAAGCAAAATATACAAACTGAGTAGTCCATATGCAAGATAGGCAACATCAAGGACAGTATAAGCGCAGGAGCGCCGTGGTCCCGTGGTTAGTGTGAGCAGCTGCGGAACGAGAGGTCCTTGGTTCAAGTCTTCCCTCGAGTGAAAAGTCTACTTTCTTTATTTTCGCAAAGTTATGATCTGTCCGTTCGTTCATGGACGTCTCTGTTCACTGTAATAAGTTTAGTGTCTGTGTTTTGCACCCGCACCGCAAAACCGTGCGATTAGTAGACGAAAGGACGTGCCTCTCCAATGGGAACCGAAAACATTTGATCGCAAGGTCATAGGTCAACCGATTTCTCCACAGGAAAACACGTCTGATATATTCTATACGACACTGGTGACGGCACGTGCGTCACATGACAGGAATATGTTGCCGACCCACCTAACTTGTACACTTGGCGAATGGGTAAAAAGATTCTTCTACCTTGCCCGATTTAGGTTTTCTTGTGGATGTGATAATCACTCCCAAAAAAGTGATGAAAACATAAGAGTTTGTCACATAAACTGCAACAAATGAATGCAACAGTTTCACAGTCGCACAGTTTTCGCTGTGCTCTGCCAAAACATATGTTTTTAACGTTTTCAAATTTTTCCGCGTGTAGACCGTCAAATCCTGCATATGTCCAAGCAAATCTGAACATGTCCTGGAATTTTGGAGAGCGAAGTTGATTATGTGTGAGTGCCTGAACTTTGATAATTGACACACGATCACGTAAACAATACTGCTCTGTGTACCTGTGCAGCTTCACAAAATCATAGAATCTTTTCACAAAGTATTTCACTTGCCGAAAACAAAATACATCTAACGGTTGCACAAGAGGTGTACAACCTAGAGGAATGGTAGTCACGTCTACTCCCACACTAAAATTGTCTGAAAATAAAAAAATTAATCTTTTCACACGAGGGAAGACTTGAACCAAGGACCTCTCGTTCCGCAGCTGCTCACGCTAACCACGGGACCACGGCACTCTTGTGCTCACATTCTCCTTGATGTTGCCTATCATGCTCATGGACTACTCAGTTTGTGTTGTGTTGGCAGAAGAGCCAACACTGTATTACTAGAGGAGGCCGAAATGCACGCGTTTTAGCTCACGCAGGCTGGCGTGAGGAGGGAAGGACTATACTGACGTGAGGTCTGGAACATGACAAGGTATTAGAATTCAGAAAGCGGACGTAATTTGTTTGATACTTAACTTTAAGCCATTAATGATGAACGTCGCTCTTGACGGTACATGAGTCACAATATTATCTGTTCAGATTATAGTAACTGAACATGGCGCCTTGCTAGGTCGTAGCAAATGACCTAGCTGAAGGCTATGCTAAACTGTAGTCTCTGCAAATGAGACCGTATGTAGACAGTGAACCATCGCTAGCGAAGTCGGCTGTACAACTGGGGCGAATGCTAGGGAGTCTCTCTAGACTAGACCTGCCGTGTGGCGGTGTCCGGTCTGCAATCACTGATAGTGGCGACACGCGGGTCCGACGTATACTAACAGACCGCGGCCGATTTAAAGGCTACCACCTAGCAAGTGTGGTGTCTGGTTTTATTTTGCTTATTTTTTTCATAGTTCCACACAACTTCTTCCTGTTTTCTCGATTGATCTGTGTTCAGTTTTTCAAGGCTTATCCACTGTGCCAACTTATAATTAAATCTGAGGGGGGTGCGAAGGGGAGGTTCCCTTGTTAGTACTACACCTTGCTTTCCTGTATAGTTCATAGATATTGAATAGAATTAAATTCTCATTAAACTAGTGGTGTAAGACTATGATTTTCGCGAACAAAATTCGCTATGTTTCTTACGATACCATGAAACTACGAAATAATTGGCATCAGCGTATCGAAACGACAGTATTCCCATCATTAATATAGTAAAGTTCTTACCTACAGGTAACAGAATTTGCAGCAGAGACTCCATAGAAGGTGTTGAAATCAGAGAGCCACTGAAAAAATAATTCTTATATTACCAGTATACTCAAATATTTAAATATTATAACTATATGAATGTATAAGCCACATAATACATATAGATTTAATATTTGAATGTACTTTAACATAAGATTTATTGGTCCATAGTCTTTTTGTGCTTTGTTTCGATACAGTCACGTATCTTTGCTCAACAGTCTTTGTACGGCTATGAACTCTCCTTGGTGTTGTGTGGACTATCTGTTCAATATTATCTGATGATTCCCTGAGAAGCCGAAAGCCAGTTCACAACAAACTATTAAATAAATATTATTGTGGAACATTATTTATTTTTATTTATTTACACGTCAAGTTCCGTAGGACCAAATTGAGGAGCAAATCTCCAAGGTCATAGAACGTGTCAGTACATGAAATTACAACATAAAAGTAATAGCAGATAAAAATAAATGAATATGAACCCGAGAAAAGACAATCCATAAGTTAAAGTAAACGCAATCAACAATACAACAAGAATCAGCTTACTTTTTCAAGGAAGCCCTCGACAGAGTGGAAGAAGTGACCCATGAGAAAACACTTCAGTTTCGATTTGAAAGTGCATGGGTTACTGCTAAGATTTTTGAATTCTAGTGGTATCTTATTGAAAATTGATGCAGCAGTATACTGCACACCTTTTTACACAAGACTTATGGAAGTCGCATCCAAATGTAGGTTTGATTTCTGCCGAGTTCGGTATCAACTGAGTGAAAGCTGCTTATTCTTGGGAATAAGCTAATAATGTTAACAAGAAATGACAGTAAGGTATATATATATATTGGGAGGCCAATGCCAAAATACCCAGATTCGTGAACGGGGGACGACAAGAGGTTCGTGTACTTATACAACTTATTGCCCGAACCGCCCGTTTCTGAGCCAAAAAGCCGGCCTCTGTGGACGAGTGGTTCTAGGCGCTTCAGTCCGGAGCCGCGTTACTGCTACGGTCGCAGGTTCGAATCCTGCCTCGGGCATGGGTGTGTGTGATGTCCTTAGGTTAGTTAGGTTTAGGTAGTTCTAAGTCTAGGGGACTGGTGACCTCAGATGTTAAGCCTCATAGTCCTTAGAGCCATTTGAACCAGTTTCTAAGCCAAAAATATCCTTTTAGAATAGGAAGAGTTACCCCAAAATATAATACCATACGACATAGACGAATGAAAATAAGCAAAGTAGACTAATTTTCGTGTCGAAGACCACTCACTTCAGATATCATTCGAATAGTAAAAATGGCAACATTAAATCTTTGTACAAGATCCTGAACGTGGGCTTTCCACGATAGCTTACTATCTATCTGAACACCTAGAAATTAGAACTATTCAGTTTCACTCGTCATATGCCCATTCTGTGAAATTAAAACGTCAGGTTTTGTTGAATTGTATGTTAGAAACTGTAAAAAGTGAGTCTTACTGTAATTTAGCAATAGTTTATGTTCTACAAGCCATGAACTTAGGTCATGAACTGCACTATTTGAAACGGAGCCAATGTTGCACACAACATACCTTACTTCCAAGCTAGTGTCAACAGCAAAAATAAATATTTTAGAATTAAGAAGGCATATCATTTATATAAATAAGGAACAGGAGTGGCCCCACCACTGATTCCTGGGGTACTCCCCACTTGACCGTAACCCACTCAGACCCCACATCAATGCCATTCTCAACATTGTAAATAATGACCTTTTGCTGTCTGTTGCTAAAGCAAGAGGTGAAGCAACTGTGAGCTACTCCCCGTATTCTATAATGGTCCAACTTCTGGAGCAATATTTTGTGATCAACACAATGAAATGCCTAGCGTTCTAGACCAACCAGTACCTCACAGAGAAAAGATAATATAGTATTTTTAATTGTTAAACAACTTCTAAAGCCGAACTGTACATTTGATAGCAAACCATGTGATATAAAATGATCAATTATCCTTACATACACAGCCTTTCCAATAACTTTAGCAAACACTGATGGCACAGAAGCAGGTCTAAAATTATCTACATTATCCCTTTCTTACTTTTTATAAAGCGGCTTTACTACCGACTATTTTAATTGTTCAGGAAACGGTCCATCCCTAAAGGAAAAATTACAAATATGGCTAAATACAGGGCTAACATTTGCAGCAAAGTACTTTATTATTCTGCTAGGCACTCCATCATAGCCATGAGAGTCCTTAGTCTTCAATGATTTAATTATTGATTCAATCTCCCTCTTGTCTGTATCACAGAGGAGTATTTCAGACATTAATCTCGAAAAGGCATTTGCCAAGAAAACCCTGTGGAAACTAAATTATTATTTAATTCACCAGCAATGCTCAGAAAATGATTGTTAAACGCTGTACGTATACCCGGTTTTTCAATAACAAAAATATTTTTACTGTGAACTGACTTTATGTTGTCGACCTTGTGCTGTTGACCAGACACTTACTTGACAACTGATCATGTGGTTTTAATTTTGTCCTGTGAATTAGCTATTCTATTTGCTACCACATGCTCTATGCCCTCCTAATAACATTTATAAGCACCTTACAATACAGTGTGATCTGAGGTTTTCCCGGCGTACAGAAATCTTGAAAATTTCTCGGGTATTTAGCCGTGTAGCGTCGTCCAAAAGGCGTGATATTTCGGCAAGGCGACTTTTTGCCATCTTCAGGAGTTCTTGGAGTCTGATTGCTCTCTTATGGATGCCGACTTGATATAATCTCCACCCCTCTCCCGCAGCCTCCGTCTGGGTGCTTCCGAGCGGTCTGCGGCCTGTGGTGGGGGAAGGGCGGTGCTGGGTGGTGGGGGAAGCCCGCAGTCCTTCCGCAGCCACGGCCGTTTGCAGAACTCTGCCGTCGTGGTGACAACGCTTCTTCTTCTTCTTCTTCTTCTTCTTCAGGTGTCCTGATAGGAGTGGATTTCCGTGTAGACTGTCATTGTGTTTTAATCATACTCAAAGCTGGATCCCAGGCTTTGCTTAACTGGAAACCGCTGCCTTTATTTATTTGTTCATCATGAAGCCCATTATCCACAGCCTCTTTAAGGATACAATCGAACACCTTCTGGGATTGTATCCTTAAGAGGCAGTGGATATCCGGCTGCATGACGAACTAATAAATAAAGACAGTGGTTTCCAGTTAAGCAAAGCCTGGGTTCCAGCTTTGAGTGTGATTAAAACACAATGACAGTCTACACGGAAATCCACTCCTATCAGGACACCTGAAGAAGAAGAAGAAGAAGAAGAAGAAGCGTTGTCACCACGACGGCAGAGTTCTGCAAACGGCCGTGGCTGCGGAAGGACTGCGGGCTTCCCCCAACACCCAGCACCGCCCTTCCCCCACCACAGGCCGCAGACCACTCGGAAGCACCCAGACGGAGGCTGCGGGAGAGGGGTGGAGATTTTATAAAGTCGGTATCTATCAGAGGTCAATCAGACTCCAAGAACGCCTGAAGATGGCAAAAAGTCGCCTTGCCGGAATATCGCCCCTTTTGGACGACGCTACCCGGCTGAATCCTCGAGAAATTTTCAACACCTTACAATACTGTTTGTAATGGGCTACTTTTGACATAATTCACACTTTGTTCTACATGATATCCTTATCCCACTAGCCTATTACTGCTAGTACCCTGTCTAGAACGTTGTAATGGGAACCAACTTTCAAAGAGCATGAGAAATGTGTTAAGGAAAGCAGTGTATTTATTATCTACGTTATCGGCACTATAAACGTCCTGCCACTCTTCTTCCTTGTCAAAGTTTAAAAAACTCTCTATTGTTGTTGGATTACTTTTCCTATATAGTTTGTAATTAAATGTGACATTTTTTGAGTACTAAAGCCTTTTCGTGTTAAAATTTGTGAATCATGGTCTGAAAGGCCCCTTTTACTAACAGAATGCCCATCTAGAAATGTAGAATGAATAAAAATATTGTCTATGGCTGTGCTAATGTTCCCCTGCACCCTAGTTGGAAAAAACACAGTCTGCATCAGATCATATGAATTTAGGAGATCTACCAACATTATTTTTCTTGTACCACCATACTCAAAATATAACTAATATCTGGTACTTACTCCATTTTGAATCAAGAACCTCTCTAGCTTGAGCATAAAGGCTCTGAAGTCAGAGTTAGGGGACCTAAAAACAACGACAATTAGTAGTTTAGTTTCACTAAATTCAACTGCCCCTGCACAACATTCAAATATCTGTTCAGTGGACATTAACATTGTTTTTTGTTGTGGTCTTCAGTCCAGAGACTGGTTTGATGCAGCTCTCCATGCTACTCTAACCTGTGCAAGCTTCTTCATCTCACCGGTACCTACTGCAACCTACATCTTTCTGAATCTGCTTAGTGTATTCATCTCTTGGTCTCCCTCTACGATTTTTACCCTCCACACTGCCCTCCAATACCAAACTGGTGATCCCTTGATGCCCCAGAATATGCCCTACCAACCGATCCCTTCTTCTGGTCAAGTTGTGCCACAAACTTCTCTTCTCCCCAATCCTATTCAATACTTCCTCATTAGTTATGTGATCGACCCATCTAATCTTCAGCATTCTTCTGTAGCACCACATTTCGAAAGCTTCTATTCTCTTCTTGTCCAAACTATTTATCGTCCATGTTTCACTTCCATACATGGCTACACTCCATACAAATACTTTCAGAAATGACTTCCTGACACTTAAATCTATACTCGATGTTAACAAATTTCTCTTCTTCAGAAACGCTTCCCTTGCCATTGCCAGTCTACATTTTATATCCTCTCTACTTCGACCATCATCAGTTATTTTGCTCCCCAAATAGCAAAACTCCTTTACTACTTCAAGTGTCTCATTTCCTAATCTAATTCCCTCTGCATCACCCGACTTAATTCGACTACATTCCATTATCCTCGTTTTGCTTTTGTTGATGTTCACCTTATACCTCCTTTCAAGACACTGTCCATTCCATTCAACTGCTCTTCCAAGTCCTTTGCTGTCTCTGACAGAATTACAATGTCATCGGCGAACCTCAAAGTTTTTATTTCTTCTCCATGGATTTTAATACCTACTCCGAATTTTTCTTTTGTTTCCTTTACTGCTTGCTCAATATACAGATTGAACAACATCGGGGAGAGGCTACAACCCTGTCTTACTCCCTTCCCAACCACTGCTTCCCTTTCATGTCCCTCGACTCTTATAACTGCCATCTGGTTTCTGTACAAATTGTAAATAGCCTTTCGCTCCCTGTATTTTACCCCTGCCACCTTCAGAATTTGAAAGAGAGTATTCCAGTCAACATTGTCAAAAGCTTTCTCTTAGTCTACAAGCCCTACATACGTAGGTTTGCCTTTCCTTAATCTATTTTCTAAGATATGTCATAGGGTCAGTATTGCCTCACGTGTTCCAACATTTCTATGGAATCTAAACTGATCTTCCCCGAGGTCGGCTTCTACCAGTTTTTCCATTCGTCTGTAAAGAATTAGTGTTAGTATTTTGCAGCCGTGGCTCAATAAACTGATAGTTCGGTAATTTTCACATCGGTCAACACCTGCTTTCTTTGGGACTGGAATTATTATATTCTTCTTGAAGTCTGAGGGTATTTCGTCTGTCTCATACATCTTGCTCACTAGATGGTAGAGTTTTGGTAGGTCTGACTCTCCCAGGGCTGTCAGCAGTTCTAATGGAATGTTGTCTACTCCCAGGGACTTGTTCCGACTTAGGTCTTTCAGTGCTCTGTCAAACTCTTCACGCAGTATCATATCTCCTATTTCATCTTCATCTACATCCTCTTCTATTTCTATAATAGTGTCCTCAAGAATATCGTCCTTGTATACACCCTCACATCAACACTATGTATTCAAGTTTTTAATCATTTGCATGATCAATCGTCTTAGTCGTTTCTACTCCTATTACTATGACTTTTTTGTCGATTATTTTCACAAAATTAGTGTAGAAAACCGTTACTGAGAAAAATTACAATCTCTTTAAATGGTGCATGCTAATAAATATCGGCTCTAGGGGCAAGACATTGTTTCACATCACACTCTCGACAGGGTTTGCGACGGTAGGAGAGCGCCATATTGCGCCGCTAGCGCGCCGATGATATGCAGGTCGAGTCTCTGGAGTGCATCGAGCGGTACAGTGCTCACGTGTCAGGGCGAGCGCTCATTTCTGTCTGATTGCGTCCCTCGTTTATCGCTCGCTGCTCACGCCGCAGTACACCGCCAGTTGGCACTGCCTGTTCCCGTCGCTCACTTGTTCCCGCGGGCCTTGTCCGGAAACTACCCAGCCCGTCTGTCTCTTCGCAAAATGACGGTTGTGCCAGGTCTAGTTTTGTTGCAGGTGGGACGGCAGTTAAATGGGGCAGTTAGATGCGGCAGCTCCCTCGTGTCGCGAATGATGTCACTCTGCAGTTGCTGGCAAGAACAGGTTTCAGGGAGACACCAGAATTCTCCAGTATCATCCTCTGCACTACGCTTCTAAACTAGCAGACGAAATGGTTTTTGATACTGTCAGATGCAGAAAGTGTATTGTAATCGGTTGAATAATAAAACTAAATGAAACGTACCTGTAGATATTTGGAAGGATAAATGGGTTTATTACACAGAACTAAAAAGAATAATTTCTTTTGTTCATGTCACAGTACATAGAGGAATAGACAACAATTAAATTGTGAATGAGTTGACAACGAGAGGCTATTAGCCTATATTGTAACCACTCGCTCATTTCGGTGGGTAGTTAACAGACAGTTTTAATCATCCCTTCTTCTGACAAAATGTTTCAGAAAGGTGAAGAATAATATTTCAATAAAAATTATTCAAAAGGAGAAGTATAGCAACTAGAAGAAAAGGTGCTATAACAAATTGAAGCTTAGCGCCATAGCTCGTTTTATGTCATACAGCCAGAAACGTTCACCGTATGCTCTTTTAACCGACTACAGCTTATTTCTGTTTGCAAAGAGATCCAACGAAGTAGTCAGGTAGTAGCTTTTTATTTCTAAAAGCTTGAACACCAATCAACACAAAAATCTAAGTAAATATAAAGAATACTCATAAAAACCAAAGAGTATAGCAGATTGTCCGTGCACTCGTTGCTACAGAATGGTTCTGCGCTCGCTGTGCGTTCACAGATGAACTTCTGGCAACTACCACACTCTATGTGTTTTCAGTTCTGATCTGTAAGAACCTTTTCCATCAGCACTAGCGGCTTCGATGTGATGTGTAATTGTGAATTGGAAGTTGAAACTATTTATTCCAAAAAGTGAATTCGCCGTATGGTCGGCACTGATTTCAAAGGTCACCCTTTTTTCCCAAGTCGGACAAATGAGTCAAAGAAATAGAAAGACTGTTTTTCAGAGATAGTTTTAGAGAATGCAATTATTACCATATAAAGAATATGGACAGAGAACAGTATTGAACTGATGATACTTGATATTCACTTCTCGAAATTTTAACGTAGCGAACGTTGTGCTAACCGGTAGTCAGTTGCCTGAGTGATTCTCGAAGGGAATTACAGCTAGAATCTCAGGCGTCTCTGTCGTTCTAGCTAGCTGGGGTGCACGTTATTACATTTCATACGATCATTAATCATCCTGGCTTCATGCCGAGGACGTGGATGGTCTCAAATAAAGTCACATTACTCGTGCAGTACTTGCACACATAATCGTTGTTACACCTTTTCCCTATTTTAGTAATGTCATTTATTACATTTTTGGTGCCCAATGTGGTGCCATATTATTACACTTGAATACTCCTTATTTACTATAGCATTCATACTATTTTATCATTGAATGACACATGCATGTTCTTCTTTTTACAAGCCCAGTTCAATCAATTAATTATAAATGCTGAATCCAAACCAAGTGCCACATGACGCAGAGAAATAAAGTCAAATGAAATTAACCAAGAAAAGATGATTAGGCCCAAATCATCAATAAGAAATACAAATCATAACAAGACACTTAGATTAATCCACGAAAAAAGACGACATAAAAAAGGAACAAATAGAAATAAAACAAAAATCAGTGTATTTCCAAGACATTTACTGATTTCTTTCTTCTTTTTCTTTACGACTTCCGAGAGAAATTTTCTTGAGTGCCCTAATGATGCAGCTGCGAGGAGGATGAGTAGCAGTGGCGGCATTTTACAGAGTAAAAACATCACATGTCTTGCTGTGCTTTAGGTTTGTTACCGATTATAGTGAGAAAGAGTGGGAATGTGTGATTAGTGAACTGTCCTTATGACTTGAGTGCACTGCTAAGATGGCCAAACATGGCACCGTTTGCATGATAGCTATCATATCAGCTCTTTTTCTAGAGCAGCATGCTCGATATTCTTAGGAAAAATTCATGTACTCACTTGCACAAATAACACAGGTTTATAAGTACTTCCGTGAACTGTCATGGATGCAGCGTTCCCCATCAAAGGCACACAGAGACGTAATCGAACGAAAAATAGCAGAAAATGAACATTCACACTTCAGTCTCATTACAGTTCTCTACAAAGTTGACATAAACAACCTCTGACAAATGTTGAACATGTTAATGGTAACTTCAGCTGGTGCAATAAGTATATAACCTGTGTACAACTTAAATAGGGCGTAACAGTGTTCATATTCAAGGTATCTAAAATCTTTAGCGTCGAAAGTATATGGGTACATTGTAAAGGTTCTCATACTGAGTACTTTGAGATAGAGTCTGATGGTCGGAAATGAATAATTAGTGTATGCAAAGAACTTGCACCTTGTGACAACAACTCAGTCTAACAGCAACTATTCAAAGTGTCGCTCACCTATTCCAATGCACGAATTTTAGCTGCATGTAAAATTTTGATGCTCGCTTCCAAATACGCACGTTGTCTGTTGTAAAACGAAGCAGTCTTGTACGACTTTTTTCACTGGTTTTAACCTGCAACCAAAAATTGTTTCCTCGATGCAGGATCTGATTTATCGGGTTTCAAACAATACAAAAGAGTGTAACTTCCCTGAGTCAAAGGGCATTTCGGACTCAAAGACAACAAAACAGTCCACCAATTAGCAATGAGAAGTATAACAGAGGTGATATTTTCCCTTTTGCATCTATTTTATACAGGCTTTGGGACCACCGTAACGTTGGTGATACTCGGCGACCAGTACCACTTCTTGGAAACCTCTCATATGACGAAAGAACTATGCACTGCAATGATTCGAGGTTCCACTATTTACTAAAGAATAGTGTCATGGAAGGGATGTATATCTTTTTACATCCACTTACACAGGCTGTAACATTCGATGCATGGCACCTTTTTGGGAAAAGTACGAAACTTTGCAAGGATAGAACTGGTTATTCCTAAAATAACAGGCTATTCGGAGTTCACGTTTGCATGATGTCATATAACATCAATAATAAGAACGAAAATGGGTGGCCTGTTACCCTACATATTTCCACACAGAGTTTGAACCTGTCCATACTGCAAAGACAATCGTTCAGAATCGACAGATGTGAATTAATTTCTACTCATCTGTTTCCGTTCACTGAGGGGTCTAAACACCACACAACTGTCGTCGAGGGACTTACTCTACCTGTAAGGGCCACTAAACATGCTTGATAGCCGGAATGCTATGTACACATCGCAATGCAGTTTCAAGGAACCGACACTCTTCTCTAAACCCCAAGACAGGAGCAAACGGAGGCACAGCTGCTGCATTATTTGACTGATCCTGAAGTATTCACCGGTCACCTGATGGCGGAGGATGGAACTGTCTGAAGACATTTATCTGTTAACTAGTTACTTTGTTCTCAGTATAAACCCCTAATCTCTATTAGCTACATTTCTTTATTCTTTATTCTCTATTAGCTACATTTCTCTAAACGTCACGACGTCAAGACGACTGTCGATTGTTAACACGTTCAGCACCAGAGTACTATGGCAACTGTTAAAAAAGGAAAAAATGTAGCTTTGAGTTTTTTCGAGAGAAAGAACTATGTCTCGAAACCTCACTGCATACATATAAAGTAATTACTTTATTTGTAAACGCGTTACATAACAAAACTTAAAGACAGTATTATCTGAGAGAAATGATACTTTATAAGATCTTGACAGAGCAATGAAAGACCTACTTTGAAATAAGGCTCACGGAGTAGACGATATATTTCATTACAACAGTATTCCACCTACTGTGCACGATATAAGAGACAGGCAAAATACACTCACGTTTGAAGAAGAATGTAGTAATCCTAATTCCAAAGAAGACAGGTGCTGGCAGGTGTGAATACTTCCGAACCCTCAGTTTAATGCATCACGCTTGCAAAATACTGACACGAGTTATGTACAGAAGAATGAAAAACAGAAAAAAAGCTACAGATAGTGGCCGACCTCATTGATCATTTTGGGTCTGGGAGAAATGCAGAAACAAGCAGGGTAATTCTGTCCCTGTGACTTATCCTACAAGACAGGCAAACATATGGTTATAGCATTTTCATATTTACAGAATGCTTTTGAAACTGTTGACAGAAATACACACGAAACTCCCAAGGTTGCGGGGAAAATACCAAGAACGAGATGTTATCAATAACTTGCACAAAGAACGAAATTGCATTTACAAGCGTCGAAACAAGTGAAAGGGAAGCAGAATCTGAGAGAAGATAGTAATGATTGCAACATAACCCCATGTTATTCAGTCTGCACACTGAACAACCATTAAAGGAAACCAAGGAGAAATTTGCAGATGGAAAGTTTAGGGTGAATAAATAAAGACTTTGAGGTTCGTCGATGACATTGTAATTCTTTCGGATGCAGCAAAGGACTTGGAAGAGCAATTGCACGGAATGGATAAGGTGTTGAAAAAAGGCTATAAGATACACACAAAGAAAAGTAAATTCTATGGAATATAGTCATATTATATCAGCCGATGCTGAGGGCATTAGATTAGGAAATAAGACAGTAAAGTAAAGGATGAGCACTGAACAACAAAATCCGTGATGATGGCCGCAGAAAGTATAATATATAAAGTTGCAATACCATGAAAAGCGTCGTCTGGAGTGTAGTCTTACGTTGAAGCGAAACGGTGACGATAAACAGTTAAAAAAAGTGTATAGAAGGTTATGAAGTACCGTAGAAAAACAAGGATGAAGATTAAATGGGTAGATCGGATAACTAATGAGCAGCCAATGACTCGAACTGAGGAAAAACCAAATTTTAGACCAGCTTAACTAAAAGAAGGGATCGGATGATAGACCACGTCCTGATGCATCAACGAAAGGAAGCTGGTAATAGAGGGAAGCGTGCAGGGGCAAAAATTGTACAGGGAAACCAAAACTTGAATGTAGTAAGCACAGAAATAAAGAGGATCGCGCAGCTACCTCTTCATGGAGAGCAGCCTGAAAGGAGTCATCGGACTGAAGTCCATAGGAACAATGGCGTCCTCTAAACAGCAGGGCTGCTAGAACCTACGGAAAACAAATGTTTAAGAACTAATTCTACTAACTTTTCAGATTATTTTATGTTCCTATTTTATTATATTTTAATTTAATTAATTAATTTATTTAAGCAATTTGCTTAAGAAAATTCTTTGTTTCTTATTTATTTTTGGTATTTTTAGTTATGATTTCCAGTGGCTTTATTTAGGTTTTAGCTTCAATCTTTTAGAAGCTGAAGAATAAAAGTCTTTGGTTTTAAATACAACAGGAGAGCTAGATGTATGTCCCGCAGCGTCTGTCTCACTGATACTCCTCGTCGGATCTGCTCCAGCTGAAATCTCTAATATGTTTATTTCGCTACGAAAATCGTTCAGCACAACTAGGTGCTATGTTGTATGATGGGTATGGATTGACGTGTCTATCAATGAAAAGTTTATTGCTTCTGAGATATTCAGTCGAAGAATATTGACCACGAAAAGAAGCAGGCTCGCACTATTATTCCACAGTGCAACTCCGATCGATCTACGTCACGTGATATCTAAAGAATGTTTGTCAAATCTTTTATAAATTGATAAATACACACCCTGACTGCGTATTATTTTCTTGAATTTGTTTATTGTGCCATCGACTAACTAAACATTCATAATGGAGCTTAATAGCGTAGCACAACAATAGAAAAATCTCTCCAACATAAAACACATCCGATCTCTGTAATAGCTTCACACCGAGTCCTCAAATATACAGCTTTGGTTACTTATTCCAGTGAGATGCGTCCGTAGCATGGAACATTCAATTCTCGCAGGCAGTTTATTTTACTCTCGGCATTAATTATTCACCGCATTCAATCAAGCTGTTCGCTATTTACAATCCATTACACTGCAACTCAGTGTAGTTTTAAAGGAGAGCACGACGAGAAATTAACAGTTAAAATGCCTTCAGGATGATTATTTGCAATATATGCAACTTGACCACTGAGAGAGAAAGACGGTAATATAGTATTATAGAGTCTGTAATTAATAGCAGGACACTAATACAACTCTTTGACTTAATTAAGATCACCCTACCGCACACGCCTATGACTCATTCCATCACCAGTTAGTCACTACGATAAGCTACTACCAACTATCTATAGAACTATATACACACATCAAAAAAAGTTTTTCATCACCTCGGTTACGAGAGTTCCGGAGCCCCTATAGAAAATTGGAATAGATATCAACATAAACATCATTTCCGCCCCTTTTATTGCTCACGAAAACCACACATTGCATGTTGTACCACCATACAGAGAGACCTTCAAAGATGGTGGTCCAGATTGCTGTACACACCGGTACCTCTAATACCCAGTAGCATATCTTCTGGCATTGATGCATGCCTGTATTCGTCGTGGCATATTATCCACAAGTTCATCAAGGTCCAGATTGTCCCACTGCTCAACGGCGATTCGGCGTAGATCTCTCAGAGTGGTTGGCGGGTCACGTCGTCCATAAGCAGCCCTTTTCAATCTATCCCAGACATGTTCGATAGGGTTCATGTCTGGAGAACATGCTGGCCACTGTACTCGAGCGATGTTATCCTGAAGGAAGTAATTCACAAGATGTGCACGATGGGGCGCGAAATGTCGTCCATGAAGACGAATGGCTCGCCAATATGCTGCCGATATTGTTGTACTATCGGTCGGAGGATGGCATTCACGTATCGTACAGCCATTGCGGCGCCTTCCATGACCACTAGCGGCGTACGTCGGCCCCACATAATGTTACCCCAAAACGCCACGGAATCTCCACTTTGCTGCCTTCGCTGGGCAACTCGGGTTGCTTCCTAACACGTCTCCGACGATTGTCTTGTTGAAGGCATATGCGACACTCATCTGGGAAGAGAACGTGATGAGAATCGTGAGCGGTCCATTCGGCATGTTGTTGGGCCCCGCTGCATGGTGTCGTGGTTGCAAAGGTGGACCTCGCCATGGACGTCGGGTGTGAAGTTGCGCATCATGCAGCCTACTGCTCACAGTTTGAGTCGTAATACTACGTCCTGTGGCAGCACGAAAAGCATTATTCAACGTGGTGGCGTTGCTGTCAGGTTTCCTCCGAGCCATAATCTGTAGGTAGCGGTCACCCACTGCAGTAGTAGCCCTAGGGCGGCCTGAGCGAGGTACGCCTGTCTCTCTGTATCTCCTCTATGTCCGAACAGCATCGCTTTGGTTCGCTCCGAGATGCCTGGACACTTCCCTTGTTGAGGGCCCTTTCTGGCAAAAAAATAACAACGCAGACGCGATCGAACCGCGGTATTGACCGTCTAGGCAAGGTTGAGCTACAGACAACACGAGCCGTGTACCTGCTTCTTGGTAGAGTGACTAAAACTGATCGGCTGCCGGACCCCCTCCATCTAATAGACGCTGCTCATGCATGGTTGTTTACATCTTTGGGCGGGTTTAGTGACATCTCTGAACAGTCAAAGGGACTGTGTCTGCGATACAATATCCATAGTCAACGTCTATCTGCAGGAGTTGTGGGAGCCGGGGTGACGCAAAACGTTTTTGATGTGTGTATATCAGCAGTCTTTTGTATAATGAAACGTTTTAATGAATCACTTTCACAGAATAAAATAACAAGGTAAACTTCTGTACAGAAATGGCGTACTCACAGCGTAAGGAAAAGATCACTTCCTTTACAAAACAAACATACAAATTAGTCGCTCTCAGGCGTGTAATTAACAAATTAAAAATGGCTCTTGTCTTTACAGAACACATTTTCATACTCCACGTGCCATCACACAACAACCATCATACTTCACACTCTGTGCACAGTCTTTCTGCGCGTAATATTTTAGTCAACCAATATACTTAAGGAACTATATGGATCACTTAACCACATAGTTTCAACCTTCAGCTACTAGAGCACGTATGTAGCCTCCCTCTTGAAATGAAGCCTTTTTCTCTGCCTCCACTGGAATCTCAGTTCTTTGACCCTGCAAAAGACATCAAGAACTCTGCAGGGTTGTTTGTGTTCTCATGCTGGCCATATCCTACACTGACATTTAGAGATTTCCTATAGCTAGTTCCTCAACATACCACCTTGGAGAAGGCTTCTTGTTCTTGGCCGTGCAATAGAAGGCTTCTTGTTCTTGGCCATGCAACAACTGACCTATAGGCCCAGCCAGCCATTGCAGACACCTCAGCCTCTGGGCCAGTCCGGCTCCTGGCGTCGCGCCACGGGTTTCTCCGCCCGTTACACCTCGGCGATCGTGCTGGCCCCCAGATGATGTTGGTTCCTCTTGCTGCCTGACCTCCCCTCGTCTGTTCTGCTCCACCACAGCAGTTCTAGAGGCAATCACCTGCATGTAAGGCCCTTCATATCACAGCGCCAACACAACATGCCGCCAAACATAACAATCTGGCTGCGGGAAGACAAAATGTCGCTCGACACGGCACAGGCGTAATACCTTGACATGACAAAAGTCATGGCAAACTTTCTAATATCGTGTCGGACTCTTTTTTCTCGGCGTAGTGCAGCAACTCGAAGAGGCATGGAATCTGCAACTCGTTGGAAGTCCCCTGGATAACTATTGAGCCATGATACCTCTATAACCATCCATAATTTCGAAAGTGTTGCCGGTGCAACATTTTGTGCAAGAACTGACCTCTCGATTATGTCTCATAAATTTTCGATGGGATACATCTTGGGCGATCTGATTGAGCCATGATACCTCTGTAACCGTCCATAATTTCGAAAGTGTTGCCGGTGCAACATTTTGTGCAAGAACTGACCTCTCGATTATGTTTCATAAATGTTCGATGGGATACATCTAGGGGCAATCTGGGTAACTAAATTTTTAGCTCGAACTGTCCACAATGTTCTTCAAACCCGTCGTGGACAACTGCAGCCTTGTGACATGTTGCAATGTCATCCATAAAAATTCCGTCGTTGTTTGGGAACAAGAAGTCCATGACTGCCTACATTGGTCTCCAAGTAACCAAACATAACCATTTCCAGTCAATGATCGATTAAGATGGATCAGAGAACCCAGTCAATTGTACTAAAATACAGCTCACACCACTATGGAGCAAACACCAGCTGGCACAATACCTTAATGACAACTTATGTCAAATCGGGACTTATTCTGACCAGGTCACGGTTTTCCAGTCGTCTAGAGTCCAACCAATACGGTCACGAGCCCAGGAGAGGCACTCGCATCGGTCGTCTTCTACCATAGCCCATTAACGCCGAATTTCGCGGCGCTATCCTAATGGACAAGTGCGTCACACATTGATTTCTGTGGTTATTTGACGACGTGATCCTTCTATTGTAAGTAGGCTGTTTAGGTTTTTATATTGGTAACGTCACCTGGCGCTCTGTATGAAAATCACTGGCTGTGCTGTGTACAGTCTGTGGCTGGTTGGCATTGTTGGAGTATTCGCCATTGCAGTGTTGGGCAGTTGGATGTTAACAGACAGCGTGTAGCGCTGCGCAGTTGGAGGTGAGCCGCCAGCAGTGGTAGATGTGGGGAGAGAGATGGCAGAATTTTGAGAGCGGACGATCTGGGCGTGTGTCCATCAGAAAGAGGAAATTTGTAATATTGGATACCACGAACTGATATATATATATAAGATGACTTTGGAACATTATTAAGGTAAATACATTGTTTGTTCTCTATCAAAATCTTTCATTTGCTAACTATGCCTATCAGTAGTTAGTGCCTTCAGTAGCTAGAATCTTTTATTTAGCTGGCAGTAGTGGCGCTCGCTGTATTGCAGTAGTTCGAGTAACGAAGATTTTTGTGAGGTAAGTGATTCATGAACGGTATAGGTTATTGTTAGTCAGGGCCATTCTTTTGTAGGGATTTTTGAAAGTCAGATTGTGTTGCGCTAAAAATGTTGTGTGTCAGTTTAGTGTTGATCAGCATAGGTAAAGAGCGAAATGTCTGAGTACGTTCAGGTCTGCTCAGCTGTTTGAAAATCAAATAACGTAAGAGGTTTATCAGCAGAGTAATTCATAAATTTTTCTAAGGGGACGTTTCATTATGCTAGCACTGACAACTTTATGAAAAGGCCACTTTTCACGGTGGTGAAGTGAATGCCGTCGGATACTGCTTTGTCCATGGTGAGACATAATGCCTGAAATTAGGTGATCTCCGCACGCTCTTGACGCTGTGGTTTTCTAAACGTAGAATTTCCCAAAGATTCTAAAATGGAATGTCCAACGTATCTCTACCTACCATACAGTGTTAAAATCTGTTGATTCATGTCGCGCGACCATAATTCCATCAGAAATCGTTTCACATTACTCACCTGAGCGCAAATGGCACTTCCACCGCTGCTCTGCCCTTTTATACACTGAAGAGCCACAAGAAGTGGGACACCTGTCCAGCCGCGCGGGATTAGCCGAGCGGTCTATGCGCTGCAGTCATGGACTGTGCGGCTGATCCCGGCGGAGGTTCGAGCCCTCCCTCGGGCATGGGTGTGTGTGTTTGTCCTTACGATAATTTAGGTTAAGTAGTGTGTAAGTTTATGGACTGATGACCTTAGTAGTTAAGTCCCATAAGATTTCACACAACCTGTCTAATGTCGTGTGGGGTCCCGTGAGCCCGCAGAAGTGCAGCAACACGACGTGGCATGGAGTCGACTAATGTCTGAAGTAGTGCTGGAGGGAGCTGACACAAAGAATCCTGCAGAGCTGTCCATAAATCTTCAAGAGTACGAGAGGGTGGAGATCTCTTCTGATCAGCACGTTGCAAGGCATCCCATATATGCTCAGTAATGTTCATGCCTGGGGAGTTTGGTGGCCAGCGGAAATGTTTAAACTCAGAAGAGTGTTCCTGGAGCCACTCTGTAGCAATTCTGGGCATGTGGGGTGCCGCATTGCCCTGCTGGAAATGTCCAAGTCCGTCGGAATGCACAAATGGACATGAATGAATGCAGCTGATCAGACAGGATGCTTACGTACGTGACACCTGTCAGAGTCGTATCTAGACGTATCAGGGGTCCCATATCACCCCAACTGCTGACACCCCACAGCATTACAGGGTCTCCACCGGCATGAACAGTCTCCCTGACATGCAGGTACATGCAATAACGAGGTTGTCTCCATAGCCGTACACGTCTATCCGCTCGATACAATTTGAAACTAGACTTGTAAGGCCAGCAACATGTTTCCAGCCATCAACAAATGTTCAAATGTGTGTGAAATCTTACGGGACTTAATTGCTAAGGTCATCAGTCCCTAAGCTTACACACTACTTAACCTAAATTATCCTAAGGACAAACACACACACCCATGCCCGAGGGAGGACTCGAACCTCCGCCGGGATCAGCCCCACAGTCCATGACTGCAGCGCCCAAGACCGCTCGGCTAATCCCGCGCGGCAGCCATCAACAGTCCAGCGTTGGTGATGACTGGCTCGGAGGCGTAAAGCTTTGCGTCAGGCAATCATCGAGGGTGCACGAGTGGGCCTACGGATCCAAAAGCCCATATCGATGATGTTTCGTTGAACGGTTCGCACGCTGACACTTCTTATGGCCCAGCATTGAAATCTGCAGCAGTTTGCGTAAGGATTGCACTTCTGTCACGTTGAACGATTCTCTCGAGTTGTCGTTGGTCCCGTTCTTGAAGGATCTTTTTCCGTCCGCAGCGATGTCGGAGATTTGATGTATTACGGGGTTCCTGATGTTTACGGTACACTGCTGAAATGGTCGTACGGGAAAATCGCGACTTCATCGCTATCTCGAAACTGCTGTGTCCCATCGTTCGTGCGCTGACTATAACACCACGTTAAGACTCACTTAAATCTTGATAGCCTGCCATTGTAGCACGAGACACTTTTTGTCTTAAATAGGCGTTGCCGACCGCAGCGCCGTATTCTGTCCTATTACGTAACTATATTTGAATACCCATGCCTATACCAGTTTCTTTGGCGCTTCAGTGTAGCTTGCTTTGCAAGTTACAAGGTGAAAACCGATAAAAAACGTTTTTTATGGTTTCTTGATGTTTTCTGTTATTTGAGGGGAAAATTTTTGTTAGACAGCTTCAGATTCGTGTTCAGCACCGCAAAAAACATGAGACATATCACTAAAAACAATTACATCAAAATTTTCCACTTCAAGTCCATTTTGTGCACCATTTGACTGGACTATCATGGGATCACAACCAACGGGAGCAGCAAAACCGCAGAACGATAATCCACAGTAGAGGTAGGCAATGTTGCTGCACTTTTTAATACTGTCACATGCAGGTGGGATTTTCTTCTTCTTACGTGAGACATAACAAAATCTTCTCACGAGTTAAAAAAATGGTTCAAATGGCTCTGAGCACTATGGGAGTTAACATCTGTGGTCATCAGTCTCCTAGAACTTAGAACTACTTAAACCTAACTAAGGACATCACACACATCCATGCCCGAGGCAGGATTCGAACCTGCGACCGTAGCAGACGCGCGGTTCCGGACTGAGCGCCTAGAACCGCTAGACCACAGCGGCCGGCTTCTCACGAGTTACCGACATTCGAATTCAATTTCTGCATGAGAATCCGACTGCGTAATGTTTACTTATGCAAGATGTATCAAAATTAATGGCGTAATCTCATAGATTTGCAAGTATACGATACTAGAAGCAAAAACGTCGGAGAAAACATGGACTTGCAGCCCTCAATGTATGGTTGTAAGGTGTTTTAGCGTGTCTATTTGCGCTATACTGACCGTACATGAGTGGGTACTGTCTAGATGAGTGCAAGACCATCACCCTTAGCACACAGCGTCACTACGTAAGTTCCTAGATAGAATCTTCTATAGATTTTCGTCCCTCCATCGCAGCAGATAGCGCAGGTCGCTGGCTCATGGCGCTGATTCTGCTGCAAGTTGTAAAAAGTTGTACCAGAAGGAATCTGGCAAGTAACTAAATATTCTTTGATCAATAACGTCACCCAGTAACTTTTGGAGTGCCACACATTTATTGCTGAGTACTAATCCAAGTGTACGCCAGACTTGACTGTATACATACGTTGCAAAATACGCAGTAATCTATCACTTGGGTTAAAAAGCAAATTACAGCCAAATAATTATCAATGTACACTCGCGACTTATTCTCCCGACATTATCGCTAATCAAGTGCATTATATCGCAGATTATTTTAGTATTTAACTGTAATTTAGCATCATTTCTTACGTATGTAACGACCGCGTTCGACAAACGTCCCTTTGAATTTGAGGTCACCACTCGACTGCCTCCACCTCCCAACTGAGTTCTAAGAGTTTCCCGACGCTAAAAATTCTTTCGATTAAGTCTTCGGTTCGCTTTCCGCGCGACATATCCTATGTGATCGTTCCAGTTTAAGTTATTCGTTATTGTAATCCCTAAATACTTCGTTGAATTCACACATTTTGATGTGATTTATGGTAAAACTAAAAATAAATACTTATGTCCATGACTTCACTCTTTTCATTATTTAGAGTCCTGTGCCACTTTTCGTACCATACAGATATATGGTCTAAATAATTTTGCAATTGGTTTTGATCATCTGATGGCTTTACAAGGTAAATGACAGCATCATTTGCAAAGAATCTAAGTGAGTTGAACAGATTGTCTCCTAAATCGTTTATATAGATCAGGAACAGCAGAAGAGCTATAATGCTTCCTTAGGGAACGCCAGATATTACTTCTGTTTGACTGTTAGCGATAAGAAGGACATCAGCAAATGGTAACGTTGTTCTTTTGGCATTCTTGCTCTTACATGAGGGATAACGACGACCTTCTCACAAATAACCAACAGTCGAATTCGTTTTTTGCACGAGAATTTCGCTGTGTAATATTTCATTATACAGGGTGGTCCATTGACAGTGACCGGGCCAAACATCTCACGAAATAAGCATCAAACGAAAAAACTACAAAGAACGAAACTCTTCTAGCTTGAAGGGGGAAACCAGATGGCGCTATTGTTGGCCCGCTAGATGGCGCTGCCATAGGTCAAACGGATATCAACTGCGTTTTTTTAAATAGGAACCCCCATTTTTTATTACATAATCGTGTAGTACGTAAAGAAATATGAATGTTTTAGTTGGACTATTTTCGCTTTGTGATAGATGGCGCTATAATAGTCACAAACGTATAAGTACGTGGTTTCACGTAACATTCCGCCAGTGCGGACGGTATTTGCTTCGTGATACATTGCCCGTGTTAAAATGGACCGTTTACCAATTGCGGAAAAGGTCGATATCGTGTTGATGTGTCGCTATTGTGATCAAAATGCCCAACGGGCGTGTGCTATGTATGCTGCTCGGTATCCTGGACGACATCATCCAAGTGTCCGGACCGTTCGCCGGATAGTTACGTTATTTAAGGAAACAGGAAGTGTTCAGCCACATGTGAAACGTCAACCACGACCTGCAACAAATCATGATACCCAAGTAGGTGTTTTAGCTGCTGTCGCGGCTAATCCGCACATCAGTAGCAGATAAATTGCGCGAGAATCCGGAATCTCAAAAACGTCGGTATTGAGAACGCTACATCAACATCGATTGCACCCGTACCATATTTCTATGCACCAGGAATTGCATTGCGACGACTTTGAACGTCGTGTACAGTCCTGCCACTGGGCACAAGAGAAATTACGGGTCGATGACAGATTTTTTGCACGCGTTCTGTTTAGCGACGATGCATCATTCACCAACAGCGGTAACGTAAACCGGCTTAGTATGCACTATTGGGCAACGGAAAATCCACGATGGCTGCGACAAGTGAAACATCAGAAACCTTGGCGGGTTAATGTATGGTGCTGCATTATAGGAGGAAGGATAATTGGCCCCCATTTTATCGATGGCAATCTAAATGGTGCAATGTATGCTGATTTCCTACGTAATATTCTACCGATGTTACTATAAGATGTTTCACTGCATGACAGAATGGCGATGTACTTCCAACATGATGGATGTCCGGCACATAGCTCGCGTGCGGTTGAAGCGGTATTGAATCGCATATTTCCTGACAGGTGGATTGGTCGTCGAAGCACCATACCATGGCCCGCACGTTCACCGGATCTGACGTCCCCGGGTTTCTTTCTGTGGAGAAAGTTGAAGGATATTTGCTATCGTGATCCACCGACAACGCCTGACAACATGCGTCAGTGCATTGTCAATGCATGTGCGAACATTACGGAAGGCGAACTACTCGCTGTTTAGAGGAATGTCGTTACACGTATTGCCAAATTCACTGAGGTTGACGGACATCATTTCGAACATTTATTGCATTAAAGTGGTATTTACGGGTAATCACGCAGTAACAGCATTCGTTCTCAGAAATGAGAGGTTCACAAAGGTGCATGTATCACATTGGAACAACCGAAATAAAATGTTCAAACGTACCTACGATCTGTATTTTCATTTAAAAAACCTACCTGTTACCAACTGTTCGTCTACAATTGTGAGCCATATGTTTGTGACTATTACAGCGCCATCTGTCAGAAAGCGAAAAAAGTAGTCCAACTAAAACATTAATATTTCTTTACGTACTACACGAGTATGTAATAAAAAATGGGGATTCCTATTTTAAAAAAACGCAGTTGCTATCCGTTTGACCTATGGCAACTCCATCTAGCGGGCCAACCATAGCGCCATCTGGTTTCCCCCTTCAAGCTAGACAAGTTTCGTTCTTTGTAGTTTCTTGGCTTGACGCTTATTTAGTGAGATATTTGGCCCGGTCACGATCAATGGACCACCCTGTATACAGTATGTAAAGGGAATGTACAAATGCAGGGTAGGAAACCTGTTGGGATTCAAAACAGCTCCCAGTTGTCTTGAAGTGGATAGCTGGAGGTCCTGTATGGTTTTCAAGGGAATCTTACACCAGTCTCCCTGTGAAATAGTGATAAACTCAGGTAATGATGATCGAAGTGGACAGCGATCACGCGCCCTTCTTTCCAGAGTGGACCAGCAGTTTGAGATCTGGTGCCTGTGGTGGCCACTGGCCATGCACAACACATTCTCGTACTCACGAGACCAGTCATGGATGACTGAGCTGTGTGAACGGCAGTCATGTCGCCTTAGAGCACAGGATCAGCACGGGCGAAAAAAGTTTTACCGTGGTGTTGTATCATACTTTTCATACAACCACGGACGGAGATTCTACTCACGAACATCCTCAGCTATTTATAGTGCACTGCGGGAAACACTATTAGATGTGGACAAGGAGAACTCGGAAACAATGATAATGATTAGTGACAAAACACACAAATTTATTGAAGAATACCCAACTTTGTACATGAGCCGTGCACGGCTTGTGTTTATCCCATTTATTGTTTGTTATCTTCTATTATGGTACTGCCGCCTCGTTTTCTTATTCCATTAACTGGGGTCACTAACTTCCTGCCTTGCTTGTCCGTGAGCGTCAGAGCAGCGCGTATCGGTAAGTGCACTATTGTGCCATCTCTGAAGCGACCGATAGTATTTCCGGCTCGTCCTGTGTCTGGCACTCAGTTCGCGATGGACCTGCAGCTAATGGACCGTGCGGTTGGTCCCGGCAGAGGTTCGAATCCTCCCTCGGGCATGGGTGTCTGTGTTTGTCCTTGGGATAATTTAGGTTAAGTAGTGTGTAAGTGTGTGTGTTGGTGGGGAGGCTTGCGTGCCTCAGCGATACAGATAGCCGTACCGTAGGTGCAACCACAACGGAGGGGTATCTGTTGAGAGGCCAGACAAACGTGTGGTTCCTGAAGAGGGGCAGCAGCCTTTTCAGTAGTTGCAAGGGCAACAGTCTGGATGATTGACTGATCTGGCCTTGTAACAATAACCAAAACGGCCTTGCTGTGCTGGTACTGCGAACGGCTGAAAGCAAGGGGAAACTACAGCCGTAATTTTTCCCGAGGGCATGCAGCTTTACTGTATGATTACATGATGATGGCGTCCTCTTGGGTAAAATATTCCGGAGGTAAAATAGTCCCCCATTCGGATCTCCGGGCGGGGACTACTCAAGAGGATGTCGTTATCAGGAGAAAGAAAACTGGCGTTCTACGGATCGGAGCGTGGAATGTCAGATCCCTTAATCGGGCAGGTAGGTTAGAAAATTTAAGAAGGGAAATGGATAGGTTGAAGTTAGATATAGTGGGAATTAGTGAAGTTCGGTGGCAGGAGGAACAAGACTTCTGGTCAGGTGACTACAGGGTTATAAACACAAAATCAAATAGGGGTAATGCAGGAGTAGGTTTAATAATGAATAGGAAAATAGGAATGCGGGTAAGCTACTACAAACAGCATAGTGAACGCATTATTGTGGCCAAGATAGATACGAAGCCCACGCCTACTACAGTAGTACAAGTTTATATGCCAACTAGCTCTGCAGATGACGAAGAAATTGAAGAAATGTATGATGAAATAAAAGAAATTATTCAGATTGTGAAGGGAGACGAAAATTTAATAGTCATGGGTGACTGGAATTCGAGTGTAGGAAAAGGGAGAGAAGGAAACGTAGTAGGTGAATATGGATTGGGGGACAGAAATGAAAGAGGAAGCCGCCTGGTCGAATTTTGCACAGAGCACAACATAATCATAACTAACACTTGGTTTAAGAATCATGAAAGAAGGTTGTATACATGGAAGAACCCTGGAGATACTAAAAGGTATCAGATAGATTATATAATGGTAAGACAGAGATTTAGGAACCAGGTTTTAAATTGTAAGACATTTCCAGGGGCAGATGTGGACTCTGACCACAATCTATTGGTTATGACCTGTAGATTAAAACTGAAGAAACTGCAAAAAGGTGGGAATTTAAGGAGATGGGACCTGGATAAACTAAAAGAACCAGAGGTTGTACAGAGATTCAGGGAGAGCATAAGGGAGCAATTGACAGGAATGGGGGAAATAAATACAGTAGAAGAAGAATGGGTAGCTTTGAGGGATGAAGTAGTGAAGGCAGCAGAGGATCAAGTAGGTAAAAAGACTAGGGCTAGTAGAAATGCTTGGGTAACAGAAGAAATATTGAATTTAATTGATGAAAGGAGAAAATATAAACATGCAGTAAATGAAACAGGCAAAAAGGAATACAAACGTCTCAAAAATGAGATCGACAGGAAGTGCAAAATGGCTAAGCAGGGATGGCTAGAGGACAAATGTAAGGATGTAGAGGCCTATCTCACTAGGGGTAAGATAGATACCGCCTACAGGAAAATTAAAGAGACCTTTGGAGATAAGAGAACGACTTGTATGAATATCAAGAGCTCAGATGGAAACCCAGTTCTAAGCAAAGAAGGGAAAGCAGAAAGGTGGAAGGAGTATATAGAGGGTCTATACAAGGGCGATGTACTTGAGGACAATATTATGGAAATGGAAGAGGATGTAGATGAAGATGAAATGGGAGATATGATACTGCGTGAAGAGTTTGACAGAGCACTGAAAGACCTGAGTCGAAACAAGGCCCCCGGAGTAGACAATATTCCATTGGAACTACTGACGGCCGTGGGAGAGCCAGTCCTGACAAAACTCTACCATCTGGTGAGCAAGATGTATGAAACAGGCGAAATACCCTCAGACTTCAAGAAGAATATAATAATTCCAATCCCAAAGAAAGCAGGTGTTGACAGATGTGAAAATTACCGAACTATCAGCTTAATAAGTCACAGCTGCAAAATACTAACACGAATTCTTTACAGACGAATGGAAAAACTAGTAGAAGCCAACCTCGGGGAAGATCAGTTTGGATTCCGTAGAAACACTGGAACACGTGAGGCAATACTGACCTTACGACTTATCTTAGAAGAAAGATTAAGGAAAGGCAAACCTACGTTTCTAGCATTTGTAGACTTAGAGAAAGCTTTTGACAATGTTGACTGGAATACTCTCTTTCAAATTCTAAAGGTGGCAGGGGTAAAATACAGGGAGCGAAAGGCTATTTACAATTTGTACAGAAACCAGATGGCAGTTATAAGAGTCGAGGGACATGAAAGGGAAGCAGTGGTTGGGAAGGGAGTAAGACAGGGCTGTAGCCTCTCCCCGATGTTGTTCAATCTGTATATTGAGCAAGCAGTAAAGGAAACAAAAGAAAAATTCGGAGTAGGTATTAAAATTCATGGAGAAGAAATAAAAACTTTGAGGTTCGCCGATGACATTGTAATTCTGTCAGAGACAGCAAAGGACTTGGAAGAGCAGTAGAATGGAATGGACAGTGTCTTCAAAGGAGGATATAAGATGAACATCAACAAAAGCAAAACAAGGATAATGGAATGTAGTCTAATCAAGTCGGGTGATGCTGAGGGAATTAGATTAGGAAATGAGGCACTTAAAGTAGTAAAGGAGTTTTGCTATTTGGGGAGCAAAATAACTGATGATGGTCGAAGTAGAGAGGATATAAAATGTAGGCTGGCAATGGCAAGGAAAGCGTTTCTGAAGAAGAGAAATTTGTTAACATCGAGTATAGATTTAAGTGTCAGGAAGTCATTTCTGAAAGTATTCGTATGGAGTGTAGCCATGTATGGAAGTGAAACATGGACGATAAATAGTTTGGACAAGAAGAGAATAGAAGCTTTCGAAATGTGGTGCTACAGAAGAATGCTGAAGATTAGATGGGTAGATCACATAACTAATGAGGAAGTATTGAATAGGATTGGGGAGAAGAGAAGTTTGTGGCACAACTTGACCAGAAGAAGGGATCGGTTGGTAGGACATGTTCTGAGGCATCAAGGGATCACCAATTTAGTATTGGAGGGCAGTGTGGAGGGTAAAAATCGTAGAGGGAGACCAAGAGATGAATACACTAAGCAGATTCAGAAGGATGTAGGTTGCAGTAGGTACTGGGAGATGAAAAAGCTTGCACAGGATAGAGTTGCATGGAGAGCTGCATCAAACCAGTCTCAGGACTGAAGACCACAACAACAACAACAGTGTGTAAGCTTAGGGACTGATGACCTCAGCAGTTAAGACCCATAAGATTTCACACACATTTGAACATTTTGAACCAGCAGTTCAGTCGAGACGTAGCAGCAGTGAAGTCGGCGACGGAGCGCCTGGAAGCGCCGACAGCCTGTGCTCGCCGACCGCTGGTGACACACATGAACTGTCCGATGGAGGGAGATTGGAGTGGGACGACCTTTGGTTGCCCGTTCGGTTGGTTGTCTCATCGGCTGACGTATATTAGGTCCTTTCACCGTTTCCGGGCCTGGGCAGTTGGTCGGTTGGCGTGGAGCAGCGAGGAAGTCTCCACGGCGTGTAGTTTGGCCAGACCTGCTGGCGGCCTCTATGCTGTGTCGGAGTGTGTGGTGCTAATCCCATTGCTACGTGGCTCACCGATCCTGGACATGAAAGTTGAGCTTTGACTTAATCTATCAGCAAGTCGTGACTGTTCACATTGTGTCGTTTGGAGTTCGTTGTCGGCTGTTGGGATATTACTGCGACTAACAATGAGTGTTTTCAAGTTGGCAAATTTTAGCCACCCTCTTGTGGAGTTTAACTGTACTTGGTTATTTAAACTGGAGTGCACCAGCGGAATCTTCTGCCTTGTGACTGATAACGTAAATTCAGGCAATGTATTTTCCTCATCTGTTGTCGCTGTCCAGTACGGTGTGTAGTTTGACAACTCAATATATAGTCGGTTGTGGGCGGCAATACCTTCTACGTAGTTCCATTGAAAGCCCTGTTGTGTGCTGGAAGGGTGAAGCGGAGGTTATATTGTTGGTGGGTCCGTTCACTGTCTGTCAGTTGGGCTGTCGTCGGATCGACAATGGTTTGGCCGACTGCCTCTCTCACCTAAGCGAGCGTTAGTGTTTGAATTTCAGGCCGACCCTCGGAACTTCTGAGCGCCCTTGGGTGTACTGCCTTTACTTGTTTGTTCTTGTTGTTTGAACTTGTATGGCTTCTAGCCGATTTTTAGATTAAGGTTGTTTTGCCCTTACGGCGTCAGATGGTTTGAGCCTTCAGCCTAATTTAAGAACTGTTTTACGTAAAGCCGTTGGCATTTTTAAAATTAATGTTATTGAGTCTTAAGTGTTGGGCCTTCAACTGATTTAGAATTTAAGTTGTTTGCTCTTAAAGTGTCAGAATCTTTGGGCCTTCAGCCTAATTGAAGAACTGTTTTAAGATAAGGCTTTGCTTTTTAAATTTCTGATTTTGACTGAGGTTTAAGTTATTGGCTTTCAGCCGTTTTTTCCCAGATGGATAGATCACATAACTAAGGTATTGAATAGAGTTGGAGAGAAGAGAAATTTGTGGCACAACTTGAAGAAGGGATCGGTTGGTAGGGCATATTCTGAGGCATCAAGGGATCACCAATTTGGTATTGGAGGGCAGTGTGGAGGGTAAAAATCGTAGAGGGAGACCAAGAGATGAATACACTAAACAGATTCAGAAGTATGTAGGTTGCAGTAGGTACCGGGTGATGAAGAAGCTTGCACAGGATAGAGTAGCGTGGAGAGCTGCATCAAACCAGTCTCTGGACTCAAGACCACAACAACAACAGACCATAAGGCATGAGATGGTACAGCGCATTCAGCCGCTAATTAAGTTCCAAAACTAAAGCTGCATTTTTTTTTAAAATTTGCCTGGCTTTTGTAATGTTTGATCAAATAAAAGCTTGCATGTTCGAGAGTAACTGACAGCCGCTTATTTTGGCCCCTTTCCACAACTTAAACTACCTGACCCGTCCTGCGGGTTTAGCAGGGCGTCTCAGTACAAATTGACCCTGGCAGCAGATCCTGAAGTTCAACTACTATTACGGAAGCTAATGGCTGTATAGTAAACAGTTCCTGTTCCTGTTCACTGAAAACGGGCTGGTGTGGCTCGCCAGAAGCAGACGACGCAGCGCTAAGTACATAAGCAGAAGGCGGCCTTCTCGGTAGTCGAGCTGACTTGGGGAACTGGTCACTCTGCTGTGGCGACGGCGCTTATCACTTCTCTGGCGGCGCCAACGCTGAGACATCTTGTTGCGGCAACCGCAGGGCTATACACTGTCTCTGGAGTGAGTTGTCGACCTGTCGACGCCTGTGGTGCTGCTTGGTGGTGTGTGCTCTGCTTGCGACACTACGCATGGGACGTACCCGATCAGTCAAACTAGTCACATAATCCTTGGCAGCATTCGATCTTGCAGTGAAAGCATGTGGTCCATGGAGTGCTCAAATCGTCACCTTCTCCGGCCAACTTTCATTCATTAGACGTAAATTCGGCTAGGAGTTAATGTGAAACAGAAGTCATCTGATGGAATAACTTTCTTCCTTCGTTCCTTAGTCGACGTTTTACGAATTCGTCAACATGTTTCCCTATTATGGGTATTTGCATCACCGATGAGTGGTTTTGCAATTCCAGCTTGCTCTGCAGTCCCCTGCATATAGAACTCTTTTCGTGTTGTTTGCGAGTGTGTCATTCATTTCTGTAGTGGGTTTTGCAACTGTCATCCTCTTCCTTTTCGTCACAATCCTCTTCAATGATCGAATGCCACGAACACTCAACACCCACTTTCTTCTGCATTGTCCTTTACTGAATAATGTTTCTCTCCTTTCCCTGTATGCGAGATAAATTTTTAATAATGTGCACCTTGAAACACCAAAGACTTCTGTTACCTTGGCTGCAGAAGCACTCACCTTACGAGCACCAACAATTTGCCCACATCGAAGTCACTCAGCTCCGACATAATGGACTCAAAACCACACAAAACATAGCATACTTACAACATATTGAGGAAAATGTGCAGGTGTTGCTCGTGTTCAAGCACAACAGCACAATCTGCAGGCTTGGCTAGTATCTGCATTTATGTTCAACCATGCATTTCATATGATGTTTCTACATTTTTTCTGAAGCCCCTGTAAATACCACCACTCCTACGTCCGTTGTACGGTTACGGTGAAATGATAATCATTTGCATATTGCAGCGCGTAGTTCATATCTTGACAATTTGACTTCTGCTGGCCGGAGTGGCCGAGCGGTTAAAGGCGCTACAGTCTGGAACCGCACGACCGCTACGGTCGCAGGTTCGAATCCTGCCTCGGGCATGGATGTGTGTGATGTCCTTAGGGTAGTTAGGTTTAAGTAGTTCTAAGTTCTAGGGGACTTACGACCACAGCAGTTGAGTCCCATAGTGCTCAGAGCCATTTTTTGACTTCTGCTGTATTCTACGTTGATAGTGTTGGAATTTTAAAAGCTACACTATGGGCATTAAAATTGGTACACCAAGAAGAAATGCAGATGATAAACGGGTATTCATTGCACAAATATATTATACTAGAAATGACATGTGATTACATTTTCACGCCATTTGGGTGCATAGATCCTGAGAAATCAGTACCCAGAACAACCACCTCTGGCTGTAATAACGGCCTTGATACGGCTGGGCATTGTCTCAAACAGAGCTTGGATCGCGTGTACGGGTACAGCTGCCCATGCAGTTCATCAAGAGTAATGACTGGCGTATTGTGACGAGCCAGTTGCTCGGCCACCATTGACCAGACGTTTTCAGTTGGTGAGAGATCTGGAGAATGTACTGGCCAGGACAGCAGTCTAATATTTTCTGTATCCAGAAAGGCCCGTGCAGGACCTCCAACATGCGGTCGTGCACTATCCTGCTGAAATGTAGGGTTTCGCTGGGATCGAATGAAGGGTAGTGCCACAGGTCCTAACACATCTGAAATGTAACGTCCACTGTTCAAAGTGCCGTCAGTGCGAACAAGAGGTGACCGAGACGTGTAACCAATGGCACCTCATACCATCACGCCAGGTGATATGCCAGTATGGCGATGACGAATGCACGCTTCCAATGTGCGTTCACCGCGATGTCGCCAAACACGGATGCGACCATCGTGATGCTGTAAACAGAACCTGGATTCATCCGAAAAAATGACGTTTTGCCATTCGTGCACCCAGGTTCGTCGTTGAGTACCACCGCAGGCGCTCCTGTCTGTGGTGCAGGGTAACCGCAGCCATGGTCTCCGAGCTGCTGCAAACTGTTCGTGCAGATGGTTGTTGTCTTGCAAACGTCCCCATCTGTTGACTCAGGGATCGAGACGTGGTTGCACGATCCGTTACAGCCATGTGTTAAGATGCCTGTCATCTCGACTGCTAATGATACGACGCCGTTGAGATGAGCACGGCGTCCCCTGTTACCCTCCTGAACCCACTGGTTCCACATTCTGCTAACAGTCATTGGATCTCGACCAACGTGAGCAGCAATGTCGCAATACGATAAACCTCAATCGCGATAGGCTACAATCCGACCTCTATCAAAGAGGGAAACGTGATGGTACACATTTCTCCTCCTTACACGAGGCATCACAACAACGTTTCACCAGGCAACGCCGGTCAACTGCTGTTTGTGTATGAGAAACCGGTTGGAAACTTTGCTCATGTCAGAACGTTGTAGGTGTCGCCAGCGGCGCCAACCCTGTGTGAATGCTCTGTAAAGCTAATCACAGCATCTCCTTCCTGTCGGTTAAATTTCGTGTCTGTAGCACGTCATCTTCGTGGTGTAGCAATTTTAATGCCAGCAATTTTAATGGCCGCAACTTTCCGTAGTGAGAGTACAGTGGACAGCACACAGCGTTGTCTGTTGCTGTGATTTCTGTGGCTTCAGTGTGACAGGTCAGGTGCCCGGGCTGCTGACAGTCGGCAGTATTTTCCTCTCCTCCCCCTCCCAGACCCCCACCCCCCTCTCCCCTCCCCTCTCCGCCATAAACCAAGAGGCGGCGGGCTTTACGGCCGCCAGCTACTCCGGCCCCGGGCAGCGCTACGTTTACTGCCACCAGTTGCCCAACCCCGCCTAAGCAGCTCCAGTGGGCTCGCGGTCGCAGCTAAACCACACCCGCACACAGTCTCTCCCGCTCTGCTGCTTTCATTTTCGAGAGAAAATGCGGGGCAACTTAGTCCAGAAGTGAGTCCCGCTCTTTCGAACCGAGCAGGTCAACTACAGAGGAAAGCTATAGAGAGTGTAACAGAACGATAAATAAAACTGATGTAGTACCAGTAGCCCTTTATTTTCCATCTTATGCAACAAGTCTTATGCAGGATTTGTCGAAAAAACGGGAGGTTAAGACTGTTTTCGCCTTCAACAACAATACCCACCAATCAAGCCCAGTCGTCTGTAACGGACACGAAAGCCCACATAATTGTAGCACACTGCTGCCCATTAGAAGTACACCAACATGAAGTCGGCACACAACGAACGTCAAATTGGCATGAAGCGTACTACGTACTTGAATATGCAAATGACTAGCTAATCAGCGTAGCTCCACAAAGCAGACAGCAGTCACGTCTTCTAAATAATGTGTACAGGATGTACACCTTAGAAGGTATGAGCTCATTTTCATCTCGTCCACTGTGAAACAAATCTCTTCTACTGTAAGCTCTATGTTTCCCATTGGAAATGGACGAAAAAAGTCCCGTAAACATGGGCCCTAAAGAGCATACCTTAAGAGCTATGAGCACTTTATATTATCCCTTCCTTTCTGTGGTTATTTATTATTATTATTAAGGGAAACACAAGAAAGGGATATATATATATATATATATATATGTTCCCTACAAATTATTTCAAATGCTTTCGGCGAAATGTAATGCAGGCTAAGTTCACTGACCTAGAATAAATCGTATCTTTTTTTACGAAATAAAACTAGTGAAGCTTTGCACTTTAGTTAATTGAATAACTTGACATGATTCTTTCTGCTCCGGCTGTGGTGATATGTTACACAGAAAAATAAATCTAAATACGCCACGTAATGGCGGCCAATTGTTGCCAGTCAAAGATCACCGCTGCTCGCTTCGTAGAGACTGAAAAAATGCTACATAACTTCTTGCAGTTATTAATTCAGGAAGAACTGTTTGCATGGGTTCTTTAAGTAACACAATACCCTCACTTTTTGTGAATATATTTCCACGAAGCACAGAATACACACTTGAATTATTCGCTACGTACGAGAACAAAAAAGAACAAAAGCTACCGCAAGCGTACCTTAACATACAGCAGAAGAAATGATCTGACTCGAAGTGATTTTAAATATCATTTTTATCTTACATATAATGACAAAGATAATAATGCTAGTTTCGAGAACGTTATGCACTACGATCTCATCTAATATAAATAATGTCTTTTTATCACATTGCAATCGATATAGTCTTTCTTTGAAGCTAATTTAATACATTTTCATAATTAATTTGCCGTTTATGTCCATATAATATTATTCAGAGTCCTTTTAGTATTTACCTCAAATATATCGGCTTGAATATTTCAAAAGGGACACTATAACTTGTTCGTCTTCGCTATTGTGAAACACATTTCTTCTACTAAACAAGTGCTCATAGTTCTTAAGGTATACGTTTTAGAGGCCTGTAGTAGAAGTATGCTAGATTCCATATTCAGTGTTCAATATTTAATTCAGTAGATTTCATGATGATGTGCTATAATATTCAACTCTGGGCGGGGGAGGAGTGGCTGATGTAATTTTCAGTGATGTGGCACTGGCCTTGTAGCAGTTAGGTGACGTGGAGCTGTGTGTTTCTCATTGGCTGCGAGGAGTCATGGCATATGCGGAAACGAACCGAATTCTGGCACCGCATTTGTTGAGAAGAGTTTTGGTGTCAGGAAACTCCAAGAGCTGAACTGTGCAGAGGGGGCAGTCAAATTCAAGCGGAGGTGTATCAGCCGCGGCCGTCACATATGTTAAAAATGCGACTAAGCTGCAGTCAAATGTTAAAAGACGCCACGACAAAACGCACTTGAATCGCGATACCGTCGGGAAAAGCGGTCGCGCGTGTGCATTAGTGCTTATAGGGTTGTATTCTCAATTTGCTATTTACACTGTAACGTCCTTCGGATCTTCGGTCTTGGCTAACACTCAG
Organism: Schistocerca americana; assembly: GCF_021461395.2. Lineage (NCBI taxonomy): Eukaryota > Metazoa > Arthropoda > Insecta > Orthoptera > Acrididae > Schistocerca > Schistocerca americana. The sequence continues at coordinate 958,651,775 of NC_060121.1, read as the reverse complement.
CGGTAGAGCAATGAGATTGTTATTTCTTAGGTATCGGTATCGACGTTACAGAAATAACATTGATGAACTTAACTCGCGACTTGTGCGTGATATTTACTTCACCAAATGTCGTAATTAAATCGTTTATAATCGATGGTTTATCAGTTGCTATTTAAATATTAATAATTAATTCAAATTAGTTCCAGCGACACCAAATTCCCGACAGACTGGTTGTAATCTCAAATCTATAATCAGTCGTAACAGTGTTATTAATTCCTAACGTCAAGGAGAGTCTATATAAGTGCCGATCGTGCTAATATCGCAGCACGTTATCTCTATAAATAATAATCTAAAACTGGAATGATAAAAGCGTGAACTGACACGATATGCTGGTTTATTACACAATATTAGTCACTTCCCAACAGAGCCGTAAGGAAGAAGCTTTCCCATGTGTTGGAGGAATTATAAATTATATGCTTCGTAACTATCGACAAGTTCCATAGTCCAATAGTTATTACGAACGAAATTGTCTATGTGTGTTCACTTCCTAAATAGTGTTAACTTCAGGTTATCTAATTAAAAGTCACTTCTGTCTAAGATATGCAAGTCCTCTATCTGAATTCTAAATAACGTAATATTTGAAGTCAAAGTATCGTTTCACTGCGTCATAGTAGATCGCAATAATCAATTCTGAAAAAACAATCTAATTGCGCCAACATATACGAGCATTCTCACGGAGTATTCTTTGGGAACTTTGGTTCTACTTTGCGAATTTTAATTGTAATTATTTTGCGATTTACAATGATTTTGAATTTTGAGTTTGATTTTACTGGAATACTATCTTCCTTTCGTATGTTAATAAATTACTAAGTATTAGCTTCCTGATTCAATTACTGTTTAATATCCAAATAATAGTGTTAACTGGAAATTTGTTTGCTTGTTCATTTTTCATGGAATTTGGAACTTGTGTTGGGGAAATCTTTGGGAATTTTGGACCTAATTTTTGATTTTCATTTTTCGTCAGAGGAAGTGGCATTACAACACTCCCATATCTTGTGCCACATATGTGTGCAGCGAAGTCTGGCGTACCTAGCAATAAACATGCTCCATTGAAAATGTTAATTGGTGATATTATTCATCAAAGAATATTTACTTACATGCCAGATTCCTCCTGGTACGACTTTTTACAACTTCCAGCAGAATCAGTATCATGTTCCAGCGACCTGCGGTATCTACTGTGACGGAGAGACGAAAATGTATAGAATATTCCAGGTAGAATCTTAAATAGAGCCAATGTACCCAAAGTGTGGCGGACTTGCATACTTTCAGGCAGCGACCTCGCATGTACTGTCAGTCTAACACATATAGACATCCCATAATATCTTACAAACGTATGATGCTGCAAGCCCATATTTAATCAGACCTTTTTGCTTCTCCTATCGTATACTGGCAAATGTATGGGTTTACGCAATTAATTGTGGTACACAATGTATGAGGAAGTATTACGCCATCAGATTCTCATTCAGAAACTGAATTCGAATGTTGGTTATTTGCGAGAAGACTGTGTTATTCCCCACGATCCCCCGCACGAGAAGATGAAAAGCGCACCAGCATGCGACAGTGTCGTGGCCTCCTGCGACTGTGGTTTATCGCGTTGCGATATTGCAGCTCACGTTGGTTGCGACCCCACGACTGTTGTACGAATGTGGAATTAATGCGCTCAGAAAGGCTACACTCAGTGTCCTGCGGGATCTAAATGGCGACACAGAGGCAGATATACTGTTCGTTCAGATCGCATTGTACAGCTATGTCACATACCCTGAGTTAGAAAATGTTCGAGGTGCCAGGGTGGGGAACCATAAAGTTCATCTTATTTCGAAAGAAACTATATCAGAATACTACCTCCATTGAGCTACCACTTTTCCTATCACGTAACAGGTAAAACCTAATGCAGGAAAACTATTTGGCCTTCCTGGTACTGTTCAACAGTTGCTAGTGTGTCATAATTTAATGATGAGATGAATAATTAATATCTGTCAACAGTATCTGATAAAGTACCAGAGATTAAATGTGAGTGTTGAAGTATGGAATTGATATAGCGATTTAGTATATCAATTACAGTTATTTATTTAGCATATGACCCAATAATTAAATACAAAATACAGGCACAGGGCTATAACAGAATGAGCTGTTGGCTAAGTGAAAATTGAATTCTACGATGTACGAGGTGCAACAATAAAGTATTGAGACTGATTTTCTTTGCAAGATGTGGCAACCCTGCAGGCCTGTGTAGGCACAATATCTTTGACCTTGGTCTATAAGCTGCTTCTAGTCCAAGTGGCACACTGATGCCACTGCTCAGTCGTGAGTTATGCTGTAATAAGTTAACACGTGTTTGTGTCTCGTCACGGAAATGGAACCGCATAATATTACGCAATGGTATGCCATTTTTTTGCGTTAAATTGGGTGAAAACGTGACGACAACTTACGCTAAGCTTCAGAACGCTTTTGGAGAGGAGGTTATGCCAAGAGCTTAAGTTTTTCATTCGCATAAAATGTTTAGTGAAGGCAGAACGAATGTTGAAGATGAAGACCACAGTGGACGGCCATCAACCTCACGGACGGATGTCAACTTGGCCAGGGTGCGTGAACTCGTACGGCCTGATCGAAGATTATCCGTGAAAATGATCGCAGAAGACTGAACATCAATCGAGAAACGGTTCGTCTAATAATAACTGAAGATCTTGGTATGAGAAAGATTTGTGCAAAAATGGTTCCCAAAAATCTCATACCACAACAGCGAGAAACACCGAAAAATGTGGCAGCCGATCTGTTAGAGAAAACGGAAATAAATCCGGAATTGTTGAACCGTGTTATCACTGGTGATGAAAGTTTGTTTTTTCAGTACGATCCAGAGACAAAACGCTAAAGTTCGCAATGGTGCCAAAGGGATCACTCAGACCAAAAAAAAAAATCGCATATTAAAGTCAAAAGTGAAATGCATGCTTGTGTTCTTCTTTGATTCCAAGGGAATTGTTCATAAAGAGTGGGTGCCTCCTGGACGAACAGTTAACCAGTATTACTACAAATAAGTTTTAGAAAGACTTCGTAAAAGAGTTCTTCGTGTCCATGCCAACATTGCTGATAATTGAATTCTGTATCACAACAATGCGCCATCCCATACTGCTCTGTCAGTACAGCAATTTTTAACCTCAAAACAAATTTCAGTACTACCATAGCCACCTTATTCACCAGATATTGCTCTATGCGACTTTTTTCTATTTCCAAGAGTCAAAACCGCGGTCAAGGGTCAAACAACACAAGATGTCCAAAAAGCTGTGACGAGGGTCTTGGAGGATATTACAGAAGATGAGTTCCAGAAATGTCACCATCAATAGCACAAGCGCTGGAAAAAGTGTGTGCAATCAGAAGGGAACTACTTTGAAGGAGACAACACTAAACTTGACCAAAAAGGGTAACCAATATTCTTTTTCACATCAGTCTCACTACTTGATTGTCGCACCTCATATTTACGGCACCCAATGAACTATGTGAGTGCTAGAGAATTTACAGAGACAATTAACAATGATTCCATTGCACAACAATGGAAAACCGTGATGCAAATGTCTGCTGCGGCGGCGAAGCGAGTAAATGTGTTGTTGAGAGCTTCAGAACAAATAAACAAGTCCATGGTGCAGTGAATACTTTACCAACCGTGAGATTGGGTCGTGGGTAGACAGCTTTCTGGACAGAATGTACTAAACGCTGGGCTTTGTAATGCTGACCTCTGTGATGACTTCCTCCCATGATTGTGCCCTATGAAACGCTAAATAGATAAGAAAATACTTCCGAACTTCGATTCCGAATGGAATCTGTCATTCTCTGTTCAAACTACCTAATCATACCACTACCTTGCTGGCTGGTGGTCCAGAGGAGACTATCAAACCTCTCTCTCTCCCTCTCTCTCTCTCTCTCTCTCTCTCTGGCGGACCAGATGAGACTCCTCGAAAAACTCTGCTCTGTGCACTGTGCTAGTGGGACTCGGTTAGAACTTTGGAATTTGTGCAGCGCAGGGATAGAAACAAGTCAGAGGATGAGATGGTATATTTTCACATCGAAAATACCAAATATACTACACACATCAAAAAAAGTTTTGCGTCACCTCGGCTCCGACATTTCCGGAACCTGTACAGATAACTGGAATAGAGATCAACATAAACATCATTTCCGCCCTTTTTATTGCTCATGAAAGCCACACATTGCATAATATACCACCATACAGCGAGACCTTCAGAGGTGGTACCTCTAATACCCAGTAGCCACGTTTTCCTGCACTGATGCATGCCTGTATTCGTCGTGGCATACTATCCACAAGTTCATCGAGGAACTGTTGGTCCAGATTGTCCCACTCCTCAATGGCGATTCGGCGTACATCCCTCAGAGTGGTTGGTGGGTCACGTCGTCCAGAAACAGCCCTTTTCAATCTATTCCAGGCATGTTCGATAGGGTTCATGTCTGGAGAACATCCCCCCCTGCGGGTTCGGGGGTTAGAATATGCCCACGGTATTCCTGCTTGTCGCAAGAGGCGACTAAAAGGAGTCTCAAACGTGTCGGCACTTATGTGATGGTCCCCTGTCGGGTTTGACCTCCATATCTCAAAATTCTTCCGAAGAGCGAGCCGACTGGGGAAGGGCGCCTTACACTGTGCATTTTGTCCAACGTGCATTGAGACCTCTAGCCAGCTTTACCGTCGTCGCATTGCCGTCACGCTCGTTCTCCATCTATTGGGCGAGGATGCGTTCCTCAGTATAATTTCCACTATGTACTGTGCAGTGTTACTTTTTGCGGAGGCAACGACCTTGGACTTTCTTGCAACTAATATCCAGCACGGTAGCCAGTGCGTTGTGGTGGGGCCACCATGTACTCTGTTGGTCGTAGCCCCCTGATAACACAGGGATCGCTCTACTGATGCCTGCGCCGTTTACTCCCCATGTATGGCAAGTAGTAGATGCCCATCTCCCTGGGGCATCAGGACTCCCGACAATGGCCATCCTGCCAGGTGGCCATTGCTGTGGCTGGGTGGCGCCCATGGGGAGGGCCCTTGGTCAGAGTAGGTGGCATCAGAGTGGATGACACGCAATGAAGCGTGGCACATCATCTCTTGCTGGTGGCCAGTCACCAGCAGTCTCTAAGTGTACGAGGTCTCATTTTAAAGCTAACGTGTATGATCTCAAATCGTTCCCCTTCCTGGCCACACCATGAGAGGAACGTAAGGCTATGAATGACAGAGAAACATATTCGCCCCAGTATCTCGCCTGTACCAGAGCTGATGGGGAATCCTTTGTATTTGTGAAGCCTCAGTTCTTTGTAGAGCATTTAGAGGACAAGTTTGAGGAGGTGGAGGGCTTGTCAAAAATGTGGTCCGGTTCAGTCTTGATAAAAACAGCATCCTCTGCGCAGTCACAGGCCTTGGTCGCTTGTAAGAAGCTGGGGGACGTTTCAGTTACTATCACGTCCCATAAAACCTTAAATATGTCCAGGGCATTATTTTTCACAGGGATCTCCTTTTACAGTCCGATGACGAGCTGCGCGCCAACTTAGAGCGACGAGGTGTCCATTTCGTCCGGCGCGTCCACTGGGGTCTGGGGGATCATCAAGTTGCCACCGGTGCCTTCATCTTGGCCTTTGAGGGTGACACATTACCTGAGAAGGTCAAGGTGATGGTCTACCGCTGTGATGTAAAGCAATATATCCCTCCCCTGATGTGGTGCTTCAAGTGTTGGAAGTTCAGCCATATGTCTTCACGCTGTGCTTCCAGCCTGAGTGTCACGATTGTGGTCATCCATCCCATCCTGGTGCTCCATGTGCCCCGCCTACCATCTGTCTCAACTGTGGAGAGCACCATCCCCCTTGCTCGCCGGAGTGTCCGATTCTGCAGAAAGAAAGGAAAATAATGGAAATCAAGACCCTGGACAGAGTGACCTACACAGAGGCTAAGTGGAAATTTGAACGGCTTCATCCCATGCGCATGACGTCTTCTTATGCGGCCACTGTCACTCCTGTTACAGTTCCATCAGCTGCAACACATCCAGTCAGCTCTCAGAGTCGAAGAACCACACCTGCCCCCTTGATGTTGGGGGGCACTTTGTAACGCCGGAAATGCGTATCCTCCTATTTTCATCTATTGTACTATTATTTTTTTTTCCTTGTTTTGTTACCTCAAGATATGACATTTCTGTCTCTTTATATATTGTAATTGTTTTACTGTTTGTATATATATATTTATGCACTTATGTCGATGTATAATTGGTTTGTTTCGTAAATATTATTTGTATTTTTACGCTGGGTCTTGCCTAGGGAAAACTGCTATCGAACGATTACATCGATGGGTCGTGTGAAGAATCAAAGTGTGTAGGATCTTTGGTAGTGTTAACTCTGCCGCGTGGAGCGCGGGCGGAACAGTGAGGGTCTGGCGGGAGTAGCGAGTGGAGAGGTGTTGTGTGACGCTCCCGCGAGTTGCCGCGCTTTCGGGGTTTGGCAGCATGTAATTGCGCTCGACTCGCGATGATAGTTTCTGACATGGTGTCGCGGACGGGAAGTATTAGCTGGCGCACATCAAAAGCCTGTTTCGCCTGGTGACCGTGTCGAGAAGAAGGCGCGCCAACATCCAGCTTCTGCAACAGCGACGGCCGACAATGAGTGACTGTCGCCACCTCCTCGATCGACGGCTTCAAACCTTCAATCAACCAACAAGGAAGACTAAAAGCACGTAAAGTTTCAGAACTGTATGGCAGACCTCAGCTTTTCAAATTGTTCCATTTGCCTCGCAAAATTACAGCAACTTAGCATGAACCCTTGTTGCTCATTGTCCCAATTGCATTGCCAAGCAGGGTCCCTTCCTTTTCCGAAATGAGCCCGAGGGTCGTTGAAATTCAAACGCCAGCATCATTCGATTTCACTGCTTTAATTTCAAAGTTCAGCTGGCTACAATATTTAGATTGCACAAGCACAAATTAAGAGTGCGAGTTTTGTTACAGTATTTTAGTTACCTGTGACTGCAGCTCAGCTTGGTACGTACTAAATTTTACTATTGTTAATTGTTCAGAATCATTTAATTCAAGTTCAAAGTTAATCCTCTAAATTGCGTAGATTCAAGTAGCTTTTGAAATGATTGTTGAGGTAGTCCAAGACTAACCGTATTTTACTGGATTTCGATGTGCTTCAGAAAGGAAGCTCACTATTAACTTCAGTCACTAAATTAACTTTCGATTTTCCGGTTTTATTAATTCTTTTGCTAAATTAAGTCAGAGTGTAGCGAAATTTATTACTTCTGACAAACTTTCAGTTTTCACACTACACGTGTCAACCTTCAGTTGCCACGCTTCTAGTGTTAATTATATGTGTAATAACCTTTCTTTTTCAGTTACTATAGTAATTGTCCTTAGGACTGGCGACCGTGATTTCCCCCAAATCTCAAATATCTAATTACCGCTAGTTAATTGTTAACGTAACGGCCGCACATTTACTTTCTTTATTAACTTTATCCCTTTTCAAAATTAATTTCCACCAGTTTCATTTGCATTTTTCCTTTCATTTAGATGTAACCCTTTCCTCCCTCTTTATCGATAGATTAACTTCGGTGACGATTGCTTTTCCCAAATTTCCATTAGGTACACGCGGTTTAATTTTTCACTGTCATTAAGGTCGATAAGTGAGGGGGGAGGTTACACGTGGCGACCTGGTGCCAGGACAATCTTCAAATCTGAGGTTGTTCTGGATACGAATTTTGCATTGTGCAAATCTCGTAACAAAGTACTGGTTACGAAATGGTCGATACGGCAGCGAGAATATTCGTGTGAGGAATCCTAATTAGAGTTGAGATTTTGCATTTATATTGAAAATTATTAAAATGAGTGAAGGCAACAATTACCAAAATTTGGTAGACTTAGATACGGAACAACCGGTCGAACAGTGGGAAACGCGCACAGCGGTACCCATTGTTCCGGGGCAGGCGGCGAACATGAAAGACGCGACCGCCGAAACGCAACAAAGAGCAGAAATGGAATTCCAGACTTTAGAAAATGTTTCGGAATCGGAAGTGAAAATCAAATCTGAATCCCTTGATGACGAATACGGGGGGACAATGAAAGAGGAAGCCGCTACGGAAGTAAAACCGGTGGTTTCCGGGAATTTAACTGATTTATTGAATGTTTTGATTAACGAAATCAAGAGTCAATCGGCAGAAATTAAAGATCAGGCTGCCAAGCAAGAAGCTCAGGCTGCCGAGCAAGCAGCTCTGGCTGCCAAGCAAGTAGCTCAGTCTGAAAATATTGAACGAATGCTAGACAATCAGAACAAAGCTATTAATGTTGTTAACAACAATGTTGAAGTTGTTAACACAAAAGTTGATAAAATCAAAGACGATATTGTCGTGATTAATACCGAAATCGGTAACCTTAAACAGGAAATGATAGGCGTTCAGGCGGAAATTGCGAGCATAAATACTCGTTTTGATTCCGAAATTAGCAGAATCGAGAAAAGTGTAGGAGACGCAGTTGCTCCGATCATCGAGAATAAGGTGACGGAACAAATTCAATTAGTGAGAAAAGAGGATCAACAGAAGGTGGAAACTTTAAAGGCTTTAGTATCCGAAGTAGATACCAAAGTGACGAAGCAGGCTAACACCTGCGAAGAGAAAAAGAGGGAAGTGGAAACGCTTGCGACAACCACTTGCCAAGTGATTACGAGGGTGTCGGAATTAGAAAGGAAACTTGACGAAAAACAGAGCTATGTGGCAATCTGTGCACATAGTTCGGAGTTGTTGACGAAAGAGGAGCGGTTCGACCCCTTGAAAAAAGGCGGTATACACCCGACGGATTTCATTAAAAATTGTGAAAGAGTTTTACCCAGATCATGGACTAATGAGAGAAAAATTAATACGGTTATTGATGTGTTGGCTGGTGATGCCAAGCGTTGGGGCTTAAACCTTAACATTACGAACCTGACTTTTGACGAGTTTAAAAATTTGTTTCTGGCTGAATACTGGTCAGAGCAAAAACAGCAAAGTGTCTGGCGCGAATTTGTCGTATTGAGGCCTTTCGATGCGAATCCGCACGGCTCGATGAAGGAGTTTTGTGAGGGCTGGATCCGCAAGTTGGAATATTTGCGTGATCGCCGCACGGAATCCGAAATAGTCTGGGAACTCTACAAGAAGCTTCCAGATGATACAAAACGCTTCATAGGAAGCAGTTACAAGACAATCAATGATTTCCTAGAAAGAGTTGAGGACGAGGACAATTGGCGCAATAATCGCGACAGTGGTAGAGGCCGTGGTAACAACAACGGGAACCACAACAATGATAATCATGGGAATAATGCATACCGCAATCTTGGCAGCAATAACAATAATGGTTCGGGCCGTAATGACAATCGGTACAATGCAAATAATAACCGGAATGACGGAAACCAGTATCATACTAGCGTGATACGGGCTGCGCAGAATAGTAATAACGCCAGAGGGTGTGACCAGCCGCCTCAGCAGTATCCGGGGAGCGTCTCTGCTGGGACGAGACAGGGAAACCATTAGCCGCGCCGGTGAGGGGCCGCCCGGGCGTGGAGAAATTTTGGCGGCCCAATAACAGGAGAAAACCCAGGTGTCGTCGTTATGAAAATTCCGTATGGAATAATCAACGGCGGGAGAGTGTGCCAGTATTAGGAGAGAGGAGTGCGCCCACTAGTAGTAGATCAGCTGTAGACACGGCAGTAGAAAATACATTCACTGTCAGTGAGAACAATTTAAGTAGTGTTCCGGAAATCGACTATAAAGTGGCAGCTGTAATACCCACAGCGGAACTGGAGATTGAGTTTAAGAATGATTCGCAAGTGTTGAAAGAAGATCAGATGTCGGATAAAACGTCCGTCATCGAGCGAGGGGATGCAGAGAGGGATGAGGTCTGGTTAAGGCAGTTCGGTCGCTTATACGACGAACTAAGAGATTATAGGGGCCTGTACGGGAGAAGTGTTTATGGGGAGCGCGGGTAGGATTTGCCGCGTCTCGTCCCGCAGGAAGATAGTGATTGTGAAGTGATGGAAAGTTCTGGCCCTAACCGGCAGACCTTACTAGAAATAGTTGATGTTAAGGGGGAGCACGAGCAAGATGCGTCGTGTTTCGTCCCGCAGGAGTTGAATGTTGAAGTAGTAACGGAAAGCTCTGGCCCTAACCGACAGACTTTACCGAAAGTTGTAGTGGTAGAAGTAGCCGACCCATCCGACGCGAACATCCAGTTTAAACATTGCGAGAGTATTAAGGAGAAAGATTACGAAAATTTTAGTGATAGCCGGACACGATTGGTAGAAAAGCACGTAGATTACAGCGTGTATGAGGTTAGAGCTGACATTATACGGTCAGAAGATAACAGTGTGGGTTGCGCAGATCTAGAGGAAGTAATTGCAGATACTACTGGGCACATGTCTCCAGGTAGATTGGCAGATGAGATCAATCTGATTAAAGAGGAATCAACGAATGTGACAATTAGTGAATTGATAGCAAAGCAACACTCACTAGTTGACGAGTTACAGGTATTGGAGGCGACGCTACAGACTAAGCCTCAGGACAAACGTGTTGAAATTAAAACTGTATGTGAACAGAGGCTGAAAAAGCCGCCAGATAAACCGGATTTAGGATCAAAGCCGGATGGTTTTTTCTGGAATGACCTGGATATAGACAAAGGATTTACTGTGGGAAAATAAAGAAACAGTCGAGGACAAGTGTAGACAGATAGTAGTGTCTGTTAATATGCACGACCTACAACTAAACGTGTTGATTGACACCGGTGCAGAATTGAGTGCTGTATCTGGGAAAATATTTGAGTTACTGAAAGACAGACCTGGCATCGTAGTTATGCCAGTAACAGGAGTGAAAATTATCGGTGCTGCTGGGAAGGCCAGTAAACCGGTCACAAAGCAGATTTTTGTCAACTTCGAGATATGTGGGGCACGATTTGAACAAGAGTTTGTCGTCGTGCCAGACTTAGCTACGGAAGTAATTATCAGGTTAGATTGGCTATTAAAGTACCGTGCAGTGATTAACTGCGAAAGCAAAACTTTGACATGTATGTCACTAGATAAAACAATGGTAGTTGGTTTTGACGAGGCAGGAGACGGTGTGCATAGGCAATACCAGCCTATACACATTGTTAACTGGCCGGATGACATTGGCGTAGGAATGAGTTTGAACTACTGTAATGTGAGGAATTTCGGCATTGACAAAAGTGTAGAAAGTGAATTGGAAGAGATAATCAAATTCCCTCCACGCATTGACATTAGTATTGGTGTGAAAAATGATCGTTTGCGAGAAGTAATGAAGCTAAAAGCCGATGCTCGCATACGTCGTCATGACGCTAAAGCGCGTTTTGCTAAGTTTGCAATCGGAGACGTAGTACTTGTAAAAGCTCATGAGAAATCGAGCGAGATAGACCATGAAATCTCTAAATTTAAGTTTGTTTATAATGGACCATATAAAGTCATTGGTATACCTCACACAAATGCTTATTGCTTAGAGTATCCAAGCTCTGGAAAACGATTAGGTATACGGAATATAGTAGACTTGAAATTGTACCAACCTAGGATCGATTAATACCACACAATGCGTAATTTGTACAATATGTAAATATAGAGTGTAAGATTTAAGATTTGCTAGATTGCCATGCTTTTGACTGACCAAGATCATTAAAGAAGTTGTAATTAATAAGTAATTAATTTTGATTAATCAATTTAATTTTAATCAATTTAATCATGATCTAATCAACTGAAAAATCCAAGCTGCTAGTTTAAGTTTTCAGCTGAGTCACAGTAGATTAAGGAATGTAAATATGATTTTGTAAATAGCTGTAAGATTCCATGAATATGTGTTCTACTAGTCATTGCCGATGTACTTAGACGCTGTTTTAAGTTTCAGGCTAGTACATGGGTGTGATGATGGACAGTGTTGAGTTATCCACTGTGATAGTGTTTATGGACTCCTTGAGATTACTCGGGAGTGAGTTTTACCGAAAGAATTCAGTGAAACGGACGTTCTGGAAATGCCGTTACAAGGGCGAGAGAGATCAAGCGTGCCGGACAGGCGGGCGCAACAATACTGGCGGGGCGGAACCGCTGTCGGCTCTTGTGCCGCTGTCGGCTCTCGTGCCGCTCTCGGCATTCTTTGTACTTGCGAGTACGAAAGGCGGAATAGTTTTTCTTCCCGGACAGCTGATGTGAAAGAATTCTGCTGTCAATATTTATGTTTTTCTCGATCTACTGAATATTATTTTCTTGTTTAGCGTTAAGTAGATTCTCGTGACGAGAATATTAATTATGAAAAGGTTATATAAAATGTGTAGTCTATTTAATGATTTATTTGCGTATTTTGATCTACCTGTTTTTATGACCATGCAATCTAACTAATTTTGCAAATAGTATTCCATTTCACATAGTGTTACGAATTTTAATGATTTTGGAATAGCTAAACCATTTTCTATATTTTCTATGAATTTTAATATGTTGTCGACCTGTTTTATTTTGTGCAAGGTGACAGAGTGGAATAAGATTAGGAGTGTCTCCACTCAATTATTATGGTCTAAAAATTGATTTACGGTTAATTAGACGAATGCTAACTTTTGTTGATGTTTTGAACATATGCATTTCCGCTGTTTCTTTTTTGGGACATTTTCTGAGTCTCTTTACGTTACACGAACATCCTCAGACAATGTGGGGCACGTGTAACGCCGGAAATGCGTATCCTCCTATTTTCATCTATTGTACTATTATTTTTTTTCCTTGTTTTGTTACCTCAAGATATGACATTTCTGTCTCTTTATATATTGTAATTGTTTTACTGTTTGTATATATATATTTATGCACTTATGTCGATGTATAATTGGTTTGTTTCGTAAATATTATTTGTATTTTTACGCTGGGTCTTGCCTAGGGAAAACTGCTATCGAACGATTACATCGATGGGTCGTGTGAAGAATCAAAGTGTGTAGGATCTTTGGTAGTGTTAACTCTGCCGCGTGGAGCGCGGGCGGAACAGTGAGGGTCTGGCGGGAGTAGCGAGTGGAGAGGTGGTGTGTGACGCTCCCGCGAGTTGCCGCGCTTTCGGGGTTTGGCAGCATGTAATTGCGCTCGACTCGCGATGATAGTTTCTGACATGGTGTCGCGGACGGGAAGTATTAGCTGGCGCACATCAAGAGCCCGTTTCGCCTGGTGACCGTGTCGAGAAGAAGGCGCGCCAACATCCAGCTTCTGCAACAGCGACGGCCGACAATGAGTGACTGTCGCCACCTCCTCGATCGACGGCTTCAAACCTTCAATCAACCAACAAGGAAGACTAAAAGCACGTAAAGTTTCAGAACTGTATGGCAGACCTCAGCTTTTCAAATTGTTCCATTTGCCTCGCAAAATTACAGCAACTTAGCATGAACCCTTGTTGCTCATTGTCCCAATTGCATTGCCAAGCAGGGTCCCTTCCTTTTCCGAAATGAGCCCGAGGGTCGTTGAAATTCAAACGCCAGCATCATTCGATTTCACTGCTTTAATTTCAAAGTTCAGCTGGCTACAATATTTAGATTGCACAAGCACAAATTAAGAGTGCGAGTTTTGTTACAGTATTTTAGTTACCTGTGACTGCAGCTCAGCTTGGTACGTACTAAATTTTACTATTGTTAATTGTTCAGAATCATTTAATTCAAGTTCAAAGTTAATCCTCTAAATTGCGTAGATTCGAGTAGCTTTTGAAATGATTGTTGAGGTAGTCCAAGACTAACCGTATTTTACTGGATTTCGATGTGCTTCAGAAAGGAAGCTCACTATTAACTTCAGTCACTAAATTAACTTTCGATTTTCCGGTTTTATTAATTCTTTTGCTAAATTAAGTCAGAGTGTAGCGAAATTTATTACTTCTGACAAACTTTCAGTTTTCACACTACACGTGTCAACCTTCAGTTGCCACGCTTCTAGTGTTAATTATATGTGTAATAACCTTTCTTTTTCAGTTACTATAGTAATTGTCCTTAGGACTGGCGACCGTGATTTCCCCCAAATCTCAAATATCTAATTACCGCTAGTTAATTGTTAACGTAACGGCCGCACATTTACTTTCTTTATTAACTTTATCCCTTTTCAAAATTAATTTCCACCAGTTTCATTTGCATTTTTCCTTTCATTTAGATGTAACCCTTTCCTCCCTCTTTACCGATAGATTAACTTCGGTGACGATTGCTTTTCCCAAATTTCCATTAGGTACACGCGGTTTAACTTTTCACTGTCATTAAGGTCGATAAGTGAGGGGGGAGGTTACAACTTCACTCCCTGTTGCTCCTGCTTCATCTACTTCAGGAGCAACGCCCCCCAACCATCGGGGACATCAATTCCCACTTCCCAGCCACAGAAGCATAAGACTTCTTCGGCTCCTCTCGTCAAGAAGGGATCCCTCAGGGACCTTCCTTCGCAAGTTCAGACCAGTGGAAAAGCGGATATCCGCAAGTGGCTGAAACAACCATCAGTCGCTGGTCGCAGGGCCCCACAGTCGTCGTCCATCCCTGAGACTGACCCAGGGAAGCCCTCCCAGGCAGAACCACCGAAGGCACAGTGCGACAAGCAGAAGAAGAAAAAGGTTCCCAAGAATCCCGACATTGCGGTGGCACCCATCCCACCGCTTCCTACAAGCTCAGTGTCTGAGGATGAGGTCGAGATTCTGGCGTCTGCTGAAGACCTGGATCTCGCCGGTCCTTCACATGCAATGGATGTCACTCACGCGGTTACTGAATCAGTGGCAGCAAGTGACCCAGCGGCGTAAATTGTCTCCCCAGTCCCTTCACGCCTTTCTCAGCCATGGGCAATATCATCCTCCAGTGGAACTGCAGCGGTTTCTTCCATCATCTTGCTGAGCTCCAACAACTTATCAGCCTTCACCCTTTCCTCTGCATTGCTCTTCAAGAAACTTGGTTTCCGGCAATGTGAACCCCAGCCCTCCGTGGCTATCGGCGTTATTGTAGGAACCGAGCCGCTTATGAAAGGGTATCTGGTGGTGTCTACATCTACGTCCTTCACTCCCTTCACAGAGAGTCTGTCCCTCTACAAACACCTTTAGAGGCTGAAGCTTGTTGGGTGTGGACGCCACAGGCTGTTACTATCTGCAGTCTTTATCTTGCACCAGATGGTGATGTCCCACAGCATGTCCTGGCTGCACTGATAGCCCAATTGCCGCCACATTTCCTGTTACTGCGCGACTTCAACGCCCATAACCCTCTGTGGGGTGGGTCAGTGGCAACAGGTCGAGGCGCCACCGTTGAGCATGTACTGACACAGCTCGACCTTTCCATTTTAAATGATGGTGCCTTCACACATTTCAGTGTGGCGCATGGCACATACTCACCCATCGACCTTTCGATCTGCAGCCCTAGCCTCTTAGCGTCTGTCCAATGGAGTGTGCATGACGACCTGTGTAGTAGTGACCACTTTCCGATCATTCTGTCACTGCCACAGCGTCACTCTTCTGGGCGCCCTTGCTGATGGGCTATGAATAAGGCTGACTGGGACTTGTTCTCCTCCGCGGCCGCTATTGCGCCTCTTTCTAATGAAGCCATTGATGCAGTGGTTCACTCGGTCACCACCGTCATCGTTACTGCCGCAGAATCTGCCATTCCCCGTTCTTCTGGTACCCCTCGGCGGAGGTCTGTGCCTTGGTGGTCGCCTGAGATCGCTGAGGCGATTAAAGATCGCCGGCGGGCGCTCCAGCGTCACAAGTGACATCCCTCAATAGAACACCTCATCGCCTTCAAACGGCTGCGTGCGCGGGCCCGCCGCCTTATTCGCCAACGCAAGAACGAGTGCTGGGAACGGTATGTCTCCACCATTGATCTCCACATCTCTCCATCGTAGGTTTGGGCCGAGATTAGGCACCTCTATGTCTATCGGACCCCTGTCTGCGTCCCTGCGCTGTCACTGAATGGAACAGTTTGTACTGACCTCGACATCATTGCAAACCGCTTGGCAGACCATTTTGCTCTCAGTTCCGCTTCTGTGAATTACCCGCTGGCCTTCTGCTCCATTAAAGAGCGGGTGGAACGTCGGAGCCTTTCATTTCACACCTGCCATCTTGAATCCTACAATGTTTCATTCAGTGAGTGGGAATTTCACAGTGCCCTAGCCGCTTGCCCTGATACAGCTCCTGGGCCAGATCGCATCCACTGTCAGATGCTGAAACACCTCCAGTGGACTGCCAGCGACGCCTCCTCGACCTTTACAACCGTATTTGGGTCGAGGGTGAGTTTCCGTCGCAATGGCGGGAAAGCATTGTTATCCCCGTTTTGAAACCTGGCAAGAACCCATTGGAGGCGGACAGCTACCGCCCAATTAGCCTCACCAACGTTCTTTGCAAGTTGCTCGAACGCATGGTGAGCCGGCAGTTGAGTTGAGTACTCGAGTCTCGGGGCCTTCTGGCTCCGTCTCAGGGTGGGTTCCGTAAAGGCCGCTCTGCCACCGACAATTTGGTGAGCCTGGAGTCAGCCATCCGTACGGCCTTTGCCCGCCGTCAGCACCTCGTCGCCGTCTTTTTTGACATGCAGAAGGCGTACGATACGACATGACGCCATCACATCCTCTCTACGCTTCATGGATGGGGTCTTCGCGGTCCACTACCGATTTTCCTACGAAATTTTCTGTCACATCGTACCTTCAGCGTGAAAGTCACGGCCTCCCATAGTTCCTCCCGAGTTCAGGAGGTACCACAGGTACCAGTCCTCAGTGTGTGCCTGTTTTTAATTGCAATTAACGGGCTCGCTGCAACGGTGGGAACGTCCGTCTCAGCTTCCTTGTATGCTGACGACTTCTGCCTCTACTATAGCTCCATTGGCATTGCAGCTGCTGAACGTCAGCTGCAGAGCTCTATCCGCAAGGCGTAGTCTTGGGCTGTAGCGCGTGGCTTCCAGTTTTCGGCTGCCAAGACCTGCGTTATGCATTTCTGCCGGCGACAAACAATTCACCCTGAGCCGCGGCTTTACCTTGCCGGCGAACTTCTTGCTGTGGTGGAGACACGTCGGTTTTTGGATGTGGTTTCTGATGCCCGGGGGACTTGGCTCCCACATATTCAGCAGCTTAAACAGATGTGTTGGCGGCATCTTAATGCTCTGCGATGCTTGAGCCACACCACCTGGGGCGCCGACACATCTACCCTCTTACGGCTCTACCAGGCGTTAATCCGTCTGTATTATGGGAGCCTGGCTTATGGTTCAACATCCCCTTCTGCGTTGCGGGTACTGGACCCAATCCTTCACAGCGGGAAACCATTTGCCACTGATGCTTTCCGGACAAGCCCTGTGAACAGCTTACTTGTGGAGGCAGGTGTCCCTCCACTGCAGATACGGTGCCAACGTTTACTGGCCGCTTATGCAGCACATGTTTTTAGCTTGCCTGGGCATCCTAATTATCGTCTCCTGTTCCCTCAGTCAGTCGTCCATCTCCCAGAATGTCGGCCCCGGTCGGGTTGTACGATCGCGGTCCGAGTCAGAGAGCTTCTCTCAGGGCTTGAGGTTTTCCCTCCTCCAACTCCTTTACGGGCCCCTCTGCGTACACCCCCGTGGTGCGTGCCCCGCCCTTGCCTTCAGCTCGAATTTGCCGCGTTCATGGAGCGCAAGGGAATCCTTGTTGCGCTATTGAGCGAGACTAAACTTAAACCGCACAAACAATTAAACTTTCCTGGCTACTGTGTCTATCGTACCGACCGACCGGGCGACGCCGTGGCAGGTGGAGATGCAATCGTCATACACAAAGACATTGAGCACACAAACATAGAGCTCCCTGAACTGGAAAAAATCGAGGCTACGGCCGTCAGAGTCAAGTTCAACGGAGCCTACACCACACTGATATCGGTATAAAATAGCCCTGTAGGCATTTCAACACGCGATATCAGCACATTACTCAACATTTCGCCGCGAGTAATAGTCGCTGGAGATCTGAACGCAAAACACCCAGAATGGAATTCACGCATACGAAATCCCAACGGCAAAAAACTATACGAACATTCACTAGGCAGAAACTACATTATACTAGCGCCGACTGAACAGACGCACATTCCCTCTCAGAGGGGACACAGGCCAGACGTGATAGACATGGCCCTCATCAAGGGCATTACAGCGACACTCAACGTTGCCGTTGAAAACGATCTGCCCTCAAACCACCAACCTGTAATACTATACATTGAGGAAACACTGCAGCACATGGAACAACGCAAGATGTTGGACTATGGGCGTGCGAATTGGACATTGTTCAAGCAAATGCTCGATAGCCACATCCCACCTATACACGAAATTAATGAAACAGCACAAATTGACGAGGCAGTAGAAACCCTCACTAACGCCGTCCAGGACGCAATGGCTGGCACCATACCTGATCGCACCTCACAACAACGCAGTGCGGCCCTGCCCCAGGAAATCCTGGGCCAAATCTCAATAAGGAATCGTCTCAGGAGACAATGGCAGCGCACCAGGGGTCCGTACATCAAACGGCACATTAACAGATTACAGGGCATCATACACGATAAAATACAAACACATAGAACACAACAGTGGAACCAAAAACTCGAAGGGCTGGACACCGCAAGACCTGGCGTGTGGCAACCAGCCCGACACTTCACCAGGGAGAAAATATACACCCCAACGCTTCAAGGGCCTGACGGACCTGCATACTCAGCAGAAGAGGAAGCAGAACTAATGGCCCGAACACTCGCAGCGTCATTCACACCGAACCTGGTACCATCAGATCTAGTGTTCACACTTGCTACTGACCAAGAGGTTACACGCATTCTAGCCCAAACATCGCGCGACGACATTCGACATGCTAGCACAGCCGAAGTCTCCTGGGCTATAATGCATTCCGCTGCTAGGAAAGCCCCTGGTCATGATGGCATTCAAAACCGTGTCCTCCAGGAGTTCACGGATAAAGCAACTGAGTACCTAACACACATAACGAATGCCATACTAAAACACCAACACTTCCCCGCCTTTTGGAAGACGGCCAAGTTCCTGATGTTCAGGAAGCCGGGGAAAGACCACAGCCTCCCACAAAATTACCGACCCATCAGCCTTCTGAGCTCTCTCAGTAAGGTTGTTGAGAAGGTGATTCTCAAACGCATCACTAGGCACTGCATAACAAATGACATCCTGAGACCGGAGCAATTCGGCTTCAGGAATCACTACTCCACAACACAACAACTCCTACGGGTCGTTGAACATATAACACATGGCTTCAACATAAAGCTACAGGGGCAGTGTTCCTGGACATCGAAAAGGCTTTCGACCGTCTATGGCACAACGGCCTCATCCGCAAACTCAGCGACGTAGGATTCCCCGACGGGCTGCTGCGTCTAATACACTCATACCTCACAGACAGGAGTTTCAACACTGACGTGCAGGGAAAACAATCAACACGACACGGTATACACGCGGGAGTACCCCAGGGAAGCATCCTAGGGCCCCTACTGTTTAACCTCTACATAAACGATCTCCCAAGCACACACAACACAATGATGGCAATCTACGCGGATGACACAGCCATCCTTGCGCAAGATTGGAAACCATCAAACATTACGTCACGCCTACAGACTGCACTCAGAGTGACCGAGCCTTGGTTGGAGAAATGGCGTGTTAGAGTAAACGTCGACAAGTGCGAAGCCGTTCTGTTCACTAGAAGACCGAATCAACTGCGCAAACACCGCTACTGCAGACCAATAACTCTTCATGCACGCCCAATACGTTTCCGCGAGAAAGTCAAATACCTCGGTGTCTGGCTGGACTACTCTGGGGGGACCACATACAACACATGACCAACCGAGCTAGCGCGTGGCTCGAACAGCTCTATCCTATGCTCAACAGGCGTAGCACACTGAACAGAAGGGTGTCGAGGTCCATGTACATGACACTTATCCGACCCCTGATGACGTACGCAGCTCCTGTCTGGGGACACGCTGCGCCTACACGCCTGCGCCGTCTGCAGCTCATACAAAACAAAGTACTCAAAAATCATAGGCAATGCTCCACGATACACACGCATCGCGGACCTTCACCGGGAATACCGACTTGAGACTCTCACGGAGATAATCCACAAACTCACCACAAGACTATACAGAAACTCCAGACATTCGCAGAACCCGTTTATTCTGAATCTGGGGAACTACGACCACAACCATAGATGGAAACATAAAAGACCAAAAGACATACTTGTAAGGACATAACATCTATGGCCAAGCATACGCAAACATAACAGCACAGGCGAGCCCCTGTTAATCAGACGCCATTACTGGATATCCAGCTGAAATACACTGCCGAATAACTGGCACCACACAGGGAAGCCGTACCGTACACTGCATGCAAACAAGCTCCACACATCCCCCACACAGTGAGATGATCTATGGCCGATCTCCCACTACTGTATAACGATCTTGATTGTTCCAGGAATGTAGCAGCTGCAGCAACTGGGACACATCGCCATCGCTTGTCACGGTAATGATGCATGATACCTATACTAACAAATCCAACCTTGCATGAGCTATCGCAGCTAGTAAGCCACTACTGCTCTTACTACCCATCCCACTGTCGCAGAGGTTTTTTTCCCACGGCGCGAGCCATGGCACTTTTTTTCCTCTGCTCTTCAAATCGCTACCCTCACTCTCGTTTCGTCCACTATCTATCACCTGATGGACCGTGTTAATGCGTAGTCTTACCCAGACGCACGGACAACATCACAGCCCAGCATCCTGTGATCCACTTACTAGATAACTAACAGTGATCCACTTACTAGATAACTGACAGTAGAACTTTTGGTTTGGTGCGGGCGTGGAGGGGCCCCATCTCTATCCAGGGCCCAAAGGACTCAGTCCCTCCGGAGGCCTTCCGCGCCACTTTCTTTCCCTCCTTGGCACGTATCAGGGCTCTGGCGTTGTTTACACGGACGGTTCGATGGTTGCTGGTCATGTCGGTTATGCTCTGACTCTAGGGAACCATTACGAACAATATTCATTGCTGGCTGGCTGGAGCGTTTTCATTGCTGAGCTGGTCGCCATCTTTCATGCCCTAGAGTATATCCCCTCCTGCTCAGTTGAGTTCTTTATCTGTAGCGACTCCCTGATCAGTTTACGAGCTATCGACCAGTGCTTCCCTCACTCTCGTCTGGTGATGGCTGTCCAGGAGTCCCTCCATACTCTTGCCTGTTGCGGCCGCTCTGTGGTCTTTGTGTGGACCCCAGGCCATGTTGGGATACCCGGCAATGAACATGTTGACAGCCTGGCCAAACAGGCCACCAGTTAACCATCTCTGGAAATTGGCCTCCCGGAGACTGATTTGCGTGCGATCTTACGCCGCAAAGTTTTCCAACTTTGGGACACTGAATGGCGCAACCTGCCCACGCCAAACAAACTCCGTCCTATCAAGGAGACGACGACTGTGTGGTGGTCATCCATGCGGGTCTCTCGCAAGGAGACTGTTGTCCTCTGCTGACTGCGCATTGGGCACACACGGATGACACACGGCCACTTATTGAGCTGTGAGAACCCACCTCTATGTCGCTGCGGGTCCGTTTTGACGGTGGTCCACATTTTGTTGGAGTGCTCCCTTTTAGCTGTGCTCAGGCAGACGTTCGCGCTGCCTGACATGCTCCCTGCCCTTTTAACAAATGACACTGCCATGGCAGGCTTAGTTTTGCGTTTTATTTGGGCAGGGGTTTTTTATCACGTAATCTGAGTGTTAGTTATGTTTTTTTTTGTTTTGAGTCTGGCCTTTGGCCTAAGATTTTAGACAGAGTTTTAGTGTGTTTCTTGGTGGTTGGCTTTTCCTTTTTTATCTCTATGGTCGGCCAACCACTGTTACTCTCTGTGAGATTTTAATTCGTTTTGTCTGATCTCTGTCTGCGTCTTTTTTGTCCTGTGTCGTCTGTTGTCGTCTCCAATCTTCGTTTTTATTCTGTGTTGGTGTTTGCAGTTCTGGAAAAAGGGACCGATGACCATCGCAGTCTGGTCCCTTAAATCTCACAAACCTGGAGAACATGCTGACCACTAGTCGAACGATGTCGTTATACTGAAGGAAGTTATTCCCAAGATGTGCCACGATGGTGACGCGAATTGTCGCCCGTGAAGACGAATGCCTCACCAATATGCTGCCGATATGGTTGCACTATCGGTCGGCGGATGTCATTCACGAATCGTACATCTGTTATGACACCTTCCATGACCACCAGTGGCGTACGTCGGGCCCACACAATGCCACCCCAAAAACAGCAGGGAACCTCACTGCGCTTGCTGGACAGTGTGTCTAAGGCCTTCAGCCTATCGGGTTACCTCCAAACACGTCTCCGACGATTGTCTGGTTGAAGGCATATGCGACACTCATCGGTGAACAGAACGTGATGCCAATCCTGAGCGGTCCATTCGGCATGTTGTTGGGCTCCGCTGCATGGTGTCGTAGTCGCAAAGATGGACCTCGCCATGGACATCGGGTGTGAAGTTGCGCATCATGCAGCCTACTGCTCACAGTTTGAGTCGTAACACTACGTCCTGTGGCATGTTGTTGGGCCCATCTGTACTGTGCTGCCTGGTGTCGTGGCTGCAAAGATGGACCTCGCCATGGACATAGTAGTACTGAACCCGTGGTCTAGGGGTAGCGTCTTTGATTCATAATCAAAACGTCTTCAGTCCCGGGTTCGATCCCTGCCACTGCCTAAATTTTGATAAATAATCAGCATTGGCAGCCGAAGATTTCCGGCATAAGAAGTCAGCCTCATTCTGCCAACGGCCTTGTCAAAGAGGGCGGAGGAGCAGATAGAGGTTCAGGGCACTCTCTTGTCCTAGGGGTGGGAAATTGCCCCTAAAGGCGGAAGAATCAGCAATAATCAACGACATGAGGATGCAGAAGGCAATGGAAACCACTGCATTAAAGACACGTAACATGTATCCACAGGACATGTGGCCTGTAATTGAAGAAGTGTCATGATGATCTCTCCATTGGCAAAAGATTCCAGAACAGTCCCCCATTCGGATCTCCGGGAGGGGACTGCCAAGAGGGAGGTTACCATGAGAAAAAGATTGAATAATCAACGAAAGGATAACGTTCTACGAGTCGGGGCGTGGAATGTCAGAAGCTTGTACGTGGTAGGGAAACTAGAAAATCTGAAAAGGGAAATGCAAAGGCTCAATCTAGATATAGTAGGGGTCAGTGAAGTGAAGTGGAAGGAAGACGAGGATTTCTGGTCAGATAAGTATCAGGTAATATCAACAGCAGCAGAAAATGGTATAACAGGTGTAGGATTCGTTATGAATAGGAAGGTAGGGCAGAGGGTGTGTTACTGTGAATAGTTGAGTGACCGGATTGTTCTAATCAGAATCGACAGCAGACCAACACCGACAACGATAGTTCAGGTAAAGATGCCGACGTCACAAGCTGAAGATGAGCAGATAGAGAAAGTGTATGAGGATATTGAAAGGGTAATGCAGTATGTAAAGGGGGACGAAAATCTAATAGTCATGGGCGACTGGAATGCAGTTGTAGGGGAAGGAGTAGAAGAAAAGATTACGGGAGAATATGGCCTTGGGACAAGGAATGAAAGAGGAGAAAGACTAATTGAGTTCTGTAACAAGTTTCAGCTAGTAATAGCGAATACCCTGTTCAAGAATCACAAGAGGAGGAGGTATACTTGGAAAAGGCCGGGAGATACGGGAAGATTTCAATTAGATTACATCATGGTCAGACAGAGATTCCGAAATCAGATACTGGATTGTAAGGCGTACCCAGGAGCAGATATAGACTCAGATCACAATATAGTAGTGACGAAGAGTAGGCTGAAGTTCAAGACAATAGTCAGGAAGAATCAATACGCAAAGAAGTGGGAGACGGGAGTACTAAGGAATGACGAGATACGTTTGAAGTTCTCTAACGCTATAGATACAGCAATAAGGAACAGGGCAGTAGGCAGTACAGTTGAAGAGGAATGGACATCTCTAAAAAGGGCCATCACAGAAGTTGGGAAGGAAAACATAGGTACAAAGAAGGTAGCTGCGAAGAAACCATGGGTAACAGAAGAAATACTTCAGTTGATTGATGAAAGGAGGAAGTACAAACATGTTCCGGGAAAATCAGGAATACAGAAATACAAGTCGCTGAGGAATGAAATAAATAGGAAGTGCAGGGAAGCTAAGACGAAATGGCTGCAGGAAAAATGTGAAGACATCGAAAAAGATATGATTGTCGGAAGAACAGACTCAGCATACAGGAAAGTCAAAACAACCTTTGGTAACATTAAAAGCAACGGTGGTAACATTAAGAGTGCAACGGGAATTCCACTGTTAAATGCAGAGGAGAGAGCAGATAGGTGGAAAGAATACATTGAAAGCCTCTATGAGGGTGAAGATTTGTCTGATGTGATAGAAGAGGAAACAGGACTCGATTTAGAAGAGATAGGGGATCCAGTATTACAATCGGAATTTAAAAGAGCTTTGGAGGACTTACGGTCAAATAAGGCAGAAGGGATAAATAACATTCCATCAGAATTTCCAAAATCATTGGGGGAAGTGGCAACAAAACGACTATTCACATTGGTGTGTACAATATATGAGTCTGGCGACATACCATCTGACTTTCGGAAAAGCATCATCCACACAATTCCGAAGACGGCAAGAGCTGACAAGTGCGAGAATTATCGCACAATCAGCTTAACAGCTCATGCATCGAAGCTGCTTCCAAGAATAATATACAGAAGAATGGAAAAGAAAAATGAGAATGCGCTAGGTGACGATCAGTTTGGCTTTAAGAAAAATAAAGGGACGAGAGAGGCAATTCTGACGTTACGGCTTATAATGGAAGCAAGGCTAAAGAAAAATCGAGACACTTTCATAGGATTTGTCGACCTGGAAAAAGCATTCGACAATATAAAATGGTGCAAGCTGTTCGAGATTCTGAAAAAAGTAGGGGTAAGCTATAGGGAGAGACGGGTCATATACAGTATGTACAACAACCAAGAGGGAATAATAAGAGTGGACGATCAAGAACGAAGTGCTCGCATTAAGAAGGGTGTAAGACAAGGCTGTAGCCTTTCGCCCCTACTCTTCAATCTGTACATCGAGGAAGCAATGATGGAAATAAAAGAAAGGTTCAGGAGTGGAATTAAAATACAAGGTGAAAGGATATCAGTGATACGATTCGCTGATGACATTGCTATCCTGAGTGAAAGTGAAGAAGAATTAAATGTACTGCTGAACGGAATGAACAGTCTAATGAGTACACAGTATGGTTTGAGAGTAAATCGGAGAAAGACGAAGGTAATGAGAAGTAGTAGAAATGAGAACAGCAAGAAACTTAACATCAGGATTGATGGTCACGAAGTCAATGAAGTTAAGGAATTCTGCTATCTAGGCAGTAAAATAACCAATGACGGACGGAACAAGGAGGACATCAAAAGCAGACTCGCTATGGCAAAAAAGGCATTTCTGGCCAAGAGAAGTCTACTAATATCAAATACCGGCCTTAATTTGAGGACGAAATTTCCGAGGATGTACGTCTGGAGTACAGCATTGTATGGTAGTGAAACATGGACTGTGGGAAAACCGGAACAGAAGAGAATCGAAGCATTTGAGATGTGGTGCTATAGACGAATGTTGAAAATTAGGTGGACTGATAAGGTAAGGAATGAGGAGGTTCTACGCAGAATCGGAGAGGAAAGGAATATGTGGAAAACACTGATAAGGAGAAGGGACAGGATGATAGGACATCTGCTAAGACATGAGGGAATGACTTCTATGGTACTAGAGGGAGCTGTAGAGGGCAAAAACTGTAGAGGAAGACAGAGATTGGAATACGTCAAGCAAATAATTGAGGATGTAGGTTGCAAGTGCTACTCTGAGATGAAGAGGTTAGCACAGGAAAGGAATTCGTGGCGGGCCGCATCAAACCAGTCCGTAGACTGATGACAAAAAAAAAAAAATGGACGTTGGGAGTGCAGTTGCGTATCATGCAGCCTATTGCGCGCAATCTGAGCCGTAATACGACGTCCTGTGGCTGCTCGAAAAGCATTATTCAACATAGTGGCGTTGCTGTCAGAGTTCCTCTGAGCCATAATCCGTAGGTACCGGTCATCCATTGCAGTAGTAGCGCTTGGGCGGCCTGAGCGAGGCATGTCATCGACAGTTCCTGTCTCTCTGTATCTCCTTCATGTTAGAAAAACATCGCTATGGTTCACCCTGAGACACCTGGACATTACCCTTGTTGAGAGCCCTTGCTGGCACAAAGTAACAATGCGGACGCGATCGAACCGCGGTATTGACCGTCTAGGCATGGTTGAACTACGGACAACACGAGCCGTGTACCTCCTTTCTGGTGGAGTGAATGGAACTCATCGGCTGTCGGACCCCCTACGTCTAATAGGGGCTGCTCATGAAAGGTTATTTACATATTTGGGCGGGTTTAATGACATCTCTGAACAGTCAGAGGGACTGTGTCTATGATACAATATCTACAGTCAATGTCTATCTTCAGGAGTTTTGGGAACTGAGGTGATGCAAAAGTTTTTTTGATCTGTTTATATTTTCCCATGGAACAGGAAACTATGAATAGCAGAGAAAAAAGGATCCAGTTGCAGATCGTGGTGGATAGGAGAAAATACACAATATGAGTGGGAAAGAGGACATGGTCGAACAATAAAGACATGCACATCCACACCAGTAACGAGAATGACAAAAGAGAATATAGGACAATTGTGCCATGTCGTTGCAGTAGCGCACGTGAATCGCATCTGTGTCACCAGTTGGAGAGACACAGCACGAGCAGGAGACGAATTTACTCTTTCAAATTCTGAAAGGAATGAAGGAAGCTGAAAGAAACAGAAAGTAGGATACACAGGAATTAGAAAGTAAACTTGAACAGGAAATGCAGGAATTAGAAAGGAAATGCGGGCAGGAAATGTCCAAATTATAAAAGAAACGTGAGTAGGGAGAAAAGAAACATGAGCAGGAAATGCAGGAATCAGAAAGGAAACGTGAGGAGGTAGAAAGGAAACATGAGCAGGAAATGCAAAAATTAGAAAGGAAACGACAAGAGGAAGAACAGAAGAGGAAAAGAGATGCTAAGGAACATGCACAACTTCCAATTGCCATTGTATGTGGGATCCTATTCCAATCAAATTTCGTGCAGTAAATCACGGCCAACACTATAAAATCAAATTGAACAGTTCTGCTCCAATAGCGGGCCTAGTCGCCAAATTTTAGCAGCGTTCTTTTATGTCAGCTAGTAACTTATTTGGTTCTCCAATCAGCTTGCATCTTTAAGGCGTGTGCAGGAAGACAGAGGCGTCATAACTGCACCCAAGACATGCAAAAATGGCGTGTGTACGCGGGAACCGGACTGCCGGAGCTCCCAGAGAGAGAAACTTCTAAATCAGGGATAACCATCCACACAATGCAACGACCAGTGGCCGAACTAGCGGCCGGCGAATTGTTCCCAGTAGTAAAGCCATTGTGCGAGAGGGCAGCCAGTCGCTCTAACTTGTGCCCACTGTGAGTAATCTCCTTACTGCCAGATACAGAGGCATGCCACGGGATGGACCCGAGGGACTGCCTTTGTCGGCGACTCGTTTTCACATTGTCCGGTCCTTCCAGGAACGCACTACCTGATCTGCCGTGACCCACATTAGCGCGCCTCTACCCACAGAGTCACCACAAACAGCCTCAGACGAAAATATAGAAAAGAAACCAGTGTCATCACCCAAGTAATTTAATCAGAGCAAAGTAAACTAGAGCTCTAATTATCTGATCACAAGTTATTGTGTGACCTTACAACACCCGCTCCCAGCGAGAACATTTCGAATGGCTGTCAAATTGAAAAAAAAATGAAGGCGAAAAGCCAATGAGGCATGGCCTCTTAAAGGGGCTCATTTGCAACGAGGAAGAAAATGGTTCAAATGGCTCTGAGCACTATGGGACTTAACTTCCGAGGTCATCAGTCCCCTAGAACTTACAACTACTTAAACATAACTAACCTAAGGACATTACACACATCCATGCCCGAGGCAGGATTCGAACCTGGGACCATAGCGGTCGCGCGGTTCCAGACTGTAGCGTCTAGAACCGCTCGGCCACCGCGGCCGGCCGCAACGAGGAAGAACCTACACTATGACGTGTGGAACACCACAGACTCAGCATGGCGATCATTGCTTCCTTTGACGAGGCAACATCGAGATGTGTGCCAACATTGGTGCGATACTGAACACATGCGTGGGACAACAACGCCTTTTCAGATGAGTCCTGGTTCTGTTCACATCACCGCGTTGGATGTACATGTGTGCGGAGGCTCTAACAGAATGGATCTCTGTATTCGTAAGTCTAGAGTACTGTTCCACTGTGTGTAGGTGCCCATGTGTGCATTAATAAAAATGGGGAACGAGAAACGCCGACCTAACAGAGTGGGCGCGAACGAACCATTTTCTTTGATGTACTGACACTACAGAAGTCGTTCACTGTTGCTCAGTGAGGCGCGGTTTGACGTCCACACAGGTGACATCACAGTACGCCGAACCTCTTTCCTTGATTAGGCGTGCTGCGCTGGTATGGAGTTCCACAGAGTACACAACATGATCATCTGTGTTTCGCACAGCTGGTAATTTGTGCATGACGTTAGCTTTTAATAAGATAACGCAAGACCACACGTTGCCCTGTTGCCCGTGCTCTCGTGACCTATCTCGGTAAGTCGGCTGAATGACTGTTTCCCTGACCTGCATGTTTCCAGGATGTGTAATTCACTGAAATCTTCTGCTCAAGTGTTGTAGAGACACTTGCATACCATCATTCGCCGGCTATTACGACTGAAGAGCTCTGGTATACAGTTGAAGCAGCATCGAATGATGTACCTGTATCCGTCAACGAAGCTCAGTTTTCCGCGCGGTGTGGCCAAGCGGTTTGAGGCGCCACGACACGGACTGCGCGACTACTCCCGCCGGAAGTTCCGAGTCCTCCCTCGGGCGTGAGTGTGTGTGTTGTTCTCAGCATAAGTTAGTTTAAGTTAGTATAAGTAGTGTGTAAGTCTAGGATCTGTTGACCTCATCGGTTTGGTCCCTTAGGTATTCACACACATTTTTGAAGCTCAGTTTGCCTAAGCTCAGTTAGAGCTGTTATTGCTGCCAGAGATGGCAGACTACAATTTTTTGCATTCTATGTATCAAATCATCTACATTTTTGTCATGTATTATTAGAGCTACTCTGTGTGTGCACGAGAAGTAAAATTCCATGATATAACCGTTAATTAGCAAACTGGAATACGATCAAAGACTGTCGCATGACTTTCAAGATGGTAAAGAGCAGCAATTGCTCGTCGTTTTCGTTCTAGCTTACTAGAAATGATACGGAGTTCAGCTAGTAAATAGCCATTATCCGTGCTAAAAAGCAAGAGGTACACAGTCAGAAGACAATATACAAAAATTACAACTGATGACATAACTTATATTGCTTGTTTATTAAATTACTTATCAGTATTTCAGAGTTGTTACACATTGCATAGTACGTCTACACCTGTAGTTCAGGCCCCTGTCACAGTTCGTTAATGATTATTGTGTAATGAAGGCAGCTTTTGGAGAGAACACATCGGTTGGCTGTATGGCGCCCGCTCTATGAACAATGTAATACAGGTGGGCAAATTAAAGTGACCTACACAAGTGGATATGATTGGATGTGAATATACGCATATAACCACACCCAACAGGATGGAGCAACTGCCCATACAGCTGGCCGAACATTCGAGCACATTTACGAAATTTTCACTCCTGACGGATTCGTTAGCAGAGGTCTGTCTGGAAGTGGCCCTAGCTAGCAACCCAGGTCACCTGATCTGCCAGTGTGCTATTACTCTGTGAGGACAGCCCTCAAGTTTAAGGTGCATTGCAACAACTCTCATAGACTTCAAGAACTGCAGCAGAACATTCATGATGAGACTGCAGCAATTCCAGCTGTCCAGCTTCGATACGCCTTCAGCCACTTGCTGACAAGAGCCAAAAAGTGCCAAGACGTGAATGGCGGTCACTGTCAATGTCAGCTATAGTCAGGTTAGTACTGTGTTTCCTGTCCTCCTGTGTTTCTTTGGATCCTGGAACTCTGTTATCCAGGCCACTTTTATTTATCCCATCCTGTACATAACCTTCATAAAAAGCAATGGTGCTCTTTAACAAAATTTAAAATCTGCATAGGAATTATGTGAGAACTGCTTGCTTGGAAGCAGCGAAAAATGAAAGCCATGTAGGTTGGGGTAGGAGGTTCAAGATACCTCCTGACTTCTTGCCTATATGCTGCAGCCACTGACGTTATACTGTACAAGTACTATGGTTATTAAAAAGTGTAAAAGAAAAAATATTCATATAAATTCCAATAGCCAGAGCATACGTCACGTGCCTCTGAGCTGTTTGTAAATTTGGTGAAACTGATGTTACCTATGCTTTTAAAGATTCAAAATAATTGTCTCACAAGGAGTGCATCTGGCATTTTTTATATTTTCTAATGTAGGGGTCTACGGGTTTGCACGTAGCCGTACAGTACGTAACACGTGCTTGCCAGCTGACCTGTCTTGAAATGCTGACAATTTGCTTGGTCAGCAGTTTTGCGTCCGGCCACAGTGCGCCACAGGGAGTAAGCCACTGGCCGGCGTCGGCAGCGCCTCGGGCGTGAATATGTCTCTTTTCTTAGCTCACAATGGAGCCTTTCGATAATACAGTAATTAGCTGGTGTTAGGATGTCAGACACAGTGCTGATGGGTGCATGTAGTGTGCATGATTTATAATCAATCTTTTATTAATAAACTGTTTAAACATATTTCTCGGTGTTTGCGTGTTCTGTACCTCAAGGACCCACTGCTTACGAGTCCTGACAAATATTTCGTGTAAATTATCATCTGGGGGCAGCAACACAAACAACCTCCTTATAGAAGTGGTGTCAGGATGGGGGTAATTATAGAAAACCTACAGTCCTGAAGAGGTGCAGCACAACGTGAACTTCGAGCAGCAACAGCATGAACATCTTCCGACTACACGGGACATGCAACACTGGCATTCAGGTTGGTCTACTCCAGTTTGGCTAGAATAGGAAAGGCAGTGATAGATTTTTATTCTACACTTGAGTGAGTCATTGGCGTTAAAGCAGACGAAATGCCGCAATCCATTCAGAGTAACGTTGTCGGTCTACAAACTGTTATTAATGAATTGCAAGAAGAGATTCGGCAGTTAAAAGCAGAAACAAGCGAGCGTAACATTCCGAAAGACTTATCAAATGATAGTTCATGCAGTACAAGTGCAACTACAATAAAGAATTTTTCGTTATTGCCATCAGTACCAGAGTTTAGCGGGAAACCCGAAGATGATGTGAAAGTGTTTTTTCGTAAACTTGAAGGTGACGCCCTGTTAGGAACATGGACAGATTCCGATAAGCTAGTGGTTGCCAAATTGAGAATTGAGGGAGCAGCACAAGATTCCATTAGCGCGGAGCCCACTTGGGTGAGAACAGAAAATTGCAACGAGTTTAGAACGGTTGTTGTTCAGAGATTTAAACGGAAAAACGCGATCAGATTTTACAGAGAACAGCTTTACAGTTTGCGAATGCAAGGAGACGAATCTATTGAGCAGTTTGCCGACAGAATTCGAAACATCAACGCTCAAACGAACGATTTAGTAGAACATGAAAATGAAAACCGCATTCAGTTGTTCGAAGCCGACCAGAGAGCCTTGGACACATTTAGTCATTGGTTGTACGAAGAGGAAATAAGCAAAGCTGTTAGATTGGCACGATGTAAAACGTTTCAGGAAGCAGCAGAATCAGCTGTTGGTTTCGATGAAGCACTAAGACGACCGAATGAGATGCAGAAACAAGAACGCAGAGTTTTCAACACAACAGTACAATGCTACAGATGCAATAAGCTGGTCACAAGCGTAAGGATTGTAAAGAGAATCGGATGTCCTATCATCGCGGGATGCAGGGTCATGTTTCGAGAATTGTCGCGACAAGAAGAAAGGTAATGCGAATAACAGACAATCTTCCAGATCTTTAAACAAGTACGGGGGCGTACGGGTCACCAATCCGTCCGCCCCTTGCCAGGGACAGTGATTCCTGCTAGTTCCAGCGAAAGTCAGACCGAAAATGACTTCGTTACAGGCGCTGTATATCGTGGGAGAAACATCAAACCACTTATTTACACAGGAGCATAGACCTCATTTATGTGATGTTGCACAGGTAAACGGGATAAATTGAAACCGCTGCTATTAAAAATGCGAGGGTTAAATGGAGGAAAACTACGTAACTGTGGAGAAGTTGACGTAGAACTAAATTTTGGTCAAGGCCAAGAAGGTGAAAATAAAGATAAATACACAGCAAGGGTGCAAGTAGTTTCAAATAACGAAAAGCGTTACAACGGTGTGCTTGGATTTGATCTCTTGTCCGCTAACGAGGCAGAGATATTTGTCGCAGAAAGAAAGATCAGACAAGGCCTTAGCAACTACAACCTAGGAAATCGTTCTTCAGATCGTACTCAAAGGAGCAGCAATACTGAAGTAGCGGGAATGGACCGCCCAAACGATGCATCAGTTCAAACCGTCCGAGTCGATGTTCAAATTGACGAGCCTCAGTAGATTCCCAAGGGAGCAGGAAAGACAATCTAAGTTAAGTCACCCCGATGCAAGGAAGGAGCTTTGTTATTAGTTGAACGATCCGAGAAAAGTGAGTTACTAGATACGATGCATTGTTATGTTGCTAGAAGTGTAGGTGTCGCTACAATGCTGAGACAGAATGTTGCAAAAGTCCCGGTTACAGTAACGAATAAGAGCAATGAGAATGTTGTTTTGCCATGAGGAACGAAAGTTACTGAAGCGTAAGTAAAAGTGACGTAATACAGATTCCAGATGAGATAACAAATGCTAAGTTATAAACATAGATTTTTGTAACAGTACCGGAAAATTGCAACGAGGAGACGAAGTTAATAATGAACTGAAGCACAAGATTTGTCAGCTGACAAACAGAAGATTTTAGCGCCTGTTTTGTTGGAGTATGCAGATTTATTCCGAGAATGTGCAAATTTACCTGTCTCTCACTTAGTTCAGCATCGTATTCTTACAGGGAACGCAGCCCCAATCACACAGTAACCTTACCGGAGAGATACTTCAGACCCACCGTGGTGTTCGCCTGTTGTAATTGTAAAGAAGAAATCAATTTCTCGAGAATTACAGTTCCGTTTTTTGTGTTGATTACCGATCTTTGAATGCTGTGACCACACCCGACATTTACCCCTTACCAAATTTAGTGGAAACCTTGGATTACTTGGGCAGATAGTCGAATTTTTTCAGTATGTGATTTAACAAGTGGTTATCATAAGTTAACAGTGCATCCAGATGATGAAGCAAAAACTTCATTTGTAACTGTAACAGGAGTATACAAGAATGTCCGTATGCCATTTGGACTTTGTCATGCTTCAGCTACATTTCAACGCCTGATGGATTAAGTTTTACGAGGGCTCACCCCAACACAAGCACTTGTCTACCTTGATGATGTAATAATTTTTGGTGAAAACATGAAGCAACATACTGAGAGACTATAGGCTGTTTTTGAGTAAATAAGAAGTGTAAACCTTTCTTTATCAACAGATAAATGTCATTTTTCACAAAGTTAAGTTAACTACCTTGGTCATGATATAGCCAGTGAAGGTGTTCGACCTGATCCAAAATTAATTGAAGATGTAAAGAATTTTCCTGAACCACAGAATTTGAAAGAACTACATTCTTGGGACTGTCAAATTTCTACAGACGATTTATAGCCGGTTATGTGAATATAACACGTCCAGTGACATGGCTAATGAAGAAAGGAGGCGCATTTAATTGGTCAACAGAATGCAAAAGGGCAATGGAAGAACTTAAAACTGCTCTAACCACAGCCCCAGTGTTAACCTACCCGGATTTCAGTACACCTTTTATTCTTTCAACAGATGCATCCAATTTTGCCATAGGTGCAACCTTGTCTCAAGAAGTTGATGGTCATGAACACCCAATCTCATTTGCTTCCAGACAATTAAACAAAGCAGAATGTAATTATACTATTACTAAGAAGGAGGTTTGTGCTTTGGTTTTTAGTATAACACATAACAGATGTTTCTTAACAGGAAGAGAATTTACAGTTATTTCAGATCATGCCGCACTTAAATGGTTACTGAGCTTAAAGGATCCAAGTTACAAATTAACAACATGGGCATTAAGACGAGTGAGTACCAATTTAAAGTTATTCACCTACCTGGTAAACAACATGTGAATGCTGATACAAGGAGTCGAAAAGTCAATGTTTGTGTTACCATAAGTCGAGAAGAAGAGCTAAAGGCAGCTCAAGAAGAAGATCCACAATGCAAATAATGGGAAAATGATCAATATTTGGTCGAAATAGATGGATTATTGTACTAAACCATTTGAAAGAGTAGTACTAGATGTTGCAGGACTGTTGCCTAAGACTAAAGATGGAAAAAAATACATATCGACAATGTTAGATCATTTCTCTGGATACCTTCTCATGATACTAATACCTGATCAGAGTGCTGAGACTGTAGCTAAAGTTTTTGTAAAAGAATGGATTCTTAAGTTCGGATCACCATTAAGTATAATTAGCGATCAAGAAACGAATTTCATGAGTGAATTACTTAAACAGACTTGTAAGCTCATGCAAATAACTCACCACACCCTGAAGGAAATGGAAGAGTCGAGAAAGTCCACAGAACAATTATTAAAGTGGTTAGCCTTTATGTGAGCAACAAACACGACAATTGGGATGTCTGTTTACCATACTTGATAAGTCGTTACAGTGCCAAAATGCACAGCTCAACTGGCCTAAGTCCATATGAGATATTCCACGGAAGAAGAATGCATTCACACTTGGACATTGCACGATTGACTGCCGGAATCAGTAATGAACATGTAAGGGATCTAGCACACAAACTAAAGAAAGCATGGAGGGGAATGAAACAGCGAAATTATCAATCCTTTCTTGAGCAAGCAAGACAACACGACCACCAGGCAGCAATGCCACAGTATCGAGTTGGAGATCTTGTGTATCTGAGCAATGTGGTGTTAAAGAAGAGTCAAGTCAAAAAGTTTAAGAAGTTTTGGAAGGGACCATAATCAATCTTTTAGGTGTTGTCGCCAGTCACTCTTAAGCTCCAACAGCCCTTTCGTTCGACTGTTGTTCATGTCAATCGTGTAAAGCCATTTCTGGGTAAATTTCTTGTAGCACTGCAAGACGACGAGGACCGACCGAGAGGCAGACCTGCAGTTCTCAAACCCAGGAAGCGAGAATCGCGAGGTCGCAGTCCCGACTTCGAGGCCGAGGCATCGCCACGTCCCGAGCGATCTTGTTCCAGACACCCCTACAATCTGCGTAAACGTGTGTTGTGTGTGAGAGTGCAATGCGTGTGTTTATTTTTGCCTTGTGCTTATGCGAATGTGTTGTGAAAATTTAATACTGAAGCTATTACACGAGTGCATAACTGAAACTAAACCTTTTATTCTACAGGTTACCACAAGAAACTCATTTATTTTATGTTCAACATTAACTCTAGTATTTAGAACTAATTAACCATGTGCATTTTTATTCTAATGTTTGCTATGATATCGTATTCTACTAATGCTGTAATAATAGTATCACAGAGTACAAGTGTTTTGTTTGAACCACGATCAGACATGGTAGTTTCAACAAATAACGCAAACCTTGTACTCAAGCACAATCTAAGTGAAATCCAGCAACGGTTCAATTCTGTTATGAAGCAAATTGATCTAATTCGTTCTGTTAAGGGTAATGATACAATTTTGGAAATGGGTACGTCGTGGTATAATAACTGGATCACAGCCAAAATGCAGGTAGAGTCTACATTTGCTAATTATGGACAAGAGATTTACTGTTTTCAAAGCTTTTGCCACACAAAACTTTAATTAGGCGTAAACATGCCTGGTTTGACTTTGGAGGGAGTTTCCTTAGTACTGTATTTGGTACTTTATCTAGTCGAGATCTACTGGAAGTTAAAGGCAAAATATTAGTTCTTGAAGAACAGTCGAGTACAAACTCAACCAACCTCTCTAATGAAATTATCGTATTAAAGAATATGCAAAGAACCATTACTAACCACACAGTTTTCATTGAACAGATTGTAAAGCAATTAATCTCACATTTCCACATAATTCGTAATGAAATGAACGTAAATATCCAAGAACCATTCCAAGGATTAAATGCTGTGAGTGCACACTTAGGCTTAAACACTCTTTTGTTAAGGATTACTGATAGTTTATCAAATGCTGGAAGTGATGACCTTAAGAATAGTCTTAGAAAGTAGTTCAAATGATTGTTTGAGCAGTGTACTACTACATCCAGAACAATTTCTACAGATCCTACTATCAATTGAACGAAAGCTAGATGCAACATGTTGTTGTTGTCGTCTTCAGTCCAGAGACTGCTTTCATGCAGCTCTCCATGCTACTCTATCCTGTGCAAGCTTCTTCATCTCACAGTACTTACTGCAACCGACATCCTTCTGAATCTGCTTAGTGTATTCCTCTCTTGGTCTCCCTCTACGATTTTTACCCTCCACGCTGCCCTCCAATGCTAAATTTGTGATCCCTTAATGCCTCAGAACATGCCCTACCAACCGGTCCCTTCTTCTTGTTAAGTTGTGCCACAAACTCCACTTCTCCCCTATTCTATTCAATACCTCCTCATTAGTTACGTGATCTACCCACCTAACCTTTAGAATTATTCTGTAGCTCCACACTTCGAAGGCTTCTATTCTCTTCTTGTCCGAACTATTTATCATCCATGTTTCACTTCCATACATGGCTACACTCCATATAAATACTTTCAGAAACGACTTCCAGACACTTAAATCTATGCTCGATGTTAACAAATTCCTCTTCTTCAGAAACGCTTTCCTTGCCATTGCCGGTCTATATTTTATATCCTCTCTACTTCGACCATCATCAGTTATTTTGCTCCCCAAATAGCAAAACTCCTTCACTACTTTAAGTGTCTTATTTCCTAATCTAATTACCTCAGCATCATCCGACTTAATTCGACTACATTCCATGATCCTCGCTTTGCTTTTGTTGATGTTCATCATATATCCTCCTCTCAACACACTGGCCATTCCGTTCAACTGCTCTTCCAACTCCTTTGCTGTCTCTTGACAGAATTACAATGACATCGGCGAACCTCAAAGTTTCTATTTCTTCCCCATGGATTTTAATACCTACTCCGAATTTTTCTTTTGTTTCCTTTACTGCTTGCTCAATATACAGATTGAATAACATCGGGGAGAGGCTATAAGCCTGTCTCACTCGCTTCCCAAGCATTGCTTCCCTTTCATGCCCCTCGACTCTTATAACTGCCATCTGGTTTCTGCACAAATTGTAAATAGCCTTTCGGTCCCTGTATTTTACCCCTGCCACCTTTAGAATTTGAAAGAGAGTATTCCAGTCAATATTGTCAAAAGCTTTCTCTAAGTCTACAAATGTTAGAAACGTAGGTTTGCCTTTCCTTAATCTTTCTTCTAAGATAAGGCGTAAGGTCAGTATTGCCTCACGTGTTCCAATATTTCTACGGAATCCAAACTGATCTTCCCCGAGGTCGGCTTCTACCAGTTTTTCCATTCGTCTGTAATTAGTATTTTGAGGCGGTGACTTATTAAACTGATAGTTCGGTAATTTTCACATCTGTCAACACCTGCTTTCTTTGGGATTGGAATTATTATATTCTTCTTGAAGTCTGAGGGTATTTCACCTGTCCCATACATCTTGCTCACCAGATGGTAGAGTTTTGTCATGACTGGCTCTCCCAAGGCAGTAAGTATTTCTAATGGAATGTTGTCTACTCCCGGGGCCTTGTTTCGACTCAGGTCTTTCAGTACTCTGTCAAACTCTTCACGGAGTATCGTATATCC
Source organism: Schistocerca americana (assembly GCF_021461395.2). Classification (NCBI taxonomy): domain Eukaryota; kingdom Metazoa; phylum Arthropoda; class Insecta; order Orthoptera; family Acrididae; genus Schistocerca; species Schistocerca americana. The sequence continues at coordinate 958,613,799 of NC_060121.1, read as the reverse complement.
CATTTCATCTTCATCTACATCCTCTTCCATTTCCATGATATTATCCTCAAGTACGTCGCCCTTGTATAGACCCTCTAAATACTCCTTCCAACTTTCTGCTTTTCCTTCTTTGCTTAGAACTGGGTTTCCATCTGAGCTCTTGATATTCATACAAGTGGTTCTTTTTTCTCCAAAGGTCTCTTTAATTTTCCAGTAGGCAGTATCGATCTTACCCCTAGTGAGATAAGCCTCTACATTCTTACATTTGTCCTCTAGCAATCCCTGCTTATCAGTTTTGCACTTCCTGTCGATCTCATTTTTGAGACGTTTGTATTCCTTTTTGCCTGCTTCATTTACTGCATTTTTATATTTTCTCCTTTCAACAATTAAATTCACTCTTTCTTCTGTTACCCAAGCATTTCTACTAGCCCTCGTCGTTTTACCTACTGCCTTTACCTGCTGCCTTCACTACTTCATCTCTTAAAGCTACCCATTCTTCTTCTACTGTGTTTCTTTCCCCCATTTTTGTCAATTGTTCCCTAATGCTCTTCCTGAAACTCTGTACAACCTCTGGTTTAGTCAGTTTATCCAGGTCCTATCTCCTTAAATTCCCACCTTTTTGCAGTTTCTTCAGTTTTAATCTACAGTTCATAAGCAATAGATTGTGGTCAGTGTCCACATCTGCCCCCGGAAATGTCTTACAATTTAAAACCTGGTTCCTATATCTCTGTCATATTATATAATCTATCTGATACCTTCTAGTATCTCCAGACTTCTTCCATGTATACAATCTTTCATGATTCTTGAACCAAATGTTAGCTATGATTATGTTGTGCTTTGTGCAAAACTCTACCAGGCGGCTTCCTCTTTCATTTCTTAGCCCCAATCCATATTCACCTACTATGTTTCCTTCTCTCCCTTTCCCTACTGTCGAATTCCAGTCACCCATGACTATTAAATTTTCGTCTCCCCTCACTATCTGAATGATTTCTTTTCTCTCATCGTACATTTCTTCAATGTGTACATCATCTGCAGGCTAGTTGGCATATAAACTTGTACTACTGGCTAGGCGTGGGCTTCGTCCCTATCTTGGCTAAAATAATGCATTCACTATGCTGTTCATAGTAGCTTACCCAAGCTCCTATTTTTTATTCATTATTAAACCTACTCCTGCATTACCCCTGTTTGATTTTGTATTTATAACCCTGTATTCACGTGACCAAAAGTCTTGTTCCTCCTGCCACCGAACTTCACTAATTCCCACTATATCTAACTTTAACCTATCCATTTCCTTTTTCAAATTTTCTAACCTACCTGCCCGATTAAGGGATCTGTCATTCCACGCTCCGATCCGTAGAACGCCAGTTTTCTTTCTCGTCATATCGACGTCCTCTTCAGTAGTCCCCGCCCGGAGATCCGAATGGGGAATATTTTACCTCAGGAATATTTTACCCAAGAGGACGCCATCATCATTTAACCATACAGTAAAGCTGTATGCCCTCGGGAAAAATTGCGGCTGTAGTTTCCCCTTGCTTTCAGCCGTTCGCAGTACCAGCACAGCAAGGCCGTTTTGGTTATTGTTACAAGGTCAGATCAGCCAATCATCCAGACTGTTGCCCCTGTAACTTCTGAAAAGGCTGCTGGCCCTCTTCAGGATTTACTCTGTTAACTCTTACAATTTATATCCTTACTACAAGTTAACGACCACACATTCTTTAATGACTGAGGATGAATTAACTGTTATTGTTTCTATACCCATTGCTAGAGCAGAGTATAATTTTGAAACGGTTAAGATCTATATGTACCCTGTGAAATGGAGACAAGCAGCTATTTATGTAAAGTACGTACTAAATGATTATCTACTGATCAGCAAGGATCAAAGATATTTTGTGACCCTAAATAAAAATAATTTGCATGTGTGTAAACGTAGTCATAAGTTAATTTGCCTTGAATTGGCAGTATTCTTAGATAGTAGAGTGTACAGCTGTGAGAAAGAATTGTTTATGAATCATCGCCCAAGAGATGATTTCCCTAGAATTTTAATGCATCTTTGTCATCCGTTTCTTAAACGAAGTTCTGAAGGTATAATGTCCTCATTTAACTTCACCCTTGATGTCACATTTACATGTAAAAATTATGATACACCTGAGCTACCCTGAATTGAATAATAGTGGATTAATTCTGAATGCCACACATTGTGATTTATCATGTGAACTATCTGATATGCCTAGTGTATTGCCAACCACATTTCATACAACTGGACGTTTGCCACTAACGAGAATGTTATCTGTTTATTACAATGATTCATACACATTAACATATGGAATGTAATCTGTTGAAATAACGAGTTAAACTTCACTGAAGTAGCATATAGAATTAAGTCCTTCGATTCATCCAGTAATGTTAATGCATACTTGATTGTCAGTATTGTGTTTTTATTGCTTTTATTAATTTGTCTTTTGTCGACAGCATTTGTCATGTATGGAATTGTCATCCTGAAAGCTCTCTTCTCTGTACCGAACGTTACTGTGGCTGCAAATTAAACTCATGTTGCAGCGCCTTCTGATGCCACAAATGGCGAAATAGATTCATAACGCCCAGGAGGTCGATTTGCGCCACCTACGGTTGCTCTTTTCCTCTGGGGAGAGTGCTGTAAGGGTCTACGGGTTTGCACGTAGCCGTACAGTACGTAACACGCGCTTGCCAGCCATTCTATTTTGGAATGCTGACAATTTGCTTGGTCAGTAGACGTGCGTCCGGATGCAGTGCGCCACAGGGAGTAAGCCACTGGCTGGCGTCGGCAGTGCGCGGTATAACTAGCGCGCGGCCTCGTGCGTGAATATGTCTCTTTTCCTAGCTGACCATGGGGCCTTTCGATACGACCGTAATTAGCCGGTGTTAGGATGTCAGACACAGTGATGATGGGTGTGCGTGGCGTGCTTGTTTTATACTGTCTTTTATTAGTAAACTGTTTAAACTTACCTCTCAGTGTTCACGTATTTTGTACCTCTAGGACCCACTGCTTACGAATCCTGACAAATATCTCGTGTAAACTATCATTCGGGGGCAACAACACAAACAACCTCCTTACACTAACGTTAATTGTTAAATGTGGCAGCAAGTGAGTACAGCAGTGTCACTAATTTCACTTGCATTTTGCTTTATTTTATTCCTGTGCAAATTTCAAATTTTATTAGCGACAGTAACTGGTTTATTACGAGGGTTATGCATTACGCAGTTCATTTAGAGGGCACCACACAGCCAACTGATGTGTTCTCTACAAAACCTAGCTTCATCTCCCAGTATTTTCCGAAAACCTATGATCGGAGACTGGACAACAGGTGTAGACATACAAGGGCATGTATAACAACTCTGAAATACTGGTATGTAATTTAATGTAAAAGTGACGTAGGTTCTAACATGAGTTGCAATTTTTGTATACTATGCTCTCACTATGTACTTCCTGTACTTTTAGCATTAATAATGGCTGGTTACTAGCCGGAATCTCCATCTGCTCCAATAAAGCATCAATACTGGCCATTAGAATTGCTACACCAAGAAGAAATGCAGGTGATAAACGGGTATTCATTGCACAAATATATTATACTAGAACTGACAAGTGATTACATTTTCACGCAATTTGGGTGCACAGATCCTGAGAAATCAGTAACCAGAACAACCACCTCTGGCCGTAATAACGGCCTTGATACGCCTGGGCATTGAGTCAAACAGAGCTTGGATGGCGTGTACAGGTACAGTTGCCCATGCAGCTTCAACACGATACCACAGTTCATCAAGCTTAGTGACTGGCGTAGTGTGACGAGCCAGTTGCTGATTGACCAGACGTTTTCAGTTAGTGAGAGATCGGGAGAATGTGCTGGCCAGGGCAGCAGTCGAACATTTTCTGTATCCAGAAACGACCGTACAGGACCTGCAACGTGCGGTCGTGCATTATCCTGCTGAAATGTAGGGTTTCACAGGGACTGAATGAAGGGTAGAGCCACGGGTCGTAACACATCTGAAATGTAACGTCCACTGTTCAAAGTGCCGTCAATGCGAACAAGAGGTGACCGAGACGTGTAACCAATGGCATCCCATACCATCACGCAGGGTGATACGCCAGTATGGCGATGACGAATACAGGCTTCCAATGTGCGTTTACCGCGATGTCGCCAAACACGGATCCGACCATCATGATGCTGGGTACAGAACCTGGATTCATCCGAAAAAATGACGTTTTGCTATTCGTGCACCCAGGTTCGTCATTGAGTACACCATCGCAGGCGCTCCTGTCTGTGATGCAGCGTCAAGGGTAACCGCAGCCATTGTCTCCGAGCTGATAGTCCATGCTGCTGCAAACATCGTCGAACTGTCCGTGCAGATGGTTGTTGTCTTCCAAACGTCCCCATCTGTTGACTCAAGGATCGAGACGTGGTTGCACGATCCGTTACAGCCATGCGGATACGACGCCTGTCATCTCGACTGCTAGTGATACGAGTCCGTTGGAATCCAGCAATGCTTTCCGTATTACCCTCCTGAACCCACCGATTCCATATTCTGCTAACGGTCATTGGATCTCGACCAACGCGAGCAGCAATGTCGCGATACGATAAACCACAATTGCGATAGGCTACAATCCGACCTTTATCAAAGTCGGAAACGTCATGGTACGCATTTCTCTTCCTTACACGAGGCATCACAACAACGTTTCACCAGGCAACGCCGGTCAACTGCTGTTTGTGTGTGAGAAATCATTTGGATACTTTCCACATGTCAGCACGTTGTAGGTGTCGCCACCGGCGCCAGCGTTGTGTGAATACTCTGAAAAGCTTATCATTTGCATATCACAGCATCTTCTTCCTGTCGGTTAAATGTCGCATCTGTAGCACGTCATCTTCGTGGTTTACCAATTTTAATGGCCAGTAGTGTATTTCGTGTAAATTATCGTCCGAGGTAACAACACAAACAACCTCCTTACACTAACGTTATCTGTTAAATGTGGCAGCAAGTCAGTACACCAGTGTTAGGAATTTCACTTGCACTTCATTTTATTTTACTCCTTTGCAAATTTCGTCACACTACGCCAGTCAGTACTCTTGATGAACTGTGGTATCGTGTTGCAGCTGCATGGGCAGCTGTACCTGTACACGCCATCCAAGCACTGTTTGACTCAATGCCCAGGCGTATCAAGGCCGTTATTACAGTCAGTTCTAGTATAATAGCCTATATTTGTTCAATAAATACCCGTTTATCATCTACATTTCTTCTTGGTATAGCAATTTTAATGGACAGTAGTGTACTTTAATCTTATAGCATTGTTTTCATGGTGTTGAGCATCGATAACACGTTTATTACACGAGTAGTCATACATGATCACAGCTGCACCTTAAAGTTAATTTAGCCTATGTAATGTCGACCGGTATAATTGTCTTGTCCCAGCCAGAGCGTCTAGTTTTGGCGGCATATCGCGCTGTCCCCTTGATATGAGGAGTCGCATATGCACGTGATTGCCGCGAGGACTACTGGGCTGGGGAGGAGCAGGGTGGACTAGGGGAGGTCAGTCACCTGCAGCAAGTGGAACCAACATCGTCTGGAGGCCAGCCTGATCGCTGTGGCGGAAGTCGCAGACAAGCGACTCGCTACGCCAGGGGCCGGATTGGCGCGGAGGCTGAGTGGCTGTAGTGGGTGGCTGGGTCTGTAGGTATCGGAGTGGGTGCACTGTTGTGCGGTCAAGAATGAGAAGCCTTCTCCAAGATGTTACGCTGAGGAGGTGTCTAGGGAACATGGCTAATTGTCAGTGAGGGGTGTAACCACAGTGTGGACACCAACAACCCCGTACAGCAGGACAGAGGATGGCGATTCCAGTGGAAGCAGAGAAAGAGGCTTCTGGATTTCAATAGGAACACTACCTGCATGCTTTAGTGGGTGACGGTCGTTAAGTGATCCAATGCAGTGTACAGGATAAAGAACGCGTGGCATTGGTTAAAAATTTATATTACGCACAAAAATTCTGTGGTTGTAGTGTGACGTGTGATGGTTCTTATGTGATGACATATAGGGCATGCAAATGTATTCTACAAATGCAAGAGCCATTTTTATTATGTTACTTGCACGCAGTGAGGGAGACTGATTTGTATATTTTTGTTGTAAAAATGATCTTGTTCTTCTTATGGCATGAGTGCGACTGCCAATTTCCTCAAAGACATTTACATTGCTATTTTTCTCTGTGGCAGTGATTCAGTGATACGTTTTATTGTTCAGAAGACTGTACTGACAGTCAGATATAGTCCTGTAGATAGTTGATAGTATCTTGTCGTAGTGCTGTCGGGAGTAGCTGTATGCTGATGTCTTACCATGTGCTATGTGGGTGATCTTAATTAAGTCTCAGAGTTGTATTAGTGTCCTGTGATTAATTACAGAATCTATAAGGCTACAATTATTGTCTTTTCCTGTCTGTGGCCACGATCCAGGTATTATTGTTATCCTGGTTCATTCAGTTTTGTTGATTATGTGGAAGGTATTGTAATTGGTAATTTCCTGTTTGCGCCCTGCTTATGAAACTACACTAAGCTGCAAATTAAGCTATGTCTAATTGTTATTTTTCTGTGTGAAGAAGATTTCATGGTTAATAAATTAGTTGTTACCTTGAGACCGCACCTATAACACCCCCAGCCCGAACCGCAGCAATATCCAACGCTACAGGCTGACATATTCCCAGCTCTCTTCAACATCAGACAGCAATATGAGATTAAATGTCACAGTGTCAGACATGGATTAAAAATAGGAACGTGAAGTAATCTCCAGAGTTAGTAGAAATAGTTTTTAAAATTCATTTTTCCATGAGCTCTAGCAGCCCTACCGTTTAGAAAACTCCATTGTCCCTGAGGTCTTCAGTCCAGAGACTAGTTTCATGTTGTTCTCCAAGCTAGTCCATCCTGTGCAAGCTCATTAGTTATACGATCTACCCATCTAATCTCCGATCTGTTCACTTTTGTCTTAATTGTTTATCGTCCACATTTCACTTCCACACAAGGCTACCCTACAGACAAATTCCATGTTTCACAAACCCTTTTCTTGATACTATAAGTTTACATTTTATATCATCGTCACTTTCTTTGCTGCAATACGTATCCTCTACTTTTAGTGTCTTATTTCTTAATCTAATGCCTTCAGCATCCCCTGATTTAATTTGACTGTATTTACAATTGCTATTGCTTACCTTATAGCCTTTTTTCAACACATTACCCATTCTGTTTAACTGCTCTTCGAAGTCCTTTGCCGTTTCCGGAAGAATTACTATGTTATCACCACACCTGAAAGTTTTAATTTCCTCCCCCTGAACTTTAATTCCGTCTGCAAATTTCTCTTTGGTTTTCTTTAACGGTTGTTCAATGTACAGACTGAATAAAATCGAGTTAAGGTTACAACCCTTACTCCTCTCTCAACTTCTGTTTCCCATTCATGTGTTTCGATGCTTGTAACTGCCGTCTGGTTTCTGAGTAAATTATTGATACTATCTCCTCTGTATTTTTCCCCACAACCTTCGAAATTTCGACTGTATTCCTATCAACAGTGTGAAAACCTTTCTCTAAGTCTGAAAATGCTATAAACGTATGTCTATCTATCTTAAGCCCAGATTCTAAAGTAAGTCACAGAGTCAGTTTTTCCGCGCTTGTTTTTGCATTTAGTCAACATGATCTTCAACGAAGTCCGCCACTCCTTTTTAATTTTTTTTTTACATAATTCGTGTGTTTATAGATGCTGTTGCCGTTGAGAGGCTGTGCTCAGACTGCTGTGAGATGAATATAGTTTTAAGATGTTGCTGAAAATGTCATCCATTTTCGTTAATGCACAACTGACAACTGCGAGCTTATGACTCTAGCACGCTGAAAGCAACCAGGTGTTTCGTGAATAATGGCTGCAGCTTCAACCAAATGGAGAACCAGCTTTTCTGGTTTGTCTGTCAGTGCCTCGTACACCATATGCTTTATCTCCCCCACCACAAGAAATCCGAAGGAGGAAAGTTGGCAGGAAATGGTGGCCACAACAATGACCCACGCCTCCGAATCTAACACTTGGGAAAAAAAATTGCTTAAATTTTCTTCGACATCAACGGTAAAGTGTCGTACGGTCCCGTCATCTTTGAATGTTAATTGCTGCCTGAAGGTCATTCTCCATTTCCGATAGCACTTCACAGAGAAAGATCCGGTAATTTCTTCCATCGAGCATGCAAGGCAGAAGATACGACCCAATCATATGGTCATGAACAGCATGCGTCCATACATTCATCGTAAATCTGTTTTGATGGTGGAATTGAAATGGTCTCGGATAGCAAAAGCATGGCCATGGAAGTGGCAAGGGCTGGTTACCCAAACAAGTAATACTTTTATCAAACTGCAACACATTTACTTCCCAGAGTCATTTCGTTATTTCTTTTTTTAAGGAAATTTGGTACAACAATAACCTCTATATGAAATCAACTTTTCACTACCAATAATTAAATCGTCAGATCATTGCACTGAGCTCAGCTATTACTGCTTTTATATTACGTCTACTTCTGCATCCACATTAAATGTCTGGCAGAAGGTTCATCGAACCATTAATTTGAATCAAAAGGTTTCAGGTAAAAGAAAAAGAATTAAGAAAATCTAGCGTGTTTAGCGCAAATGGATTTTAGTGAATCATCCAATATTCAACATGAATTTTCTTAAAACAGAATAAATCACAAAAGAGTTAAGACTCCAAAACCATTCCATTGCTTCCAACTGATTATTAAAAAATGTTTGCACAAGCTTCTGATGTTCTTAATCGGATATACATAAGACATACATTTATTACACAAATATAAAATTTAATAACAAAAAGCACATGAAGCAAATTGTTGAATGAAAGAATGGCAGTTGCAACTCACAATAGATATTGCGGAGATCCAGAAGCAAAAGAGACAACAAAAAATTTTACCATTTTTTCTGTACAACTCACAGTAATAGGTAGCTGAAGTAGTACACGAATTCAGAAACTGGCTCCTGGAGATATTAGCATAAAAGAGTCAAATAAAGGTAGCAACTAATTGCTTGCCAGCCTTCATATGGATACGTTACTTCACAGCGGAAGCAAACTAGCATGGAGCATGGACAGGGTATTGGAAGCGCTGCTAAATCCTTGTTGCTTTTCAGCCGTCTTTCCATCCACTAACTGCCGCCTTGGTATCCTAAACGGGAAGCAGCAGACTCTTTCTCTACGTGCAGGCGTGGTCAGCGCTAACTATACACATGTGTGTAGCAGTGATATTAAAAATCAAATCGAGCTGCAAGACACGATCTGCCTTAGGATTTTTTGTGACTGTTGAATGATCCTTTCTTTGCGAAGGCAGCCTTGCAGAAAGTAATAAATGTTTGGAATTTGAGATGTTGACAGTTTGGTGTAGGCACCATTGGCAGGTAGCAGTCTAGTAGACAAATCACTGGGCTCTGATCCTGCTGGTTTTGGGTTGGATCCCTCAAGGGGCTGTGAATTTTACCTCTTTCCAGTCCCTCCAGGGTGGTCCCAGGTCCACTCACCTTGTTATTAGATGAGTATTGGTGGTCTTTCCCGGTGATAAAAGGTGGCTAGGTTGATGGGCCCACCACCACAACCTAGAGCTACATCAAAGAAAGGGTGCAGTCTACCTGCAGGCGGGAAAGGAGTCTGGCCACGGGCTTGCACCACAGACTTGACTTTACAATTGGCAGAATTTCAAGTCCTGGGAAAAGTCATGGGATGTTAGGTCTTGTAACTTCCGAAACATGAATGGATGGATGCCTGTCTCGTGCAGTATGTTCTACACATTGGTTTTGGAGGTATTTAGTTCCTTTGTTGTGGGTCGTATGTTGGTGTTGGGACTGCCCTCAATACACAGCAACGCAGCTTCCTCAAACTGAACAGTCTGCACTCTACGAGCTCTACCAGGCTCCCGTCTGCCGGTTCGAGGGCATCCTGTTTCATGGAGGCGGCCATCAAGTCTTTGACATGTGCCATGATTTGAAACGTCCTCCCTGGGAACCATTTTGCACCCAGTCGCCTTGTTGCTCGACTGCTGCATCGTGTCTCCTGATAGATGAGACGCATTTCAGAGTACAATCAGCTATCAGAAACCTTTGAGCATGCCTACAAAATTTCATGCAACCACAACGTAGGAAGCCAATGAGATTGTAATTGTTGAGCCAGGTTCGTGGACATTGCGAGCAGTAATGAGAACTTACCCTACCAATGCCAACGTGTTACGTACGTAGCAGGCAAAACTATAAATTTTGGCCTAAGGGAAATCCAGCGTAATAGCCTTCAACGACCCCCAGCGGGGAATCGGTGCACCTCTAATGTCTGTGTCACGTAACGAACGTGTTTATTTTAATCTCCTCTAGTAACTATGCAAATTTGTATACATAGCTTTTTGACTCCCTATGCGTACTAGTGCTGTTTTCTACAACCTCCAATAGGCCATAAACAAAAGACGAGTGTATATAAAAATTATTTTGTCACTAAAAGTTACATATACAACATAATCACGACAACGATTGAGGCCTTTGCTGTTGCTCACCTCTTCGTGAAATGTTGGCGCTAATGAATTGAAATGCGTTTTCACGTCGTCTTGCAACCCCTCGTTAGTCTGCAAGAGCTGCCCTCCTAGCCACTTCTTCAGTTCGGGGAAAAGATGGAATTCACTTGGCACTAGGTTGGGACTGAATGGTGGGCGATCGGAAATGTCCCAATGACATTGCTCAAGTAACATTTGAGTTGCACCAGCACTGTGAGAACGACCGATGTCAAGGATCAAAACAGTCCTAGGGTGTTGCCGAAGTGGGGGATCTTAGAGAGCCCCTCTGCCTTTTTTTTCAAGCACACGTTGATGTTGAACTCCTGCTTGACCAAGCCACAAGAGGACGGGATACAGAAGGGCTAAAAAAGCAGAAGTACCCTTTGCTGCTTCGGTCGAATGGTTCTGAACGGTCCCTAGTGCTTAGAACCTGAACACGAGATCAAAAACTGCGGTCGCGCTGCACTTTAAAACAGTGCGACCACGTTTAGTGGGGATGCAGCTGCTCAGTGTCCTTAGAGAAGGGTTGAAACATTCGTGGGTGCCAGCAGTGTCACAGAATGTCAAGAATATTTTTCTGCTGCTCATCGCACTGCGAACTGTCGTTTTCAACCGCTAAATGTGTGGCAATCAACGCCTTGGGGAGAGGACTGGTTTCATTAGTGCTCTTTATGCCACCCCACGAGGCCTCTTCGTGTCGATTATGATCGGCGGTGTGTCTGAAATGTTTTCCTGTGTCGCCCATAAGAAAACCGCGTGATTTTCAGCTCGGAGCTTCGCTGTTCTGACTTCTATCGCAGAGACGTAGAAAGAAGGGGAAATGCGGGTAAGAGGGGCAGTGACGACTCAGTGTGTCACGTCCGCGGTGGCGCAGGGCGGAATTTGGTGCAAATATGACAACATTAACGCAGGTTAACACTCTCTCTGCGGCATCGGTGCAGGCGCGCAACTCTCCAGTGCGGCCCGGCAACATGCGAGTGCGGCGGTAACGCTCGAGTGCGGGCCGGTTAACACACTGAAACGGCAGGTACCACTCGAGCCGACGCTACTAAAGTGCGCGTCATTTACGTTGGCGGCTGAGTTTAGGTTCGTTCTGCGCATCTGACGTCAAAAAATACAGTCAGCCAATGAACAGAGAACGACGTTGCCAGATCTCGACTGCAGAGCAGAGCTCGGACGAGTGTCTTCAGTTTTAGAAACGTTCAGTCATAAATAAAGTAATAGAACAAAAGCAATGTCTTGATAGCAGACTTTGTTTTTTGAAAGTTTGGAAAAACCATTCTTTATACCAATTGCTTCATTTTCTATTAATTAATTAAACCAAACAAGCAATAAGACTCTTAATTCAGGCGATAGCAAGGAAAGGTGTTTGTATCAATTTCACGAACCGCTTTTTCGCAATAAAGAACAGCGGTAATTGTTTATTTCCTATTGTACTTCGACGAAGTGCGAGTAATTCATAGGCATACCAACAGTGTTTGTCAGAATGTTGCGTGACCAGTTAAATTCCTTATGGAGAGAGATTGCACGACGAGCTGCGCTAGCGTAATGGTTAAGGCGTTGAGTTAGTAGGCGATAGGTATAGATTTCAAACCTTGTGCGAAGCTAAGAATTTTTTTTTATTTTAAAACAATATCGAAGTGTCTTACTTCATAATTTTATTCGTTTGAATGCAATTTTTTGAAATTTCTACTGCTTCGTCTCTTCATTAACCCTTTCGCTGCTGCAGTCACGTGCTCCCCGCATTCCGCGCTGTGCGCGATTTTGTCATCACTGCACTGCTCGCCTGTGCAGACACATGGTGTTCCCACTGCTTTGACACACTTATCATTCGATTTCACAAAAACTATTTGGCCCAAAAATTAGATTTTTACACATCTTCTTGACTGATACCTTCCCCCCATAAATGACTCAATTTTGTTTCGATGTTCAACCCAGTTATTGTGCAGCATTAACTGTAGTAAACCATTGCACGAAATTGTGAAGAGTTTGCAGAGGTAAAAGTCCATAGCGTATACTTTCCGTATGGTCGATTTTAGTTGCCACAATGTTGAGAATGAAATGTGGACAAGGTACTTAAATTTCATATAAAATTTACTGTATAACAATATCTCATTTAATTTAAGTACCACATAGGTGTCGTATGTAATATTGAGAAATATTCCGTCTTTCGCGACTGTAATAAAAGTTTTATTTACACCGGGCGCGTTTGGCTTTATTTTAAAGCACTTCAGTCAGTCAAAGGAAGTGGGGGGAAGGTATCAGTCAAGAAGATGTGTAAAAATCTAATTTTTGGGCCAAATAGTTTTTGTGGAATCGAATGATATGTGTGTCAAAGCAGTCGGAAACACCATGTGCCAGCACAGGCGAGCAGTGCAGTGACAAAATCGCGCACAGCGCGGAATGCGGGGAGCACGTCTCTGTAGCAGCGAAAGGGTTAATGCGGCCGTGGTGGCTTTACTTCATAAACTGCGCGCTCCCCCCTAAACGTAAGCTTGCGAACTATACTATACTATGGTGCTGTTTCTCTTGGCGCGTGCGTCGTGTGCAACTGGCAACGCAGCAATCTCCCGCGTCTGGGCGGGCATGCGCGAGCCGCCAAGATAAAAGAATTCAACTATAAGCACACCTGACCTACAGGCTGACGCCAAGATCTTGTAAGATCTGTTGGATCATATTCTGTACTGACTTAATGACGACACCTTAGATGGATTACTTCAAATAAGCTTCGACTGTATTGTGGTCATGTTTTAAAGTCTGTTTGCTGTCTGACACCTATAGGGGTCACAGGCGCCATTCAAATGTTCGTGATTTGTTGATGATGTAACAAAAAATACAATTCAAACAAGCAACAAATCCACTGCATTCAGGAAATATTTGGATTCCAAAACGCAAATTCTTAAGAAGGAAAAAAAAAGGAAAAAGGAAACTAGAGTCATTTGAAATTATATTTAGTTCAAATGCGCATTTTTAAGATTGACTCTGATAGAGGTCGCCAATTTAGTAGCATGTTTGCTCCTGGTATGAGAGAATTAACCGTCTGCATTCATCATAGACGCCCAGGGGACGCTCGGATGTTTAGAAATTTGTAAGCGAAACACACCCTACGTGGAGGCTTCTCTCGTATCCCCCATCACTTCAATTGCGGTGCTATTAAAACAAATTTAGCACAACAAATTCTTTCGCAAGAAATTGAAGTGAACGCTTTACAACGCAATAAGAAATAAGTCGACTTAACACAAAAGAAAACCTCATTTCCTAAGTACTGGTGAAAAAAAGTTCTAACCTTTCACGTCATAAAAAGAAACCATTCAATATCTAAAGAAGTAAAAGAAGTTGTCTTTAATAATCGGAATTTCCCCGATATTATCGCGTTTTTGCTACTTATGGGAAATTATACAGCAGTTCAAGCAGTATCCAGGTTTGTCTGGACAGGCTGTACACTCGTATGATGTATCAGTGCTTCTTCCCTGCAGTAGCTTCCCGCTTTTGCACAACGTGTGTTTCTTTGCGATGTTTCTTGCTCACATTTCGTGGAACGTCCATTGGTGGAAGGAAACCCTTTTTAATGTTCATTCTGTAATCCTACAATGTCATTTTATTTCCTGAGTATTTGTTGTACAGATATAGAGAATTGAAACTAGCATGTCAATGACATGAAAGAATAGTTTCTTTCGGTCAGCGGATAATCTTTCGTTCGCATAAATAATACGATAGCATCTGATCTTGTTTATCATTCCCAGACATACAAGCATTGTACCTAATAATAGGCAAAGGTTTCGTGACTATTTGCTGGCGCGCTTTCGTCACTTGCTTCATAACATTTAAAAGTTTTGTGGAAATATGGGAAACCTCTCGTCGATCCCTCCATTTTCCAATCATAACTCCATTAGAATACCGCGCAATTGTCTCTCCTCTCCCAAGTTTTGCCGGTACAGCGTTTCGGGGGTATATTTCCTATTTAATTTCAGAGTAGCTGTGGAAAGTGTTTTTAGGTTCAACAGAGTGAAAAGTGTTATAATAATTGTCCAAGTAAATGTGATGACCAACATGCAGGTTTTCTGCCATCAAATGCAAAACGACCTTTCAGCGTTGCCTTTTCCCCCCATGTCTCCACTACTTCCTGTGTACACAGCGCACTTATTTATGAAACCGTCTGGATTGTTGAGCATGTACATCTCAATGCCATATTTATTACGTTTGGTTTTTATGTATTGTCTAAACGACAATCTTCCCCTCCAAAGAATCATTGATTCATCTATTGATAAATCTCTTCCCGGGTAATACACTTGAGACATTCTCGTGTTAAAATAATCCAATAGAGGTCGTATCTTATTTAAAGTATCGTCTGGTTTCGGGTTTCCTGGAAGTGGATTTTTTGCAAAATGCAGAGAGCGTAATATGATCAAATACCGGTCTCTGCTTATACTCATCGCTATTCCTCTATTCTCAAACAGCGATTCTTTCTTCCAGTAGTCTTGTAATCGCGGATATTTAACGTTACCCATATGCAACGAAACACCCAGGAGAACTAGTAATTCGCCTATACTTAGAGGTTTCCATTTACAGATCCCTCTTTTGTATTTTCGCTCAGCAATATGTTGACTGCGTTATCGTGCGTTTCGTCAACTACAAGTTGCAATAATTCGTCTGTTACCAATAATCTGAAGAAATTCATAGGAGAATTGCCAGCAGGATGAATTTGCAAAACTTCTTCCTTCCGAAATGGATGATACTTCATATTATGTGGTTCTTTATGCCAGGACCCACCTGGATAATCTCCGTGTGACAGGTCGGGCTCTTTTTCGTCGTCGATTTCCACACAATCGTCGTGATCCGTATCGTCAGATTCGGAACTGTCACGAAACAGATTCGAAAGCTGCGCTTCCACGCTGTTATCACTCTGCAATTCTTTTGCAGCCTCTAAATGACAATCTCCGTGGTATGCCTCGTCCTCACTACGCAGAAAATCGCTGTCCTCTAGTACTCTAAGTAACTGTTCCTCTGTCAATTTAACACTTTTCGTGCCGCTTTTCACATAGGAAGGTCCAGGTGTCGGTTCATTAGCCGCCATTGAACAATATACCTTCGATAACTGCCCACACAAAACGAAAGTTTACACGCTTTCATACTAGCTTAGACGCTGCAACTAGACTGAGTAATCCGCCAGTGAGCGTGGACGCTTATAAACGTCAGCCGCGCTGGCTCGTGGCTTCTCGTGACTATTATAAGCGTCAGCCGCAGCGAAAAGTGTTAAAGTTCACATGAACTTTTTTTCGAATGTGTCGACACCTTGCTGTTTGAAGCGTCGCCGGGTCCGAGGGGTGACGTCGCAGGCTGTAGACACTTATTTGGAAACTTATGCGTCGCAATGGAAAGCAATTATGACGTTTCGGAAAAGTGATCGTTTAATTTTATTACGCAATGTTTGTAGCTCTTAACTTCATGAGATTTCTCAGGAATTAGGAATTATCTGTGCTAATCGTTCTACTCGGACAAAAGTTTTAGTTTTTTTGAATAGCAAATTCATACATTAGTTTTAGTTTGTATGAGCGAAATGAGTGACCAAGTTTATAATTCAAATGTAGTCGTTGTTACCAGAAAATTGCAATTGACGTTGCAGTCCACACACTGTGAACTACTTTTTTCTCACCTAACTATACAGCAAGGCTGAGTGCGCGATATTCTAAAATAGCAAATAATTTGTAGATACAAACAAAATGAGTGAGTACAGGCAATGCAATAGTTCTAGTTCAACACATCTATAGATATTGTAGATTCCTACAGAGAATGGAATGGAAAAACTGATAGAAGCCGACGTCGATTGATTTGCGTTCCGGAGTCAGGAGGAACGTCCGAGAAAGTACTGACTATACGATTTGTTGTAGAGGTTAGAATAAAGAAAGGAATACATACTTATATAGCGTTTGTAAATTAAGAAAAAGCTTTTGACGGTTGACTAGAAAACACACTTTGACATTCTGAAAGTAGCATGGATAAAATCCTTGACTGGAAATCGTAACATATCGACCTTCAAAACGTTACTGTGGTTCCAGTTGCACGCTTGTAAGCCATCTCTGATCTACAGATGACACATGCAAGTCCCCATAGGAGGAACCTTGTGTCTAATTTTAATGTTAATGATTGTTGATTTATTCTTTTTGGTACTCCTTTTATATACCTTTTAGCGTCATTGCTACTGTTGAAACGTCCCCACAGAAAAATTTATGAATGACTATGCTGATAAACCTCTTACATTATTTGATTTTCAAACAGCTGAGCAAATTTTTAGCGCAACGCTACGCGCTGTTCACATCCAACAGCCCACATATGAAACGTCCCCTTAGAAAAATTTATGAATGACTGTGCTGATAAACCTCTTACATTATATGATTTTCAAACAGCTGAGCAGAACTGAACGTACTCAGATATTTCTCTCTTTCCTTATTCTGATCAACACTAAACTGACACAATATTTTTAGCGCAACGCTACCCGCTGTTCACATCCAACTGCCCAACACTACAATAGCGAATGTTCCAACAATGCCAACGAGCCACAGACAGCACACAGCACAGTCCGTGATTTTCATACAGAGCGCTACATGGCGTTACCAACATAAAAGCCTAAACAGCCTACTTACACTGTTCCTATTGTATCTAAAGTATTTATTACCTTTTGCACACACTGATGATTATGTTGTGAGTCAAAAATCGTAATCCAAATTTTGTATCTTTGATTGGAAATCGTAACATGTTGACCTTCACATGGTTAGTGGTGGCGTCTCGCAAGTAATCATTGCGGACAACATATGTTACAAATTCCCATAGGGGGCACTTCGGGTTCGGGTTTATTTCGATTGTTTATGGTTTATTTCCTTGTTACGCTTTTTCACGTGTTCTTTTACTATATTTTATAATGCCTACTTTTATAATTAAATGTCTGTAGTAGCTATACAAATATTTCATACTACAATTGTATTTTTACGGATTTTATTCATATTTGACGGCCACTGGCTATCACTGACGTAATGCTGGAGACGCTCGGCAGCTGTTTATGCGACGGCAACCGCACGCCAAGCAGCAGCTGGTCTTCGCGCCAGGGAAGAGCAGTCAGTGCTCCATGCCACGAGCTCCAGCAGCCAGCAAGGCTATCTCTTCATTTTATATTGTAGTTATATAGTTTCTTACTGTTATGTTCATCTTCATGTGTCCTCTAATAGCATTCATTTTACTCCATTTACAGGGGTATCTAACAGTCTGAGGATTATTGGATGTTGCTCAAACAGGTAAGCGTCCTTCAAAATAAAATGTCTTACGCGATCTTGACTGTTTTTATTACGGTTATAAAATATACAGTCGAAAGGTTGTCTGCAACTTGTACAAGACTACAGTTATAAAAGTGGAATGGCCTGAAATGCAAGCTAAAGTAGTTGCTAAAGCAGTCAAACAGGGTTTAGCCTCCTCACGATGTTACTTCATCTTTACGTTGAGCAAGCTGCGAGGGAAAGCAAAGGCCGCGTGGAGTAGCCGCGTCGTCTACGGCGCCTTGTCACGGTCATTGCGGCTGCCCCCTTCGGAGGTTCAAAAATGGCTCTGAGCTCTATGGGACTTAACATCTGAGGTCATCAGTCCCCTACAACTTAGAACTACTTAAGCCTAACTAACCTAAGGATGCATGTAGATTTGCACCAAGTATTTCGCAGCTGCAATTAACTAGATATTATTTTCAGTTCTATGTTAATGTGTTCTCTTATTTTTGCTCTTAAAATTGTGCTTTTCTGTGTTGTCGTGTGAAATACTGTGACAATAATGGCGTGTGAAAAACGTAATACTAGGCTCCAAAGTAAACTGAGAAATGACAGTGAAAATGAAAGCAGTGTGTTAGCGCCACCGAGTAATGAATTAACTGATGTTCAAAGCAGTAATTTGGTAATTGTACATAGGGAAATGGAGCGGGCTGCAAACAATGGTGTAGACAGTGAAACAATTAGTGAACAGGGAAGCATTATCGATCGATCGGTCGGCAACAGGTCGCCTCAGGAATCCGAAATGACAGGACACAATTTTGCAAATACTGTGGATTCAGGTTTTGCGTCCTCACCGTTTTCTCAAATGAGTCAAGACACATTTTCTGCTTGTCAAAATGTGAATGTTGCCGGTGCAAATTCACTGCCGAAAAGCACAGAGGAACGGATTCCAGACACTAATGCATTGTTATTACAATTAATGCAACAAATGGGACAAAATCTTCAAAAGTTAGACACAATGGAACAAAATCAGAGACAAACACAGCAAAAGCTTCAAAAGTTAGACACAAGGGAACAACACCAGAGACAAACACAGCAACAGTTAGACGCAATGGGACAAAATCTTCAAAAGTTAGACACCACACTTGAACAAACACGTGAAGGTTTAACTAGTGAGTTACATAACATTGAATCGAAATGTCAAAAAGTCTGTAATGACGTAAAAACACAAATTTGTGAGCATTTTCAACCCATTTTTTCGCGGCATGAAAATGTATTACAGAATCACGAAGCAGCCATAAAAGAACTGCAAACCATTGTTCATGAAAATCACGACACCTTGCAAGCTAAAATTGACTCAGTTGCATCTACCGATTCAGTTACGCAACTTGCAAAAACTCAGGAAATCTTAAAGGACACAGTAGATTCGATTTCAACACAAATGGACACTCTGAAACTTGGTTCAGAAAAACATACAGAGGAAATAATTTCACTATCGGATAAAGTAGCCGAACTTTCAGATCAGTTCACTAACTTATCTACAAAGGTAGATGATGATCTGAATAACACAACACCTGTAGCCTTCACTGACACTGAAGAGTATGTAGAAGTTAGAAAATTCAAATAAAATCAAAATCAAATCAATACACAGTACAAAAGAGAAATCCGAGAAGTGCAAGATCAGTTGGCACAAGTCGTACAAGAATTACGTATTTCAGAGGACACTCGCGCCCCAATACGGGAAGAGGGACATAGAAATACAGAACAGCCACAAAATAATAACACAGCGCATTTCGGAAATTATGAAAGAAATTGGCAATGTGCACCGAATTTTGAGATTGAACAGGCGACACGACGTAACAATGACCGATATGCGACTCGCCGACACGATGATTTTGACTATAAGCTGTTCATTACTACACGTAAATTCAAAACATTTAAGAATTCTGGCAATGACATTCATCCACAAGCTTGGCTCCACCAATTCTCTCATTGTTTTCCTCCCAACCGGTCGTTAGAACACAGATTAGAATTTATGTGTGGCTACTTAGAGAATGAACCAGCTGTAAGAATGCGATCGGTCATTCACGATTGTCACAGTGAAGGAGAATTTTACCATGCCTTCCTCTCAGCATATTGGTCTCAAGCTACACAAGACTGAGTAAAACATAGCATCATCATGATGAAACACTTTGAACAATCTGAATTTTCCAGTCTTGTCAAATATTTTGAAGACATGTTGCATAAGAATCAGTATCTTTCAAACCCATACAGCCCCTCAGAACTCATCCGCATTTGCTTAATCAAATTACCTGAACATTTACGACATATTATTTTGGCAGGACGTTGCAAAGACGACATTGAAGCTTTTCAGGGACTGTTACAAGAACTGGAAATTGACACTGACAATCGCGGAATGCAGGAGCACAACAATTACAGATCACATCCGTCGCAATTCCGCGATGAAAGAAATAATAACTGGACACGACAAGGCTATTCTCACAACACATATCATGACCAAAACAGACACCACCCGTACGACAACCGTTGGCAGAGTAGTAATAATTACAGGGAAAGATCACCTCTCCGCGGTAGTGACTATCACAGAGACAATCAGAGAAACAGACAATTTGGGAACCAAAGTAATTATTATCAAGGGAGACAGAATAACTTTAGACGCAACGGTCCAGCGCGCAGTTACGATTCAGGGAGAAATTCTCCACCACTTAACCAACAAGAAAGAAACTACAGGAACTACCGACATGACGACAGACGATATGATCGTAACGACAGACCTGAATTGCATCAGAACTGGCGTGATTCAAACAGAGCAGGGCCTTCTCGACAGAGTGAATTTGTAGAAGTTAGGTCTCCTAATCCCAATAACGGCGTGCGCCAACAAAGAGACAGACAATGACTCGCACAGCAGGCAGCTGCGTGTGCCCGCTCGCTCCGAGAAAAATAACATAAGACGCTAGCCTTGAGAAAAATTTTAGCATTCTTTACCGATGTATACAACATGATAATTGCTTTGAAGTTGAAACTCTGTGCACTAGGAAGAGTAAAAGATTGTACCACATTTCACATGTAAAACCATTTATTGAAAGATAATCTGCTTTTTAACTTTGTCATTGCCATAAGGCTTTTCACTTTACATTACTAGTATGCTTGTCAGACTTAGAATCTGTTAACATGCAACAATGTTTGAAGTTAAATATCCAGTCAAGAACCAAGAGAACTTATTGAAACAGAAGTGATGAATGCATTGTTATAGTGAACAGACGTAACAGTGTTATTGTGTGTGTACATTCTTGCTTGTTAGTTGCACGATTATGGAACGACTATAAGGCTTACATACTTAGAACATTTATCAGTACTGCTAATGAGACTTTAATGCAACATTTTGGTTTACTTGAAAATATATTCTGGATTTAAAGTACTTTCAGTGAGATACCAGATGGCACAGTGGTTAGTTTATGTGACAGCTACACGATTTTATCACGACGCTACCAATGAGTGACAATTTACAATGTTGCTTTTGCAGTGTTTCTGTTTTATATCTGCACAGTTTTCTGTTTTATTCTGGAAAGTAAAACAGGTTTTAGTAGTAACTTTTGTGGTATAGCTACAATGAGACTGCCTTTTCCGTAGCACAACAATATGTTACAGCACAGTACTTTCCTCATCACGGCAATAAGCGTAATAACTAAGATATCTCTACGCAAAGCATTTCACTTTTGTTTATCATGAGGTAAGTACATTGGCTTCTGCAGAACTTAGCTTTCGGAGGAAAATAACTACGACACTTCCACAGAGATTATCTTACAACAAGATGCACATTTAGCGCTACAGGACACGCATTTCAGTGATTAATGTTGTACTTAAACCATTTATTTTTAAAGATTTTTGAATTACAAAGAAAGTTTTCCGTGATACATTTCATTCCATTGCTGTAATCTGTAACACCTGAGGGTATAATTACATTAATCCTCAGGGGGGTATATGCCTACTTTGTGTACCATGTGTGTGGCAACCACAAGGAACCCTAGCTAATATGGTATTTGCTTATACAACTTTACACATCGGTACCATATTTCTCTAACACACAAATTACACAGCTATCTGATCATGTAACTGAGAGATAAACTTTTTTTTATTACATCAGTGACAGATGTTTACGCAATTACACAGTTGGATAACTTCACACTTATGAAATTGTATTTTGTCTGTACTTTGTGAAATGCTCATATTTTTTCGGAACCATTGTGATACTATGAGAGCTTTGAATGATATATTTGGTAAGGGAGCATGATTTTAAAGTACGTTTGAGGTAGATGACACTATTGAAATGAGCAGAGAATTTTTTTTAGGTTTTGAAATTATTACAGAAAGGTACGACGTTTTTGAGATTTGACTGAGGTGTTATGATGTTATTATTACGACGACGATGTGTACTATGCTGTTGAGATATGTTTATGATCAATAAGATGATGCTACCATATATGAGGAATAAGAAGTATGTTGGAAACCAAGAATCGTACTTTAAGAGTTATGAAATGTGTGTAAATGTGTGACTGTATCACAATGCTGACGAATATTTTATTTGGACACTTATATTTATAGGATTTTGTTTCTACAGATTTGCAACGCTAATTCTTGACCTGTGAAATATTTTTATGTGAGACTGTCACTGTAGCGGAAACTGCTGTCGTAAATATTTCCGTAAGAAAGTTAAGTGACCACCTGCACGTAATGCGTCGCGGGCACCCACCTGGGCGACAGCCGCCCGAAAAAAAAAGCCATTAGCCTTTCAGCGGCACAGGTAGAAAAAAAAGGGAGGCCATTATCCTCGCTATTGACGTTCCTTTGTAGAAAGCATCGCAAATATTACACGCTCATTACCTGAAAACATATGGTTACTCGTACTTTGTGCTAATTACTGAAATGCTTATGAATTGATGGGAAATATTCGTACATCTGCACACCTGATTATGACAAGTGTCTTTCTACGAGAGTTGAGAGCTACTGACTTACGAAATGCCACATGACTATTGAATGATATTTTTATGCTTTGGTTTGCGTAATTGCTTATTTCATTTGACATCTGTTTCCCAGCTGTGTTGCAGCATTGGTTTCATAAAATAAAATTAAATGCATTTGCTAATGTGAACACTTTCTGTCAACAGATCTATTAAATAATAATTTTATGATCCACATTCTTCAAAAAAGGAGCACTTGGAAAGGAAAGAACAATAAGAAGGGACTAGTAACAGTAACTGCATACATAATATTCTTTTCAAGTACATGGTAATATTTTTTTTACAATAAGTTGTTGTGGTGCACCACTTTAATTACTTAGACATTAAGATGTGATTATACATTTCCCTTATCTGCATTGTTATCTTTAATGTACTATTTTTCCTGCTTGAGCTATGTCATGTTTAGATATAAGCTGCTGTTTGCCAGCCATAGTGTTACTGAATTTGACTTTGTGTTTCTCTGCTAAGCCAGTTTTACTACTCATTTATTTTTCTTGTTGCTGCACATTGGCTCATATTAGTTGTAATGTTGCATTGCTTGGTAATTTAGATTTACTGTAGCTTGCTTTGCAAATTTCCATTTTTTTGTCATTGCTGTTTGTGTTAATTGTTTTGTGCTGCTGCATTGCCTCGTCCCTTAGTTTAGCATCTGAGCTCAGTAGATTTAAGTTAGCTTAAGAGGGGGTAGCCTATAAGAGAATGAGTTGCGATGAATTTGAAGAAATGCACTGAGAGGCTATACGAGAAAAGTACAGAAAGCAGGTATAGATAGGACTTTTGGAAATAATGAAGAACGAAGGGAGATCTCCGAGAAGTAAAGAAAGTTTTGTTTGCAAAATACTGCAGTAAAACAAACCCTGTCCTTTCCTTGTATTATTTCGCTATATGTTTGCGTACCCTTGGGTATTTATGTTTTTCCTGTATTTATATGTTTATCTGGTAAGACTTATATTGTAGAGTTTTTCTAATACTAAGCTACATTCACTATGATGAGGAATACTGTTATCCTCGAATATAATTGGCATTAATAATATGTTATTTACTTTGTAAAGATGTTAGACATTATTTATTCTGTTTTGTGTTAATGCTCATGTGTGAAGTTGATGTTTCGAAAGTTATTCCGATCTTTTATGTATGTACTCATGTCATAATTCCTGTAACATTGATGTATATGTTTATTTCTATTCTTTTGTAAAGCCCCTATTATCTACAAATGTTACCTGTATTATTATGTTTCAATGATGTTTTCTGTATCTTTGTAATTGTATTCTCATGTTATAAAATTGTACTTGACACCAGTTCATCAAATTAAGTAACTTGTGAGCACCCGTTTCTGTTGGTCATAGTATATGGACAATATGTGAGAAGTTGGGACTGTTAGTGTTTGCACGTGTGTTACTAATTCAGCAAGGGACTGGATAACAGCATTGCTGGTTCTAAGGACAATTCCAAAAACTTTGTGAGTGCACAAGTGGTGGTTTATGGACTTGCTATGTTCTCCGCAAGACTCTTCGATGGTGAATGTGCACCTGCACAATCGCAACAGATGGCTGCTGGACATTTCTACAAGGACTACAGTGGGTCTGCATCTTTGATGGACCACCAGTACCATTATTTCTGCAAGGACTACAGTGGGTCTACACCTTTGCTGACTCACCAGTACCATTATTTCTGCAAGGACTACAGTGGGTCTGCGCCTCTGATGGCCCACTAATACCGTAATCTCTACCAGGACTGCAGTGGGTCTACTCTGTGATGACCTACCTACCAATGTTCTTCAAAACGTCGAATGACTCTGCTGTGGGTTTGCTATGTTGTGGCCCATTACCTGTCAGCATGTCAAGAGTCAGCACTGTCTTTCTGATGGAAGGACACTACTTCTTCAAGACTGCATGGAAATCCACTACTTCTGTGTGCATTCTCTTTTACTGTTCAGACTTTGAAAAAAAAAAAAAGAAAAACACTGTAATTTTACTGTGATGAATCAGGACTGTCTTTATAGACTGTGAGAAAATTTTAGCTTTTGACCAACATTGTATCAATAAGTGTGTGCATTTGATTTCTTTGTTATTGTAATTATGAAAATTTTTTTCAAATCTGTATTGGCCACTGCCCAAACCAACTTGTAAAATTTTTTTGTGGGGAGCATGGGGGCTATGTAAGTAGGCTGTTTAGGTTCTTATATTGGTAACACCACGTAGCGCTCTGAAAATCACTGGCTGTGCTTTGTGCAGTCTGTGGCTGGTTTGCATTGTTGTCTGCCATTGTAGTGTTGAGCAGCGGCAGCTGGATGCGAACAGCGCGTAGCGTTGCGCAGTTGAAGGTGAGCCGCCAGCAGTGGTGGGTGTGGGGAGAGAGATGGCGGAGGTTTGTAATTTGTCATGAACTGCTATATTTATATATGATGATATCAAGGTAAATACATGGTTCGTTCTCTATTAATATCTTTCATTTGCTAACTATCCCTATCAGTAGTTAGTGCCTTCAGTAGTTTGAATCTTTTATTTAGCTGGCAGTAGTGGCGCTCGCTGTATTGCAGTAGTTCGAGTAATGAAGATTTTTGTGAGGTTAGTGTTTTCTGGAAGATATAGTTTAATGTTAGTCAGGGCCATTCTTTTGTAGGGATTCTTGAAAGTCAGATTGCGTTGCGCTAAAAATATTGTGTGTCAGGTTAAGCACAGTCGTGTATAATTGTTGAAAGGGGAAGTATCAGCGTATTGTGACGAGCCAGTTGCTCGGCCACCATTGACCAGACGTTTTCAATTGGTGAGAGATCTGGAGAATGTGCTGGTCAGGGCAGCAGTTGAACATTTTCTGTATCCAGAAAGGCCCGTACTGGACCTGCAACATGCGTTCGTGCATTATCGTACTGAAATGTAGGGTTTCGCAGGGATCGATTGAAGGGTAGAACCAAGGGTCGTAACACATCTGAAATGTAACGTCCACTGTTCAAAGTGCCGTCATTGCGGACAAGAGGTGACCGAGACGTGTAACCAATGGCACCCCATACCATGACGCCGGTTGCTACGCCAGTATGGCGATGACGAATACACGCTTCCAATGTGCGTTCACCGCGATGTCGCCAAACACGGATGCGACCATCATGATGCTGTAAACTGAACCTGGATTCATCCGAAAAAATGTCGTTTTGCCATTCGTGCACCCAGGTTCGTCGTTGAGTACACCATCGCAGGCGCTCCTGTCTGTGATACAGCGTCAAGGGTAACCGCAAACCATGGTCTCCGAGCTGATAGTCCATGCTGCTGCAGACGTCGTCGAACTGTTCGTGCAGATGGTTGTTGTCTTGCAAACGTCCCCATCTGTTGACTCAGGGATCGAGGGTTGGCTGCATGATCCGTTACAGCCATGCGGATAAGATGCCTGTCATCTCGACTGCTAGTGATACGAGGCCGTTGGGATCCAGCACGACGTTCCGTATTACCCTCCTGATCCCACCGATTCCATATTCTGCTAACAGTCATTGGATCTCGACCAACGCGAGCAACAATGTCGCAATACGATAAACCGCAATCGCGATAGGCTACAATCCGACCTTTATCAAAGTCGGAAACGTGATGGTACGGGTTTCTCCTCGTTTCTCCTCCTTACACGAGGCATCACAATAACGTTTCACCAGGCAACGCCGGTCAACTGCTGTTTGTGTATGAGAAATCGGTTGGAAACTTTCCTCATGTCAACACGTTGTAGGTGTCTTCACCGTCGCCAACCTAGTGTGAATGCTCTGAAAAGCTAATCATTTGCATATCACAGCATCTTCTTCCTGTGGGCTAAATTTCTCGTGTGTAGCACGTCATCTTCGTGGTGTAGCAATTTTAATGGCCAGTAGTGTAGATGGTTCTTACCACCACAGCGATGATTTCCATATAGTAAGCGATATGTGTACCAAGTTTGGTTGAAATCGATCCATGTTTTAGCAGGAGACGTGGAACACACATGAATACGTGTGTAATATTTATGGATAAGAACAGTTTATCTTTCAGAATTAACTAGTTAATTACAAACGAGGCTTTTATTTACTTCAGGAAAATAGAAAATATGGGAAATGTTAGACGCATGATGCCCCTAGAGTTAGAAGTATTGAATTATTTCTGTTCACTCCCTCGCTGCTTTAAAAAACAGTTATCTCCGTTCCTGTTTCTGTTTCTGGCATGAATGGACTGCGCTTGAGTGAAGGAAAAATGGTTTCATTGTCGATGAGTTTCTACTCACACGTTTATTACAGTGGTCTTAATTCACTGCTTGAAACAAAACCGAGAGAGGAACACGAGAGATTCTGAAGCGAAGAGCTGCGGAAATTTCTTGCCGTCGCGGGTTGGTGGCGAGCTGTTTTGAGCTCCAGGGGCCACCACACGCGCAAAGGGGAGAGTATTTCACGAGGCATTATTCCTGGCTTCGTTACTTTTTGTTGTCAATAAACAACGCAGAACTTCTTCCAAGAGTTCCTACTGTGCGTGA
This sequence comes from Schistocerca americana, assembly GCF_021461395.2. NCBI lineage: Eukaryota > Metazoa > Arthropoda > Insecta > Orthoptera > Acrididae > Schistocerca > Schistocerca americana. The sequence goes on along the minus strand of NC_060121.1, from coordinate 958,586,485 downwards.
CGATGAACACGAATTCCAGCATTTTCTTGTCGAATCAAAGATGCAAATATTTCGAAACACTCCGCTCTTCTCTCGTCGCAGTTACTGCAGTAACTGAACCATTAGTCCGTAGCGGAAATTTAAAGATGTAGATGAAGGCCGGAAATCTGAGTCTTTGTAAGAAGGGACTCGCATTCTGCGGGAATCGACTTCTTTGAGTTCTTAAGTGGCTGTAAGTTAATGCACGAACAATCTTCCTCTCCCGATCTCTAACTCTTTGTTATGCAAACTTCAGCTGCCGTTGTCTCGAAATTTACTGCTAAAAAGTTCCCTGTGGTCTATGAAGTAAGCTTGATGCCGTAAAATATTTAAACGGCCTGTGGAAATTTACGACACGTTGCTGAAGAAGAATAGCGAACAGCTATCGTGCTCTAGTATTACACAGCATAAAAATATGCAGGGAAACTTCAAATGTTATATCGCTTGCTTGGGATAATTTAGAACTCAAAGTCGTCGACAGACAGGGTGAATCACCTACAACTTTCACCGTAAATATTGTGGAAATGGAAAATGTGATTTTCACACAATGGACCTTGCCGTTAGTGGAGAGGCTTGCGTGCTTCACTGATACGCATAACCGTACCGTCGGTGCAATCACAGCGGAGGGTTACCTCTTGGGAGGCCAGACGAACGTGTGTCTGCTGATGAGGGGCCCAGTCCTTTTTGTAGTTACAGGAGCAACAGTTTGGGTGACTGACGGAACTGGTCTCCTTACACCGATTAAAATTTCCTTGCTGTGCTTGTACTGTGAACGGCTGAAAGCAAGAGGAAATTACAACCGTAATTTTTCCCGAGGACATGCAGCTCTACCGTGTGATTAAGTGATGATGGCATCCTCTTGCGTAAAATATTCCGGAGATAGAACAGTTCCCCATTCGGATCTCCTTCTGGGGCCTACTCAGGAGGCTGTCATTATCAACCGAAACAAAGCTGGCGTTCTGCAGATCGGAGCGTGAAATGTCAGAGCCCTTAATAGGGCTGGTAGGTTAGAAAATTTAAAATGGGAAATGGATAGGTTAAAGTTAGACATAGCGGGAATTAGTGAAATTCGGTGGCAGGAGGAACAGGTGAATACAGGGCTATAAATACAAAATCAAATAGAGGCAATAGGGGTAATGCAGGAGTAGGTTTAATAATGAACAAAAAAATAGAACGCTGATAAGCTACTATGAACAGCATAGTGAACGCATTATTGCAGCCAAGATAGACGCTAAGGCCACACCCAACACAGAAGTGCCAGTTTACATGCCAACTAGCTCAGCAGATGAGGAGGAGATCAAGGAAATGTGTGATGAGATAAAGGAAATTATTCATATAGTTAAGGGAAACGAAAATTTAATAGTCAAGGAGGACTGGAATTTGGTAGTAGTAAAAGGAAGAGAACGAAAAGTAGTAGGTGAGTAGCACAGGAATGAAAGAGGAAGCCGCCAGGTAGAATTTTGCAAAGAGCATAATTTAATCATAGCTAACACTTGGTTCAAGGATAATGAAAGAAAGCTGTATACGTGGAAGAAACCCGGAGGCACTGAAAGGTTTCATATTGATTATATAATGGCAAGACAGAGATTTCGGAACAAGATTGTAAATTGCAAGACATTTTCAGGGGCAGATGTGGACTCTGACCACAATTTATTTGTCACGAACTGCAAAAAGGTAGGAATTTAAGGAGATGGGAACTGGAAAAACTAAAAGAACCAGAGGTTCTAGACAGTTTCAGAGCGAGCACTAGAGAACGATTGACAAGAACAGGGGAAAGATGGTTCAAATGGCTCTGAGCACTATGGGACTTAACATCTGAGGTCATCAATCCCCTAGAACTTAGAACTACTTAAACCTAACTAATCTAAGGACATCACACACATCCATGCCCGAGGCAGGATTCGAACCTGCGACCGTAGTGGTCGCGCGGTTCAAAACTGCAGCGCCTAGAACCGCATGGCCACACCGGCCGGCAACAGGGGAAAGAAATACAGTAGAAGAAGAATGGGTAGCTTTGAGAGATGAAATAGTGAAGGCAGCACATGAGGAAGTGGGTAAAAAGACGAGGGCCAGTTGAAATCATTGGGTGACACAAGGGATATTGAATTTAATCAACGACACGAGAAAGTATAAAAATGTAATAAATGAAGGAGGCGAAAGGGAATACAAACGTCTATAACACGAGGTAGACAGGAAGTGCAATGGCTAGAGGACAAATGTAAGGATGTAGAAGCATATATCACAGTGGGTAGATAGATGCTGCCTACAGGAAAATTAAAGAGACCTTTGGAGAAAATAGAACTACTCGTATGAATATTAAGAGCTCAGATGGAAAACCAGATCTAAGGAAAGAAGGGAATGCAGGAAGGTGAAAGGAGTATATAGAGGGTCTATACAAGGGAGATGTAGTTAATATTATGGAAAAAGAAGAGTACGTAGATAAAGATGAGAAGCGAGATGTGATACTGCGTTAAGAATTTGACAAAGCACTGAAAGACTTGAGTCGAAACAAGGGCCTGGGAGTAGACAACATTCCGTTAGAGCTAGTGATAGCGTTGGGAGAGCAAGCTATGACAAAATTCTTCCACCTGGTGTGCAAGCTGTATATGACAAACGACATATATTGAGACTTCAAGAAGAATGTAATAATACCAATTACAAAGAAAGCAGGCACTGACAGGCGTGAAAATTACCGAACTATCAGTTTAATAAGTCACGGTTGCAATATACTAACACGAATCCTTTAAAGAGGAATGGAAAACTGTAGAAGCCGATCTCGGCGAATATGAGTTTGGATTCCGGAGGAATGTAGGAACACGCGAGGTAATATTGACCCTACGACTTATCATAGAAGGTAGGTTAAGGAAAGGCAAATCTACGTTTATAGCGTTTGTAGACTTAGAGAATGCTTTTGACAGTGTTGACGGGAATATTCTCTTTGAAATTCTAGAGGTGCAGGTGTAAAATACAGGGAGCTAAAGGCTATTTAAAATTTGTACAGAAACCAGATGTCAGGTATAAAAGTTGAGGGGCATGAAAGGAGAGCAGTGGTTAGGAAAGGAGTGAGGCAGGGTTGTAGCCTGTCCCCGATGTTATTCAATCTGTGTATTGAGCAAGGAGTAAAGAAAACAATTTGGAGTAGGAATAAAAGTCCAGGGGGAAGAAATAAAAATTCTGAGGTTTGCCAATGACATTGCAATTCTGCCAGAGACAGCAAAGGACTTGAAAGAACAATTGAATGGAATGGACCATGTCTTGAAAGGAGGATATAAGATGAAATTCAACAAAAGCAAAACGAGAATAATGGAATGTAGTCGAATTAAATTAGGTGACGCTGAGGAAATTAGGTTAGGAAATGAGACACTTAAAGTAATACATGAGTTTTGCTATTTGGGAAGCAAAATAAGTTATGATGGTCGAAGTAGGAAGGATATAAAACATAGACTGGCAATGGCAAGAAAAACATTTCAGAAGGAGAGAAATTGTTAACATCTAGTAGAGATTTAAATGACAGGAAGCCCTTTCTGAAAGTATTTGTATGGAGTGTAGCCATGTATGGGAGTGAAAGATGCACGATGAACAGTTTAGACAGCAAGAAAAATAGAAGCTTTTGAAATGTGGTGTGACAGAAGAATGCTGAGGATTAGATGGGTAGATCACGTAACTAATGTCGAGGTACTGAATAGAATTGGGGAGAAGAGCAGTATGTGACTAGAAGAAGGGATCGGTTGGTAGGACACATTCTGAGACATCAAGGGATCACCAGTTTAGTACTGGGGGGGAAGCATGGGGAGCAAAAATAGTAGAGGGAGATCAACGGATGAATAAATTAAGCAACGTCAGAAGTATGTAGGTTGCAGTAGTTACTCGTAGGTGAAGAGGCTTGCACCGGATAGAGTAGTATAGAGAGCTGCATCAAACCAGTGTTTGGACTGAAGACCACAACGGATTTGTAGTCAGCGGCTCGTATTGTTAGGCAATCAACAGACTGTAATAATAGTTAGAAAGTGTATTTTCCGGTCAAGCATGTGATTTTTTAAATGGAAAAATGCCTATTGGAATTAACGAACTAAATGTAGGGTAAATTAGAATGACAATGGTATTTGTTGCAGGATTCTAGTGCGAGTCTTTTACGGGATATCGTATTCTGAAAAGTGCCCACACTGACACTTGTGCAATACCTGTGGTAGCAAACACTAAGGAAGAACACAACTGCGCACACTAGTTATGTGGATTCTGACCAGTAACGAGACAATTGACCATAACAGGTTGTGTTCAAAATGACCAACGGCAGCAGCAATAGACGCTTGCAGCCTGGTATGGAACGACTGATGCACAAGGGCTAGAATTTCAGCGGAAACGTCCGAGCAGGCTGCAGTAATACTTGTTGCATATCATCAGGTGTTGTTGGTATGTTCTTGTACATAGCGTCTTTCATCTTTCCCCACAGAAAAAAGGTGAACGGGGGGGGGGGGGGCAACGTACAGGTCCTCCGCGTTCAATCCAACGATTTGGGAACAATTCGCGAAGACATGCTGTTTTCGTGCAGAGCCATCACGTTAGTAGCATAATCTCCTCCTGGTTTGCAGAGAAACGTATTCTAGCATCAGTAGAGGATGGTCGGTTTGTAACCTCCCCCTCACTTATCGACCTTAATGACAGTGAAAAATTAAACCGCGTGTACCTAATGGAAATTTGGGAAAAGCAATCGTCACCGAAGTTAATTTGTCGGTAAAGAGGGAGGAAAGGGTTACATCTAAACGAAAGGAAAAATGCAAATGAAACTGGTGGAAATTAATTTTGAAAAGGGGTAAAGTTAATAAAGAAAGTAAATGTGCGGCCGTTACGTTAACAATTAACTAGCGGTAATTAGATATTTGAGATTTGGGGGAAATTACGGTCGCCAGTCCTAAGGACAATTACTATAGTAACTGAAAAAGAAAGGTTATTACACGTATAATTAGCACTAGAAGCGTGGCAACTGAAGGTTGACACGTGTAGTGTGAAAACTGAAAGTTTGTCAGAAGTAATAAATTTCGCTACACTCTGACTTAATTTAGCAAAAGAATTAATAAAACCGGAAAATTGAAAGTTAATTTAGTGACTGAAGTTAATAGTGAGCTTTCTTTCTGAAGCACATTGAAATTCAGTAAAATACGGTTAGTCTTTGACTACCTCAACAATCATTTCAAAAGCTACTTGAATCTACGCAATTTAGAAATAAGAGATTTAACTTTGAACTTGAATTAAATGATTCTGAACAATTAACAATAGTAAAATTTAGTATGTACCAAGCTGAGCTGTAGTCACAGGTAAGCTAAAGTACGGTAACAAAACTCGCACTCTTAATTTGTGACTGTGTAATCTAAATATTGTAGCCAGCTATGAATACCTTAACTGAACTTTGAAATTAAAGCAGTGAAATCGAATGATGCTGGCGTTTGAATTTCAACGACACTCGGGTTCATTCCGGAAAAGGAAGGGACCCTGCTTGGTAATGCAATTGGGACAATGAGCAACAAAGGTTCACGCTACGTTGCTATAATTATAGTTACGAAAATGGATCAGTTTGAAAAGCTGAGGTCTGCCATACAGTTCTAAAACTTTACGTGCTTCCAGTCTTCCTTGTTGGTTGATTGAAGGTTTGAAGCCGTCGATCGAGGAGGTGGCGACAGTCACTCATTGTCGGCCGTCGCTGTTGCAGAAGCTGGATGTTGGCGCGCCTTCTTCTCGACACGGTCACCAGACGAAACGGGCTCTTGATGTGCGCCAGCTAATGCTTCCCGTCCGCGACACCGTGTCAGAAACTATCATAGCAAGTCGAGCGCAATTACATGCTGCCCAATCCCGAAAGCGCGGCAACTCGCGGGAGCCTCACACAACGCACCTGCTCCACTGCTCCACCCCAGCCAGACTCTCCCTCTGCTCTGCCCGCGCTCCACGCGGTCGAGTTAACACTACCAAAGATCCTAACACTTGGGTTCTCCACACGACCTATCGATGTATTCGTTCGATAGCATAGTTTTCCCCAGGCCAGACCCAGCGTATAAATACAAATAATATTCACAAAACAAACCAATTATAAATCGACATAAATGCATATATATACAGATAGTAAAACAATTACAATATACAAAGATACAGAAATGTTATATCTTCAGGATACAAAATAAGGAAAAAATTTGCAGTGCAATGGATGGGAATAGGAGGATATGCATTTCCGGCGTTACACGTGCCCCACGTTGTCTGAGGATGTTCGTGTAACCTAAACAGACTCAGAAAATGTCCCAAAAAGGAAAAAAAAAACAGCGGAAATGCATATGCTCAAAACATCAAGAAATTTAGCAATAGGCTAATTAACCATAAACCAATTTTTAGACCATAATAATTGAGTGGACACACTCCTAATCTTATTCCACTCTGTCATCTTACACAAAAGAAAACAGGTTGACAACGTATTAAAATTCATAGGAAACAGAAAATGGTTTAGCTATTCAAAAAATCAAAATCCTTAACAGTATCAAGAGATGTACTACTATTTACAAAATTAATCAGAGTACATGGTTATAAAAAACGGGTATATCAAAATACGCAAATTAATAATTAATTACATAGAATACACATTTTATATTACCTTTTCATAATTAATATTCTCGTCATGAGAGTCCACTTAACGCTAAACAAGAAAATAATATACAGCAGATCGACATAAACATAAATATTGACAACAGAATTCTCTCACATCAGCTGTCCGGGAAGAAAAAGAGCTCCGCCTTCTGTACCCGCAAGTACAAAGAATGCCGTCAGCGGCACAAGAGCGGACAGCGGCACAAGAGCCGACAGCGGCTCCGCCTCGCCAGTATTGTTGCGCCCGCCTGTGCGGCACACTTGATCTCACTTGCCCTTGTAACGGCATTTCCAGAACGTCCGTTTCACTGAATTCTTTCGGAAAACGTCACTCCCGAGTAATCTCAAGGAGTCCATTAACACTATCACAGTGGATAACTCAACACTGTTCATCATCACACGCTTGTACTAACCTGAAACTTAAAACAGCGTGTAAGTACATCGGCAATGACTAGTAAAACACATATTCATGAAATCTTACAGCTAGTCACAAAATCATATTTACATTGCTTAATCTACTGTGACTCAGCTGAAAACTTAAACTAGCAGTTTGGATTTTTCAATTGATAAATAATCACTCTCTCTTAAATCATTTAGTAAAAATTAATTACTTATTAATTACAACTTCTTTAATGTCCTCTTGGTCAGGCAAAAGCATGGCAATCTAGCAAATCGTTTAAATCTTACACTCTATATTTACATACTGTACAAATTACCCATTCTGTGGTATTAATCAATCCTAGGTTGGTACAACTTCAAGTCTACAATGTTCCGTATACCTAATAGTTTTCCAGAGCTTGGATACTCTAAGCAATAAGCATTTGTGTGAGGTATACCAATGACTCTATATGGTCCATTATAAACAAACTTAAATTTAGAGATTTCATTGTCTATCTCGCTCGATTTCTCATGAGCTTTTACAAATACTAAGTCTCCGATTGCAAACTTAGCGAAACGCGATTTAGCGTCATGACGACGTATGTGACCATCGGCTTTTAGCTTCATTATTTCTCGCAAACGGTCTTTTTTCACACCAATATTAATGTCAATCCGTGGAGGGAATTTGATTATCTCTTCCAAAAGTCCCGGTTTGTCTGAAAACACACTCTTATTCCTCATTATTACTTCATACAGGCCTCGTCTTTGTTCGTGTGTTACGTTTGACACACCGTCTACAATACTTCCCAATTCACTTTCTACACTATTGTCAATGCCGAGATTCCTCACGTTACAGTAGTTCAAATTCATGCCTACGTCAATGGCATCCGGCCAGTTAACAATGTGTATAGGCTGGTATTGCCTATGCACACCGTCTCCTGCCTCGTCAAAACTAATTACTATTGTTTTATCTTGTGACGTACATGTCAAAGTTTTGCTTTCGCAATCAGTCACTGCACGGTACTTTAATAGCCAGTCTAACCCGATAATTACTTCCGTAGTTAAGTCTGGCACGACGACAAACTCTTGTTCAAATCGTGCCTTACATATCTCGTGCCTTACATATCTCGAAGTTGACAAAAATCTGCTTTGTGACCGGTTTACCGGCCTTCCCAGTAGCACCGATAATTTTCGCTCCTGTTACTGGCACAACTACGATGCCAGGTCTGTCTTTCAGTAACTCAAATATTTTCCCAGACACAGCACTCAATTCTGCACCGGTGTCAATCAACACGTTTAGTTGTAGGTCGTGCATATTAACAGACACTACTATCTGTCTACACTTGTCCTCGACTGTTTCTTTATTTTCCCACAGTAAATCCTCGTCTATATCCAGGTCATTCCAGAAAAAACCAACCTGCTTTGATCGTAAATCCGGCTTATCTGGCGGCTTTTTCAGCCTCTGTTCACATACAGTTTTAATTTCAACACGTTTGTTCTGAGGCTTAGTCGGTAGCTTCGCCTCCAATACCGAAACCGTTTCCTGTAACTTGTCAACTAGTGAGTGTTGCTTTGCTATCAATTCATTAATTGTCACCTTCGTTGATTCCTCTTTGGTCAGATTGATCTCATCTGCCAATCTACCTGGAGGAATGTACCCAGTAGTATCTACAATTACTTTCTCTAGATCTGCGCAACCCACGCTGCTATCGTCTGACCGTATAACGTCAGCTCTAACCTCATACACGCTGTAATCTATGTGTTTTTCTACCAATCGTGTCCGGCTATCACTAAAATTTTCGCAATCTTTCTCCTTAATACTCTCGCAATGTTTAAACTGGAGGTTTGCGTCAGATGGGTCGGCTACTTCTACCACTATAACTTTCTCTAAAGTCTGCCGGTTAGGGCCAGAACCTTCCGTTACTACTTCAACATCCAACTCCTGCGGGACGAAACACGACGAATCTTCTTCAATAAAATTCTTCAGGGTATCAGACCGCATCGTCATAATTTAAAATGCGCCAACGTTTCGGCCAGCGTTGCAGCTAGCCCTCATCAGGGCCTAACGTAAGGCCCTGATGAAGGCTAGCTGCAACGCTGGCCGAAACGTTGGCGCATTTTAAATTATGACGATGCGGTCTGATACCCTGAAGAATTTTATTGAAGATGACAACGGCTGCGGAAGCCTACGCTTACACGACGAATCTTGCTCGTGCTCCCCATTAACATCAACTATTTCTAGTAAAGTCTGCCGGTTAGAGCCAGAACTTTCTATCACTTCACAAATACTATCTTCCTGTGGGACGAGACGCGGCAAATCCTGCCCGCACTCCCCATAAACACTTCTCCAGTACAGGCCCCTATAATCTCTTAGTTCGTCGTATAAGCGACCGAACTGCCTTAACCAGACCTCATCCCTCTCTGCATCCCCTCGCTCAATGATGAACGTGTTATCCGACATCTGATCTTCTCTCAACAATTGCGAATCATTCTTAAACTCAATCTCCATTTCCGCTGTGGGTGTTACAGCTGCCACTTTATAATCGTTTTCCGGAACACTACTTAAATTGTTCTCACTGACAGTGACTGTATTTTCTACTGCCGTGTCTTCAGCTGATCTACTACTTGTGGGCGCACTCCTTTCTCTTAACACTGGCACACTCTCCTACCGTTGAATATTCCATACGGAATTTTCGTAACGACGACACCTGGGTTTTCTCCTGTTATTGGGCCTCCAAAATTTCTCCACGCCCGGTCGGGCCCTCACCGGCGCGGCTAATGGTTTCCCTGTGTCGTCCCAGCAGATACGCTCCCCGGATGCTGCTGAGGCGGCTGATCACACCCTCTGGCGTTATTACTATTCTGCGAAGCCCGTATCACGCTGGTATGATACTGGTTTCCGTCATTCCTGTTATTATTTGCATTGTACCGATTGTCATTACGGCCCGAACCACTGTTGTTATTGCTGCAAAGATTGCTGTATGCATTATTCCCACAGTTATCGTTATTGTGGTTGTTGTTACCACGGCCTCTGCCACTGTCGCGATTATTGCGCCGATTGTCCTCGTCCTCAAATCTTTCCAGGAAATCATTGATTGTCCTGTAATTGCTTCCTACGTAGCGTTTTGTATCATCTGGAAGCTTCTTGTAGAGTTCCCAGACTATTTCGGATTCCGTGCGGCGATCACGCAAATATTCCAACTTGCGGATCCAGCCCTCACAAAACTACTTCATCGAGCCGCGCGAATTCGCATCGAAAGGCCTCGATACGACAAATTCGCGCCAGTCACTTTCTTGTTTTTGCTCTGACCAGTATTCAGCCAGAAACAAATTTTTAAACTCGACAAAACTCAGGTTCGTAATGTTGAGGTTTAAGCCCCAACGCTTGGCATCACCAGCCAACACGTCAATAACCGCATTAATTTTTCTCTCATTAGTCCATGATCTGGGTAAAACCCTTTCACAATTTTTAATGAAATCCGTCGGGTGTATACCGCCTTTTTTCAAGGGGTCGAACCGCTCCTCTTTCGTCAACAATTCCGAACTATGTGCACAGATTGGTATATAGCTCTGTTTTTCGTCAAGTTTCTTTTCTAATTCCGACACTCTCGTAATTACTTGGCAAGTGGTTGTCGCAAGCGTTTCTACTTCCCTTTTTTTTCGCAGGTATTAGCCTGCTTCGTCACTTTGGTATCTACTTCGGATACTAAAGCCTTTAAAGTTTCCACCTTCTTTTGATCCTCTTTTTTCACTAATTGAATTTGTTCCGTCACCTTATTCTCGATGATCGGAGCAACTGCTTCCCCTACACTTTTCTCGATTCTGCTAATTTCGGAATAAAAACGAGTATTTATGCTCGCAACTTCCGCCTGAACGCCTATCATTTCCTGTTTAAGATTACCGATTTCGGTATTAATCACAACAATATCTTCTTTGATTTTATCAGCTTTTGTGTTAACAACTCCAACATTGTTGTTAACAACATTAATAGCTTTGTTCTGATTGTCTAGCTTCCGTTCAATTTTTTCAGACTACCTCGTGATTTCGTTAATCAAAACATTCAATAAATCAGTTAAATTCCCGAAAACTACCGGTTTTACTTCCGTAGCGGCTTCCTCTTTAATTGTCCCCCCGTATTCGTCATCAAGGGATTCACATTTGATTTTCACTTCCGCTTCCGAAACATTTTGTAAAGTTTGGAATTCCATTTCTGCTCTTTGTTCCGTTTCGGCGGTCGCGTCTTTCATGCTAGCCGCCTGCCCCTGAACAATGGGTACCGCGGTGCGCGTTTCCCACTGTTCGACCGATTGTTCCGTATCCAAGTCTACCAAATTTTGGTAATTGTTGCCTTCACTCATTTTAATAATTTTCAACATAAATGCCAAATCTCAAATCTAATTAGGATTCCTCACACTAATATTCTCGCTCACGTATCGACCATTTTGTAACCAGTACTTTGTTACGAGATTTGCACAATGCAAAATTCGTGTCCAGAACAACCTCAAACCCGAAGATTGTCCTGTCACCAGGTCGCCACGTGTAACCTCCCCCTCACTTATCGACCTTAATGACAGTGAAAAATTAAACCGCGTGTACCTAATGGAAATGTGGGAAAAGCAATCGTCACTGAAGTTAATCTGTCGTTAAAGAGGGAGGAAAGGTTTACATCTAAATGAAAGGAAAAATGCAAATGAAACTGGTGGAAATTAATTTTGAAAAGGGGTAAAGTTAACGAAGAAAGTAAATGTGCGGCCGTTACGTTAACAATTAACTAGCGGTAATTAGATATTTGAGATTTGGGGGAAATTACGGTCGCCAGTCCTAAGGACAATTACTATAGTAACTGAAAAAGAAAGGTTATTACACGTATAATTAGCACTAGAAGCGTGGCAACTGAAGGTTGACACGTGTAGTGTGAAAACTGAAAGTTTGTCAGAAGTAATAAATTTCGCTACACTCTGACTTAATTTAGCAAAAGAATTAATAAAACCAGAAAATCGAAAGTTAATTTAGTGACTGAAGTTAATAGTGAGCTTTCTTTCTGAAGCCCATTGAAATTCAGTAAAATACGGTTAGCCTTGGACTACCTCAACAATCATTTCAAAAGCTACTTGAATCTACGCAATTTAGAAATAAGAGCTTTAACTTTGAATTTGAATTAAATGATTCTGAACAATTAACGATAGTAAAATTTACTACGTACCAAGCTGAGCTGTAGTCACAGGTAAGCTAAAGTAAGGTAACAAAACTCGCACTCTTAATTTGTGACTGTGTAATTTAAATATTGTAGCCAGCTATGAATACCTTAACTGAACTTTGAAATTAAAGCAGTGAAATCGAATGGTGCTGGCGTTTGAATTTCAACGACACTCGGGTTCATTCCGGAAAAGGAAGGGACCCTGTCTGGTAATGCAATTGGGACAATGAAGAACAAAGGTTCATGCTACGTTGCTGTAATTTAGTTATGAAAATGGATCAGTTTGAAAAGCTGAGGTCTGTCATACAGTTCTAAAACTTTACGTGGTTCGTCTTCCTTGTTGGTTGATTGAAGGTTTGAAGCCGTCGATCGATCAGGTGGCGACAGTCACTCATTGTCGGCCGTCGCTGTTGCAGAAGCTGGATGTTGACGCGCCTTCTTCTCGACACGGTCACCAGGCGAAACTGGCTCTTGATGTGCGCCAGCTAATGCTTCCCGTCCGCGACACCGTGTCAGAAACTATTATAGCAAGTCGAGCGCAATTACATGCTGCCCAACCCCGAAAGCGCGGCAACTCGCGGGAGCGTCACACAACGCACCTGCTCCACTGCTCCACCCCAGCCAGACTCTCCCCCTGCTCTGTCCGCGCTCCACGCGGTCGAGTTAACACTACCAAAGATCCTAAACACTTGGATTCTCCACACGACCTATCGATGTATTCGTTCGATAGCATAGTTTTCCCTAGGCCAGACCCAGCGTATAAATACAAATAATATTCACAAAACAAACCAATTATAAATCGACATAAATGCATATATATAGAAATAGTAAAACATTTACAATATACAAAGATACAGAAATGTTATATCTTCAGGATACAAAATAAGGAAAAAAGTTGCAGTGCAATAGATGGAAATAGGAGGATATGCATTTCCGGCGTTACAGGTTAGGAAGTTGCGATGCTTGTGTGCATACGGTGTTCTATCTACGAAAAATGGGGCTATGCACTTATGGTTCACATTTCATGGGCGCTGACTTTCCACCTTACTATACCAACAGGATTGTCAACAGACTACGAGGTGCATTCAAGTTCCAAGGCCTCCAATTTTTTTTTTCCGGACTGGAAAGAGATAGAAACATCCGCATTGTTTTAAAATGAGGTCGCGTTCATTGTTGATACGTCCCAGAGATGGCAGCACCGTATGGCAGAGGGAATTTTACCGCCAGCGGCGAGGTTGAGAACTGTTTTAAATACTTAAAATGGCGACGTTTTCCTTTTTTGAACAGCGTGCAGTCATTCGTTTTCTGAATTTGCGTGGTGTGAAACCAATCGAAATTCATCGACAGTTGAAGGAGACATGTGGTGATGGAGTTATGGATGTGTCGAAAGTGCATTCGTGGGTGCGACAGTTTAATGAAGGCAGAACATCGTGTGACAATAAACCGAAACAACCTTGGGCTCGCACAAGCTGGTCTGACGACATGATCGAGAAAGTGGAGAGAATTGTTTTGGGAGATCGCCGAATGACTGTTGAACAGATCGCTTCCAGAGTTGGCATTTATGTGGGCTCTGTGCACACAATCCTGCATGACTACCTGAAAATGCGAAAAGTGTCATACAGGTGGGTGCCACGAATGCTGACGGACGACCACATGGCTGCCCGTGTGGCATGTTGCCGAGCAATGTTGACGCGCAATGACAGCACGAATGGGACTTTCTTTTCGTCGGTTGTGACAATGGATGAGACGTGGATGCCATTTTTCAATCCAGAAACAAAGCGCCAGTCAGCTCAATGGAAGCACACAGATTCACCGCCACCAAAAAAATTTCGGGTAACCGCCAGTGCTGAAAAAATGATGGTATCCATGTTCTGGGACAGCGAGGGCGTAATCCTTACCCATTGCGTTGCAAAGGGCACTACGGTAACAGGTGCATCGTACGAAAATGTTTTGAAGAACAAATTCCTTCCTGCACTGCAACAAAAACGTCCGGGAAGGGCTGCGCATGTGCTGTTTCACCAAGACAATGCACCCGCACATCGAGCTAACGTTACGCAACAGTTTCTTCGTGATAACAACTTTGAAGTGATTCCTCATGCTCCCTACTCACCTGACCTACGTATATCGAAGACACCGCTATTTAACATGGTTCCCTGGACATTACAAAAGACGGAAATCATTCTTAAAATGGTGTGTCATCACTACGGACGCCAATGCATGCTCTGCAACGTGTTACCATGGTAACCGCAAGGCTGGTAAGGAGTTTTTGTGGTAGGGTATTCATTCCTCTACCAGCCCAGTCGACGACTGGTGGACTGCTGCAATACGTTTCGCCAACGTATCTCATACGTGCCAGGTAGCAGAGAAGTCGGGGTAAGGGATATGCCAGATCATTGGCGGAATATCATCTCGTTCCAACAGCTCCTCCATCCGCACAGTTTGATATGGTCGCACATTTTCATCCAAAAGTGTGAAGCCAGGGCCGTATACAGCTCTGAAAATCCGCACATGGGGAAGGGGAATAGTGTCACAACTACTATGATCAGTGAGCGTACCGTGTTTAAAGATTCGCTGGTCTGTACGGCCGTGCAACATTATGCTTCCCCGCACCATAAGATCTGGACCGCTACTATCATGTTTGACAATGTCTCTGAGTGCACAGCGTACATTGATATGTGAGGAGGCGTACACGTAATGAGAACCGAGTTCCGTCTTTTGAAATTCCCATGGGTCCATCAAAAGTAGCGGCGGCTTCAGTGCAGTTATTCTCTTTGAATGAGTCATTTCTGTTCGTTCCATTGCGCATTTCTTACAGTAACTTTCTGTGCTATACATCAGTAATTCTTTCTATGTGTGGTCAAAGTTTCATGCAGCTATGTTAATTGACAGTCACACGCAATGCGAAAGTTACTTCCATCCTTATGTTTTTTTTTGCACGCTGTTAAATGCCTCATGATTTGCTGTGGGTGCAGTGTGTAGACTTTCTACTGTCTGAATTGATTCGTCAAGCAAGCAGCTCTGAATTTAGTAGCAATAGTACGCTTCGCAGACATATAAACAAGCCGTCCAATTGTGTTATACCGGGTGGTGGTTACAAATGTGGCAGCGACAGTGTCCGGCCTCATGGTTTGCATGACAACAGGAACGCAGATGTGTGCTGGCGTGTTATTGGCGGCAGCGGCTGTTTCTAACGATCGCTTTGTGTGTTTGTCACAGGCACGCGTGCTATTGTGGAGGGGGCTCCGTCAGTGTGCGTGTGTCCGCTCCAGGCCTGCGCCACGCACAAACAGAGCGAGGAAGGGACGACGTTGGTGGGCACTACGGGTGTCTGCAGTTGGAGCTTTAGTCAAGACGTGACGCGTCTCTCGTACGCCATCTATTCTGGACCACGTTGTTTTTTCTCACTGGATAAAGTCGGCATGTATATTTATTTAGTTTGTGTGAAATTACAGGGAAGCGATGTGCTGCTGGATAAAGACGGTTAAAAACGATGCAAACGTAAGTTGTAGGAATTTTGCTTTTAGTCCCAGGTACATTGGTCTCAATGGAGAGAAGTCTTCCGAAGTAAGAGTGATTTCAGGTGGGCCGCAGGGGACTGTCGTAGGACCGTTGATATTCACAATATACATAAATGACCTTGTGGATGACATCGGAAGTTCACTGAGACTTTTTGCGGATGATGCTGTAGTATATCGAGAAGTTGTAACAATGGAAAATTGTACTGAAATGCAGGAGGATCTGCAACGAGTTGACGCATGGTGCAGGGAATGGCAATTGAATCTCAATGTAGACAAGTGTAATGTGCTGCGAATACATAGAAAGCTACAATATAGCAGGTCAGCAACTGCAAGCAGTTAATTACATACATTATCTGGGAGTACGCATTAGGAGTGATTTAAAATGGAATGATCATATAAAGTTGATCGTCGGTAAAGCAGATGCCAGACTGAGATTCATTGGAAGAATCCTAAGGAAATGCAATCCGAAAACAAAGGAAGTAGGTTACAGTAAGCTTGTTCGCCCACTCCTTGAATACTGCTCAGCAGAGTGGGATCCGTACCAGATAGGGTTGATAGAAGAGATAGAGAAGATCCAACGGAGAGCAGCGCGCTTCGTTACACGATCATTTAGTAATCGCGAAAGCGTTACAGAGATGATAGATAAACTCCAGTGGAAGACTCTGCAGGAGAGACGCTCAGTAACTCGGTACGGGGTTTTGTTGAAGTTCTAGGCGCTACAGTCTGGAACCGCGCGACCGCTACAGTCGCAGGTTCGAATCCTGCCTCGGGCATGGATGTGTCTGATGTCCTCAGGTTAGTTAGGTTTAAGTAGTTCTAATTTCTAGGGGACTGATGACCTCTGAAATTAAGTCCCATAGCCCTCAGAGCCATTTGAACCATTTGAACTCACAGCTATCCAGATGAGTCGAATTTCATTCATGGCCTACCTTAACAAGAATTACAATACTCTTTCAGCAAGATACATGTTAAAAGAGATGGCCCACACGTCGTCTCTCATTTGGCTGCAGTACTGCTCTCGGAGCCAATTGCGATGATGACCCATGGACCACCTCTTTGGCCGTAATATTATTCTCGTACATACGTTTATAGCATTTATAAACTTTGAGAAAGCTCTTGACAGTGTTGACTGGTATAAAGCACTCCGTCTTCAGGCCACGAGTGGCCTACCGGGACCATTCCACCGTCGTGTCATCCTCAGAGGAGGATGCGGATGGGAGGGGCGCGCGGTCAGCACACTGCTCTCCCGGTCGTTATGATGGTGTTCTTGACCGAAGCCACTACTGTTCGGTCGAGTAGCTCCTCAATTGGCATCACGAGGCTGAGTGCACCCCGAAAAATGGCAACAGCGCATGGCAGCCTGGATGACTCTCTATTAAATTCTGAAGTTTGCAGGGGTAAAATATAAAGAGCGAAAAAATATTCACACTTTGTATAGTAATCATATGGCAGTCATAGGAGTCGAGGATCATGAAAGCGAAACAGTGTTTGAGAAGGGAGTGAGACAGGGTTGTAGCCTATCGCCAACGTTATTCAGTATGTATACTGAGCAAACAGTAAAGGAAACCAAAGAAAAATTTGGAATAGGAATTAAAGTTCAGGGACAAGAAATAAAAACTTTGAGGTTTGCTGACGAACTGGAATTCTGTCAGAGGCAGCAAAGGACTTGGAAGAGCAGCTGAACGGAATGGACAATATCTTTAAAGGAAGATTTTAGATGAACATGAACAAGAGCGAAACAAGAATAATGTAACGTATTCGAATTAAATCAGATGATTCTGAGGGAATTCTATTAGGAAGCGAGACAAAGTAGGATATGAGTTTTTTATTCGGGCAGAAGAATAACTGATGACGGCCGAAGGAGAGAACATGTGAAATGAAGACTGGCAAATGGCAAGAAACGAATTTCTGAAGAACGAAATTTGTTGACATCGAATATAGATTCAAGTGTTTGGAAGTCTCATTGAAAGTATTTGTATTGAGTGTAGCCATGTATGGAAGTGAACATAGGTAAAAAATAGTTTAGACAAGAAGACAACAGAAGCTTTTGAAATGTGGTGCTACAGAAGAATGATGAATATTAGGTGGGTAAATCAGGCAATTAATGAAGAGGTACTGAACAGAATTTGGGAGAAAAAAAGGAGAACAGTCTTACTCGAAGAAGGGTCAGTTGATAGGAGACATTCTGGGTCATGAATGGATCACCAATTTAGTATTGGAGGGGTAGGGTTGGATAAAAATTGTAGAGGAGGACCAAGAGATGGGGAATACAGTAAGCAGATTTTGAAAGATATAAGTTGCTGTAGTTATTAAAAGGTGAAGGGGCTCGCACAGGATAGAGTAGCGTGGAGAGCTCATCAAATCAGTCTCCAAACTGAAGACAACAACAACAACACAATGCTCCTGTCTCTGCAGCCAGTCACGAATTCCTGTAAATACTCTCCGGATCATCTCACAAACCTTTACAAAACTGTACTGTTCGCTACTCTGGGATGACCCCTTTCAGTAAAATGTGGGGACAGAGGTCGGATAATTTTTGAGACCAAGATACAGGCCCTACAGGAAACTGTCCAGCTGGGTCATCTTACATCGGCAGCAAAATTTGACCGTTCGTATCATGAAAGCATCATGAACACCTGGCCGATCCACAACAAAATGTCAATACAGTATTTCCATGCCTGTAGGATATGGTGATTAAAATATCACCCCTAATCGAGGTTATCGTCAGTATTTACTGTTCAGAAAAAAATCATTCCAACAGATGAAAATGGTTAATAGATACGTTTAAAGATACTGGAACTTTGCGGTTTGAGATCACGACACAGTACCTCGTCAGGATGTGTATTTGCATTTATCACCATCTTTCAAGCTCTGAGAAAGGTCTAATCATTTGGATGAGGGCCACGGGAGCAATTCACTGACCAGATCGCACAGAAACCCTGGCTGCCGCGTATTGAATACTAATGACGAGAAGGACTCAGAGAACAACAGTATGGCGAAAAGCGTTGGCATGGACCCTTCTAGATGGACTACACCATGAGAAGATTGTGGAATTGTTAGACTGAACTTCGAGAAGACATTATAGGCACAATCTCAACAAGAACCATTGGGAACAAATTACTGGAAGCTGGGTTGAGATCTCGAGTAGTCTTCCGTCGTTTATCGCCAACATCATAAAAAGAAAAGGAAAAGAAAATAACAGAGACTTGCATGGCGTAGAGCCGGAGTTTTCTTCGATATTGAGTGGCATATTGTGGTATTCAGCGATGAGTGTGTAGAAGCCAGACGACTGCAATGTTTTCGTAGATGGCCTGAGAAAAATATAGGATGCAGCGATTCTCGAGGCCCATACCCCTCAAACTACTGGAATCATTGTGTGGGGAACTACTGAATATGACAACAAGTAATTATTGTAAGGGGGCCGAAGCTGGTCAGTTATTATTGTCAAAGTCTTCATGACCAAACTACCAAACGGGACATTCAAGAGGTTAATGCAAGATTCCCCACAGGAGTTCTTTCCATAAACGCTTTTAACAATGTACGATCATTGACTGGCTTGCCTACTTCCTTGATTTTTTTGCCCATTGTACAAATCCGGAAAACGACGAGAACGCAAACTTTCACACCAGCCTCCAGCCAGCAATCTTCGTGAACTGACACAAGATGTGTATCAGGCGTGGGAAAATATTCCTCTCTATGAATGCTTGGTGTCTGTTCTTTCGGTCATGTCTGCAGGTAGGTGGCACTAGGGGGGATGTGGGTCAACCCGGGGTCGTGGCGAGACAGTCCGTGCATTTACGATAGACACTGTGTTCGGATGCCGCAGTGGTTGACGCAACTGCCAAGTAAGCACGAGACAAGGGGTTCAAGTCCTGGTGCAGCACATATTTTCACTCGTCATCGCCGGTTCCGCATAGTCCTGATGCAGCTGATATCACCAGTTGCTTCACTCTCCTTTACTTTCACCCCCTCCACCTTCAAATTACAAAATATTCCTCATCAGTTAGTTAGTTAGTTAGTTACATGTTCCAGAGATCATTTGAACGCATCTTTTCTCGAAACATTTTGGAACGGGCTGTTTACAGGATATGTATACAAGATTACTGTTAACATTAATGAACACGTAATCATTTTATTCCTACTCACGTAACCACACTTAAAAACAAGTTGTTTTGTGGCTACCAGTTTTTAAGTATAATTTCATTAATGGAATAGATGGAATTGTCAAGGAGAAATGATTGTAAGTTGGATTTAAAACTTGCTTCGCTATAGACATTTTGGTTTGGTTGACATGTAATTTTTTTACACTTAAGTGTGGAACTACTCTTGAATACATTACTTTATAGAATGTTGTGGAAATAAATGCGAGTAAGAAAACTGGACAATAAGCTGTTTTAGTTTGTTTTGTCACCTTTTTATGAATAATTTAATTATTGCATATTTTAACCTGTCTGAAAAAATTCTGTGCCAGTGATGCATTGCATATATACTAAAGCCATTACTTACTAAGATGGAACAACTTTTCAGCTTTCTATTTGAAATTTCATCAACCCCACAACAGCTTTGTTGTTTAGAATTTTTATAATTGTATTAATTTATACGGAAACCACTGCATTAAATCACAGGGCATGAGGCCTATAATTGAAAAATGTCATGACGGTCTCTCCATTTGCAAAAGATGCCCGACTAGTTCCCCATTCGGATCTCCAGGAGGAAAATGGCAGGGGAGAGGTGACCATGAGGAAAAGTTTGAATAACCAATGAAAGGCTAACGTTCTACATGTCGGAGCGTGGCATGTCAGAAGTTTGAAGGCTGAACCTAGATACAGTGGGGATCAGTGAAGCGAAATGTAAAGAAGACAAGGATTTCGGCTCAAATGAGTATAGCGTAATATCAACAGCGGCAGATAATGTTATAACGGGAGTGGGATACTTTACGAATAGGAAGGTAGGACACAGAGTGGGTTCCTGTGAACAGTTCAGTGATAGGATGGTTCTCAACAGAATCGACAGCTAACCAAGACCGACAACGATAGTTCAGGCATGCATGCAGACGTCGCAAGCCGAAGATGAAGAGACAGAGAAAGTATTTGATGATACTGAACAAATTGAGTACTTAAAGGAAGATGAATGGGAGATTGGGATGCGGTTGTAGGGGAAGGAGTGGAAGAAAGGGTTACGGGACAATATGGGCTTAGTACAACGAATGAGAGAGGAGAAATATTGAGTTCTGCGATAAATTTCAGCTAGCAACGGCGAATACTATGCCCATAATTCACAAGTGGAGGAGGTATATTTTAAAAAGTCCGGGAGTTACGGGAAGATTTCAGTTAGATTATACCATAGAGATTCCGGAAACAGATATAGGCTCAGATCACAAATTTAGTAGTGATCAAGAGCGGGCTGAAGTTTAAGTGACTAGTCAGGAAGAATCAACCCGCAAAGAAATGCTATACAATGTACTAAGAAATGAAGAGATGCTTATGAAGTTCTCTAAGGCTACAGATAATGCTATAATGAACAGGCAGTTCTGTTGAAGAGGAAGGGGCACCACTAATTAGGGCAATCACAGAAGTTGGAAAGAAAATCGTCGGTACAAAGAAGGTAAGTGCGAAGAAACCTTGGGTAACAGAAGAAACACTTCAGTCGATCGATGATAGATGAAAGTACTCAAATGTTCATGGAAATTCAGGACTGCAAAATTCAAGTCACTTAGGAATGAAATAAATAGGAAGTGCAAGAAAGCTAAGGCGAAATGGATGCATGCGCATTATGAAGAAATCGAAATCGAAATGATTGTCGGAAGGACTGTCTCAGCATACAGAAAAGTCAAAACAACCTTCGCAAAAATAAAAACAAGAGCGGTAACATCAAGAGTGTAATGGGACCACCACTGTTAAATACAGAGGAGAGAGCGGAGAGGTGGGAAGAATGCATTGAAGGCCTCTATGAGGGGGAGAACTTGTCTGATTACGTGATAGAAGAAGAAACAGAAGTCGATATGGGAGAAACAGGGGATCCAGCATTACAATTGCAACCTACGTTCTCTGGAAGACTTAAATCACTGAGTAAAGTGGCAACAAAACGACTACTCACGCTGGTGTATAGAATGTATGAGTCTAGCGGTATACCACCTGACTTTCGGAAAAACATCATTCACATAATTCCGAAGATTGTAAAAGCTGAAAAGTACGAGAAGTATCGCACAGTCAGCTTACTTAACAGCCCATACATCCATGTTGATGACAATAATAACGTACAGAGGAATGGAAAAGAGAAGTGAGGATCTGTTAGATGACGATCAGTTTGGCATTAGGACATATAAAGGTATCAGCAAGGCAATTATGACATTGTGATTGAAAATGAAAGCAAGATCAATGAAAAATCAAGACACGTTCTTAGGCTTTGTCGATCTGGAAAAAGCTTTCGACAATACCAAAAGGTGCAAGATGTTCGAAATTTTCGCTCCTATTGTTCAGTCTATATATCGACGAAGCAATTAAGGAAATAACAGAAATGTTCAAGAGTGGAATTAAAATTCAAGGTGAAAGTATATCAACAATAAGATTCTCGATGAAATTGCTACACTCAGTGAAGGCGAAGGAGAGTCACAGGATCTGCTGAGTAGAATGAACAGTCTAATGAAAACAGAGTGTGGAATGAGAGTAAATCGAAGAAAGACGAAAATAATGAGAAGTGGCAGAAATGAGAACAGTGAGAAACTAAACATCAATGTTGGAAATCACGAAGCAGATTAAGTTAAGGAATTCTGCTACCTAGACAGCAAAAGTAACACATAACAGTTGCAGGAAAGAGGATATAAAAAGCTGCTTAGCACTGCATAAGGGGCATTCGTGGGCAAAAAAAAGTATACTAGACCCAACATAGAGCTCAATTTGAGGAAGAAATTTCTGAGATGCTGAGAATGTACGTTTGGAGCACAGCATTATATAGTAGTGAAAAAAGGACTGCGGGAAAACCAGAGTCGAAGACACTCGAAGAATTTGAGATGCGGTGCTGCAGAAGTATGTTAAAACGTAGGTGGACTGATAAGGTAAGGAATGAGAAGGATTTCCGCAGAATCGGCGAGGAAAAGAATATATCGAATTCATTGTCAAGAAGAAGGGAAAGGACGGTAGGACATCATTTAAGGCATCAGGGAATAGAGGGCAAAGATTGTAGAGAAAGACATAGATTGGAATACATCAAGCAAAAAATTGAGAACGTAGGTTGCAAGTGCTAATCGGAGGTGAGGAGCTTGGCCCAGGACAGGAATTCGTAGTGGGCTGCACTAAACCATCCGGAAGACAGATGGAAAAAAAAGGACAGATGGTTGTCCTACTTCTGAATGCTTAAAGTTTTGTTTAATGACATTTTCAATATATTCCTTGCTTCTTCAACTAAACTGTTTAATCCTATATTTGCTGCTACATTTAGAAAGTGATTGTTAAAAGAATTTGGAACTTGTGAATTATGAGTCATAACACTGCCATTTAGTTTAATTGTTATAGAATCTGGCATACTGACCGGCTGTCCTGCCTCCCATTTGACAATGTCTCATATAGTTACAATTTTATTATCTGAATTATTTATTTCTGTCAATACATGCATGTTTCTGGACATTTTTATGACTTTCCTTAAAATACTTCAGATTTTTTTGTAGTATGCAAGAAATGTCGGATCTTAACTCTCTCTGGCCTTTACTTAGTTTTTCCTGTTCGTCTTATATGAGTTATTAATTCCCTTAGTTATCCGTGGCTTACTTCTTTTTTTAATGATTCTGTCGGATATTTTTTTTAGGAAAGTAACTTTCAAATTTTGACATAAATTTACTATGGTTTGTATGAAGCGGCGTCCTTGTTTTAAGATGCCATACTGTTTATTCCCATTAACTGTGCATCATAATCAGATAGTCCATTAGCAACTGGGTACACATTAGTTGCTTCGGCCTGAGCACTGTCTACAAAAATGTTATCAGTTAGTGTCCATTTATTTTGCTACACACAAGTTGGAAAAGTGACTACTGAAATTAGATTTAAACACCCAATAATAATTCTAGTTCAGGTTTTCTATCTGTATCTTTTAAGAAATCTACACTGAAATCACCACAAACTACGGTCTGTTTCTACTTGTGTATTAGGTAGTTCAATAACGCATATAGATTTCTCATAAGTAGCTGAAAGTTTCTCTGAGGGGGTCTATAGACTGTTTCAATCATTGGAGACCTGTGCTGCAGTAACAATAAACAAGCATATGCTTCTAAGTTCTGATCAACAAAAAAATATTTGTTCCAATATTTTTTACTTTGTGTCCAAGTTTTACATATGTTGCAACTCCTCCTTTTTCCGTGTTAATTCTATACAAAAGTGATGTAAGTCTATAATCTCCGACATTTGTCATGTCCATACCTGCGGCTACTTGGAGTTCAGAGAGGCACAGAACATCTGTTTGTTCAGAATTTTCCCCACCTTCTAGGTATACAAAAGCACATCTATCTTGTTTTTCAACCCTCTGATGTTCTGATAAACCAAATTAATTTTACTTTTCTGGAAACTGTTACATGCTCTATAGTCTTGTACTTCTCCCATTTTCCGTCTATAACCTGCCTCTAACCGAAAGAATGTACCCCTTTAATTCCAGTGACCGGAGAGATTTTCTCTTGTGCGCTGGTGGGCCCCCTTACACGTCCAGCATTTTATGGAATTCGGAGGCTACGCGCTTCCACGCCACAACGAATGCAAGAGTGTAGTCGTTCCCATGGAAGCCACAACTCGTTTTTATGTGTATGGTGGATGTTACTTTGGAATGTAATGAAAGTTTAATCAGTTAATACCAGTTAAGTGGTGAGTATCTCCATAAAGTTTGAGAAATATCGGATTTGTCCTACATGGTGTAACAGTTCTCATTTCCGCCAAAGTTTTAATACATGACGAAAACATCAATATTTCTGTCTAGTTTCGCAGTCTAAAACCTTATTCATTTACTCACATTGCAAACAGAATCTATTGATTGCAACTGAACAAAACTGAATCGCCTACATTTTCCAAGCATTACATAAAGGTTCACATTCTAATAACGAAGTTTGTAAGGAACAAATCGGTTGTTATAAGAAATTGAGCGGGAAAGTTTCAATTAAATCCTCTTAAATATTTCAGGTACATCCATTGTAATTATTTCATTCTGAAAAGTCATTGTTTTCAAATATGAAGTAACTACATATTTTTAAAATAGTAAATTCTATCCAAAATTTTATCCTTTTAAATAGGTCAATCGGTGGTTAAGAGTTAACGAAACATTACTGCGAAACTTCACAAAAACATGAATTTAAAAGGTCCCAACAGTTTCAGTTTATGATGCTAAAATCTACATTATCAGTTTTTGCAATAATAAAGCATAACCATCTCAGAAATTAAGGTATGATTCAGCTCAATATAAAACTGATTTTTTGTGGCCTTACTACGGCACGTAAACAATGTTAAGGAGTGCCCATAACTTTTATGCCATCACATTATTACATAGATTCACGTAAACAATAGTGAGGGACACAAATAGTTTCGCATTTACGTAATTAGCAACAACTTTTGATTCTCATTTGTGGTTAGGAACATATTCAGAATCTTTATTTGAGTCGTGGCTATGCAAATCTCTCCAGATTTATACAAATCATTCCTGAAAGCATTTTCATAGCATATACACTGCACACGTTAGTACTACTGGCAGCCAAGGTTTTGGCACTTATCACTGCTTACATTTTTACTGAATGACAAAGTTGCCATTAGTGAGGACCTGAAAGTTTAGCTAGAGCAGGTATTTCTCGGTTTATCGTGAAACTATCAACTAAGTCGAATAAATCACACCACTTACCACGTTTTATATGCAATAACTCTGTTTCTCATCGAATGTACGCTGCCATTGTTTACAATTGAGGTCTTCAGGTATTTGAATTTCTTGCAATAGTCGTTGAAACATTGAAACTGTCTAGAAACCTACCTAACCCATAAAGTCCCCTACCCTCCTCCCCACCCCCTGTCAGGGGATTCTACACATAACTCGCCGCGGGTTAGATTCTGCTATCATCCCAATGTGACTTTTCTTAGTTTTAATAATGTGGAATGAGTCATTTACAGGATACATTTATATGTGTACACTATTCATTATTAGTGTTAATAGTAATGAGCATATTATTGTTTATCTTTAAGACATTTTGTATTAATGCGTCAAAGATTTTTGTTGCTCCTTTCTAAGCCACTGACAGCTTTAATAATGGGAAGGTACTTTACCCTCTAGTATTGTAGTTATGGGCCTCACCGTTCTTCTGAAAATGTGCAGGATTATTTATGACGAATTTCATTAACGAATATACGTATTGTGGTGGCCCACTTAAAATGCCAAGCTCTTTGCAGAAGTGGCTACATGACGTCTCTGGGTGAACATAACATGTTATTCTTATTGCTAGATTTTGTGCCTTCAATAATTGCTTTTAAGCGCCTTTTTTCATAACACATTACTGAATGGGTGTATACAAAATATGTCAAGAGGCTAATTCGTGTGCTTCTAAGATTAGGCGTGATACGAAGAGCAAATATTGGTGAACTTAACTGTCTGAGCAGCTCAGTGATAAGCTTCTTCAAGTTCAAATTCTCATCAATGCGTAAGCCTGAAAAGATGGCGAATCCTACTATCTCCTGCTCATTTGTTACTTCAGATGTTGGTATGACTCTACTTTTTGTACAGAGCTGAATATAGTACGTTTTTTGCAAAATTTAGGAGAGTGGATATTTTGCAAACCACTTAATAATCCTTTGGAAAACATCGGTCGCAATCTCTTCTGCTGCTTTTTTTCAAACGGGATCTGTTATAAGTACTATCGTCTGCAAAAAGTGCCAATTCTGAGTGCTGAATGTTAAGTGGGAGGTCATTCACATATATAACGAACAGAAGTGTACCTAAAATTGAACTCGGTGGTCTCCTTTTGTGATTTATCCCCAGTCACTAAAATTTTCCATGTTGCCAAGACATAACTTTTTGCGTTCTGTTTGTTTAGTGTAAATCATGCCAACTGTGAGTAAGGTCATCAGTTCCGGAAGACTTGAGTTTTTATAAGACGCCTTGGAAAGATAACAAAAAATTACGAAGTGTGATTATTTAAGGATTGTTCTATTTGATGAGTGAACGCATAAATAGCATCCTCGGCCGAACAACCCTTCTGGAATCCAACGTTAATAAACTAAATAAATAGTTTCTACTTTGGTGTAAGACTATTTTTGAGAACTTGACTTTTTCGATTATTTTGGAAAAAAGACGTCAGTATGGAGATTAGACTGTAGTTGTTGAAGTCTTTCTTGTCACTTTTCTTATGAAGAGGTTTAATAGTTACATGTTCTAATCTGTCTGGAAAAATTCCCTGCGTCAGTGATGCATTGCGTATATTTCAGTTGTCCGCTTTCCTTCTCCATTTCTTTTCATTGTAATTGTATTATAGAACAACGCAGTAGTGTCAATAACAGATCTAAGTTGCGTGAAGTCTACAACACATAACTATACATAAGTTTCTGTGATTAATATATAGAAGTCCTATTTTCATGATTATTTTTGGTTTCTGAGCGTTGCTCCTAATTATAGACTGTTTCTTTATTCACCAGTCGCAGCTTATGAGTCAATCATATTACCAGTGTGTGTGTGTGTGTGTGTGTGTGTGTGTGTGTGTGTGTATGTGAAAGAGAGGGAGAGAGAGAGAGAGAGAGAGAGAGAGAGAGAGAGAGTGGGTGGGTGAGCACCAACGCTGATAATCCGCAGCTACAGAGAGGAACTATTAGCCGTGCTACGGCAATTAATGCTTGATTGGAAGCTGGCGGGTGCTAATGGCCGTCGCTGCTATACAAACAGGTGGGCTGCGTTCCGAACAACATACAGATTACGATTCACGCAGAACAGACGTCTGTCTGAGGGATGGTACATTGCTTCAGTCAGTTTTCTTTTTATTCTTAACATCACTACGCATTTCGATAGTCATGACGTCCTGTCAAGCGGATTAATATTCTTTTAAGTCATTGAATTTACTTGTGAATACACATCTGTTGTCTGTTTGGCAGACAACGGCGTGAGTGGGAAGTTATGTATAATTTTGCACCTGTGGGGAAACGTTAGGATTATTTACACTACTGAAAGGTTTTATACACTTTAATACACGCACATGGAAGCTGTACTTATTGCTTATCTGGACTAACATATTTTCCGTTTGCTTCCATAGCGAACACCACTTTTTGACACTGTACGGTTTGTGATGTTAAAAATTTTAGAAGTCTTGCAGTTCGAGATATTAGCAATGATTCTGGATATGTGGCAAGGACTGATTTAAAAACTGGAGATATACTGATGTTAGGGCTTCTTAGACCTACATAATAGTTCATTAATGTGAACTTAATTTTTTTAATTTAAAAAACGAAACAGTGACGGAAAACCGTAATTTGGATCTGCTGAATTTAGACAGTCTGTATTACTGCATCAAGTAAATAATCTATTTAGCATATTATTTCGCAGACATTATAAATGGAAGTGGGCTATTACACTGGTGTGCAAAACTTAAGGACGAAAGTGACGTTTGCATGACGTGTCACTGCCAAGTAACACAGCGGTATGAAACTTGGACCATACATAGAAAGAACTAAAGCGGCATAATGCATAACGTAAGTGAAATAAATACGAAATGAGAAGAACAGGAGCGACACTTTTATTCAAAAACAATACTCGTAGTTACACAGAAAAGATGCACATGAGGAAGGAGAACTGTGTCAGAATAACAGTGACAGATGAATGTGCCGTGTTCAAACATTTGGTCACTACACTCATATAAAATAATGCCTCCCCTCGCTATAACACCTAGACCACCACGTTCGACAATCCATACCTTCATATGGCGGGAGATGGCCTCACGCAATGCACCCAGCAATATCATCGAACATGATGGTGTTGGTGGTCCAGGTGTAAGGCGCGTGTGCGGGGGCGTGGTGGGGGTGGGGGGCATTGCATGAGATTGTTGCCGTCCAAATCTTTGACCAAGGTACACTCATATGTCAACGTTATTGCGACACTGTACTCCTTCAGCAGGTACATCTTTTCATGGGTGCCTTCGACAGTTCATCCATTTTTATGGATTACAACGCGCGACAGCAAAGCGCAACGCAGATGGAGTTCTTAGAGCGAGAGGATATTCGGCGAATGGACTGGCCTCCCCGTTTCCCCAACTTAAATCGTGTAGAGTATGAGATGGGGCGCATTGGGAAGAAGTACTGCAACACGTCCATTTGCAGGACAAGCAGCGGCGTTGGCAGAGGAACGGAACCCAATATCCCTTAACAAGCTTGTGGCCAGCATTGCTGTTCGTGGTGATCGTACACGTCATTAAGAACCACTGCCGCCTTTTGTAGCGTCCAGGACAGTGCCATAAAACGCGGTGGCTGCAGAGTAACTATTGTCTTGGAATAAGTAATTTCTGCTCCTATCACTGCGTGTTTCCTTCTCTATTATTCTGTAGCAGTTATTTTTATGATGGTTCAAGTTTCACGCAGCTATGGTATTTTGCAGTAACACATCATACGAAAGTCACTTCGCAACCAGTCTATCATCTAGTATTACCTGATGAGTCCAAATGCGTCACTTCACCCGTCGAACACAAAGAAGACAACGTACGTGATTGATTTATTGTTATTATAGCAGATTAACGGTAAGTATTGCGTTAAGAGAACAAGCACTTCGGAGAAATAATACTGCTGCCAAAAATGGAGTTTTAATGCTTAACATAAACTTAAAGGCATAGAAAACCGACCAATTATGTTCTTCGAGGCAGACACGCCTTTTGTAACAGCTAGCGACGAGCGAAGTTCGTGCAGCCTGATTGCGGCTTCTTGTGTGTAATGCGCTGTTTGAATTTCATTGTGAATATTTCGCTCGTGCTCTGCTTTCTTCTTGCATGCATCGACAAATTGGCAATATTTTGTGGCGTAAATGATTCCATATCGGTATTTGTTTTTGTTTCATATAAAACAGAAACCGGTTTCGTCCCGTAGTGTTCTATGCCCATTTGTTCCTGGCTACTAATGCTTGAACTGCTCGATTTCAATGCGTTGCAAGTATACTGTTTGTATTCTACTTTATTTTAGGTTGCATCAATTTTCGGTGCTTTCTCTCATTTAATGAAAAACTTCATGTTAGCAGCTTTTGACAGAATTGGTACTCTGTTTACTGCGTCTTGTCACGGAGTGGTTAAGTATTTCTGCTTTGAGTGCCGTTGCGTCTTACTACTGAGTATGTTTTCTTATCTTAGTGGCTGAGAAATTCTGCTTTGCAAACGTTGAAAATGTAAAAGTGGTGGTCAATTTCTTCATAGAGATCTGAAGACGGAACACTTACATCGACCCCAGATCAACCGAAATGCTTTTTTAGGTACGTGAATGATACCTTTGTTACATGGCCCCACGGGAAGGAAAAGCTCGATGTTTCCTTGGACTACCTAAACTCAAGCCACCCTAATATTAAACTGGAGAAGGACGGTCTACTCCCATTTCTAGATGTACTAGTCAAGAGGAAGTCAGATGGTACCCGCAGACCCACTCATACCGACTTGTATCTGCAAGAGAACAGTTGCCACCATCCGGCACAGAAAAATAGTGTACTCAGAACTCTGGTTCGTCGGACACGAACTCTGTCAGACCCTGATAATTTGTCGACGGAAACAGAACACGTGTTTTACGAAAATGGATGTTCAGAAAGCACTGTGTCCTACTTCCCCGTCAGGGGTTTCTGGAGAGGTACAAGAACAAACGAAGAAGGTTGTATATCTACCATACGTCGGGCCGATATCTCCCTGAATCAGCAGAATTCTGCTCGAACATAACATAAAGAGCCTTTTCCATACACCCACCAAGATTAATGCTCTGCTAGGGAATGTGAAGAATGACCTGGATCTGAAGAAACCGTACGTTTATCACATACCTTGTGAATGCGGTATGGCATACGCCTGCCAGAAGACTGGGACCGTTGACAACAGGTGCAAAGAACACCAACGGCACACTGTACTGAGACAGGCAACTAAGTCATCGATTATCAAGCATTGTTTAGAACTCAGTAATTCCATTAACTACAATGATGCCAGGATTCTAACACAAACACCGAGATACTGGGACTATTGAGATTAAAGTCACGGAGAATCTCATTAACTGTGACACCGGTTTCCAGTTGAGCTCTGCCTGGAAGTCGGCTCTCGATCTCCTGAGACGCAGTGCGGGCAACATCAAGACCACAGGGGACACGAGTGTGAAGACGGAGTTAGAGAAAACAGCCCCATACCTGTAACAAAGGATGCACATGAAATGGTACCTCAGACAACGGACCCAGTACCTGAGGACGTTCTACCTAGTTTCGAACGGACATTTGAATAATAAAAAACGAAAAGAAAGCGTTCTACGAGTTGGGGCGTGGGATATCAGAAGTTTGAACGTGGTAGAGAATCTAGAAAATCTGAAAAGGGAAATGCAAAGATTCAATCTAGATATAGTAGGTCTCAGTCAACTGAAATGGAAAGAAGACAAGGATTTCTGCTCACATGAGTGTAGAGTAATATCAACAGCGGCAGAAAAAGGTACAACGAGAATAGCATTCGTTATGACTAGGAAGATAGGGGAGAGAGTGTGTTACTGTGAGCAACTGAGTGATGGGGTAGTCGGTATCAGAATCGACAGCAAACCAACACCGACGACGATACTTCCGGTATACATACCGACATCGCAAGTTGAAGATGAAGAGACAGAGAAAGTATATGAGGATATTGAAAGGGTAATACAGTAGGTGAAGGGAAATGTTATAGGAGAAGGAGCAGAAGGAAAGGTTACAGGAGAATATAGGCTAGGGACAAGGAACTGTAGAGGAGAAAGACTAAATTTCAGCTAGTAATAGCGAATAGTCTGTCAAGAATCACAAGAGGTCACGAGAGGAGGAGAAATGCCTGGAAAAGGCCGGGCGATACGGAAAGATT
Source organism: Schistocerca americana (assembly GCF_021461395.2). Lineage (NCBI taxonomy): Eukaryota > Metazoa > Arthropoda > Insecta > Orthoptera > Acrididae > Schistocerca > Schistocerca americana. The sequence goes on along the minus strand of NC_060121.1, from coordinate 958,554,717 downwards.
TCAGTTAGATTACATCATTGTCAGACAGAGATTTCGAAATAAGATACTGGATTGTAAGGCGTATCGAGGAGTAGATATAGACTCAGATCACAATTTAGTAGTGATGAAAGGTAGGCTGAAGTTTAAGAAATTAGTCAGGAAGAAACTATACGCAAAGAAGTACTAAGTGATGATGAAATACGCTTGAAGTGCTTAAAGAATAGCTCAGTAGGCAGAACGGTTGAAGAGGAATGGAAATCCCTAAAAAGGGCAATAACAGAACTTGGAAAGAAAGCCGTCTGTACAAAGAACGTAACTGCGAAGAAACCATAGGTAACAGAAGAAATACTTCAGTTAAAACATGAAAGAAGTAAGGATAAAAATGTTCAGGGAGATTCAGGAACACAGAATTACAAGTCACTGAGGATGAAAAAAATACGAAGCGCAGGGAAACTAATACGAAATGGCTGCGTGAAAAATATGAAGGATTCGAAAAAGAAAAGATTGTCGTAAGGACTGACTCAGCATATAGAAATGTCAAAACAACCTTCGATGAAATTAAAAGCAAGGGTGGTAATATTAAGAGTGCAACGGGAATTCCACTGTTAAATGCAGAGGAGATGGCGGATTGGTAGAAAGAGTACACTGAACGCCTCTATGAAGGGAAGATTTGTCTGATACGATAGAAGAAGAAACAGGAGTCGATGCAGAAGAGATATGGGGTACAGTGTTGGAATCAGAATTTAAGAGAGCTTTGGAGGACTTAAAATCAAATAAGACAAAAGGTATAGATAACATTCCATCAGAATCTCTAAATTCATTGGAGGAAGTGGCAACAAAACGACTATTCACGTTGGTGTGTAGAATGATTGAGTCTGGCGACATACCATCTGACTTTCGGAAAAATATCATCCACACAATTCCGAACACTGCAAGAACTGACAAGTGCGAAAATTATCGCACAATCGGCTTAACAGCTCATGTATCCAATTTGCTGACAAGAACGAAAAAGAAAATTGAGGGTGTGTTAGGTGAGGATCAGTTTGGCTTTAGGAAACGTAAAGGCCTCACAGAGGCAATCTGACGTTGTGGTTGATAAAGGAAGCAAGACTAAAGAAAAATCAAGACACTTTCATAGGATTTGTCGAATTCGAGAAAGCGTTCGACAAAGTCAAATGGTGCAAGATGTTCGACATACTGAGAAAATAGGGTTAAGCTACAGGTTGGGACGGGTAATATACAATATGTGCAAGAGCCAGGAGGGAATAATAAGAGTGGACGACCAAGAACGAAGTGCTCGGATTAAAAACAGCGATATAGTCTTTCGCCTCTACTGTTCAATCTGTACATCGAAGAAGCAATGATGGAAATAAACGAAAGGTCCAGTTGTGGAATAAAAGTTCGATGTGAAATGATATCAGTGATACGATTCGCTGATGACATTTTTGTCCTCAGTGAAAGTGAAGAAGAATTACATGATCTTCTCAATGGAATGAACAGTGTGATGAGTACAACGTATGGACGGAGAGTAAATCGAAGAAAAACGAAAGGAATGAGAAGTAGCAGAAAAGAGGACAGCGAGAAACTTAACATCAGCAGTGATGGCCCTGCAAAAAGGGCATTCCTGGCAAAGAGGAGCCTACTAGTATCAAAGATAGGCCTTAATTGGAGGAAGAAATTTCTGAGAATGTCCGTCTGGAGCACAGCATTGTATGGTAGTGAAACATGGACTGTGGGAAAACGGGAACACAAGAGAATCGAAGCCTTTGAGATGTGGTGCAAAAGATGAATGTTGAAAATTAGGTGGACTGATAGGGGAAGGAATGATGAGGTTCTGCGCAGAACTGGAAAGGAAAGGAATGTGTGGAAATCAGTAACAAGGAGAAGGGAGAGGATAATAGGACATCTGCTCAGACATCAGGAAATGAGTTCCACGGTACTAGAGAGAGTTGTAGAGGAGAAAAACTGTTGAGGTAGACAGAGACTGGAATGCTTCCAGCAGCCACACCAGTGGCCTGAAAATCAGGCTGTAGCCGCGCTTGGCGGGCACGGGCCTCGGACGGTACACCTGACACGGCACGCTGCAGTAACAGAACGTCTTAAATCATAGGAAGGCTTAAATGACGACAATCGGAAGGCAAAATTTGTAGCATGACTTGGGCGTCATTCAGAACTTCATGCAGCAAGACTGACACCGGAAAATAACCACAAAGGACGCGCACAGCTTCTGGAACAACTGCGGCTAGAAGAAAACACTACAGTCAGTGCTATTGGTCGGCCATACCATGGACAGAGCGCCTGATGCGGCATGGACCACAGACGGAGCCCATAGCACAACATTGGCATAAGTACCTGACTAGTTCCACACTGGAATCAGTATCAGACAGCACCTGAAGAAGACTATGAGTCACGCATAAAGATGCGAATAACCGGCAGACAGTCATTTTTCGACATGACAGCGCCTCGGACTGAAAGCTTGAAGAATTAAAATGTAAAGGTAGTTACGCAACGTTGCTGACACGTTATTAACTGGTACTACAAGCAATACATTTTAGCAGAGGTCAAAGTGCTGCAATAATCCTCCCACTCCAATAAAAAATGTAAAAGCAAATAATACGCACTATCATGCTTTCACAATTGGATCTACACGTGAATTATGTATAGCTAGAGTTCACAAAAAGCAGTAGCATTCAGTAAGTGGAAGTACGTATCACACAAACCCATGCATAAATATGTACTTCGCTGTAGAATAATTTTGCTGCATAATAATTCCTCGCACAGTAACTACATTTTCTGCCATTAGTACTACACTGCATACGTAGTGGCAAGAAGCAACTCCATTCAAAGTAGAAACACATAATCATTCCTTGACAAGATCTAACACAGTAGTATACTAATTCCATCAATAACTACTAACATGGAGTTCTCCTTGAACTGCAAGGAAGTACGAAAGCTGCATGCGAACTGAAATAGAATGCGGACAATAGACTCGCAGCGCATTTAATTAAAGCTGTTCACATTCCTATTCAGAATTAGGAACAAAAGTCTATAGAATACTATAGCATCTGTTTCCTGTGAAACAGAAAGAAATGTGGAATTATTTAATACACACAATATTATGAACGTGAGTAAAAATCAAATTGATTTCGGGCAACATATTCACAATGCAAATCAAAGAGTACAAAACACACACAAACTCGTAATTAAGAACACAGTGCAATGAAAATAACTTCTGCTTTGAACGAAACCAAAACAAGTATGCTGGACTTTCAGTTACCCATTACGAAACTGACATGACGCATAGATAACTTACTGTGCTCCAAGTGGCGGAACAAGGTGGTGTCACCGGAAGTCCCTGTATGGGTTTCACTTCCCTGTGGACGGGTGCAAACTCACTCGCCGAAGACATAAAGTTCCTACAGGGACCGAGAAAAGAAGTTGCTGTAGAACTTGTATCGGTTGGTCAAAACTAGTATCGCGACCCACAGAAAACAATATACAATGTGATGAAAATGAAAGGCATCTTTTATCTACAAATAGTGCTGAAGGCAGACTGCAGTTATAAGAGCCAAGGGACACGAAAGGGAAGCAGTAGTTGAGAAAGGAGTGCAACAAAGTTGTACCCTATTCCTGGTGTTATTCAATCTATACTAGATCAAGCTGTAAAGCAAACCAAGGAAAAATTTGGAAACTGGTTTGAAGGTCAGAGAGAAGAATTAAAAACATCGACGTTGCTGATTTAACTCTGCCAGAGACGGCCGAGGACTTCGGCGAGCATTTGAACGGAATGGATGGCGTCTTGAAAACATGTTATAAGACGAGCATAAAACAAGTAAAACAAAGGTAATGGACTGTAAACGAATTAAATTACGCGAGGCCGAGGACATTTGATTAGAAAAGGAGACATTAAATGTAGTAAATCTTAGCAGAAAAATAACTGAATAAGGCAGAAGTATAAAAAGCATTTGTGAAGAACTATTTGAAAACATCGAATATAAATTTAAAAGTTTGCAAGTGTTTTCCGACGGTATTTGTTCGGATTATAGCCTTGTACGAAAATGAAATGTGGACAACAAACACTTCAGACAAGATGTGCTGCTACAAAAGACTGTTGCAGATTAGATTCGAAGATGGAGCAATAAATGAGGAGGTTTCTTTAAAACATCAGTCATCTTGAAACCAGAAAGAGATTTTCACTCTGCAGCGGAGTGTGTGCTGATGTGAAACTTCCTGGCAGATTAAAGTTGTGTGCCAGGCCGAGATTCGAACTAGGGACCTTTGCCTTTCGCGGGCAAGTGCTCTACCAACTGAGCTACCCAAGCACGACTCACGCCCCGTCCTCACAGCTTTACTTCTGCCAGTATCTCGTCTCCTACCTTCCAAACTTCACAGAAGCTCTCCTGCGAACCTTGCAGAACTAGCACTCCTGAAAGAAAGGATATTGCGGAGACATGGCTTAGCCACAGCCTGGGGGATGTTTCCAGAATGAGATTTTCACTCTGCAGCGGAGTGTGCGCTGATGTGAAACTTCCTGGCAGATTAAAACTGTGTGCCAGGCCGAGACTCGAACTCGGGACCTTTGCCTTTCGCGGGCAAGTGCTCTACCAACTAAGCTACCCAAGCACGACTAACGCCCCGTCCTCATAGCTTTACTTCTGCCAGTACCTTGCTCCTACCTTCCAAGGAGGAGAGCTTCTGTAAAGTTTGGAAGGTAGAAGACGAGGTACTGGCAGAAGTAAAGCTGTGAGGATGGGGCGTGAGTCGTGCTTGGGTAGCTCAGTTGGTAGAGCACTTGCCCGCGAAAGGCAAAGGTCCCGAGTTGGGGTCTCGGCCTGGCACACAGTTTTAATCTGCCAGGAAGTTTCACATCAGTCATGTTACTGGTGTTATGGGGTCCTCCACGAATTACTCTCCTGTGCCAACCTCTTTATCTCAGAGTAGCAGTTACAAGCAATGTCCTCAATTATTTGTTGGATATATTCCAATGTCTGTATTCCTCTTTAGTTTTCTATCCTCAAGGACTCCCTCTAGTACCATGGAATTTATTCACTGACATAACGCATATCCTATCAGACTGTCCTTTCTTCTTGTCGTTGTTTTCCACATATTTCTGCTCTCACCGTTTCTATAGGGAGATTTCTCATTCCTTATCTTTAAGTTCACTGTAGCGACATCTCAAAAGCTTCCCCTTCTTCTCAGCCTCTCCCACAGTCCGTGATTCACTTTCTGAGGAGGTACTGAATTTAACAGGAGAGAATATAAGTTTATGGCACAACACGACTAAAAGAAGTAACGGTTGATAGGACACTTTCTGAGTCATCAAGGAATCGTCAGTTCGTTAATGGAAGAAAGTGCCACAGATAAAAAATGTAGAGTGTGACCGAGGGTCGAATACAATAACTAGGTTAAAATGATTGTAGCCTGCAGAAGTTATATAAGAGATGAAAAGAATTGTGCTACGTAGACTTGCATGGAGAACTGCACCAAATAAATCTTCCGACTGAAGACAGAAACACAAGGATGAAACTTTAAATCAACTTATCCCACAGGCATAGAAATTCCGAAGTATTTGTCAGGTAGAGTTCAGTCAAGCCATTCATGGTGCAACACTTTCCGTTAACGTTAGTGTAATTTTTAACATTCACAAGTGTCGAGCCGGCCGAAGTGGCCATGCGGTTCTAGGCGCTGCAGTCTGGAACCGCGAGACCGCCATGGTCGCAGGTTCGAATCCTGCCTCGGGCATGGATGTGTGTGATGTCCTTAGGTTAGTTAGGTTTAACTAGTTCTAAGTTCTATGGGACTAATGACCTGAGAAGTTGAGTCCCATAGTGCTCAGAGCCATTTGAACCATTTGAGCCACAAGTGTCGATTCACGACACCAACTTTGCCTGCGGTACACATCTGCTGGTTGGGTTGCCTAAACATCAGGCAGTCGTGAGTACAAAAGGCGAACCCAGCACCCTGTGCAGACAACCTCCCCGTGGTTAGCACCTGCCTGTATACATTGTACATCATGTGTCTCTCTAAGGGCTGGCAGAGGCTTTATCTCTGGTGTTCCGATAGATGTTTGGAGTTCCAGTTTTGCAATATTTGGGGGCAAGACAATTCAAACAAAAGTGCTCCGTACGTACATATGGTTTTGAATGGGGTCCGCCTTTAGCAAAACACAATTTTGCTTTTTTATTCCAAATATGTTTCACTGCAGTTCGAGCATCATCACTGCTTTTTTTTATTTTATAGCTTCTTACCACATGGTGTTGTTTTCCTGCTGTATTATGTTTTTACAGTGTTTGTTTTCTTTTACAGTTTGTCATTTATTCTTTTTTCTTCATTTGTTCACTGTCAAGTTCTGTGTATTAAGCTGTTACTGTCACTGTTTGCCAGCTGGTAATGTTGGTTGGGTGTCACCATCAGTGGTGCGGAGTGATTTCCAAGAAATCCCTCTTCACTGTGACAGGTACTTTTGGTCACCAGTTTATGTGGAGAGAGAGAGAGAGGGAGAAGGATACGTTACACACAAAAGAATGTTCATGAACGTCATAGGTATGGCCTAGGCTTTGTGGTGTGGACAGGCATTATGTACAGTGGCCGAAAACCGCTGCATATGTTTGCGCGAGGTACCATCGCTGTATTGCAGGGAGATTATTCTGTATTACATCCATCCGTTTGCGTGTGCTGTAGGTACCGGATCACTGCTAATGGACGGTAATACCCGCCCACACTGGGGTGTCGGACTCACTGGAGAATGAAGATATTTAACGTACAGAATAGCCTACGTACTCCCCGAGTCTAAACCCTATATAGCATGCCTCGGATACTCCTGGCAGACACGAACACCACCTCCCCGAACCGTACAGAAGCTGAACACCGCCTTTGAAGAAGAGTCCCCCAAGGAGTCGTCCACGGCTCGGTAACCAGCATGAATAAAAGATGAAAAATGTGAATAGTGCCCGACGAGAACATATTTCTTACTAAGGATCCAATATCGAACTTTTGTGTTGGATTCTGATCTGTGTCAAGTATGAATGTTTCTTACGTCTATGATACTGCTTTCCTTTGTTGTAAAATCTGTACAATTTTTCGTTATAAATATGCAACTCACCCTCTGTTACGTATCTAATGTGATTCATGTCGTTTATCATTACCTGTGGTTATTCCCGTTCAACAATGTCTCTGCTTCTTAGCAATCGTCAAGCAGTGTACAACACTTTATGTCTTCTTGGCAGTGGCTTTGATGTGTGCTGAGGCACTCAGCGAGGAACTGTTCTGACACTGTATGATGTACTACCTGCTGAGTGGAGCCATGTGTCCGCTCATGTTCATGTTTGGCAGATGGCTGTCCCCTTAGGAACCATTTGTGTACATCCTCTCTGGTGTCGGAACATAACTATTTTACCCTGTCATAGGAAGCTGGCCACCGTGCTACGTTGGTTGTATCCCGATCCTTATGGAGGACACAGTAAATTTCATCTGGATAAGCCCGTGTTATGCGGCATTCTGAAGTAAGCTATGTTTGCTTGTTGACCTATTGTTTTAGTTTTCCTCACAGATGAACCTCCAGAGGTTTTAAGACTGGTGTGCTTGCAGGCCATTTTGCACTTCCCGAACTACTGATATACTGTTCTGCAAATGTTCTGTAGAGATTGTCTGTAATTATCTGAGCGGACTGGGCAGGATATCCTTCATGTTGGTACCACATGAACCAATTATACCTTGTCGGTAGAATTATACCACTTCCGTTTAGGGTCAGAGACTATTGCACTGTCTTTGACCCGATGCAGGAGACGCCATTGATTTCGGCATATTTAGCTGTTTTGTATAATAATATGCAGTATGTCGTATCAAGGCAACGACGCAGTGAAGATTTATCACAAACACGTCACTCTTGTCATTAAATGTTAGTTAAGGACGCATATAGGATATCAGCCTTCGAGAGAAAGTATGATAACCAATACCATAGCCGAAAACATTACAACACAGTCTGATCCACGCTTCGTGTTACAGAGGAATTTCGGTTGTGACAGGAATTTCTCCGCTACTGAAGAAAAAGGCTGACGTTGCACGAAAAAATACTCTGGTGTTCTGTTCGAGAACGGCCGATTCAACCAAACCCCCTAGAAATCCTCAACTGGCTAACGGAGGTAACCGGAATAAATGGCTCTGAGCACTATGGGACTTAACATCTGAGGTCATCAGTCCCCTAGAACTTAGAACTACCTAAACCTAACTAACCTAAGGACACCACACACATCCATGCCCGAGGCAGGATTCGAATCTGCGACAGTAGCGGTCGCGCGGTTCCAGACTGAAACGCCTAGAACCGCTCGGCCACACTGGCCGGCTAACTGGAATAAATTCTGATTCTGAGCACACAACGTAATTAGATTCTGATAATTACTGACTCTTTGTTACATTTCTTAGTCCGGTGAGGTCGACATGCCTTTGGGGAAGTGGGGTAGTGCAGCTGAATTTGTGCACAGAGACGACCGAAAAGTATTATATCTATGAGAAAAGCTGATGTCGCTTGTAAGCTGTGAGAGTGTTGAGTGTCCCGATCGAAGTTAATAATCAGCTAATTAAAAATGCTTTTTCTAAATACAGAGAGATAAAATCGATAATTAGTGAAAGATAGTCAAGACTGTATAAACGGCAATGTTTCGGTGGTATTCGGTCAGTGGAAACGGGGATAATGGCAAATATCCCATCTCAAATTTCTGTGGATGGTCGCAAAGCTCACATTATATATTATGGTCAGGTCCCAATGGGTCACATTTGCAATAAATCAGGCCACCTCTGACATGTTTTTATACTGAAAAATAATTTAACTCACAATCAGTGACTTTTTACCAATTAATGGACAACCTCTTTCGCTTGAAACTTACTGGCACATTAGAACAAGGTGCCGGACCTTTGCCTTTCGCTAGCAAGTGCTCTACCGTCTGAGCTACCACGTAGGACTCACGACCCGTCCTCACAGCCAGAACCTCGTCTCCTCCCTTCCAAACTGCACAAGAGTGAAAATTTCATTCTGGAAATATCCCCCATGCTTTGGCTAAGCCATGTCTCCGCAATATCCTTCTTCCAGAAGTGCTAGTCCTTCAAGTTGTGCGAGAGCTCTTCTGTGAAGTTTGGGTGGTAGGAGACGAAGTACTGACGGAAATAAAGCTGTGAGGAGGGGTGAGTCGTGCTTGGGTTGCTCAGTCGATAGAGCACTTACACGCGAAAGGCAAAGGTCTCGGTTTGACACATTTAATCTACCGGGAAGTTCCATTCAACGCACTCTACATCTGCATCTACACACATACTCCGCAAGTCACCGTGAGGTGCATGGCGGAGGGTGGCCTGTACCACTATTGGTCGTTTCCTATCCTGTTCGACTCCCAGATAGAGGAGGGAAAAACGACTAACTACATTCATCAAAAAAATTTTGCATCACCCCGGTTCACAGAACTCCTGAAGATAGACGTTGACCGTGGATATTGCATCACAGGCACAGTCCCTTTGATTTTCAGAGCTGTCACTAAACCCGCCCAAAGGTGTAAACAACCATGCATGAGTAGCGCCTATTAGACGGAGGGGGTCCGACAGCCGATATGTTCCAGTTAGTCCACCAGGAAGGAGGAACAGCCGGCCGGAGTGGCCGAGCGGTTCTAGGCGCTTCAACCTGGCACCGCGCGACCGCTACGGTCGCAGGTTCGAATCCTGCCTCGGGCATGGATGTGTGTGATGTCCTTAGGTTAGTTAGGTTTAAGTATTTCTAAGTTCTAGGGGTCTGATGACCTCAGATGTTAAGTCCCATAGTGCCCAGAGCCATTTGAACCAAGGAGGAACACGGCTCGTGTTGTCCGTAGTTCAACCATGCCTAGACGGTCAATATCACGGTTCGATCGCGTCCGCATAGTTACTTTGTGCCAGGAAGGGCTCTCAACAAGGGGTAGTGTCCAGGCGTCTCGGAGTGAACCAAAGCGATGTTGTTCGGACATGGGAGAGATACAGAGAGACAGGAACTGTCGATGACATGCCTCATTCAGGCCGCCCAAGGGCTGCTACTGGAGTGGATGACCGCTACCTACGGATTATGGCTCGAAGGATCCCTGACAACAACGCCACCATTTTGAATAATGTTTTTCGTGCAGCCATAGGACGTCATGTTACGACTCAAAGTATGCGCAGTACGCTGCATGATGCGCAACTTTACTCTTGACGTCCATAGTAACGTCCATCTTTGCAACTACGACACCATACTGCGTGGGACAGGTGGGCCCAACAACATGCCGAATGAACCACTCAGGGTGATGACTGGGTGTTGTGTGATGTCCTTAGGTTAGTTAGGTTTAATTAGTTCTATGTTCTAGGGGACTGATGATCATAGATGTTAAGTCCCATAGTGTTCAGAGCCATTTGAACCATTTGAACCGCTCGGGATTGGCATCACGTTCTCTCCACCGATGAGTGTTGCATATGCCTTCAACCAGACAATCGTCAGAGACGTGTTTGGGGGCAACCCGGTCTGGCTGGACGCCATAGACACGCTGTCGAGAGAGTGCAGCAAGGGGAGGTTCCCTGCTATTTTGGGGTGGCATTATGTGTGGGCGACGTACGCCGCTGGTGGTCATGAAAGTCGCCGTAGTGGCTGTACGATATGTGAATGCCATCCTCCGGCTGATAGTGGAACCAAATAGGCAGAATATTGGCGAGGCATTCATCTTATGGACGCCAATTCGTGCTCCCATCGTGCACATCTTGTGAATGACTTCCTTCAGGATAACGACATCGTTCGACTAGAGCGTCAAGCATGTTCTCCAGACATGAACCCTATCGAACATACCTGGGTTGGATTGAAAAGGGCTGTTTATGGACGACGTGACCCACCAACCACTCTGAGGGATCCACACCGAATCGGCGTTGAGGAGTGGGACAATCAGGACCAAGAGTGCCTTGATGAACTTGTGGATAGTAGGCCACGACAAATGCAGGCATGCATCAATACTATGGATACTGTGGATGCTATGGATGCTATGAATGCTACTGGGTATTAGAGGAATCGGTGTGTACAGCAACCAGGACCACCAGCTCTGAAGGTCTCGCTGTATGGTGGTACAACATGCAATGTGTGGTTTTCACGAGAAATAAAAAGGGCGTAAATGATATTTCTGTCGGTCTCTATTTTAATTTTCTGTACAGGTTCCTAGGATCGTCGTGATTCCTACACGGAATGCATGTCCGCGGCAGTAGGATTGTTCTGCAGTCACTTCAAATGTCGGTTCTCTAAACTCGAAATGAATATCTTCCTCGCTCCAGGGATTCTCAATTGAGCTCCCGAAGCATATCCTACCGGTAACAAGTCTAGTAGCACGGCGCTGCATTACTTCGATGTCTTCTTTCAATCTGACCTGGTGCGGATTCCAAACACTCAATGAGTACTCAAGATCAGGTCGCACTAGCGTCCAATACGAGGTCTCCTTTATAGATGAACTATACTTTCCTAAAATTCTCCCATTAAACCGAAGTGGACCATTCGCCTTCCCTACCCCAGTCCATACATGTTCGTTCCCTTTCATATCACTTCGCAACGTTACGCCTAAATAACTACTTGACAGTGTCAAGCGGGACACTACTAATGCTGTATTCGAACTTCAGGGTTTCTTTTTGCTACTCGTCCACATTAACCTACGTTTTTGTACATTAAGAGCCAGGCGCCATTCGTCATAAAAACTAGAAATTTTGTCCAGGTCATCTTGTATCAACCTACCGTCACTTATCTTCGACACCTTGCTTTACACCACAGGATCTTTTAGGAACAAGCGCAGACTGCTATCCACCCTGCCTGCCAGATCATTTATGTATATAGGAAACAGCAACAGTCCTCTCACACTTGCCTGGGGCACTCCCGATGTTCCTCCTGTGTCTGTTGAACAATAGCCGTCGAGGAAAACATCCTGGGTTCTAATACTTAGAAAGTGTTCGAGTCAGTCAGGTATCTGAGAGCCTATTTCGTATGCGTGCACGTATCATCGTTAATAGGCTGCAATGGTGTATCGTGTCGAATGCTTTTCGGAAATCTATAAATACGGAATCTGCCTGTTGTCCTTCATCCATAGTTCACAGTATATCATGTGAGAGAAGAGCAAGCTGGATTTCGCACGAGCGATACTTTATAAAGTGCTGTTCAAGTGTTCAAATGTGTGTGAATTCCTACGGGACCAAACTACTGAAATCACCGGTCCATACACTTGAAAAAATGAAATGAAGTCCCATGCTTCTTTACAGAGCGTAGGGGAACGATGCGGGAGACCCGCACCGTCTTACTAGGCAAGGTCCTAATGGAGGTGATTTGCCGTTGCCTTCCTCCGACCGTAATGGGGATAAATGATGATGATGAAGACGACACAACAACACCCAGTCATCTCGAGGCAGGAAAAATCCCTGACCCCGCCGGGAATCGAACCCGGGACCCCATGCCCGGGAAGCGAGAACGCTACCGCGAGACCACGAAGGGCGGACGTCCATAGACTTACACACTACTTAAACTAAATTATGCTAAGAACAACACACACACACCGATGCCCGAGGAGGACTCGAACCTCCGGCGGGAGGAGCCGTGCAATCCGCGACATCGCGCCTCTAACCGCGCGGTTACTCCTCGCGGCAAAGCCATGCTGACTGTTGAGCTTTTCGGTGTCTAGGAAATTTACATTTGAACTCAGAATGTGGTCTAGAATTCTGCAGCAAATCGATATTAAGGGTATTGATATGTAATTTGTAATTCTTTTACCCTTCTTATATGCAGGAGTCACCTGCGCTTTTATGCAGTCGCTTGGCACTTTGCGCGGTCGACAGATACGCGATAAATAAAAACTAAGTACGGCGCAAATAACGTAGAGTACTTTTTGTAAAACTGAATTGGGATTCCACCCGGAACTGGGGACTTATTTGTTTTCAACTCTTTTAGTTGTGTCTCTACGCCGGGGATGCTTACTACTATGTTACCCATACGGGACTCTACGTGACGGTCAAACGACGGTACATTTGTATGATTCTCCTGCATCAATCCAATGCCGAACCAGATTATTCAAAGAGTGACACTCCGCTGGAGAGTAAAAATTTTACTCTGGAAACATCCTCCAGGCTGTGGCTAAGCCATGTCTCCACATTTTCCTTTCTTTCAGAAGTGCTGGTCTTGCAAATTTCTCAATAGAACATCCCTGAAGTTTGGAAGGTAGGAGACGAGGTACTGGTGGAAATAAAGCTGTGAGGACGGGTCATGAATCGTGCTTAGATAGCTCAATCGGTAGAGCACTTACCCGCAAAAGGTAAAGGTCCCGAGTTCGAGTCTCGGTCCGGCACAAAGTTTCAATCCACCCGGAAGTTTCATATCAGCGCACACTCCGCTGCAGAGTGAAAATTTCATTCTCTTTCGCTTATTAGTGACATAACAGGTACCTCTAATGTGCACATCAAATCTGACAAAGGTTTTACACCGTGACAAGGGAAATTCCCCATCGCACCCCATTCAGATTTTGTGCTAAAATGGCCCACTGGTTAGCCTGTCAAAAACTGAACACAAATCATACAGGAAGAAGGTGTACTGAACTGAAAAAAGAAGCAAAACAGAGACAATGATCGGTCCAAGTTCATGATGTGCAACATCGAGCGCATCGTATGAATCACGGCGTCGTGGCCTGCAGCTGTGGCCGAGCGATTCTAGGCGCTTCAGTCTGGAACCACGCGACCGCTACGGTCGCAGGTTAGAATCCTGCCTCGGGCATGGATCTGTGTGATGTCCTTAGGTTAGTTAGGTTTAAGTAGTTCCAAGTTCTAGGGGACTGATGACATATATTGAGCCCCTTAGTGCTCAGAGCCATTTGAACCATTTTGAATGGCGTCATGGTTGTGTGGTCGTGGTGTTGGACAGGATAACGTCAAAACCAAAGCAGTTGCTCTAAAAGATTATTTGTACAAGACGGGGACAGATATAGCCTTGTTGCAAGAATTTGTGATATCTGATTTTAAGATTGCGGGATATGTAGTAGTAGTAGTAACTTTATTCATCTGTAGATCTCTTTTTGCAAGGATATAGGCCATGTCTGCAAGTTTAAACGCAGCCAAAACCTCTCAGACAAACAGAAGCTAACCGATGTCAAAGTTAGCGTAAGGAGGGCTACGCGTGAAGCGTTCAGTGAATTCGAAAGTAAAATTCTATGTACCGACAAGACAGAAAACCCTAGGAAGTTCTGGTCTTACGTTAAATCAGTAAGTGGCTCGAAACAGTATATCCAGACACTCCGGGATGATGATGGCATTGAAACAGAGGATGACACGCGTAAAGCTGAAATACTAAACACCTTTTTTCCAAAGCTGTTTCACAGAGGAAGACCGCACTGCAGTCCCTTCTCTAAATCCTCGCACAAACGAAAAAATGGCTGACATCGAAATAAGTGTCCAAGGAATAGAAAAGCAACTGGAATCACTCAACAGAGGAAAGTCCACTGGACCTGACGGGATACCAATTCGATTCTACACAGAGTACGCGAAAGAGCTTGCCCCCCTTCTAACAGCCGCGTACCGCAAGTTTCTAGAGGAGCGGAAGGTTCCAAATGATTGGAAAAGAGCACAGGTAGTCCCAGTCTTCAAGAAGGGTCGTCGAGCAGATGCGCAAAACTATAGACCTATATCTCTGACATCGATCTGCTGTAGAATTTTGGAACATGTTTTTTGCTCGAGTATCATGTCGTTTTTGGAAACCTAGAGTCTAGTCTGTAGGAATCAACATGGATTCCGGAAACAGCGATCGTGTGAGACCCAACTCGCTTTATTTGTTCATGAGACCCAGAAAATATTAGATACAGGCTCCCAGGTAGATGTTATTTTCCTTGACTTCCGGAAGGCGTTCGATACAGTTCCGCACTGTCGCCTGATAAACAAAGTAAGAGCCTACGGAGTATCAGACCAGCTGTGTGGCTGGATTGAAGAATTTTTAGCAAACAGAACACGGCATGTTGTTTTCAATGGAGAGACAGACGTCTACAGACGTTAAAGTAACCTCTGGCGAGCCACAGGGGAGTGCTATGGGGCCATTACTTTTCACAATATATATAAATGACCTAGTAGATAGTGTCGGAAGTTCCATGCGCCTTTTCGCGGATGTTGCTGTAGTATACAGAGAAGTTACAGCATTAGAAAATTGTAGCGAAATGCAGGAAGATCTGCAGCGGATAGGCACTTGGTGCAGGGAGTGGCAACTGACCTTTAACATAGACAAATGTAATGTATTGCGAATACATAGAAACGAGGATCCTTTATTGTATGATTACATGATAGAGGAACAAACACTGGTGGCAGTTACTTGTGTAAAATATCTGGGAGTATGCGTGCGGAACGATTTGAAGTGGAATGATCATGTAAAATGAATTGTTGGTAAGGCGGGTACCAGATTGAGATTCATTGGAAGAGTCCTTAGAAAATGTAGTCCATCAACAAAGGAGGTGGCTTACAAAACACTCGTTCGACCTATACTTGAGTATTGCTCATCAGTGTGTGATCCGTACCAGATCGGGTTGACGGAAGAGATAGAGAAGATCCAAAGAAGAGCGGCGCGTTTCGTCACAGGGTTATTTGGTAACCGTGATAGCGCTACGGAGATGTTTAGCAAACTCAAGTGGCAGACTCTGCAAGAGAGGCGCTCTGCATCGCGGTGTAGCTTGCTCGCCAGGTTTCGAGAGGGTGAGTTTCTGGATGAGGTATCGAATATATTGCTTCCCCCTACTTATACCTCCCGAGGAGACCACGAATGTAAAATTAGAGAGATTCGAGCCCGCACGGAGGCTTTCAGACAGCCGTTCTTCCCGCGAAC
Organism: Schistocerca americana; assembly: GCF_021461395.2. Taxonomy (NCBI): domain Eukaryota; kingdom Metazoa; phylum Arthropoda; class Insecta; order Orthoptera; family Acrididae; genus Schistocerca; species Schistocerca americana. The sequence continues at coordinate 958,538,885 of NC_060121.1, read as the reverse complement.
CATACGCGGCTGGAACAGAAAAGGGAGGTAATGACAGTGGCACGTAAAGTGCCCTCCGCCACACACCGTTGGGTGGCTTGCGGAGCATAAATGTAGATGTAGATGCAGATGTCAAAGTATTTACAAATTTAGATCAATTTAAAATAAACTAATTCGTATACACATATATTTACAGACTTCTAGTTAGAGACAATCATTAGATTTACTCCTGGTATACAATATTTTTTTTACAAATAACTTATTAAATGATGTAATGCCACATTGTTCACTCATATCTCACTATCGGTCACTGACCACACTATACATACATTGTTTCATAACTCTTCACTCACTACACACACACACACACACACACACACACACACACATTTTCTGTACCGCAACTTCCCATTTGCTATCCTGGAAAACTGAGTCAGCATCCCTCCATAATGAGTGAGATGTTGAGCTCAGAAAGAGGAAGAGGAGTTAGTTAGTATTGTGCTATGCATAGCTTGGTGGTAAGTATTTCTAGAAAGGAAAAAAAGAAGGAAAAAACGTAAAATGAATGTGTTATGGGGAATGCTGGATATTTTATAATCATTATTATTATTATTTATTTGTACAACATTCTTTATCAAACCCCTGCTCTGTTTTAGCTAAGTAATCCTTCAATGTATAAAATGTATTGCATAACAGGTACTTTTTAGCTGCTTTTTTAAATAAGTGTATTGTTGCAATTTCTTTAATCTCTTTTGGCAATTTATTGTACAGTTTTATTCCTTGGTAGAAAATGCTGTTTTGAGTATTATTTATTATTTTTTTGGTAAATGTAAGTTGAGTCTATGTCTTGTTGCATGGTCATGGACAGAGCTGTTTGTCCAGTAATTACCAATGTTATTTTTTATGTATTCACATGGAGCAGTTAAAATCCCCAGTGTTCTGAACAGATCTTTACAATGAGCTCGACTAGTATTTTTGGTTATTATTCTTATGGCTCTTTTCTGAAGTTTGAAAATTGTGTTCATATTTTGTGCATTTGTTCCCCAAAAAAGAATTACATAGCTAAGAATCGAGTGTACATATGAATAATATGTAACTAAAAGACATTGCATGTTACACACTGATGATAGGATTCTAAGGGCATAAGATGCTGATGACATTCCGTTTGCAAGTACCTTTTTGTCTTCACACCACTTCAACTAAAAATCAATATTCATTCCTAGAAGTTTAGCATTTTTTACACAGTCTATAGAGGTGTGTAACGCCGGAAATGCGTATCCTCCTATTTTCATCTATTGTACTATTATTTTTTTTCCTTGTTTTGTTACCTCAAGATATGACATTTCTGTCTCTTTATATATTGTAATTGTTTTACTGTTTGTATATATATATTTATGCACTTATGTCGATGTATAATTGGTTTGTTTCGTAAATATTATTTGTATTTTTACGCTGGGTCTTGCCTAGGGAAAACTGCTATCGAACGATTACATCGATGGGTCGTGTGAAGAATCAAAGTGTGTAGGATCTTTGGTAGTGTTAACTCTGCCGCGTGGAGCGCGGGCGGAACAGTGAGAGTCTGGCTGGAGTAGCGAGTGGAGCAGGTGTGTTGTGTGACGCTCCCGCGAGTTGCCGCGCTTTCGGGGTTTGGCAGCATGTAATTGCGCTCGACTCGCGATGATAGTTTCTGACATGGTGTCGCGGACGGGAAGCATTAGCTGGCGCACATCAAGAGCCCGTTTCGCCTGGTGACCGTGTCGAGAAGAAGGCGCGCCGACATCCAGCTTCTGCAACAGCGACGGCCGACAATGAGTGACTGTCGCCACCTCCTCGATCGACGGCTTCAAACCTTTAATCAACCAACAAGGAAGACTAAAAGCACGTAAAGTTTCAGAACTGTATGGCAGACCTCAGCTTTTCAAATTGTTCCATTTGCCTCGCAAAATTACAGCAACATAGCATGAACCTTTGTTGCTCATTGTCCCAATTGCATTGCCAAGCAGGGTCCCTTCCTTTTCCGAAATGAACCCGAGTGTCGTTGAAATTCAAACGCCAGCATTAAAATAATATAATTAGATTTCACTGCTTTAATTTCAAAGTTCAGTAGCTGGCTACAATATTTAGGTTACACGAGCACAAATTTAGAGTGCGAGTTTTGTTAGCATATTTTAGCTTACCTGTGACTGCAGCTCAGCTTGGTACGTACTAAATTTTACTATTGTTAATAGTTCAGAAACATTTAATTCAAGTTCAAAGTAAAATCTCTTGTTTCTAAATTGCGTAGAGTCAAGTTGCTTTTGAAATGATTGTTGAGGTAGTCCAAGACTAACCGTATTTTACTGGATTTCGATGTGCTTCAGAAAGAAAGCTCACTATTGACTTCAGTCACTAAATTAACTTTCGATTTTCCAGTTTTATTAATTCTTTTGCTAAATTAAGTCAGTGTAGCGAAATTTATTACTTCTGACAAACTTTCAGTTTTCACACTACACGTGTCAACCTTCAGTTGCCACGCTTCTAGTGTTAATTATATGTGTAATAACCTTTCTTTTTCAGTTACTATAGTAATTGTCCTTAGGACTGGCGACCGTGGTTTCCCCCAAATCTCAAATATCTAATTACCGCTAGTTAATTGTTAACGTAACGGCCGCACATTTACTTTCTTTATTAACTTTACCCCTTTTCAAAATTAATTTCCACCAGTTTCATTTGCATTTTTCCTTTCATTTAGATGTAACCTTTTCCTCCCTCTTTACCGATAGATTAACTTCGGTGACGATTGCTTTTCCCAAATTTCCATTAGGTACACGCGGTTTAATTTTTCACTGTCATTAAGGTCGATAAGTGAGGGGGGAGGTTACAGGTGCCATCTAAATTTAATTTAACATTGACATTTTTCCTCTTCAAACTGAAATTCAAATTAGTTTTCTTTATGTTCAATGTCACCTTATTACTTATTGACCAATCATAAACTTCCTAGAGAGTTTCATTTGCTTTCTCGGCAAGGAGTTCTCTTGTTTTCTCAGTGACTGTAATTACATATTGCTGTCATCAGCGAAGAGGATTTTTCCAGTATGAGTAACATTACTGGGAAATTCATTGATGTATATCAGGAACAGTATTGGTCCTAATGTGCTACCTTGCAGAACCCCTATGTTAATGTATTTTGCTTCTGATATGTGTTTTACTAAATGTTTAGCTCTATTTGAAGTATGTGTTATCTCTACTCTTGAACTACTGTTGGAATAATTAATGTTTCACTCGAAACAAATGTGGGGACTGCCATTTTAATCTGAGAATGGATACTTACATCTGAAATCGAAATATTAGTTATCCGGCAGAGCAATAAGCGTAAAAGTTTTCGACTTCAACCTTATTAATCTGAATGCTCCTTCAGGAACCTCCAATAAAAGGGACTGGGCGAGATTTTTTAACGAAGAAATTATTTACTTATTGTGAAGGAATCCGAAAGACTTTTTAATTGGAAGTGGTTTTAACTGCATATTAAACAACAAGATTCCGAATTTTAATGTCTCTAACGAATTAAAGCGCCTAGTCACTGACTTAAGGATGGAGTAGAATCGACAGAATCTATGTATCACAAAGTATGGAAAATCTTGTTTAAAGTTGAAACAGTTCCCGTGTATTTCACTGATCAGTGCTGCATGTTGGCTTGCGTCAGTCCTGCGACACAACTGACTCGACTTGATGGTTCAGGAATCAGTGAAACCTAAACAGATCATTATTGCAAGAAAATGATATAGAAGACAGTCTGAAACACGCTTGGGCATTGTGCCTGCGCTCGACTGATAGGCATGCAACAGTGATAGATTGGCGGTGCAACAAGGGGTAACCAAAGTTGAGGGAACGTATTATCCAATATAGCCAGCAACGATCTAGAAAGAGATGAAAAATAACATAGGATTTTACTACACACTTTTGAGGAACTTATACGATCAGGCAAACATGTCCAACATTCGTTTAGAAGATATTTTAAAAAATCAAGGCCAAATTGCTAAGCATTAAGAGAAAGCGGAGGGAAGGACTCAAATTAAAATCCAAAGTGAAGACTGTCCTAGAGGATGAAACTACTTCCCTGTATCATCTCTTGAGGTAATCTAAGATCAAGCGACAACACTTCATTGAGGGACTCCGAACTAAGAACCGTACAGTCCTCACATCTCAGAAAGACATAATGACGGAAGTTTTTAACTACTATGGAAATCTCTGTTCTGCACGTCGGATATGTGACGATCCCCTTGGAGAATTCCTTGACATTACGGGCCCACAGCTGTTAGAAGAGGAAAATGAAGATTTTCAAACCGAATTCAGTGAAGAGGAAATACGCTAGACCGTCTGTAACTCACCTTTAAAATAGTCGCCAGAACCATGTGGCTTGCTTATTGAATTTTATAAACGGTGCTGGTATATGCTGGGTGAAAAGGTTACTCATATGGCTAATGAAATTATTCAGGGAAAACGAATACCAATTGAATTCAGAAAGAGAGCAGTAGTATTAGTCCCGAAGAACAGAGCGAACAAAAACTTAAACAACTTTTGTCCTGTTTCCCTGCTTAAATCCGATTATAAAATAATTTCAAAAATCATAAACAGCAGATTTTGGCATTTGGGCGAAAAGACTGTAACTCAACATCAATCATGTGCACCTAGCAGGCCCATATTCCAAAGCGCAGCAGCGTCTAGAGACATAATTACTGTGAGCTCCGTGACTCGTATCAAATGTGCACTCATGTTTATTGATTTTCATAAAGCTCTTAATTGGGTGAACCATAGGTGTCTTAATGAAACTATGAGAGAAAAAGGGTTCTTAATGTAATTAAGAATGAGTCAACGGAAATCAGTGCTAATATATCAGTGAACTGTCAGAAAATAAAGCAGATAGATTTAAGACGTGGAGTCCCTCAAGGAAGTTCTCTCTCTATGCTGTTATCTGTCCTACACTTAGACACGTTTCTCCGTAATGTTCATGCCAGACTAACAGAAATCACTCTATATGGGCACCAGACAGTCGTAAGAGCGTATGCGATGATGTTGGCGCGTATTGAACAATTATAATGATATTTCCAAATTATAAATAATTACAAAAAAGTACAGTCTTGTGTTAGGAGCAAATACCAATGAAAATGATAGCAAACTTCTAAATCTACGTGGTTTCCACCAAGTTAACATAGAATGGGTGAAGGTAGTAAGTCAATGTGAGAAGCAGTTGGAACAACTCTAGCCACTTGTCCGATAAAGACGATAATTAATATTTGGAGAAATACCACAGGGCAAATTCAAAGGGTCACAAGAGAGTATCTACACTGTAATATGAACCAAGTTCATAGGGTAAAATTAGTTAATACCTATATTCTCTCGAAAGCTTTTTTTTTATCCTATGTCCATTCTATCACAATAATTTTAAGCATGTTTCCATAGTTCTTTTTGTAGTGTGAGCATTTGATAATTTTATGTAATTGGCACTTCGTATACGTGTGGGATTCAATTATATTGTCATATCCCGGAACAGTAATGACGAGTTCACTTACTTTTCCATTAACGAAAGAATTTTTTTTTTGTGGGGGGGGGGGAGTATAGATTCTGAGACCTGTATAGCACTGCAGGTACAAAATGCTCTGTTGAAGGTCTTGTAAGAAAAGCTAGCTGATCTGCGAGCTATATCCAGTTTTGTATATTGCCAGCAAATGTAGCTCTATGTGCTACTGTATCCACAAAATTGCGTTTCCGACACAGCTTTGTTTGGCTCTCACCGATTTCGATCAACCTTTCATTTGCGTTGACTGTATTATTTACAGTTTCATAATTACTTACAGTTTCATAACATACCGTACGTATTTTCGATGGTTGTTCGCCCACTTCAAATTTTTCCGTAAAGTATCTCATTCGGTACTTGAGTATTTCCTTTATATTTTGTTTCTCCCTTCACGTTTCTTTCTGTGAAGTTCGTCTCTGGCCATTATCTGCCGCGATGTAATGATATTACTTGTGGTGTCACAGCCAGACACCACACTTGCTAGGTGGTAGCCTTTAAATCGGCCGCGGTCCGTTAGTATACGTCGGACCCGCGTGTCGCCACTATCAGTGATTGCAGACCGAGCGCCGCCACACGGCAGGTCTAGAGACACTTCCTAGTACTCGCCCCAGTTGTACAGCCGACTTTGCTAGCGATGGTTCACTGACAAATTACGCTCTCATTTGCCGAGACGATAGTTAGCTTAGCCTTAAGCTACGTCATTTACTACGACCTAGCAAGGCGCCATTACCAGTTACTATCGATGCTGTAAAACTTGTACCGTCAAGAGCGATGTTCACCAATTATGGATTAAAGTTAAGTATTCCAGAATCTACGTACGTTTTTTACTAGTCTCATTTCCGTGTCCTGTTCCAGACCTCACGCCAGCCTGCGTGAGCTTAAACGCGTGCCTTTCGGCTTCCTCATAGTGGGTTGGCTGTCTTGCCAATCCACAACATTACTATTGAGGTAATTTATTTCCACAAAATATGTCCTTACATGCTGGAGCCGTTGTCTAACATTCTGCGTGGTGTCTGTTGTTCTATGTCGTATCTCCCTACCACTTTCACGCAACGACGCTCTGGGCGTGTTTTTTAGGGAACTGACTAGTTTGAACCTGGGACCTGTTGCTGGTAAGGAGACGCCAGACCATACATGACATGTAGAGTTCAGAAGAGTTCAGTGAGACTAGCTATGATATAACCAAATACTTAATGATTTCAGCGTCAGCTCCACTGCACTCCCTGTAAAAGAATCTTAATACTAACTAAATTTAGTGGAAGGGGTTCAAGGCTTTCCTATTTTTAATTAGCTGGTAAAACAACGTCGAAAAAGCAGTTAAGTTTACCATTGGAAATTTTATTCTACTCACAAAACATAGCTTATAAATTGCACTATTGATAAAAGGAAATGTTTTAATACAGGATGATAAAAACCAACTGCGTTCAACAAAAATGTCAACGAATATTCCCTGAATGGGTTTCCAAGTTATACAATGGATCGAAGGATGACCTATGCCATATCACATCTATAATCTAGGTTTAAATTAAGTTTCACAAAAGAGAAAACTATCAAAATGGTCCACTGTGACCCTAAATTATCTTTAATTACTTATCTAACTTGTCGTAAATTACAGTGGCTGATGTGGCTTCTCAATAATTATATAACAGAAAAATCATTGCGTTTCAGATTTTAACTTACGTAGCAAATGTGAATACCATGAGCTTTAATTGACGATCGACACCAGTATTACGTAAAAAGGGGATGTAACAGATGAGACTTCTGCAGTTCTAAGTGAAGCCTCATGCACTCAAAAATGCAGCATCGCGTGCGTTCATTGCCTTGTCGGTGTTCGTCAGGGGGCGGCGGCCGGCGCAGCTCCATCCAGCTCGCCGTCTCAGAAGCAACTCTTTTCTAACTTCTCCTTACTACAATTTACCGAAGTTGGTTTAAAAAAAAACTATTTGGCTGTGTTTTCATCTGACCAATCAGGGTCTCAATGTTAACCTTAAGCTCTGCCTACAAAAATTCTGTCTATCCAATGAGAAACGTTATACTTTTCGTGGTGGGGCAATGTTTTTAAAGTTTACAACGTAACAGGGACGCGAAAATGTCTCACGCTAAAACTTGTGGCTGATGTGGCCCTTTTAGTGTTATCGTAAGATCTATACTGTTGCCTGTTTTAATGGTGTCAAGGTAACATATTTAGAAGTAAGTTCCAAAACGACAAATATGAAAAAATATCCATTTTTTGTGCGTGGGAGGGGCCCTATCAAATCTGTTGCAGCTATTTGTTTTAATTTTTTAGGGATTATTGTAAACATAGGTGGTTTGGTTTGGAAAGTGACGTGTTTAGCCCTCATACATTTTTTTGCATTTGACTAATACTTTCTAATTCGTCTTTCCATATTAGGAAAATGGCTTGTTTGTTTTATTTTTAAAAAGCATTTCGTTGGTCCAAAGTGTCCATTACTTAAATGTGTATACCATATGTACTTATTAATTAGTTCATCTGGGATATAAATTAACCATTCATTCGTTGCAACATTTCATCTAAAAAATAAAACATTGTTTTTTACGAGATAGTGCTGTCGAATGTCTGGAAAATCCTTACTTCTCCACTTGTGTTTGATTCCTAGTACTTCGGGATCCTTGTCCTGTTCTTTGCCTATGTTTTTCAATGCTTCGTAATGTAGTTTTCGAAAGGTACTTGTTTCATATAGTGCATTGTAAACTGGTTTTCTGCTGCTTCCAAACCTATGTTATTGGATGCACCCTGTGGACATCGTGATAAAACATCTGCTAATACATTCGCTGGTCCTGGTATGTGTGTAATAGTGATGTCAAATTCTTGTAGTATTAACATCCATCTGGCTAATCTCCCATGAGTTAGTTTGGCGGATAACAAATTCTAATGCTTTGTGGTCAGTGTATACTTTTGTTTTTCTTCCGAATAGGAAGTATCGAAAACGTTGGAAGCCCCATACAGTGGCCAATGCTTCCAGCTCCGTGACTGAATAGTTTTTCTCGCTTTTTGTGAGTACACGACTGGCAAATGCAATTGTTCTATATGATCTTAGCCCTGCCTGTTCGTATTCTTGGAATAAAACAACTCTTAAACCTGTTTCCACGCTATCAGTGGCCATACAAAAATTTTGTGTTAGATCAGGATGTGCTAAAATCGGTGCTGTTGTTAGTGCGTTTTTCACTTTTAAAATTTCTTCATTGGCTTGTTGATCCCATACCCATGGCGTGTTTTTTCCAGTCAATGCACATAGGCGTGGTGTTGCGAGAGAGTCGAGCCAAATAAATTTTTTTATAGAATCCGGTGAGACCTAGAAACCCTCTGAGAGTTTTCTTATTATATGGAGTACAGAATTCTTTGATTGCCGTTAGTTTTTCTGGGTCGGGCATTACCCCTTTCTCTGAAATTATGTGTCCTAGAAATCTGACCTCTCGCCTTCCAAATTTGGATTTTGTTATATTTACTGTGACCCCATGCTCTTTCATGATCTGTAAAAACCGATTTAATGTGTCGTTGTGATGTTCCCAAGAGGGTTCTGCTATAATCACATCATCAACATAACAAGTAATTTTTTGTAAAATTTCAGGACTGAGTATAGTATTAAATCCTCTAATAAACGCTGCTGATGATATTTTTAAAACAAATGGCAATCGTTTAAACTGGTAACATCTACCGAATACGTTATTGCTGTAAATTTTCTACATTTGGGGGCCAATTCTATTTGCCAGAAACTACTCCGTAAATCAATTGATGAAAATAGCACCGTGGAAGTTTTGTATCAATTCCTCTAATTTTTCTGGGCGATCTGTCTCAGTGATTATGATTGTGTTGATCTGTCTGGAATCAATCACTAACCTGATGCTCCCATGTCGTTTTGGTACAATATGGAGCAGGCTGTTATATGTGGAGGTAGCTGGTCCAATAATATCGTCGTCTAACATTTTAGATATCTCCTGGAATACTTTATTCCTGTAGCTTAATGGGATTGTATAGGGTGGCACTCTAAATGGTGTGTGCTGTTTTACTTCAAACTTGTACTGAAAGTGTTTAATACTGCCAGTCTTAGGTAAAAATACCTCTGCTTTATCTCGTAAAATACCCTCTAATTCTCTTTTACTGTGTTCCGAAATTCCTTGAACTTCTTGCAATATTTCGTCGATTCCTTTATGGACTTCTAACATGAGTTGAGGCGATTCCCCCTTTTGTGCATACCATTCTAATTCTTCATCCTCTTTATCTCGCATCATTCTTAATTGTTTGTTTATAACTGGTATTTCTTCTAATTTTAGCTTTTGCTCAAAGAGAAGTGTGACATTCCCGAATGTTACGCTATCTTTCCCCATATCTATTATCGCCCTTCTCTCATTTAAAAAAATCTGCACCTATAATCAAATCTACAGTTAGTTTAGGTATAATCACGAAGTTGGCTTCGATCTTTTGACCTTGACACGAAAGAGTTAATCTTGTTTGTCTCGTAACTTCCGCAGCATTGTTTCTAATAGGACCTCTTACTTTAATCTTACGTGTTTTCAGAACTGGCAGTTCCTCATTGGCATTACACTGCATGAATAAATTTTCTGAGATCGCAGTCAGTTCATTTCCGCTATCAATTACAATATTGACTGGGATATGCTTTACCATGGCCTTCACAATTGGTTGAATTTGAAAGGGTTGGTTCTGTTCTTCTTCTTCTTGCATCAACGAATCCTCCACCGAATCATACATGAGTCTTTTCAGGAATTTCCCTTGTGAATTCGAACTTTCTGTGGGTTAAGCTTCGACTGCTACTTCTCTCTCTTTTATTTCCTCTTCTCTATTTCTTCCTTCATTTACGCTTTCTTCAACATCCTCTACGTTTTCCTCATCCTCGTCTATCTTCTCCTTCTTCGTCGCTACTTCCACATAATCGCATCTAAATGCTCTAATTATCGCTTCATAACTTCCTTCATTATATACGTTGGGTTGTGTGCCCACTAGTAACTTATTTTAAACTTCTGTCGACTGCGCATTATCCTCAATGCATTCGCTTTCCCTGGTTTCCATCTCAAATAGCTCTGCAATACTCATTACTTCGTCCTTTCCTCCTACATTCGTTGTGCATGCCTCTGGTAATTCATCTTCCTCGTCAGTATTCTCCCAATTAATTTCGTCCCAACACGATATTGTTATTTTCCTGTCTTCGTTTTCATCTGGTCCCTGCGGATTTGTTTCTTCCTTCTCTTCTCGTGATAAGGTATTTACTTCTCTGTTCAAGGTGCTGCAATTGTCCGGGGTCGGTGCGTCATTCCCTTTGGCATGGGCGCTTAGCTGTCAATTCGAACGTTTTTCGGGGTTTGGTGGTCTTACCTCCACCTCTTCTATCTGTATGCTCTTTTCTTGCTCAGCTTGTTGATAGTGGTTTCTTTGTTGATAATTTGTCGGTCTATTGGTTCTCCAGTACCCGTTCCGGTTGTCGTTATTCCCTCTGTAATAGTTGTTACCGTTCCTGGGTGAATTATAGTTATTTCCATATTCTCTTCTAAATCCATAACCGGTTCTTTGTTGAAATCTATTGTCGTTTCTTGGTGCGAAGTTATCATGTGGTTCGTAATTATTGTTTCTTCGTACTGTGTCTTGTGGATTCCACCGCTTTTTGCTTTCGTTTTCACGTGCGCTTCGTCTTTTTCTTGCGTCATCCTCCGAAAATATGAACTCCAGTTCCCTTAGAATACCTTTAAATGCTTCGACGTCATTACCTCCGCGACCTACTAATGATTTCTGGTATTTCAATTGTAACTTCATCGCGCATAATTTAATCAACTCTCCGTCACTGTATGGTACATGTAAGCACTGATTTTTCTTTGTCATTAATTCGAAAAATTTCACGGGACTCTTCTCTCCTGAACTTTCAAAATATGGGTTCTGTAATAATTCGTACTTCACTCTATTCTGTGCTTCGCTGGACCAATATCCTACTCGGAATTGATCAATAAAAGTTCGTGGATGTAATGAGTTTCCTTCTCGAAAGTGTTAAAATTTTCTGTGAGGAAATGATCGTTGTCGTACTTCGTCATAGTTCCATATGAAATTCGCGATCCTCCGCCACTTTTGTTTCTGATCATTTCTCCCGTCGTTCTTTCCGGTTGTGGTAGATCCATTGGATATTGTCCACTGTAACTTTCGCCTACCCTTGCGTAGTATCGTTGGAGTGGTACGCAATAATTTTCTTCCATCGGTTGGGAACGTGTAGCTGAATGCATTGCACTGTACTCTTCGCGACTTGGCTTTCCATTGTCAGGTATTGGTTCGGTATCTTGTCTGGCTAACCTTGCCGCTTCATTGCACGATCCAAACTGTCTTGAAACATACATTTGTGGTTCTGCATGTGTTTGTGGTGCCGTTTGTTCATCAAGAATTTCGAAACGTGTTTGTTGCTGTGCAGGCTGTCTGATTTCACGTATGTTACTTTCCGCCTGTGATTGGAATCGCAAATGCGTAATATCTTCGTTAATTGCTTGTTTTTCCGGTGTTGTTACAGATACGGATGTGGTTGCAGACTCAGTGCTTGTTAGATCCTGTTCACTACACTCTTCAATGGTTTGCAACAACTCTGTTCGCAATTTCTGAAATTGTCGCTTCGTTTGCGCTTCTACACTCCTGGAAATGGAAAAAAGAACACATTGACACCGGTGTGTCAGACCCACCATACTTGCTCCGGACACTGCGAGAGGGCTGTACAAGCAATGATCACACGCACGGCACAGCGGACACACCAGGAACCGCGGTGTTGGCCGTCGAATGGCGCTAGCTGCGCAGCATTTGTGCACCGCCGCCGTCAGTGTCAGCCAGTTTGCCGTGGCATACGGAGCTCCATCGCAGTCTTTAACACTGGTAGCATGCCGCGACAGCGTGGACGTGAACCGTATGTGCAGTTGACGGACTTTGAGCGAGGGCGTATAGTGGGCATGCGGGAGGCCGGGTGGACGTACCGCCGAATTGCTCAACACGTAGGGCGTGAGGTCTCCACAGTACATCGATGTTGTCGCCAGTGGTCGGCGGAAGGTGCACGTGCCCGTCGACCTGGGACCGGACCGCAGCGACGCACGGATGCACGCCAAGACCGTAGGATCCTACGCAGTGCCGTAGGGGACCGCACCGCCACTTCCCAGCAAATTAGGAACACTGTTGCTCCTGGGGTATCGGCGAGGACCATTCGCAACCGTCTCCATGAAGCTGGGCTACGGTCCCGCACACCGTTAGGCCGTCTTCCGCTCACGCCCCAACATCGTGCAGCCCGCCTCCAGTGGTGTCGCGACAGGCGTGAATGGAGGGACGAATGGAGACGTGTCGTCTTCAGCGATGAGAGTCGCTTCTGCCTTGGTGCCAATGGTGGTCGTATGCGTGTTTGGCGCCGTGCAGGTGAGCGCCACAATCAGGACTGCATACGACCGAGGCACACAGGGCCAACACCCGGCATCATGGTGTGGGGAGCGATCTCCTACACTGGCCGTACACCACTGGTGATCGTCGAGGGGACACTGAATAGTGCACGGTACATCCAAACCGTCATCGAACCCATCGTTCTACCATTCCTAGACCGGCAAGGGAACTTGCTGTTCCAACAGGACAATGCACGTCCGCATGTATCCCGTGCCACCCAACGTGCTCTAGAAGGTGTAAGTCAACTACCCTGGCCAGCAAGATCTCCGGATCTGTCCCCCATTGAGCATGTTTGGGACTGGATGAAGCGTCGTCTCACGCGGTCTGCACGTCCAGCACGAACGCTGGTCCAACTGAGGCGCCAGGTGGAAATGGCATGGCAAGCCGTTCCACAGGACTACATCCAGCATCTCTACGATCGTCTCCATGGGAGAATAGCAGCCTGCATTGCTGCGAAAGGTGGATATACACTGTACTAGTGGCGACATTGTGCATGCTCTGTTGCCTGTGTCTATGTGCCTGTGGTTCTGTCAGTGTGATCATGTGATGTATCTGACCCCAGGAATGTGTCAATAAAGTTTCCCCTTCCTGGGACAATGAATTCACGGTGTTCTTATTTCAATTTCCAGGAGTGTATTTTGACTATGCGGTTATCATATCTTTTCAGCGCTGCTTTTGTGATACGTTTGTGTAACACACTGTTTTCAACAATTTCACGCGCTGTACCTGCTGCTTGTCTAGTAATTACGTTTATCTGTTTCTCTAGTTTCTTGACTTCTCCCTGGGTGTTGTTACGTAATGTTTTGATCTTGTCCTGGGTGTCATTACGCAATGTTTGTACGTCCGCTTGTACCTTGTCAATGTCTGTTCTCAATTGATTGTGACCTGTTACTAAGTTTCCTATCACTTCTCAAGATTCTTTTGCCTCGTCTTCAATATGACTTAGGTGTAACTGAATTTTTTTGTTTTGTTCTTTAATCTCACGCATTTCTCTCGTGGTTTCTGCAATTTGTTTCGTCGTTTCTGCATTCTGAATTTTAATTTGGTTCGCAATTTCTTTATTTTGTCTTGTCATGGTTTCCGTCATTAATTGTAATAATTCTGCCAGATTGGTGGGTCCTATTGCGTTTTCTTCCGACGTCCTACGCTCTGTTTTTTCGCCCAATTGTTGGTTTGCAACCGATTGCATTGAACTGTGCGGGGACACGTTTCTGCTCGCATTCCTTGTACTCTGTGGTGAGGGAGCTCTGATTACTTATACTATGGGTTCTACGTATTCAAGACGCAAGCTAGAATCCTCATCGGCTGTCTCTCTACTTTCCTGCTCCTCTGTCGTAAGCTGACTTATGTTTTCTATGCCTTGACGTACATTATCCTCGTTATGGTGCGTTATCTGTCCTATTTCTCGCGATACTGCATCGTCTGTTGTACTGTCCTCTATTCTCTGTCTGTCTTCATGTTGGGTCTCTACCTCAATCCGGTCAAGGTCTCGATCTGCCATTGCTAATCTTTCCGAATCCCTTATTTTCTGTTTTAAAAGCAATTCACGCGCCCTACTTCGCGTCAACATGCGCTCATACGATCTCACGCGTTTCATAAACTTTTTGCACACACGACTTGACAATCAATTCACTTACTTGTTGGGTCAGAACCAACTTGTCAACGATGTATCCGCCACCTGTGCGCTTGCATTGGAGAGAAAACTTAATTCTAACAATACTAAAATTCATAACTCAATTATGCTATTGTCTCTGCCAGAATGTCTCACTTTCTATTGAATACTTTTACTATCTATCGCTGCAGCTACTGTTTTCGACTATGTATAAATTTAGGAAAAAAAATTTTGTTACAAATTTTTCAACAAGATATTTTTCTGACCTAGTTAGGCATGTGGTCGACCTTGAATCATGGTATTTTACCATCCTGGCAGGGTCGCCATTCTCTAATATTCTGCATGGTGTCTGTTGTTCTATGTCGTGTCTCCCTACCACTTTCGCGCAACGACGCTCTGAGCGTGTTTTTTTTTAAGAGAATTGACTAGTTTGAACCTGGGACCTGTTGCTGGTAAGGAGACGCCAGACCACACACGACATGTAGAGTTCAGAAGAGTTCAGTGAGACTAGCGATGATATGACGAAATACTTAACGATTTCAGCGTCAGCTCCACTGATTTAGACATTCTTGTGTTAGTCTGAGGTATTCCATTTGCTCACTCGTTACTCGTATTACTTTGGTTAATTTAATGTCACGATTTATTCGGAGCTATGTGACATACTACTGGATTTGCTTATCATGTCAGGGTTTTCATGGAAGGTGTTGGATTTGCCTGACACCTTACAGTTGGTTTATCTTTTGCACATATACCGGTGCTTGGAGACTTTCTATCCTGAGATTTTCTATAATATAGATGTAATGTCGTCAGATTTTTTTTTTAGAATAGCAGCAGTCCATTTTATTAAAAGTGTAGAGCCCTCGTGTTTATGTCAACTAATATCAAACCTCCGTTTTTGGGACCTAGAGTGGTTGCTCTTGTGTCTACTCCGGATACTTTTCCTTTCAACAGGTAATTGGTGACAGTTGACACAATATTCCCAGCTATCATTTTGGGTGTCGGAAACAACTGCGCCATGTACTTGGTTACTGTAGTGTAGCGTCACCGCCTGTTTCCGATAACGCACAAATTCAATAATATCATGGTTGAGTAATAACCATTATAGGTCCGTGGCTGTTTACTTCCTAAAGTATGCAAAGATCACGAAGAAATACATACTTCACGTGTTACAACCAACTGCGTTGCCGCTAACGTCATGTCGCGAACTGTCTTAAGTCCAGTGGTATCTGTTTAAAAATTCTCGGCAGCGTATGTGTTCTTAACTGTAGATACTTGTGGCTGTTAGAGTCCCTTTGATAAAAAAGTTACCTATGGTCCATTTCTTGAAACAGGTGTTCCACCCCCTTGCAAAAGAAGATCTTTGTTTGATTACTTCTCTCAGCCAGCGTGGATATACGACTGACCACTACTGCATATTGCGAAACCGATTTGCCCATGGTTTATAAAAGATGCGTCGTCTGTAAACAGAATCTTCCGTTGGAACTGATTCTTCATGGTTTGTAAAAGATGGTTCACTTTCAGACAAAACCTTTCGTCGGAACCTAACATCAGTTTGCAGTTTTCATAGACGACATACGGAGAATTGTAATAATTTTGGAAGCCATTGCCATGAAACTTTTTCTGCAGCGAAATGTGGTAAGGATGCAGAATGCTGGAATGAAATATTGGCAGAGCACTGTTTTGGACGATTCCCGTTGCGCATTTGCGCTTGCGTTTAGTGAAAAGTGGATCGTGTGTTGATACTGCTAACATATTAGTTGCATTTTCACATCATTTGCTGTTCTCTTCCGGCGGCATATTTCATTGTACACACTTCCAGCTTCTCGAATTTGTTAAATAGTTTTACAATGGCTGATAGTGAGAGCATGACACGATCATGATAGATTTCAGCATACAAACATGTCGCTGCTTCTCAGTTTGGTGACATTCACTACACACACAGAAGATTACCTTCTTTTTCAACTGTCGCATTCATTGTAACCTGAAGAACTTCACTAGAAAATTGGCTGACCGTTACAGTAGCAGACTAACATGCTTCAGGTTTACAAATAATTAATTGAACCGTATCTGAGTAATGTGTTTGCTTGAATTCGCCACAATAAGGTAGACGTTTCTAACAGCCCTTCTCATGAGTGAGGCATAGTGGTACAATATGCTATTATCTCATTATTATGTGATCTAGTTCGACAGGTGTTTCATAAAAGAATATGTCACCCTCTTTGAAGATTGTTTCCAGTTCTACAGAAAAACTATATCGCTCCATTAAGAAACAAAAACAAATCGAGGTCTTAATTCAGCAATTATGAACGTTTAAAATTACTTCCATGCATCCAAAAATTTGCCACATTATCCACTACATGACAGTGATGTATTTAACAATTTTGGATGTATGTTTGGGTGTCTTTTCTTTAGGTGGGTCACCTTGTGTTTTAATGTTTTGCATTTTATGATGCGAGAGTAGTAATTCTGCTAGCGAGAAACTGGAGTCTGAGTTTGCTTAGTCTGCTGCACTGTTTTACTTACTTTTCGACATACACCGTCACGAATAGAATATGTAGTTCAAAACATCTTCTGATGCTGTCTTGCTCGTACAAGTTGTCTTTCTGAGGCGCCTATCATGTAGAGGCGACTAGAGAAGAATCTCTGATGGAAACGCATCCTTACGTCTTGCGCCGCTAATTCTAAACAAACTTATTCACGCAGCTGAAAACCAAGAACATTTTTTTGAAAATGCTGTGCAAATGACTTCACGTCTAATAAGGGATTATCTGTTATGAGGTTGGTTGGGTTGGGCTTGTTTGGGGGAAGAGACCAAACTGTGAGGTCATCGGTCTCATCGGATTAGGGAAGGAAGTCGGCCGTGCCCTTTCAAAGGAATCATCGCGGCATTTGCCTGGAGCGACTTAAGGAAATCACGGAAAACCTAAATCAGGATGGTCGGACGCGGGTTTGAACCGTCGTCCTCCGGAGTGCGAGTCCAGTGTGCTAACGACTGCGCCACCTCGCTCGGTATCAGTTATGATGTGTTATTCGCTTTAAATGACTCTTCGTGTTACTTCCGGGCTAGAAATTACACTGAAGGATCTACTAGCAATCAAAAAGCCACATGACTCGACAATCGTTCTCCATTACTTAGCGCCGACAATTTGTTACTACTAGGACATTTTTGTTAAAGTAGCAGCAAGGCAGTCCATCAGACATGGTATGATCGACGACGCTTCTTAATATTCTCCTTTCAGTGAATAAATCGTCGTATTCTTGTGAGTTTTGCTCGCGTAATCCACCGCAGGCGCTCCGGGCTGGCTTCTTATTATATTAGAGTTCCCACATATTGGTTGGGAGTTCCCCCCAGGCTTTCTGCGGATATTGGCGCGTTATACGATTAGGGGCGTGCTTCGAATTCTAATATTAGCTCGACAGCTGCATGTAGGGAGCAGATTTCCCTCCTACGAATTTCCGCTGGGTCCCACCGCATCCGCGCTCCAGCTTTGTGCGCAAACAAACAAATGAAAACACGTACCGCCTCAAGTAGCGCGTGTGTGTGTGTGTGTGTGTGTGTGTATGTGTGTGTATGTGTATGTGTGTGTGCGTGTGTGTGTGTGTGCGCGCGCACGCGCGTCTGTGTGCACGCGAGAGAGGGAAGATGGAGAGACAGAGAGAGAGAGAGAGAGAGAGAGAGAGAGAGAGAGACAGGGAGGAGGAGGAGGAGGAGGAGGGCGAGTGAGGGGAGTATCACGGAGAGGGGGTGATAAAAGGAGCACAGAGCAGAAGAGACTGAAAAGGGGTCATCGAGTGAAAGAGAGGAGAGGAGAGGAGAGGAGAGTGAGACTGAGAGTTAAAGGGAGAGAGAGAGAGAGAGAGAGAGAGAGAGAGAGACAGAAACACGGATCAGAGAAGAAAAGTCAGATAGGTTTAGGGAAACGGAAGAAAGTAATATTACAATATCGTGAATTTCTTCGTTTTAAATATTTAAATTAGCATCATGACGCAATAACTGTTATAGTATTTACTACATTTGGTACTGATCCGTAAATTTTTCCATCTCGTTGTTCGAACAGTAGTAAGGAGATCAAACTTGCTGGCAGGTTAAAACTGTGTCTAGGTTTCGAACCCGGAGCCTTTGCCTTTCGTCGACAGAAACACACACACAAACCACCCTCACAGCTATACTGATCTCATACCTTCCAAGGTTCCAGGTTCAAATTCCGGTGGGGTACAAAATTTTAATGTTGCAGGAAGTTTCCAATCAGCACATACTCCACTGCAGAGTGAAAATTCGTTCTATAGACTGTCCTGTAGATTGTGACAAAGCATTTTCTCCGTAAAATCCTTTCTTCCAGGAGTGATAGTCACACAAGTTACACAGGAGCACTTCTGTGAAGGTTGGAAGGTAGGGGAGAGATACTGGTGGAAGAACAGGTGTATGGGTGGGTTGTCATCTGAGTGAGCATTTTCCTGCAGAAGACAAAGTTTCCAGGTTCGAATACTGGTTTGGGTCACACTTTAACCTATCAGGAAGATTCATCTCTTTGGTAATATTGGAAGTTCCAGAAGGAAAAACTTTCAGCACAGTACTAAGTGTAGGAAATTGCATGACGCTTGTTATGTCAAGAGTCTGACTAAAGCGTTTAAAACATAGAATCTCATGATACTGCAACATTATTTAATTACATTTCGTCCTGTCTCTTTGATTTTTGGAAGGGGTATGAAGCTGGATTAATGACAGCTACTAATTGATGCTTTTTGATTGTCCACTGAGTTTTATTAAATAGCTACTGTTTATTTTCTACAGGTAGCTTAATATTTTCATTATAAAATTGGTATTTTTGGGCAAGACTTAGATAGTTGTTAGAAGAAGTAGAAAAGTGGATGGGCTGCATCAAACGTTGTGGGTCAGAAAGTCCCATGTTGCAACATTCTTCCTATCTCTTCCAAATAGAGTGCATCAGATTCCATTTTATTATTTCTAAATAATGCTACTAAGAATTATAGCAAGCCAATGAGGAATGGGGAACTTTTAATGTAGATATCGGTGGAGAATTATTTAATCAAGTTTTTCTTGTGGTACCAAGTTTGAGCATAAATTTGGTGCTGGGGCCGGCCGGTGTGGCCGAGCGGTTCTAGGCGCTTCAGTCCGGAACCGCGCTGCTGGTACGGTCGCAGGTTCGAATCCTGCCTCGGGCATAGATGTGTGTGATATCCTTAGTTAGGTTTAAGTAGTTCTAAGTTATAGGGGGCTTATGACCTTAGAAGTTGAGTCCTATAGTGCTCAGAGCCATTTGAACCATTTTTTTTTTTTTGTGCTGGGTATAGACTTTCTGAGTAAACATGAGGCAAAAATGGCGTATAAAAAGAAGATCTTTTGAAATAAATGCTGGAGATGGCAGGAAAAAAATGTTAACTTTAAAGGTGCTTTGACTGGGAAGAATTTGGTGGCCAGTTTTTTTTGTGGAAGTGATGAGTGGAGAGGAAAAAGCGAAAGAAGGAATAGGTTAAAGTAAATCAAGAATATACACCGGTGTATGTAATAGATTAAAAATTAGTTTATTGTTTCTTTTTCTTCTCCGTGTTTGGTATATGTGCTTAGAGACAAGATTTTTGGTGAAGCATTGAGAGTGAGGCCACATTAGGCAAGCAGCAGATGATTATGTATATTAAGGTGATGTACTGTGAGGTGTCGAAGTTGAGTGAGGGTTGGAGGATACAAGATGACAGATAAAATTTGTAGTTGGTGTGATGAATGGCAGCTAGCAGTAGTTGGTGTGACCGAGCGGTTTTAGGCGCTACAGTGTGGAACCGCGCGACCGCAACGGTCGCAGGTTCGAATCCTGCCTCGGGCATGGATGTGTGTGATGTCCTTAGGTTAGTTAGTTAGGTTTAAGTAGTTCTAAGTTCTAGGGGACTGATGACCTCAGAAGTTAAGTCCCATAGTGCTCAGAGCCATTTGAACCATTTTTGAAGCTAGTGGTAATGTAGAAAAATGTAAATTAATGCGGCTGAGCAGCTAAAACAAACCATGTGATGTCTGGTTACATCGTTAATTGTGTCCTGATTGACATGGTCAGTCGTTTAAATATCTGAGCGTAACGTTGAAAAGTGATATGAAATGGAACATGCATCCGAGGATGCTGGTACAGAAGGACAATGGCTGACTTCCGTTTATTGGGAGTATTCTAGGAAAGTTTGGTCCATCTATAAAGGAGAGCACACTTAGGACGTATTATTGAGTACTGCTCGAGTGTTTCGATCCGTAGCAGGTTGGATTAAAGGAAAACATTGAAGAAATTCAGAGATGGGCTGCTGCATTTGTTACTGGTAGGTATGAATACCCCACGAGTGTTATGAAGATGCTTCAGGAACTCAAATGGGAATTAGTTGAGGGAAGGCGACGTTCTTTGTGAGGAACACTATTGAAAAAAAAATTTAGAGAACCGGCATTTGAAGTTGACTGGAGAACGGTTCTGTTGCCTCAACACACATTGAGCTTAAGGACCACAAAGATAAGATACAAGAAATTAGGACTCATACAGAGGCATTCAGACTGTCATTTCTCCCTCTCTCTCTTGACGTGTGGAACAGGGACGCAAATTATTAGTAGGGTATGGGGAACCTTCTGTCTCACACCATTAGGTGGATTGCAGGTTATCGATATAGAGGTAGATGTAGAGTGAAGAAATGGCTTAACCAGTTTTGAAGAAGACATAACAGACCAAAAGGTCCATTCTTTATGTAGATGTATATATGTGTATAAGAAACTTTGATGATGGGTCTGGGACCACAGAAGTTTAATTTTAATTTTAATTTGTTTATTGTATTTGTCATGATGTACTCGCACATACACACAATAGCATAGGAGCTTAGGATCATTAGGCTGTCACGATCTGCAGTGTTGTTTGTTTTATTTACAGTTTTGTACTGTACTTTTTAGTATGCACAGGGATAAAAATATGTAAATATGTTTTGGATAATGAAAACCACCACAGCGACAACAGTGTTTAGGACATGAGTAACTGCCACATAAGTTAGATGATAAGTTTTTCTTGAATTTTGTGTTTAAAACAGGGGCAGCCAAGTTTTGACTTGCAGGTTATGTCCTGTTACAAGCGCTATAATCTCAGCCTCGCTGCACGTTTCCCCCGCCGCCATGATGTGCTGTGTGTGCGTCTGGAGGGGGGGGGGGGGGGGGGGAGAGGGGGAAACTGAGAACGCGCTGCACTTAAATGATAGTGCAGCTGCGCTGCATCTGACTTGGCTTTATATTTCACATTTCTCATCAACGTATGTCACAAACAAAACAAATTTTCAGCATTATTTATTTTTGGTGCGCTAAGTGCATTAAAATTATATTACCTAGTACAAACTGTCGGCATACTGACAAACGCAGACAATTTCACAGTTTGCCTCACAATCGTAACCTATTTAGCTTCATAAACGTAAAAAAGGTCTTTCACACAAATTCGTCGATCGAAATACTGTAGTACTTTTGCAACCTCATTAAGGGGACGTGGAAGCACTACCTGAGGCAAGCAAAGTAGACGCCCTGGACAGTTTAAATAAAAGAATTTACCATTAAAACGGGTATTACCTTGCAGGTCAGGCAGTACATCTGCACATGTACAGAAGCACTTTCAACTAAAACGGCAAACGCTCTCGAAAACAAGTCTAAAACAAATGGAGAATTAATAGTGGCCTCAAAACGTTTAGGAAACTATCCTTGTAATTCTTTCAAGGACACAATGAATTCTTAAAACCTCGCGTTTTCTTGAACGGCAGTGAGTTTAGGGAGCAAGACTGCGTTTGTCAAAATGAGTCCCTTCCATAAGGCTTTTTTTTATGTGCATCCCCATCAAATTAGAAAGAAGTTGTTTCTCACTTTTCACTGTCTTACTGTGGGCGGTATGGAGTCCACTTAAAATTCGAGGTCTGCAATCCATTCTGGATGGTCTAGTTTTCTTTACTGCACTGCTTTTTGTTTCATAAAGTCAACAATAGCAAGTTTTAACCAACGTGCCTTACTGTAATGCGTAATGTCTCGATACTCTTCGTTTATTTCCATCAAAGAGCGGTACAAATGACAGTGGAATAATGCGTGCGACTTCAGAAATTGTACTGTAATGCCGCCAATATGTTCACGTGCTGCATGTCTGCAAATTTACCACGAAGTGTAAATGCTGTTGCAATAAGGTAAACGATGGCCAGTCCTCCATTGCCCCTACTGGGTCTTTCCAGAAAAAGGAAAATAACAACGCCCTGCTGCCAGTTGATAACTAGAAATTTGAGTGGGAAGATTTGGGATCTGGTCACCCTAATGGAAGAACTAGGGTCCCCGCATCACTGGTTCTGCATTCATCGTCTGTAATAAATAACTTGCCTTTATTAAATTCAAACGAGCTGTAAAAACAATCGACAGGAAAATTCCCTGATCAGACTTTACAGAAATGCGACTAATTTTGAGCCACCATCCATTAACTATACCACAAAAGCGCAGAACTTCAAAAACAATTAACTACAATTAGCTACAGCTAAGCAAAATTCCCTGACCGGATTTTAAGCAAATGATTTTTACACATCTATTATTAATTATGAACCCACTGTCACTCAGCAGACAGTAAAATACAGAATTTTAAAAACAATTAACAGTAGCTGAATAACCAACCACAGCTAGCCAAAATTCACTGATCAGACCTTTAAGAAGGTTTTTAAACAGCTGCCATTAATTATGAACCCACTGCCATTCAGAACACAGAGTTGGCAGTCACTGAATAGGCAGCTGAAATTAACCAAAATTCACTGATCATTTTTAGCCAAACGACTTTTAAACATGCTATTAATTAGGAGTGGTGGTTGCATAAATCCAGTTAGGGGGAGGGGGAGAGGGGTAGGGGAATGGGAGTCCGAGAGGTAAGGACATACATGGAAGTAACTTAACTTGGACAAGATGGCCGCCATCCGTCTAGTCCTTGAGCCTGCAAGAGATCGGACCACCTTCACTAGCGTCGAACTGGCCAAATAACCTCCAAGTCGCTGTTGTGTTTTCGAAAATATCATGCCCACTCACAGAAACAGCTTCGCAGAGCAGCAATAACTGACAGTTAAAACGAGGCTCTGCGCCTTCACGGAAGCCGATTTGTTCTCTCGTGTAACATCCAGAACTCTAAACCTCTTGCGCCCCCTGCCGACACGTTCCGCACTCCATACGCTCACTGTAGAAAACATCCTTGTTTGTCGGCTTTCGTTCCCACCAATGGCACCACCACCATATCCCCAAATTTATACAGGAAAAGATCGTCAACGAGAGGCGAAATTGATAGAAGACCGAGCCTGCAGGGCTCATTATAGAAGGGAAGGCTTTATACACAAGTGATTTGAATCATAACAAACAGAATCCAAAATGTTGTACTGAATAGTTGAAACAATACTGGAGAATTTTTGTGACTGGTGATAAATCGCAAAGGGAGCGCCACATGTTTTCGTATTGGGTACATTTATATACAGGATTAACCTAAATGATTTTATCAAGTTTCAGGACACTGTTCATTGACAAGTATACAACATACAAAGATGGGTGATACTTGAAGAGATGGATACACTCACCTAGTTTCTGATACTTCCACAAATGTTCCTTGTGGGCGCTCTTGGTCACCCGGCACACATACAAACAGTAAATTAGTTTCATCCATGTGGTCACTACAATGTTTCTGTCAATGTTAGTCACAGCACCAGTTATGCGTTCCTGCAATTCTTGCAACATTGTTGGCTTTGACGAAACTTTCGTTAACATAAACTCACAAGAAGAAATCACATGGAGTGAGATCTGTTGAGCTGGAAGGCCAAGGCAATACAGAAACATCACTGATTGGCGACTCCATAGAGTGCTGTGTGCACAACGACCGTATACGTGAAATTAGTAGGAAGGTCAGCGTTGGCCGTAATTTTGATGGTTTATTTACAGCAGAATCGATTTTAAATCACATAGTGATCATCTTCAGTGCTGTAGTGTACAAATTAAACTCATAGGCACTGGTGTCAAGTTATTATAAGTAACCAAATCTTTTGGTTTCATAGCTTTGGTTACTGATAATAACTTGACACCAGTGCCTATGAGCTTAATTTGTACACTACAGCACTGAAGATGATCACTACGTGATTGAAAATTGATTTTTCTGTCAATGAACCCTCAAAATTACGGCCTACGCTGACCTTCCTTCTAACAGAAACATCACCCAGACCAGTTGTTAACTTAGTCTATTTAGGAAGCTACAGGTACATTTGAATCTTCTTGTGTTAGATGAACTAACTAGTGCAAGCAAGAGAGACTGTATAGCTGATAAATCACGCCGTCGCGAGAGTGGGCAGAAAACTGAGGGACCAATAAATGCGATCTCTCTAATGCTTTTTGTAGGTTGACAAACGCCGTTTCGCATCTGCTACAAGTGACTAACAAGCTTTCTATCGAGCAGGTTGAATTCGTGTTATGATTAACAGTTCAGTTTGAATATCGTGCTGGTGCGTTGTGGATTTCACATGCCATTGTTCTTCAGCGTCTTTATCCATTAACCTGTGGGGTTTTAAGCAATATTTTCTCTGAAATTATACAGAGTGAATGATACCTTCTTGATTTGGGACAGTGAATTATTCAGCACAAGTTCTCAACCAGGATCAGACATGGGTTGGAGCACAAGCATTTTTGGCATACGCAATGCCAGCATGAGACCTTGCTTAAATACATTGATGAGATCTGCACTGCTATGCTAGCTCTGAGATTGCGAGCAGTTGAAGGTGAGGTGGTTGAGACCATATTGAGAGGCATACAGCCTGAGTACCGGTTACATGCGGTTTTTTCTAGGAAACCTATCACCTTCGTGGAATTAGATACCATAGTTGCCGAGATGGATGGGTTAAGATTTGCTGTTGAACAATGGGAGGTGGGCGGTCGCCTTGTTACTTCCTCTGAGGGGAACCAACAGGAGGCAGTGGGCTTTGCGCTCGGTAGGGTTAAACCTATGGTCTGTTTCAGGTGTGGCGATAGCAGGCATTTTGTAGATGTCCGATGAAGCGGGGCTCATATCCGAACATCTAACGCCTTAGGACACCGGCGGGAAGAGGTACCCGTCTACTTATTAAGAATTGCTCCCACATGAGAGTAGTGCGAAATCTGATGCTGTGCCCTCCATCTCGGAGATGTAGGTCGCTAATGGACAAGAGCTACCTCTAGTAGGGGAGTTTCGGGGCAAGTTATGAATAATAACTTTTACATGGCCTATCAACTTTTTTGTTGTTAAGAATTTGTCGTTTAACTTGATACAAAGCTGTGATTAGCTTGAGATTACCATTGTGGTCATTGATTATCAAGCACACGCCCTAAAGATAGGATAACATTGTGTTCGTGTTGGCGCTCTCAACCTATTAGTAATGTGCAGTGGGGTCGTCTGAGTTTGCCATTGATCATCTGGAACCTGGCGAGGCTAGGCAACTTTTGAGCATGTTATCCCAATTTTCCGATGTCCTCACTAATACATTAGGCGTCGTTAGTGAGAGCCGATATAAGATACGCTTGGTTAACGATATTCCTGTTCATAAGGTGCCTTCTAGATTATTCCTGACCAAGATCAAGATTTTGCATGGGCTAATTAATAACATGCTCTGGGATGATGTTATTAGACCTTCGACTTCTCCCTAAGTTTCATCCCTTTTTTCTTGTACCTAAACGACAGAGTGGCGATTATCGGCCAGTCGTCAGTTATAGCACACTAAACCAGAAGTTCGTTTTGGAATGAGTTCCACTGCCAGACCTACACAATTACATCATCTGGTTCACTTATGCCAGCTTGTTCTTTATACTGGACCTCAATCAACCCTAACATCAGATACCGAGGATTCCAAACCAATTACTGCCTTTTGTACTGATTGGAACCTTTACGAGTTTCATCGGGTTTGTTTCGAAATGTCTACGACCGCGACCAGTTTGTCTCATCTTTTGGTCCATGTATTTGGAGATCTTAAGTTCAAATTTATTTACAGCTATCTTGAGGATGTGTGGTTTACAGTGCCACGTTCGTGGAGTGTTTGGACTTCATCGAAGAAATATTGTTAGTTATTTTTGGGTCACTTGGTTCTAGCTGGAGTCAGCACTGATCAGGAGTGGACACGTTCCTTGCACGACCTCCCTTACAACCCCTCCCCCCAAGATCGAGAAAGAAGTGGCCAGATTTATTGGAATAGTGAATTCCTTTCGGAAGTGTATTCCTAATTTCGCCCAATTCGCGGTGACCCTTGAATAACTTGAGCAAGAAAGGCGAGCGCTTCATTTGGGGGAGGGGGGGGGGGGGGGAATTATCAAGCTTCCTTCTTCCTTTGAGGCAGTTAAAGCTGCCCCTAGCAAACATACTGTGTTGGTTATATCGGATTTTGGCAATCCCTTTATCCAGACCGATGTATCGAATTCTGGGGTAGTGGCGGTACTCCTCCAAGAACATCAGAGGGAGGGGCACACCATCGCTTAAGCATCACACTGCTTATCTGCTACTGAATTAAAATATTCAGTGTATGAATGGGAACCTTTGGCAGTTCTCTTCAGCTTGGAGATGTTTAAGTTCTACCTCTAGCATAGGGAATTTGTGCTCGAGACTGACAATCAGACATTGAGGTGGAGGTTGGACCAGCCCTGAAAAACTGATAGGGTTGCTCGTTGGACAGTCCACATCTCCGCATTTCGTTGATTTAAAGGCCATCCTATCTAGGTTCCAGACGACAGTGTGACCGACGCTTTAAATAGCACGTATGGAGACTGAAACTCCCTCACAATATGCAGAAGACGGTTGCCAACTTGCCTTGGGTCACGTTGTGTTGACCAAAGTTCCCGAACTATTTTGCGATCTCAAGGGCAGACAGGAAAAAGATTCCCGTATTTTCCAAACAAAACAAAAAAAAAGGCTTTTAAATGGCAAGCTCATAGATAGGTGTGTTCTTAATAGAAGTATTGTGTGTCAAAAGAGAAGGGCGACCGCTCATTCAAAATTTGTTTGCCTCAGATATTGGTCCCCACTAATTTTAGGTATTTTAATAGACCTGAGGAGGGCGGTCACCTAGGTTTCCCTAAGGATGTCCAAAATTGGACAACACGCTGTTTGGCTGTCTATGTGTAAGAATATGCATCAGGTAGTGGTGGGGGCGGCGGGGTGGTCGGTTACCCATACAAGGAAAACCCAATTCTAACTCAAGCAAAGGTTTTCTTGACTCTACTCGTAAGAGAGGGCCCATGGACCGTCTTTTTGTGGACTAAATAGGACCCCTTACACATACCTGGGGAGAAGCGGGGAACAGGTGGTGGTGGATGGGTTTTCCCATTCTAGCTGGTTAATTCCCAGACACCAATCTGAACAGCATCTTAACAAAACCTTTGTTGTCTTTGCACCACCGAGCACCCTAATAAGTGATAATACTCCACCATTTACATCAAGGGAATTCTGTTGTTTCGATCATGATGTTAGACATGTTACCACTATTCCTTGCTACCGCTAGTCATCCTTTGCTGAGAACGTGAATAGGAATTTGAAGGCCGCTTTGATAACAGTGCTTTTAATGCTGCTCAGCATGAGACCATCAGGGTCACTCCTGCCTCATTAATCCAGGCTTTTCCTATTATACCGCTCTTGGGTAACCTCTGGACCATTGGTGGGCTGCTGCCTGCGCGAGTCATCCCCCAAACCATCCAACATAACGGAAAGAGACGCAATATAGAGCGCAGGCGTAGGCGTCAGGCCAGTGGATACAATTGTGGAAGGCGCGAGTTCAAGGGGAAGTTCGAAGACCATGTGTTTGTGTGTACACTGACCCACCGTTTTATAGGCCTCTGTAAAATTTGAAGATTTCTGGATCGAATAAATATCTGGGCCCTTAGTGAAATGGGAAGATCTCTGGAGTACATGTTAGCTATTTTAAGGAAGGTACCTAGCCCCAACTTTACATTCTGCCCTTGGTGCCAAACTCTGGGGGGCGTCTGAGTTTCAGTGGGGGAGACTGAGCCGTGAGGGCTCGGCATTGTATCGATTTCGCTCCTTGTTGACGATCTTTGCCTGGATAGCTTTGGAGGTACATTGGTGGCGCAATCGGTGGAAACAAAAGCCTTGAAGCAGGAAGACTTTGGGCAGTGAGCTTGTGGTGTGCGGAGCGAGTCGGCCAGGGGTGCGAGAGGTTTGCAGTTCTGGACGGTACACGAGAGAGCGAATCAGCTCCTGTGAAGGCACCAAGCCTGGTTTTGAGTGTTGGTTATCGCCTGCCGTGCGAAGCTGTTTCGTGAGTGAGCGTGGTATTTTGGAAAACACACCAGCGACTTGGAGGTTACTTGCTCGGTTCGACACGATTGAAGGTGGTCCAGTCCCTTTCAGACTGAAGGAGTGGAATAATGGCGGCCATTCTGTCCAAGTTAAGTTACTTCCGTGTATGTCTTTACCTCTCCTACTTTCCCTTCTCCGTCCTCTCCCCCCCCCCCCCCCCCTCAGTGCGGTTTATGCAATAACTAATAACAGCTCTTTAAAAATTATTTTGTTAAAGATTGATCAGTGAATTTTGGTTAAATGCACCTGCCTATTTTGTGACTTTTAATTGTTAATTTTGTACTTTGTGTGTGTACTGAATGACAAGGGGTTCATAATTAATGGCAGCTGTTCGTGAGTCTTTTTTAAAGATCTGATCAAAGAATTTTGGCTAACTGTAGCTGCCAATTCAGCGACTGTTAATTGTTTTTAAAATTCAGTATTTTGCTGTTTGCTGAGTGAGAGTGGGTTCATGATTAATAACAGCTGGTTATAAATAATTTGCTTAAAATCTAATCAATGAATTTTGGTTAACTGTAGCTGCTTATTCAGTGACTGTTAATTGCTTTACAATTTTGTACCTTGTGGCTGTCGAATGACAGTGGGTTCGTAATTAGTGGCAGCAGTTCAAGAGTCATTTGGTTTAAACGTGTTCAGCGAATTTTGGCTAAATATAGGCGCTTACTCAATGACTTAATTGTTTTTGAAATTATGTATTTTGCTCTCTACTGAATGACAGTGGGTTGATAATTAATAGCAGTTGTTTAAAAATCACTTACTTCAAATCTGATTAGCAACCTTTCACTAACTGCTGCTGCTTATTCAGTGACTTCTTTGTTTGTTTAAATTCTGTATTTTGCTGTCTACTGGATAATGGTGGGTTCATACTTAATAACAGCTCTTTAAAAGTCATTTGCTTAACACATTATCAGGGAATTTTGATTAATTTTAGCTAAATATTCAATGACTTAATTGTTTTTAAACTTCTTATCATTGCTGTCTACTAAGTGACAGAAGGTTCATAATTAATGGCAGTTGTTCAAAGGTCATTTTGTTAAAAAACTTCTCATTGTATTTTGCTAACTGTAGTTATTTGTTTTTAAAATTCTATACGTTTGGTGTATAGTTAATGGCTGGTGGCTAATAATTAGGGCAGCTGTTTGAAAGTCATTTTTCTAAAGTCTGCTTTGTCAGTTTTACTGTTGATCTTTTGTACAACTCGTTTGACTATAATAAAGGCAAGTTAATTATTAACGATGATGAACGCTGAAGCAGTTATGTGGGGACACCATTCCTTCCATTAGTGTGACCTGATCCCGAACCTACCTGAATTCCTAGTCATCAAATAAAACCAAAATTTTTAAGAGAGTAACGTGCTATACACAATCTAATGTCTTGGAAAGATCACAAAAATTACCAACTGGCAATATTTTGTTACTTAAGGCTTGTGCCGATGATGCTTGTGGCAATGATGCGTTGCATTTATTACTAAGGACACTACTTATTTAATTAGAAAAACTTTTCAGAATTCTGTTTGAAATTCCAGCAACACCATTTAAGCTTTTGTTTCTTAGATTTTTTGTAATTCTGTTAACTTCAGTGAAGTGTGATGGCGCTACTTGTAGTTGCTTACAGTTTTCTGGAATGATATTGTTAATATATACTCTTGCTTCTTCAACTGAGCCATTTAATCCTAGTTTTGATACTACCTGTAGAACTCGCGAATTATGAATCACAACACAATTGCTTAGTTTAATTGTTGTGATACCCTGTACACTAACTGGTTCTCCTGTCTCCTGTTTCACAATAGCATGTATATTTTCTAATCTTCTTACCTGTAATATTAATTTTTGTTAGGATGTGTATATTTTTGGATATACAACTTTAAATCACAGTCTTTTGAACTGCAAGGAACGCAAGAAAACACATTTCACATCTATTCTTTCATGAAGGGATATTTAACTCCAAGTCGGGCCTAGGGGTTAGTAGGAAGACACGTGCCTGGAAACCGAGAGGTAGCACCATCAACTCCCGGCCGGAACACTAATTTTCAATCTGATTTTAATCTAACCTTCTCTTCCCAACAATATGAACAGACGCCATGACAAGCAAGTCACCGAAGTGGCGTCCAGTCGAAAGACTTGCACTCTGCCAGACAGACGCACGCAGTTATTGATTATCAAACTCTGCTGCTAGTACCATCATGGTGGCAGAATCATAGACCTACATTAAAGTAGTAAGTGTTTATTTCGCTGGTGTGGCATCTGAGGCGACATAGAATACATAAGCGCAAATGTTACTCTGAGGAGGAAGAATGCTCTGTTCATGTCTGCTGAGGTGACTGATGGGTTCTAGATGCGGGAACTTGGGAACACGGAACTCTTGATTAATTTTTATGCGGAAACAGCAGTAGCTTTTTACACATTTCTGAATCCAAGATTGCTAATGTGTACTACTACTTCGTAAGGCTGAAATAGCATTTATTTGTCTATTTAGAGTACGGGATCTGTAATTCTATTTACCGTACGGTATACGGGCTACTACAGGATATTTAAAGGAAAAAATATACCAAAAATATAAATTTTATATACTAATGTTACCCGTGTCGCAGCCTAGGTAGCTAACGTGCGGCCTGTGTAATGGCACTCGACTTGGAAGTAAGATGGTTCGAATTCTAATGTTGGAAGAATTACATTGCCAATATTTAGTTGACATGAGGAGGAGAGGTGTTAGCGTACGTTTCCTCGTCACCAATCTTTGCGGCAACGTCCTGGATTAAATTCCAAACCTCTACGAAGCATCCAATGAAGTTATGACATGTGACACTGTTGATGATGATCTGTTCCTCGAATGGTGACGTCAAGCTCGGCGGTCCCTTTGGTAATATTCGAAAGGATTAGGCCATTAGCCGGCACTGGGTTTCACCCTCTTCCTTCCCTTCATCCATGACACAAACCCAACACTACACAGTACAAGATTTTATCACAGTCGTTCCCATGACACAGATACACACTTCACAACAAGTAGGAATAAGACAACAGCAAATCACCTCCACTAGAACCTTGCTAGTCCGGCGATAAAGCATTCCTGAATCTTCTGCTTTACGTTTATTCGCTGAGTGTGGGTATACTGTGAAATGCTCACAGGTCACGTCCTTCGACACTGTGACGAATGGATTGTGTAGGAGCAGTCGCAGTTTGGTGGTGGAACTTTTCTCTACTTGTGTAGACTTTCTGCACAGGCACCGTATCCATGAGAATTCTGTTTAAACTTTTCTATACAGGACGAGGGAGATCAGAAATAGAAAACTGTTACTAAAGGAAGCAATCTAAGTTAGCCACGGGGGATGCAGTTGTGTACTCACCAAACCAAAACCCTGCCATGTCAAACTCCTTCCATTTCACATGAACTAGTATTTCGATGCTACGTGATCCATTCGAGAGCCTAGCTGATTGTACATTCTACCTAGTGTATTACGTAGGTTACCTGGTATATTTGTATGATTATCCAATTTTTTCAGTACAGGGGCCTGAAGATGATGCATTGTAACGCCGAAGCATTAGACCATTTGCTGCGTTGTGACTTCTTTCTCCATCCACCTTCTCTTGGGTTTACTAATGTACCTTCTTCCTTTAGGGACATAATTCAGCAAATTTAACATCAGTCTAACTTGAAAATTTGGCAATACTATACATATCACATAGTTACATGACTACAGGTTCTAATTTGGAATAGCATCCAAAAGGAAATAAAATAATTGTCTGCTTTGACCCATTAGAAATTGTGAAAAGAATTGTCACATGGCGAAAGATTGATCATTTAGGTAATTTTGGATTTTTTTTTGGTGTTATATAATGACTTGGCGTTACTGTCTAACATGACTTCGTTCCAACTATTATATACAGTCTATCTTGCTAGTTTTGATCCATAACTCTTTGGAAAGCGAGAAAAAGACACTGTGTTAGTCGTGATGTTCTTGTGAAACAGTTGTCTTTTATATGAATGGGCAATCTCGTGCACAGAACTACTAATATGGCCTTTTATTAATATCTGTGTTGCGTTGAAAGCTTTCCCTGTATTTACTCCGGGCCAAAACAAGCGAGAAGACTCCTACTATAGGCCAGCCATTCGATTGATCACTCGTTACCGCAACATCTATCTCGAATTTCTCTCTGTGTCACGCTTGTACTTCTCACACCAATTACTTCAGCAAATATGAAATATCAAAGACTGAGTCTCCAGCGCTTACGGTCTAGTGATCATGTGGCAGTTTTTGCGCCAGCAAGCCCATTGTGAATGTCTGTCAACAGTTTCATTTGAGTTGACTGGCAGTTTCTTTTTGCTGATTTTTCTTCTCTTTTATTCAGTAATCAGAGCTACGTGCACTTTTTTCCTTGTTTCGGTGGAACTGTATTTTGTTTTTGTAACCCCTTTATCTGTCTCTGTGATAACAACATTTGAGTGATTTTACCATTTTGAATTGCACTTCTCATTCCCTTTAAGTTATATTATTCTCCACGTCGATTGCTGAGCTTTGTAATCGATAACAAAGCCAAACATGGAGCGGGTTGTGCTTGTATTGAGCATCACATTAATTGCAAAGTTATATCAGGTTTTTTTAAATAAAATTTAACTACATTAAATTTGCTACAAAAAGGTGCTGTTCATTTTTGCTGTGGGACAAATAGTTTTAATGTGCGTGAAATATTGTGGGACTTAACGTCATCAGTCCCTAAGCTTACACACTACTTGACCGAAATTATCCTAAGGACAAAGACCGACACCCATGCCCGAGGGAGGACTCGAACCTCCGCCGGGACCAGCCGCACAGTCCATGACTGCAGCGCTTAAGACCGCTCGGCTAATCCCGCGCGACGGACTAATAGCTTGCACGTAGCGAGGGAGAGTATACGAAATTATGCACCTGGTATTTGAAGGCGGACGCTGTAGGTTGCATAAAACCCATAGGTAGTTTTCCCAAGTTTGGTAGCGTCTTAACTACAGTTCTTGATTGTAGACAGTGAAGGGAGGT
Organism: Schistocerca americana; assembly: GCF_021461395.2. Taxonomy (NCBI): domain Eukaryota; kingdom Metazoa; phylum Arthropoda; class Insecta; order Orthoptera; family Acrididae; genus Schistocerca; species Schistocerca americana. The sequence goes on along the minus strand of NC_060121.1, from coordinate 958,504,970 downwards.
TTTATTGTAGAAAGTGCATCTCGATTGACGTTTCTCAGAAGAGCCTCCTCGTTACCGATTGTTTTGAGAACGGTTAGTTCATGTTTTAGTTGCTAGAAAATTTCATGACAATGAAGAAGTTTAAAGTAACATACAAATATTTACTGAATAGTTAATGGAGTTACTAGAGGTAATAGTTTGATTACTGCGCCTTGTATTTTATGGAAGGGTAGACGACTTTCGAGAATTACATCGGCGTTGTAAGTTTGAACTGCACAAAAGTTTATGCAGCGAAAAGACGTCCAGGTAAAACGGTAAGAACCTTCGTAAAGTATCAGAATTGTAGAGGAGTTCATTTGGTATATTGGAGAGGTACCATTCCCGTTTAAATAAATTAGCAGTACCTGGTTCTCGCGCTGCTGAGAGAAGATCTTATGACAATACAACATTATACTGTGAATTGAAAAGAAACACATCAGATTCCTTTAAAACAACTCCTTCAACGCAGTATGAAATTTATGCAGGCTGTTTCAAAATGAATATACGCATTTTAAGGCTATATGGCATTTATTACATCCGAATTAAGATTATACCTAATACATGAAATGAAAGAGCAATTCCAACAATTTTTCTTACAAGTGTTCGATGCGAGATTCAACACCCATCGAGTTGATAGCCGAGTTTTTCCCAAAACTTGATCAGTTTATCTGGAGTAATTCTTGCAACAGTGCTATTTCTAAAGTTGGGTAGATCAGCTGGTAGCGGAGGCAGTCATACTCAAAACTATCCGAACGACCTGAATTGCATTCCGCCTGATTCGCATGCAACCCACATAACACAGCTGTATAGCAGGTCCTCTAATCGCTCCTTGGTACAGTCGTTTGACTATTGAAAATGGTTCCAACAAGTCACCACTAGAAAACACTGCTCTGTATCGCAATAACTCAAGATGTAAAGTAATACCACGATACTACAAATATCAGGGAAGATAATCCTGTCCTTAAGGCTTGTAAGCTCACATTTATTGCAATAAATGACGTACCTGAAATGTTACCATTCTCATTATTGCCTCAAATAGGTAATGCACGTAGTAAGTTCGTCGTATTCATGATTTCCTCTCCAAAGTAACATACCATACTTGTTATTTAACTCAGAAGACACTAAAAATTTGCGTTTTTCACTAGCAGGTAGTGAAGAATATGTATGAACTTCAAATGACACGACGAACCGCCTTGTTCTGCATATGGATTCGAACCCATGCCATGCAGACTAAGATTTCGTGACTGACGGAAACTAACAGTCATTTCTGACTAGGCACACAGAGAGTGATATACCTCGATTTTAGACAGTTTCAGTTAGCAAATATCAACTTTAAATTACACAACGTAAACATTTTTAACGGACGTGAATTCCAACCGAGCATCGAACTACGAGGGATGTTAAATATTGCTACTTCACAAGTAACTTACTTGAACTGCCGTCAGGTAAAGCTTTGTGTTGGACACGGATTCGAACCCAGAACCTAATCGGATTGTTATCGAAGCACAATCAACTGTGACATATCGGATTTTCTCGGCAGTAGCTAGATGTTTTAACTGAAATGACGAGACGAAACATTATTTTTTTCCTTCCCAGGACTCCTACCCGGCACCTATCATTGTTATACTCTAGAGTAAACGAACGTTAAATATGGGTTTTTACACCAGCATGGACATGTGAGCATTTTTAAACTAGAAATAATATGACGAAAAGTTCAGTGCTGACTGGGAATCGAACTCCACACATATCGTTATTGACTACACACAAAGAGACGTCAGCTACTGAGTTTTTCTCCGCCAGCAGCTCGGAATAACATCCTTGAACTTACAGTGATCTCTCAGATAGTTCTGTGTCTCACTGGGAGTCAAAAACGTCAGATATCGTTAGTGTTGACAACGAATGAAAATGCATTAAAAATCAAAATTATTATCCACCAGCAGATAGGTGTTCTCATGCTAGAGCTTGATAATACATAATGAAAACTCAAGTGTCAGGCCAGTATTCGAACCCATTTACGCGCAATATTTGGAGATGTTGAGGAATCTGCAGTTTTCAACAGACAACAAATTTTTGTCGAGCTGTATTGTCACGAAGGGATCAAATTCCGCGTTAAGGGCGGTCTAAGTTGCATTCACAGTTCAGAACCAATTTTATCGACATACAGAAGCTCAAATAAAAGATGGAATAAGTGTCCTGTGAGCCTACGTAGCGTTTGTTTCGTCACTAGAAATAAATAACTAGTATAAGAAAGGTTACTGGTGAAAGAGTTCCCACATATCGCCACTCCTGACTTTATTGTGGTACAACCCAACGTCTACTTCGTAGAGAAGGTGTATCACGTTTAATGTGAATTTCAGACCACAATGCCTTATACCTTCTTCACTTGGCGTAGCCAGAAGAGAATAGAATCTGTCTCTCCCTATTAAAAATCATCTGCAGAAGTGGGAATCGAACCGAGGCCATCGTCATAGGAACCTATCATCAATCCAACAGACCACCAAGTCTTCACTGAAACTCATTTTTCTATCACAACACCATTGCGGCTCACTCGATGAGAATTCTGACACACAGGCTTTCTGTAGTGGTTTGCAGCATGTTCAGTACATTCGTTTACTTGGTTGACCCAATCGCCATGAACTAGATGCCTGGGCTACCCAGTGCATACATTCGACTTCATTTTGTAATCACCGAAATAAAACCATGTAACTGCCAGCCACACAAAACTGCCAACAGTATGGGATGCAGAAATTTAAATAGGAAGTGTTCCTTTCCATTTGAGCCACTCTATTGCGCTATCTGTTTGTTGAAAACGTCGTGCAGTGCAAAAGAAAAGCTGTAACTGTCTGTCTCTCAGAAGTCTAGATCGGGTCATACGCATTATCTCACAGCACTGTGTAATGCGTAAGTTCAGTAGGAACTTATGTTGACTTCTGGAGCTGCTGCAGTTATAACAGCTAGTAGCATAACGGTAAATAACGCGCACCGTAGATAAGACGTCGCGAGTTCTATTACATTTGCTGCTACAGTTATTAAATCGCAGTTCTGCTGTCTGGTGTACTTATCAATTTAATGGGACTTTGAACATAATTCCCTTCATTTCTCAACCCAAAAAAGTCCCATGTAGTAAAAGGGCTAAAGGTCTGCGACATTTTGTTCTTTTCAGGTTTAATAGGCGGCCAGGCAGCAGATGCTCCTCGAAGCTTTTGTATTACGTGTGGGGAAAGCACATCATGCCAAAATAGTCAGAAAAGTATTTTCTACATTAGCTGTGGTCTGGTAGTGGCATTTTAGTCTTCTTCAAACCTTGTTTGACAGCTTCAATTAAGAATAAGTTTTCTACATGCATGTAATCAATAAACTGCATGTACATTGCCAGACTGTTATAGATAACATCAGAGAATTCATATATATCGTTGATGATTAATTTCTTTCTCACGTGTATCATTGTTTTAACAACACTAGAAGAACCCTTACGAAAATTGTGCACTGTGTTATAAGAAATGAAATAAAACTACCCACGATAATCCTACAACGAAAGTCTGTTTTAATAAAACTGATCCGGCCGCTGGTGGCCAAGCGGTTATAGGCGCTTCAGTCTGCAACCGCGCGACCGCTACGGTCGCAGGTTCGAATCCTGCCTCGGGTATGGATGTGTGTGATGTTCTTAGGTTAGTTAGGTTTAAGTAGTTCTAAGTTCTAGGGGACTGATGACTTGAGATATTAAGTCCCATAGTGCTCAGAGCCGTTTGAACCATTTTTGAATAAAACTGAGTATCTGTACACAAGCGTGTCTCTATCGCCATGAATTAGTAAAATACTACTTACTCAGATATCGATTGGGTCTGTGTTTAATTGGTATGATGTGTCATACTCAACAGGTGTACAAATGTGGAATTTCATATGTAAAATTATGTATTCCTAGAAACTCAAAATTTGCTTGTCAGCAGCGGAAAGAGGCGTTACCAGTTTTGCAGCATTGTAAGTTTTTCACCATTGCACTATGAGCTGAAAGTAATTTCTTTCGATTTCCTTATCGATGTTTGATCTGACTGCTTGTAGCTCTTTCACAGAAGGGATAAAAACGTTAGAGGCTGCGAGGCTGGAACCGCGAACCATAACAGTCGCTTTTTTAGAGAGCAGCACGTCCCCACACAGCTAGCGAAGAGGAATGTGTTACGCCTTCCACTTACGAAGCCAATAGTGTCTATACAAGGGCGATGTACTTGAGGACAATATTATGGAAATGGAAGAGGATGTAGATCAAGATGGAATGGGAGATATGATACTGCGTGAAGAGTTTGACAGAGCACTGAAGGACCTGAGTCGAAACAAGGCCCTGGGAGTAGACAACATTCCATTAGAACTACTGACGGCCTTGGGAGAGCCAGTCCTGACAAAACTCTACCATCTGGTGAGGAAGATGTATGAGACAGGCGAAATACCCCCAGACTTCAAGAAGAATGTAATAATTTCGATCCCAAAGAAAGCAGTGTGTTGACAGATGTGAAAATTACCGAACTATCAGTTTAATAAGTCACGTCTGCAAAATACTAACGCGAATTATTTACAGACGAATGGAAAAACTAGTAGAAGCCGACCTAGCGGAAGATCTTTTTGGATACCGTAGAAATATTGGGACACGTGAGGCAATACAGACCCTACGACTTATCTTAGAAGCTAGATTAAGGAAAGGCAAAACTACGTTTCCAGCATTTGTAGACTTAGAGAAAGCTTTTGACAATGTTGACTGGAATACTCTCTTTCAAATTCTGAAGGTGGCAGGGGTAAAATATAGGGAGCAAAAGGCTATTTACAATTTGTATAGCAACCAAATGGCAGTTACAAGAGTTGAGGGGCATGAAAGGGAAGCAGTGGTTGGGAAGGGAGTGAGACAGGGTTGTAGCCTCTCCCCTATGTTATTCAATCTGTATATTGAGCAAGCAGTGAAGGAAACAAAAGAAAAATTCGGAGTAGGTATTAAAGTCCATGGAGAAGAAATAAAAACTTTGAGGCTTGCCGATGACATTGTAATTCTGTCAGAGACAGCAAAGGACTTGGAAGAGCAGTTGAACGGAATGGATAGCGTCTTGAAAGGAGGATATAAGATGAACATCAACAAAAGCAAAACGAGGATAATGGAATGTAGTCGAATTAAGTCGGGTGATGTTGAGGGTATTAGATTAGGAAATGAGACACTTAAAGTAGTAAAGGAGTTTTGCTATTTGGGGAGCAAAATAACTGATGATGGTCGAAGTAGAGAGGATATAAAATGTAGACTGGCAATGAGAAGGAAAGCGTTTCTGAAGAAGAGAAATTTGTTAACATCGAGTATAGATTTGAGTGTCAGGAAGTCACTTCTGAAAGTATTTGTATGGAGTGTAGCCATGTATGGAAGTGAAACATGGACGATAAATAGTTTAGACAAGAAGAGAATAGAAACTTTCGAAATGTGGTGCTACATAGGAATGCTGAAGATTAGATCGGTAGATCACGTAACTAATGAGGAGGTGTTGAATAGGATTGGGGAGAAGAGAAGTTTGTGGCACAACTTGACTAGAAGGGATGGGTTGGTAGGACATGTTCTGAGGCATCAAGGGATCACCAATTTAGTATTGGAGGGCAGCGTGGAGAGTAAAAATCGTAGAGGGAGACCAAGAGATGAATACACCAAGCAGATTCAGAAGGATGTAGGTAACAGTAGGTACTGGGAGATGAAGAAGCTTGCACAGGATAGAGTAGCATGGAGAGCTGCATCAAACCAGTCTCAGGACTGAAGCCCACAACAACAACAACAACAACAGTGTCTAGAACTCATAAACCGCTATTTATAGGACGAGAGTGTTGCGATTCACACGTGTAACAACTTTCGTGGGCTGAAAACCGTAAATTTACAAACTTTTGTTACACCTTACATGATAATAACTCAGATTGTTCAATGTAAATGACAGGAAAAATCAAGTGAACTTTGAGGCTTAATTCCGTGCACACCAGGAAGTAACTCGTCAATCGCAGAGTTGCCAAACATACCTTGCCTTGTTGCCAAATCTCAGTTACAGTACCATCAGGAAGTTGACGTACTGATGTGTTCCTACAGCAGGCTGGAAACTGACCATAGCTCGCGTCTCAAAGACGCGGCTGCTACGGCCTGGAATACGTAATGCGTCTGAATCACATTTCTGTTACTAGGTTCAGGGACTGGAGCGTAGTTACTAATAGTACTCAGAACTGACTGCAAACTAAGAATCATAAATCAGTAACTCTTATATATTTCTTTCGTAACTGTACTCAAAACGAAGAAACTCATTCACGAACGTTTTCGTGCCTCGCCGATAGTCGAGCACACCAATCAAATAAAAATAAAAACAGACCGTGTGTGTGTGTGTGTGTGTGTGTGTGTGTGTGTGTGAGTGAGAGAGAGAAGAGAGAGAGAGAGAGAGAGAGAGATAGAGACAGAGAGAGAGAAATAAAAATAAAAAAGATTGAGAGAGAAGGTAATAAATTGTTGTAAAGAAATTGAATACCCGTATGTAAAGAAAACTTTCATTAAGATGACACTTTCCACATCATTACAAAATGTCATATTCATGATGTATGGAACAAGTATTAATCTAATCTAATCTAATCCACTCATATTGCTGACTAGCCGTGAAAAGTTATGAATTACCGAAATTTTCGCCAATATCAGTAACCAAATCTAAACTTGAAATTAAAAGACCACAGTTCTTGTAATAAACCGGGTCTCCTATCAAGACCCTTTCATCCCTGTTAACTAACCACGAAAGATGTCTGATATACCTCCATTCAGAAGCAGCAAAGTGTGTATGCATTTAAAGATGAAGCGCATGATGTGAAGTTCTGTGACGGAGATATGAACCCAACACATAATCGGATAGTTAACTAAGTAAAATCAAATGTTACTTATGCGGTTTCTTACCAGATGCTAGGTGTCTGAATCTAAAATAAGGGTACAAATTTTTGTGCCTCAGCGAAAATCGAACCGCTCTCCTTTCATTCTTCTTTATCGTCGACGAATATAATTCAGGTATCAATTGCTTACTCACCAACAGTAAGATGTGTGCGTGTTTGACCACAAATTGTTGGCAACACATGAACAGGCATTAAAAATGCACGTTAATTTTCATAGCAGCCCGGTGTGCACGTGATAGGGCTTGAAATGAAATTATGAATATTTTTGTAGTGGATCAAGAATTGGACCCACATACTTACTTTTGGAGGAGACCTAGAGAAGCTTGTAGTCTTGGAAAAAGGAACGAAATGATTGAACCGTACTGTTCCAAGAGATTCAGTTCCTCTAAAGAGGAGATACAAATTTGAATCACAGTCCAGCACCAAAATTTTCAACGTCTCTAGTTCAATCAAGTACAAGTAAAATAAGAGCCCTGTTCCTTTACATGGCTAACCGTTCATCAAAAAACATTTTTTTCTAATGTATGTGAGTTTACTGGCGACAGTATTTCTGTTTATCATGACATCCGCCTATGTCATTTCCCAACGTAAACCGGCTCTGAGGCCCAGTTGGGAATGAAGGAATGTGATGTTTAATGCGGATTATGCATTATAACGTCTTTCTCTTGAGGTTACCAGAGGTATAGTAAATCAGTTTGTGCCTCGTAAAAGTACATGCCTGAACCCACGCATTCCACTTGTGATAGTTCGTTCCACCAGACCATTGTGGCCACATTTCCCAGCCCCAGGAGTGTACTGCAACAGATGATGTGCTTAGCTTACAAAATTAGTCATGGTGGAAAAAATGCGAGTCTATTAAATGGTTAGGTAGAAGCAAGCTTCTGACGCGGAGATTATGCTATTCTCATGTCAGCAGGATGTAAAGACTCTTCTAGGCATGATAGCCTCGATGTGAAGCCATTTTGAAATTTTCACTAATTAAGGAAACTGATTAGTCTGAGAAAATCCACTATGAAGTGTGAAGTTACCGGATAATTCGATTATTACAGTCATTATTACTATCATTTTCTTCATACCGCTGCTGGAACACATGTGCTTGAAGATCATTGAAGGCCTTTTGGTCATTATAGAAATAGTTGCCCAAGAAAAGGTTCTTTCCCTGTCTACGGAATCCTTTTCATGTTAATATCAAACATCAGCAATTACTCGTAGATTACATTAAAACTAAAGTAATTGATGAAGACGTTACTTGATAACAAAAACACGCTGCCTTTCTTCATTTAATTGCGCCTAGAAATGGCTGTCGAATACTGCCAAACCAAAAGCCATGGGATCTTACTGCCTTCCGATATAGGTCGCTGTCAGTTCTTCCACATGATTTGGTCGACGTGACCTGTTTCAAGTTGTGTATGACAGAGAATGTCTTAAGAAATCAATTGTTTTCCTTGGCAATAAACAGAAAGATTTTCATTCTAAGCTATCCAAATTCAAAATTTTCGCAATATTAGTTCAAATTTAACACTCGCTTCTATAATGTAGTAAAGTATTTCACAGTTACAAAACCCGCATCTGACTCATTGTCCTTACACTTAGTCGCTGACCATAAATTCTAGCTCAGAGTGACACCGGTTTAAGTAACCTAATGTAGCGAAGACTGTTTGCCAGTGCTCTTTCTCACCGGAAAATATGCAATTCACTCATTGGGGTTCATAAGCACGCTGTAACAGTAATTTCTGTGTGTATGCAATACATTCGGATTGTAGAATTTAGTGGTGCTCTCTCTTCCACTTCCGTATACAATATGCCTGACCTAAACGGGCCCTTTACCATTACAGGCCCTGGGCGGTGCAACATCATACTGACAACAGTAATGTGCTTATACTGACAACCTGACTGTTCGTTTTACCTGATTTTGTAATCATTTAAACAAAACATCCTGACCTTCCAGTGGGAGACATTTCGTCCCCCCGTCCTTCTGTGAAATTTGTCGGTAAGCTTTTTGCCTTCCAACCAGCGAAATGCGGCAGAGTACGGCCGGTAAACGATTCACAAACCACGATTTAGTGTCGTTAAGACGATTTCTTTAAACATTGGCGTATCTGAAGGAATTTAGTTTCTTCTTAAATCGTCTTATACAGCAACGTTCACAGATACGTCAAATAGGAAAAGCTCTTTATCCAGGTACGAAGGTTGTAAAATAAACTTCCCACAGTTTTCGTCAGGTTGATCTTTTCGTCTGATAGCACTGCGTAAGTATTTTGTCTAAGAGGTATCACAAGTAGTGTTCCTGTAGCTGTGGGATTCATTGGTTGAAAACGAGTTTAACACCAGTGGGTACAGCACTGCTAAATATTCAAAATGATTATCAAACTAAGTCTGAGTTCTTCCACAAACTGAAGCGTATGTATAATATTGTAGTTAGACTGTGCATCCTTGTCTTCCCTGAGTGGGCATCGGAAGGCGTTTACACACACGTATACGAGGGTAATCCCAGAAGTAAGGTCTCCTAAGGGACACGCATGTGCCAGCTCAGGCACAAGCGAGAGATCCTTAATTTTAATACCAAGCGGAAACCATAGTTGCAGATGCATGGTGGCAAAGTGATAATGAGCAAGACTACGGATATGGTCTCAGGTTCAATCCCTCGTCAGGACCACGATTTTTATGTGCCATCTTACACTTATTTCCCCTCGGGCAGTGTCTGATGATGTGAAAAATGCCGAGTTGCACTGTGGTCCGAAATCCACGTTAAGCTGTAGGTTCCCCTATTAACTGGCTGACGGATGGAGTAGCCGAGCGTTTCTAGGCGCTACAATCACCGCGCGACCGCTCAGGTCTCAGGTTCGAATCCTGCCTTAGGCATGGATGTGTGTGATGTCCTTAGGTTAGTTAAGTTTAAGTAGTTCTAAGTTATAGGGGACTGATGACCTGAGAAGTTAAGTTCCATAGTGCTGAGAGCTATTTCAACCATTAACTGGCTAGGTAAGTCAACTCAAAGGTTGGAGGAAAGCAACGGCATACCACCTTCATCAAGACCGTGCCTATTAAAGGAGTGGTGTTCAAACCACTCTTTCGACTGATGACTGCTTTACTTTCTATGGGTTCCAAAGTTAATGATCTTCGCGTTATTAACATTTTTGTGCTTTCATGCTGTAACTTTGATACCAGTAAACCTAAGTAACCGGCCGAGCACTGTCACCGTTCTGGTTGTCGAGGTAGTAGACGACAATGCTATCGCCCCCAGTTACAATCTAGGTCATGGCTATGTTTCAGTCTAATACCTCTATGTGATTTTCTGCGTATTTCAAGATACACTTTTATACACTTGGTACGCATCCAAATAGATATCTGATATAGCTGTATTTAGCAACATGAAGCAGATATGTTTTCCGTGCAATATATCGGACAACACGTCAGTGCAGTGAGATTTCGTTTGTGTGTTGCGCATGGTGTAATAAATATTTTTGTTTCGCTTGCTTCTGTGGTAGGTTCCACCCTATTGAATGCGAGCAATCTCACGAATAAACGGTCAATAACTGGAATTAGGCAATAATACACTTAAAAGGTGTATTTTTGCATTATGTATCCCAATGAAAATAACTCTAAACAGGTTATATGCCTACTTGCTTATTATTCGCGCTTCTCGATGCTTTCCTCAAAAAATAAAAAGAGAGGGAGACAGTGAGAGAAAACAGAAATGTATTTCGAATATCAGCTCGGTGACGCCATGTTCGTCTCGTGATGTTAAGCAAGGATAGTTGATAGGTAATATCTCGTTGTACTAGCAACATGTATGGCTACAGGGTTCTTTCTTTTCTCTCTGCAAACAACCAGAACAGAATTCAGTAAAAAAAGTGGTAAGAACACCTATGCAGTGGGCCAATTCAACACTCAGCCTTTCTTGGTTATTTTGTTAATTGTCTGTAATGCAGTAAACATCCTTGATTACTGATTTGTTATTACTACCATTTTTATTGTTATACGTCACCTCACAACAGCTTTCCTCTCACTCATTGCTGCCGATGTACGTAACGAATGGATCAGGATGAATGGAATGTGGGATGGTCACGGAGAATATACACATTTATTTCGGCGTCTTGTGTTCAGGGTAATATGAAAATCTCAATAAGAGAAGACGACAACGGGATGCCGGTGATGCAGGCAACAGCACAAGACTATTTCTGTCGACTTAACAAAAAATGGTTCAAAGGGCTCTGAGCACTATGGGACTTAACATCTGTGGTCATCAGTCCCCTAGAACTTAGAATTACTTAAACCTAACTAACCTAAGGACATCACACACATCCATGCCCGAGGCAGGATTCGAACCTGCGACCGTAGCAGTCCCGCGGTTCCGGACGGAGTGCCTAGAGTCGACTTAACACCATGACGACAGATAAACTGGTGTCTCAATGTATTTTGATTATAATTCGTTAGCCTTCTTGCGACCTCGCTTTAATACCTCGTGCGAGTAGGCATAATAGTTTGATTTTTGAACACCGAACAATAACACACAAAGATAGTAGATGGATGGATACAAAGAAACAATCAGACTCATGGGTGTGGGTCCAGTTCATCACTAGAAGACTAAACAAAAGGCACACATTACGAAAGCAATGAATACGCTGGTTAGCATACATTATTTTTGTAGATCTCAGGATGAAAAGCGCAGATCCGCACAGTGCCCGCATCTGCACTTACGCATTTACCATTATGCTACTAGCTGTCATATAACTGCAGCAGCTCCAGAAGTCAACATAAGTTCCTACTGAACTTACGCATTCCACAGTGCTGTGAGATAATGCGCATGGCCGGATCTAGACTTCTGAGAGACAGACAGTTACAGCCTTTCTTTTGCACTGCACGATGTTTTCAACAAACAGATAGCGCAATAGAGTGGCTCAAATGGAAAGAACACTTCCTATTTAAATTTCTGCATCCCATACTGTTGGCAGTTTTGTGTGGCTGGCAGTTACGTGGTTTTATTTCGGTGATTACAAAATGAAGTCGAATGTATGCACTGGGTAGCCCAGGCATCTAGTTCATGGCGATTGGGTCAACCAAGTAAACGAATGTACTGAACATGCTGCAAACCACTACAGAAAGCCTGTGTGTCAGAATTCTCATCGAGTGAGCCGCAATGGTGTTGTGATAGAAAAATGAGTTTCAGTGAAGACTTGGTGGTCTGTTGGATTGATGATAGGTTCCTATGACGATGGCCTCGGTTCGATTCCCACTTCTGCAGATGATTTTTAATAGGGAGAGACAGATTCTATTCTCTTCTGGCTACGCCAAGTGAAGAAGGTATAAGGCATTGTGGTCTGAAATTCACATTAAACATGATACACCTTCTCTACGAAGTAGACGTTGGGTTGTACCACAATAAAGTCAGGAGTGGCGATATGTGGGAACTCTTTCACCAGTAACCTTTCTTATACTAGTTATTTATTTCTAGTGACGAAACAAACGCTACGTAGGCTCACAGGACACTTATTCCATCTTTTATTTGAGCTTCTGTATGTCGATAAAATTGGTTCTGAACTGTGAATGCAACTTAGACCGCCCTTAACGCGGAATTTGATCCCTTCGTGACAATACAGCTCGACAAAAATTTGTTGTCTGTTGAAAACTGCAGATTCCTCAACATCTCCAAATATTGCGCGTAAATGGGTTCGAATACTGGCCTGACATTTGAGTTTCATTATGTATTATCAAGCTCTAGCATGAGAACACCTATCTGCTGGTGGATAATAATTTTGGTTTTTAATGCATTTTCATTCGTTGTCAACATTAACGATATCTGACGTTTTTGACTCCCAGTGAGACACAGAACTATCTGAGAGACCACTGTAAGTTCAAGGATGTTATTCCGAGCTGCTGGCGGAGAAAAATTCGGTAGCTGACGTCTCTGTGTGTAGTCAATAACGATATGTGTGGAGTTCGATTCCCAGTCAGCACTGAACTTTTCGTCATATTATTTCTAGTTTAAAAATGCTCACATGCCCATGCTGGTGTAAAAACCCATATTTAAGGTTCGTTTTCTCTAGAGTATAACAATGATAGGTGCCGGGTAGGAGTCCTGGGAAGGAAAAAAAATGTTTCGTCTCGTCATTTCAGTTAAAACATCTAGCTACTGCCGAGAAAATCCGATATGTCACAGTTGATTGTGCTTCGATAACAATCCGATTAGGTTCTGGGTTCGAATACGTGTCCATCACAAAGCTTTACTTGACGGCAGTTCAAGTAAGTTACTTGTGAAGTAGCAATATTTAACATCCTTCGTAGTTCGATGATCAGTTGGAATTCGCGTCCGTTAAAAATGTTTACGTTGTGTAATTTAAAGTTGATATTTGCTAACTGAAACTGTCTAAAATCGAGGTATATCACTATCTGTACGCCTAGTCAGAAATGACTTAGTTTCCGTCAGTCACGAAATCTTAGTCTGCATGACATGGGTTCGAATCCATATGCAGAACGAGGCGGTTCGTCGTGTCATTTGAAGTTCATACATATTCTTCACTACCTGCTAGTGAAAAACGTAAATTTTTAGTGTCTTCTGAGTTAAGTAACAAGTATGGTATGTTACTTTGGAGAGGAAATCATGAATACGACGAACTTACTACGTGCATTACCTATTTGAGGGAATAATGAGAGTTGTAACATTTCAGGTACGTCATTTATTGCAATAAATGTGAGCTTACAAGCCTTAAGGACAGGATTATCTTCCCTGATATTTGTAGTATCGTGGTATTAGTTTACATCTTGAGTTATTGCGATACAGAGCAGTGTTTTCTAGTGGTGACTTGTTGGAACCATTTTCAATAATCAAACCAAGGAGCGATTAGAGGACCTGCTAGAGAGCTGTGTTATGCGAGCTGCATGCAAGTCAGGCGCAATGCAATTCAGGTCGTTCGGATGCTTTTGAGCACGACTGTACATACACATGATCCTATACGAACCCCCAAAGGTAGAAACCGCGTGGCGTGAGATGGTCATCCGGCCCCTAACTACCACTCCAGCAGTCGGGTACAACGTCGTTCAACCAGTCGCGTACTGAGTTATGCCAAGAGAGACGATGCACCGTCTTGCTGCCAGATAAAGTCCTGTGGTTCGGCTTCTTCCAGTGAGGCAAGAGTTCTAGCACATCAGGACAAGAAACACCAATTACAGTTGCTTCAAGGAAAAAGAAAGGCCAATAAACTTTCCCTCTGGATATGGCACAAAAAACATTCAATTTAGGGGGGGGGGGGGGTCTCATTACATCTGTACGATATCGTGGGGATCTGCTGACATTAAGTGCGTTCACATTTCCACTTACGTGAAATGTCGATTCATCACTGAAGACGATACAATCCAGAAAATCTTCGACATGCAGCAACATTTCGTTTACAAATTTTGCACGTAATTAATAGTCTGTAGGGATTAGAACTTGTGACAAGTGCAAACGATAAGGATGTAGTTCTAAGGGTATCTTTCAGTCTTCGCACAGACGGCATTGGAATTAGTAATTCATGATTAGGTTACCGAACTGATTTCTTGAGGCTACGCGTGAAAGACACTCATTTGTTTATCATGTTCTTTAGTCTTTTCTGGTGGTTCCATGTCCTTTGCGGACACGTACACAAACAAAACTGTTTGAATTGCTCTTTCGTTTGACGTATTATTTATAAATGTAACTTGGATGTAATAAATGCTGCCTATATTCATTTAGATAATCCAGTGATCCACCTACATTAATATGAGGACGATGATACTATTTATTATGGAATTTTATTCATTATGAGGAAAGATGGCTGTCATATTCACAAGGTTCTAATGGCACAAATTACGGCGATGCAGGCCAGTAGAGTTTCAAGTACTTTTATCTACTGTTTACTTAACAAAGGTGAGAAAGATTCCAAAGCCATAAGTTGTTGTCATCATGCCGCTAACATCTAAGTCAAGTCTCAACGGCACTAAAAATGGACATTTCTTTTACAAAAATTACAAAACGCTATTCAGTGTGTTTACGTACTGATACCAAACAAAGCTCTCTTTGCTGCAAATACATCTACAGCGATAGTACTCAAAACATTCTTTTAACGCTCAGAGTAACAAGCACTTTATACATTAATATACCACTAATTTATCACAGTTTATACAAAGCAAGTCATCAACTAATCAGGTCACCTTCCATGCAGAAAGCTGTTGCACTCAGCGACTGTTATATTGACTTGTAAATTATAGATTGCAGCGATCAGCCGTCCTTTTTAAATTTTATTGTGCAGATATAGATTTCGGGTAGAAGCTAGCCATTCTGAATGCACTATTATTTTCGTTCAATGCATGTTATGCTTTGTTGGTCGGGCTACATCCACAGTTCATTGAATACTCAGTGCATTGAGAGTGGGTAGCTTCTAGCCGAAATCTAGACCTGCACAATAAAATTTAAAAAGGACGACTGATCGCTGCAATCTATAATTTACAAGTCATCATCATCTGTTGTGACACACAAGTAGTTACACAACAAATTCTACATTAACAAAATTAGGCTGGGACAGTATTGTCCAGAAAAGATTCCAGTCCTCTAGTTCGAACAAAGGTTTTAATGGGAAGATTTGTTGGTTCTTAGGCAAACGCCGGAACCGGAAATTCCATCCCAAATATTCCCAGTTGGCAGCCCATTTGGCCCTATCAGCTCACTTGGATTTCGCTCAAACAGTGTAAAGTTCTACAATAGTGCACAATTCCCACTTCTTCCGAGAGTGAAAAACTAGTAAGCGAGTAAATAAAATAATTATTCTACCGGTAATGAGTTAGCTAATGTTGCACTCTTAATCCATAACACTTACAATCAATAAGTCATAGACAGTGTTTGATTATAATTATTGCTCACAGTCTAATTTGCAGAGTATCTCGAAGCATTAGTAAGTTGTTCGTTATATAGTCGATGGGTTCACTCAACATAAAAAACACATGACGGAATTTTTCGTAGAAAGAGGTGTAGGACAGGGTGACCATGTACCCTCGAAATTGTTTATAGTAGTCCTTGAGGTGGCTGTGTCAAAAAAAGGAAAATATTCGCTAAATAGAGATATGCCTGAGATACATAGTCCTAGCCAACAACGTGATATAACTGCAATCCACTATAAATGATTTATCAGAGAGCTGCCAAAAAGTGGGCCTTAAGATAAATCTGCGCAAAACAGATGCTATTCACACAACATGTAGGTAACTGCGAGACAAATAATATTGAACAGCAAAACCTATAGTGGAGGGTCTATGGAAGATACGCAATCATTTTTAAATCTAATGTACCAACAAACTTAATAGCGGTTGGTTTCGAACAGTGTGTTCTTCGTGTACAAGCACATTGCTGTGAAACATTGATTTTAAGCTACTACTGATTTTTGATTTTAAGCTCAGTATTCCATGAGGCTCACTAACAGGTTGCACTAAGAAAGATCGGAAAAGTGAAGACGTAAGAGCAGTAAAAGACGTTCCGAATGTTATGGAAAGGATAAAGGCTCTAAAGTGGAAATGAGCAGCAGGACATATCACACGAAGAAATTAGGGAAGACAGGCGAAGGTAGTGCTAGAGTGGAGTCAGAGGGAACGACGAAGACCACAAGGAAGACCACCTGACCGCTAGGATGAAGCATTGAAGAAAGTCGCAGGCTTCAACTGGTTTAACAGGGGGCAGAGAGGTGTGGAAACAGCTACAGAAACTGTGTTTGTTAGTTAAAGATTACAGAAGTTTAACGTTATAAAGGCTGAAGTAGCTGAAGAATAAAGAAACAAAATTGCTATGTAAAAAGTATTGTGTTTTCGAAAGAATTTATATATGCAACTACATTATCCAGTGCAATATTTTCCATACGCACGCATAACCGAAAGTATAGTGTGTACTTAGCAGCATTTCACAGCGAATTTGTAGCGCAGTAATACAGTATTTAACATATATACAGGAACAAAGATCACTGGAGAAAATTCTAGTCAACCCCTTGCACCTATATCTGCGTCTACATTTATACTCTGTGAACCACTGTGAAGTGCTTGGCAGAAGGGACGTCCCAGTCTACCAGTTATTATTGGTTTTTCCCGTTCCATTCGCGTTTGAAAGCGAGAAAGAAGATTATTTAAATGCCCCCCTTGAAAGAGAAGCATGGTCGTTACGGAGTGATGTGACTGGTTTAGAACTGGTACCAAGCGGGTATATGGAGCTCACCGATGACGTGAGTGTGGCAGTCAGGAGACGTGTTTGTGCCAGTCTGTTGTATGGTGTTTGCGAAGAAAAATGAATCAATGTGTAGACATGACAGAATGGCAAAAACGAACTATTGTGATCGGGCGGGCCTATAGTCAAAACGCGAATGAAGTTTCCCCATAATATAGCTGTACCAACGCAGTTTGTCCAGCGTGTCTACAAGGAATGGTGTTCCAGTGCATAACCGACAAGGACTTGAGGCGAGTGTCACGGTCACACAGAGTTAGAATCTCGAAAAAGTGGTTATAAATAAAAATGGTTCAGAATTAACAAGTTTCATTTAATACGTTGGCTAGAGTAATACTGAGGCTATTGAGCCTCGGTCTTAGAAGCAGGCGACCGCTTATTCATAAGGTTTAATGTCGTTCAGATGAAATAGTTTTGTTCAGCAAAACCAGACCGAAATTTTTGTAAAAGGAGGCTGTTCCAGAAGGTATTTACTTAATTATGAACATTTATTTCAATATTGAATCATTAATTAACAATTGGTTTTAGTCAACTAACTTCTTACTAGAATGAAAGCACAAAAACTGTAAGACGTGAGAGAAAAAACAGAGATACATTCTATAAAGACACTCGGCCTTTTTTTTCACTCCATCCTTTTTGATTCAGCCTTATAATCTAACTGATAGCCGCAACTGCGGCTCAGACCCATTTCTTAAGCAGCAGTTGCAAAATTCCGTTATTTGCACTGAAAAATAACATTGAAATTTTTTCTAAAGTAGAATAAAAAACATATGCAAACATAATCATAGAATTGTAATTTCTATAACATTGCTAATAACCTTTTACAAAAGAAAAATACAATTAATAAACATAGAAACATATTTTAAACATATTAAAAATATAAAAAGTGCTTTGTATAAAATAATTATGTTAACATCCATATATTTCTTCTTGGTGGAAATCATGTCCGAGGAAAGGGAAAACTTTGTCGTCGGAAGCTGTTGCCCTCTTGTTACCTGCTGTAGAGGATTATGAGGAATGAGCGAGGATACAAATGTCGGTGAAGAATATGATGAAGGAAACGAAGATGAAGAACAATATGCACAATAGTAAAAAAGATTAAGGAGACTTATATACCTTTCAATGTTTGTTATACGTAATAAATACAGTAATAGAGGCAGTTTTGTTATAAAGTTTACCACTAAAATTATAAATGTTCATCGAAAACATTTTTGTCCACGTCATTAATTTTTCCAAATTATTTTCGCCGTAATGGATCTGTCAGTTTGAATTTTTCGATTTCGATACAAAAATCATTACAAGAAGTCAGAAATTGTACCCAGTTTCTGAGATATTGGAGGAGAATTTGCAGTGTTGGCAAGGTTTCCAGGATTTTGGCCCACCTGCGCGGCGCGTCAGTGGTGACCAGTTTCAACTGTGCCAGGAATTTTTGCTGTCAGTGAATGCATTCAATCTTCGAGAGAACATTGCAAAGGGAACTGCATGCAATGGGTGTTTACAGTCGGGTAGCCAGCAAAATGCCAATGTCCATAGTAGCACGTAAAGCTGCCCTTCAGTGGGCCAAACATCACATATACCGGACCAGAGGTGGATGGAGGAGTGTAGTGTAGTGTAGCGTAGCGTAGTGCAGATAATGTATGGCATCGAGTGAACCGGCGGCCCAATAAGACGTTCAACCTGCAGTGTGTGGAAGTTGTCGTTAGGAACTAAGTGATTATGGAATACTTTGCGTGTGTTTTTCATAGCAAGACTTGGACCCGTTCAATCATGTTACTGTGAACTTAAAATATAATGTTTATTTCAATAGTCTCGGTGATGAAGTGAATATGCTGGGGTGAGAGTGCTGGGGACACTCTCGTCTTCCAGCATGACAAATATGTTAATAGGGCTGCCCACACATGCTCTTGGGTGAGGAAACCCACGCGCCCTTTTGCACCTCGACTAGCCTGCTAAATCGCCCTATCTTAGTCCCCAATGAAATGTCTGGGACTGTTTGGAACAGCAGGCACAACGCAACTGTTAACATTCCTACAGTTTGGTATCGCTACGGGATCCAATAAACAACGGAAACGGCATCTCTGACGAAATTTGTGGATCCTCTTCCTCAGCGAATCGTCGCTGTTATCGAAACGGTATTACATGGTCAGCGTTTGTCTCTTGGGAGTGCGTAGTTTTTGATATGGTGTATTTATATAACAGAAGCAATTTGATTAATAATTGTTCTATTCAGCATATGAGCGGAATGTTGTATTGTAGGGCTACAGGCATACACTGCTGGTTTAACGAGAACACTCAGGCACCCTACCGCACCCCGACTAGATTGCTAAATCAGCCGATTTGGAACAGCAGGTGAAACGTAGAAATTACCATCAGCGCAGTCTGGTATTTCTTCTGGATCCAATCAGCAACGGATATCGAATCTCTGAAGAAACTTGTGGATTCTCTTCCTCACCAAATTGTGACTATCATCGAAGCGCTATTACATGGTCAGTGTGCTGTCTCTTGGGCGTGCGTAATTTTTGGTCTTGTGTATTCATAAAACAGAAGAAGTTTGATTAATGAGGGCTCTATTCAGCATATGGAGAAGAAGCTTATAGTGTGTTTTATACGTAGACAAGCCTAAATACCTAAAAGGAAATCTCATCAGAGATTGATGGACCACGTAAAGTTTACCAGCCTTCGCTATAGTTGCGGGAGGGAAAAATTGGTTGTTTGGCCTCAAGGTCTGTGGCGACTCTACACGATGGACTGATCAACAAGTCGAAGGCACTTCACAACTTTGAGACCTAACAGGACACAGAATTTGCCGATTGTTGAAAAGATATTTTTTGGAAAGCGTGCGGGTTTTAGCAATGGAAATGAGGGCGATTCCCTATGCCAATGGGAGTGTCTAAGGAATAACTCAATGTGTGTGACGAGGAAACCGAAAGTGGACAGTAAAATGTACGATACTCACATGCTGTATTGTGATGTATGTTGAGGGAGAGAGATAAACATTCTTAGTGGAGGAGAATTCACTGCAGTGTCTCATGTGAAATACTTTCACCTCCTCTGAAAGGACATTCAAGGCTCTTACCTGAGTAAAGTAATAGAATGGGCATATTACTGTTTTATTTTTATTAGTGTATGGTGAGAAGATGGTAACTGTTTTCGTTCAGTCAGTTTGGAAGTTACTAATTCTTCAAGGGTAGTTGGAGGCAGTTGGCCTGCAACCCACAGCAGATACATTCTATAGAAACAAAGGCAGTTACGATCTACTTTAAATATATTCTTCCAGCTGGGATACGTAATCAATTCAGTCTGATTGATTACAAGTGCTGAAAGTGAGTGCATGGAGAGTGTGATTAATGTAAATCTACTCTCAAGTCGGATATTGTGATGTATCCAACACAAAAGCTTCCCAATTTTGCAGTTAATAATTTTGTAGCCCGCCTGGGAGGCGGCGCGTGGGTACGAACAGGAAAAGGGAGAGGTACTAATCTCTCGGTACTGCAGATACAGTTAAGGCACCTTTACTAGTGGATAACATACTGTGACGCTACAACGCAGTCGTTGCTATGAATTTTTTCGCTTACTTAACACATGAAACTGTTTGTATACGATGTATTGTCTAGTGTAAATATGTATTGTAAATACTATGTTTAAATTATGTATTATTTAACACTGGCAAGTCGGGGCATATTTAGTTATCGTTGAAGTAAGAGAGATTGCTTTGTGGCTCCTCTGGGCGCAGGAGCGCGCCAGCGGGCAGTAGTGGCAGTGACGCCGTGCTCAGAGTAAGACGTACAGTCGAGTGCTGCTAGTCCTAGCTGTGTTACATCTAACGGCTAGTGTGTGGATCTAAGTACGACGTGAAAGTAATGGTCGGCATATCTGGAAGCATGGCCGGGCAAGTTATTATGGATTAATGGGCATAGTGCTGAAGAAACGAGGACTTAAATGTGAAACGCACTGTGGGCCCAAGTCGCAACAGTAAAAGCCCGATGCCACATTGTGTCGCTGCCGTGGACTTCCGTCGATCCACCGACAACGAGGGAAGTAAGATCTACGTAATTTTCGTAGGATAAAATTGTAGAAGGCTTGCCAGTGATTGTGTTTTTCTGGGTTGGGTTGTTTAGGGAAGGAGCCCAGACAGTGAGGTCATCGGTCTCATCGGATTAGGGAAGAACGGGGGAGGAAGTCGGCTGTGCCCTTTGAAAGGAGCCATCCCGGCATTTGCCCGGGGCGATTTAGGGAAATCACGGAAAACCAAAATCAGGACGGCCGGACGCGGGATTGAACCGTCGTCCTCCCAAATGCGTGTCCAGTGTCTAACCACTGCGCCACCTCGCTCGGTGTGCTTTTCTCTGAAGTCGAACAATTAATAACAAGCACTTTATAATCGAAGTGTTGCAGTTACATTCCACCCGACAATAACATCCAATAGGTTCCTTCCAATCCTTACCTTATTGAACCGAGTGTGTCACGCCATTATCAAGAGAAAATAAGTTAATTATCAAATTATTTGCATAGAAGGTGAAGAGTAAATTTCAGACTGGTTATCGTAGTTAATTGTTGCACTTAGTAAGCTTACGCCAACCATAGTAACTTAATAATAGACTGAAGTAATAAATTTGATTATTAAGATTTATTTCAATGCATATTCAGCTGAAGTTAATTCAAGGATATTTCATGAAACTATAAAGCTTATTCCACCTGAAAACCCCCCAATGAATGAATTATTATCAGTCAAAACATAATTAATCAATTATTGGCAATATATTTCATTATCAGTAGATTAAACTGTGCAAAGTACCTAATTTTAAAGACAGAATGACAGTCCATTATTCAAAATCTCGATAGATAATTATCTGTGTTGTCGACATTGCACTTAGCTGACAAATTATGAACAAAATAAGCGTAGTTAGATTGTTATGACACTGTTTTATATGACTACTGAGCCTGACACAGCACTTACGTAAAAGTTCCCGTTCCACCTGCTGCGCTACAAACTGGTAAACTTTATTTTTGACAATTATTCACGTACTTAACAGTACTGTCGCTCATGAGCTGGCGACCGATTTTTTAATTGCTTTTACAACTTAATCATTTCTTTCGGCAAAATTTCCACTGGCAAAATTTATTTCCAAATTATTTCATTTACCGGTGGTTATTGAATGAAATTACTCATCAAGTTATAACGTCTCCTGTTTCCTGCGGAATAATCATTATTTACTTCGGATTCGGATGCCTTATCCCGACGAGGGTCAAAATTCATAATTCACGGTCATTATCAACTTGTAATTTCGCAAATCCCGGGAAGCATGGGGGTGTTATAATATGCAAACATATTACATAACTTGCAGTGTGGTGTGAAGTTGAAGCGAAGTGTCCTGGCCGTCTGCACCTGATGAAATGGGCTGAAGCAGTCGCGGAGCTCGTAGACCTCGACAGCACCGGCTAGAGGGTGCTGTCGTCGGTGTCTCTTGTAGTGCCAACCTAGCAGAGCTGACCTACGCTGTGGCACCGTAGCTATCGATACCAAAAATAAAGTCCACCACATGAAAGACACTGTGTACGGTGCTAACAAAATTCAAAATTAATCATCAGTACCACCATTACAGCTTAATGACTATACATTAATGTTGTTTTAAGAATTATTAATTATTTAGGAGAGAAAGCTAGCCGTAATCCACTGGAGCGGTGTTCTCCACAGAAGCTCCAATTACGACGCTGATGGCCATTTTCTCAAACGAAGTCTTCATATAAAAGGATAAAATGGTAATAATTGTTATATATTCATATTGAAGTTTGGGATGTGATTGATGCGGTGGAGGAGTAAGGATTTATTATGAACTGTGCAATTCCCACGCGTATTTGTTTTTATTTTCTTCGCCTGGAGAAGAATACTGATTTTTGAACTGTATCCACCATAAAAAAAAAAAAAAAAAAATTAAACAATGTGGTCGTTACTAGTTTTTCTAACATAAAACTATGAAATCAAACGATAAGATTACTGTTATGATAATATTCCTTATTTCATTACATGATTTAATCTTATTTCGTAATGAAACAGTTGTTTATTATAGGCAGCAGATGTACTGGTAGATACAACTATTTAAAAGTGTTGAAATATGTTTAGTAACTTTTTGACATTAGTTGTTTTTATGACATTTATTAATTAAGAAATAAGCCTATTTTTGCGGTTTTACGCAATACAATAAAGTCATGTACTTCTGTAATTAAACTGATGTATGTGCTACATTTCACTCTTAACACTGTGCATTGAGACAAAAATAAACAACTTTAGATAATGCTCTATGTTACAGTATCTGAAGGCATTCTCAATATGGTATCGCCGCTATGTGTATCAGACCACATAAGAGAAGGACGAAGCAACTCTTTAAAACTCTAATAAAATGCATTTTTAACTCGCAAATTTATACGTTATCCCTTTCATCTCATAAGTGCTCTACGTAGTTCCCCGAACAGTTTGGTAACTGGTTCCGGTAAAGTGACCCACTTTGTGGATGTACAAAAGGTATTAACGACTTTAAGTCTACGACCTACTCTGCAAATGATTGTATAGGTGTCATGTCAGTGGGTTGCATTCCCAGTTGAATTAAGCCTCCACGGCAATAATTTTATCTTTAACCAAGGAACCTAGTCTCCACAAATATCATTGTCTACTAACTTAACATCAACGAGAAGTTCATTGAAATTATAATAGTCGTTATGCTCACGTCAGACTACGTTTATTGATGGTTTGCTAGGAAATAATTTGATAAACTTAGCCAATCACTAGGTATATAAATTTTTGCAGCTGTATTCTGTTTCGTTTTTTCGACAGCTGCAGCAACTGAGTCGTGCTCCGTGTGCGTGAGACCTAGTTCAAGGAACTTATGATTAATACTCTCCGACTTGATTACTACAGTGTTTACAAGGTGCATCAGAAAAGTTCGGTGAATGGTAACAGAAAATAAAAGAAACAAGAGTTACAAACAAAATGCCTTTAATGACCTTGAAGGTGATCATTGGATGTCCTCAGCAAACGCTTCTTGTGGAACCGCTCGAAGCACCATGGCACCGTGGTGACGCATTGCTGCGTATCCGCAACGTCTGCCAATTCTCGTGAACAAATTGCTTATACAGTATTTGATCATGAATTGTTCTGCTCCTATTCTCGAAAACCGTCGCTGATCATCCGCAAGCATCCGCCGCCCTCGTGTGATTGCAAACTGGAGCGCAAGCAGGAGCAACACATTAACGTGCTTCAAGTAAGGTAAAACGGCGATGGAGACGCATGGAATGTTAGTGCAAGAGTAGGGTGTTGAAGATGATGATGAAGTCCCATACTCTTTGACAGAGCTTAGGGGACGATGCGGGACACCCTCACCGCTGTACTAGGCAAGGTCCTAGGGGACGCCATTGCCTTCCTCCGACCGTAATGGGGATGAATGACGATGATCAAGAAGACAGAGCACCAGTCATCTCGAGGCAGATGAAAATCCCTGACCCCGCCGGGAATCGAACGCGGGACCCCGTGCTCGGGAAGCGAGAACGCTACCGCGAGACCACGAGCTGCGGACTGGGTGTTGAAGCAGTGAGTAAAAAGCTCGTGCCTGAGTGGTTTAAACGCCATAGACACGTAACGTGTATCCACAGGACATGTGGCCTGTAATTGAAGAAGTGTCATGATGATCTCTCCATTGGCAAAAGATTCCGGAATAGTCCCCCATTCGGATCCCCGGGAGGGGACTGCCAAGGGGGAGGTTACCATGAGAAAAAGATTGAATAATCAACGAAAGGATAACGTTCTACGAGTCGGGGCGTGGAATGTCAGAAGCTTGAACGTGGTAGGGAAACTAGAAAATCTGAAAAGGGAAATGCAAAGGCTCAATCTAGATATAGTAGGCGTCAGTGAAGTGAAGTGGAAGGAAGACAAGGATTTCTGGTCAGATGAGTATCGGGTAATATCAACAGCTGCAGAAAATGATATAACAGGTGTAGGATTAGTTATGAATAGCAAGGTAGGGCAGAGGGTGTGTTACTGTGAACAGTTCAGTGACCGGGTTGTTCTAATCAGAATCGACAGCAGACCAACACTGACAACGATAGTTCAGGTATACATGCCCACGTCGCAAGCTGAAGATGAACAGGTAGAGAAAGTGTATGAGGATATTGAAAGGATAATGCAGTATGTAAAGGGGGACGAAAATCTAATAGTCATGGGCGACTGGAATGCAGTTGTAGGGGAATGAGTAGAAGAAAAGGTTACAGGAGAATATGGGCTTGGGACAAGGAATGAAAGAGGAGAAAGACTAATTGAGTTCTGTAACAAGTTTCAGCTAGTAATAGCGAATACCCTGTTCAAGAAACACAAGAGGAGGAGGTATACTTTGAAAAGGCCGGGAGATACGGGAAGATTTCAATTAGATTACATCATGGTCAGACAGAGATTCCGAAAATAGATACTGGATTGTAAGGCGTACCCAGGAGCAGATATAGACTCAGATCACAATATAGTAGTGATGAAGAGTAGGCTGAAGATCAAGACATTAGTCAGGAAGAATTAATACGCGAGGAAGTGGGATACGGAAGTACTACGGAATGACGAGATACGTTTGAAGTTCTCTAACGCTGTAGATACAGCAATAAGGAATAGCGCAGTAGGCAGTACAGTTGAAGAGGAATGGTCATCTCTAAAAAGGGCAATTACAGAAGTTGGGAAGGAAAACATAGGTACAAAGAAGGTAGCTGCGAAGAAACCATGGGTAACAGAAGAAATACTTCAGTTGATTGATGAAAGGAGGAAGTACAAACATGTTCCGGGAAAATCAGGAATACAGAAATACAAGTCGCTGAGGAATGAAATAAGTAGGAAGTGCAGGGAAGCTAAGACGAAACGGCTGCAGGAAAAATGTGAAGACATCGAAAAAGATATGATTGTCGGAAGAACAGACTCAGCATACAGGAAAGTCAAAACAACCTTTGGTGACATTGAAAGCAACGGTGGTAACATTGAGAGTGCAACTGGAATTCCGCTGTTAAATGCAGAGGAGAGAGCAGATAGGTGGAAAGAATACATTGAAAGCCTCTATGAGGGTGAAGAATTGTCTGATGTGATAGAAGAGGAAACAGGAGTCGATTTAGAAGAGATAGGGGATCTAGTATTAGAATGGGAATTTAAAAGAGCTTTGGAGGACTTACGGTCAAATAAGGCAGAAGGGATAGATAACATTCCATCAGAATTTCTAAAATCATTGGGGAAGTGGCAACAAAACGACTATTCACGTTGGTGTGTAGAATATTTGAGTCTGGCGACATACCATCTGACTTTCGGAAAAGCATCATCCACACAATTCCGAAGACGGCAAGGGCTGACAAGTGCGAGAATTATCGCACAATCAGCTTAACAGCTCATGAATCGAAGCTGCTTACAAGAATAATATACAGAAGAATGAAAAAGAAAATTGAGAATGCGCTAGGTGACGATCAGTTTGGCTTTAGGAGAAGTAAATGGACCAGAGAGGCAATTCTGACGTTACGGCTAATAATGGAAGCAAGGCTAAAGAAAAATCAAGACACTTTCATAGGATTTGTCGACCTGGAAAAAGTGTTCGACAATATAAAATGGTGCAAGCTGTTTGAGATTCTGAAAAAAGTTGGGGTAAGCTATAGGGAGAGACGGGTCATATACAATATGTACAACAACCAAGAGGGAATAATAAGAGTGGACGATCAAGAAGGAAGTGCTCGTATTAGGAAGGGTGTAAGACAAGGCCGTAGCCTTTCGCCCGTACTCTTCAATCTGTATATCGAGGAAGCAATGATGGAAATAAAAGAAAGGTTCAGGAGTGGAATTAAAATACAAGGTGAAAGGATATCAATGATACGATTCGCTGATGACATTGCTATCCTGAGTGAAAGTGAAGAAGAATTAAACGATTTGCTGAATGGAATGAACAGTCTAATGAGTACACAGTATGGTTTGAGAGTAAATTGGAGAAAGACGAAGGTAATGAGAAGTAGTAGAAATGAGAACAGCGAGAAACTTATCAGGATTGATGGTCACGAAGTTAAGGAATTCTGCTACCTAGGCAGTAAAATAACCAATGACGGACGGAGCAAGGAGGACATCAAAAGCAGACTCGCTATGGCAAAAAAGGCATTTCTGGCGAAGAGAAGTCTACTAATATCAAATACCGACCTTAATTTGAGGAAGAAATTTCTGAGGATGTACGTCTGGAGTACAGCATTGTATGGTAGTGAAACATGGACTGTGGGAAAACCGGAACAGAAGAGAATCGAAGCATTTGAGATGTGGTGCTATAGACGAATGTTGAAAATTAGGTGGACTGATAAGGTAAGGAATGAGGAGGTTCTATGTAGAATAGGAGAGGAAAGGAATATGTGGAAAACACTGATAAGGAGAAGGGACAGGATGATAGGACATCTGCTAAGACATGAGGGAATAACTTCCATGGTATTAGAGGGAGCTGTAGAGGGCAAAAACTGTAGAGGAAGACAGATGTTGTGACGTAACAAGACTGTTACGCCACTTGAAGTAGCCGGTAGGATAGGCACGCGTACACACACGCCGACGGGCGTCAAGTCTGGAACAGGCTACGTAATTAATGCTATGAAGAAAAGTACGTAGCTGGATTAATACTTATCTTTAATCAATCATTGTGGTACATCACCCTTGACGATACACCGGAGACTTTAATTACAATTACTGTAAGGCTAATGGCGCCTTGCTAGTTCGTAGCCATTAACTTAGCTGAAGGCTATTCTGTCTCTCAGCTAATGAGAGAGAAAGGCTTCGTACATCTAGTCGCTAGCTAGGTCGTCCGTACAACTGGGGCGAGTGCTCTCCCGTATCTCGAGACCTGCCTTGTGGTGGCGCTAGGTCTGCGATCACACAGTGGCGACACGCGGGTCCGACATGTACTAAACGGACCGCGGCCGACATAAGCTACCACCTAGCAAGTGTGGTGTCTGGCGGTGACACCACATTCCTCCCCCGCAAATCGGCGAACGGTCGTGAGATAAGGCTTTCGCCCGCCGTGGGGAGGACCCCATGTTGACGTATTCGATGAGGTGGGGAGCCTAGCAACAGGCGAGGCTGTGCCACCCGCACCCGACCATTCGGTCCGAGGGGAGCTAGGAAACGCCTGAAAACCTAGTCCAGGGTGCACGTCAACATGCGGTGTATGCGCCCGGAAAGAGACAGGAGGGGCCGAAGGGTCGACCTCCATTGCGTCGGGGTACCCGACGCGCGATGACGTCATGTGGTCCGGAGCGGGCAAGAGTTCCATGGCGGAGGACAGCTGGTCACGGGAAGCGATCGGCGGCGCGTGACCCAGGGAGGCGCTTGGCGGCTGCAGCGAAGCGTCGAATGCGGGCGGCGCCGGCGGGAGAACAGGCGGCGGCGGCGGCGGCTGCTGCTGCGGCGGCGGCGCGCCGCCATGGGGCAAAATGGAAGGCATCGTCGGTAACACCTGGGGATGAGGCGAGCCAGTAGATGGGTCCCCAGGGCGCTGACCGGACGGCACCGTCGCTGAAAGCAGACGGGGAGCGGCAGAACCCGTGCGACGACAGAGGCGCAGGTGATTGAGATGCCGACGCACCTCACCAGAGGCCCCCAAAACCAAATACATCGCGCGGCCGAGGCAGCGAAGAATGCGCCCTGCGAGCCAACGCCGTGAACCTCGATAGTTGCGATAAAATACGTCGCCTGGAGCAAAAGCAGGAGTCTGCCGCTGCAAAGGAACCTGATGCGGCGGATGCAGCAAAGACATCAAGGTGCGATGAGGACGACCGTGGAGCAGCTCAGCCGGCGAGCGACCCTCTCGGGGCTGAGAGCGATACAAAGACAAAAAGAGCAACAATGCGTCCTCCCGAGAATGCGACTCTTTCAACTTTAACATCTGTGACTTGAAAGTCCGGACCAATCGTTCAGCGGCACCGTTTGACTGAGGCGAAAACGGCGCGGATGTCAGATGTTGAATACCATTGGCCTGGCAGAATGACTGAAATTCTGCGGACATGAACTGTGGGCCATTGTCGGAAACAATAGTCTGCGGAAGACCTTCAATGCAAAAGATAGCAGACAACGCATGGATGGTAGCAGATGACGTCGTGGAAGACATCCGGACAACAAAAGGAAAATTACTGAAGGCGTCGACCAGAACCAACCATTCCAGAATGGACCAGCAAAATCAATGTGCAAGCGTTGCCAAGGGGAAGTGGCTTTTGGCCATGCAAAGACTTTCCGCGGCGGTGCGGATTGTTGTTCGGCACACGCCATGCAAGAAGAACACATATTCGTAATCGCAGCATCTATTCCGAACCAAGTACAGTGCTGACGAGCAAGTTGTTTTGTTCGCACGATACCCCAATGTCCTTGGTGAAGAAGCTGTAAAACAGAGGACTGTAACGAACGTGGGACCACGACTCTGGACTGATCATTATCAGAACGCAACAACAAAACACCACGTCGAACAAAAAGTCTCTCCCTGTGAGCAAAAAATCGGCGAACCAACGGATCCGCAATCCGAGACTTTGACAAAGGCCATTGCGTAGCAACAAAACGCAAAACAGTAGCAAGGACAGCGTCAGCAGCGGTGGCTGTAGCTACACGACGAAAATTAATCTGAAACGATTCGACCACTTCATCGGTTTCCGTATCAATGAACAGGCAAGCAAGTTCGGAAGAATCGAATGCTTTATCCTCAGCAACAGGCAAACGGGACAACGCATCAGCGTTGCCGTGCATAGCAGTGGACCGATACAAGATATCGTAGCGGTACTGCGAGAGGAAAATAGACCAGCGAATGAATTTCTGCGCTGTACGCGGAGGTACAGGCTTGTTCGGATGAAAAAGCGATGTCAAAGGTTTGTGGTCTGTGATGATGGTGAAGTGACGACCATACAAGAAATCATGGAACTTAGTAACACCAAACACGAGAGCCAAAGCTTCTTTCTCTATCTGCGAGTAATTTCTTTGCGCAGACGAGAGCAATTTGGACGCAAAGGCAATAGGGCGATCATGGGAGCCAACTTTGTGCGCAAGCACAGCACCGATCCCGAAATCCGACGCATCTACCATCAACAAAAGGGGTTTCTGGGGATCGAAAGGCGTGAGGCAAGTATTAGAAAGCAACGCCGATTTCAACTGGCGAAAGGCGCGTTCGCATTCCGTCGTCCAGACGAACGGAACACCTTTACGGCGTAAGCGATGAAGCGGAGCTGAAATGGAAGAGGCATTGCGCATATATTTGTGATAATAGTTAATTTTACCCAACACACTCTGTAGCTGTTTCACATTGCGAGGGGAAGGTAAATCTTATATGGCACGGAGGTGCTCTGGACTCGGATGTATGCCTTGGGCATTGATGACATGGCCCAGGTATGGTAAGTCACGAGCAAAAAACACATTTGTCCTTCCTCAAGCGAAGACCATTGTGTCGCAAGACCTGAAATAACGTTCGTAGGTTCGCAAGATGATCTTCCGTCTGTCCGGAGATCACTATATCGTCCAGATAGTTTGCTGCAGTAGGGACCGACGCACAAATAGTTTGTAAATACTGCTGAAACAATGCAGGGGCGGATGCACACCCGAACGGCAGTCTTTTGAACCTGTACAATCCAAGATGCGTGTTAACCACCAATACGCGCTGGGATTCGTCGTCCACAGGTATTTGCAAGTACGCATCGGCTAGATCCAACTTCGAAAAATATTTACCCGGGCACAGTTTAGCAAAAAGATCTTCCGGGCGGGGCAAAGGAAAAGTAGCAGTCACTAGTTGTGGATTCACTGTGGCCTTGAAGTCCACGCAAAGTCTCAATTTGCCGGAAGGTTTTGGCAAAATTACTAAGGGTGAGGCCCAGAGAGAAGCTTGCACACGTTCAATTACACCCTGTGATTCTAGATCGTTTAATGTTCTTGCGACCTCATCACGCAATGCGTGGGGAACATTGCGCGCTCTGAAAAATTTCGGTTGCGCGTTGACCTTCAGTTCCAAATGTGCTTCATAGTTTTTAGCGCAACCGAAGCCCGGTGCAAAAATGTCTGCAAATTCGTCACATAAGCGAGAAACACTGTCTGAAGGCACAGTCTGATTGACTGATAGGATCTGATTTACAATAGACATGTTAAACAACTGAAATAAATCTAAGCCAAACAAGTTCACTGCAGAAGAAGAACGAAGAACGTAAAACGACACAAGTTTTGTTTGTCCCTTGTATGTTGCAAGAAGAGTGCACTGTCCTAACACAGGAAGTGTCTGTCCGGAATATGTAGTGAGCTTAACATTTGCGGCACGCAACGGAGGTGCGCCCAGTTTGTACGTTTCGTGATTGAGCAATGAAACTGCAGCTCCGGTATCGAGCTGGAATGGTATCACTTTGCCTTCAAAGTCTAAGTCCACAAAAAGTTTATTGTCCTGCTGACAAGAGCGACTGTTTTGTGCAATAGGAATAGACACTGGTACAGAATCACTTGCTAATTGACATGATTTCCGGCGACGTCGACGCACAGTTTTTGTGGGACGAACACAGTCACTGTTAGAGAAATTGGCACTGGACGAATCGGAATTAACTACATGAATGTCCATGGGCGAAGGTCCACGATCCTGAGTGTCCTTGGTTCGATTCCGGCGCGAAGCAAAGGGCCTGGAATGATTGTGATTGTCTGATCGGAGCTTTTTCTGGCAAACACTTTGAACATGTCCTTTCCTATTGCAGAAAAAGCAAATAGCTTGGCGTGACGGGCAATGTTCACGCGAATGTCTAGTAGCACACCGCGGGCACGATTTCACTGCATTTGTGGGCTGGCGCGGCACACCTGGTTTATAACGTAACGCGGCGGCAGCTGCGTTTGTTTGCGCGAGGGCAGTTGACCGGGCCGCGCAGCTCGCCCGGCGGGCCGGTTAATGTTACACACTGCTGGCGAAGTTTCAAAAGATTCCTGAGCACAGTCAAGTGTGTCTTGTCTATCTAATACGTCTATCACTTGTTGAAGGGAGGGATTAACTAGTTTCAAAATTTGCTCCCGTATGCGAACATCAGAAACGTTCTGTGCAATAGCATCACGTACCATTGTATCTGAATAAGAAAGACCACAGTCACAGTCAAAGGCACAGTCCCTAGTAAGTCCTTGCAATGTTGCTACCCACTCCCTATTAGTTTGACCGGCCGTACGTTTTGTACGAAAAAACGTATACCGTTTTGCAACCACATTAACTGTTTCTTTGAAATAGGCATCTAAAGCAGACAAAATTTCCTCGTAGGACAGAGTTGCTACGTCGCGTCGGGGAAACAATTTCACTATCACACGGTATGTGGACACACCGCACAAGAAAGCAAAAACGGCTGCCGCTCATTACCTTGAATTCTGTAGGCGGCGAGATGGAAGGCAAACTGGCGGGACCATTCCTGCCAAGTCTCGTGGGTCGGGTCGTAGTGCCTAAAAGGCGGTGCAACTGCGAGTTGTGGCTGCGGTAGCGGTGAAGCGGCGGCGGCCGCATCGGTTTGAATGGCACGTTGAACCTGGACGAGTTGTCCAAGAGCATCCAATAACGCCTGCGTCTGCTGATTCTGCAAGCGATAAAATTCGGACAGTATATCTGGAGAATGTGGCGAACCCATGACACAAATAAATTAGGGCAAAGTAAAACACAAGATCCTTTGTAGACTCGTCGCCAATCTGTTGTGACGTAACAAGACTGTTACGCCACTTGAAGTAGCCGGTAGGATAGGCACGCGTACACACATGCCGACGGGCGTCAAGTCTGGAACAGGCTACGTAATTAATGCTATGAAGAAAAGTACGTAGCTGGATTAATACTTATCTTTAATCAATCATTGTGGTACATCACTCTTGACGATACACCAGAGACTTTAATTACAATTACTGTAAGGCTAATGGCGCCTTGCTAGTTCGTAGCCATTAACTTAGCTGAAGGCTATTCTGTCTCTCAGCTAATGAGAGAGAAAGGCTTCGTACATCTAGTCGCTAGCTAGGTCGTCCGTACAACTGGGGCGAGTGCTCTCCCGTATCTCGAGACCTGCCTTGTGGTGGCGCTAGGTCTGCGATCACACAGTGGCGACACGCGGGTCCGACATGTACTAAATGGACCGCGGCCGATTTAAGCTACCACCTAGCAAGTGTGGTGTCTGGCGGTGACACCACAACAGAGATTGGAATACGTCAAGCAAATAATTGAGGACGTAGGTTGCAAGTGCTACTCTGAGATGAAGAGGTTAGCACAGGAAAGGAATTCGTGGCGGGCCGCATCAAACCAGTCAGTAGACTGATGACAATAAAAAGAAAAAAAAAAGAGACGGAAAGGCTTTGTCGAGGACGAGCCAGGTTCGGGTCAACGCGCACCATCCCAGGCAACACCGAACGTAGGCAACGGATGCTATCGGAAGATCGTCGGCTATTTTTGAGCATGAGATCAGAAGAGTTGAAGATAAGCAAAGATAATGTAAGCACTATTGTTTGCAAACATTACTTACGAATATCCAAAAACGTGTGACCGCGATGCTTCGGGCGTTTGGTAACAGTTTTCAACAGATGTCAGAAGTGTAATGTAGTTAATGGTAATTACTTTGAAGGACAGCAAAAGTATTTTGTTTTTTAGTTTCTTCTATTTGCTGAGACCATTCACCGAACTATTCAGACGCGTCATGTTTATTCCTGTGCATGATTAAGAAATCAATATTCATGTTCTGGCCACTGCAGAGGTCACAGGAAACACTGATGTCAGTGACTACTTCAGATAATGGTAGCATATACTTGCTAACACAAAAAGCTTTTCCATTTCCCTCGCAGACAGCAAGAATTTGATCCAGCGTGTAACACCGAGCGGTTTATGCTTGTTAATTATATCCACAGCATCCCTCTATTTTAAGTGACATTCAGTCGAATGTGATAAAAGTTTTAAAGTTTTGTGATATGCCCGACTTTTTTCTGGAGGCCCTCTCATGGGTACTCCTGGGCATTCGCACGGCGGTTGAAGATGATATTGACGCGTCGCTCGCCGAAATACTACACGGTGAACCCCTCACTCTACCCATTGAATTCGTAGCACTCTACCCACAGACCAGGACTTAACAGATTTAGTCGCGGACGTGCGCACACATAACATCCGTGTGCCACCCTCTCCCTCTCACCACATGACACAAATAATTTTTCATAAAGACATGGACACGTGTTTTCGTTTGATGCTACAGGGTGTTTCAAAAATGACCGGTATATTTGAAACGGCAATAAAAACTAAACGAGCAGCGATAGAAATACACCGTTTGTTGCAATATGCTTGGGACAACAGTACATTTTCAGGCAGACAAACTTTCGAAATTACAGTAGTTACAATTTTCAACAACAGATGGCGCTGCGGTTTGGGAAACTCTATAGTACGATATTTTCCACATATCCACCATGCGTAGCAATAATATGGCGTAGTCTCTGAATGAAATTACCTGAAACCTTTGACAACGTGTCTGGCGGAATGGCTTCACATGCAGATGAGATATACTGCTTCAGCTGTTCAATTGTTTCTGGATTCTGGCGGTACATCTGGTCTTTCAAGTGTCCCCACAGAAAGAAGTCACAGGGGTTCATGTCTGGCGAATAGGGAGGCCAATCCACGCCGCCTCCTGTATGTTTCGGATAGCCCAAAGCAATCACACGATCATCGAAATATTCATTCAGGAAATTAAAGACGTCGGCAGTGCGATGTGGCCGGGCACCATCTTGCATAAACCACGAGGTGTTCGCAGTGTCGTCTAAGGCAGTTTCTACCGCCACAAATTCACGAAGAATGTCCAGATAGCGTGATGCAGTAATCGTTTCGGATCTGAAAAATGGGCCAATGATTCCTTTGGAAGAAATGGCGGCCCAGACCAGTACTTTTTGAGGATGCAGGGACGATGGGACTGCAACATGGGGCTTTTTGGTTCCCCATATGCGCCAGTTCTGTTTATTGACGAAGCCGTCCAGGTAAAAATAAGCTTCGTCAGTAAACCAAATGCTGCCCACATGCATATCGCCGTCATCATTCCTGTGCACTATATCGTTAGCGAATGTCTCTCGTGCAGCAATGGTAGCGGCACTGAGGGGTTGCCGCGTTTGAATTTTGTATGGATAGAGGTGTAAACTCTGGCGCATGAGACGATACGTGGACGTTGGCGTCATTTGGACCGCAGCTGCAACACGGCGAACGGAAACCCGAGGCCGCTGTTGGATCACCTGCTGCACTAGCTGCGCATTGCCCTCTGTGGTTGCTGTACGCGGTCGCCCTACCTTTCCAGCACGTTCATCCGTCACATTCCCAGTCCATTGAAATTTTTCAAACATATCCTTTATTGTATCGCTTTTCGGTCCTTTGGTTACATTAAACCTCCGTTGAAAACTTCGTCTTGTAGCAACAACACTGTGTTCTAGGCGGTGGAATTCCAACACCAGAAAAATCCTCTGTTCTAAGGAATAAACCATGTTGTCTACAGCACACTTGCACGTTGTGAACAGCACACGCTTACAGCAGAAAGACGACGTACAGAATGGCGCACCCACAGACTGCGTTGTCTTCTATATCTTTCACATCACTTGCAGCGCCATCTGTTGTTGAAAATTGTAACTACTGCAATTTCGAAAGTTTGTCCGCCTGAAAATGTACTGTTGTCCCAAGCATATTGCAACAAACGATGTATTTCTATCGCTGCTTGTTTAGTTTTTATTGCCATTTCAAATATACCAGTCATTTCTGAAACACCCTGTATGTACAGATGCAGTGAAACCCGCTCTACAACAGCCATTTACAGGACGCTGATACGCGATAAAAACAATTTTGATATTGTAATTGCTGGAAAACAAACATCAGTGTCGGCGAACCGGCTTAAACGGACATGGACTTCAGCGGACCTGCCGCAACAGCCACTCCCTGCCCCAAAGCCTCCTATGCACCCGTTAGTCCATTTCCAAGTACGCGTGGGTCTCCACGATTTTCTGCCTTACGCCATACAGAGGATAGGCAAAATAATGCGAACAGCGGTAGCAATGGGATGGTTGTGTTGGTGAACAACGTATGAAAGGCACGTGTCGCTCTGGACTGAGCATGTTCAGTACGGACCAGGCCAGGCATCAGTGCAGGTTGTTCACGAGTAGTGTACACTTCGTACTTGCATTCAGAGGCCGAGGTCGACGTGCAATGGAAGACTAACATAGTTCCAAAGATGACAGATTGTGGTGGCCCGATTAGCTCGAGCATCAATAACCAAGACAGCCAACTTATTGAATGTTTCAGGAGCAAATGTCTCAACAGTCGTGATAGCCTACACAAGACATGGAAAGACGCCATCGTGTAAACGTAATACCAGGTGCAAATCGAAACTAAATGAGAGAGATCGTCGTCCGCTAACACGAATTGTATCGAAACAGCACAAAACTACGGCGGCTAAAGTGACTGCAGAGCTCAATAGCCATAGTCGAGACCCCATATCTATCGACACTGTCCGCCGAGAACTCCATAAATCGAGTATTCATGGACGAGCTGCTATTTCAAAACCATTAAGAACGACAGCCAACACAAAGAAGCTTAAAACATGATGTAAGGAGCATAAATCCTGGACGGTTGATCAGTGGAAACACGTCATGTGGGCCGACAAAGTTTTCGTTATTTCCAACATCGGGCCAGGTTTACGTCTGGAGAACCCCAAAACAAGCCTATAATCCTGATTGCTTGATTCCAACAGTTAAGCATGGAGGTGGAAGTGTGAAGGTGTGTGCAGCCATATCAAGGTATTCTGCTGGTCCCACCAATACTCGCAAATGCCGTCTTACAGCCAACGATTATGTGAGCATTTTAAGCGATCAGGTGCACCCCATGATTCAAATGTTGTTCCCAACAATGCCATATTTCAGGACGATAATGCATCCATTTAGACAGCCAGGACAGTGAAATCGTGGTATGAGGAGCATGCAACTGAACTCCAGCGTCTTCCCTGGCCAGCACAGTCCCTGGACTTGAACGTTATCGAACCTGTGGGGGTGGTATTGGAATGCAGACTCCGGAGCAGATTTTTGCCTCCCTCGTCAATACAGGAGTTAGAAGAGGTTCTGATCGAAGAGTGACATAACATTCCACTGGAGACTATACAATCATTATATGCCGGTATTCCAAGAAGAATCGCAGCTATATTATGGGCAAATGGCGGTCCAACCCCTTATTAATAAACCATTCCCAAGTAAGTTAAGGTGTTCACGTTATTTTGAATATTCTCTGTATTTGTCACTTTACGCGATGCCGACACCGTGATTAGCACTACCTACACGACAGGCGTTCGGGTACAAGTACTGTTACACATAGTTTCGGCACACCGCTCCTGTCCCACCAGAAACTGACACGGCAGGACTCACCTCCAGATTTTCAGGCCGGCCGCGGTAGTCTCGCGGTTCTAGGCGCGCAGTCCGGAACCGCGCGACTGCTACGGTCGCAGGGTCGAATCCTGCCTCGGGCATGGATGTGTGTGATGTCCTTAGGTTAGTTAGGTTTAAGTAGTTCTAAGTTCTAGGGGACTGATGACCAGAGCTGTTAAGTCCCATAGTGCTCAGAGCCATCTGAACCATTTGAACCCGATTTTCAGCAAATGGCACATTAACCGTCGCGGCCCCAGCTTACACTGCCGCCGGCCCAGCAACGCCTCCTGTTGACGGAACAATGCAAGGCAACGCCGCCAACATCGTCCCTCTTCAAACGCCGCCGCCGAGTCAGCAACAACTAAAGACACCGACGAGACTGTACCTCCTTATCTGCTAACACCGCCGACGGCAACCCGTCACACGCACCGCCGACGTCGCATGCATCGCCACAGACAGACGACGCCCCGCCACATCTTCTACTCACGTGCTCGCACTACATGGGAGTGGGCTCTGTGGCGACGACTCTGTAAATAAGGATAGCTGTCCCACGTGGGACTTACGCTAAGCAGGAAAGGTGTTGACGGGGCCTAATGAGTTACCGTTGGTTGCGCAGAAAACACATACAATCTATTTAAAAAAAAAAACAAAACTCTCAACAATCATTTTTGAAAGATTTTACTACACTGGTGGCTGAAAGACTTATTAGAAGAATTGGTATTGTCGGCTGAAGGCCGCAAGCAATGTTACACACAATCAACGGCTGAAGGCATGATTAAGAAGGTTCAAAATTATTCGTCGGCTGAAGGCCAGAAGCAAGTTAAAAAATACACAACGGCTGAAGGCCTGAATTACAAGTACAGGGCTATTACAAATGATTGAAGCGATTTCATAAATTCACTGTAGCTCCATTCATTGACATATGGTCACGACACACTACAGATACGTAGAAAAACTCATAAAGTTTTGTTCGGCTGAAGCCGCACTTCAGGTTTCTGCCGCCAGAGCGCTCGAGAGCGCAGTGAGACAAAATGGCGACAGGAGCCGAGAAAGCGTATGTCGTGCTTGAAATGCACTCACATCAGTCAGTCATAACAGTGCAACGACACTTCAGGACGAAGTTCAACAAAGATCCACCAACTGCTAACTCCATTCGGCGATGGTATGCGCAGTTTAAAGCTTCTGGATGCCTCTGTAAGGGGAAATCAACGGGTTGGCCTGCAGTGAGCGAAGAAACGGTTGAACGCGTGCGGGCAAGTTTTACGCGTAGCCCGCGGAAGTCGACGAATAAAGCAAGCAGGGAGCTAAACGTACCACAGCCGACGGTTTGGAAAATCTTACGGAAAAGGCTAAAGCAGAAGCCTTACAGTTTACAATTGCTACAAGCCCTGACACCCGATGACAAAGTCAAATGCTTTGAATTTTCGGTGCGGTTGCAACAGCTCATGGAAGAGGATGCGTTCAGTGCGAAACTTGTTTTCAGTGATGAAGCAACAATTTTTCTTAATGGTGAAGTGAACAGACACAATGTGCGAATCTGGGCGGTAGAGAATCCTCACGCATTCGTGCAGCAAATTCGCAATTCACCAAAAGTTAACGTGTTTTGTGCAATCTCACGGTTTAAAGTTTACGGCCCCTTTTTCTTCTGCGAAAAAAACGTTACAGGACACGTGTATCTGGACATGCTGGAAAATTGGCTCATGCCGCAACTGGAGACCGACAGCGCCGACTTCATCTTTCAACAGGATGGTGTTCGGCATTTCTTAAACAGGAGATTGGAAAACCGATGGATCGGTCGTGGTGGAAATCATGATCAGCAATTCATATCATGGCCTCCACGCTCTCCCGACTTAACCCCATGCGATTTCTTTCTGTGGGGTTATGTGAAAGATTCAGTGTTTAAACCTCCTCTACCAAGAAACGCGCCAGAACTGCGATCTCGTATCAACGATGCTTTCGAACTCATTGATGGGGACATGCTGCGTCAAGTGTGGGAGGAACTTGATTATCGGCTTGATGTCTGTCGAATCACTAAAGGAGCACATATCGAACGTTTGTGAATGCCTAAAAAGGCTTTTTGAGCTTTTGTATGTGTGTGCAAAGCATTGTGAAAATATCTCAAATAATAAAGTTATTGTAGAGCTGTGAAATCGCTTCAATCATTTGTAATAACCCTGTAAGGAAGGCAGTTGCATGTTAAAATACTAAAACCTTTTTAAAACGATCTTAACGATCTGTAACAGGATATAGTGACGGTTGCAGGCCTTATTAAGACAAAATTGAAAATAATTTGTCGGCTGAAGGCCACAAGCAGTGTTACAAACAATTAACGGCTGTAGGCCGGAATTACTAGGTAGGAACGCAATAACATGTTAAAACTAATTATGACAACTTGGCCAAATAAGACGGAGTGATCCACGGACAGCGCTCCCTGGATCGACCTGAGGAAGGTGACAACAGCTGTGTAAGTGGTGAGACAGGCAGCCAAGAGTTGTACTCATGTAGCAGGATAGCAAATCACACTAGGGGTAGCTTAAGCGCTCACCGACCGACTTAGCAATCCGCCTAATGTCCGATCACTGGTACAACGATGGAATATTTTTAGGCATGGGCGAAGAGAAAGGATAGCACCACGTCTTCAGAAACACACCAAAGGCCGAAGGAAATACTAGAACCAATGTAGACCTCCCAAAATCATATGCACAGTACAATTCAAGAGGCTGTCGAACTACACGCCGTGTCGTACAGCATCAACACGACGAGGAAAGGTACACTGCCGGAAAGGTACGCTTACCTCCAGGGCAGGTAACTGGAGCATTAGCGACCACAAGCCAGAAATTACCGCTGGTTGCACTTCACTAAAAAGAATAACATCAAGGAGTAGAAGGCGGATAATAGCTTCCGCCAACCTGACAGACTCCACTTGTTGTGGTTGGTCTCACCGACCCTGGGAGCAGCAACACTCAAACAACAGCGAGATCTCAAACAGTGGAGGTTTCAGTACTGGACATGGTTCATTCAACGTCAAACGTCCTGGGTTCGGTCGTCGGCTACAGCCACTCAGTGCGACAGTGCCTGCATGCTGCCAGCGGTCCTAGCCTGCCTTCGCGCAGCCGACCTCTTCGTTGCCGAACTACCGACACCAAAACGCAGGCAGCATTTAAATAACTGGACATTAAAAACCACACAAGATACACACTGATCCGCGAAGACAATTCAACAATGTCTCAAACGATACTAAAACCAGTCGCTGTGGCACGACATGGACGAATTATAAGTTGGGACAAACACAGAGAAGCCAGAAGCGGTCGGAAAACCAAATGCATGTCGTCCGCCGCGACCACCGACCGAACGACCAACCAATGGTCATCCCCATTCAAGTCAGGCAGGGATCAGATCCCAGCATAAATCGTCGGCTGACAATTTATTGCCATGAGGGCACTTCGACGGGCGGACACACACACACACACACAAGTGAAAGCTGCACTACTCGGATATCACGGTCCATTCAACTAAAACTCGCTGAATCCGGTCCTTGATGTGGTCGTGCACTCTCCCGACCACATCCTTCCGTCGGGCAGAGCATGTGCGCCGCCAGCGGTCGGGCAAGTACTGGCTGTCCGGCACTCACTGCTGCTCCGTTCCAACTCAACTCCCTTCGACACACAACGACCCGGAACTGCTAGAAGCCGCTCCAAAGATGGTACCACAGTACGCGCTATCGATAAGCGCTGCTGCTGCCACTCACGGGCAGACAAGGCGAGCAAACGTAGTGGTGCCAGTGAACACACTAAGAAAACGAGACGCTGCTAACGCTATTACAAGATGCCGAGCTATGAATGGCATCAACACGAGCTACACACGGCTTAATGATTTAGTATGCTTTGTTCATTCGTAAGGGTTACACGAGTTAAGTATATGAGCTTACTAATAAATACGAGGGCTATTCGGCAAGTAAGGTCCGATCGGTCGCGAAATGAAAACCACAGTCATCAGTTAGCCACACCTTTCAGCTACCACTCTAAATAGTCGCCGCTCAGACTTAGACATTCGTCTTCGCGTTGCACAGACTTTCCAGTACCCTCGTCACGTAAAGCAGCCACCTGTGCTTTCCGCCAATTCTCTACGCTGGTCTGCCTTTCGTTGTTCGTACCAAAATTTTGTCTTCGAAGCCAGCGGATCCTGTGAGTAGAGATGAACAAAGGTAAGAGCCAATTCAGGCCTGTATTGTGGGTGATCAAACATTTCCCATCGAAAACGCTGCAGGATCGTCTTCACTGCCCCTGCAGAATGTGACTGAAAATTGTCTTTAAGAATGCAACACATGACATTTATGTTATGTGGGCTGCATAGCTTCAGGCGAAATCTCTCAGCTGATACAGGTTCTCGGCGGGAAACACTGTTGTTTAGGCATTTCTACGTGATCACTGTGCTCTCTGAACTGAAAAGAGCAACGTGAAGCGATCGACAAGCACACTAAAGACACTGCCCAACACATCTGTGCAAAGTTCCATCGGATTTTCACAGTGGCTTAAACTTCGCACCTAATCGGCCCTTACTTTCCGGATACGCCTCGTGATGTGGAGATCGTATCTGTATGCTGTAACAATATTCCGCCATCACACTGCCGGTATACCATTGCCCACAGATTTTGTATTTCGAGGTCTGATCTGTTCGGCATGAACCCTGAATTACAAGATGTTTAGAGTTATGGCTGATCCATGCATCTCAGCTTCTTTCATATTCCTGGGCTATGTCTGTTTGTTCGGTGCATGTGAGCAGAGATGAACAATGGAAAGAGCCAATTAAGGGCTGTATTGTGGGTGATCAAACACTTCCCATCGAAAATGCTGCAGGACCGTCTTCATTGCCCCTGCAGAAAGCGGCTGAAAATTGTCTTGAAGAAAGAAAAGCATGATATTTGTGTTATGTGGGCTGAATAGCTTCAGGCGTAATCTCTCGCTAACTCCACATACTTGGCGGGCCATCACACTGCCGGCAACACTGTTGTTCAGGCATTTATACGTGATCACTGTGCTCTCTGAACTGAAAAGAGCGACGTGAAGCGATCGACAAGCACACTAAAGACACTGCCCAACACATCTACATTTCTGCATTGAAAACCCTGAGATATAGCCGCGGTACGAAGAAGGAAGAAAGAAGAGGAAAGATCAGCGAAAGAAACGGAGCAAAGAGAGAAGTGGAGGTCACAATGATCACATGGAGTTGGGGATCTTGGTTTCTGACCGTTGTCTTTTGGGTCCCTGGTAGCTCTGCGGTTCCATATTGACTGTGGTTTTACAGAGACACAGTGCTGTTTCGCACCGGACTTTTATTTCTCCCCCGTGTGTGTTTATTGAAAATACTTCTCGACTACTGGTATGGAAGCGGCCATTAACACACACCTTAGTGAGGTCTAGTTTTGCCGACGTGGGGGCCACATGTTGTGGATGACGACGCCGGTCTGACGTGGTGGAAGTTCGCCCAGACCTTCAACAACCGAGTGGTGGCGGCTTGACAGACGGCTCACCGAAGCACGTGTTCCGGAAACCAATTATGAGTAATTGAAACCTCTCCTTGAAGGCGCACTTTTGGCAGGTGAAATGTCAGTGGGCGCCCCAGGACAGAGAAACAACTGTGACGTCGTTGGGATTCGTTACGTCACATGTAAAATATTACATATATATTTTATCTATATATTTTTTAATTTATCAGCATGATTGTTTCTCTCAGGGATATTGTCTTTTCTTATCACTGTTACTTACGTGCATAAGTAAATATGAGACGGGTTCTTGAAGGGCCTCAGTTATTCATGTACCAACTTTAGATTTTGAACGTGATGACTGAAATATAGTTGCCGTTAACTGAATTGAGTGTAATTTTGTTAATTTCTATTTACTGATTGCAAAGCAAGGCTTGAGAGAATTTCGATTGTTGCCGTGGAGCGGCCAAGATAAAACTTACCGAACTCATGGAATCTGTATAGTTTAAAAACATGAACTTTAACGTAAATTAATTATCTGTTGCAATTTAAAAAGGTTCTTATAACGAAATCTCTCGCATTTACAGTTACTGTTAACACTGAAAAATAAATTAATACTTCGGCGCGTAATGGCCGACCAGAGGCTGCATCGGAAGATGAGCTTCTCGCATCGCAAATTACTGAAAGAATGCTTATTAAAAATAATTAGCCACCTTGAGCATTTGAGGTGACAACTATTACAAAGCAATTCATTTTGTAATAATAACAACAAGTTTATTTTAGCAATGAATACGAATAACTTACATAAAATATGTGTAGCCGCTCAATGGCTGCCTTCCGTATAGTGAAACAAAACAGTGTGTGTACCACAAAATACGTCCTTCCTCCTCGGTCGTACAATCGCGTCTCCTTCGATCCTTTTTTATTTTCATAGAGATTAAATAAAGATGCTATCGCTACATATCAGTTGTTTCAAGAGCATTAACTATATCTTTTACACTAATTATATTCATAAAATACGTAAACTACGATTTACAACCGCTAAAAATCTCAATATTTATGTGACGTACCGTCACATGGGCCCCCGTAGTGAGGGTGTACGTAATAAAGTCCACTGTTTATGTACAGACTCACTACCGTTTTATATTTCAGTTTATGTTTGGCCCACCTAAATCAATTCACTGTTCAATACTCTGTTCATTGCACAATTATGTGTGTCATACATAATTCACAATTACTGGTGAGTACGTCTATCAGTCCCATCTGTCTTTCTGTTTTATTATGAATAGGAACAATCAGGTATCTTACAGACCCGAGGCACTTTGACTTACGCTCCCCCATTCGGG
Organism: Schistocerca americana; assembly: GCF_021461395.2. NCBI lineage: Eukaryota > Metazoa > Arthropoda > Insecta > Orthoptera > Acrididae > Schistocerca > Schistocerca americana. The sequence continues at coordinate 958,460,577 of NC_060121.1, read as the reverse complement.
TTACAGGCGTAAGGGAAAAAAACGGGCCAAAAAAACCCCGCCCGGAACCTTCGGATTGTTGTTATTACGGTTAATTTTGATTTACATTGAATGTGTAGCACCTGCACACAAATTAACAGACAATACATTTACATTACAAAAAATCATCACTAAAACATGAAATTACATAACGTCCAACAGTCTTTTTTTTTTTGTACAGATAGTTGTTTTAGTCTTCGTGTTTTTGACTGTTACAATTTTACATGGTATATCATTCACCCTGCCCCGCAGGGCACCTACTATCCTACAATTTTCTACTGGCAGGCTCGGTAACTTTTTCACACGATCCACGCACTTGAATAACTGCTAATCAATACAAGAAGCACTCGCCCCTGTATCCAATATCATTATTACTTCGACCCCATTTATATTTGCCACAAAGGCAGCCTGCACATGTTCTACTTCTTGTTGGCCCGCAGGTCGCGGATCAGCTGTCAGTTCATCTTTCATCTCGCATCCGTCATTGTAGCGGAGCATATTCACCCCCACATTCTGTCTGCCCCCCTCTTTCATCTTGCCGACCGTCTAGGAAGGGCCTACAGAGGTCGGCCAGAGTTTGACGGCCTGTCGCACCCCGCCGACACGTGATCAGACACATCGGTTATTCGAACATTATCAGTCACAATTGGTGACGTGCACTGCGGTGTGTACACGTGTGACTGTTCGGAGGCTGAGGTGGAGGCGGTGGCATCGGGATGACATTGATGTGATTAACAGGCACATGACCTGACGGCATGTTTTGATGTGCCTGCCAGTTTGCTGGCCCTGCCCGTTGCCACTGCTCATTGTTAGTTCTCATATTTTTATTGCCGAAGTTGGAGTTTCCTCCCCCTTCACCTCGTCTCGCTTTTTCCTTTACCGTTCGCTTGTCCGTTGTTTGTACTCCCCTGATCTCCCTGCCTGGCATCCTCGTGTATTAAATCGAGGGAGTCTATGGTTTCCATAAACAACTCCAAGTCCGTGTCAGGGACGTGTACGAGTTTCTCTCTTATCGTTATAGGCAGTTTACCCTTCAAAATTCTTAGAACGTCCCTGGCAAGCATGGGTTCGTCCCAGTATCTTGTTTTGTTCAGGTATCTTTCAAAATATTTTCTCAAGTTACCTGAACGAGGATTGAATGGTTCCGGGTTATACACTTGCTTCCGGAGACGCTCCTGAACAGACCTGGACCGCTATCTGGCCTGAAATTTACTTTCGAATTCAGACATCGAACACTTTGTAACAACAACAACTGTACATATAATAATTTTTTCTTCTGATTTTCGATAAATTAGTGTAAGCCATGTTCTGATTTCATTTCTTTTTTCTTTTCATGTCATTATGTTAAAGAAACTGTAAACAATTTTCGATGTGAATATTAATGTTTATGTCAAATTGCAAGCAATATTATAACAAAATAGAAACGTAAGAAATGTTGAAACTGTTGTAAGATGTTAAAGTTGTAATTGTGCGCCTGGTCCATACGTAGGCAATGTATTAGGATATGTAGACTGCAAAACCTTTGGTGAATACCCTGTCTGTAGGGGAGCGGTAAAAGGTGGATGGCAGGCGAGCGCGGGAAAATGCACACGGGCGCGGCACGGCATAACGGGCTCAGCAGTCGGAGTTGGGCATCGGTCTAAGGAACACGCTCTGGATCGAGGAGGCTCTCCTGGAAAACGTGATTTCATTGAGCCTCGAATATGCCGTTTCCGACGACTATACAGCATGGCTATATTCCATAGGCACTAAATGGAAAAGGATTGCGACGCTAAGAAGAAGCAAAGTGCCGATACATCAAGAGCCATAGCTGTGATTGTATGTGTGGTGTGCGCCTCGCCATCTCACCGCCCGCCAACCGCCGCATCGACACGAACAGGTTGAAACATTTAGTACTGTATTCGTGTGGACCAGTGTTACTTTTGTTCCATACTGTTCAATAACAACTTAAATTTTACCAGAACTGTCCTATCAGCTAATTATCCTCACAACTAACCTAGACAGGGTCCTTTCCACATGTTGTGAAATCCGAGTGTCCCGAAATGAAGATTTAAAGTTTATGTTAATAATACTTACCTGCACACCTATCTATGTTAGAATGATGTTTAAAGAACTTTGTTGTTAATGAATATATAGGTCTGGCAAAGTGGGAAGATAATGTAGAAATTGGTTTAGTAATGAAGTTTAATTATTTGAGGCAGATAAAATGGTAATTAAATGAGCAGGAAATAAGCTAAAAAGAGTAGTAACTCACCTATTGGAAATCTTGAGTGCTTAATGAATCCTTTAATCAATATTTTCAATACAGTGATCATAACAGTTTCAGGGTCCTCCCCCCCTTTTTCTTTTCTATTCATTTAAATTCTGAAGTGTACTTAACTGATTTGACCAGCAAAGTTAAAGTCAATATAAAACCAATATAAAACCAATATAAAACCAAAATTTATTAGTGTTTTACCTTTTTCAAAATTGATATTGTATGTGTGTTTCGAAAGCTATTTCTAGGGTAACCTATGCCCGATTTTAATCAGATCAATAGACAGTACGAAGTTTGTAGTAAACGTTATAGTGTATTGTTGTGTATTTATGGCTTGTCCATATTAGTACAGAAAGTGAAATCATTAGTTCAGTAAATTTTCTGGTTCTAAAATTTACCATAGTATGCAGTGTTATTACGTGTTGTTTTGTATGAACGTACTTCAACTTGTACTGGGAAGAAACTCAGTTAATGCCTAATTAGGCTGGCGACCGTATTATTAACAATTTGGTAGCATCTGATGTGTCGTTTCTTGTCCGTCCTAACGTGTAGTTGCACTTCAGACTTGCTTGACGTATCATTGTTGTTACTGAGTGGGTGGAAGTCTGAATTTTGCCTCCATTCAGGTACACGCGGTCAACATATATACCAAAATGCTTTCTTATAAGGTGAAGCCCGTTAACTTACCATAGTACAGGCTTTAATAAGTATCGTGCGCAGTAGCGTAGTGTTACAACTTCTCCGCGATTTCCTTCGCCCACAGTGCCGCGTCGCCTGTGATGAAAGAGATCACAAACTGAACCTTTTGGTGCTCAGTCCATGATGCCGGAACTACATTCCGGAAACTTTTATAAATATTACCGGATGGACATTCTTTTTCTCATCATTAAACGTCTGGAACTGCCTGTGTTTTAATACTGATTCCTCGTGCTTTACTTGCGCTACAGTTGGTGGCGCTACCTCTCCGTTCGCGGCGACAACGCCTGAACAATTGACTGGCGAGTACGGTTGCACTTTCTCGCAGTCAGCTTTTTCCACTCGGCATACATTTATCTACACATTTCCGTACTGTATGTAGTTGAATGGCGCGGGCATCGATGACTGCTCGGACCGCTCTAAGCGAGCTACAGCCTGTGCAGGGTCGTGATATGTACGAGGATCCTCGCTCGTATACGAGAATTTCGTCACGAAAATACTGCCTATAACTAATTTTTCCCTAGCGTTTAATCCGATCGATAACTGGAGTCGTTACATACTATTTACTCTACCCTATCCTATCCTAACTTGGTCTACAGACATCACAGAAACATATATGCCATGAGGGAACTCGAACCTTAGTAGTTGCGGGATCGTGGCTCGTGACACCACATCAAGTCGTGTGCCTATGGAGGCGGGTCCAAATTTTTTACCAAATATACATTATACACATTTGTTTGGAAAATAATCAAGTCATCTGTTATATTTTAAAAATGATCAGAAACTGTTACGAATCTATGCAGTCTCTGTCAGTCAACAAATATCAGGCAGGAGAGAGAGCGCCAAACTACCGACATGACAAAACGATTAAAGTGGAGAATGAGGCTTAGTTCAAAGCCTGGCCCTGGAAAATAAATTAAGTAAGTTAACAATAACGAAGCACTTTGCTTTGCATGACATATTTCACCTAGTTCGAATTGTTAAGTTTCAAAAATAGAGCGGCCAACGAATCTCAAAGCACTAAATAGAACTTTAATCGAATATTATTGGAAAGCAATTAACAGTAGACCAAATTACGCTACAATACTGTGGAACTGTTAAGTACAAACGAAAGACATTTCATCAGACGGTATTGTTTCGTCTTCAACAAACGATACTCTTAACAATGCGTATTTCGCGTATAGTCATTACGAGTACGTTTAGCTGAATTCATTTACTGTGTAGTTTCTTTTTGTGTTTCGGGTTACTGTGTGTTACTGTGAGTGGAGAAATGGGAAGTGACAGTGAATATGAAAACATAAGCACGAAACTTTCGTGCACGACGGAGAAAAAACGTCTAAAAAGAGGTGAAATCTCGAAGACAGAACGGCCTGTCCATCGACAACAAAAATGTCGTGATGAGTGGCTACATATGCCAGGTTTACGTAATTGGCTGGTGCGCGATAGTGATCCGCTCAGGGCGCGATGTAGATATTGCAATATCAGCATGGTTTCCGAAATCCACAATATTAAAAACCATTCCAGAAGTAAGAAGCACCTAAACATGGTGCAGTCTGCTACCGTGCGACAGCCTTCAGTTCCTCAATTTGTCACAAATGCACAACCAGTTAAGAGGAAGGTTGCTTAAGCTGAAATCAAATTATCAGCATTCTTAGCAGAACATAATGTGGCCTTTTTAGCTGCTAACAATTTATCCGGTTTGTTAAAAGATATTTTTCCAGACTCGGATATTGTAAGGGCAATGACTCTTAAACGGCACAAAGCACGTGCCATTGTTTCTAATGTTATTGGGACGTCACACAAAGAAGTGTTGGCGAATAAACTACAACACGCCAAATTTAGCATAATGACGGACGAGTCCACCGATATCAGAACTGTGAAAAATTCCTGCGTGGCGATCCGCTTTTATGACAAAGAATCAAGTGAGTAATAATAAGAGCTAGTTTTGAAATAATAACCAAATTAATTCTAAAATAAATTTTCCTGTTAAGTTACCACTTTGTATCACTTCTCCTTTTACAGGTTGTATTGAAAGTAAGTTTTGGGAGCTATATAAAGTTTATGAAGATGGAGACTTAAATGTTGCGAAAGCTTCTACTGCAGAAAATCTCTACAATGGTGTAGTAAAAACGTTTCAACAGCATAACATTCCATTTGCCAATATGATTGGCTTTGGAGCAGATGGTTGCAATACTATGATGGGGGTTCGTAATTCTGTAGCAAACAGATTCCGAGATAGCTGCCCGGGAATTTTTGTAATGAAGTGTGTTTGTCATTCGGTGCATATATGCGCAAGCGAGGCGTGCAAGAACCTTCCAAGAGCTTGTGAGGACCTCTCGAGGAATATTTATGGTTTTTTCAAACTCAGTGCGAAGAGGCAAGCAGAGATTTGCATTACGTATTGTAGCATTTTATATCTCATAGACTTTATTTTACGTCCGATCGTGTGCAAATTGGCTAACATTATGTTTTATTCCAGGTATTTTTAAACTTGGAACCACACAAATTACTACATCCTTCACAGACACGTTGGCTGTCAATGATCGCGGTTGTTAGGACAGTGCTGGAAAACTGGGATGCTCTAATGCTGTTTTTTAACCAAAGTTCTAAGTGCTGAACAAGTTTTTAACTGTTTACATGACTCCTTTGCAAAAATGTATTATATGTTCTTAGAGTGGATTCTACCAAAATTTACTACTTTCAACGAGTATTTCCAGTCTAGAGCAGTAATAGTTGTTGACCTTCATGACAAGATTAGAGCTCTCTATACAGAAATACTTCCGTATTTCATGAAACGCACTTATGTCATGGGAAAAAATCTCAGTGATGTTAACCCAAAAAATGCAGCTCATAATCTGGAAGATTCACAACTTTATTTGGGTGTGAAAATTCTGAAGAACGTTGGCACACCAGAGATAGAGAATCACCCACATCTTATCAAGGATTTTTATCATCGATGCAGGAACTTTCTTGTGGTGAGTACACCTCGTTTGCCTGAAATCATATATAATTTGTGTTTTATTGTTTTCTATACATTTGTGTGTTTATGTGTGGCATACCTAATGAGAGCTATTAATTCTCAAATATTACAGACAGCTTCGTGCCAGATCAAATTACGGTATGATGTTGTTGTTGTTGTGGTCTTCAGTCCTGAGACTGGTTTGATGCAGCTCTCCATGCTACTCTATCCTGTGCAAGCTTCTTCATCTCCCAGTACCTACTGTAACCTACATCCTTCTGAATCTGCTTAGTGTATTCATCTCTTGGCCTCCCTCTACGATTTTTACCCTCCACGCTGCCCTCCAATACTAAATTTGTGATCCCTTGATGCCTCAGGACATGTCCTACCAACCGATCCCTTCTTCTGGTCGAGTTGTGCCACAAATTTCTCTTCTCCCCAATCCTATTCAATACTTCCTCATTAGTTATGTGATCTACCCATCTAATCTTCAGCATTCTTCTGTAGCACCACATTTCGAAAGCTTCTATTCTTTTCTTGTCCAAACTATTTATCGTCCATGTTTCACTTCCATACATGGCTACACTCCATGCAAATACTTTCAGAAAAGACTTCCTGACACTTAAATCTATACTCGATGTTAACAAATTTCTCTTCTTCAGAAACGCTTTCCTTGCCATTGCCAGTCTACATTTTATATCTTCTCTTCTTCGACCATCATCAGTTATTTTGCTCCCCAAATAGCAAAACTCCTTTACTACTTTAAGTGTCTCATTTCATAATCTAATTCCATCAGCATCACCCGACTTAATTCGACTACATTCCATTATCCTTGTTTTGCTTTTGTTGATGTTCATCTTATATACTCCTCTCAAGACACTGTCCATTCCATTCAAGTGCTCTTCCAAGTCCTTTGCTGTCTCTGACAGAATTACAATGTCATCGGCGAACCTCAAAGTTTTTATTTCTTCTCCATGGGTTTTAATACCTACTCCGAATTTTCCTTTTGTTTCCTTTACTGCTTGCTCAATATACAGATTGAATAACATCGGGGAGAGGCTACAACCCTGTCTTACTCCCTTCCCAACCACTGCTTCCCTTTCATACCCCTTGACTCTTGTAACTGCCATCTGGTTTCGGTACAAATTGTAAATAGCCTTTCGCTCCCTGTATTTTACCCCTGCCACCTTTAGAATTTGAAAGAGAGTATTCCAGTCAACATTGCCAAAAGCTTTCTCTAAGTCTACAAATGCTAGAAACGTAGGTCTGCCTTTCCTTAATCTTTCTTCTAAGATAAGTCGTAAGGTCAGTATTGCCTCACGTGTTCCAGTATTTCTACGGAATCCGAACTGATCTTCCCCGAGGTCGGCTTCTACCAGTTTTTCCTTTCGTCTGTAAAGAATTCGTGTTAGTATTTTGCAGCTGTGGCTTATTAAACTGATTGTTCGGTAATTTTCACATCTGTCAACACACTGCTTTCTTTGGGATTGGAATTATTATATTCTTCTTGAAGTCTGAGGGTATTTCGCCTGTTTCATACATCTTGCTCACCAGATGGTGGAGTTTTGTCAGGACTGGCTCTCCCAAGGCCGTCAGTAGTTCCAATGGAATGTTGTCTACTCCGGGGGCCTTGTTTCGACTCAGGTCTTTCAGTGCTCTGTCAAACTCTTCACGCAGTATCGTATCTCCCATTTCATCTTCATCTGCATGCTCTTCCATTTCCATTTTATTGTCCCCAAGTACATCGCCCTTGTATAGACCCTCTATATACTCCTTCCACCTTTCCGCTTTCCCTTCTTTGCTTAGAACTGGGTTTCCATCTGAGCTCTTGATGTTCATACAAGTGGTTCTCTTATCTCCAAAGGCCTCTTTAATTTTCCTGTAGGCAGTATCTATCGTTCCCCTAGTGAGATATGCCTCTACTAGCCATCCCTGCTTAGCCATTTTGCACTTCCTGTCGATCTCATTTTTGAGACGTTTGTATTCCTTTTTGCCTGCTTCATTTATTGCATTTTTATATTTTCTCCTTTCATCAATTAAATTCAGTATTTCTTCTGTTACCCAAGGATTTCTACTAGCTCTCGTCTTTTTACCTACTTGATTCTCTGCTGCCTTCATCCCTCAAAGCTATCCATTCTTCTTCTACTGTATTTCTTTCCCCCATTCCTGTCAATTGTTCCCTTATGCTCTCCCTGAAACTCTATACAACCTCTGTTTTAGTCAGTTTATCCAGGTCCCATCTCCTTAAATCCCCACCTTTTTGCAGTTTCTTCAGTTTTAATATACAGGTCATAACCAATAGATTGTGGTCAGAGTCCACATCAGCCCCTGGAAATGTCTTACAATCTAAAACCTGGTTCCTAAATCTCTGTCTTACCATTATATAATCTATCAGATACCTTTTAGTATCTCCAGGGTTCTTCCATGTATACAACCTTCTTTCATGATTCTTAAACCAAGTGTTAGCTATGATTAAGTTGTGGTGGTGGTGGTGTTTAGTGTTTAACGTCCCGTCGACAACGAGGTCATTAGAGACGGAGCGCAAGCTCGGGTTAGGGAAGGATTGGGAAGGAAATCGGCCGTGCCCTTTCAAAGGAACCATCTCGGCATTCGCCTGAAACGATTTAGGGAAATCACGGAAAACCTAAATCAGGATGGCCGGAGACGGGATTGAACCGTCGTCCTCCCGAATGCGAGTCCAGTGTGCTAACCACTGCGCCACCTCGCTCGGTAATTAAGTTGTGCTCTGTGCAGAATTCTACCAGGCGGCTTCCTCTTTCATTTCTTAGCCCCAATCCGTATCCACCTACTACGTTTGCTTCTCTCCCTTTTCCTCCACTCGAATTCCAGTCACCCATGACTATTAAATTTTCATCTCCCTTCACTATCTGAATAATTTCTTTAATTTCATCATACATTTCTTCAATTTCTTCGTCATCTGCAGAGCTAGTTGGCATATAAACTTGTACTACTGTAGTAGGTGTGGGCTTCGTATCTATCTTGGCCACAATAATGCGTTCACTATGCTGTTTGTAGTAGCTTACCCGCATTCCTATTTTCCTATTCATTATTAAACCTACTCCTGCATTACCCCTATTTGATTTTGTGTTTATAACCCTGTAGTCACCTGACCAGAAGTCTTGTTCCTCCTGCCACCGAACTTCACTAATTCCCACTATATCTAACTTTAACCTATCCATTTCCCTTTTTAAATTTTCTGACCTACCTGCCCGATTAAGGGGTCTGACATTCCACGCTCTGATCCGTAGAACGCCAGTTTTTTTTCTCCTGATAACGACATCCTCTTGAGTAGTCCCCGCCCGGAGATCCGAATGGGGGACTATTTTACCTCCGGAATATTTTACCCTAGAGGACGCTATCATCATTTAATCATACAGTAAAGCTGCATGCTCTCGGGAAAAACTACGGCCGTAGTTTCCCCTTGCTTTCAGCCGTTCGCAGTACCAGCACAGCAAGGTCATTTTGGTTATTGTTACAAGGCCAGATCAGTCAATCATCCAGACTGTTGCCCTTGCAACTACTGAAAAGGCTGCTGCCCCTCTTCAGGAACCACAGGTTTGTCTGGCCTCTCAACAGATACCACTCCGTTGTGGTTGCACCTACGGTACGGCTATCTGTATTGCTGAGGCACGCAAGCCTCCCCCACCAACGGCAAGGTCCATGGTTCAGCGGGGGGGGGGGGGGGGGGGGGGGGGACGGTATGATATGGAAGATAAAGTGCTGTCCAAACTAGCGGCACTCAAACCTACAAATGACCTATCACAAAGTTTCCGAGATAAACACCTTCACTCATGCCTTTAATGGAACTGTTGCCACGTATGAATCCTCCCTCAGATCTCGATTTAGCACAAACTACAGATGACCAGTGGAGGCGTCTCCCTCTGGTTTTGGCTTGTCTCCCAGACTCATTACAAAAGGAACAATCACCGGATAAAATGTGGAATATATTAAATAACGAATCTGAAGAATTTAAGGAATGAGCGTTTTCGCTCTCTCAATTTTGATTTTACCTCATTCAAATGCAGACTGCGAAAGAGTTTTTTCTAAGGTATGTAAAGCAATGAAGCTAATAACTAGTTAATAATATGATTTCATACTTGTCAGGTTATTGAAGTTTCATGTTCAACTTCAGGTAAACCTCATGAAAACCCAAATTAGGAACAGAATCCAAACCAGTACACTGAATGGAGCACTTCTTGCCTCTGAACGCATTAAAGAACGATCAGGAAACAACGGAACATGTGTTCTGTACACGAAATGTACGAGAAAATGACGTCGGACACTCTTTATAAAACGAAACAGGAAGAAGAAGCTGTAGACATCGAATTTGTTTCATAATTACACATTCTTCTTCATAGTTTTATTCATTTGTAAATAAGGTTTTGTAAAGCTATATATATATATATATATATATATATATATTTTAAGGCGCCTCATGCCGTGCAAGACTAAGCGCCGAACGAAAGTTATTTTAATTAAAGAATCAGAGCAGATTAAAGTATGTCATACCCCGTTTGTAAGTGGAATTCAATCCTTCTCTGTAATACGTACTTCACTATAGTACTTTTCAGTATAATTCACATTTAAGACACCCGTGCAGCTTATCTGTTTATTGGGCAAAAGTTCCATAAAACAGCTGTGCTATGAGGTCCAGAAATGAAAGTTTGCAATATATTTAGGCAATATAGAGATGTTTTCGTTTTTACTAGTGATAAATCTGGCCTGTCTGACCAAATACGCTTTTTCGACAAGGACTTGTATTTCGTACCAGTCTGAGCCCCTTTGACATATAAATAAGGTAAAGAATCAAGTATATATACACTGGTTTTATGGTTGTCATGTTTCTTGTTTTTGTGATTTATATTTATATTGTTCATTCCAGTTTTCGTACTTGAAAATGGCCTAAGGCCGAAATGTGGATCTTACAACAATAAAATAAACATTATAGTCAAATGGCGGTAGCATCATTAAAAGAAGCATTACTTATTAATATTCAGTAAGCAAAAAGTATACAATAATAAATGGACATGCACCTACAAATCACAAGAACAGGAAAGACAAGAAAGTTGCTGATAGTTTCTGGGAAGAGCTAGATGATACACTGAAAAACATACCATATAGACATGTAGAGATACTAGCAGGAGATTATAATGCACAGATTGAAAGAGAGAAGCAACATAAAGGAGTAGTGGGCGAGTACCCTGCGCACTAGCGGACAAACAAAAATGGAGAAAGGCTAATTGAACTGTGTCGAGAACACAAAATGAGACTGATGATAACACACTTCAGGGCCAAACCGTGTAAGAAAAAGACATGGGCAAACCCATGCACCCGCCTTGGGGAATTCCAAAGGTCAGGAAGAACACAAGAATAGAATCGGATCACTATCTTACAGAAGTTAAGTGCCTCTGGATTCCAAACAGGGACAGACTGCCACAGATGAACAGAAGAACAGAAAACATCAAGGTGGACAGAGACAACTTAATACACAATCGATCCAGATATGAAGAAGGAATTGAATCATTCAGTGAATGGGACGACATGAAACGGAATATGGCGAAACAGGCTGAACTATGGGGAAAGGAAGAAAAGAAACGGAAGCACTGGTGGTGGAACAAGGAATGTGAGGAAGCGGTAGAGACTCGCAGGAAAGCCTGGAGAGACTGGAGCAGCAAGAAGGACCCGGAAAAATAGGAAGTTTTCTTAGGAGCAAGAAAGGAAGCAGCCCGAACAATAAGATGGACCAAAAGACAGAAGATGAAGCAAGAACTGGACGAGATTGAGACCAACTTCAGGAAAAACAACAGCAGACACTTTTTCGGGAAGTTCAAAAAGAGTCTGATTGGATACAAGGGTAGAGAACTGTTTATAAGAGATAAGAAAGGGGAGCTCGCTGTCAGTGCGAAGGACAACTGTCAGATTTTTGCAGAGCACTTTCACGACCTGCTGAGCTGTGAACCACCTGAAGAAGAGCTGGAATTGGGGACTGACACAGAGAGCCACGCCCTCCAACCAGGGTTGAAGTCGCACATGCCATAAGCGATCTGAAGAATAATAAGGCAACTGGAGAAGATGGTATAGCAGCCGAGATGATAAAGTGGGGAGGCAACAAAGCAATAGACAACATGACCAACATAATTCATCAGATCTGGAGAACAAAGAAGTTGCCAGAAGGATGGAAGAATGCAATTGTAGTACCAATACATAAGAAGGGGAACAAGAAAAGTGCAAACAACTGCAGAGGAATATCGCTATTAGCGATCGGATACAAGGTGCTGTCAAAACCATTGCTCAAGAGAGTAGAAGAACAGGTAGAAAGTACAGTTGGCGACTACCAAGCGGGATTCAGGAAGGGAAGAGGTTGTGTAGAACAGATATTTATCCTGAAGCAACTGATAGAACATAGGGCCTTAAAAAACAAAAAGACAGTAACAACCTTCGCGGACTTCACAAAGGCATATGACTCCATCGACAGACAGACTCTTGTTAGGATCCTGAAGAACAGAAGAACAGAGGACTTGATGGGACTACACAAGAACTCATAAAAGAAATTCTGACAGACACAAAAGCAAGGGTGAGATTCAGAGGAGCACTGTCAGAAGAATTTGAGATCAAGACTGGTGTTAAACAGGGAGATGGATTGTCACCATTGTTGTTCAATATAGCACTGGACGAAGTGATCAGGCAGTGGAGAGTAATAAACGAGGAAATGGGAATACCAAAGACACATGTGGGGGACAGAAAGGACAACAGGGCTCAAGTGGGCTGCCTAGCCTTTGCAGATGACATAGCAATAGTAAGTGAGACGGAAGAAGACGCAAAGACACAACTCGACAAGGTAGCCAGAAAGGTGGGACTGAGTATCGCCTATAACAAGACAAGGACATTAAACACCACTGCAAACTAGGAAACACCGGAAGCCACTGTGCAGTTGGTGGACAAATTTAAATACCTGGGAGAATTTACTCGTATAACAGGAAGGAACAGGAGCAAGGAGGGAATAACAGAGAGGAAAAAGAAGATGAGGTCAGCCTTCTGCATGATGAGAGAGATGTATACAATAAAAAGAATATATCCACAGAGGCAAAGATAAGCCACTACAAGGCAACGGTGAGGAATGCAGTGTTATATGCTGCTGAGACGATGACACTAGGAAGAAATGGGGCAGAACAACTAGAGAAAAATACTAGGTCCCAAAAGAGGTGGAGAGAGGTGGACGCGAAGACCTAGGGAAGAATTGTACCGGAACATGAGAACAATATCCGGGGAAATCAGACTCAAAAGGGCAAGGTTTGCTGGGCATGTAGTTAGGATGAGTATGAACAGAATGACGAAGAGAGTGTGGGAAACAACAGGGAGGACAAGGGGAAAGACAGGAAACAAGTGGATTGTTGAACTTCGGAAGGACTGGCTGGAATTGGGGATCAAGGTCGAAGGAAAGGAAAATTGGAGGAACAAATATACACCGACAAATATGCCGGAGATCAATGACAGAGAAGAACACAGGAAAAGATTAGAATGTCACCAGTGGAGCCGCCAGGAGAAACGGAAACTGAAGAGTGGGAGAGGAGAAGAGAAAGAATGAAGAGTTTCTGGGAGAAGAAGAGGAAAATGTGGTCCACAAAGGGGCTACCCGTGGTCCTACACAGGTCGTAACGCAAGAAGAAGAAGATTCAGTAAGCAATTGACTGTATTATACATGAGAAATAAATGTACACAGTTAAAATTTAATTGCCTTGTTCCAATTAATTTGTACGTCACTGTACTTGGTGCTGCAGTAATGGGAAGAATACAAAGAAAAGCAACAGGTGAATCAAATATAATTTCGGTGGTATTGTTTCAATTTTTTATTATTTTGGTTGATTAAGTGGGAGAGGATAACAGGTTACGTAAAAACCTAAAGAAGGGTTTCTGCCGGTCGTGTAACGTGTGCAGATGCTGCCGCTGTGCGTTACTACAGGCCCCGGGGCTGTCCTCTGCGGGTGACACAGCAGTGCCACGCGGCTGCCACCATTTTCCCCGCACCGTCGCTCGGGAGACGGGACCGCACGGCTGTGCTCATTCCCTTGCCACTGCCGGAGTTTTAAGCTGAAAGGGAAGTTACTGCCAACTTGCGCATTGCGCAGCTGTTACCAACTTGCGCACGCCGGCCTCCGCTACCTGCTGGCGGTAACGCCGCCTGGCGGCGACAGTGAGGTAGCGAGGATCTGCTCGGCGCCGGAATCGCCCAATGCGCTACTCTGAAAGCTCTTGCCGGAAGCGAGAAAAGCCAACTCGCAATTCTGTGGCGTCGCTCAGGCGGATGGAAAAAGCTTCAGCGGCGTATGTAAAGTGGCTCCAAATTCTCGTTGCAAATTCCGTTGACGTAGAGATGGGCGCTGCGGCTCCGTGGACTTGATGAACGAGGCGTACGCTACAGTAGATGCCAATGGTACCGTGGCATTTCCCAACAACCGATTTCGCACTGTGGAATTTTAGACCAGAGCCTCCCTCACTGTAGACTGAACCAGTTTTACATGAGGACAGAAGAGCAAAAGCATATAACACGGAAAATACCAATATAAAAGCTGACTATAATGCCGTTCATATGTAGGCCTATTTCAAAAAATTTTATCGAATAAGTGGATTACAAACCAGGAATCGGGTTTTGTTTGGGAAAATGACCCTGAAAGTTACCGATGCATTTTTACTAATGTTTCATTTTAATGAAAAGGAATTACAGCAACGTCTTGAACAAGAAACAAAGTTACTTGCATAGGTATATTATAACGTCGTACTTTGACTGAGATTGCCTCAAAATGCTATTTAAAGAACGTGTCAGAAAATTAGTTAACAACTGCCCTCTTATGGCATTTGGTAAAATTAATTCATAGAAACTATTCCGCGCGAAACCCACGTCATTGGAAATGAGAATGGGTTCTGGCTTTCAGTAGCGTTAGAAATGCGGGAATAATTTCTAAAACGTAAACTAAATGCGAGAACTTTAATCACACTACAAGAGCTAACAAAATCTCATTCCATTTAATCATCAGCATTCTTCTGAATCACAACTTCGTAAATACTTCGAATCTCATCTTTTCCGTAACTCCCTTTTATACAATACTGTCTTCCAGGCGTAACTTCAAAGAAATTTCTTCCTGAAATTAGGGACTACGTTTGATACAACTAGACCTCATCTGGTGAAAAACACTATCCTTACGTGTGGTGGTTTGTAGTTTGATCCTCCTCGCATCGTTTGTCACACGTTATTTGGCTTCCAAGGTAGTAAACTTCCTTCACTTTATCCACGATAAGGTTCACCACTACACAATGGATGGTGTGTTTGACCCAGTGGAAGCCTTTGTGTATTAAACGCTAATAACAGTATTTACAATGTGTTTAGCTGTACCTTGTACCAACTGCTCTTGTGTAGTGTAAACTAGTGGATCGCTGACAGAATAGTAGCTGTGTTATGTTTCACAATATTCTACAATTCGTCTTATGGAACAATGAGAATAGGCGAAACTTGACTGGAGTACAAATAAACCTTCCAATCAAGATGAAGAGAAGATTATAAACTATGCTCAGTTTTCCTACAGCTTTAATTATTTGCCTGTAAACTATGAGGAAATTATAAAAACAATCGCCAACATGGAAAACATAAGTAATAGGCTGTATTATATCTACAACAACAGTTGCCGAAGTTGACATTTCCTCAGGAAGAAACCCAAGGAATTTTGTAAATTGAGAAAGAAGTGACAGATGAAATACTGGCATTTCTGCAAGATTTGTCAGTGGAATGTGTGGTGTCGTATATGATCGACTGTGTGGACAATGTATCTGAGGAATACAATGAGGACGACAAGTGCTTAACAAGTGGAAGTCATACTGAAACAGATGACGAGCAATGTAGTTCATCGTGCTTGCCGGACAGGGAGCGACAAGTACCGTCTCCAGTGAAAGTAGAAACGGGTAATCGTTTTCCAGGGAGCGGTACTCAACATAATTACGTACATGGAAGATCATCCGCAGCGTAGTAAAGAAACAATTATGAACAGATTTCGAATAAGTAAGCAGCAATATGGCGGAATAGTGCATAAGAAAAATGATATGAAAATAATTAGAATAAATCATGAAAGACATCTAACATTACAGGAAAATTACTACTAAAGTAGTATGCAAAATAAAGGCTGAAAAGAAACAACTACTAAATGACCAAGTAAATATGACTTAACAACTCACTGTTTACACTGATTCCTCTCATAAGTATATACAGGAAAATATAATGATAATAATAATTATTATTATTAAAAAAAAGCAATAAAAATAAAATAAATAATTTTTATTTTATTAAAAAATAAGGAATCTCTTTCCTTCTCCAATACACACATACACACACACACACACACACACACACACACACACACACACAAACACACACACGCACACACACATATTAACAAAGCAGTTGAATGCAGAAAAATGAGAATTTTGGTAAAACTTAGAAAAACAAACGAAACTCTGTGACGTAAACAGTGAACTAAAAGTGAACTGTAAGATGTCCACCTGGTTGCCAGATGACAGAAAGCAGTTTGCTTCGATGCAATTAATTAGAAGTTACCTGTAAGTACCTTTCCATTTCATAAAAAAACTTTAAGGAACTGTTTTTAAATCTATAACCTAGATGTGAAACCATATCCTATCTGTAAAAATGGACAAATCATGTAATATTTCAGGACACCCACTGAAGATGCCTTTTAAAAAAGGCGAAACGCGTCTGGGTACATAAATAAAAATAAAAATTTCGATGTGCAGCATGCAAAAGGCATTTTCTTCCAAACAACTGCAATTCATAAGAAAAACTACGGATATTCAAGGGAGGAGAAGACGCACTTGTTACAAAAACTGGTGTTTATGTGTTTCAAGGAAGCTCGATACAAATTACAGGACGTGCATGGTAGCCATCTACTACGTTATACACATCAAATTGCACGCGACATACATTACATTGATTTCAAGAGAAGCATTGGAAGGTTGCATAACTTCAAACAGTGCTACAGACTTGGAAGACATAAGACAACGAAATTTCAAACAATGCGTCAACTAGACGATGCGCAGCAAACTGCGGAATCAACCCCACAATTTGTAAATGAGATAGACAAACTTATTCCGTAGATCAGTAAGGAATTACTTTTCAGCTCCGACCAGTCGGAAGTTCAAAATGCGTATGAAAGAATCCTGAAAATTAGACGTAGTAAGAGAGTTGTATCAAGATCAACTAACATCGAAGTCTTAATGCATTCGTATACAATTATGCCGACTGTCGTTCTGAATGATAAATTGGCCCGAAAGTTATTTATTGTGTTGCGAGAAGATGGAGGTGCTCTGCCTTCTACAATTTTTTCCCGTGTCCGTGGTCCTGCAAGGTCAGCAGAGAATATTTACGTCCCTCAGTCAAAAGCGGGAAAACGGCCTTAAGAGAGTTAAAACTATGATATGAGCACTGCTTTGGACCAATAGCTGGTCACAATGACTTGTTTTTGCTTGATTCCTGGCCTGCATATAATAATCATATTCCTTCAGAGCAAACTACCCTTCCTGGAAAGTGTGTAACATTGTAATTCATACCAACTGGAACCATTGGATAAATTCAGCCCCTAGATGTTTGTTATACCTGTGACTATGAAATATATTACCGCACTAACTGCAGCTAAGCCTTACATATAGCCAGTTTCAGGATAAAATCCATGACACACTGTAGCAGATTTGGTTGCATTCCATCTGTTCTCATCAGCTCGTTACACCGGTATGATGACTCTATATGCATTTTTTAAAAAGTTTATACCTGGCTGAAAGTCCTGCACCTCTCAAGTAGTTCGCCTTCCATCTTGATAGTGTGAACATTCGTGATCATTGTCGCACGCCATTTTTCTGGTGCTAGTTAATGGTTTGGTTTGAACATTCCTTGACAGTTGTGAGGTAACGGGCGAGTTGTGGTGCCCTGGAAATACACTCCTGGAAATTGAAATAAGAACACCGTGAATTCATTGTCCCAGGAAGGGGAAACTTTATTGACACATTCCTGGGGTCAGATACATCACATGATCACACTGACAGAACCACAGGCACATAGACACAGGCAACAGAGCATGCACAATGTCGGCACTAGTACAGTGTATATCCACCTTTCGCAGCAATGCAGGCTGCTATTCTCCCATGGAGACGATCGTAGAGATGCTGGATGTAGTCCTGTGGAACGGCTTGCCATGCCATTTCCACCTGGCGCCTCAGTTGGACCAGCGTTCGTGCTGGACGTGCAGACCGCGTGAGACGACGCTTCATCCAGTCCCAAACATGCTCAATGGGGGACAGATCCGGAGATCTTGCTGGCCAGGGTAGTTGACTTACACCTTCTAGAGCACGTTGGGTGGCACGGGATACATGCGGACGTGCATTGTCCTGTTGGAACAGCAAGTTCCCTTGCCGGTCTAGGAATGGTAGAACGATGGGTTCGATGACGGTTTGGATGTACCGTGCACTATTCAGTGTCCCCTCGACGATCACCAGTGGTGTACGGCCAGTGTAGGAGATCGCTCCCCACACCATGATGCCGGGTGTTGGCCCTGTGTGCCTCGGTCGTATGCAGTCCTGATTGTGGCTCTCACCTGCACGGCGCCAAACACGCATACGACCATCATTGGCACCAAGGCAGAAGCGACTCTCATCGCTGAAGACGACACGTCTCCATTCGTCCCTCCATTCACGCCTGTCGCGACACCACTGGAGGCGGGCTGCACGATGTTGGGCCGTGAGCGGAAGACGGCCTAACGGTGTGCGGGACCGTAGCCCAGCTTCATGGAGACGGTTGCGAATGGTCCTCGCCGATACCCCAGGAGCAACAGCGTCCCTAATTTGCTGGGAAGTGGCGGTGCGGTCCCCTACGGCACTGCGTAGGATCCTACGGTCTTGGCGTGCATCCGTGCGTCGCTGCGGTCCGGTCCCAGGTCGACGGGCACGTGCACCTTCCGCCGACCACTGGCGACAACATCGATGTACTGTGGAGACCTCACGGCCCACGTGTTGAGCAATTCGGCGGTACGTCCACCCGGCCTCCCGCATGCCCACTATACGCCCTCGCTCAAAGTCCGTCAACTGCACATACGGTTCACGTCCACGCTGTCGCGGCATGCTACCAGTGTTAAAGACTGCGATGGAGCTCCGTATGCCACGGCAAACTGGCTGACACTGACGGCGGCGGTGCACAAATGCTGCGCAGCTAGCGCCATTCGACGGCCAACACCGCGGTTCCTGGTGTGTCCGCTGTGCCGTGCGTGTGATCATTGCTTGTACAGCCCTCTCGCAGTGTCCGGAGCAAGTATGGTGGGTCTGACACACCGGTGTCAATGTGTTCTTTTTTCCATTTCCAGGAGTGTATTTTAAGTTCAGAGTTGGCGGCCACCGCTCGGGCCGCTTGGCAAGCTGTGGCTCGTTGTGGTTCAACGGCCTGAACAAGCGGTGGTCCAGCCAATCACGTGGCTGGAAATTCCATAGTGACGCTGTTTCGATGAAGGAGACATGCCGGGAGTGCCCAACATGGTGGATTTTGTGAAACCTTCAAGGCAGACGTTTCACAGTTTGTGCAGAAATTAATAGTAGCCACATGAATCATGAGACCTCAAAAAGAAACATGTACATTACCATTATTTGCATGAAGATTCTGATGGTGTAATCAGATTTTCAATATCTTTATTAGTTTAAAGTTTAGTATATGATGATAAATTATACAAGTAACACCTAGCAACGAATTTCCAAAATCTAAACAGTCCATCCGATTTTGTCGATCGATGTGTCTTGAGAGAGCTATTAGTATAAACCTAAACTGGTATAAATTGCAGGCATGTAACTTCAATAGTTATTGGAGGTCAAAGTGGTCAATTACTATTGATCGCGTCAGGCCATAAGTACTCCACAGTTACACGAGAAAACAGTGGCAAAATGCTTACAAATATATTTATTCATCTAATCTTTGTTTATATCTGGTATATACTATTAATGAAGAAATTGTCAATTATTTACTGTGTTTTAGAAAGCTAAGAGACATTGGGCTACAGGCCTACTTTGTTTCTATTCCTTTGATATATGTTTATTTAACTTGTTTACGTATTTAATAATGTGTGTTAGAGTATGTTTATGGTCCAGGTGTAGGAATATTTATTTAATTTCAAGTTATTTAAATGTAAACCCAGTATTTTAATTGTGTTTAATTATGTTTGTGAGTGTGCATTGGCTTGGAGACAGGTTGGGAGCACTCTAGCCAATCACAGCGATCGTTTGCAAAAAGGACGCGTGGAGAGACATTTGGAGGTTAGGGAGGAGCACCGTTTCGTGAGAGGACAGGGGAGTTCTGGACGGTATGGGAGAGGACACGAGAGAGTGCTGGACGAGGAGGCGTGACGGATAGTCACAGGAAATGCTTGGAGAGTGGAGCACTTTGAGCGTGGTTGCAGGAAATAAGAAATATTTCATAGTGCAGACTTGTGCACTTCCGTGGCTTCTGTAGTGAAGACGTAGTACGCATTTAGAAGTGAATATCTCGCGAGCTATGTTGTTGATAACTAATTACGTGAAGTAGGAATCTATTGTTTCCTTGTTATTCAACTTATATTTTATTTAATTGCTGGGTCATCGACACCAATAAGTGTTATGCAGTAATAAATGACATTCTTCAAGGTACTTCTTCTATCGCATTCATCATTTAAAGTCGTTAAAAATAGTACCTGCAGATGTTATTTAATTGAAAACTTTCATTTATAAATTTATATGTTACATTCATAATTCACTTTGACCATTCGATTCATGTGTGTATTCATATTTTATACTGTAAACTCAGCAGTATTTTGCTTGTAATGCGGCAACTATGTATCCCAGCCCCTAGACAACGAAACCAGCCAAAACGTTTAATATTTCAACTTTGAGTCTGAGGGTACGTAGTTGAGGCCCTCCTCTTTTTTTATTTTTGAATGCCCGCTCTGTCGACAATGTCCATTTTGTGAAGTGTAATACATACACCCATCGAAGGTTGATTTATGCACCTCACGAACAATCATTTTCTGTCACTCTCCTGATGCACGTGGTGAATCATTAGCAGCTAACACAGCTAATATTTTTCCCGCTATAACTGTTAACACAACACTTTCAAATGATCCTTACTAAAGATTGAACTTTCGACAGTACAGTCAAGGTATTCCTTGTAAATGTAGAGAGTAAGGCAATGCTTGGACACTGAGCGTCAAGAAATAAACATCATGTTCACGGTAATCCGAGTGAACGCGTCATGTCACAGCACAAAAAACACCACTGAAACCCCACAAAACCGTCTCAGACTCGAACTACGCACCGTACACACTGCACTTTACAAGCCTAGTTGGCCCGACGTTGCTTTTGACGCATTGCACTGTTTGAAAAGAGACAAAATTGTGACTTGTCAGACCATACCACACATTTATAATTATCCAGTTGTCCAGTGTTATTTGGTTTACTGAAAACTTGCAGTTTCATGTGCCGCTGTGAACCATGGACTTTTACAATGTGTTCAACTTGAAACGTGCACTGCTTGTACTCCCGTATGTAGCGTTCACTCGAAGAATAGTTCGCATTCACTGACAGCAATGATTCCCAGCTGGCTGGGGACCAATTCTCACTGACAAAGGGAGACACTCGTATCCGGTCCCATTTGGTTAGAATCTACTTGTGACCACTGTCCTTATGCCGTGTTTCATGCCTGCCAGTGGTACAGAAGTTATTGTTGACCCTTTATACAGTTCATGTCGATACATTAGCAAATCGAGAACTTTATGCACGTCGTGGTGATGACGCGTCGAAGCACGACAGATCCTTTGTGCTGGTTGGTTGCGTCTCCGCTTTGACCCACCTTACGACGATGATTCCACACACCCGGCTAGCACATCTACACTACTTCACTGTCACGACTTAAGTCAGCGATGGAGCGTCATATGCGGAGAATTCAATAAGTAATGCAACACATTCTTTTCTGAAGCAGATTGGTTTTATTCAGGATTCCAATACACCATATTATATCCCATTCTTCTGGCTACAAAAGCCGATTTTAGGTCGACGCCGGAGCCAGAGTCTAACTACATTCAAAAGCTCCCCCGTAACACGCAAGCAATTGATCTTTATGATCTTCCGTTGGACGGCGAGGAAAACAGCGGGTATATCCCTCCGAGTACCCAACTGATGGACAAGAGTGTCAGCACTACCAACAGAGAGGTCCAGGTGAGCAGCAGGGTGTTTGATTGTGAGCCATCTGTACGTTCCAGCATTGCAGCAGTCACAGGTGTCGTCCGGCCGGCACGAGGGAGGTCGTATAGGTTTGCGCGACCTTATTGCGACGATAACAGACGTCTCGCCCGACACACAGTGCTTTTTCTGCGATGCTCTAGTTTAAAAAAAAAAAAAAAACACTCAGTGACAGCTCTTTGCTTGGAATGCACCTCGTTGCAGACGCCATTTTGAATGCTGCGTGTAGCGCTGTCGCCATTGGAACTTCATGAGACTAGAGAGGCTGAAACGGAAATATTAAACTATATTCCACAGCAAATTCCACACTTTTTCAACTGAAATTGCCCGAGAGAAAAATGCAATACTTATCGAACACCCATGTAGGAGGGTTGGTACTTAAGGGGCTCCGGAACGCCCTATACTTGCAATGTTAAAATAACGCTTATAAATAACATCTTTCCTCACAAAGTATTTGAGGTAGGAAGTTGAACTTTTTACAGATTATTTATTGGAATATGGGCTACAACTTAACACAGGGATTTTACAAAATTTTAGTTCAGTTATTAAAGATGATTTTTTTTCAATTGTAATGAAAATTCACAACATTTTTTTGCAATTTTTTATTTATATATTCAAAAATATACAGTTTTTTTGGAAAAAGGCTGTGTTAAATTATGCAGAAGGCACTGTGTAAGATTTACTGAAAGTTTGAAACAAATATGTTTGGAAGATCCTTAGAAAACATGTAATTAGTATGAGAAAATAAAAGTTTTGGGAATCGAGCGACAAAGATTGGATTAACTTCTTAGTGCATTCCAGGTCCATAGGATGGATTATCTTCATCCTCTGCAAACTCCTCCTCCAGCTTCCTCTTGTTCCTCCTCCTGTTTACTCTTGCTTGTATTTCTAGACTCTTTACAGCCCTGTCTGCAGCCCGAAGGCGTTCCTTGTCTAAAGCAAGCATCGCTCGCTGTTGTGTTCGTAGATTTTGCTACCATTTTCTTCAGTTGCAGTTACTGCATCACTGTTCCAATAGGTGGTGATGTATGAACACTTATCACATTTCAGTTGTATTTCACTAGCAAGTCCTACGTGCTTTATTATGGAGAGTTCCAGACCAACTTCACTTACACAGTTTGAAAACATTCCTTTGAGAACCGGCATATCAAATATTTCATTAACATCCGATTCGCCCATAAAACATTCATAGTTTTCACTCATTGAACCAAGCTTCTTCTGTGAAGTATTTTCTTTCCCACTTTGATTGCTATGGGCAGGTGTACTTGAGAGGTTAGGTTCACTCACTTGGTTATCGTCTTTATTGTTTACAGTAATAACACATACCTTTGGCTTTCCAACATTTCTCCTTTTCTTAAAAGCCTTCAGAGGATTTCTAATAACTTTACTTTTACTCATTATTATACTTCAACAAAACAAAGACTCAAGAAACAGAATTAATTACGAATATTTTCGAGATGACGACAGAGTAAATAAACATGAAACAATCGACAATCACACCAGCGATATATATTGAACCATCACAGGTTAGCCACAACACATACTTTATCTCACATCACTAAAATGTACCTGATGAACACGGACGTTAATAATGACACCATTTGACAGCAGTTTAACAGCGCCACAGTGGGTCACGCCCATGTAGAACACATTTCAAAAAAAATTTAAAAATAGTTGTAGTCTTCGGAATTGAACAAATTATATATCTATTAAAAGGTAATAGTCTGCAGATTCAGAAAACGCAAAAAAGTAAAAATTGAACTTTTCATGATTTTGAGCCTTTCCGGAGCCCCTTAAATAATGGCAATTATTTATCTCAACCGATACAAATGAGTTACATGTTTGGACCTGTTAATGTCCTTCACAGTAGTCATCAGCGTTATGTAGAACCCGCTGCCAGCGATGTGGAGGGCATAGTATACCGTTAGCAGAGCCTGTTCTGTTAATGGTGCGAATGGAGCGGTCTAAACGTACGGTGATTTTCGTGTACGACTGTGATGGTGTCACCCTAATGCATTACGTTCCTCCACAGCAGACCGTCAATGCACAGTATTACTGTTCGTTTTTGGAGCATCAACTGCGACCAGCTTTGCGAAAGAAGCGGCGAAGCTTTCTGCGCAACCCACCCATTATTTTGCACGACAATGCGTGGGCGCATACAGCGCATGCTGTGGCTGGTCTGTTTGATCAATGGGACTGTGAAGTACTGTACCATCCAGCATACTCCCCGGACTTAAGTCCTTGTGACTTTGATTTGATTCTGAACATAAGGAACCACCTCGTCGCATTCGCTTCAAAACTGCTGCAGAGATTCGACAGGCAGTAGACCGCTCCATTCGCATCATCAACAGAACAGGCTCTGCTAACGGTATACTACGCCTTCCACATCGCTGGCAACGTGTTCTATCCAACGCTGGTGACTACTTTGAAGGAAAGTAGCAGGTGCAAACATGTAACTCTTTTGTATCGGTTGTGAATAAATAGTTGCCACTTTTTAAGTTCCAACCGTTGTATAATCGCCTAATGCGATATCATACACACCGCTCGTAAGTGAACAGTGTTTCAAGGAAATGACTGACAGTATGTCCAATAAATCTCCAAAGAGAGCGAGAAAAATATCCAGAAACTTGAATGCCTTGTTAAACACCAACTAGACGCTAGTTACAAAAGTCGTTAAAGGAAATAAAGTAGTAGTAGTTCCTGAGAGAGAGTGCATCAAGGAAACAGAAAAGTTTTTCGCAGAAAATGACATGATTGAATGAGCTAAGGACCCAACTGTAAAATTTCACAGCTATTTTAGGAAGAAGATACAGCGGCCTAACATCCTATTTACCGAATCTGAAAAAATACCACGTGAAGAACTCACAATTACGGGAAATGCGCCCCCAAATGAAACTCCATAATAAGAGAAGTCCATTCTCCCGCGTATTTACGACAAAATTTGAACAGTGTGAATAACACGACACTCTTTACGATATTTAAAGGTACATAAGTATTTCGTAAAAATTTCACAATTAAAAACAACTGTATGTTGCTAACTACACTGAAAACATCGAGAGTCTCACTGGGATATTCCTACACTTGGCATAGTGATTTTTACCATTCCTTCTTTCAATATAAAGATATATCGTCAACCTAATGGGCTAGCTATTAGAAGCTGCTTTGCTGGCATAACGGACTGTTGAAATGGAGGGTGAGTGAAGCTGGTGAAATAGCCAACAAGATGAACGCAATGCACCCTTATAAAATATTTACTGTGGAGCACGATAGTAAGAACTCAGTAGATTTATTTGTCTTAACCAATATAAAATTTAATGGAAAATACGACTTTAAAATCTGCAGGAAACATACTTCTGCAGATATTAAATCATGTCATCCACAGGAGCAAAAGTAATCGTTTCGTCGTGCCCTTATTGATAGAATTGATACTGCTAGCGGGGGCTTGGGTAAGTGGAAGGTAGCAGGCCACAGAAAACTTCAATTAAAAAATTTCACAAAACCTTTACTTCAATTATAAATTTAGGGAACTGAGTACACAAGATCACTAAACTTTAATCACTTACGTAAGTTGAACCAACATGATCAAGCTGTACTGAAAAGTTTAAATCAATAAGCATAACAAGAAAGACGTTAATTTGAATAATTGCACGAAGTTGGAATTAACGATTATAAAAGCTTCGTCATAACAGTGGGAAGCCACTTCAGTCTTCGTCTCCGTTCATGGGCACAAATGTTAAAATGGTTAGATACAGTTTTATAACACAACTGGAACAGAAAAAAATTACGCCATAAAATAGTCACAAGATACAACTTATTAATGCAATTGAACATTGAAAAAAAAAGTGACACTAAATTAATCCGTTAAAAACACAGTTATTAGCCAAGCAGAAAAGTGATTTCATTTTAATGTGTCTCCTTTAATCAGCTGGTGACTAAACTCAAGCCTTTCAACCAATAACTTAAAACATTAAAGAATTAAACTCATTCTATTTCTTTGGCAGAAATATTAAACGTATTTGTAATGAGACAAGTAAAACCTCAACTGATCAGCTAATGCGCATAGTCTAACGTACAACAATATTTTATGAATCTTTTCTGCTCTCGTCAGCACAAGGAGCACAACAGGTAGCGTAAAGGCTAGTGACTAAGCAACACAATGCTCGCAAGGAATTGTGATTCCTTGTAACTACTTGCAATAGAAATCGTGATAATACACTTTCAACTCAGTCCGTACTGACCTCTGAAGGCCCAATGGTAACGCGCGGCCGCCGTCCCATCCTAAGCCCTTAGCGTCACTGAATGCGGACATGGAAGGGCATGTGTTCAGCACACCGCTCTCCCGATCGTTGTCAGTTTTAGTGACCAGAGGCGCTACGTCTCATTCTTCAATCGTCCTCCCAAGAGTTGAGAGCACCCCACCTGTGGACAGCGTTCGGCACTCCCGGTCGGACATCCCTCCAAGAACTGGCTAAGCCCGACAGCGCTTAACTTCGGTGATATGACGAAAACCGGCTTTAGCACTGCGACAAGGCCGTTGGCACTCATGATAACATGACTGAACATAAAAATCTTAACCACCTTAAAAAATACCCTTAAAATAATAATATCTAATAGGATGTGGCTCGGCTAAAAAATTGACCTTTAGTAATAACCAAATACTTCGAACACACGCGCTATGTACTTTCATGAGTGCAGCTAGGTGACTTTTCCAACATGCTTAAATTAGTTCAAAAACCTTTTCCTAATCATCATTGGCCAACGCGCTGCAGATTGTCAAATCGCTGCAAACAGAACCGGGAACACTCTGCACTGACTGAAACTTGCTTATCTCCAGTAGACCACAATCGTATCACACAAAGCACTGAATGACACCGGTTAAGGATCTATACTGCAACTAGAACAGAGCAAATCTGTTTGGAAGAATCGGACCACCACATCTAACAAATGGTTCAAATGGCTCTGAGCACTATGGTGCTTAACATCTTAGGTCATCAGTCCCCTAGAACTTAGAACTACTTAAATCTGACTAACCTAAGAACATCACACACATCCATGCCCGAAGCAGGATTCGAACCTGCGACCGTAGTGGTCGCGCGATTCCAGACTGAAGCGCCTAGAACCGCTCGGCCACTCCGGCCGGCCCACATCTAACAGGCATGTGGCAACGCAAATAAAATAGCCACTGCGCAACTTGCAGAAATTCGATTTAACTGCGTCGCCTCTAACCAGACGCTGACAGAAAATCAGTCTTAACTCAGTGGGGCCGACGAGAATACGAGAGAACCCCTAGCTGCCGGCGACACGTAATTATAACGTCTTGGCAGTTCCACCGCCCCGCGAGCGCTGCGACACATGTTGGCGCGCGATAACATGCAAAGTGGATCAAAATCGATTTATCGCATTGAAGACAGTGCCAAACCGGCTCAAGAGTTTTGAGACTCTTTTGGGACGACACTGAAGTATAGAAAGGGGCGAGTTATTTGAAAACAAGTGGCAGTAGCAGCGGATATAACACTGCAGTTTTACTTAACGTTGAGCGAAAACCTCAAGACCGAAACAACCCGCCAATGTAATTACGAATATCTCGTTGGCTTACAAAAAGGACAGAAAGAAATGTATTGCCTAAAACAAGGAAGGAAGTTTCGAATGAGATCGCCAATACAAATAAAAAGTTAGGAACGGACGAATCACCTCAAATGGTTCAAATGGTTCTAAGCACTATGGGACTTAACATCTGGGGTCATCAGTCCCCTAAACTTAGAACTACTTAAACCTAACTAACCTAAGGACATCACAAACATCCATGCCCAAGGCAGGATTCAAACCTGCGACTGCTAACAACCCTACCACAACAAAGGTCAAAAACTAATTATGATTGTAGTGTTGCTCGCGCTGCTAAATATTGCATTTTCGGGCAACAACAAAGTTGTATTATGTAGCAGGTGTCATTAGAGCACAGTTAATAAAGTCATTTCCTGAAATAATGGATAAACTAGGCACTCATCTTTTCGTGTTTCCCACGCTGGTCTCGTTGTGAACTCATGGCTCAATCGTCGAAAATCTAGGTAGTGATGATTCCAAGCTCGGATGCAAAGAGGCCTAGGTGTTATTCTGCGATATGCAGTTTTATAGATGTTTCATAAACCATTCTTGAAGATTAAACTTTTGCAAGTTAGGACAATGGTGATGTAAAAAAGTAATCAGCACTCCAAATTTAAGTTACACTTCTTTTTTATTACTTTTGTTGCAATATCACGTAACTCGTTCCAAAACATCACTTCACAATATAAAACATACTTGAAAGTATCTTCCTCACTGTTAAAGTTCACATTTCATAAACTGACTACAATTTGCGTCTTTTTAACATGACGACCAAAGCTTGACTCTCTAATAACCGCTTACGCACCTAGAAATCAGAGTTTCAAGTACATCAAAGATCATAGTGACAAAAGAAAGAATACACATAAGAATAATATCATTGCAATATATACATATCGATGTATCGAAGTACCTCTACATTAATTAAATCAAATCTGAATGTTGTCACAGAAATATGTTAACTATTTTACAGAAACACAGTAGAATATTGCTGGTATCGAGAGGTTGAGGTGAGGTGCCGTAATGGTTACGTAATTCAAGTACCATTACAGACTGTAGCAGCAGCGCGGTTCCGGACTGAAGCGCCTAGAACCACTCGGCCACAGCGGCCGCCGAATCACCTCGTCTGGTACAATTTAGGCACAAAGTCAACATGATTACAAGAGAATTCACTTACTCTCATGTGTTCAAAATTATATGTGGAGACTGAAAAGTTTTATGAGGGCAAGTGGAGAGAAATTTTCAGGTACCATTTAATGAGTACACTCAAATAAAAAAAATTAAAATAAAAAAAATACAATATTGTCTATGCTTGTACAAATGCAAACATTCGATAGATCGCACTGATCAAATATGAAACGATACCCAAAAAATCAACTATCGAATAAGATTCAAGAACTTGAGATTCACCGGGGATGGGGGAGGCGCTGGGATACAAAAATGTGGGAACACCGAAAGCACAACGCAGTAGAATGCCTCTTAAGAGTTACGAGACTCAGTGATATTTAAAACAGTTTCAACTCATCACGGAATGTATAAATGTCGATCGTATATGATTCTCAAGAGAATCTTACACCATTCTTCCTGCAGAATAATGAGAATCTCAGGCAACAATGATAGAGGTTGATAGCGCTCAAGCACACTTCTCTCTTAAGTCCATAATACTGAGATCTCGTAACCGTGGTGTCCAAGGAAGATGCGACGATTCATTCTCGTGTTCACAAAACCAACCTTGGAACACTGGAACTGTCATCCCGGAACACAGAGTCACCATTGGGGAGCTGATCAGCCAGACTGATCAGATAAGGCATAACACTACTGTGACCCTGCAGGTCCCCACATGGACTATCACGATATCGCTGCCCATACAGTCAGCGAATCCCAGCCATTTTTCACCCTTCGAGCGTAAACGCGGCCAGAATTTGGAAAGTGTGTGAAAGAGGACTCATCCGACCAAATGACAATCTACCATTGCTCTATAGCCCAGATTTTATGGTGTCGGCACCACGCTTACCTGAGAAATGAAGAGGAACGCTTGAAGTTCTCTGAGTCTGTAGATACTGTGATAAGGAATAGCTTATTAGGCAGTTCCATTGAATAGTAATAGACGTCTCTAAAAAGGACAATAATAGATGCTGGAAAGGAAAACACAGGTAAAAAGAAAATAACAGCGAAGAAATCATGGATAAGAGAAGAAATGATTCAGCTGATCGATGAACGAACGAAGTACAAAAATATTCAGTGAAATTCACGAATACAGAAATATATGTTATCTGGGAGTGAAATAAACAGGAAGGGCAGAGAAGCTAATGCGAAATGGCTGCATGAAGAATGTGAAGATACCGAAAAAAATGGTTGTCCAAAGGATTGATTCAGCATTTAGACAAGTCAAAACTAACTTAATGAAAAAAACAAGGGTGGTAATATTAAGAGTGGGAATGGAATTCCATTGTTAAATGCAGAGTAGAGAGCGGCCTCTATGATGGGGAAAATTAGTCTGAGGACGTGACAGAAGAGGTCCGCAGCTCGTGGTCTTGTGGGTGCGTTCTCGCTTCCCGAGCACGGGGTCCCGGGTTCGATTCCAGGCGGCGTCAGGGATTTTCTCCTGCCTCGAGATGACTGGGTGTTTGTGTTGTCCTCATAATTTCATCATCATTCATGAAAGTAGCGACATTGGGCTGAGCAAAGGTTGGGACTTTGTAAGGGCGCTTGTAACCGCGCAGTTGAGCGCCCCGCAATCCAGACATCATCATCATCATCTGACAGAAGAAAGAACAGGAGTCATTATCGAAGAGATAGGAGATGCAGTAATAGAACCAGAATTTAAATGAGCTTTGGAACAATTAATACTGAATAGGGCGGAAGGGATAGATAACATTACACCAGAATTTCCAAAGTCGTTGGAGGAAGCGGCAACAAATGTTGGTGTGTAGAATGCGTGAGTCTGGCCATATACCATCTGACATTCGCAAAAACACATTCACACAATTCCGAAGACTGCAAGAATTGGCAAGCGTGGGAATTATCGCGTAGATAGCTGAACAGCTCTTGCATCCAAGTTGCGGACAAGAGTAATATACAGAATAATGCATAAGAAAATTGAGGATGCGTCAGATGATGAGCAGTTTTTTTTTTTCCATCAGCCTTCAGATTGGTTTGATGCGGCCCGCCAGGAATTCCTCTCCTGTGCCAATCTCTTAATCTCAAGGTAGCACTTGCAACCTACGTCCTCAGTTATTTATTATTTGATGAACGTAATCCAATCTCTGTCTTCCTCCACAGTTTTGCCCTCTACAGCTCCCTCTAGTATCATTGAAGTCATTCCCTGATGTCTTAACAGATGTCCTACCATCCTGTAACTTCTCCTTGTCAGTATTTTCCACATATTCATTTCCCCTCCGATTCTGCGCAGAACCTTCTCATTCCTTATCTTACCAGTCCACCTAATTTTCAACATTCGCCTGTAGCACCACACCTCAAATGCTTCTTTTCCGATTCTCCCACAGTCCATGTTTTATACCTTACAGTGCTGTGCGCAGGAGGTACATTCTCAGAAATTTCTTCCTCAATATAAGGGTCATGTTTGACGCTAGTAGACTACTCTTGGTTAGGAATGCCATTTTGCCAGTGTTGGCGTGCTTTTGATGTCCTCCTTGTTCCGTCCGTCATTGATTATTTGCTGCGTAGGTGGCAGAATTCCTTAAATTCATCTTCTTCGTAACCATCAATCCTGAGGTGAAATTTCTCGTTGTTCTCATTTCTGCTACTTCTCACTACTTACGTTTTCTTCGATTTACTCTCAATTCATATTCTGTACTCATTAAATTGTTCATTCCATTCAGCACATCATGTAATTCTTCTTCGCTTTCACTCAGGATAGCAATGTCGTCAGCGAATCGTATCACTGATATTCTTTCACCCCGAGATTTAATTTCAGTCCTGAACCTTTTTCTTTTATTTCCCTTATTGCTTCTTCAATGCACAGATTGAACAGTTGGAGGGAAGGTCTACTTCGCTGTCTTCCACCCTTTTCAATCCGAGACCATCGTTCTTGGTCGTCCACACTTATTATTCCTCTTGGCTGTTGTACATATTGTGTATTACCCATCTCTCCCTACAGTTTACTCCTATTTTTCTCAGAATTTCGAACATCTTGCACCATTTTACATTTTTGCACGCTTTTTCCAGGTCGACAAATCCTATGAACGTGTCTTGATTTTTCTTTAGTCTTGATTCTATTATCAACCGCAAAGTCAGAATTGGCTCTCTGGTGCCTGTACCTTTCCTAATGCCAAATTGATCGTTATTTAACACTTTCTTTTCCTTTCTCCTGTATGTTATTCTTGTCAGCAACTTCGTTGCATGATCTGACTGTGCGATAATTCTCGTACCTGCCAATTCTTGCAGTATTCGGAATTGTGTGGATGATATTTGTCCGAACGTCAGATGGGTATGTCACTAACCTCATGCATTCTACACACCAACGTGAAAAGTCATTTTGTACTTCCCCCAATGATATTAGAAATTCTGGTGGAATGTTATCTATCCCTTCTGTCGTATTTGATCTTAAGTCCTCTTAAATTCTAATTCTGATACTGGATCCCTATCTCTTCGAAAGCGACTCCTGTTTCTTCTTCTATCACATCAGACAAATCTTCCCCCTCGTAGAGACCTTCAATGTACTCTTTTCATCTATATGCTCTCACCTCTGCACTTAACATTGGAATTCCAGCTGCACTCTTAATGTTACCACCCTTTCTTTTAATGTCACCAAAGGTTATTTTGACTTTCATACATGTTGACTCAATCCTTCGACCATCATTTCTTTTTCCATTTTTTCACATTTTCATGCACCCATTTTGTCTTAGCTTCCGTGCACAACCTATTTATTTCATTCCTCACTGACTTGTATTTCTGTATTTCTCAATTTCCCTGAACATTTATGCACTTCTTTCTTTCATAGATCAGCTGAATTATTTCTTCTGTCGCCCATGGTTTCTTCGCAGCTACCTCCTTTGTACCTGCGTTTTTGTTTCCAATTTCTGTGATGGCCCTTTTTAGAGATGTCCATTCCTCTTCAAATGTACTGCCTGCTGATCTATTCATTATTGCTATATCTATAAACTTAGAGAATTTCAAGTGTGTCTCATTATCCCTTAGTACTTCCGTATCCCTCTTCTTTGCTTATTGATTCTTCCTGACTGATCTCTTAAACTTCAGCCTACTCTTCATCGTTGCTACATATTGTGATCTGAGTCTATATCTGCTCCTGGGTGTGCCTTACAATCCAGTTACTGATTTCGGAATCTCTGTCTGACCGTGATGTAATCTAACGGAAATCTTCCCGTATCACTCAGTCTCTTCCAGGTATACCTCCTCCTTTTGTGATTCTTGAACAGAGTATTTGCTATACTACTTGAAATTTATTGCAGAACTCAGTTAGTCTTCCTCCTCTCTCATTCCTTGTCTAGGGCCCATATTCTCATGTAACCATTTCTTCTACTCCTTCCCCTACAATTACAATCCAGTCCCCCATGACTGTTAGATTTGCATCTCCCTTTACGTACTGTGTTACCCTACCAACATCCTCATATACTTTCCCTGTCTCTTCATCTTCAGCTTGCGACAGGGTTATGAAAGGTATATACACAGAGCTAAATTAAATCAAGTTTTGTAAGAAAGTATTACATAGAACCAGAGATGGTCAAATGTAGTATCGATTGTGTAGTAGCGTTGCTGCTCAATGGCGGTCGCTGATTCAAGGTGTTATGGGTAATGTGTTAGAGTAACTTTAGATCGAGATATGCGTGGAGGACTCTTAAGTGTAAAGACGTGTTGTATCTGATGTGTGCTGGATATATACTTACTTTCCAAGATAATACGAGTTTGCTAACTCTAAAAGGAATGCTAACAGAAGTAGGAAATAATTAAGTTAAAGAAAGTTGTTTTGTTATTAATGCATTGCTCGTATTCGTAAATGATGATTGAGACAATGTGTAGCACACACATCCAATGATTTTGTAAAGCTAAGGTGTTAATTGAACGTTAATTGCGAGCATTATTAATTTTCAAAGAGTCATAATAAAAGTTTTAAAGTTTGTGCCATATTGTTACTTACCCCAAGTCAACACTAGTTGCCAGATACAAGTCATTTTTGATTAACTATTTCTCTCAAGAAGTTAATGTCTCTGTCATATTAGATTTAATTAAAATGTGTGCTAAGCAACAGCCTTGCACAATAGCTGTTTGCTAACTATACAATTTAAAGTACTTATAGCAAGCAGTGCGAAGAGCGTTACCAATGCGCAGATATAGGTAAGAAATGTTATTATTTCAGGGATAGCAATCATTAAGCATAGCTACCGCTATTTTCAAACTGATCAAGTTTTGTTTCATTACCAGGGCCAATTTAAAATCAATAGTGTTGCATCAAATTCAGATTTTGTGTTATGTAAATTCATGCAGTTTTGGTCATGTTTAAAGCTATCGATAGTTTACATTCTCGTAGTCAGAAACGTCCAGTAGAGGGCAAAATGCCTAAGGGACGAGATAAAATACACGTTTACATGCCATTCCCATTGTAACAGTTGTGTTTCAGACTACTGTCAGTTATGTAATTTCGATAGCACTTCAAACATACATGTTTCACTTCCACAACTGGCCATTAAAATCGCTACACCACGAAGATGACGTGCTACAGACGATAAATTTAACCGACAGGAAGAAGATGCTGTGATATGCAAATGATTAGCTTTTCAGAGCATTCACACAAGGTTGGCGCCGGTGGTGACACCTACAATGTGCTGACATGAGGAAAGTTTCCAATCGATTTCTCATACACAAACAGCAGTTGACCGGCGTTGCCTGGTGAAACGTTGTTGTGATGCCTCGTGTAAGGAGGAAAAATGCGTACCATCACATTTCCGATTTTGATAAACGTCGGATTGTAGCCTATCGCGATTGCGGTTTATCGTATCGCGACATTGCTGCTCGCGTTGGTGGAGATCCAATGACTGTTAGCAGAATATGGAATCGGTGGGTTCAGGAGGGTAATACGCAACGTCGTGCTGGATCCCAACGGCCTCGTATCACTAGCAGTCGAGATGACAGGCATCTTACCCGCATGGCTGTAACGGATCGTGCAGATACGTCTCGATTCCTGTGTCAACAGATGGGGACGTTTGCAAGACAACAACCATCTGCACTAACAGTTCGACGCCGGCCGTTGTGGCCGTGGGGTTCTAAGCGCGTCAGTTTGGAACCGCGTGACCGCTACGGTAGCCGGTTCGAATCCTGCCTCGGGCATGGATGTGTGTGATGTCCTTAGGTTAGTTAGGTTTAAGTAGTTCTAAGTTCTAGGGGACTGATGACCTCAGTAGTTAAGTCCCATAGTGCTCAGAGCCATTTGAACCATTTGAACAGTTCGACGACGTTTGCAGCAGCATGGACTATCAACTCGGAGACCATGGCTGCGGTTACCCTTGACGCTGCATCACAGAAAGGATCGCCTGCGATGGTGTACTCAACGACGAACCTGGGTGCACGAATGGCAAAACATTTTTTCGGATGAATCCAGGTTCTGTTTACAGCGTCATGATGGTCGCATCTTTGTTTGGTGGCACCGCAGAGAACGCACGTTGGAAGCGTGTAATCGTCATCGCCATACTGGCGTATCACCCGGCGTGATGGTATGGGGTGCCATTGGTTACACGTCTCGGTCACCTCTTATTCGCATTGACGGCACTTTGAACAGTGGATGTTACATTTCAGATGTGTTACGACCCGTGGCTCTACCCTTCATTCGATCCCTGCGAAACCCTACATTTCAGCAGAATAATGCACGACCGCAAGTTGCAGGTCCTGTGGTCACGAAGTAGATGAGGTTAAGTCATTTTGAAGCGTGAGCATCAAAATAACCATTGACGGATGGAGTAAGGACATAAAAATCAGACTATCACTGGCAAAAAGGCCATTCCAGGCCAAGAGAAGTCTACTAGTATCAAGCATAGGACGTAATCTTAGGAAGAAATTTCTGAGAATGTACGTTTGGAGCCCATCATCGAATGGTAGTGAAATATGGACTGTGGGAAAAAGAAGAGAATCGATGAATTTGAGATTTTGTGCTACAGAAGGATGTTGAAAATTAGATAGACTGAAAATCTAACGCGTGAGGAGGTTCTCCGCAGAATCGATGAGGAAAGAAATATATGGGAAACAGTGACAAGTATGAGCATGATGATAGGACATGTGTTAAGATATCAAGAAATAACTCTCACGTTACTAGAGGGAACTCTAGACGATAAAAACTGTAGATTCGAATACAACCAGCATATAATTGAGGACGTAGGTTGCAAGCGCTACTCTGATATGAAAACGTT
Source organism: Schistocerca americana (assembly GCF_021461395.2). NCBI lineage: Eukaryota > Metazoa > Arthropoda > Insecta > Orthoptera > Acrididae > Schistocerca > Schistocerca americana. The sequence goes on along the minus strand of NC_060121.1, from coordinate 958,424,351 downwards.
GGCGCAGGAGAGGAAGTCGCGGCCGGCCGCATCAAACCAGTCAAAAAACTCATGACAATACAAAGTATTCGACTGCACCTTGGACTATAATAAATAATCCGTCGTAAATTTCCAGTACTGTTTCAACACATATTATTTCTGACTTTATAATACTTCTACCCACTCGGGTGTTGAGAGAAAGTAATAAATTTTGAATAATCACAGTGAGAATTGTCATAAGAAAACCAGTATTTGGATCAACAGCGAATGTTAGGAATATGTGATCACGCTCACGAACGTGGCTAGAATGTAAAACGCAATGCCAGTGTGTGAAATCTTGTGGGACTTAACTGCTAAGGTCATCAGTCCCTAAGCTTACACACTACTTAACCTAAATTATCCTAAGGACAAACACACAAACCCATGCCCGAGGGAGGACTCTAGCCTCCGCCGGGATCGGCCGCACGGTTCATGACTGCAGCGCCCTAGACCGCTCGGCTAATCCCGCGCGACCGTAATGCCAGTGTAGATCAAATGCAGTTGAATATAAAAATGAAATATTATGGATTAGGCCTGCAGCTGAAATTAGGGCACCTTACGAATGTAAAGGTAAACTGAATAGTGTACTCAAAGACGCATATCGTGCTTCGTGAAATGAAGAACGTAGTCATTCGTTCAGATCGACCTAGTATACAGTGAATCTGCGCTGAACAGGACTCTTTTAATGAGCTGCAACTACAAAATTGCGGATCTGTAAAGAGTACCTAACACACAAAACCGATAATCAACTAAGAGTTTATGCATGAAAAACTTATATTGCTGTTGAATGCACTGTTCTTGGGCAAAATAAGACTGAAATGATAAATTAAAAAAAAAAAAAAAAAAAAAACTGATGTGATTCATAAAAATTTTAGGACATTTTCAAAGTGAATATTACTTTTGTTAGAAAATAATTAAAATTGTGCAATATCCGGAAAATTCAATAATAAAAGCCTAAAAGTTATGAAAACAGCATCAGTGGCATGTCAAAATATGAGTAGTTGCCAAATATAGTCCCAGTGCTGTATCGAAAACAAAACACCGCTATATTAATTAACATTTCAAAGTTTTTGAAAGACATGTTAAAGCCAAAACATCTGCACTTGATAATGGCCTAATGCCGAAATTGCAGTAGTGGAAATAAAAAGAATAACAGTCACTGACGTAAACATGATGTCTTTCAAAATACCGCTATACTGTTGTGATAACGTAAACAATCACTTATTCGATAATGCAGGATCTATTAGATTTTGTCAGATGACGCACAGTTTGGCTTTATTAAGGATAAAGGTACCAGGGAGGCAGTTCTGACGTTGCGGTTGCCAATGAAAGCAAGACTAAAGAAAAATCAAGCCATGTTCATAGGTTTTGTCGACCTGGGAAAAGCGTTTGACAAAGCCAAATGGTGTAAGATGTTCGGAATTCTGAGGAAAGTAGGGGCACGCTATAGGGAGAGACGGGTTATATACAATATCTAGAAGAATCAAGAGGAAACAATACGAGTGGGAGGCCAAGAACGAAGTGCTTGGATTAAGAAGGTGCAAGATAGCGAAGTAGTCCTTCGCGTCTGCTGTTTAATCTGTATATCGAAGAAACAATGATGGAAATAGCTCAAAGTTTCAAGAGTGGAATCAAAATTCAACATCGAAAGATATCAACGACAATATTCGCTGAAGACATTGCTATCATCGGTGAAAGTAAAGGAGTATTACAGGATCTGTTGAATGGAATGAACAGACTTATGAGTACAGAATATGGAATGGGAGTAAATCGAAGAAAGACGAAAGTAACGAGAAGAAGCTGAAATGAGAAGAACGAGAAATTTAACATCAGGATTGGTGATCAAGAAGGAAATTTGCTACATAGGCATCAAAATAACCCATGATGGACGGAGCAAGGAGGACATAAAAAGCAGACTAGCGCTGGCAAAAAGGGCATTCCTGGTCAAGAGAAGTCCCCAGGTATCCAACATAGGCCTTAATTTGAGGAGGAAATTTCTGAGAATGTACGTTTGGAGCATAACATTGTATGGTAGTAAAACATGGACAGTGGGAAAACCCGAGAAGAAGAGAATCGATGAATTTGAGGTATTGTGAAAGTTAGATAGACTGATAAGGTAAGGAACGGGGAGGTTCTCCGCAGACTCGGCGAGGAATGAAATGTATGGGCAACACTGACAAGAAGGAGCAAGATGATAGGACATGGGTTAAGATATCAGGAAATAACTCACGTGTTACTGGAGCGAGCAGCAGCGGATAAAAATAGTAGAGGAAGACAGACGCTGGAATACATTCAGCAAATAACTGAGAACGGTAGGTTGCAAGTGCTACTCTGAGATGAAGAGGTTGGAACAGGAGAGGAATTCGTGGCGGGCCGCATCAAACCAGTCGGAACAGTCAGAAGGCTGATGACACAAAAATAGCCTATTAGCCTTTTACAGCAGGGTGTAAACGAATTCTAGTGCAAAATTACTAAAAACAAACAATTTTCTTAACTTTTAGAAGTGCTGACACTCCAATGAACACCAGTTTTAAGCATATGGTGCGACCAACTGGGAATAGGCAGAGACTGAAAGCAAGTGATGCAGCGAAAACACGTGGTGTAAAGTATATATTACAATTTGGCACAACAAGTTTGGTTTATTTTCTGACCAAGGTAATAATAACATTTTGATGTAGCGTATATGGTACATAGGAATTGAAGGCGCTAACGTTGTGATCGCAGGATTGTCCGCTGTGTAAGGCACAGCGTTGCCACCACATAAACAATTATTCCTTTAAAATGAAGTTAGAATTCCGTTAAAATCCGCTAAATGCTTATTATTGTTATTTATCCTACTACAAATGAAATTTAAATGCACTGATTTTTTGTCATCATCATTGAATATTATTATTATTATTGCTATTTTTTTCCTTTCTCAGACGTTATGTCTGGTTAAAAATGGAAAGCGACGCGGACCTTGATCAAGCGTGACATCCTTTTAACTGTACGGTATATGTTACATTGCATTTAGGAACTTTCGGGTAATTGAACATGTATCAATAATTACAGATTTCTGTAGTTGTATATATACATTTGGATGTAGCTGTATTGCATTGATGTACTGGTGGATATTGTGTGGTTTGACTCCTGTAGTTGATAGTATAATTGGTATAATGTCAACTTTATCCTGATGCCACATGTCCTTGACTTCCCCACCCAGTTGGATGTATTTTGCAATTTTTTCTCCTGTTTTCTTCTGTATATTTGTTGTATTGGGTATGGATATTTCGATTAGTTGTGTTAATTTCTTCTTTTTATTGGTGAATATGATGTCAGGTTTGTTATGTGGTGTTGTTTTATCTTTTATAATGGTTCTGTTCCAGTATAATTTGTATTCATCATTCTCCAGTACATTTTGTGGTGCATACTTGTATGTGGGAACGTGTTGTTTTATTAGTTTATGTTGTATGGCAAGTTGTTGATGTATTATTTTTGCTACATTGTCATGTCTTCTGGTGTATTCTGTATTTGCTAGTATTGTACATCCGCTTGTGATGTGATCTACTGTTTCTATTTGTTGTTTGCAAAGTCTGCATTTGTCTGTTGTGGTATTGGGATCTTTAATAATATTCTTGCTGTAATGTCTGGTGTTTATTGTTTGATCCTGTATTGCAATCATGAATCCTTCCGTCTCACTGTACATATTGCCTTTTCTTAGCCATGTGTTGGATACGTCTTGATCGGTTTGTGGCTGTGTTAGATGATACGGGTGCTTGCCATGTAGTGTTTTCTTTTTCCCATTTACTTTCTTTGTGTCTGTTGATTTTGTGTGATCTAAAGGGTTGTAGAAGCGGTTATGAAATTGCAATGGTGTAGCCGATGTATTTATATGAGTGATTGATTTGTGTATTTTGCTAGTTTCTGCTCGCTCTATAAAAAATTTTCTTAAATTGCCTACCTGTCCATAATGTAGGTTTTTTATGTCGATAAATCCCCTTCCTCCTTCCTTTCTGCTTAATGTGAATCTTATTATCATTAATAATATTATTGTTATTATTATTATTATTAATATTATTACTTTTAAAAGGAATTTTACTGAGTTTATATTCCACTGACCACATTAATGTAGTTCAAGCCACAGTATTTTATTTTGTTTCCCATCCTGCATTAGCGTGGCCTACATATCCACTGCTGAGGTACTGGATCCGACTGTGGTGTATGCTCTGATGACGTCTCAGAGAAGTATACGACACACGCAGCTTACTATTTTCTGACACAACTGTCTGAAGGTACACCGAACTACCCGCAGACCGTGTGAACTGGCCTTGAAAAGGAGATAAAGTATATTTTTAATCACTCCGCTACGTTTGCTTCTATGCAAACGCATCTGAGAGTCTGATCAGTACCCTTAAAACACTTTTTTGACGGACTGTAGATGAGAACCACAAATCTTATAGCGCAGTGGTTAGCCACAGATGAACTTCTGCAACAGAAACTTCACTGGAATGCCTAACTACATCTGAATCTAGTTTCAACTGCCTCTGTGAGAACAGGGTACTTCAGCTTTTACATGCTTTTTGAATGATGCGATTAATTCTAGACGCGAGAATTTAAATTGCACTAGAAAAATTGATATCTCGCGCTAGAGGGATCGGCATGGATTTCAACAAGCCAGTCTCTCAATTAGCTGTCGCAAACCCAATCTTTTCTAAACTTTTGTGTGTATTTTTTGTCGTTTTGTTTCGATATTTTGATGACACAACTATTAAAAAAGTAAGGAAAATCACTGATGATACCGCTATCAACTTCATCATAAACACTAACGATTTAGCAATACTCTACCGCCCCGACAGCTGAACATTGGCCCTGGTTAACTTGTAAACGCTGAAATCAAAGAACTAGGACTGGGAAGATGGTTCTGCTGCGTTAAGACTTGGGAAAGACTATATCGAAATCTGATTATTAAATTTCACCCATATGCAATTATCACATGAATGAGAGGAAGTAGAGGGATGCTGAATTGCATTCTCATAACTTAGTCGTAAGAGCTGATGAAATGAAGGTATTTTGATTCGTTATTTCCTAGCCTTATAGGCTATCATTCTTTCAACTTCAGAGGAAAACATAAGCAAACTGTTTTTCAGTAGCGCTATAACTTTGGCCGAATCTTAGCTGGAGCCATACAGTTGGTCGTTTAGGATTTTTCACACTAAATCCACACTGAAGAGCCAAAGAAACTAGTACACTTGCCTACTATCGTATAGGGCTCCCGAAAGTATGCAGAAGTGCCACAACACGACGTGGATTGGAGTCGACTAATGTCTGAAGTAGTGCTGGAGGGAATTGACTTCATGAATCCTGCAACACTGTCCATATATCCGTAAGAGTACGTGGGGATGGAGATCTATTCTGAACAGCACCTTGCAAGGCGTTCCAGATATGATCAATAATGTTCATGTCTGGGGAGTTTGGTGGCCAGCAAGTGTTTAAACTCAGAAGAGTGTACCTGGAGCCACTCTGTAGCAATCCTGGACGTTTGGGGTTGTCGCATTGTCCTGCTGGAATTGCTCAAGTCCGTCGGAATGGACATGAATGGATGCAGGTGATCAGATAGGATGCTTACGTACGTGTGACCTATCAGAGTCGTATCTAGACGTATCAGGCGTCCCACATCACACGTCCCACACCATTACAGCTTGGACAGTCCCTTTATGGCATGCAAGTTCCATGGATCCATGAGGTTGTCTCCATACCCGTACACGTCCATCCACTCGATACAATTTGAAACGTGACTCGTCCGCACAGGAACATGTTTCCAATCATCAGCAGTTCAGTGTCGGTGTTGAAGGGCGCAGGCGAGGCGTGAAGCTTTGTATCGTGCACTCATCAAGGGTACACGAGTGGGCCTTCGGCTCCGAAAGCCCACATCGGTGACGTTTCGTTGAATGGTTAGCTCGCTGACACTTGCTGATGGCCCAGCACTGAAATATACAGAAATTTGCACTTCTGTCACGTTGAACGATTCCCTTCTGTCGTCGTTGGTCCCGTTCTTACAGGATTTTTTTCCGGCCGCAAAAATGTCGGAGATCTGATGTTTTATCGGAGTCCTCATATTCACGACACTCGTGAAATGGTCGTACGGGAGAATCCCCATTTCATCGCTACCTCGTAAATGCTGTGTCCCATCACTCATGTGCCGACTATAGCACCACGTTCAAACCCACTTAAAACTTGATAGCTGGCCATTGTAGCAGTAGTAACCGATCTAATAATTGCGCCAGACACTAGTTGTCCCATACAGGCGTTGCCGACAGCAGCGCCGTATTTTGCCTGTTTACGTATCTCTGTATTTGAATACGCATGCCTATACCAGTTTCTTTGGCGCTTCCATGTAGTTTCTAATTGTACGAGGGCGGTTCAGAAAGCAACCTCCGATTGGTCACAGTGCGGGTTGTGGGGGGAGTAGCGACGCCATCTGTGCGTTCACGCACTCAACAGGTCAGTCGGCATCAAGCCGTGGTCGGGTGAACGTCGTACCTGCGCTAGTTTAGTTTTTGTGGCAGTTTGAAATGTGTGCTGCAATAGAAAACCCCGCCAAATGTGAAGTGCGTGCTGTCATAAGGATTTTTACAGACAAAGGATATTCTGCAGCAGCTATTCATCGTGAGCTTTGTGCCGTGTACGGACCAAGAGTTATGAGTGAAGGAGTTGTTCGTGAATGGGTACGTTTATTTAAAAGTGGACGAGAAAACGTTCATGATGAAGAGAGGAGTGGTAGACCATCATTGGTGACTGACGAACTCGTTCAGACAGTTGATGCAAAAGTTCGTGAAAATCGACGTTTCTCAATGTCGGAGTTGTCTACTGGTTTTCCACAGATTTCTAAGACTCTCTTGTACGAGATAGTGACAGCAAGATTGGGTTACCGTAAGTTCTGTGCACGATGGGTGCCCAAAATTCTTACCGACCACCACAAAACTCAAAGAATGGCCTCTGCATTAGACTTTCTGTCACGTTATGAGGACGAAGGAGAACCATTGTTAAACAGAATCGTGACCGGTGACAAAACCTGGATTAAGTACGTGAACCCTGAGACAAAAGAACAATCAAAGATGTGGGCACATTCAAATTTGCCTACCAAACCAAGAAAAGCCTCGCAAGATTTTTCTGCCAGAAAACTGATGGAAACGGTGTTTTGGGATGCCAAAGGGGTGTTGTTCAAATGGTTCAAATGGCTCTGAGCACTATGGGACTCAACTGCTGAGGTCATTAGTCCCCTAGAACTTAGAACTAGTTAAACCTAACTAACCTAAGGACATCACAAACATCCATGCCCGAGGCAGGATTCGAACCTGCGACCTTAGCGGTCTTGCGGTTCCAGACTGCAGCGACTTTAACCGCACGGCCACTTCGGCCGGCGGGGTGTTGTTGGTTGAATTCATGGAACGTGGTACGACCATTAATCAAGACGTGTACTGTGAAACAATAAAAAAGTTACGACGGGCTATACAGAACAAACGCCGTGGTATGCTGACTTCCGGTATCGTTTTTTTGCACGATAACGCCCGTCCTCACTCTGCTCGCAGAACAACGGCCCTTCTTAAGTCCTTCAAGTGGGACGTTATCAACCATCCACCTTACAGCCCAGACCTGGCGCCAAGTGATTATCACCTCTTCATGCATTTGAAGAAATGGCTCGGGTCACAGCGGTTTGATGACGACGAAGAGCTCAAAGATGCGGTCACAGGCTGGCTCCAGGCACAAGCGGGTGATTTTTATGCAGAAGGAATTTCAAAGCTTGTGAAGAGATACGATAAGTGCCTCAATCGCTATGAGACTATGTAGAAAAATAGTGCAAAGATGTAGTTGTAAGATGTATATATTAAAATATTTTTATTTAACTTGGTGTATTTTTTTAAATCAACCGGAGGTTACTTTCTGAACGGCCCTCGTATAATGTAAATACTTCATTCAACAGAAATTAATTTTGCAGACAAAAATCCACAAATACGTTAAAAAAATCCGTTGAATGCTAAATGTAAAATTTCACCCGTCGGCAGTGCGTAAACTCCATGGTAAAGCAGTTAGGCAGCGATCTGTGGCAGATCTGACGACAGAGTACAACACTGTTGCAGTTATTGTTCAGCACACGTTACTAAATAAGAACGATACGTCCATGTCCATTCTCACGACCAGAGTACGTTTTCACGGCGGCGGAGTTCCTGGTTCCGAATTGGGAGAGCGTCTCTGGCGCTTGTGAGACGTTGGATGGCGTCCTGCCACAGACGAAGATACGAGTGGACGGTTGGATATGGGAAGCGCTGAGGGCGACACGGAGGGACATGTTGAGGGAATGTGAGACAGAGGATCCCACGAAGATGGTCGCATATTGAGGTCCCGCCCGCATCTCGTGGTCGTGCGGTAGCGTTCTCGCTTCCCACGCCCGGGTTCCCGGGTTCGATTCCCGGCGGGGTCAGGGATTTTCTCTGCCTCGTGATGGCTGGGTGTTGTGTGCTGTCCTTAGGTTAGTTAGGTTTAAGTAGTTCTAAGTTCTAGGGGACTGATGACCATAGCTGTTAAGTCCCATAGTGCTCAGAGCCATTTGAGGTCCCTCTTTCTGTGCGAGTAGCGGTGTGTTACTGAGACAGCCTGTCAGCTTCCTGTTGCTCGTCGACTGGCCAGCTACATCCGTACGGATGTCGGTTTGAAAACGATTTGCCTCTTTGGGTTACCTTGTGTTTGGGGTTCTTTTGATACTGTAATATCAAGTTACTGATTGCTTTTAATAGTGTCTCGTCGTACTGAAGTGTGCTCACGTGATTCAGTTCTTGTTAAAGTTGAAACTGTGTTTGGAAAGGGTTAGTAGCCACAACGGCTGAGCTGTTATTCTGGCTTGTAAAGGTGGTATCGTTACGACGTCCATTAGTAAATTCAATTGTGCGACACCTCTCATCCGTGCACTGAATAACTATGTTTTCTTTAATTAATGGTCATATTTTATTAAAAAGCAAAGTTTTTGCCGTTGTTGTTGTTGTGGTCTTCAGTCCAGAGACTGGTTTGATGCAGCTCTCCATGCTACTCTATCCTGTGCAAGCTTCTTCATCTCCCAGTACCTACTGCAACCTACATCCTTCTGAATCTGTTTAGTGTACTCATCCCTAGGTCTCCCCCTACGATTTTTACCCTCCACGCTGCCCTCCAATACTAAATTGGTGATCCCTTGATGCCTCAGAACATGTCCTACCAACAGATCCCTTCTTCTAGTCAAGTTGTGTTCTCCAATTCTATTCAATACCTCCTCATTAGTTATGTGATCTACCCATCTAATCTTCAGCATTCTTCTGTAGCACCACATTTCGAAAGCTTCTATTCTCTTCTTGGTTATACTATTTATCGTCCACGTTTCACTTCCATACAAATACTTTCACAAACGACTTCCTGACATTTAAATCTATACTCGATGTTAACAAATTTCTCTTCTTCAGAAACGCTTTTGCCGTTAGTAAATTTAATTGTGCATCACCTCTCACCCTTGCACTGCATAACTATGGGTCTTCTTTTAAGGACAAAAAAATTCTGAGAGTATCACAAGCTTTCTACTGATTGATGTTCCTCTCTTTTTAGGAAGTTTGTATTTGCTCGTGTTACGCAACCGATTTCGTGGCGCGACTCGCTGCATGTACAGTGAACGCCTAGTTGAAGCGTCAGATGCGTTATCGACCGAGGTGGCGCAGTGGTTAGTACACTGGACTCGCATTCGGAAGGACAACAAATCCGCGTCCGGCCATCCGTATTCAGGTTTTCGTGATTTCCCTAAGTTGTTCCAGGCCAATGCCAGGATGGTTCCTTTGAAAGGGCACGGCCTTCCCCATCCTTGAGGCAAATCAAGCTTCTGCTCCGTCTCTAATGATCTCGATGTCGACGGTACATTAAACCCAATTCCTTTCTACCATTCCCAACTGAGTTCCAGTTGTGCGTGCCCGTTGGTGGGTCAGTGTATGCCTGGTATTATTTATATAGTTTCTAAATTAGTTAATCGATTCACTTTCTTAAATGGTGTGGCGATATGCACATAACGTGAAAAAATAATATTGAAAAATTTCGCAAAGTTAACAAAACTGACGTCGTAACGAAAAAAATATTATCGCAGAAAAATCTAAAAGAGTATGTAATCAACTAATATGATCTGTGATTATTATTGTAATCTCTGTTCCTTTTGATAAAGGATAGGAAACTGTCCTTTTGTTTCTTGGTAGTGTAAGAAGCCATTTTGTGACGAGGCACGAAAACGTGTGTCATGTAATATTTAGCCTAAATATAATAAAATATTACTTAAAAGTGTCGCTATGTTTTACTGTAATAATTCCTATATTCTGAAGTGAATTACTCGAATAATATTTGCAAATTTTATAGGGGAATATTGGCGCAGAGGTCAACGTCATTGTCCTTAATGATAACGACCCAGAGTTGTAATAAATATTTTACTATTTGCTAATTTTGCCATTCATCGTTTAGATTATAGCTTTCCGGAGAAGCTGACCGTAATAAACACTTTACTATTTGCTAATTTTGACAAATAGTAAAAATAAATCTGAATGTATGAGATTTCTCTTGATTAGCGGTCATTCTTTAACAGCAGTAATAATAGTCAATTATTTAGTATTGAATGTATAATTACCATGAGTTCAGTGAATCTTGGATCTCCACTTAGCGGATACCCTCGACAACTCTATTTAAGAAAAGTACTATTACAGCTAAATATTAGGTATGATATGTGTTCATTGTGTCTTTTACTATAAAAAACAGCATGTCGGGCAAACTAACTGCGAGAAGTACCAATACTGGGTCAACGACGTAAATAATTTTTCAGTTGTGAAGCAAGAAGAATAATACTTTATATAACAAACAAATACCAACAATATACAATACGTATAAAGAACCACCACAACGGTTCCTTGCTTATGAACTATTGATTGATTTGGCAGTGATGCCGTTTGTATTTGAATTTTATAAAGGTCTGTGTTTTTTCTTATGGTTTGAAAGGGTTCTTAAAAATTTTTAAGGTTTTTGAAATTTTATTAAAATATTATTCGTTTAAAATAGTTTTAAAATGGTCCTTTAATTCGCCCTTTTCAATAAATTCTGATTATGGGCTTTGTTTAAAATAATAGACTGTTTAAGAAATTGTTCAACCAGAATACTGAGTTGTAAAGCAGATTCTTTCTTGTTCATTCATTTAAGACTCGTCCAATTGATGGTACAAATTTGTCAAGTATGTTTATTGCTGACGTGTATAAGCTGGATGTGTGTGGAATAAAGATTGTTAAGTGTTTTTTTCCTCCTGTGGTCTCATTGGGTACCACTCCCAGGATCCCCCACGTCCTATTACAACGTTTCAGTGGGGCTACAAGCAGACAATCCCTATCTGTTCCCAAGTCACCGCTAATAACACAGTCAATTACGACTGCAATGGGCACGAGATCTTCGAGATTGAGCAGTGGATCAATGAAAACTGTATTGTTGTGAGACGCCATTACAATACATCGTAAATGTTCAAATAGTTTTTTGAACAAAATAACATCCAATAACTAACATAAAGTATTCAAGGTGTGTAAATCTCCATTCCGAAATTAGTTAATTATCACGGTACAGATATTACGAGACGTATATGGCTCTGCGGTGAAGTTTGGAACGATAGTGCGAACCTTCGTTTTCCACGGTCGTAATTCGTCGAGAGATTAGCTCCGAATGAATAAACTCTAACTTGCTAAATTGCTGAACCTATCATCCAGACTCGTCAAACAATATAGCACACAGTTGTGCCGAATTATCTGCGTAGCGAGTGAAGAATCGCGTGGACCTACACGCTATTAACAAGGTGATCATAAGGTTTTGGACCATGGGTGTAGGAATTATAATAGCAGGGAAGGGTAATGGCAGGCTTAACACCGCATTCAGGAACCAGTGCGAGCAATTGCAGCGTATTGATCGAATGTTAGGACTCTTTCTCAAGTAGGCTTGATAGCAAACATGGAACATATTCGCAGAGGTATTGCTATGACTGTAACAGATCGGTATAAAAGGAAGAATGTGGATTCAGCGTTCCATAGGCGACGGGATTACTGGAGACGGTACACAAGCTAGGATTGAGGATGTTGAACAAGACGAAATAACACTCGTCGGTTCCTAGTTTTACTCCTGCATTGTGCCAGTATGATACTGCAACATAACTTCGCTACAACCTGAACAAGATGAAATACTTTGCAAGAATCATTCTCTACAGCGTTGTCGTGAGTATCTATTACTGTCACTGAGCACCAGTATACGAGTATCCCTTTATAGAGAACAAGATACAAGTCTCTTCTGAGAGTACGTTTGACATTAAACTTTTATGTAGAGTGTAAGGTTGTTGCTTTAATTTATTCTGCAAGCGGTGCTGCTATTCAAGACCATAAAAGTGGGTTAAAAGCTGTGAGCTATCTGAGGAAGTTAACCTTGCATTACTGCGCAACTGTTTCACCAGGTAGCCGGTCTAGCTTACCAAATTCCCAACCAGACTAACATTAATTATAATCTTTTAATAGTCATACGACAACCGGTGATATATATATATATATATATATATATATATATATATATATATATATATATATATATATATATATATATATATATATACCCCTGGAAATGGAAAAAAGAACACATTGACTGACACCGGTGTGTCAGACCCACCATACTTGCTCCGGACACTGCGAGAGGGCTGTACAAGCAATGATCACAAGCACGGCACAGCGGACACACCAGGAACCGCGATGTTGGCCGTCGAATGGCGCTAGCTGCGCAGCATTTGTGCACCGCCGCCGTCAGTGTCAGCCAGTTTGCTGTGGCATACGGAGCTCCATCGCAGTCTTTAACACTGGTAGCATGCCGCAACAGCGTGGACGTGAACCGTATGTGCAGTTGACGGACTTTGAGCGAGGGCGTATAGTGGGCATGCGGGAGGCCGGGTGGACGTACCGCCGAATTGCTCAACACGTGGGGCGTGAGGTCTCCACAGTACATCGATGTTGTCGCCAGTGGTCGGCGGAAGGTGCACGTGCCCGTCGACCTGGGACCGGACCGCAGCGACGCACGGATGCACGCCAAGACCGTAGGATCCTACACAGTGCCGTAGGGGACCGCACCGCCACTTCCCAGCAAATTAGGGACACTGTTGCTCCTGGGGTATCGGCGAGGACCATTCGCAACCGTCTCCATGAAGCTGGGCTACGGTCCCGCACACCGTTAGGCCGTCTTCCGCTCACGCCCCAACATCGTGCAGCCCGCCTCCAGTGGTGTCGCGACAGGCGTGAATGGAGGGACGAATGGAGACGTGTCGTCTTCAGCGATGAGAGTCGCTTCTGCCTTGGTGCCAATGATGGTCGTATGCGTGTTTGGCGCCGTGCAGGTGAGCGCCACAATCAGGACTGCATACGACCGAGGCACACAGGGCCAACACCCGGCATCATGGTGTGGGGAGCGATCTCCTACACTGGCCGTACACCACTGGTGATCGTCGAGGGGACACTGAATAGTGCACGGTACATCCAAACCGTCATCGAACCCATCGTTCTACCATTCCTAAACCGGCAAGGGAACTTGCTGTTCCAACAGGACAATGCACGTCCGCATGTATCCCGTGCCACCCAACGTGCTCTAGAAGGTGTAAGTCAACTACCCTGGCCAGCAAGATCTCCGGATCTGTCCCCCCATTGAGCATGTTTGGGACTGGATGAAGCGTCGTCTCACGCGGTCTGCACGTCCAGCACGAACGCTGGTCCAACTGAGGCGCCAGGTGGAAATGGCATGGCAAGCCGTTCCACAGGACTACATCCAGCATCTCTACGATCGTCTCCATGGGAGAATAGCAGCCTGCATTGCTGCGAAAGGTGGATATACACTGTACTAGTGCCGACATTGTGCATGCTCTGTTGCCTGTGTCTATATGCCTGTGGTTCTGTCAGTGTGATCATGTGATGTATCTGACCCCAGGAATGTGTCAATAAAGTTTCCCCTTCCTGGGACAATGAATTCACGGTGTTCTTATTTCAATTTCCAGGAGTATATATATATATATATATATATATATATATATATATATATATATATATATATATATGTATAAAAGAGAATTTAAATAAAAAGAAATAAATCAGTTTATATTTGGAAATTTATTTTAACATCGATCATTGAAATTTCAGCATATTAAACTTTATTCATAACTAAGCTGGTGCCTTATTTAGGATTGTGAAAATGTGAGATTGTAATCTTACAGAACACATCAAATATGGAGCCAAGATTGGGAGACTGCATACAACACTGCATTCATAAAATAACACACGAAGAACGTTGAAACATATGCAAGAGGAAATTAACCATAACCAACCGACTCAATTTTCACCCAAAGAAGTTACGTTCGTAGCGCAATCCTGTCCGTCATGTAATTACCACACACTGGTATACTAAATTCATACTAATTCTCTGTGAAATCTTCCCGAAAAGAATAGCTGAGGGCTACTTTGATGATTACACCACATGCTTCACGTGGTCAACCTGGTTTACACAAAGAGTGTAACTACACAATAATTTTGATAATTAAAATAAATTAGATCGAAAAGCAATTTACAAAAGAAAAACCTCGAACTGGTTACTATCGTCTTACTATTAACCTGATGGGTCAAACAATTGTATAAGCACGTGGTACTGGTCTCACAAAGTACACCCCACGTGGGTTGAACACAAAGAAAAGTTGCTATATTGAAAAATATTGTCAAAACGAGACGTTATAATCTCACGCACATTCGCATTGAAGATGGATGATGCTAGTTAGAGTTACTGATCAACACGTGGTTCCACTTTACTCACAAAGTAGTGACAAAGCAACTACCGGAATATATTCCGAACTTCACACTCGAATTACACTACGTTGCAATTTAAGATAACATTAGATATTTTAGAGCTAAACCTGAAATAAAGGTGATTAAATTTTCAGTTAGGCTGAACTTAAGAAACCCATTGTCCTACGGACTTAGCAGGCACGCGCTTAGCCGGAGATCTTACCACTTCAGACGCTCGTCGCGGACAGACTGACCTGGCCTCCTACCAAGGGTGCTTCCGTGTACAAAACGGAAGTGACCAGAGAGGCAGCTTCCTATACCAACATGACAAGGGACGGACAGGACCATACTAAGGACAGAAACCTCTTTGCTTTTAGAAAGCGTAGCTACCTGTTCCGACGTTGGTCCTACTGTTTTCTAGCAGACAGTCTTGTCTACTACCATGCAGCATGCAACTAGAAATACATTTGCTCACTCATCCTCTCACACAGAAGGGAAGGGGGATGACAGTATCTTATCATATACAGTATATAAAAGAAAGCGGATGTAGGTTCCATATGAGACTGTGTGACATGAATTACATATAAACTGTGTTTTAAAGTGTAGTAGTGTGACAGATCGTTCTTGTTTATGTGTAAACGTAACACGTTCCACTACTCAGTCTCCTCCCAGATAGTCAGAAACGCCACAGTAAATTTAGACGAGGAATTTATGCCGTAAATGACAACATATTTAAGAAATTAACATGAAAGGAATCCAACAGAGACCTTTCAAGAGTTCTGTCTAATGCTGGGTGATTACAATTAGCCGGCCGTTGTGGCCGTGCTGTTCTAAGCGCGTCAGTTTGGAACCGCGTGACCGCTACGGTCGCAGGTTCGAATCCTGCCTCGGGCATGGATGTGTGTGATGTCCTTAGGTTAGTTAGGTTTAAGTAATTCTAAGTTCTAGGGGACTGATGACCTCAGTAGTTAAGTCCCATAGTGCTCAGAGCCATTTGAACCATTTTTTTTTGGTTACAATTAATGTGCAGCTACTCACGGAGGTCCAGTGTGGGCCGTAATTTTTGCATGGCAGCGAAACCTGGTAGATATGCTAGAGCATTAATGTGGAATCGATTTACATTGGAAAAAGATAGTTCCAATTTTGGCCGCCAGGTGCAAATCTGGTGCTGTACAGCATCTCGTCGACGTCTGCCGTGCTCATATTGAACGTATTGTGTAAGCGGCAGTTGCCGGCTGAAGTGGCCGTGCGGTTCTAGGCGCTGCAGTCTGGAACCGCGACACCGCTACGGTCGCAGGTTCGAATCCTGCCTCGGGCATGGATGTGTGTGATGTCCTCAGTTTAGTTAGGTTTAACTAGTTCTAAGTTCTAGGGGACTAATGACCTCGGAAGTTGAGTCCCATAGTGCTCAGAGCCATTTGAACCATTTGTGAGCGGCAGTTAATAATCGAATCAAGAATATGCCTTTCTTACTTCAAATTCCTAATCCATTACATACGGACACATTTATATACTTCTTGCATTCACGGCGCCAGATCTGCAGCAGGTGGCCAAAATTGGAACTAATTTTAACAGAACGTGAGGTTCCTGGGAGTGGTAGCCACTGATACCACAGGAGGAAAAGCGGTACTACTTTAACACATTAGAATATTTATCAAGTTTCTCTGCTATACGATAATTACACCCCACAATGGACCTGAGGACTAAGCTTTAATTATAACCACCCGATAGAACTGTCGCACTGCTGACTCCGTGAAGAGGTGAATGACTCGGTAAAGAGGTGACGATGGTGTCGTCTTCAGCGATTACTGCTGCACGGGCTACGTGGCACTCCACTCAGAAGTAAGTAAGTCAGCTGATGCGGTGGCGTATGGAAACTATTCAGGGCGTGTCGTCGTGGCTTCTGGCGGCGACTTGATTTTAACCGTGGTTTCATTGGGGGTACCAACCTCGAGTCGGTACATTGCTCTTTGGACGACACAACAGGAGAGGTATGGGATAAACGACAGTGCGCGCTCTAAGGAATTGCTGCAGCGGTAATGATATGGCCGTTAAATACAGGGAGGCATCTACAAAAAGCTAACGCATTAATATGTTGATTTACGCTGCGTACACTTCATGATAGAGATAACTTTGAATACTGTTGGTTGTTCTGTGATGCTGGGTTATAAACAAGTGATGGTAGTGTTCATGATATCCGCCCGGTTAGCCGTGCAGTCTAACGCACTGCTTTCTGGGCGGGAAGGCATGCCGGTCCCCGTCACGAATTCGCCCGGCGGATTAGTGTCGAAGTCCGGTGTGACGGCCAGTCTGTGGATGGTTTTTAAGGCGGTTTTCTATCTGCTTCGGCGAATACGGGCTGGTTCCCCTTATTCCGCCTCAGTTACACTATGTCGACGATTACTGCGCAAACACTGTCTCTACGTACGCGTACACCATAATTACTCTACCACGCAAACATTGGGGTTACACTCGTCTGGTGTGGGTCCAAGGGGGGCCGAACCGCACAATAACCTGGGTTCGGTGTGGGGCGGCGGTGAGGTGAGTGGACTGCTGTAGCCGGTTGTGTGGTTGTGAACCACTGAGGGCTATGGCGGGGACGAAGCCTTTCCTTCGTTTCTAGGTCCCCAGTTCCATACAATACAATACAATACAATGTTCAAGATAGGAACAGAATGGTCTTGAATGCTGATTCTCATACGTAAGTCTCTGAATATTGGTATTACTTGGTGGCGTCGTGCAATAGTCCTCATTGCAGTCTCCCACACTAATGATCGCAAGTCTATAGATTCACTTGCTCTGTGGGCGTGCTCTGAACTGTGGCTGCTGAAAAGGATGCGCCGGGCAATCTGAGTTGCTTGGAGTGAGCTCATGGGATTTTAAAGTCCACTGGTAACATGTACGAGTGTCACTGCTCGTCGGAAACAGCGAGCGATGGAGAGGCGGCCTCGACCGACGCCTCACTGGCGGGGGATTTTAAAAGCGCCGTCTCTTTGCCGCGTAGCTGCGAGCTGCGAGCGGCGGGCCGGGTACGGCCGAAGGAGCTGCTGCCGATACCGGAGGAAGCATTTGGACATTTGTCTTGTGGAATTTGGTGACACCATTGAATACTTAATACGGAGAGCCTATAACACTAGCGTATGTGTCACTCTTCCCTAACGCGGAACATGCTAATGTTACCCTCTGAGAGGATTTCGAAGATTGACCGCGTGTGTTTCTAATGGACAAAGGTATCGGAGTGTAATTTCGAATTTGGTAGACTTAACAGAAAAACCAAACAGACTTTATCCTTGGGAGTTGATGAAAGTGGTAAAATCATAAGTGAATGAAAAACCGAAAATGAACGGTCGCCAGCCCAATTAGGCACATTAACTCGGAAATATATATTTGAGAGAATTTACTATATGTTATTGAAGTTACTTTCGTTGAGATTTCGCTTTGAATAGCAAACAGGATAAAAATTGACACAGTACACTCTGAGCTGTGTGTAGCAGCAGTTACCAACAACTCACACCCCAGTAAATTATAGGAAGTAAATTTGCATCAAGCTCATACTAATGAGAGCTATACTTAACAGCATTACTTAATCAGAAACTGTAATGTAACAGCATGAAGTGCAGAACTAAATTTGGACATGAGGGCTTTTTATCTTAACTGACATGAAAAAAAACAAAAAACAAATACAGATGGATAGTATCATAAATACACTGTTTAAGCTCATCTACACACATCAGTTTTCCTTAGCAACAGTAATAGCTCATTTTTTTCCTACTAGGTGGAGAATACGATAAGGACCCATAAACTAGTATAGTTTCACTAGTCAACGCTCTTTGACTGTTACAGTAGGGAAGACTAATTCAAAAAGCTAATCATTCACTTCAATTGGAGTAGTTCATAATTTACTTTGCAAGACAATAAAATACAACACTCTGCTTAATTAACTTCAAAAAAGAAACCATTCATGAGAGGAATCAAAATGACACTAATTTTGAGAACGATCTTAACTCATTTGCCTTTTTATCACCTGTGAAACAGATATTCTAGACAATAATATTTGCACAATCTTTCACTCTAATCCTAGAAAACTATATTTTGTAATAAACTAAGCATACTTTAGCAAAAGCCTATCCAACTTCACTTTTGTGGTTTTAGCTTTAATTTTTACTACTCCTTTTACATTGGACAAAAAATCACTTTTAAATACTTGAATGCAAGAATTGTTCATTTAAATCAGGATACTCGGTTATAGTAGCACTTATGTGTATAGGTTCGTGATCAGGATAGAAAATATGGTTCCGGACACGAATTTTATTAAAATAAGACACAAATTAACTCGTTAATGCCCATTCACATTAGTGAATGTATGAAGTTAGTGAAGCAGTGGTGAAGATTGGTGGCAAGTGACATGGCGGCTAAATGTACTCACGGCTCTTGATGTTTGAATGCTCTATAAAATCTCTTCTTGGCGTCGGATTTTCAACATATTAGAACCCTTCCTTTATGCCGAGAATATCAAATAATAGCCAGATCCACATCCGAGACAAATCCCTTGTAAAGCAGCTTACAATTGCCTCTCTTAGCAAAGTCGAAGTGTACCGTGCTACGGCTGGCCACATACTATTTGCCGTTCACACAAATGAGCCGCTCAGTTGTGGAGGGACTTCAGTACAGCGGGTTCAGCGGCGTTCGCGGCGCACGAGGCGGAGGGTCAATGTGGAGGCTGGCCGTGTGGCATCGCCCGCTCTGCCTGTGAGTGGACATGTGGTCGCTCCTTCAGCAAGGTACGAGCAGGCACACGGGGGGAGGGGTTTATTAGTGATTGGGAGCTCCAAAGTTAGGCGGGTGATGGAGCCCCTTAGGGAAACAGCGGAAAGGTCGGGGAAGAAGGCCAGTGTTCACCCTGTCTGCTTGCCGGGGGGTCTCATCCGAGATGTGGAGGAGGCCCTGCCGGCGGCGATAGAGAGCACTGGGTGCACCCGACTGCAGATTATTGCTCATGCCGGCACCAATGACTCCTGCCGTCTGGGTTCAGAGGTCATCCTCAGTTCATACAGGCGGTTGGCGGAGTTGGTGAAGGCAGAAAGCCTCGCTTGCGGGGTAGAATCTGAGCTAACTATTTGTAGTATCGTTCCCAGAAACGATCGCGGTCCTCTGGTTTGGAGTCGAGTGGAAGGCTTAAACCAGAGGCTCAGACGATTCTGCGGAGATCTGGGGTGCAAATTTCTCGACCTCCGCTATCGGGTGGAAAATGTAGGGTCCCCTTGAACCGGTCAGGCGTGCACTACACACAGGAAGCGGCTACAAGGGTAGCGGAGTACGTGTGGAGTGCTCATGTGGGTTTTTTAGGTTATAGAATTCCCTCCCTAGGCCCGACAAGACGCCTCCTGAGACGCGACGGGGTAGTAATAGGCAAAATGCAACAGGGAATGACAATATTAATGTGGTAATAGTAAACTGCAGGACCGTCTATAGGAAGGTCTCAGAACTGCTCTCATTAATAAACAATGCCCACATATTACTAGGGACAGAAAGTTGGCTGAAACCAGATGTAAACAGTAATGAAATTATAACTCAGATTGGAATGTATAACGCAGAGACAGGCTGGACAGTGAAGGGGGAGGCGTGTTAGAAGCGATACAAAGTGGAATAGTATCGAAGGAAATTGACGGAGATCCGAAATGTGAAATACACTCCTGGAAATGGAAAAAAGAACACATTGACACCGGTGTGTCAGACCCACCATACTTGCTCCGGACACTGCGAGAGGGCTGTACAAGCAATGATCACACGCACGGCACAGCGGACACACCAGGAACCGCGGTGTTGGCCGTCGAATGGCGCTAGCTGCGCAGCATTTGTGCACCGCCGCCGTCAGTGTCAGCCAGTTTGCCGTGGCATACGGAGCTCCATCGCAGTCTTTAACACTGGTAGCATGCCGCGACAGCGTGGACGTGAACCGTATGTGCAGTTGACGGACTTTGAGCGAGGGCGTATAG
Organism: Schistocerca americana; assembly: GCF_021461395.2. NCBI lineage: Eukaryota > Metazoa > Arthropoda > Insecta > Orthoptera > Acrididae > Schistocerca > Schistocerca americana. Next base: position 958,403,479 of record NC_060121.1, on the reverse strand, counting down.
TGGGCATGCGGCAGGCCGGGTGGACGTACCGCCGAATTGCTCAACACGTGGGGCGTGAGGTCTCCACAGTACATCGATGTTGTCGCCAGTGGTCGGCGGAAGGTGCACGTGCCCGTCGACCTGGGACCGGACCGCAGCGACGCACGGATGCACGCCAAGACCGTAGGATCCTACGCAGTGCCGTAGGGGACCGCACCGCCACTTCCCAGCAAATTAGGGACACTGTTGCTCCTGGGGTATCGGCGAGGACCATTCGCAACCGTCTCCATGAAGCTGGGCTACGGTCCCGCACACCGTTAGGCCGTCTTCCGCTCACGCCCCAACATCGTGCAGCCCGCCTCCAGTGGTGTCGCGACAGGCGTGAATGGAGGGACGAATGGAGACGTGTCGTCTTCAGAGATGAGAGTCGCTTCTGCCTTGGTGGCAATGATGGTCGTATGCGTGTTTGGCGCCGTGCAGGTGAGCGCCACAATCAGGACTGCATACGACCGAGGCACACAGGGCCAACACCCGGCATCATGGTGTGGGGAGCGATCTCCTACACTGGCCGTACACCACTGGTGATCGTCGAGGGGACACTGAATAGTGCACGGTACATCCAAACCGTCATCGAACCCATCGTTCTACCATTCCTAGACCGGCAAGGGAACTTGCTGTTTCAACAGGACAATGCACGTCCGCATGTATCCCATGCCACCCAACGTGCTCTAGAAGGTGTAAGTCAACTACCCTGGCCAGCAAGATCTCCGGATCTGTCCCCCATTGAGCATGTTTGGGACTGGATGAAGCGTCGTCTCACGCGGTCTGCACGTCCAGCACGAACGCTGGTCCAACTGAGGCGCCAGGTGGAAATGGCATGGCAAGCCGTTCCACAGGACTACATCCAGCATCTCTACGATCGTCTCCATGGGAGAATAGCAGCCTGCATTGCTGCGAAAGGTGGATATACACTGTACTAGTGCCGACATTGTGCATGCTCTGTTGCCTGTGTCTATGTGCCTGTGGTTCTGTCAGTGTGATCATGTGATGTATCTGACCCCAGGAATGTGTCAATAAAGTTTCCCCTTCCTGGGACAATGAATCCACGGTGTTCTTATTTCAATTTCTAGGAGTGTAATTTGGGTGAAGGTCACGGTTAAAGCAGGCTCAAACATGGTAATTGGATGTCTCTATAGGCCACCTGGCTCAGCAGCTGTTGTGGCAGAGCACCTGAAGGAAAATTTGGAAAATATTTCGAGTAGTTTTCCCGACCATGTTATAGTTCTGCGTGGAGATTTTAATTTGCCGGATATAGACTGGCAGACTCAAACGTTTATAACGGGTGCCAGGGACAAAGAATCCAGTGAAATTTTTTTAAAGCGCATTATCTGAAAACTACCTTGAGTAGTTAATCATAGAACCGACACGTGGCGATAACATATTAGACCTCCTGGTGACAAACAGACCTGAACTATTTGAAACAGTTAACGTAGAACAGGGAATCAACGATCATAAAGCGGTTACTGCATCGATGATTTCAGCCGTAAATACAAACATTAAAAAAGGTAGGAAGATTTTTCTGTTTAGCAAAAGTGAAAAAAAGCAGAGAACTTCACGGCTCAACAAAAAAGTTTTGTCTCAAGTACAGATAGTATTGTAGATCAGTGGACTAATTTCAAAACCATCGTACAATATGCATTAGATAAGTATGTGCCAAGAAAGATCCTAAGAGATGGCAAAGAGCCACCGTGGTACAACAACCGAGTTAGAAAACTGCTGCGAAAGCAAAGAGTACTTCTCAGTAAACAAACATATAGCCAAAGCCTTGCAGACAAACAAAAATTACGCGAAGCGAAATGCAGTGTGAGGAGGGCTGTGCGAGAGGTGTTCAATGAATTCGAAAGTAAAGTTCTATGTACTGACTTGCCAGAAAATTCTAAGAAATTTTGGTCTTATGTCAAAGCGGTAGGTGGATCAAAACAAAATGTCCAGACACTCTGTGACCAAAATGGTTCTGAAACAGAGGATGACAGACTAAAGATCGAAATACTAAATGTCTTTTTCCAAAGCTGTTTCACAGAGGAAGACTGCACTGTAGTTCCTTCTCTAGATTGTTGCACAGATGACAAAATGGTAGATATCGAAATAGATGACAGAGGGATAGAAAAACAATTAAAATCGCTCAAAAGAGGAAAGGCCGTTGGACCTGATGGGATACCAGTTCGATTTTACACAGAGTACGCGAAGGAACTTGCCCCCCTTCTTGCAACGGTGTACAGTAGGTCTCTAGAAGAGCGTAGCGTTCCAAAGGATTGGAAAAGGGCACAGGTCATCCCCGTTTTCAAGAAGGGACGTCGAACAGATGTGCAGAACTATAGACCTATTCCCTAACGTCGATCAGTTGTAGAATTTTGGAACACATATTATGTTCGAATATAATGACTTTTCTGGAGACTAGAAATCTACTCTGTAGGAATCAGTCAGCATGGGTTTCGAAAAAGATGATCGTGTGAAACCCAGCTCGCACTATTCGTCCAGGAGATTCAGAGGGCCATAGACACGGATTCCCAGGTAGATGCAGTGTTTCTTGACTTCCGCAAGGCGTTCCATACAGTTCCCCACAGTCGTTTAATGAACAAAGTAAGAGCATATGGACTATCAGACCAATTGTGTGATTGGATTGAAGAGTTCCTAGAAAACAGAACGTAGCATGTCATTCTCAATGCAGAGAAATCTTCTGAAGTAAGAGTGATTTCAGGTGTGCCGCAGGGGAGTGTCGTAGGACCGTTGCTATTCACAATATGCATAAATGACCTTGTGGATAACATCGGAAGTTCACTGAGGCTTTTTGCGGACGATGTGTAGTAATAGAGAGGTTCTAACAATGGAAAATTGTACTGAAATGCAGGAGGATCTGCAACGAATTGACGCATGTTGCAGGGAATAGCAACTGAATCTCAATGTAGACAAGTGTAATGTGCTGCGAATATATAGAAAGAAACATCCTTTATCATTTAGCAACAATATAGCAGGTCAGCAACTGGAAGCAGTTACTTCCATAAATTATCTGGGAGTAGGCATTAGGAGTGATTTAAAATGGAATGATCATATAAAGATGATCGTCGGTAAAGCAGATGCCAGTCTGAGATTCATTGGAAGAATCCTAAGGAAATGCAATCCGAAAACAAAGGAAGTAGGTTACAGTACACTTGTTCGCCCACTGCTTGAATATTGCTCACCAGTGTGGGATCCGTACCAGATAGGGTTGATAGAAGCAGTATATTGCTCCCTCCTACGTATATCTCGCAAAGAGACCATGAGGATAAAATCAGAGAGATTAGAGCCCACACAGAAGTATACCGACAATACGAGACTGGAGTAGAAGGGAGAACCGATAGAGGTACTCAAAGTACCCTCCGCCACACACCGTCAGGTGGCTTGCGGATTATGGATGTAGATGTAGACGTAGATGTAGACATGTTACAAATACAAGTACCCTAAGCGTGAACCAGCTTTCAATAAACATTTTCTTTTTATGAACATTCTCATATTATAATAATTTATCATTTTAACATATCCTTTTGATTTTTTCATATCTACATAAAAAAATCTCTGATTTTCTTGCTACAGATCAAGGAGTTAATATAACACAGAATACACACTTCATAATTGCAGATACACATTTACATTATATAAACCTACTTCTAATCGATATAAGTGTTACAAGCCGGACAGGGATTTGAACATCCATCCTTCTGAATATGAGGCCAATGTATTAACATGTTTGGTGTCATGTCGACATAGTCCATGCGAAAACTCTGTAAGTCGATCCTTCTGTAGGATGTTTTAAGGACTTTGGCTGTACAGCGTAAAATGTCAAACGAAAAAAACACCTTCAGCCATGTACGTTTCGTCTTTTATTTGACTTATGTAACCAGTTTCGGTGTTTCACTACGCCAGCTTCATGACGCCTGACTGACGTGTAGGAAGAATCCAGCCTCACGTACAATGGAAATAGGGCTGAGCATTCAGTGTCTGGTATCCGTAAACTTCTTTTAACAGCGCTATTCTTTCATTCATGAATTGCAGGCCAGTTTGTAACGCCGGAAATGCATATCCTCCTATTTCCATCTATTGTACTATAACTTTTTTCCTTATTTTGTTACCTGAATATATGACATGTCTGTGTCTTAACATATTGTAATTGTTATATGCATCTATGTCGATGTATAATTGGTTTGTTTTGTAAATATTATTTGTATTTTTACGCTGGGTCTTGCCTAGGGAAAACTATGCTGTCGAACGAATACATCGATAGGTCGTGTGGAGAACCAAAGTGTTTAGGATCTCCACTCTGCCGCGTGGAGGGAGGGCAGAGCAGAGGGAGTCTGGCTGGGGTGGTGCAGTGGAGCAGGTGTGTTGTGTGACGCTCCCGCGAGTTGCCGCGCTTTCGGGGTTTGGCAGCATATAATTGCGCTCGACTTGCTATGATAGTTTCTGACACGGTGTCGCGGACGGGAAGCATTAGCTGGCACACATCAAGAGCCCGTTTCGGCTGGAGACCGTGTCGAGAAGGCGCGCCAACATCCAGCTTCTGCAACAGCGACGGCCGACAATGAGTGACTGTCACCACCTCCTCGATCGACGACTTCAAACCTTCAATCAACCAACAAGGAAGACTGGTAGCACGTAAAGTTTTAGAACTATATGGCAGACCTCAGCTTTTAAAACTGTTGCATCACAAAAAATACAGCAACTTAGCATAAACCTTTGTTGCTTATTGTCCCAATTGCATTACCAAGCAGTGTCCCTTCCTTTTCCGGAATGAACCCGAGTGTCGTTGAAATTCATACGCCAGCATTAAAGTAATATCATTCCATTTCACTGTTTTAATTTCAAGGTTCAGTTAAAGTATTCATAGCTGGCTACAATATTTAGATTACACGAGCACAAATTAAGAGTGCGTGTTTTGTTACCATATTTTAGCTTACCTGTGACTGCAGCTCAGCTTGATAGGTACTAAATTTTACTATTGTTAATTGTTCAGAATCATTTAATTCAAGTTCAAAGTTTCTTATTTCTAAATTGCGTAGATTCAAGTAGCTTTTGAAATGATTGTTGAGGTAGCCCAAGACTAACCGTATTTTACTGAATTTCGATGTGCTTCAGAAACAAAGCTCACTATTAATTTCTGTCACTAAATTAACTTTCAGTTTTCCAGTTTTATTAATTCTTTTGCTAAATTATGTCAGAGTGTAGCGAAATTTATTACTTCTGACAAACTTTCAGTTTTCACACTACACGTGTCAACCTTCAGTTGCCACGCTTCTAGTGCTAATTATATGTGTAATAACCCTTCTTTTTCAGTTACTATAGTAATTGTCCATAGGACTGGCGACCGTAATTTCCCCCAAATCTCAAATATCTAATTACCGCTAGTTAATTGTCAACGTAACGGCCGCACATTTACTTTCTTTATTAACTTTACCCCTTTTCGAAATTAATTACCACCAGTTTCATTTGCATTTTTCCTTTCATTTAGATGTAACCCTTTCCTCCCTCTTTACCGACAGATTAACTTCGGTGACGATTGCTTTTCCCAAATTTCCATTAGGTACACGCGGTTTAATTTTTCACTGTCATTAAGGTCGATAAGTGAGCGGGAGGTTACAAGTTGACATTTTAGTCTATACGAAACTGAGATTCTTAGAGAACGTAATTGCAGATCAACGGTAGAAAGACGTCGTCGTCATTGTGAAAACCGTTTCGATGGAACAGGGAAAAGAGCTTGCAAGCGAGACAATTTTTCCTGTGATCAGTAGTGGAGTGGAACAGGACAGAAAATTGCTAATACTGGTACAAGATACTCTCCGCCAAGCTCCGTTCAGTGGTTTGCGCGGTGTACTTCCAGGTGTAGATGAAGACTCTAGTGCGCTTCTTTCTTTTTCATTTGAAAATATTTCGCTAGTCGCTCAGTTCGCAGAACGTAGTACTTCAACAAACACACGCATAATTTCAACAAGTACCAGAGTACGAAGCACAAGAATGTAATGGATAATACATACGTACAGCCTGCAACATGAGTGATTTGGATTACTTCTTGTTATACACGGAGGTGACGAAAGTCGTGTAGACATGGAGGCAGTATCGCGTTCACAAGATATAAAAGGGCAGCGAATTGGCGGAGCTGTCATTTCTACTCAGGTGTTTCACATCAGCGATTAACAGAATTAGAACGCCGAATGGTAGTTGGAACTAGACGCATGGGACAATCCATTTCGGAAAATGTTACGGTATTTAATATACCGAGAGCCACAGTGTAAAGAGTGTGCCAAGTATACCCCATCACGGCAACGCTATGGCACACGGCCTTCGCTTAACGACAGAGGGCAGCGGAGTTGTCAGTGCTAATAGACAAGCAACGGTGCGTCAAATAACCTCAGAAATCAATGTGGGACGTACGACGGACGGATCCGTTAGGACAGTGTGTCGAAATGTGGCATTAATGGTCTACAGCAGCCAACGACTAACACGAGTGCCTTTCCTAACAGCATAACATCTCCTGCAGCGCCTCCCCTGGACTCGTGACCACTGGAAACCGGGGCCTGCTCAGATGAGTCCCCATTTCAGTAGGTATGAGCTAATGGTAGGATTAGAGAGGGTGCAGTCTCACGAAGCCATCAACCCAAGTTATCAACTAGGCACTGTGCAAGCTAGTCATGGCTCCATAATGGTGTGGGCTGTGTTTACATGGAATGGACTGTGACCTCTAGTCCAACTGAACTGATCATTGACTGGAAATGGTTGTGTTCGGCTTCCTGGAGACAATTTTCAGCCATTCATGGACTTCATGTTCCGAAACAATGATGTCGCGTCTCTGGGAAAGAGTTCTTCTTGATTGGTTAGAAGACATTCTGAACAATTCGAGTAAATGATTTGCCGCCCAGATCGCCCGGTATGAATCCCATCGAAGATTTATGGGACATAATCGAGAGGTCAGTACGTGCAGAAAACACTGCACCGGCAACACGTTCGCAGCGTGTCTCAAAATGTCTCAGGTGACGTAGAACTTCCAACGACTTGTTGAGTCCATGACACGTCGAGGTGCTGCGCTACTCCGAGCAACAGGATGCCCAATACGATTTAGCCGGCCGGAGTGGCCGAGCGCTTCTAGGCACTACAGTCTGGAACCACGCGACCGCTGCGGTCGCAGGTTCGAATCCTGCCTCGGGCATGGATGTGTGTGATGTCCTTAGGTTAGTTAGGTTTAAGTAGTTCTAAGTTCTAGGGTACTGTTGACCTCAGAAGTTAAGTCCCATAGTGCTCAGAGCCATTTGATCCATTTTTGAACCCTATACGATTTAAAAGTATCGCATGACTTTTGTCATCTCAGTGTATGGTAGATGTATTCTACCTGTCACTACTACTGTGCCACCTGGTGACTGATCGTAATATCTTTGCTGTTTACCTTAGAATCTCAGTTTTCATTCAGATACTTTAGATTCTTGTTGTAGAAAAATGTATCACACTGCCTTGTATATGAACCATAAGTGCCTATAACTACAATTTATGCTTTACTGACTCGAAGATGTCAGCTTAGTTTGCTGAAACCCGTAAGCTAAAGAAATGCTGAAAAATAGCAATTTTATCTGTATGAAATTTTTTGCTTCTGTTTTCGTATTAATCAAGATCGCCCCCATAGGTGAAGAATGTCAAGCACGTACAATTTATCCGTATCGTTTACAGCAGATTCAACGCTTTCGAGAAGGAGATGAATGTAGGTGATTGAAATTTTGTCGTTGGCTGGTTGCAAATAGCTAATTAACCTTGTTAATAGTGTTTATTGACGAAACCGCTTGTGATGGCATTAATAACACTCTTGATTCATATCGATGGCGCTCTGAGAACCAACATACCTTTGTGGAGCCACGTTTTCAAGAACACTTCCTCATAAATATGAGCTGTGCTGTGATAGACCAGTAGTTGGTTGAACCTGTTGAGTTATCGCATCGCCTTATGTATCTACACTTTCTTGAAAACGGCATCATCAAAAGATGGTTCTTTAGCGTTCAAGGATAGATATGTCCCTCGAATGCAGAGGCCCTTGCACATTCTAGTTGACATACGACACATCTAAATCTAATATCCCACGGAGGATGGATCGGCAAAAATGGTCACGTTTGTTAGCTACGAAAGTCCTTGGACCCTCTCACAGCAGATTCTTGTGTGGGGATGACTGAAAGGCGAAGTTTACAAAGAAAAAGTGAACACAAGTAACGAATTGATCGTTCAGGTTATGAACAGTGATGCCCTCATAACATAAGGCCTCGCAGAGGGGCCACAAAAAAATGGTTCAAATGGCTCTGAGCACTATGGGACTCAACATCTTAGGTCATAAGTCCTCTAGAACTTAGAACTACTTAAACCTAACTAACCTAAGGACATCACACACACCCATGCCCGAGGCAGGATTCGAACCTGCGACCATAGCAGTCCCACGGTTCCGGACTGCAGCGCCAAAACCGCACGGCCACCGCGGCCTGCAGAGGGGCCACATCTGTCGTTGTGAAATCTAAAGTGCGTTTACGTCGGAGGTGAAAATTATGAGAATAAACTTCGAACCTAATCATTGCTCTTGCTTAACGCTTTCAGTGAGTGGTTGTTTGCGTTACATTCTAACAGCGACATCTCTATAACCCACACAAACTTGGCATGATGATCCAAAACATTATGACCATCTACTAAATAGCTTGTCTGTCCGTCTTTGGGACGTAATACGTCACTAATTCTGTGCATCATGGATCCGACAGTTTGATGATAGGTTTGTGGAGGCATGTGGCATTAGATGTCTACGTACAGGTCATGTAATTCGCGTAAATAACGGGCTGCCGATTTGCGTACGCTGCGATGGCGCCCGATAGCATCAGTGTTTGCTAAAGTTATTGAAAAGATTGTGTATGTTGTAAGGTGTCAGGCAAATCCAACACCTTCCACGAAAACCCTGACATGATAAGCAAGTCTAGTAGTATGTCACATAGCTCCGAATAAATCGTGACATTAAATTAACCAAAGTAATACGAGTAACGAGTGAGCAAATGGAATACCACAGACTAACACAAGAATGCCTAAATGCATGTCATACCTTCCCACCGTGAGACAGACGCAGTTTCGAGGGGAGAAACGAGAACAGAAGCCGAGAGCAGAACCGTGTTAAGCTGGAAGGCCCTACGATAAAGGACGGACGGACACCCACGTCGCCAGCTAACTGCTAGGACCACACCACCCGCAAGTTTTAGCGTGAGACTTTTTCGCGTCTCTGTTACGTTAGGACCACCCCCCAGCCCATGTTAAAAGATAGAGCCCTCCAGAAGAACAGTATAGATCTTACGATAACACAAAAAGGGCTACACCACCCGCAAGTTTTAGCGTGAGACTTTTTCGCGTCTCTGTTACGTTAGGACCACCCCCCAGCCCATGTTAAAAGATAGAGCCCTCCAGAAGAACAGTATAGATCTTACGATAACACAAAAAGGGCTACACCACCCGCAAGTTTTAGCGTGAGACTTTTTCGCGTCTCTGTTACGTTAGGACCACCCCCCAGCCCATGTTAAAAGATAGAGCCCTCCAGAAGAACAGTATAGATCTTACGATAACACAAAAAGGGCTACACCACCCGCAAGTTTTAGCGTGAGACTTTTTCGCGTCTCTGTTACGTTAGGACCACCCCCCAGCCCATGTTAAAAGATAGAGCCCTCCAGAAGAACAGTATAGATCTTACGATAACACAAAAAGGGCTACACCACCCGCAAGTTTTAGCGTGAGACTTTTTCGCGTCTCTGTTACGTTAGGACCACCCCCCAGCCCATGTTAAAAGATAGAGCCCTCCAGAAGAACAGTATAGATCTTACGATAACACAAAAAGGGCTACACCACCCGCAAGTTTTAGCGTGAGACTTTTTCGCGTCTCTGTTACGTTAGGACCACCCCCCAGCCCATGTTAAAAGATAGAGCCCTCCAGAAGAACAGTATAGATCTTACGATAACACAAAAAGGGCTACACCACCCGCAAGTTTTAGCGTGAGACTTTTTCGCGTCTCTGTTACGTTGTAAACTTTAAAAACATTGCCCCACCACGAAAAGTATAACGTTTCTCATTGGATAGACAGAATTTTTGTAGGCAGAGCTTAAGGTTAACATTGAGACCCTGATTGGTCGGATGAAAACACAGTCAGATAGTTTTTTTTTAAACCAACTTCGGTAAATTGTAGTAAAGAGAAGTTAGAAGAGAGTTGCTTCCGAGAGGGCGAGCTGGACGGAGCTGCGCCGGCCGCCGCCCCCTGACGAACACCGACAAGGTAATGAACGCATGCGATGCCGCATTTTTGAGCACATAAGGCTTCACTCATAACTGCAGAAGTCTCATCTGTTACATCCCCTTTACGTATTACTAGTGTCGATCGTCAATTAAAGCTCATGGTGTTCACATTTGCCACTTGAAGTGAAAATCTGAAACGCGATGATTTTTCTGTTATATAGCTATTGAGAAGCCACATCAGCCACTGTAATTTATGACAAGTTAGATAAGTAATTAAAGATAATTTAGGGTCACTGTAGACCATTTTGATAGTTTTCTCTTTTGTGAAACTTAATTTAAACCTAGATTATAGATGTGATATGGCATAGGTCATCCTTCGATCCACTGTACAACTTGGAAACCCATTCAGGGAATATTCGTTCACATTTTTGTTGAACGCAGTTGGTTTTTATCATCCTGTATTAAAACATTTCCTTTTATCAATAGTGCAATTTATAAGCAATGTTTTGTGAGTAGAGTAAAATTTCCAATGGTAAACTTAACTGCTTTTTCGACGTTGTTTTACCAGCTAATTAAAAATAGGAAAGCCTTGAACCCCTTCCACTAAATTTAGTTAGTATTAAGATTCTTTTACAGGGAGTGCAGTGGAGCTGACGCTGAAATCATTAAGTATTTGGTTATATCATCGCTAATCTCACTGAACTCTTCTGAATTCTACATGTCATGTGTGGTCTGGCGTCTCCTTACCAGCAACAGGTCCCAGGTTCAAACTAGTCAATTCCCTAAAAAACACGCTCAGAGCGTCGTTGCGCGAAAGTGGCAGGGAGACACGATATAGAACAAACAGACACCACGCTGAATGTTTAGAATGTAAGGATAATTGATCATTTTATATCAAATGTACAGTTCGGCTTTAGAAGTCGTTTAACAACAGAAAATGCTATATTCTCGTTTCTCTGTGAGGTACTAGATGGGTTAAACAAAAGGTTTCGAATGCTAGGCATATTTTTTTGATTTAACTAAGGCGTTTGATTGTATTGATCACAGAATATTGCTCCCGAAGTTGGACCATTACGGAATTCGGGGAGTAGCTCACAATTGGTTCAATTCTTACTTTAGCAACAGACAGCAAAAGGTCATTATTCACAGTTTTGGGAATGGCTGTGATTTGGGGTCAGAGTGGGGTACTGTCAAGTGGAGGCTGCCCCAGGGATCAGTGTTGGGCCCACTCCTGTTCCTTATTTATATAAATGATATGCCCTCTAGTATTACGAGTAACCCTAAAATATTTCTGTTTTCTTGATGACACTAGCTTGGTTATAAAGGATGTTTTGTGCAACATGGGCTCTGTTTCAAATAGTGCAGTTCATGACATAAGTTCATGGCTTGTAGAAAATAAGCTAACGCTAAATCACAGTAAGACTCAGTTTTTACAGTTTCTAACACACAATTCAACAAGACCTGACGTTTTAATTTCTCAGAGTGGGCATATAATTAGTGAAACTGAACAGCTCAAATTTCTAGGTGTTCATTTAGATAGTAAACTGTCGTGGAAAACCTTCGTTCTGGATCTTGTTCAAAGAGTTAATGCTACTATTTTTACTATTCGAACAGTATCCGAAGTGAGTGAACGTTCGACACGAAAAATAGTCTACTTCGTTTATTTTCATTCGCTTATCTCGTATGGTATTATATTTTGGGGTAACTCTTCACATTCTAAAAAGATTTTTTTTTTGGCTCAGAAACGCGCGGTCCTGGCAATAAGTGAGGTAAGTTCACGAAACTCTTGTCGACTCCTGTTCACGAGTCTGGGTATTTTGACATTGGCCTCTCAAGAAATATATTCCTTACTGCCATTTCTTGTCAACAATATTAACTTATTCCCAAGAATAAGCAGCTTTCACTCAGTTAATACTCGGCAGAAATCAAACCTGCATTTGGATCGGACTTCCGTAACTCTTGTACAGAAAGGTATGCAGTATACTGCTGCATCCATTTTCAATAAGCTACCACTAGAATTCAAAAATCTTAGCAGTAATCCACGCGCTTTCAAATCGAAACTGAAGAGTTTACACGTGGGTTACTCCTTCTAATCTGTCGAGGAGCTCCTTGAAAAATTAAGCTGATTCTCATATTATATTGTTGATTGCGTTTATGTAAACTTATGGCTTGACTTTTTTCGGGTTCATAAACATTTTATTTTTACCTTTTATTACTTTATTGTTCTTATTTCATATACTGACACGTTCCATGACGTTGGAGATTTGCTCCTCAATTTGGTCCTACGAAACTCGACGTGTAAATGGAATAAAATAAAATGGGTTAAGTAGGATTTACATTAAGCGAGTTTGGTCGCCGAGACATCAACGTGAGTTCACTATAATGCTCCTCAAACCACTGTAACGCAGTTCTGGCTGAAAGATGACACCATCATCATCGGGGAAGACCAGAATGAGATTTTCACTCTGCTGCGGAGTGTGCGCTGATATGAAATTTCCTGGCTGATTAAAACTGTGTGCCGGACGAGACTCGAACTCGGGACCTTTGACTAGGTCCTGAGTTCGAGTCTCGGTCCAGCACGCAGTTTTAATCTGGCAGGAAGTTTCAACGGGGAAGACATCAACCATGAAGGTAGGCAGGTGGTTTGCTGTTGTCAGCGTGTCTTCGATTACTACCAGGGGTCCAGTGCAAGTACAGGCGAATGTTTCCCATAGCATAATACTGCTCCCACCAACCTGCGTCCGTGGCGCGCTGCACGTTTCGAGCTGCGGTTCACTTCAATTACGGCTTTTGTGGAGAAGACAATCGACCTAGTGTAGCAAAAATGCGATTCACCCGAAGAGCCGAAACGATTTCATTGATCGACGGTCGAATCTCGATGGTCCTGTGCCCATTGCAATAGCAACGACGACGACGTCAGGTCAACATTTCAACGCGTAACGGCTCTGCTGCCGAGCTTCATGTTCAACAACGTACGATAAACGGTGTGCTGCGATATACTTCCGAGTGCACCAGCATTGTGCTCTTTCACAGAGATGCCAGAGATCGCCATCTGTCCTACTTCACAGAGCAGTCAAGCCTCTGAATCCCAGGTTCTGTGAAGAGTCGTGGATGGCCAACCATCTAGCGCCTAATGGTAGTTTCCCTGTCCTTCTAACTATTTCCGTACATAGTCACGCCTGTAACACGTGAAAATTGGACCAGATTTTCGAGAAACTTGTTCACAGGCTCTGCGTAAGACACTACTGGCCATTAAAATTGCTACACCATGAGGATGACGTGCTACAGACGCGAAATTTAACCGACGGGAAGAAGATGCTGTTATATGCAAATGATTAGCTTTTCAGAGCATTCACACAAGGTTGGCGCCGGTGGCGACACCTACAACGTGCTGACATGAGGAAAGTTTCCAACCGATTTCTCATACACAAACAGCAGTTGACCGGCGTTGCCTGGTGAAACGCTGTTGTGATGCCTCGTGTAAGGAGGAGAAATGCGTACCATCACGCTTCCGACTTTGATAAAAGTTGGGTTGTAGCCTATCGCGATTGCGGTTTATCGTATCGCGACATTGCTGCTCGCGTTGGTCGAGATCCAATGGCTGTTAGCAGAATATGGAATCGGTGGGTTCAGGAGGTAATACGGAACGCCGTGCTGGATCCCGACGGCCTCGAATCACTGGCAGTCGAGATGACAGCATCTTATCCACATGGCTGTAACGGATCGTGCAGCCCCGTCTCGATCCCTGAGTCAACAGATGGGGATGTTTGCAAGACAACAACCATCTACACGAACAGTTAGACGACGTTTGCAGCAGCATGGACTATCACCTCGGAGACCATGTGTGCGGTTACCCTTGACGCTGCATCACAGACAGGAGCGCCTGCGATGGTGTACTCAACGACGAACCTGGGTGCACGAATGGCAAAACGTCATTGTCTTGGATGAATCCAGGTTCTGTTCACAGCATCATGATAGTCGCATCCGTGTTTGGCGACATCGCGGTGAACGCACATTGGAAGCGTGTATTCGTCATCGCCATAATGGCATATCACCCGGCGTGATGGTATGGGGTGCCATTGGTTACACATCTCGGTCACCTCTTGTTCGCATTGACGGAACTTTGAACAGTGGACGTTACATTTCAGATGTGTTACGACCCGTGGCTCTACCCTTCATTCGATCCCTGCGAAACCCTACATTTCAGCTGCATAATGGACGACCGCATGTTGCAGGTCCCGTACGGGCCTTTCTGGATACAGAAAATGGGACTGCTGCCTTGGCCAGCACATTCTCCAGATCTCTCACCAACTGAAAACGTCTGGTCAATGGTGGCCAACCAACTGGCTCGTCACAATACGCCAGTCACTAATCTTGATGAACTGTGGTATCGTGTTGAAGCTGCTTGAGCAGCTGTACCTGTAGACGCCATCCGAGCTGTGTTTTACTCAATGCCCAGTCGTATCAAGGCTGTTGTTACGACCAGGTGTCGTTGTTCTGGGTACTGATTTCTCAGGATCTATGCACCCAAATTGCATGAAAATGTAATCACGTGTCATCTCTAGTGTAATATATTTGTCCAATGAATACCCGTTTATCATCCGCATTTCTTCTTGGTGTAGCAATTTTAATGGCCAGTAGTGTAGTAATCTGCGCTTTGTCAGAGTCACTTATCTCGGTGGATTATTTCTCCATATGCAGCCTGTATCTTCGCTTGGGTGATCCCCCTACCGTGTCTGCTCCGCCTACATACTTTTGTTACCGCGTCACGTGTCAGTAACGCCACCAGTTGGGTTCCAACGTCGGTGGGCTGTGGTCATAATGTTTTGGCTTATTAGTGTACATTATGAAGAATGTTTTTTTGAATACTTCTATACCACCAAGTGGTAAAATGAAACTTCCTGGCAGATTAAAAATGTGTGCAAGTGCTCTACCAACTCTTCTTTTTTGTCCCATGATGCTAGCTCAAGTTCATCGGTGATCCATTAACTCAGTTTTTTTTATTACAGAGAATAGCTAACTCTCTCAGTTGAGCTACCCATGCACAACTCACAACCTGTCTTCATAGCTTTACTTCCGCCAGTAAGGCTGGCACTTTCCCGCTAAAGATCCCGAGTTTGAGTCTCGGTCCGGCACACAGTTTTAATCTGCCAGGAAGTTTCATATCAGCGCACACTCCGCTGAAAGTTTCACCCTGGAAATTTGAAACAGCTTGCATATTATACTGGATAGATTGTATCGATCCGGTAACTGGGTTTATTGCTTCCTTATTTTCATTTTTGATAGGTCGGTAGTAGGGATTTTTCTTTCCAGAACATTACTTCTGGTTTACCTTTCCTCAGTTCTTTTGAAACATGCGCGATTGCTTTGGTGAAATGTCTACAGTTTCTTTGGAATCAATAATAC
Source organism: Schistocerca americana (assembly GCF_021461395.2). Lineage (NCBI taxonomy): Eukaryota > Metazoa > Arthropoda > Insecta > Orthoptera > Acrididae > Schistocerca > Schistocerca americana. Next base: position 958,387,779 of record NC_060121.1, on the reverse strand, counting down.
TGTTTTACAATAGTTTTTATTTCGAACCATATCCTTCCCATTTTCGTGTCCGTAGCCTCTTCAGTCTCGAGATATCATACGTCTCTCCAGGTTCTATTTTTTTCCTCTGGCGCATACTCAGCTGAACCTTTCTGGCCTGTGGTACACATCGCACTTGCCACAGCTCGCTTTTTCAACCTTCTGCCAAGCACCTTGAGGGGGCAGCAATGACTGCAAACTTTGGATTCTGCAACTGCAAAGCATGTCTATGTGAAATAAAGGTAAATACATATCTTTTTCTAATTACAAGAGCTTTTAAATGTTTTAATAAATTATAAAGGCTGTACAGATATTCCTTAATTGTTAGCTAGCTTATAAATTAATGTTATAACGGATTTACAACCTCTAAACTTTTGAGTATCATATATAATATCTCGGTACTAAACGGCAACTTTGCTTACGTGAGTGGAAGTGGTGTTACATTTTTTCAGCTTGATTACCAGGCTTAATTGCCATGTTCAGAAGGAAACGTCAAAATACCGGGCAGAAGGTTCAGAATTCTTGCCTTTGATCTGTGTGCAAAGTGTTCCTTTGCATCACTACGGACAGGAATTGCTTTACACTTCCCACAAAACATAAAATTAAATTGGGACCAGTAATTTTAACCCACTACTGATCCATGTGGAATGTATCAGGTAAAGCAAAAATAGTTTTAAGAATTTGGCTATGGCAATTTTGTTTAAGTATTTTGAACTTTTACTTACAATTGTTGGAAGTTTTAATTCCAAGTGTGTATTTTGACCTATCTTGAAATCTACGTCAAATATGGGGAATATCTGTAATTTGTATGGCTCTTTTTCTTTTTGTTGTGAAGCAATGTGAAGTCGCAAAGTTGCCCGTATAATTGTCCTGCTTATGATACCATCTATAAAAAATTTGCTATAGTTTCAAAGATATTTTTGAGGTTAATTCTTTGTTAAGTAGTATTAACACAAAGCAGTTAACACAAAAGTGGCGTACTTGTACTTTTAATAATGCGTTTTGGACTGAAGAAGGTAGCTGAACTTCCGAATTACTTCTGCAGTTAATAATAATGCCACATAAGTTGACATCTTTTGTGTTTTTTGTCCGCGTCATATTTCTTATAAATCATCGACGTTTAGACGCCTCTGCTGAGATCTTCTTCAGGATATTGTGGTGTCCACTGATTGTTGACGTATTATTTTGTCAGTCAACAGTGGAAACCAGAAGATCCTGAATACGATCCCAGCAGAGGGGTCTTAACATCGATCCTTTAGAAGAAGTACATGACAGTAACAATGTTATAGCATTTGCTGTAAATGTTCCAAACCGCTGAGCGACTGCTAGATAATGGAATTTCAAGTGATACTAGAAGTTTAGTTTTGATGTAAAATAATTCAATAGATTACGCAATACAGTGGACTGTGGGGCCTTTGTGTGTGCAACAGCCTGAAACACAATGGTGCATCGCACACAATGCCATTTGTTAGAGGCGCAGTTGTTCTCGCATACCCTAAACAATAAGCTGTGAGCAATTTTTCAACAAGACGGAGGGCCGCCACAGTTTGATGGCAGCGGGGCGGCCAATTCTACGCCTGATGGATGGCCGCAGTGGAACGTCCCGGAATTTCTCTGTGGGTTTCCCTAGCAAAGTGTTCCTCTTCTCGCGTTCCCTCTGTACGCAGGGTAAACCTGTTACACTTCGCATACACAATGTTGCAGACTGGCTAGCAGCTATTTTGAGATTCGTTATCATGGGTTTTCATAATTGCTTTGCCTACCAAAAACATATGAAGATTCGTACAAGTGTAATCAAAAAATTGAAATTATTCAGATGGTAAGTAGCATGGAATTGGGAGTCGTATGGTGCTGAACTCAATACGCCCAGAAGGAAGAAAAATTTCTGCAGCATATATTCGACTCAGCGGAATTTGGACAATACTGACAGTAATGAGCTAATGAATTCCTGGGGAAGATAATATTTCAGTTAACACATGATTATTTTGTCTTCTTACAAAACAAGAATTATAAGAGCACCATAAAGCTATTAATGAATCACACAATCAGAATCATACATCAAATGATTCTTTTAAACATTTATGGAAAATCTTAAGCTTTTGCGTATATGAGTCACAAATCCCGTAAACAGTGAGAGAATAAATATTGACAGGGCTTGCAAGTTTCACAACAGTTGTTCGTGATTCAGTAGATGTGTTAATAAATTGCTCAGTTCATACATAAAGACTGAAAGCTGTGACAATATGAAGCACAGTTCAAAGAACTGAAACAAATACTATTGGTTAATAATCAGGCAATAACAGAAGGTAATCAGCTTGTGGTTAATAATCAGGCAATAACAGAAGGTAATCAGCTTGAGCCTAGCCCAGACATCACTTGGACCCTTTGTCTAGCTCGGATTAGTTTATACTCCCAAACATACAAAGAGCAAAAATTAAAACTCCTTAGCCACAAGAAATGGATTACAGATCGCATGTCTATGTCTCTCATAATATCCTTTCAGGCATTAACTGTGAACAATATAAATTTTTATACAGTGTACAATGGGTACAGATATTTATATTGGTGACTGAGGAGTGTCTACTGAACAATATTACATTATAATTTACTTCATTTGCACGCTAAATTTTTTATATTCTCGTGACAGAAACATATATATGTGCACAGTTAATACATCATACAGTGTTTGACCAAAATTTGGCCACTTCCGGTCCATTTTCTGTCGCTTGCTGGACTTCTTCTGCAATACAGGGGGCTGGACGCAGTCGACACTGAAGCGTGTGGTGGACAGTCTGGACTTTCCACAATCATACTTAATATGGATTTCTGTACTGTACCCCATATTCCTAAATAGAACCTTGATGTACCCACTCCCAATCTCAGCCTGTTCAAGGGCTTCCAGGTTATCCATTCTTCATCATGTCCTGGAGGCGGTGTTTCAGAAACTCATTTCCAATCTGAGGAAAGGGAAGTATTATTTCTCCAAAGTTGCACGCTGGCATTTTCAGCAGTGGTAGTAAGTACCTTTGATGTTCTAAGGAAACTCTTCCTTGACTTCTATCGCTGGGAATGGGGTTTATGCCCATACAGGGGATGGGTATTTCTCGTTCCAGTTTCATTCGTTCCTTATTCACCGCAATTTCTTTTCGAATGTGAGGTGCTTCCATTCCTGCTAGGTGGTAAATCCATTCGACAGGAATTGTTGACAGCTTCGTCTGCCTGTTTTGCATGTGATGGATTGTACCAAGTACTCTTCTGCAGAACAGGCTAATGTAAGTGCAGAGGTTCTAATGGTTTTTGGTTGACTGTCCCGCTGTGATCCGTCCAATCTTCTTAACAGATGATCCTGGTGGAAACTTTCAACTTGCAATTCATGTAGTGTCTCCTGAAAGTAAGAGCTCTGTCCAGCGTCGCTCCTAGATATTTTTGAGTGTAGCAGTGCTGTAACTCAACTCCTGACGATACTCTCAACCTACGATTGGCTTCCCCATTTCACAAATGTAAGGCATACACTTGAGTCTTTGACGGATTTGGTTTAAGCTAATTTGTGCTGTAGTATCTTAATATATCTCCAAGGGCATTCGTGAGTGTGTTCTCTACTGACTCAAAGTCTGAGCTCTGAGTGGCAAGAGTAAGGTCATCAGTAGAGACCGGATTATAAGGATCATAAAAACTTACGCACGCTAATATGCATGAAAAATGCTTAAAATGCATGAAAAGTGTTGAAACATGCAAGATCAAATAATTAAAAAAAACCTGGTAATTACTGCGTGCATTATATCTCGAAGTCGAACCTGTGCATATCAATTACGAGGAAGAGCGCAGACCGCGCGAAAATTCGGTACACTTAGAACGTTGACAACATTTTCTGAATACTTGCTGGTAGAGGTTCGGAAGGGGGCTTACTGGGATTATTTTCTAAAAATTTGCATACTGAGACGCATACCGTGCTCCAAGAATTGTTCCTTCTTTGCTATTGTTGTTAGTAACAAGCGGATGCGACGCGACTGAGCTACAGTGAAACAATCGATATGTGCAGGACCTGCTTCGAGATGTATCGCACACAGAGGGGCACGTTCAAAAACTCCGTAATATTTTTTTAAAAAGCAACAGACAATCAGAATTTTTTGAACATCAATAACTTTTAATTACTACTATTGGACCAAAGCATCATTACAGTTTATTTTACATTTTTTCTACTATTGTAAACATAAACGACCAAGTACTGTTCCGAATTTTCGGTAGTAAGATTGTGTCTTCACTCAAAACATTTTTATAAGTAGAAAAGCACCGTTCTACATCAACTGAGGTAACTGGGTAGTATTTGAATCTGGGTGCTATGTTGGCACTAACTGTTTCTGGTAAAAGTTCACCCGTCCCATTAATAAAACTATCAATTTGGCGCAACGATTCGAAGCCTGGGTTAATGTTTCAAATGTTTTCAAACTTTTCTTTAAGTTTTCTTGGAAATACCTCCGGCAGTGAGGAGTTCACTAGAATAATTTTATTCATTAACTCAATAGATTCATTCAATGCCAAATCTTGAGTTTTTAATTTTTTAATACATGCAGGTGTGTGGGAAAAATGAGTGCTAGTCACAGAAATGTCTTCTTTAATACCGGAATCATTAAAAGCTTCCTTGCACTGGCAAACCGCCAAGGCCTCTGCACTATCGAAGTCGTTTACTATCCCTCTAATGTCCTTGAGATATTCACTGTAAGACAACACAGCTTCGATCCACGTATTCCAACGAGTTCGGGAGGTAAAGGGACATTTGGTAGTTTTTCGTTGTAGGTCTTTATGCGAGCAGCAGCCTTTAGAAACACTTTCTTTGTGGATGAAATCAGTTTATTTACATTCACAAACGTGGAACGTACTTCTTCAGCAAGGCGGTGTACACCATGAGCAAATCACGTCACATTAATCAAATTGGGATAAAATACTTGGAGGGCTTTTCCTGCTTTGATCATATAGGGAGCAGCATCTGAAATAAACACAAACACCCCTTTATCTACAGAAGATTCTGGAAATATTTTTCTAATACCCTCATTTAGAAATCTGGCGATCGAAGAATGATTTGCTATTTCAAGTTCTCTGCAGGTCGCTAAATAGGAATAGGAAGGCTCTTCTTTTAAAGCACCAACAACTAAATTTGCAATGTAACGGCCACAAGTGTCTGTAGTTTCGTCAACTGAAAGCCAGACAAATCTGTCCTCGAGTTCATTGCGTATTTCTTCCAGAACATTTAAGTAAATTGTCGGTGAGTAATGTTTACCCAATGTTGATTCATCTGGTATATTTTTATTTAAGAAATATTTGCGCAGGAAGCCTTTGAGGATAGGGTTTTTAGGTCTGTGAAGAGGAATATTGCTTGCAAATAATGCTTCACATAAATACATGTTGAAGCGAGTTTTTTGGTTACCTGCTACTGCACTTTCTGTTGTCAAAAGCTGTTGTCGTGGTCCTTTCTTCTGCATTCCTGCGATATGAGGACTTGTCTTGACATACTGGTCTATTTGAAACTTTTTTTGCACGAAACGTTTTTCTCGCAAACTCGACAATATAAAACAATTCCGTCACATGCAAATGTTCCAGGATGATCAGCTATCAACGTAACGACGTTTCTTTCTTCGGGCGGCATGGCGCACAACACGTTACACGTTGCACGTGGTACACGCGTTAAACTGTGTAAAAGTAAATAGAAAGTTAAACTGAAACAATGGACGTGCGACCAAAAGCTTGTGTAGTTAAATTTAATTGTTGCCGACGCGTAGGGTATGACAGCGGAGGGGATTAACCGCGGGCGCGGGGGCAGGAGCATTGGCTCTGTCTGCTTGTTCCTGTTCCTCTTCTATAATGATTTCGCTAGGCCTCTCGATCAGCTTTTGCACGTAGTTCTAGCTCGTGGTCAATCTGTGAGACATCAAAACTGGGTCGAGCTAGAAGTAGCCCGTCTAAATTTTTAAAATATTGTAAATATAGAGTGAAAATATTCATCGTCACTAGTTTTTAGATAAATATGCAATAATAAGTGAAAAAGAGCCAAATATGCAAATGCATTTGCAACATGCAAATGCATATAACCCAGCGCCTAGTCATCAGCATACAAAGAATCCTGGTGTTGGCGCCTGTGAGTTGGTCATTTGTATACATGTTGAATAGAACTGGAGCCAACACGCTTCCTTTGGGAAGATCGTTTTTCCGTAATCTCCATCCAGTGCTCTGCTCTTGAAAGTTAACAAAGAATCGGCGGTTTTGCAGGATTGCTGCGAAGAACGTAGTTCAGCTGAAATATTTGCAAACTAATAATTATAATTATTACGAGTAGTATGTCTTTAGGTTCATTATACCTGTAAGTACACGTGGTAAGAGGAGGGCATTAATGCTTATTTTCCCCCGTGCAGCAGGTCAAAAAAGTGTGAACACATGGGCGCAAGAAGATTAGTCAACACTGACAGGGATAATCCACTTAGTGGTGTAGCTATGACTGTGTAGGAAACAGTAGGAAACATCAGCTTGTAAAGTTTTTGACGTATTTGTCGGAAGGCTGTTAGATGCAGAAAAAGTGTAACCAACACACTGATGTGTGTATATTAAGGTACTACATATAAAAGTACCTGGACTTTTACCCATTAGTCGCTGTGGCTCAGCTGAGTAATCCTAAATTAAATAAAAAATAATTGTAGCAATTTAACACAGGAATGCTTAAAAGGGGACAAAAAATTCAAAAGATTGATTCACAGTAGTTTTAACACAGGGCATTTGAAAAGGAAACTTTAATTAAATTAATTAAAATGATGAATTCTTTTTATATTTAGCCATTATTGCACCAAATAGTAAATGAGTTTCAAATTGGCAAGGTATTGCTTTTCACAAGTGGGGTTAGGAGTAACTTGGGCCTGATCTGGTAACACGCAATACTGATCTACATTGAGGTAATGTGATAGTCACTAATCAAAACTAGACAGCGTTATCTGCGAGAACCCAAATCAAATTTCTACAACAAGGCCTCTTTCAAAGGACGGGGGTTTCCGCGAATCACAACCGCTACTTTTGTTGCATGTAAACAAGGTTTTAGTTCTAGCTGATCCTTGGCTTTATAGTAAATATTGGAAGTTAGGAATCCACAAACCGAAGCAGTAGAAATGGGGAACATGCTGAGTGTGAAGCCACAAACACGCGACAGCGAAGGCAGCGGGAAGTAATAAGTCCTAGAACGTCGTATGAACACGTTTCACAATCACATATCACCATCCGCAACATGACGAACCGGACCTCCGCACTCGGTGAATAACCCAGCTTGTCATGTGGAACAGTAACAAGAACTCCCCACAGAAAGCGAGTGTGCGGCTAAATCCGCTCGGCGAGAGGCCAAGCTGCCTCTGGCGGGATGCCAGCGAACCCGTCGCTATGATAAGAATTGCAGAGAATTTTAATGAGCGATAGGTACCAGCACTAACGCACGCACGGCTCATTTACGTAACTGATACTCTGTTTGTTTGTTTGTAGTTACATGTCTGGCATATATTAGTATCCCTGAAGCAGTGTACTGCACCATGCCGCTAAGGAAGGCAGAACAAAATGGCGTAGCACAGTGATAAAGTGGAGATGTACGGCAACAGGTACTATCATACCCCGAGGGAACATGTAAGGTGGCATCATTTTGAGCGACATTACAACTACCACTCCGGAAAGAAGACCCTTTAATAGTATAAACATCGAGACAGGAAACCATTAACGATACTGACATCGGCAAGGGATCTTAATTTATAGCAGAATATCTGCACGTTAGGCGATAGTGAAGCGGACGGAGACGGAAGGCTGGCATGGGAACGGGAAAGACACAAGCGAGGCTGGCTGGCCTGAGAGCTGAAAACAACAGCGCCCGTAAGCTCCTGGAAACCCCAGGCGGGTGGACCGCGGCTTAGCGGGAGCCACGTGGCCGACGACAAGGAGAAGACACTGGGGCTCGCTCACAAAAGGCGTGGCGGCGTGTAGGTGTATTTCCCAACGGCCGGAGCGGAAGCTTCTGGAACAGTCTGCAAGCTTCTAGAAGCTTCGGTCGGTTGCAAAAATGAGATTGGTCGGCGCTCGGAAACGAATGCCTTCCAGCACCATGATTGGCCACGCACATTAAAGGGGGGGGGGGGGGGGGAAGAAAAAAGAACAGGAGCTACGAAACAGGGTAGCGACTGAGAAACACTTGTTCCTGGGGAGTCGAGGAGAGAGGTTGGTCCTGGCGAGGTGTGCGACCTCGTTACTGGGACAGAGTACTTTTAGCGAGAGCCTGAGGGTCGTCTGGTGTTCCACGGCAGCCGTGGAGGTGCCTACGGAAGCTTTTGGTGAGGCAGAATTTATGTTATCTCGCTGAGGCGAGAACCTTCGCAGTGATAAGCGTCAGATCACTGTAGTGGTCGTACATTCGCAACGGCGGTTAGGGAAGTAAAGTAAATTTCTGATCACGTGTCTTTTTCGTTCTATGCTGAGGCTTCACGTTGCTAGAAGCGAGTGTAGTTCTAAATATAATTGCAATTGCCATAGCTGATGTCAGTATTCCGCGCTTGAATTAACGACCGCGAATATATATCACAGGACAGTGACAGACAGAGCGATTACCAAATGTGAATAGGCAGAACTGAAATGTTGCTCGTTCTGTGTAATCTTGCATAGAGTAGATTGCAGAAGAGTAAAGAATTTAACACTACTGAGTGTATCATTTCATAGCTAGTACTTTCCTTTGTCATTTTATTATCTCCTTATTTGTATATTTCATGTTTGCAACCACCTGGTGGGGGCAGTGTTTGTAGGTCAGCACATCTGAACATTCTAACACATACTGAGGATATGGTTAGAAACCAACCTGATATGCATACGACTAGTTGATGTCACATATAGCGCAAAGAATAAGCTTACCCTTCTGGAGAGCGTATGAGTGTCAGGGCGACAAATTAGCGTTATAAAATCCGTTGTGCAAAATTTTTCACTTATACGTTCGGCTCGGAGGCTTAACCATCAACAGAAAAGAGCAAAGCAGAAGCGGTAGCTTACAATCAAAAGCCATGGGATACCTCCTAATATAGTGTCGCACCTTCTTTTGGGTGGCGTAGTGCAACAAGTGGACGTAGCGTGGACTTAACAAGTCCTCTGCAGAAGTATTGAGCCATGCTGTCCATAGTTGTGAAAGTGTTGCCGGCTCAGGATTTTGTGGACGAACTGATCTCTCGGTTATGTCCCTCACCTATCGGTCAGGGTTCATGGTGCATTGTCATTCATAAAAATTCCATCTTTGTTTGGGTAAATGAAGTTCATGAATGGCTGCAAACGGTCTCCAAGTAGCCGAACATAACTATTTCCAGTCAATTATCGGTTCAGTGGACCACAGGACCCACGCAGTGTTGCTTGTCTGTTACCACCGACCACCCTACGCAAACGCTGCTGCTCTCGGTCGTTAAGCGAACGCAGTCGGTCACAGCATTGTCCGCGGTGAGATATAATGCCTGGAAAGTGTTTTGGGCACACTTTTGACACTGTGTAACGCATATATGCATTCCCTTCACGTGTTTAAGTCAAGTATTACGCACATTTACGCAATCGGGAATGCTCAGTAGCAGCCAGGCTACATGTACATCTGACAATTAAGCATCAGTAGCAGCCAGGCTACATGTACATTTAATAATTAAGCGCCAGCAAGGAGCATTAGTGATGAAATGATAGGAAGCAATGTTGTGCAACCTTAGTAGGGACAAGATCCGACTATTTGGGAGTAGGATCTTACAATCTGAGACAGGGTTCCGGGACAAAGTTCCGTCACAATGTCCGCAAACGTGACGTCAGATCCGCCTAGCAACAGCGATCTGAACGCCCATTGGCTGAAAGTTTGGATATATATATATATATATATATATATATATATATATATATATATATATATACAGGGTGAGTCACCTAACGTTACCGCTGGATATATTTCGTAAACCACATCAAATACTGATGAATCGATTCCACAGACCGAACGTGAGGAGAGGGGCTAGTGTAACTGGTTAATACAAACCATAAAAAAATGCACGGAAATATGTTTTTTAACAGAAACCTACGTTTTTTTAAATGGAACCCCGTTAGTTTTGTTAGCACATCTGAACATATAAACAAATACATAATCACTGCCGTTTTTTGCATTGTAAAATGTTAATTACATTCGGAGATATTGTAACCTAAAGTTGACGCTTGAGTACCACTCCTCCGCTGTTCGATCGTGTGTATCGGAGAGCAGCGAATTACGTAGGGATCCAAAGGGAACGGTGATGAACCCTAGGTACAGAAGAGACTGGAACAGCACATTACGTCCACATGCTAACACCTTTTTATTGGTCTTTTTCACTGACGCACATGTACATTACCATGAGGGGTGAGGTACACGTACACACGTGGTTTCCGTTTTCAATTACGGAGTGGAATAGAGTGTGTCCCGACATGTCAGGCCAATTGATGTTCAATGTGGTGGCCATCATGTGCTGCACACAATTGCAATCTCTGGCGTAATGAATGTCGTACACGCCGCAGCACATCTGGTGTAATGTCGCCGCAGGCTGCCACAATACGTTGTTTCATATCCTCTGGGGTTGTTGGCACATCACGGTACACATTCACCTTTAACGTACCCCACAGAAAGAAGTCCAGAGGTGTAAGATTAGGAGAACGGGCTGGCCAATTTATGCGTCCTCCACGTCCTATGAAACGCCCGTCGAACACCCTGTCAAGGGTCAGCCTAGTGTTAATTGCGGAATGAGCAGGTGCACCATCACGCTGATACCACATACGTTGACGCGTTTCCAGTGGGACATTTTCGAGCAATGTTGGCAGATCATTCTGTAGAAACGCTATGTATGTTGCAGTGCTCTCCGATACACACGATCGAACAGCGGAGGAGTGGTACTCAAGCGTCAATTTTAGGTTACAATATCTCCGGATGTAATTAACATTTTACAATGCAACAAACGGCACTGATGACGTATTTGTTTATATGTTCAGATGTGCTAACAAAACTAACGGGGTTCCATTTTAAAAAAACGTAGGTTTGTGTTAAAAAACATACTTCTGTGCATTTTTGTATGGTTTGTATTAAACAATTACACTAGCCCCTCTCCTCACGTTCGGTCTGTGGAATCGGTTCGTCAGTATTTGATGTGGTTTACGAAATATATCCAGCGGTAACGTTAGGTGACTCACCCTGTATATTATACACTGACGGAAAATAAAATCCCAACACTAAGAAATAAATAATCTGGACAATGAGCCGGCCGGAGTGGTCGTGCGGTTCTAGGCGCTGCAGTCTGGAGCCGAGCGACCGCTCAGGTCGCAGGTTCGAATCCTGCCTCGGGCATGAGTGTGTGTGATGTCCTTAAGGTCAGTTAGATTTAAGTAGTTCTAAGTTCTAGGGGACTGATGACCACAGATGTTAAGTCCCATAGTACTCAGAGCCATTTGAACCATTTTAAGCACTCCACTTCAGTAGAATCACCACCTACATGGAACCTGGCGACTGAGCGCTACTACTGTGCTACGAGGGACTTACCGAAGCAGCAAGACACCAGGTTAGTGATATTGCCCAGAGAAGTACTTCCTTCTCGCTACAGTGTCATTGAGGGTGTTCTAACTGCATGCTGAATTATGTAACGATTTGCGAAATTGAGTTTTCCATGCGTCTAGCTCAACTACCATTCCGCGTTCAAAGACTGTAAGTCCCGTCGTGTGGCCGTGATCACATCGGAAATCTTTCCACTCGAATCACCTGAGTACATATGATAGCCTCGCCTATGCACCACAGTTTTACAGCTTGTATATGCAGTACTGTATATGTGCATGTCGCTATCCCATGACTTGTCAGCTCAGAGTATAACACAATTTGAGGCAAAACCAGTGTAGTCAACTAGGTTCGAATAGCGAAGAAACTTGTAGCTGTTTCATGCTAATCCAGGCGACTTCAATATACAGGGCTATTACAAATGATTGAAGCGATTTCATAAATTCACTGTAGCTCCAATCATCGACATGTGGTCACGACACACTACAGATACGTAGAAAAACTCATAAAGTTTTGTTCGGCTGAACAAAATGGCGACAGGAGCCGAGAAAGCGTATGTCGTGCTTGAAATGCACTCACATCAGTCAGTCATAACAGTGCAACGACACTTCAGGACGAAGTTCAACAAAGATCCACCAACTGCTAACTCCATTCGGCGATGGTATGCGCAGTTTAAAGCTTCTGGATGCCTCTGTAAGGGGAAATCAACGGGTCGGCCTGCAGTGAGCGAAGAAACGGTTGAACGCGTGCGGGCAAGTTTCACGCGTAGCCCGCGGAAGTTGACGAATAAAGCAAGCAGGGAGCTAAACGTACCACAGCCGACAGTTTGTAAAATCGTACGGAAAAGGATAAAGCAGAAGCCTTACCGTTTACAATTGCTACAAGCCCTGACACCCGATGACAAAGTCAAACGCTTTGAATTTTCGGCGCGGTTGCAACAGCTCATGGAAGAGGATGCGTTCAGTGCGAAACTTGTTTTCAGTGATGAAGCAACATTTTTTCTTAATGGTGAAGTGAACAGACACAATGTGCGAATCTGGGAGGTAGAGAATCCTCACGCATTCGTGCAGCAAATTTGCAATTCACCAAAAGTTAACATGTTTTGTGCAATCTCACGGTTTGAAGTTTACGGCCCCTTTTTCTTCTGCGAAAAAAAAGGTTACAGGACACGTGTATCTGGACATGCTGGAAAATTGGCTCATGCCACAACTGGAGACCGACAGCGCCGACTACATCTTTCAACAGGATGGTGCTCCACCGCACTTCCATCATGATGTTCGGTATTTCTTAAACAGGAGATTGGAAAACCGATCGATCGGTCGTGGTGGAGATCATGATCAGCAATTCATGTCATGCCCTCCACGCTCTCCCGACCTAACCCCATGCGATTTCTTTCTGTGGGGTTATGTGAAAGATTCAGTGTTTAAACCCCCTCTACCAAGAAACGTGCCAGAACTGCGAGCTCGCATCAACGATGCTTTCGAACTTATTGATGGGGACATGCTGCGCCGAGTGTGGGAGGAACTTGATTATCGGCTTGATGTCTGCAGAACCACTAAAGGGGCACATATCGAACGTTTGTGAATGCCTAGAAAAACTTTTTGAGTTTTTGTATGTGTGTGCAAAGCATTGTGAAAATGTCTCAAATAATAAAGTTACTGTAGAGCTGTGAAATCGCTTCAATCATTTGTAATAACCCTGTACACATAATCAGCACACATAAGTGCTGCATGTATCACTATGGCCGTCTGACAAAGGATCAAAACAAGCTGTGTAAACATATGGATTCATCAGCACACTGAAAAACGTGAAGTCCAGTTCTTAATCCGGCAAGGTGATGGTGGGACTACCACAGCACGGTTCCAACAAAGTGTAAAGAGGCTAAAAGACAGAGGAGCATGTTATCTCCTGCCGAGAGGCTGTTAAGACGAAGAGTGGCAGAAAGCTGTCGAAGGACTCGTCTTTGTTGCACGGCAATGCCCCAGCTCATTCTGCACGACAGTCTGTCATAGTTGGTGCTTTCTTGACCGATCAAATTTTGACTCGTCGCCTGTATTCTCATGACACGGCACTCTGTGATTACTTCCTATTATCTCGGATGAAGGAACCATTGCATGAGGGGGATTTCCAGAATATCAATATGGTGAGTTTCGAGGCAGAACGTTTCCTAAACAGCCAAAATGTTGACTATTACAACTACGTTCCCCAACAAGCAAACTAGTGTAGGAAAACTGTATCTCATTGGAGGGTGAATACGTAGTGAAAGGCTAATGCAAAGTTTCGCGGTCGCAGCTTGATTCCCGTGGTGATACAAAGTTATGATAACCACTCCTCGTACCAACAAAAAATTCGAGATTGTGTATTACTTCGGCTGCCAGTCTCACCATGGACTCCTAGAATTTCATAATCTGCAACATGCTTTACGTTCCTCGTTTAAACGTTGCAGCCGGATTCATGTGCCGACTGTATGCCGTCTGTATGAGTGTTGAATTGTTGGACGAAAGTCAGAGTTCCCTACATTGTCAGCAAAAGGATGCAGGATAGAGAAGCATCCTTTGAATATCCAATCAGAAGCGTGGATGGGAAGCCACTCGACTACCTCTTATGCTTGCCTGCATGGAAATCCGTGCGAAACTTTCTCTTGCGTTTTGCTCCTGCTCCAGTGCAGACAGCTTCGACCACCTGCCTCAGTTCTCACTGTATTATTTCGCCTTCGCCCTAAAAGGTCGCGGTTTATTTGAATTGTCTTTAGCGTTCGGCACTCACCCCTACGACCCATGAGACAAACATCTGAGATATGTTCACTTTTTCATGAGAGATCCAGTGTAATTCGTACAATGAGATACACGCACTTAACTGATTCCTCGACACTCCACGAACACAGGAATTTCCCTCTTTCACACTTATAGATCCTGAACGACGTCTAGAAAAAAATGCAAAATATAAAGTAAATACGAGGGCTGTCCAGAAAGTAAGTTACGATCGGCCGGGGTCCGCAGCTCGTGGTCGTGCGGTAGCGTTCTCGCTTCCCGCGCCCGGGTTCGATTCCCGGTGGGGTCAGGGATTTTCTCTGCCTCGTGATGACTGGGTGTTGTGTGATGTCTTTAGGTTAGTTAGGTTTAAGTAGTTCTAAGTTCTAGGGGACTGATGACCATAGCTGTTAAGTCCCGTAGTGCTCAGAGCCATTTGAACCATTTACGATCGGCCGCGAAATGGAAACCACTGGGAAAATCCGGTAAAGCTTCGCACAGATGTGTTGGTCAGTGTCTCTAGTATGCCCGTCAATCGTGTCGCGACGCTCTTTTCAGTTTTGAGTGAACAGTGAGCACGTAAAGATGCGTCGGGAATCATGTCTCCCTCTAAGCATGAGGGCCCGGTTAGAGATTTCGCCTGCGTCATGCAGCCCACATAACACAACTGTCGAGCAGTTCCTTCTTCATGCCAATTTCTCGGCCGTACATTGCAGGGGAAATGAAGACGCTCCTGCAGTGTTTCCAACGAGAAGTGATTGATCACCCACAATACAGTCCGTAACTGGCGTCCCCTGAGTCTCATCTCTGCTGGCAAGAACCGCTGGCTATGAAGACAAAATTTTTCCACAGACGACGAGCTGCAGACCAGTGCAGATAACTGGCCGAAAGCACAGGCGGCTGCTTTCTACGACGAGGATATTGGAAAGTTGATACAACACTACGACAAAACTCGAAGTTGGAGCGGCGACTATATAGAGAAGTAGGTGGAAGGTGTACCTAACTGTTGCAAATAAAATGTTTCTGGTTTTCACTGTGGTTTCCGTTTCGCGACAGATCGTAACTTACTTTCTGGACAGCCCTCGTAATAAACCAAACGTCAGAGACAATCCACAGCAAGAAGTTCCTATTCCGGAACATCAACTTACGTCTTTAGTAGAAGTCTATTCAAAAAGAAGGAACATATTTCGAACATTTATGTCTTTCATATTACGAAAGGTAGCACCACAATTCCAACGTTCCTAGACAGACAACAGTTTAAAGCTTGAACAGTCCGGGTAGAGCTCCGAATCACGGCCGCATCGGCGCTGTTGCTTTCTCTTTGATGGAGAAAACTGAAACAGGACAAACGTATCCAGATGTGCTTCAGAACTGGTTATTTTCTCAACCTGAAGTTGATTCAGATGACTTCATCTTCATGCAAGAGGATGCCTCGCCTTATTTCTCTAAGCACGTCCGACGTCACCTGAATGACACTATTCCGGGACGTTGGATTGGAAGAGGGAGGGCAGAAGATGAACTTCATCGCCGGTGTCCTCCTAGGTCTCCAGACTTCACACCCTGTGACTTTTATCTCTGAAGTTACGTAAAAGGTCGCGTTTTTCATCCACCCTCCCACCTCCTCCCCTCATGCCTGACACTCTTGAAAGTCTGCGGCATCGCATTGTTGAAGCTGTGTATTCGATAAACAGAGACCAAGTGCTTCGTGGGTGGCAGGGAATGAGCCACCTTTTTGGTATTTGTCCAGTAACACAAGGTGCTCACATTGAATGTATAAAAATTTGAACTTTTCTCTTTCCAGGAACATTGGAACCATGTTTCTATTTTTTGTAGTTTGAAGACCGTAAATATTTGAAATATGTTCCTTCTTTTTGAATAGCTCCGTACAATGTGATCCCGAGGTCCAATGAGAAAAAATCGGATTTTGTCCAGGGATATTTCCTGCGTATTTTGGTACAAGGGATACATACTCTCGTTACAGAGCAATAATATTTCGTTTGTTTTATTAATCTCATTCATCTTTGTATTTGTAGTACAATGAAAATATCTTCACAACATGAAAATATCGACGGTATGAGTTGTGTGTCTCGTTTGATAACAGTAATACCGATTTCACTTTTCTCTTTCAATCTCGCATTTATTTAGTACTGCGCAGTTCTGTCTCTGGCTTGCATTTGCGGCAGTATTAGCTGTACGGTAGCAGTAACACACTACAGTGTCGATACGTTTACTGATGATGCGCCGGCCGCTATGCGACTCTCATACGTATTCACTAAATACAGTAGAAGAGGAGCACCACTATGCCATGCTGAACTGTTGCTGCGACAACCACATCACAGTTATATGCGAGGGTTGTTGTATTACTCCATATTTTGCATTGTACGTTTTTCTGATAGTATATGATAGGTTTTACGCTGTTGTGAAGGCATTTCACAGAAACTGAGGTAACTGAAGCAAGAAACTACGTGAATCATAATTAAATTATTGTTCTGCATCGAGCCACTGAAGACCACGGGTACCTTACAACACGAAACAAAATAAACCTAACTAAACTCCGAAATATTGTCGGTTAGTTGGTTAGTCAGCTAGTTTCATGCTCCATGGATTATTTTCCCCATTAGTCGTAATGATGTGGAACGAGTCACTCAAATACCAAATTAGTTTGTATATATGACTACAAGGTGGTCATTTGTTTAATATACAGATGTGAATTAGTAATTCCTACCCACCACCTTTGTGCGTTAGAATAACACAAATTCTTCTACGGGCTACAAGGAGCTGTCAAGAAGAAACTTTTGCAGTTTTTTTTTCAAATTATACTTTCCTGTTGTCAGACAATTTATCTCAGTCGGTCAGTGACCAAAAATTTTGGTTGCAGCATTGTGTTTTTATGCTAAAGACAGCATTAATTTGGAGTAATGAATGTTTTTTTTCTTCTGGTATTGTAATTACGTACATCATTGTTCCATTTGAAATGGAGTGTATTATTTATAACAAATTTCCCGAGGGAAAAAAATATGCTGTCAGCATGCCTAACTCCTCAAACTGAAGTCTACAAGATGACCGTGGGGGAGCACCAGGTATTATTATTACAGAACGTTTTTGAGCAGCGAAGAATTTCTTTCTTATAGACGAATTACTCCAGAACATTATTCCATTTGACGTTATTGAATGAAAATATGTAAAATATGTCGACTGACTTATTTGTCTCTCCCAAATATTTTCAATGATTCTAAGTGAAAATGTGGCTGGACTAAGTTGTTTTAGGGATTACAGCATGTGCTTTTTTCATTTTAAATTCTCATCAATATGAACACCTAAACATTTTGAAGTTTGAGTCATTATTTATTATTTCCTCACCATGTGTTACATTCACCATTCATGTAGTACCTCTAGATGGACAAAACTGAATATGTTGAGTCTTTTTGAAACTGAGAGTGAGACCATTTGCAGAAAACCAGTTTACGATGTTGCCTGCAAAAAGAACTAATTCTACTTGTATATTAGACGGAAGATCGCTTACACACATGAGGAACAATAACAGACCTCAGACAGAGCCTTGAGGAAACACATACATGATTTCTACCCAGTCAGAAGAATCTACCCTGTGACATTGATTGAATTACTAAGTACAACTTTCTGCATTCTATAATGGAAATTTGGTACCTTACAAGGTTGTTCGTCGCCTCGGCTTGTGCCAAAATGTCGATACTAATGTAATGTATAACTACGGCTATTAGTGAGCTCTAGATTGCGGAAAAGCCATTAAAAAGGAGCCTAAGAAAATTTTTGTAGCACCGAGGTCGATTTACAGGAGTGATTGGTAGTTAGCCTCCGGTGTTGTGGAGTTCGACTTTTAGCACGGCATTGATGAGATTTTATTCATATATTTGCTGATGAAACAATTCCGATCATAATATCGGTAAGAATTGCGGTTCTTGACCGATGATAAGATTTAGCGAAGCATAGTGTGTGCTGGAGCAATTACGTAGTGGGTAATTTGAATTGATAGCGTCTTGGTTCGTGGCTTACTCGATTGTATGCGACCAGGGTAGCCGTCTAGTGATGCAAATCGGTTGATTGCCGATTTGTTGCTAATGTCAATATTTTAGAGGGATTTTGTGACTGATATGGTCGGGACAAAAAGTGGTCCGCGACTGGAAGTTACTGAAATGCTCCACACTATTAACTGATGGTGTTTTTTTCGGTCAGCCTTGTTCAATTTTAGAAGTCGAAGGCACAGTTATTGGTGATAGGAAGTCGACCTCGGACGAGAGACTAATAATACTGAATAGTATTGGGAGATACCCTTAGGAGTGAAAGTCATCGTGGAACACTCTCTTAAGCACTTAAGGATTGGCGAGTGATCCAGCGGAGCCAGTTCAGATTATTGAGACGTCGGTAGCTTTTGCTAGCAAACGGCAGAAGAGGCTGAATTTTTTTTTGTGTGAGCATCTATAATTTCATGTAGTTAATTTCAGGGATGCGGTTGTGGCGCCTTTCTTATGCCTCTCAGCACTATGGGACTCGACATCTTAGGTCATAAGTCCCCTAGAACTTAGAACTACTTAAACCTAACTAACCTAAGGACATCACACACATCCATGCCCGAGGCAGGATTCGAACCTGCGACCATAGCAGTCCCGCGGTTCCGGACTGCAGCGCCAGAACCGCACGGCCACCGCGGCCGGCGTCTTTCTTATAACTGCGATTCTGTGTAGGGAAATATTAGGAGAACACTCGCCCCAAATCTTCGTTAAGGACCCAGTAGTAGTGCTGCTTTATATCGAATAAACCTGTGGTTGTTCGTTGGAAATGAAGCAAACCCGTGCTCTAAACAAAATTAAAATTGATTTCCCTACCTACCCATACCTTACTCCTAAAATAAACCCATTAAAGACTGGAGTAACTCTTTATGGCAGAACACTGAGAAAAATTACATTAAAACCAAAGGAGAAATAATCAGTGAGGTAGTCGCAGACATCTGTGCTAAAAAATGGCGTATTTATTTCATTCAAAGAAATAAATTGGATTTTAACATTGAGAAAATGTATTCTCTTGGGAAGGGCGAGTAACCTGTGACTAAACGGTTATTATTTTTGCGTGCCACATATAAGGCAGTGAAAGCAATCATTCTTTTTAATTACTTACGAAATGTGACCTGGAAACGATACTACTGTGGTGTGTTCGTGAGAGCTCTGATTAGCAGTCGTAACAAACTACGTCGATAAATAAGCGGAAAGGGTCGGTCCGGTGGGGGGATTTTTATTTTGCTGAAGTATACGGCACGTACTGGATGAGGAGATCATATTATCCTTCCACGAGCCAGTGGAACCAACAATACACGTCAAGTGAAGAGTACATTGGTATTTTAAGGTGCATAAAAGAAAGACGGCTGATTAGTCAATAATACTTACATTAAATGTGTAATAATCTTAAAGTTTAGGGAGCTAATAGGTAAATTAGTTTTGGAATTTTTTATACTGTGAATAAACAGCACATACTTGCTTGTGTGGCTATACTACTGTACTTTGACTAATACGTAGCATTACGACAGAGTTTAATAAAAGTATAAAGAACCCAGATCCTGAATCGTATATATAGATAGTCCGTTGCGCGAATTGTCTAATGTTGCTCTATCTTGAGCTAGTGCTAAATCCTGTTTTTTAGTGTTCCGAGGTGTGTGTCTTGCCGAGTGTGATAGACTACAGAGAAACAAATCACACGGCGCTAAAAGAAAAGCTGGAGGCAACCCGCTTGTTGTCTACTAAATAAAGAAGCTTTGAGTGATTGTTGGATGTCTCAGGGCCTTTGCTGTTCGGAAACGCATTTTACCTTAGTAGTCACTCCGTTTGGACCAGGAGGGGGGTTGTCTTTTTGGTCTACGGTATAGAAGATACACTGACACTTCGTAGTCACCTAGCAAGGTATTTATTTTCCGAAACAGTGTACAAAATGACAGATCAGTACTTTTAGTGTGGGCATAGTAATGTTGTCCGCTGTCACGTTATAGCATCCCGTAAGGCAAAGTACAGTTCGTTTAGTCAGATGTGATATTAACCATTGATTGCCTACACTGTCAGTTGCATAAAAGCTTAATTTATCTAGGGGAACACAGTGACTCACACAGTCAAATGCGTTAGTTACGTCGCAGAAAATACCAAACGGTGCAATTTTGTTATTTAATGCTTGTAAAATCTGGTGGGTGAACGTGTAAATTGCATTCTCAGTTCAGCAACTCTTCTCAAAATTCAAATTGAGATTTACTGAGAATATAATAGTCACTCAGATAGAATACTGTTCTACAACATATCACAGTGCAGTAAAAACTCACTGTCTACAACAGTTTTGTGCACAGTAGTTTTGTGTGCAGCCTAACCCTTTTTCCTGAGTGGAAATAAAGGAGTCAGTTGAAGAGCTGGTGAAGAAAGAGCGCAAAATCATTAGAATAACACTGGACAGTAAAGTAACTTAACAAATTCCACATAAACTACTTACAGGTGAGAAACCTGACTTTTTCAACTCACAAACACAATGTCGTGGATCTATGCGCTACAGTCCGGAACCGCGCTGCTGCTACAGTCGCAGGTTCGAATCCTGCCTCGGGCAAGGATGTCCTTAGGTTAGTTAGATTTAAGTAGTTCCAAGTCTAAGGGACTGATGACCTCAGATGTTAAGTTCCATAGTGCTTAGAGCCATTTTTCAATGTCGTGGTTTACAAACATCAGAGATACCAAAAGGGATGAATGGTGCTGAACAACCAAAAATGGTAAGCCGCCTGGGCAGAGGAGTGCGAACAGGTCCATTCATAAAGAATGAAGCAATTATAGGTGTATAAGAAAGCGAATCTCTCTGCCAAATGCTATTATTATATAATATACTTTGGTGCAAACTATTGAGAGTGGAAATGTCCAATGAAGGCCATTAAAATTGCTACACCACGAAGGAATGCAGATGATAAACGGGTTTTCATTGGACAAATATATTATACTAGAACTGACATGTGATTACATTTTCACTCAATTTGGGTGGATAGATCCTGAGAAATCAGTACCCAGAACAACCACCTCTGGCCGTAATAACGGCCTTGATACGACTGGGCATTGAGTAAAACAGAGCTTGGATGGCGTATACAGGTACAGCTGCCCATACAGCTTCAGCACGATACCACAGTTCATGTAGAGTAGTGACTGGCGTATTGTGACGAGCCAGTTGCTCTGTCACCATTGACCAGACGTTTTCAGTTGGTGAGAAATCTGAAGAATGTGCTGGCCAGGGTAGCAGTCGAACATTTTCTATATCTAAAAAGGCCCGTACAGGACCTGGAACATGCAGTCGTGCATTATGCAGCTGAAATGTAGGGTTTCGCAGGGATCGAATGAAGGGTAGAGCCACGGGTCGCAACACGTCTAAATTATAACGTCCACTGTTCAAAGTACCGTCAGTGCGAACAAGAGGTGACCGAGATGTGTAACCAATGGCACCCCATACCATGACGCCGGGTGATACGCCAGTTTGGCGATGACGAATACACGCTTCCAATGTGCGTTCACCGCTATGTCGCCAAACACGGATGCGACCATCATCCGAGACAATGACGTTTTGCCATTGGTGTACCCAGGTTCGTCGTTGAGTACACCATCGCAAGCGCTCCTGTCTGTGATGCAGCGTCAAGGGCAACCGCAGCCGTGGTCTCCGAGCTGATAGTCCATGCTGCTGCAAAACGTCGTCGAACTGTTCGTGCAGATGATTGTTGTCTTGCAAACGTCCCCACCTGTTGACTCAGGGATCGAGACGTGGCTGCACGATCCGTTACAGCCATGGGGATAAGATGCCTGTCATCTCGACTGCTAGTGATACGAGGCCGTTGGGATCCAGCTCGGCGTTCCGTATTACCCACCTGAACCCACCGATTCCATATTCTGCTAACAGTCATTGGATCTCGACCAACGCGAGCAGCAATGTCGCGATACGATAAACCGCAATCGCGATAGGCTACAATCCGACTTTTATCTAAGTCGGAAACGTGATGGTACACATTTCTCCCACTTACACGAGGCATCACAACAACGTTTCACCAGGCAACGCCGGTCAACTGCTGTTTGTGTTTGAGAAATCGGTTGGAAACTTTCCTCATATCAGCATGCTGTAGGTGTCGCCACCGGCGCCAACCTTGTGTGAATGCTCTGAAAAGCTAATCATTTGCATATCACAGCATCTACTTCCTGTCGGTTAAATTTCGCGTCTGTAGCACGTGTTCTTCGTGGTGTAGCAATTTTAATGGACAGTAGTGTATGTGGACAATCAATAAATTGAAATCAGTCAATCATGATGATCTGCTAGCATCCGCCGGCCATTGTGGCCACGCGGTTAAAGGCGCTTCAGTCTGGGACCGCGCGACCGCTACGGTCGCAGGTTCGAATCCTGCCTCGGGCATGGATGTGTGTGATGTCCTTAGGTTAGTTAGGTTTAAGTAGTTCTAAGTTCTAGGGGACTGATGACCTCAGATGTTAAGTCCCGTAGTGCTCAGAGCCATTTGACGCCATTTGCTAGCATCCACCTGTGCCGTGATCCGTCACTACCTTGTTTTCACCCTTGTAAGTGTCTATTGTAAAACTGAGATTCGATTCCAAGGAGTTTTGCTTTCCGCCCGAGATATATCGCTCGCCGCGGGCTGACGAGTGGTTAGCGCCGAAGCCTTAAGGAGGAAAGTAAAGAGCAGCAGAACGACAGGTGAGGCACGGGCAGGTGAATGTCACGGTTTACACACCGAGTGGCTTGCAGTGTTTCACTCGAATCTGAGTTTACGGCAGGCTCTAGAAGAGGTACTGCCGAGGTGTACATTAATACCGGGTGTCCCACTCAAACCTCCCTGATTTCAAGGACCCAGGAGAGAAAAACTACAGTTGATTCGACAGTGAAAATGCACCGCGCTGTAGAGCATCTCAAAGAATTTATATTCCTGTGTCAGAAGTGCCAAGTATCGTCGCCAGAGTGCAGCATGGTCGCTTGAAGTGAAAATGGCGACTCCACAGCAGCACGCGGAAGCAGTAGTGTGGTTTGTAGAAACGAAATCACCGATTACTGTGCAAAGAAATTATCGTCGTGTGTATGAATGTGATCCACCTGATGTGAAAACAATTAAGGAATGGTATAGGACGTTTCTGGCAACAGCAAGTGTTCTGAAACATTCTGGCGATGCATGTTACGGAGTTTCAGAAGAGACAGTGGAGAACATCAGACAAACATTTCTCAGAAGCCCATGTACGTCAATTCGTCAAGCATCTAGGCAACCTGATGTACCTCGATCAACATTTCATCGTGTACTTCACCAGCGTCTTCGTATGTGTGCTTACAAAGTGCAAATTCTGCAACTTCTGACGCTGAACGATAAACCACGCCGACAACAATTTGCTGCGGATATGTTGCAGCGTATTGATATGGATGCCAGCTTCCTGGAAAGATGCTTATTCTCAGATGAGGCAACCGTTCATCTATCAGGAAGGGTCAATAGGTATAATGTTTGGATTTGGGGTTCGCAAAATCCGCACGTTATCATTGAACATGTTCGTGGTAGCTCTAAAGTAAACATCTGGTGTGGGCTAATGTACGACAGGATTTTTGGACTGGTCTTCTTTGCGGAACAAACAGTGAATGGGTCAGTGTATCTGGACATGTTGGAGCAGTTTGTGTACCCTCAGATACAAAACTTGCAACCCAACATCATTTTCCAACAAGATGGAGCTCCGCCGCATTGGTGAACGCTGCTATGGAGTCGCCATTTTCACTTCATGCGACCATGCTGCACTCTGGCGACGATGCTTGGCACTTTGACGCGGGAATATACGTTCTTTGAGATGCTCTACAATGTGGTGCACTTTTCACTGTCGTATCTACTGTGGTTTCTATCTCCTGGGTCCTTAAAATCAATGAGGTTTGAGTGGGACACGCTGTACTTATGCTATACAGCAATGGAGATCGAGCAATGTGTCGACATACATATTTAATGACATCAGTGTTGGAAATGTGATGTCTGGAAGCTATGTCTGTGAAAGGGTACCTTCTCAGCGTGAAATGTTGCCAATCGTAGCGTACGGATTTCCATGGTGGGTGCTCGGTACAAAGAAATCTCCACATTGCGAGGAGTTGAGTCGGCCGCTGTAACTGCTCTGGCCGGCGACATTGTTTGGCTAGCAAAAAGTGGTATACGGTGGATGCTAAGCGCCTTTAGTTCGGTTGGTGGAAAGTTATT
Organism: Schistocerca americana; assembly: GCF_021461395.2. Classification (NCBI taxonomy): domain Eukaryota; kingdom Metazoa; phylum Arthropoda; class Insecta; order Orthoptera; family Acrididae; genus Schistocerca; species Schistocerca americana. The sequence goes on along the minus strand of NC_060121.1, from coordinate 958,363,178 downwards.
TATGAGGTTGAACGAAGGTGTGCATCTGAAAGTCTACAGGGTGTTAGGAAATTCCCGTTACAAACTTCTAGGAATAGTAGAGGGGAGCTAGTAAATACTATTCTGAATTGGGACCTATGTCCGGAAACGTACAGTTTTCGTGCTACAACTATTTGATCTAACGTAACGCCCGCCCTCTCCCCTCCCACTATGACTACCCTGTTGCATATCTATCTAGCAAATACGTTTTCAAACGGCTGTAGGACTGACACCGATTCTTCTCTACGGGTCCTAGAAGTTTGTAGCGGTAATTTCCGAACACTCTTTATGAAACTTTGTTCATTACAAGTGCTTCAATTGCTTTAGTGTTTCTCACTTTATGAGAATTTCGTATGTTATATTTATCAGCAGATGTGGTGACTGTACTTGAAACACAGAAATTTCATTATTATGCGTTCTGTTAATGGTGCTTTAAAGCTGTTTCATGTGATTTAGACTTTACTGAGTTATCTTAAGTGGTGATGAACTTATTGAAAAAGATAATTAATTACTTTAATTTGCAGCCATTGGTCTATTAGCATACGGCTGCAATCATCCTCAGTTTGTATTGTTACTGCTCAGTTTCATCTCTTCCAACTAAAGTAACTGCTGAGTAATTACTGCGGTGCCATTAGCTGATGCCGTGTAGAAGTTAGGTTTTTAAAGCTTCTCCTTATCCACGAAAATACTCTGTAACAAAAATTGCTGTAATTATGTATTAAAGTCCCAGAGCTCGGGCGGGTTTTGGGCTTTTAAAGTAATTGGCATACAGCTGACTACCTAAGCGCCAAGTGCTACGTACGGATTATGTTCTACGGCAGCAAAAATAGCGTTCTCAGCTGCAGGCGTGGTGCGTCGTGGCCGTTCTGTCGTTCCAGGTGAAGGTGTGAAACCACCATGCTCACATAAGTGGCGGCAGGTTTCTTGGAATGTTTTCCTGTCAGGGCACTGTCGGTCTGGATGTCGTTTGCAGTACAAAAGAGAAGCTTCTACAGCGCTGCTTTTCGCCAATCCATACATGAAACGCACGGACACATACTCAGTAAGTGAATACACCACTGTCTAAAAGAATGCATGCGGAAGAATCAGTGGTCACATCAGAACATAACCTGTGCCTGGAGAAACCCACCTTACAATAGCGATTGCGATGTATGTCCTAACAGGGTTGCACCATGGAGTCCGCCAGAGCAGTCTGTATAGCCCGCCACGAACTACAGTAATTCCAGCGCGGCCGCGGTCTTTGGAGACTACTGCTACACCCAGTATCGTCGTTTAGGAGAGCGGGACCGCTAGGGCGAGTTCGTATGGAGCGTTAGTGATGTACGCGGTAATTGAGGCCCATGTCCCGTATCTCAATATATCCCAATTTCCGTGCCAATGTTAAAGTGAACTTTTTATCCCTTGCATGTACTGAACGTCGCTGAGAAATACTGAAGTGTATTTTTTGGAACAGCCAAATGACAATGTGACACTTTATAAAGGACATGGCTCGGACGTTGGAAACACTGATAGGTGTGTGTACAGTAGTGCTCTCTAATGGGTATCAGGAATAGCGCGGTCGTCCACCACTGCGCCATTTATTTGTTGGACGTGCTCGACGAGAGGTCAACCAGTTGTGTGTCCTTCCAACTTTGGAGATCGGGAAAGAGGAACAGTGAAGTGTACATCTACATCTACATTTGCACTCCGCAAGCCACCCAACGGTGTGTGGCGGAGGGCACTTTACGTGCCACTGTCATTACCTCCCTTTCCTGTTCCAGTCGCGTATGGTTCGCGGGAAGAACGATTGCCGGAAAGCCTCCGTGCGCGCTCGAATCTCTCTAATTTTACATTCGTGATCTCCTCGGGAGGTATAAGTAGGGGGAAGCAATATATTCGATACCTCATCCAGAAACGCACCCTCTCGAAACCTGGACAGCAAGCTACACCGCGATGCAGAGCGCCTCTCTTGCAGAGTCTGCCACTTGAGTTTGCTAAACATCTCCGTAACGCTATCACGGTTACCAAATAACCCTGTGACGAAACGCGCCGCTCTTCTTTGGATCTTCTCTATCTCCTCTGTCAACCCGACCTGGTACGGATCCCACACTGATGAGCAATACTCAAGTATAGGTCAAACGAGTGTTTTGTAAGCCACCTTCTTTGTTGATGGACTACATTTTCTAAGGACTCTCCCAATGAATCTCAACCCGACACCCGCCTTACCAACAATTAATTTCATATGATCATTCCACTTCAAATTGTTCCGTACGCATACTCCCAGATATTTTACAGAAATAACTGCTACCAGTGTTTGTTCCGTTATCATATAATCATACAACAAAGGATCCTTCTTTCTATGTTAACGGTCAGTTGCCACTCCCTGCACCAAGTGCCTATCCGCTGCAGATCTTCCTGCATTTCGCTGCAATTTTCTAATGCTGCAACTTCCCTTTATACTACAGCATCATCCGCGAAAAGCCGCAAGGAGTTTCCGACACTATCTACTAGCTCAATTATATATATTGTGAAAAACAATGTTCCCATAACACTCCCCTGTGGCACGCCAGAGGTTACTTTAACGTCTGTAGGCGTCTCTCCATTGAGAACAACATGCTGAGTTCTGTTTGCTAATAACTCTTCAATCTAGCCACATAGCTGGTCTGATATTCTGTAGGCTCTTACTTTGTTTATCAGGAAGCAGTGCGGAACTGTATCGAACCCTTCCGGAAGTCAAGGAAAATGGTATCCACCTGGGATACTGTATCTAATATTTTCTGGGTCTCATGAACAAATAAAGCGAGCTGGGCCTCGCACGATCGCTGTTTCCGGAATCCATGTTGATTCATACAGAGTAGATTTTGGGTTTCCAGAGATGACATGATACGCGAGCAAAAAACATGTTCTAAAAGTCTACAACAGATCGATGTCAGAGTAGGCCTATAGTTTTGCGCATCTGCTCGACGACCGTTCTTGAAGACTGGGACTACCTGTGCTCTTTTCCAATCATTTGGAACCTTCCGTTCCTCTAGAGACTTGCGATACACGGCTGTTAGAAGGGGGGCAAGTTCTTTCGCGTACTCTGTGTAGAATCGAATTGGTATCTCGTCAGGTCCAGTGGACTTTCCTCTGTTGAGTGATTTCAGTTGCTTTTCTATTCCTTGGACACTTATTTCGATGTTAGCCATTTTTTCGTTCGTGCGAGGATTTAGAGAAGGAACTGCAGTGCAGTCTTCCTCAGTGAAACAGCTTTGGAAAAAGCTGTTTAGTATTTCAGCTTTACGCGCGTCATTCTCTGTTTCAATGCCATTATCGTCCCAGAGTGTCTGGATGTGTTGTTTCGATCCACTTACTGATTTAACGTAAGACCAGAACTTCCTAGGATTTTCTGTCAAGTCGGTGCATAGAATTGTGTGTAGTGTGTAGAGTGGTTTTTGAACACGGAAGGAGTGTCGGGAAGTGAAAATTGTGACGGCATGTGTGCTATGTACTGTGACCGCAGTATGTCACATGCACATGTCCTTGCGTGGGATAAATTATTTCCAGAAGATCAGGTCTTATTGAAAGCAGCACTCGGCCAGAGAGCCTCATAGTGTCCTTACCCCTTTTGTCCCATGCTGCAGAAGATTCGCTGGGAAGCCCCTATACATCCTTCACACAGTCCTGCTCTCTCATTATGCGACTTCCATATTTGTGGAGCCCTGAAGAAAGACATTCGTGGCCGTCCTATTTGCTTCGCACGAGTAGGTGCATGCCTCAGTACAATATTGGTCCCCTAGGCAACTGCAAACATTTTGTCTTTGTTTATCCATTATGGACTGAGGGACAATGGCTGGCATGTATTTATTGATACAATAATTTACCAACAGCCGTATGTATTGTAGAAATTTATTTTATTAACTTCTTATATGCAACCAGTATCGGTATTACATTGATGCCATCTTCAGGCCCCACACCTCATTGTCCACACAGTCTGTGTCGCCTGGCCACCAAGAGCTTTTGCATAGCGATTTTATTCACAGATCCCGTTACATGGCTCCTTCAGTGTATAGCGACGTGTGGGGCCTGAAGATGGCTTCAATGTAATGCCGAAACTGGTTGCATATAAGAAGTTCATAAAATAAATTTCTACCATACATACGGCTGTTGATAAATTATTGTATCAAGAGGCAAACATTTTGTGTCACAGTGGGGTAAATGAATTAAAAGTTATGGCGATTACTTTTGAAATAATGAAGAGTTTACTTACTTTTTACATCTGTCCCGTTTTCATTTGACTGTTCCTTATGCTTTCATTACCGCTTTGCATGACCACAACACCACCACAGCATTATATCCTGTGATGGGCCCTGATCATAATGTTATGGCTCACCAATGAAAAATGTGTGCTACATGAATGTAAATGTGAATCACGAACTGTAAAGTATAAGTTGTATTAATGGAATTTCCTATGTAAATGACTTTTTATATTTTCTGTGTATATCAACAACTTCACGTAACAGGTTTACCCAGAGAGTAAACCTGCCAGTAACTAATGTCTGTGTGCAGTACAAATGGATGTACCTGTGGCGCTTTCTCTGTTCGTTGGGCACCGTAGGGAATAAGGATATTTCTGTGTGCGTTGCTGAAATTGAGAATTAATGACATTAGCAAACAGAAGAAAAGAGTGGCGTTTAGTGAAAAAGTGTGTTCTCGTGGCGCTGGTTTTGTAGGGCTTAGGATTACGATGATAAAAAATTCTGGTCTCAAAAGAAGTTGTTAATGTATGCAGTCAACGGCAAAATCAAGGTCAGTCAAGTTTTGTTTGCAGAACAATCTTATGAGGCTAAGTGCTGTGTTTATTCTTGTTTCACATAAATAAACTTCGGAATTCGTCAGTGAAAACATGTGATCTTGTTAATCGTTAGCTGATTCGATCGTTGTTAATAGTCAATTTGTCAATTTTTTTGAAATCCTTTCCCTTTCGTATACTATTCTGATCTGACATTTTTCTGATTTTTTTATGGTAACAGGTAAGATGAAGTTGGAAAAAAATGTTTATGCTCATAAATGAAAAGCACTAGTTTGCCTTTGTTCCACACAGTGTGGTGGTAATGCACTCTAAAAACTAAAAAACTGAACAGTAAATAGAGTGGACAGGAAAAAACTTCAACACAAAATCGGAAACAGCATGCGACATAACAGTTTCTAATAACAAACAAAACTAATAAAATAATTACTTGACGAGGTTACTTCAGGATGTGTAAAACATGGAGAGTGATACACAGACCAATTAAAGGAAGAAAGAATTATCAATGTAACTACAAAATATATAAGGAACTTAAGCAATATCAGTAAGATAAACATAAATGAATAAATGCAGGAAAATGGGGAAATGTGAGGAACATACTGCAAATGCAATCTTTGAGAGTGTGGTGGTACTGCATTTTAAAAGGCTGAAAAAGGCTGAACAATACACAAATACAGAAGAATCATACAGGAAAATCATTAACATTATACTCAAAACTGTGACTATGTAACAGTTTGCATCAAACAAATGAATCAAAGTAAATAAAAACAATGTTTGATGAGAACTACAAGAGGCATTAAACATGGAAAGTAATACAAGTACCAGTTAGAAGAAAGCCTTAACAATTGAAACTACAGTTTATATGGATTACATAGACCATTACGACAAAATATAAGAACTTCATGAATATACTAAAATGGGAACATATAGGAACAGACAGTGTGGGAACTAAAGAAAAACAGAGGTGATTATGTGAAATTTAGGAGAGAGCAAGTGTTGATCTGTGTCTGGTCATTTAGGATTAGATCTGCACTGTGAGCTGGATGTTTGTTAATTTCCAGGGCTTCCACCAGGTTGAGTTTATGGCCTTTGTTTGCTAATTGAAATACATGGGACACTGGCTGGTAGTTGTGACCCTCACACAGTACATGCTCAGAAAATGCGGAGTCTGAATTCTGCAACCTCCAGCTGCGTTCGTGTTCAGCCAGCCTAGCTGATATGTCTCTGCCTGACTGACCAATGTGAAACTTGTAACAATCAGAACAGGTAATTTTATGTGCCCCACTGTTGGCTAATAACTGGATCTTATCCATACTATTGAAAATACACTGGACTGTCGTGTTCTTAACACAGTAGGAAGGCCAAACTTGCAGGCTTTATGGGCTTTGGCTACAATCTTGTGATGCCTCTCCTAGGTATCGTAATGTACACCATTTGTCACAGACAGTGGATGGAGAAGCAGGTGGGGCATAGAGGAGTGGTATAATTTTTCGTTTTTGTTTCCTATGCAAGATGTGGTCAATAAGGACTGGACTGTAGCTACTGGCTTAGGCAATAAATTTTATTGTATCTAACTCTGCTTTAAAATAATCTGTGGCCATGGGGACGTATACGAGACGGTATATCATTGAGTGGAAAGCTGTATGTTTGTGAGCTATGGGGTGTTTGAGCAAGAAGGTATTACTGTGTCTGTAGTTGTAGTTTTTCTATAAATTTTGAAATAACGTGTCTGGTGAGATCTAACAAGTTTACGGATTTATTGCCAATCTCCATTATGAACTGAATATTTTTGTGTTAACCCTTTAGGTTTTACAAAAATGTGTTGAGCTGTCGCATAGTACAAATACCAGTCCACATAAACAGGACATCATCCACATATCTAAACCAGTATTTGATATTTGCACTCAAAGGTTCTTTTTACAGAAAATGTTGTTGAAAATGGTCCATAAATATTTCAGCCAACAGTGGACTAAGAGGGGAACCCATAGCTAAGCCACCTAACTGTTTACAAAGAGTCCCTTGGGACTGGAAATAGTTCTGTGCCAAGCATGCCTGAGTGGCTAGTCTCAAATCATTCAATTCTACAGGATTGACATTAGACTCGTACATAAGCTCTGTCAGAATATCAATGCATTCCACTACTGCTATGTCGGAAAACAAACTGGAGACATCAAAGGATACTAATTTATCACTGTGTGAGACAGATATACCTTTTATCTTATTCACAAGGTCCACAGAATTTGAAATGCCTTGCTTTGGTTTGAATTTAGTCTTGGTCTTAATTAAGGCAGCCAACCCGTTCCCGTCAGATCACCGATGTTAAGTGCTGTCGGGCTGGGCTAGCACTTGGATAGGTGACCATCCGGTCTGCCGAGCGCTGTTGGCAAGCGGGGTGCATTCAGCCTTGTGGGTGAGACAAACTGAGGAGATACTTGACTGAGAAGTTGCGGCTCCGGTCTCGGAAACTGACATACGGCCGGGAGAGCGGAGTGCTTGTAGGCGTATTGTCATATCGCTGGTTTGGTTGCGGAGTATCATTGCAAGCGGCGGCATTTTGCAGAGACGAGCGCGGTACACGAAGCTGCTGTGTTGTATTGTGTGTAGCTCTGCATGGAAAGGCATTATTATGGAAGTTCAAGTATGGCTGCAAGTGCTATAACTGTGAAGTGCGACGCCGATAGCGCATTTGAGTATCCGCCCGTTTGCGTGTCGTACCGTACAACATCAATCATCCTCGCCGTGTTCGGTATCCGAGAATGAACTAATTTGAATCAGTAAAATAGTTGACCACAAAGGAGAGTAATCAAGCACTAGTGTCTTGTAGCGAGCGTGAGAACTTGCGTTCGTTATCGCGTTTCCGCGTCATCAACAATCAGGCGCCCCGCGGCAGTTACGCGCACCCTCGTACAAGTGAGAACTGTGAACTGTATTTTAACTTTATGAACAGTGTTTTATTATTATAAGTGTCAAGAAGGAATGGTACCAGATATCTGTGTGTACGTGACGAGCATTAAGAACTTTCGTTTAGCCATTCGGATTCCGTATCATCAACAATCACCCATGTCGTGTCGGTCAGGCGTACGCCCGTATAAGTGATAACTGTGGACAGATAATCGTCATTATTGCCTGTGCGTCTATCGCCGAAGGTTCGGCCAGAATAAGACTGTGAAATACGACGGCGTGAAGTACAATAGTGACAGACAAGAATACTGTGCAGTAATAAGGGAATGATAATGATGACCTCTCATCAAATCAGCAAGAATGTTCCTTGGTATCAACACTTACGACTTAGAGTGTAAACAGTGCAACCTGCCAGTTTCTTATCGAGTCAGAACATAATTATTCATACCAGACGTAGGACAGTGTTGTGTTCAGTGTTGAGTGGCTCCCCTAAGCCCGCTTGAATATTTATACACTTCTGGAAATGGAAAAAAGAACACATTGACACCGGTGTGTCGGACCCACCATACTTGCTCCGGACACTGCGAGAGGGCTGTACAAGCAATGATCACACGCACGGCACAGCGGACACACCAGGAACCGCGGTGTTGGCCGTCGAATGGCGCTAGCTGCGCAGCATTTGTGCACCGCCGCCGTCAGTGTCAGCCAGTTTGCCGTGGCATACGGAGCTCCATCGCAGTCTTTTAACACTGGTAGCATGCCGCGACAGCGTGGACGTGAACCGTATGTGCAGTTGACGGACTTTGAGCGAGGGCGTATAGTGGGCATGCGGGAGGCCGGGTGGACGTACCGCCGAATTGCTCAACACGTGGGGCGTGAGGTCTCCACAGTACATCGATGTTGTCGCCAGTGGTCGGCGGAAGGTGCACGTGCCCGTCGACCTGGGACCGGACCGCAGCGACGCACGGATGCACGCCAAGACCGTAGGATCCTACGCAGTGCCGTAGGGGACCGCACCGCCACTTCCCAGCAAATTAGGGACACTGTTGCTCCTGGGGTATCGGCGAGGACCATTCGCAACCGTCTCCATGAAGCTGGGCTACGGTCCCGCACACCGTTAGGCCGTCTTCCGCTCACGCCCCAACATCGTGCAGCCCGCCTCCAGTGGTGTCGCGACAGGCGTGAATGGAGAGACGAATGGAGACGTGTCGTCTTCAGCGATGAGAGTCGCTTCTGCCTTGGTGCCAATGATGGTCGTATGCGTGTTTGGCGCCGTGCAGGTGAGCGCCACAATCAGGACTGCATACGACCGAGGCACACAGGGCCAACACCCGGCATCATGGTGTGGGGAGCGATCTCCTACACTGGCTGTACACCACTGGTGATCGTCGAGGGGACACTGAATAGTGCACGGTACATCCAAACCGTCATCGAACCCATCGTTCTACCATTCCTAGACCGGCAAGGGAACTTGCTGTTCCAACAGGACAATGCACGTCCGCATGTATCCCGTGCCACCCAACGTGCTCTAGAAGGTGTAAGTCAACTACCCTGGCCAGCAAGATCTCCGGATCTGTCCCCCATTGAGCATGTTTGGGACTGGATGAAGCGTCGTCTCACGCGGCCTGCACGTCCAGCACGAACGCTGGTCCAACTGAGGCGCCAGGTGGAAATGGCATGGCAAGCCGTTCCACAGGACTACATCCAGCATCTCTACGATCGTCTCCATGGGAGAATAGCAGCCTGCATTGCTGCGAAAGGTGGATATACACTGTACTAGTGCCGACATTGTGCATGCTCTGTTGCCTGTGTCTATGTGCCTGTGGTTCTGTCAGTGTGATCATGTGATGTATCTGACCCCAGGAATGTGTCAATAAAGTTTCCCGTTCCTGGGACAATGAATTCACGGTGTTCTTATTTCAATTTCCAGGAGTGTATACTAAATTTCAGGCAAGCCAGCAGCAGTGTGGAGCAGAAAATGCGTGGACAAGCCACACGGTCAAAGAGACTCCAGTTTAAGGGTCCCCCACCAGTTGTACCCCTGGGCGTGGTAGATGCTGCCTACATGCCCCTCCATATCCACATCCGGTGACGCCTGTGGGCTGAGGATGACACGGCGGCCGGTCGGTACCGTTGGGCGGAGTTTAGTTTAATTCTTAATTACGGCATCTAGTTTACTTGCTAGTTTGTAAGCTGGAGCAGTGAATGATGATACAACTGGATGAATAGGAACTTCTTGTTTATAGTTGATACCAGATTCACACTCCATTTCGCATCGGCGGAAAGCAGCAGGTGGCGGTCCTATAAAGGCTACCCGGCGTAGGATTACCAGAAAATTGACCGGAGTCACGTGACAGGCGTGTCTGACGATCGTAGAGCCCTCGTTACTGCTGCGGATGTCGCAGTGAAGCTGAGCTGTGTCGGCTGCAGGCGTCTGACAGGGCGGCAACCCGCAGGACAACGATGTGTAGCGTGTGGCTGGATCATCAGGCACCTGCCATGTGCTGCAGCAAAGGCGTACCCAGCAACAGGTATACCCCCCTCCCCTCCCCGCCCCCTCACACACACACAAATAGCGAGGAAACTTATGTTCGAAACCGATCTTCCATTATACCTGGCCACACAGACTGACGCATAAATTCAATATCGTTTGAATAAGACAGAACATGTAATGGATACTGACTAGTAGAAAGTGGACCCAGAGAGATTCGTAGGGAAATCTAAAAAAATATTATACTTACGTCTGAAAATACCGTACCAAGTGGCTCCGAGTTCTATAAGCTTCCAGTGTTTTGTCTTTAGTTTGCGATGTTTTTTCTCATGCCAGTACGTAACGTCAAACTTGATAAAAATGTGAATGAAGAAGACATTTGCACTTACATGAACGTGACCTGCCTGACAGAAAAGTAATATATAGATTTATCAGCACACAAAATGGGGAAGGATAATCGCAACTTAAATTCGGTATAGCACTGGCACGAGTGAAATAAAATAAATCCGATTTATGTAGATAACACGCAGAGGAGGAAGTATTACTGGAAATATTTTGCAAAAATGATCCTGTCTTTATTCTAGGCCTATTGTAAGAAAACACAAAAATCTTTTCTGGAAATAAAATACACTGTTATTAGCTACATGTACGCCACATGCACCTTTGACAGAAATCTGTTCGCTATGTGGCTCTGTATCTGAATTGTCAACCTGTAGATTTTGTACATAAAGAGGTGAAGGTTCGATTCCATACAAAAAACGTAACCTTTTTCTTCCTAGGCCTAAGCAAACTTATTTTATAGAAAGAACCCCTTAATTCCAAAGATGGCTATTTAATTTTGCACAGTAGATGTGACAGTCACTTATTGAGGCAAGCGTGGCAAAACTAACATCATTCGCTGTTAGGCCACCCATATGGGATAGCCTTGAATCCTGCAAAAATTGTGAGAATAATGCAGCAATAATAAAGTTTAGCAGAAAGGCGAATATAATAGAAAGCTGACTGTCCAACCTACACAACATCAGCAACGTTAACACAGAGGTTTTACTAAGTGTACATTACTGAATTCAGGTAAGTGGTGGTCCTATGGGGGTGATGATGAAGGGCCAAACCAACGATTGAAAACCGTCAAACAAGTGAAATGAGCTGAAGCACGGTTTGCTTTGGACGACCTGAAGATAATCTGTTGACTGCAATCTATGAACATTTTTTCCGTCAGAAAGGTCAATCATCGTTCCTATTACATTTGTGAAGAGAGATAAACTTTCTTTCGTTTTACTTCTCATTTGTGAGCAAGACAAATTTTTGTCTAGTTATAACCTTTGTAATCCGTGAGCACTAGATTTTCAACGAAATCCTTTTCATAGTTCATAGTTTCGTGCTTATTCCTCGCGAGTGTTCTGTTTAAAAAGAACTTTATGGATTGCATTTGCAATATCTTGCCCAATGTGTTCGTGTCATTGTAATGCTTTAACATGCCCATTTTCAAGGTGGCAGCTACATCTACGTCTACATCTGCATCTACATCATACTCCACAAGCCATCTAATGGTGCGTGGTGGAGAGTACATTCGGTACCACTATCTGATCTCTCGAGCCCTGTTCCACTCGCGAATAGCGCGTGGGAAGAATGATTACGGTAAGGCTCTGTATTGGCTCCAATTTCTCGAATTTTCTCCTCGTGGTCAATACGCGAGATTTATGTGGGGGGAAGTAATATATTGTCCGACTCCTCCTGAAAAGTGCTGTCTCGAAATTTCAAAAGTAAATCTCTTCGTGATGCGCAACGCCTCTCTTGTAACGTCTGCCAGTGGAGCTTATTTAACATCTACGTAACGCTCTCTCGCCAGCTAAACGATCCCGTGATGAAAAACGCTCCTCTTCGTTGGATCTTCTCTATCTACTTTATCAATCGTACCTGACAGGGATCCTAGATAGACGAACAATACTCATGAATCAGGCGAACAAGCGCCTTATAAGCCACTTCTTTCGTGGATGAGTTACATTTCCTTAAGATTCTTCCGATCAATCTGAGTCTGGTGTCTGCTTATCCCACTATCTGTTTCATATGGTCAAAAAAAAAAAAAATGGTTCAAATGGCTCTAAGCACTATGGGACTTAGCATCTGAGGTCATCAGTCCCATAGACTTAGAACTACTTAAACCTAACTAACCTAAGGATATCACACACATCCATGCCCAAAGCAGGATTCGAACCTGCGACTGCAGCAGCTGCGTGGTTCCAGACTGAAGCGCCTAGAACCGCTCGGTCACTGTGGCCGGCTAAAGTAATATAATTGGCGATGAAACGATTTCCCTTTAAGGGCCTTGTTGCATCGTATGTGCAATGTAGCGCGACTCCGATGTAGGTAATTTTACACAGACGTGTACGCAAGGGATTAGTACGACACTGTGACTTTCCGACGTGCATACAGTAAATGTGCAAACGTGGACAATGGTGACGTTATTCCCAAGTGGGTCCAAGCAGGACTATCGTGCTTTGTTCTTCTCTTGGCTGCTGAAGGACAAACACGAGTAGCATCCAGTGCAAAATGGATAATTTTCTTGGCGCAGCATGAGTATCGAAAACAACAGTTGTGGGCAAGGATGCGAGAATGTGCAGCGGGCAGTTAAGGACTTCTTCACAGAGCAGGACATTGTGTTTTATCAGACGGGTATCTTTAATAACCTGGTCTGACAGCGGGATGATTACTTCAGTGCTCAAGGCCTTTTCGCCTGATTGGCATACCGATTCTGGACTGTACGGCCTATGAACGAAAACTTCTTGATCGCCCCTTATGAAAATCAACTAGTCAAAGCAGAAAACAATTGTACTTTCATGACTGGTCACCAACTGAAAATGTAACTGATTTACTGGATGATGTACTGGTCCTTGTCTTGGTTATAAGTACTAGCATTACAGTAGGCTTTGTTGGGAGGAGTAACTGGCGAAGATGTTGTGTAAGTGAAGTTAATTCATACAACTATTATGATAAAATAATTCACAGGCAATGTGGATTTCTTTTCTTACTTTATGAGGTGGTTCTTGTGTAATTTAACGGGTACTGACGGTATCTTAGAAGGAATAAGTCCTCCCTAGCGATGTCACTATACACAATAATAACAAATCTGTCATTGATAAACAGGTACCAGAAGATTATTTCTCCGATTAGCGAAGAGTACGTCGTTGGGCTACCATAGCCAATATTTTCAGTTACACCTAGTTGTAAGCAAAGATGCTCTTTATTTGAATGAAACAATAGAGAGGAGCTCTCTCTCTCTCTCTCTCTCTCTCTCTCTGTCTCTGTCATACACACATGCACACACACACACACACACACACACACACACACACACACACACACATACACACGCAAACACACACATTATAGAGGAAACCTAGGTAAACACGTTGCTTTACTGCAGCTAGTCACCCTAGGAATCACTTGAAGAAAAGCCTAACAGGATTGTAAGAGAAGCAGTATGAATCAAGGGGGAGTAATGCCAGGACGGCTCACCTAATGGAAGCTCTTCACATGGTGGTGACGCACCGGTGGCGCGAACAGACCATGGATGGACAGACAGCTCCTCTTTGGCACCCATTGTAGAAATGAAGTGTTACAATGTGAAGCATTAAACAGGTAATCAGAGAAAATTTAAATGTGACATGCTTCATAAACAGCCATTCATTGTAATTTTATTAGGTTCTTCGGCAGTAGAATAGCCTCGGAATGACGAATACTGTTTAGGAAGCCTTAGTTAATTTTGATCCTGTGACTTAAAGAAATTATTATTTTTGACTAATGGTTTTAAAGTAACTGTACTGAAATAAAGTGTATCATGTTAGATGACATTGTGTCTTAACATAAATGCTGTTCAGTGATACTCTACCGTTCACATTCTGTTTCACGGTACATTGGTTTGTATTATACGATTGACTACAGGCAGCAAAAGCTTTCGTAAATATGCCAAGCTAGGATTTTGATTTAACATTAGTGCCAAGACATGACTCAACATAAGCAAAAGATATAAATATAATAAAAATAATAAAAGTAACAACTTCTAGGCCTCTACACATTCACAGTGCCAAGTGACAACCATAGGCTGCTTTTCTTACGAGGACATACAAAACTACTTCCCCCGTATTGAGAGTGTTGTTAAAGGCATCAACGAAGTAGAGTCGTAGGCTGTTTCGAAACAGAAATGCAATATTTAATTGTAAAATTAACAAGAAGGAATTATCCTCGTATTCATATAAAATAAATAAGGAAAACCACCGAAATTAAATGGAGGTTTGTGAACCAGAGAGAATCTACTTCATCTCCAAAATTAGACCATGTTTCCTTTGCTGTATATCACTCAGAGTAGAATTTGTAGTCGGTGTGCTGTTTATTGATATGTTTCAAAGTCACCTAAATCATTAAAGGATCCAGGAATCCAAGTTTTCCAGTCTGATGCCTAATATCAACGAAAATTCCATCTACTACACAAAACCCACAAACAGATTTCACTTGTTACTATTATTTATCATTAGTAAATTTCATGTGCTGTGTATTCCATCTGCAGTGTAGAAACTGAGAAATGCGTATCACAATACTGTACGTAATTTAAAATTAATATATTTGTATTCACCTAAAATACTCATTACTGGCGGAAAACAATCGACTCTCGACAGTAAATTCATGTCTTAAATTTTGTCTGCTTAATGAAATGACCGTCCAGCATTCTGTCACAAAGTTCGTGAATATTTAAAAGCTGTTTACATATTTCTGAAGGACCACTCTAGCTTCAGTGATGGATCTCAGATTTAACGAAGCTCTCGAAAGAGAATAGATTAGATGGATTCTCAGCTGAAACGCGTGTTTCCCATCGACACTGAGAAACGTGGGGGTAGACTTGTACTCTACATTCCAATTATCTTTATACATCGCGAGTTCTGACATCTTGTCTATTCTTGAATGAAGAAAATACTGTAAGTAGTACATCAGTCTTACTTTTGAATTTGTGTCTTCTGATTGCATTGTCATTCCGGAAATCACGTGTGGGTACCTAGACCTGCAACATGGGGCTAGTGAACTAACTTTCGTTTGATAGCTACTTCTGCCTGTTACAGTACAGTTACCCTTTATTTTTACAGATCTTTTTGTTTTCAAAAAATTAGGGTGAGGTCATCACCATGAAAAGTTAAAGTAGCAGCAGTGGGTCAGTTGAAACCCTTTGTTGATTTTAAAATCTTACAAGGGGAGGCCGCCAATTGTGAAATTCAGAATCGATTCATACTGCGTATAATAAAAGCTCATGGCCAGAGGTGTAATGTGGCAAAGCACCAAGATGCACTTCTCAGCCGTTGTCGAGAAAATCGACAGTTAAAAGAAACCGTTGCGGTGTAATGCTCTCTACGGTTAATAGCTTTATACAGCGTCGTGGCGCAGCGGTAAGCGCTCGGGTTTGTAATCGGAAGGTCGATCGCCGGATCGAATCTCCCGCCATGCAACATTTTTTTTTATTATTAGTTTTTTGTAATTCAAATATATATATATATATATATATATATATATATATATATATATATATATATAAACTATTAATGAATTGCTTATGCATTTTGGTGAAGGCGGATCGCTCTCCAATTGTACCGCCTCCATTTTTCCGTTTGTTTAACAGTGTGTACCAAAGCTCTCACGTCCGCACTGATTTTCGACGATGTTATAAGTTGCACAAGGGACCGCATCTACCTTCTTTCGAAGTTAGCAGGCAACTACGCTTTTATGCGGCGGCTCGTTTAGGCCCATTCAACATCTGTCCTTCAAGTGTAACGAGCGAGTAACGGAGCTTATATTTCATACCTGCCACAGCAAATTTGTGTTCGTGGGGTTTCTGTTCTAATTCGAACGTTTGACTTACGCTATACGTATTCGTTTCGGAATATCGTTTCTACGTCTTCCGTTAACTATACGTGGTTAACATTATGAAGACAATTAATAACATTCGTGGAATACAACTTTGTTTGCGGAAAACATTCGAAGTCGCCAGTCTTTCCACGACAAACGACCTTCAACAACTTATTATATGCATAATTGTTGCAACTGATTGTCGGGAATTATATATATATATATATATATATATATCTGTGTGTGTGTGTGTGTGTGTATAGACACATTTGAATAACAAAAAACAATTACTAAAAAAAAAAAAAAATTGCATGGCGCGAGATTCGATCCGGCGACCTTCGGATTACGAACCCGAGCGCTTACCGCTGCGCCACGACGCTGTCGATAATTATTAATCGTTGAGAGTATTTCACCGCAACGGTTTATTTTAACTGTCGATTTTCTCGACAACGGCTGAGAAGTGCATCTTATTGCTTTGCCACATTACACCTCTGGCCATGAGCTTTTATCATGCGCAGTATGAATTGAATCTGAATTTCACAACTGGCGGCCTCCCCTTGTTAGTTGCCTTGAACATTTGTAAAGCCCCTCAGCGGTTTTTACATTACTATTGGTTCTTAAAAAACTGATCATCAGTTAGTTGTCACTTTGGTTTGGTACCGGACTCGATAACATTGACAGGTAGCCTTACTCCCAAGGTACCTATGTCACGGCAGTGTAGTTCCTAATCGTGTGCCTAAGTGACACATGCGCCACCAAATTCCTACTCTTACTATTCCACACAACTGCTGCAGCAACACACAAAGAAATGATGAGAAAGGTGTCTTGAAATCAGAGCTGCTTGTACTAGACACTACATGTACTGTACTTTAAGTCCATACCATAAGTCCAAAAGATGTCTAACGTTCACTCACAGCACATTAGCATTTACACGATTCTACAACCTCACTCGAGTATGCCATTGCTCCGCTGATACAGTCCTGTAGCTGTAAAATATTATACGCTGTCTTGCATTGTACAAAACTAATGTGAATGAATAATTACTAATATTCGCGGCTGCTTTAGCGCCCTGAAGCGTGACTGGGCACACCGCGTTCGTCCATGAATCATTCTGCAGACTTCCTCCAACCATCTGCCACGCGCCTAGGTGGCATGTGTCAAAACCGCTCCTGTACTCCGATAATAGGGCCTTCTTGCACCGGCTGTGAGCTCCGGTCAGCCAGAGACGAGTAAGTGCACGATTTAAGACGTAGGAACTTACATCCCCTTACTAAGTTTTCCAAGATACGAGGATCTAGAATTTTGGACAGTAACAAAATTTACTTGTTTTAACCAACGAAAAACACAAAACTTTAGCCACGGGGACTATAAAAGCTAAAAACTTAAAAAACTCAAAATTTCAGATAAAATACATAGTAGCTATGGTGACCTCTTAACTGAACAATAGTACAAGAAATTTGATATCGAAGTCGAAAAGATCTCCACACTTTCAGCCAGCCACCCCTACACTTAAAGATTTTGCAATGTTGGTTACAAGTTCTCATACGATGCCTGAATTACCAAAAGAAGAACGTACAGAAATCAAAACTTCACAGTTTCATGCCCACATACATAGATTTAGTTAATATTTGTAAAAAACTCATTGTATCAGTATATTTATGAAATTGGTTACACACAAAGCCATTAGTCTTCCAAAGGACAAATTTCCGATATGGCATTCGAAGTTCATTAAATCAGTTTTCGTCGTATTATGTCTAACTACAACTGAATTACACAATTTTCCTGTGATATGCGTTTCGCCTTCATTCTTTGCAAGGAATCTTCAGTGGAAGAGTCCGTGGACGATTTTATACATGTGTTTTTGTTCAATTTTTGGCGCTGTTCCTATTCTTATAATTGCCATTTGTGGTTTCTTTGTTTTCCATACTTCACAGACTAGAAACTGAACACATGTTTGATGCAATGTTTTGGTTTGTGTTGTGTTTTGATATTGATAATGATAACAAACCAAAACATAGCATCAAACAAGTGTTCAGTTCCTAGTGCTATGAAGTGTGGAAAACAAAAAACCTAAGTGGCAATTATAAGAATAGGAACAGAGCCAAAAATGTAACAAAAACACAAAATGTGGAAAATCTTCCGCGGAACCTGGCCACTAAAGATGCACTGCCGAGAATTAAGGCGAAAAGCGTGTGTCACGAAAATTGTGTTTCATTCTGTTGCAGTTAGACGGTCCAAAAGCAAAAATTATCAACATACCGTAATATTACACGCAACCGAGGAAGACAGGACTACAACAGTTTGCGCCCATTTGAATTAAGAACTCATTTACAAAGAAACGGAAGTACATAGTAGTTATGGTAATGAAACATAATTATCAACAACGCATCAAATATGAAATTAGCACATAGTTATGAAAATTCTTAAAATGTATTAGTTTTTTCAGAGAAACATGTGTTTGTGGAAATAACTATGGCATTTGTAAAAAGAAAGCATTCATTCAGTGTAACATTCTGTAATCACACTTAAGTGGCCGACAGTAAGTTCATCATTCTCTATTATTCCACTATCGAACAGTGCGCCGAAAAAACGACCACCTAAATATTTCCATGCTAGCTCTAATTTCTCTTATTTTATTATGTAGGTCGGCGTCAACAAAATATTTTCGCATTCATAGGAGAAAGTTGATGTTTGAAATTTCGTGAGAAGATTCAGTTGCAACGAGAAATGCCTTTGCTTTTAATGATGTCTTCCAAATCCTGTACTATGTTCGTGACACAGTTTCCTCTATTTCTCGATAACACAAAACGTGCTGCCCTTCTTTGAAGTTTCTTGACGTACACGGTTAATCCAATCTGGTAAGGATCCCACACCACCCAGCAGCACTCCAAAAGAGGATGGACAAGCTTAGCAAGAGTCCTGATAATGAATCGCAGTCTTTGGATCGCCTTCCTCAAACGATTTCTATGTGCTCTTTCTAATTTAAGTTATTCGTAATTGTAATTCCTAGGTATTTAGTTGAATTTACGGTCTTTAGATCTGATAGATTTATCGTGTGACAAAATTTTAATGGATCCCTTTCAGAACTCTGTGGATGACCTCACATTTCTCATTTTTGAGGGTCAGCTGCCAATTTTCGCACCGTACAGATATCTATTACAAATCGTTTTGCAATTTATTTTGATGTTCTGATGACTTTACTAGACGATAAACGACAGCATCTTGTGCAAACGACCTAAGACAGATGTTCAGATGGTCTCCTAAATCGTTTCTATAGATAAGGAACAGCAGAAGGCCTGTAACACTACCTTGGGGAACTCCTGAAATCACTCCTGTTTGACACGATGACTTTCCGTCAACTACTACGAAATGTGCCCTCTGAAAGGAAATCACGAACCCAGTCGCATACCTGAGACGTGATTCCATATGCGCGCAATTTGATTACAAACCGCTGGTGAAGTACAGTGTCAAAAGCCTTCTGGAAATCGAGAGGTACGGAAGCAATTTGAAATCCCTTGTTGATAGCACTCAGCACTTCGTGTGAGTAATGAGCCAGTTGTGTTGAACAAGAACGATGTTTCCTAAACCCGTGCTGGGTGTCAATAAACCGTTGCCTTCGAGGTAATTCATAGTGTTGGAACAAAACATATATTCCAAAATCCTGTTGCACATCGACGTTAATGATACGGGCCTGTAATTTAGTGGATTACCCCTATTGCCCTCTTGAATATTGGTGTGACCCGTGCAACTTTCCAGTGTTAGTGAATGGATCTCTCGTCGAGCGAGCTGTTGTATATGATTGTTGAGTATGGAGCTATTGCATCAGTATATCCTGAAAGGAATTTAATTGGTATAGTGTCTGGACAGGAAAACTTGCTTTTATTAAGTGATTTAAACTGCTTCACTACCTCAAGGATATTTACTTCCAAGTTAGTCATGTTGGCTGCTGTTCTTGATTCGAATTCTGGAATATTTACTTCGGCTTCTTTGGTTAATAAATTTCGGAAGTCTGCGTTTAGTAACTCTGTTGTAGCAACACTGTTATCGACAGTATTTCCATTGCTATCGCGCAGAAAGCGCATTGATTGCGTCTTGCCGCTAGAAGATATTCGCAGTTTTTCACTAGTTAACTGTTTTATTTAATAAGACATGCTGCATGTTTTCTCGGATTGTCAAGTGTGTTCTTGTATTTAAAATGTTTATTAAAAGCAGTTTTTCACTGCATACGACCGGAATCTCTTTGAATTTTCTGCCAGGTTTCGAGACGGCGTTTCGTTATGGAAACTATTATCAGCATCTCGCATTGAAGTCCGCTCTAAATTTTGAGTTTTTGTAGAAGATCGCCAATCTTGGGGTCTTTTGCGTTCGTTTTGGAACGCTGTTTTCGTTGTTTGTGCAACTGTATTCTGACCTATTTTGTGTACCATGGGGGATCAGCTCCATCGATTGTTAATTTATTTGGTATAAATCTCTCAGTTGCTGTCGATAGTATTTCTTTGAAGTCAAGCCTCAACATTGTTAATTTGTAAGTAGTGGAGATTGTCTTTCCGGAAGCTGTGGCGAAACAAGCGCTGTGTCATTTGAGAGATACAGAGTCTCGTCACCGTAACACGTCCGTGCCTAGCACACGAGTATTACACCATAATTCAGAATGAAATTAAAAGGTAAAGGTGCTTCTTCAAACTTTGTCAACATATGCTTTAGCGTAATAATGTTTAAACTGTCAAGTCTCAGATTTATTAGGTCAATATTTTTACCTAAATACCCTGTTTTAAGAAAAACATAAAGAGTCGCTAAATGATAAAGCTAGGAAGCCAGAAACTCGTCATAATGCGCAGGTGTATGTCAAAATTAACTGGTACAACTCTCAACGTGATTAAAGCAATATTTTGGTCGGAATCCACGGTTTTAAGAAAAATTGAAGGCGCTAAATATTAGACTTAGAAAAGTGAAAATTTGTATGAGGCTTCAGTTCAACATAAAAATAATAATGAAATTACAATGAATCAATACCATTAGCTGCTTTCAGGCGTTGATAAATGTCAACGGGGACGGTTGAAAATGTGTGCCCCGACCGGGACTCGAAACCGGGATCTTCTGCTTACATCGCAGACGCTCTATCCTACTTTTATTTATTTATTTTTATTTATGTACTGTTTTGTGTGTAAGAAGTAACAAAAACAAGGGAGCCGTACGCCAAAAATTATGCCGGTAATGTGAACTAAAAAGGGCTATCTTGCGCGCTGGGATCACCTTATCGAAGCGGGCGGCCAGTAACAGGCGGTTGTCATTGCAATGGACATTATCAGTAATCAACCTTCGGAGCGTCCGGGACCGCTGCACACAGTCAGAGGCTGCTTCTGTTACCGTAGGGGAATCGTGGAAACATCACTTCTGCAAGTCATTTTCTTCTCACACCCGGCACCCCCCCCCCCCCCCCCCCCCCCCCCCCCCCCAGTTGGGAGGTGGTCGGTGAATGACGATCCCAAATAGTTCGCAAAACGGTTCCGGTATTCCGTTCTGTTCGTTAAGGCCAGGAATTCGTCGATCTTGTACTGCCACAAACCGAGGACTTCCTTCTCGCCGTCGCGGTACATGTAGTGTATCGTTATTCCTTGTACCCAGTTGACCGCATTCATCCTGGTCATCGGGAAATAGACAGCGTCGGGATGAAAGAGGTCCAGGTGCACAATCGAAACATAGGGGCGGCGTAGCAGGAAAGCCAGTATCTGGCGGATCAGTTTCCAGCAATTGCGTGCGGGACTACAGTTCAGTCTGTGTTCGTCCGTGTCTACCGTCGCGCAACGGGGCCACATGGGGTCGTCAGGTAGGTGAATGGCATGCAGCCTTCGTCGGGTCGGAAATTTCTAGTTAGTGATCACATGTCACGTCTACCGCACTAAAGTTGACAGGAAGGGCGCGTGGATGGCTCCCCAAACGCGCGTCCAGTCGACTGTGGGGTTGCGTCGCACAATGTCGTTAGCCGGATTCCAGCGTTGGAGAACACTATAATATGAGACTTTAACTTTTCCCGGCGAATTGAATGTTCAAATAACTTACGGGTTTGCTGCCGGTTGACGTCGTCGACCACCGCCGATATTTCGACAGGAGCACACCCTCCCATTCACAGGGCACAAACGCAACGAGGAAGCAATGTGCAAGGGAATTTAATACCTCGGTTCACAGAGGAGTTACAAGAAAGATACCACACCCAGAGCAAGTAACCGCAGAGTCAACACACAACCAAAGACAATCAACACCAGAAATATTGATAGTGACTATTGAAAGGTGGCTACACTGAGCCACTGCGCCAGAGATTGCGCCAAAGAGTATTATTAAGCCGCCTCCACAGTGCTTGTCGAGAGCTCGTAGAAGTCAGTGCCTGGAGAGAGCTCGTAGTAGTCAGTGCCTGTCGAGGTCTCGTGGAAGTCTGTGCTGAGATGTTGTAGCAGAGAGTGTTTGTTGAGATGTGCTATTAGGCAGTGCTTGCTGAGATGTGATATTGGAGAGTTCTGGTTGAGATATAATGTAAGGATTAGAGTGATTTTCATCAATATAAATGAGGTAACTAACTCCGTTTGTTTTTAATTTCAGTATCCTAAATAATGCGTCATTACAGGTTCAGTCAACAAAGCATCTGGCGTGTGTTCTTGTATTAGAGTGTAATTCTGCTTTCCTTACGCAATTATCGTATTTCTAATTTTCTTTTATCACGTCAGTATAATTGGTATTTAAAAATTCTTGTCTTGTTGAAGAAGAACCGTGCCAGATGTCTACGTTGAGTCGCACTCCCACACACAGAACAATTACATTTGTGCTTGGGTTTTGTAGGTTTTATAGTTGCTGGGGACTTAATTAATTAATTGTGTTAACGAAAAATTTCATTTCATTCTTGTTGTTGTTCTTTGCAGTCAGATAGCGTAATAATACTAGTCAGGGCAAACCGATTACGAGACACAGCGTAATCGGACATACAGCTACTAAAAACTAAAAATATTTTCAATCTTATATTTAATTAAGCCCCCATGCACTATTAATCAACAGTTGAGGTGGCACCAATTCTGTCCCTCTGTTTTTTGATGAGAGACAGAGCCGGATTTCCAGCAGCATTTAAACAAAATCCACCATCTCTCTTTATAAGGTTGCTTGATAGTTTGATTTCAACAGCTTCCTTAATAACACTATCCCAATAGCTGGACGTGCAAGCCAGACTCTCCGTGTTGTTGTATTCCATAGGATGACCGGTGTCAAGGCAATCTTGTGCAATAGCGGATTTGCTCGGCTGTTGTAAGCGTGTGTGACGCTTATGTTCAATACACCGGTCTTCCGCAGTCCTCATTGTCTGACCAATAAATGACATGCCACAATCGCAAGGAATACGATAGACACCAGCCTTACGCAAACCAAGATAATCTTTTACGGACGCCAACAGGGCCTTAATCTTAGGAGATGGTCGAAAAAA
The DNA here is from genome assembly GCF_021461395.2 of Schistocerca americana. Lineage (NCBI taxonomy): Eukaryota > Metazoa > Arthropoda > Insecta > Orthoptera > Acrididae > Schistocerca > Schistocerca americana. Next base: position 958,339,649 of record NC_060121.1, on the reverse strand, counting down.
CATTTCACATCATATTTCCGCAAAATACGGCCAATCCTGTTGGAAATGCTTCCTGCGTAAGGCAAAAAGGCCGTAGACTTAGGTGCCACTTCGTTGCTATCGTCACTCACCCGTTGCACAGAAGGCTGATAGCGCAAAGTACGTTTGATCTGCCTCTCACTATGACCATTCTGACGAAAGGTGACTTCGAGATGTGATAGCTCAGCTGCCAAACTTTCGGGGTCGGAGATAAAGTGGGCCCTGTGAACCAAGGCACGAAGTACTCCTTCACGCTGAGCTGGATGGTGACAACTATCAGCTCGCAGATACAAGTCAGTGTGAGCAGGCTTCCTATAAAAATTCCCTTGCACGTTGCTTCCTTCTTGCATTTCTGCCTTGAGAATGGCAGGGTGTGCTCCTGTCGAAATATCGGCGGTGGTCGACGACGTCACCCGGCAGCAAATCCGTAGGTTATTTGAACAAGACTATAATCTCTTTACTGTCGGATTCCGTGTCTCCGGTATAACCCCAAACATATAGCCGTGCTCCACGAAAAAGTGCTAATATGTGACAGCGAGGGCGATAAATGTCCAACAGGTACCGGTGGGCACAGGGTGTGTGGGCCAGGAAGGCTGTCTGTTGGTGAAAGCCAGCGTCGCAGCATTGAGCGAAGGTACAGCGCCAACGCTCTGTGCTTGACGTGAGTGAGTCCAACACCTCCTTTGTGGAAGGGTAAAGTAAGAGTAACAAAACGAATCTTAAAAACGGTACCAGCGTTCACCACGTATCCAAACACTGCTTGTATCCTGGAAGCCATCATGTCTGTCATCGGTAATACGTTGGCGTAATGATTAAGGTGAGAAGCTATGTACACATTGAGTATTGAGCGCGCAGCAAAATTTCCAACGATCTGGATTTATCGAGGCTAGCCTCTATGTGGAGTCGTAGTAAGACCCTACGATACTTAAAGGCCGCCGTACGTTGTTTTTGTCGCTGGAGCGATATCCCTAAACATTTGAGCATTGGGACATTTGTCAGGGGTACATCCAGTTCTGCAGGCATACCTCGTCCCACCTCCATGTTGTGTAATTACCGGAGGTTTATCGCACTGCCTGTCACCGCCCCATGCTGTTGGAGCCAGGAAAGCGCCGTTTGTATTTCGTCACCAGTCCGTACTAAGAACATCACACCATCGGCGTGTGCACCACAACGAAAGCTCACGGAGCGGAGGCTGTCCTTCCAAGCGTCTCCTCAGTCCATGAAGAGCTGGTTCGAGCACAATGGCGAATAACTTGGCAGAAAGAGGACAACCCTGTCTGAAGGCCCTGTTGATACAGAAGGGGACGGACAAATATCCGCTTACCGTAATTCACGTGATCGCCCCATGGATCAAACGAAGCACAACAGGTGTCGTGATCGCCCCATGGATCAAACGAAGCACAACAGGTGTCGTCATGCGTGGGATACCGATGTGTTCCATAACTGCAAGCAGAAAACCATATTCGACGCGATCGAAAGCATGGCCAAAACCCAGCGCAACAAGAGCGCCGTGGAGACGGCATGTTTGCATCAGCGCCACCACGTCTCTATAGGTGCTTAAAGTCGTAAACACTTAAGTGTCGCCTCCGAGGCAGGTTTGGTCAGTGTGACTGGCCGCCATTACCGTAGATCTGAACCTCTCACGGAGGACGCGTGTCAACAGCTTATAGTCGGTGTTTAGTCCTGTCAGTGGTCGAAAATCAAGTGGGCGAGAACCTCCTCCGGGTTTGGGTAGCGGAATCAAGAAGCATTCAGTGATTTCAGATGGTACTTGAAAATCGGGGTTCAGGAATTCTCTGTACGTCCTGACCCACATTGGTCCCATAAGATCAAAAAACCTTTTGTAAAATTCAAGAGGGAGTCCGTCAGGGCCTGGCGTTTTGTTGGGACCACTGCGCAGTATAGCCTCTCGTAGTTCTTCCAAAGTCACCTGCGACAAGAGCGTAGCATCATCTTTCGGGTTCCGAGAGACGAGCAGGTCGGATAGGACTTCCCTGACTCCTGCATCCATGTTTTACTCTCGCTCGTAGAGAAGTGTATATGACTGTGAATGCTCGAACGATGCCTATTTGAGTGTCAGCTCGTCGTACATCCTCCGTCTCGACCTCTGTAATGAGTTGCCTCTTGCGTCTTCTCCTATCTTGAATGATATGGTGGAGGGAAGGTCGTTCTCCTCTAATATCATCAATTGTCCTCGCCCGCACCCGCACTCTTGCGAGACGTATGGCGGTGATACATAGCAATGGTGCCTTGACGTGGTGCTCTGCCGATTGTCTTCCGGCGACGGCAGTTGCACAGCCAATTAGCGGACATCAGTGTAGTAGAAATCAGTGGTCACGTTATGCCAGCGCGCTCTCTCTCTTCCATAACAGACTAATGTTGGTCACGAGGTGGGCTTGACACACAGTAATCACCACTGAAGTATGGAACCGTAGGCGGGTAATCGCCGGCGGCATCTGCTCCATGTGGACTCAACTTCGCGTCTGCAACTTACCTCATCAAGAAGGGCCACATTGAGGCGCCACGGACCTCTACTTCGTCGGCCGCGTTGGCAGGGGAGGGTGAGAGTAGACACTTATGCTAGGTGGTCCGTGAATGCTGCAGGCCACATCTCAGCGTGAACAACTGACGATCGCAGGCCGCGTGTGATGCAGACTCGATCCAAACGGCTCGCGGAATGACTAGTAAAGTAGGTGTATGCCTTTCGGTCTCCGTGTTGTATGACCCAAGTGTCCGACAAAGCCAAGTCCTTTACAAGCAACTGAAGTGCCGGGCAGGTGGTACAGTACAGCATCTGATCGGATGGTCTGAGCACACAACTGATATCTTCGTCTACTACCAAGTGGTCGGCATTGCCCTGGAAGAGTAGTGCTATGTCTTCGTCAAAAAAGGTGCGGCGTTCTCTCTTTGTATCGGTACCGGAAGGAGCATACAGATTCACCAGACGAACTGTACCAACCGCGAGTGCGACCCCTGGGCCGACGGTAAATAGGATATATCAGTTGCCATAATTTCTTCCCTCAGCAGAATTGCTGTACCTCCACGGCTCACATCTGAAAAGCATAGCGTAAGCGTTATATCCGTAGGTATCGCTACAGAATCCTGATCGGACTTCTAAGGTCCAAAGCGAGGGGAAAGATCCACCGTGGTATAACAATCATGTACGAAAGGTACTACGGAAACAAAGAAAGCTTCATCATAGGTTTAAGAGTAGTCGAATCATAGCTGATAAGGAAAAGCTGAACGAAGCGAAAAAGAGCGTAAAGAGAGCAATGGGAGAAGCATTCAACGAATTCGAACATAAAACATTGGCAAACAATCTAAACAAGACCCCTAAAAAGTTTTGGTCATATGTAAAATCGGTAAGCGGATCTAAATCCCCTATTCAGTCACTCGTTGACCACGATGGCACCGAAACAGAGGACGACCGAAGAAAGGCAGAAATACTGAATTCAGTGTTCCGAAACTGTTTCACTGCGGAAAATCGTAACACGGTCCCTGACTTCAGCCGTCGCACGGACGCCAAAATGGAAAATATTGAAATAAATCGGAATTGAAAAACAACTGCTATCACTTAGTAGCGGAAAAGCATCCGGACCAGACGAGATACCCTTAAGATTCTACAGTGATTATGCTAAAGAACTTGCCCCCTTTCTATCAGCAATTTATCGTAGATCGCTGGAAGAACGTAAAGTACCTAGCGACTGGAAGAAAGCGCAGGTCGTTCCCATTTTCAAGAAGGGTCATAAATCAGATGCGAATAATTATAGGCCTATTTCGCTTACGTCAATCTGTTGTAGAATAATGGAACATGTTTTGTGTTCTCGTATTATGACGTTCTTAGATAATACAAATCTCCTTCATCATAACCAACATGGATTCCGCAAACAGAGATCATGTGAAACTCAGCTCGCCCTATTTGCCCAAGAAATTCACAGTGCCGTAGACACTGGCGAGCAGATTGATGCCGTATTCCTGGACTTCAGGAAGGCATTTGATACGGTTCCGCACTTACGTTTAGTGAAAAAAATACGAGCTTACGGAATATCGGACCAGGTTTGTGATTGGATTCAGGATTTCCTAGAAGAAAGAACACAACATGTCATTCTTAACGGTTCAAAATCTGCAGATGTAGAGGTAATTTCGGGAGTACCGCAGGGAAGCGTGATAGGACCTTTATTGTTTACAATATACATAAATGACTTAGTTGACAACATCGGTAGCTCCGTGAGGCTATTTGCAGATGACACGGTTGTCTACAAGAAAGTAGCAACATCAGAAGACTCGTACGTACTCCAGGAGGACCTCCATAGGATTAATGCATGGTGCGACAGCTGGCAGCTTTCCCTAAACGTAGATAAATGTAATATAATGCGCATACATAGGGGCAGAAATCCATCCCAGTACGATTATGCCATAGGTGGTAAATCATTGGAAGCGGTAACGACCGTAAAATACTTAGGAGTTACTATCCGGAGCGATCTGAAGTGGAATGATCACATAAAACAAATAGTGGGAAAAGCAGGCGCCAGGTTGAGATTCATAGGAAGAATTCTAAGAAAATGTGACTCATCGACGAAAGAAGTAGCTTACAAAACGCTTGTTCGTCCGATTCTTGAGTATTGCTCATCAGTATGGGACCCTTACCAGGTTGGATTAATAGAAGAGATAGACATGATCCAGCGAAAAGCAGCGCGATTCGTCATGGGGACATTTAGTCAGCGCGAGAGCGTTACGGAGATGCTGAACAAGCTCCAGTGGCGGACACTTCAAGAAAGGCGTTACGCAATACGGAGAGGTTTATTATCGAAATTACGAGAGAGCACATTCCGGGAAGAGATGGGCAACATATTACTACCGCCCACATATATCTCGCGTAATGATCACAACGAAAAGATCCGAGAAATTAGAGCAAATACGGAGACTTACAAGCAGTCGTTCTTCCCACGCACAATTCGTGAATGGAACAGGGAAGGGGGGATCAGATAGTGGTTCAATAAGTACCCTCCGCCACACACCGTAAGGTGGCTCGCGGAGTATAGATGTAGATGTAGATGTAGAAAACAACATCCAGATCCACAGCTCGTAACGTATCTTGCAACACACGGGTTTTGGGAGCAGAAGTAACGCCGCTGACATTGGTCGTGGCGAGGCGGTATGCCCGGTCCATCAAGTCGTGGAGGCTGTCCCTGCTTACAGGTGGGGAGTCTTCAGGGCGTAGAGATAAGAAGCGACGGGTGTGGGTTCAAAAATGGTTCAAATGGCTCTGAGCACTATGGGACTCAACTGCTGAGGTCATAAGTCCCCTAGAACTTAGAACTACCTAACTAACCTAAGGACAACACACACATCCATGCCCGAGACAGGATTCGAACCTGCGACCGTAGCGGTCGCGCGGTTCCAGACTGTAGCGCCAGAACCGCTCGGCCACCAGCGGCCGGCGACGGTTGTGGGTCATGCTGGCCTAGGCGTCTGTCGCCGTCAACGTAGACGTTGCCAACGGTATAAATGTATCGTCAGGCTCCTGAAATGCATCCTGCATCTATATCTCCTGCGCCCAATCTCCCAGGGAGGTCGATACCACAGGATCTCGAGAGACAGACGTAGTCGGGGGTTGCATCCCCGGGGACGTGGACCCACCGGTAGCGGGAGAAGACAGCGAACCGTGTGATACGTTACTATTGGCCGTATCGGATCGGTTTATCGGCTGACGCACCTCATCATCCATCATTGCTTCCTCGGGCCGTTCTACTGTGTCGGTCGTTAAGCGCCGTTTCTTATGCCGCTTTGTTGCCTGTGTGTCCGGCGCAAGGCAGGGGTAGACGCACCATCCTATTCGTCAACTTCCACCGCACCGTCAGTTTGTCGTTGCAGTGATGCGCCTTGGATCGTCCAGGCGTGTATCTTCCAGGCATCGGTGCTGGAAGACGCTGGGGGCTCCTCAGGAACTGTTGTAGGCGCCTCCAAGGCTTGCACCACTATAGAAGGGTCGTCATAAACAGCTGGAGTCTCCCGTCTCGCCGCCGCAATATACGTAAACGGCATAGAGGTCGCTATCAATGGTCGAATTTGATCGGCTGAGGGCGCCTGCACGAGACGGTGTTACAGGCATTCGGTAAGCACATATCCTACTTGTCCACATCTGGAGCAGGTCCTCGGCTGACCGTCGTAAATAATTATCGCCCGGCAAGAAGCGATCATGAGATACGAAGGTACATGGCAATTCAATACGGAACTGACGCACCCTGTTAAGGACAGGGTAAGTTTCGAAGGTTGTAACCTCCCCCTCTCTTATCAACCTTAATGACAGTAAAAAATTAAACCACGTGTACCTAATGGAAATTTGGGAAAGGCAATCATCACCGCAGTTGATGTGTCAGTAAAGAGGGAGGAAGGGTTACGTCTAAATGAAAGGAATAAAGCAAATGAAATTGTTGGAAATGTAATTTTCAAAAATGGTAAAGTTAATCAAGAAAACAAATTTGTGGTCATTACGTTAACAATTAACTGGCGTTAATTAGATATTTGAGATTTGGGGAAAATTACGGTCGCCAGTCCTATGGACAACTACTATAACATCTGAAAAAGGAAGGTTAATGCACATATAATTAGCACTGAAAGCGTGGCAACTGAACGTTGACAGGTGTTGTGTGAAAACTGAATGTTTGTCGGAAGTAATAAATTTCGCTACACTCTGACTTAATTTACAAAAAGAATTAATAAAACCAGAACATTGAAAGTTAATTTAGTGACTGGAATTAATAGTGAACTTTGTTTCTGAAGCACTACGAAATTAAATAAAATAATGTTAGTCTTGGGCTACCTCAAAAATCATCTCAAAAGCAACTTGAATCTCTGCAATTTAGAAATAAGAGATTTAACTTTGAACTTGAATTAAATGATTTTGAACAATTAACAATAGTAAAATGTAGTACGTACCAAGCTGAGCTGCAGTCACAGGTAGGCTGATATATGGTAACAAAACTCGCACTGTTAATTTGTACTTGTGTAATTTAAATATTGTAGCCATCTATAACACCTTAACTGCACTTCTAAATTAAAGCAGTGAAATGGAATGATATTTGGTTCATTTCGGAAAAGGAAGGGACCCTGTTTGGTAATGCAATTGGGACAATGAGCAACAAAGGTTCATGCTAAGTTGCTGTATTTTAGTGATGCAAATGGAACAGTTTGAAAAGCTGAGGTCTGCCATACAGTTCTAAAACCGCACGCCGAGAGTTCGGTCCCTTCAGAGGACGATTCAGCCTATCTATGTTGGACAGCGACTGCCCGTGGAGCGGACGGCATTTGCCCGAGTGAAAGGGGAGAACGACCCCATGTTCAGCTTAAAAGCAAATTCCGCTACATTGCCTGGGAGCGCCGAGCCTACGCATTCTTTACAAACATAGCACACAGTTTCAGAGATTTTCACAGGGAGACAGCAACGCCGATGCTGCAGATTTCCGGATCGGTCGCCTTAAACGAAACGTCATTCTCCCGTTTTAGAAGAGCAATGCTAATTGGCAGATGATATTCCTGACACCTTGAGCTTAAGGAGTAATAGAAGGAACCAAAAGATATGCCTCTTTACATCTGGCGTGGAGAGGGGCTGTTCCATTGTTGCTCTTGGAGCGAGAACACGTAACGAGAGTGTGTGCGCTCATACATATACTCAAAGCGCGAGGAACAAGTCTCTCCTCAGTACTTCACTGGGAGAGCACCTCTGTCGAGAGTGAATCGGAGTGCGACTCTATATTGAGTCCTTGCGATTAAGTGTTGTTCACTGTGTTGGCCACCACACTTATTGTGCAGTGTGAACAGGCAGAGTTATAGTTAAACAACTGTGAGCGAATTTTTTGAGTGGCATCGTGGTGGACTGGTTATCTGACCGGTTTACCATGCCAATAGTTAGACTAGGGGCGAATAGGAGTCCTTGACTTCATCAAGGCGTAGGGAGAGTTTGATTGGCGAAGGTCAATCCAGATAGAATGAGAGTTATCTTATTTGTCAGCTGCGAGCGGCGCAGACAGCAGTCATCGCAGCTTACGGTATTGCGCGCTACAGCTCTTGCAAGGCCCATATTTTCTCCACAACAATACACTTCACTGCATTTCACACGTGACAACCTAGCAACATTCTAACGGATAATTATTCAAGTTGAGTAGGCGCGGCTGTCAGCCATCCTGCCAAGTCAATAACAATCTTAAACTTTGTGTAGAAATTTCATTAGCGAATCCTATCCTTAAGAGGTAACTTCACATTCCGAAAAGAACCTGGAAATAATTTGTCCAGTTCATAACTAAAAGTGCCATTGTCATTTCTCAGAATTTTTGCAAAAATAAATAATAATTTTCGTTAGTTTCATGTTTTTCTTACACTAACTAGCACTACTCCAGTACCCAAGTATCCCACTAGTTACGTAAGAAATTTTGTGAATTTTTGTGTTATTTCCTTACAGCGGACTACTTCAGAAGATATTTATTGCTGAAAGCTTTTCAGGCATTTCTCTTTAGAACGTTAGGAGCGTCTGGTCTGACTTCTGTAGTAGTGTAGGGGTGGAAATTGCATCTTGCAGGAGCCACAGGGTAAAGGGTACATCTCAGATTAATCAATTGCGCAGAATGACAGAATAGCACCCACATGCTCACAGCAGTATGGCCGAGGTCTGTGCCATAGGGTCGAAGAGCAAGGGTGACCAAATCAGCTGTAACTTCAAATGGTTGCTCAAACAAGCGTACATTTCGTTTTCCCAGTCCAGCACGTTCGAGCGTTACCACACCCACGTTCCCGTCAGAGTGGCAGAACCTGTAACCTTTCGTCGATCGTCTGAGAAGGTTGTCACAGACCTCATCGACAGTGAACTTGAGGTAGATAACGCTGGAGACGATAGATAAGTGAATCACCAGCAGCTCTTTTGGGTCAACATGCATCACGTCGCGTAAAAATCTCTCTACTTCGTGGGCATTGCGTCTAGAGTACATAGTGTCAAACTGCAGCTTGATCGTGGCTTTCGATACGAAAGAGCCATCGGATGTCAGGAACGTAATTATGACACTCAACGCTACTGCGGTGGCGTGGTAAACAACAACACGCCCGTAAACGCGACACTGAGCGGCCGGGACGTACCGCACCGCTCCACAGCCGAAGGCCGACGTCCGACTGAGCCATAGAGGACATAGAGGATACTGCGACTGCAGGGACTTACGTCTGTCACGCAACCCATGAAACCCACATTTGCAACTTACTGTCCACACATTACATTTGTAGTGCGTCTGCCCTCTATACTCATTACTGGGTGTTGTGTGCTGTCCTTAGGTTAGTTAGGTTTAAGTAGTTCTAAGTTCTAGGGGACTGATGACCATAGATGTTAAGTCCTATAGTGCTCAGAGCCATTTGAATCTCTATACTCGTTACTCGCGGCAGTTTGCCGATTCCCGTAAGAGTTTGAGCAATGTGGGTGCAAACAAAGGTTTTGGTATGTGCTGTTCTTTATGCTACATTACTATGTGATGAGATGGCCGTCACTTCTGCTGATCTGAATAGACATAAAGTTATTCTACGGAAATGTTTACTTGTTGGTTATAGCTCCAAGGCAATTACAACTGCTGTGAAACAGATTATTGTTACCATAGGTTTATTACTTTGTCACAGACTGAAGGATTGTATGGTCATTTGAGCTTCAGTATCAGAGTTCTAAATCTTTGAGATATGTAATGATAAGGAGATACATGGGCAAAAGTAAGTGATGGGTCAGCACAGAATTCAACCTTTTACACAACGACACAAGCTCAGCACAAAAGGCTGTGGGGTGGTAGGACTGGACCAAGTGACACATCGGGCAATCACCACTGACAGCTGCACTCAACATTTATTTGGGACATTTAAACAAGACAGATAACAAAAGTAAAGTTGTGAGTACCGGTCGTGAGTCGTGCTTCGGTAGCTCGGATGGTAGAGCACTTGCCCGCGGAAGGCAAAGGTCCCGAGTTCGAGTATCGGTCGGGCACACAGTTTTAATCTGCCAGGAAGTTTCATATCAGCGCACACTCCGCTGCAGAGTGAAAATCTCATCAAGAGAGATAACAAATAAAACCACATGAGAGCTAGTTACTTCAAAATTTAAACATTCATAAACCACAGCACTTATGGTCTATTACACATTTAGCGAAGTATTTACTCAAAAACTATGATCAACCTGAATAACAATTTACTAAAATTTAATCCCAGAACTAGTGGGTATGTACAACAGACTGACATCTGCCTTAAGTAACTAGAAACACAATAATTACAGCACATCATCTGTAGCATTAATCAACCTATTAATGAACATCACCTAAGCAGTACAAATCTATTATCTTATGTGCGTAAGGCCAATTATACATTAAGCCGCGAGCGAACTAGATACACGGCTAGCCGGCACGCGCGGGCAAAGGGTCTCGAAAATACACAACAGTACAAGCAGGACACAACCCACGACCCCGCACCCGCTACCAAGACAAACAGCAGAAGTCTTGATAAAACGAAATCAAAATGCTAGTAACTAGCTTGCAGGCTAACGGTACATCGAGTTCCCCCCCCCCCCCCCCCCCCCCCGACGCAAAACACAAGGTGACTTACAGCAAATAGCCACACTTTAATTTGTGATTAAATCAGAATTAATTACAATATCCACATACTGTCATTGAAGGAATTCTTGTACTTTCATTAATAGAATCAGTTTCAAACTATTTAAACACACAATAACAACGGGCCTCTCAGTATCTCGTAAGAATTTATGAAACTACTGATTTAGAATTAGACACGTGTCTCTCAGACACACTATTACTTCAGATAAAAACGTAACAGTAATGTTATTACAATTCACAGAAAAATATATCCAGGGAAAAATTTTATCCATATGTAGCAACTGACCAGTTTAACTCCGTCGTGTGATATAAATACAATAACCAGGCGGCACTTAGACAAGGGCCAGCCAAATTGTTTTCAATGACGGTTAAACACTGACAGTAGCAATGCACAAACAGAATGTATCAGCACTCCAAGTCCTTGTAAATGTTAACCGTCGCATCACGTACAGCTCTCATTATAAAATTGCGTACTAAGCAAGTTGAAATTAAACACATTCGTGGACAGACCCAGTAGGAGTAGCAACGGCCGGCCAGGAAAGTGAAGTCAACAGCACTGAGCCCAGCAGTCGATTCCGGCCACAATTTACAGCACAAGCAAGGCCCTTACCCTCTTGCTTGTTCGACGAAGCCAGCCGCCGCAAATACCGGTGCCAGGAGACTATAGCAAGCGAAACACACCAACGGATTCCCAATAGAGTGACTGCTTCCACGCCGGCGATATTTCCTACGTCACCATCACCCGGGTAAACAGCCCCTTTTAGATCTGCTCTTCCTGCTGCCTCGCACGGCACCTGTACTGTTCGCCAGACTTGGCGAACGACGCGTTTGCTATGCATCCCAAAGCAAAATCCTCGCTACTTGCTAGAGCTTGCCCCTCGCTCCCCGATCGGCCCGGTAGGTGGCGCCACCGCGCGCTCTCCACACACCGCCAGAAAGACGACCCATACCGGCAGCGGGAATATCGCTGATCGAGCCACACGGCTCAGTAAGTAAACTGTTTATTATTTCTAAAGCAATCGCGAAAGCTGTTAATACTGTGGTGTCACCGCCAGACACCACACTTGCTAGGTGGTAGCCTTTAAATCGGCCGCGGTCCGTTAGTATACGTCGGACCCGCGTGTCGCCACTGTCAGTGATTGCAGACCGAGCGCCACCACACGGCAGGTCTAGTGAGACGTCCTAGCACTCGCCCCAGTTGTACAGCCGACTTTGCTAGGAATGGTTCACTGACAAATACGCTCTCATTTGCCGAGACGATAGTTAGCATAGCCTTCAGCTACGTCATTTGCTACGACCTAGCAAGGCACCATTACCAGTTAATATTGAGATTGTAAAACATGTACCGTCAAGAGCGATGTACACCAATTATGAATTAAAGTTAAGTATTCCAGCAGCAACGTACCTTATTGGCTACATTAATTACATTGTCCTGTTCCAGACCTCACGCCATTTTGCGTGAGCTTAAACGCGTGCATTTCGGCCTCCTCTAGCAACACGGTGTTGGCTCTTCTGCCAACACATCAAATACATTTCACACACTATGAAACAAGACGGTCAATGCCTTCATGGAAGACTTTTGTGGTTTCCTGTGGAACTATGATTGTACCCAAGTGTGAAATTCTTCGTCTGAAACAAATCTAGGGCCACGAATGTCTTTCTTGAGCACGCAAAAATTTTGGAAATCGCACGGAGACCGATCGAGACTGTATGGAGGAAATATAAACAGCTGACCAGCGAAACGTCTGCAGAGCAGTGGGCGAGACCACATGTCGCCAACGCTGTTCCGGCTACACTCCAGAAATTTCACTGCGAAATCTTTATACGTCCTCCACACAGTCCCTATCTCTCCCCATGCGACTTACATACTTTTGGACTGAAGAAAAGACATTCATGACCGGCAATTTGCTTCGAAGGAAGAGCTGCACGCTTGGGTACAATCGTCGTTCCGTAGGCAACCGCAAACATTTCTCCATGAAGGCATTGACCTTTTTGTCTCACACAGGGATAATTGTATTAACGTTTACTCTATCACGTTAATGCCCATACCAGATTCTCTCAATTCTAGACAGCCTGACTGTAGAACTCGCGACTTGATAAAGAATATCAACATTTACCCGTCAATGAACAATTGCAAAGTCTACACCCTAGTTATCAGTTTTATATATTCGCTCAAAACTGTGAAGTTACCAGTAGTCATTAATCTACAATTTCGGAATTTCGATGTGGAGTTCCGTATCCCATGGGAAGAAAATTACAAAGTTCTCTAAAATTCTCAGAACTACCGGATATGTTGTTTACGCCAGATATTGTCTTTTTCCGGAACACTCTACTCCTCATAAAAAGTAAATTACAACACTATTGTAAAACACGGAAACATATCTCCTCTCGTAATAAAGCTGAGCTGCCGTTTCTCGAAGCGAGAGCGTGCAAATATCTCTCGTCTACAATCGCCAAATCGTTCTTTATTCTGAGTGTCTGGAACATACTACACCAAATCAGCTTCATAGTTTTTCGCGAATAGCACGGTTATTTTCCTCTTCGACATATCTCCTGCTCCGAAATTACTTTAATATTTTACCAAAATCGGGACTGCATGGAGGAAAAAATCAAATAAACTGAGAAAATTCGTCTTTACTAGCCTTAAGGACAGAATCCTTAAGCTGTACTAACCACTTTACATGATGCATATCCATAACGCAATATGATTCACAAGCTCATTCACAGTTAATTATTAACAAATTTCTAGTTTCATACGTCATTTAGACTGTTTATTCACACCCTCATTCATTCCAACACCGGCACAAATTAAAATAATAATGTCAAACAACTAACTATGGTAATTACTGTCTAAAAACTAACAACACTACATAACGTACACTGCTATTAACAAAATATTGTGTAATTAATTATTTCGCTACAAAAAGTTTACTTTGAGCCGTCTTCAGATGTAGTTATTAAAACATATCAATGTTTCAGTATGTTGCTGTTAATTTTTAGGTAATTTTTAATATCTCTGAAATTATTTGAAATATAGCACTGAAACCTGTGCAGCAGTTAAGTACTGATATTCTAAAAGTCAATTAATTTCTTCTCTCCTGGTGTACGGTAAATGATTTTATTAATTCACAGGTTGGTGTTTAGTTTAAACCATCTGCGGAGTGTACTTACACTTGAGTGTGCCTGCAATCTGCGAGCACAGGGACGATGAATGGCAGCTTGCCAGCGTGGGAACGTGTTTTCTGGAGAAGGAGACCGCTAAGACAAATCTTACAGCTTCCTAGCCGTCAAAGTACATTATTACACCACAATGCGTGTAACAGTTTTTTTTTATTCTTCGTACTGAGCAACTGGGCTCACGTAACAATTCTTCATACATTGCTGTTTCTTGTTTTTCCAGTGCTCACTCATCTTTCCCCTTGTTATCTTTTCCTTGGCTTCTGTCCAAGTTGTTCCTGAGTTCTTGGTTCTTCTGCCATGAAAGATTTCTAAACTTGTTATGTTGATCTTGAAAAGGTTTCTTTCTGTGTTTTTTGATTCTTTGATGTCGGTTCTTTGTAATTCTTTTATCATTTCTGTAATCCAAGTAATAGTTGACTTCTTTCAACAGGTATACAGAAATATTTTTTTCTTTACCTTTTCCATTCATTCCCTACCTTTGTCCATAGAAGAGTAGCAATAGCTTTGCCATTACTTCTGTTATTTTCTGTACTTCCTTACTACGTCTCATTTTTCAAACGTGTCTAGTCTGTATTGCACCCACTATTTTTTAATAATTCGTCTTTCAGGTATCTCTAGTCTGCCCAGATAATAGTTCAATGTTAAGAATTTACGTGCATATAAACATTTTGGTCTTAGAAATTTGATATAGCGTTTTAGTTGTGTAGTATTACTAGACATGCTCTTCTTGTTGCAGACATTTTTTACCAAAGAATACAGTCCTTGAATATTTTATTAACTCTTACGTGATTCAAATGGCTCTAAGCACTATGGGACTTAACATCTGAGGTATCAGTCCACTAGACTTAGAACTACTTAAAAATAACTAACCTAAGGACATCACACACATCGATGCCCGAGGCAGGATTCGAACTTGCGACCGTAGCAGCAGCGCAGTTTCAGACTGAAGCCCCTAGAACCGCTCGGCCACCGCGGCCGGCTAACTCTTACATCTATGGCGAATTTTTCTGATCTATTTTGCTAAATGGTTTCTGCAAGATATTGGAATTCACTAAATCCCTTTTTTTTGCCTCTTTCTGGTTCTATGTATTTTTGACGCATTTTTGTTTATGATGAAAATTTTTGTTAGCTGACTAAGACGAGTTCTATTAGCTATTCATTCTAGATTTTTATTTGAACAATTGTTTGTCAATTTTCTGAAAATACTTCAAAATAGTCTGCCAAACCAAAGCAGTTTACCTTAATTCCATTTTATTCCCTTCCCAGGTGGTATTCGTAGAATTTTGTGATTTTTTTTATCTCTCGATTACAGATTCTTAATTTTGTCCCCTGAAACACTGTTAAATAGTGAATGTGACAAGCAGTTTCTTATCTAAAACCAGTTTTCATTTCGAGTAGCTGACACATTTCTCCCATATATTCCGCTTTAGATATCGTATTTGTTAGATTTTCACAAATTACCTTTGCTAAATTTTCATTAACGCTGCATCCTCTAGATACATTATCTGTTGTTTCTCTATCTACAGAACGAAATTCTGTCTTGAAACCAATATTTTCTCCATTGAATATTAGCTTAGCACGTTTTCAATCATGTGCGATGAACTTCACACATATTCAATAAAATTTGTATTTCACGAATTCTAAATTATGGCATAAATATAAAGACACACGAGTCCAGTGTTTATTGTACTTCCTGTAAATTCAAATGTAAATCCTATGTAATATTGATTTAGTATATAATAGGTTGGTCCAAGGTAATGTCTGTAATTATACTGAGAAGGAAGAGCCAGTTGATGATGGGATCTGAAAATGAAATTTAGATAGAGAGGACAGTTCATTAATGGAGACACGGTTGTATTTGGTAGAAGGGAAGTAATTTCTTTGTGGTAACGGTCGGATGGACTAATGTGGAGAGTCTAAGTATCGAAACAGTGGAAGAGGTTTTCAGAGTTCAGCGACGAGTGTAAAGAAAAGATTGTCAGATATGGACGAGGGCATCATTCTTGTAATGAGTCATGAAATCGAGTTTTTCATCTTTCATTGGAGAAGATCGCCTCACGAGGGAGAACACAGAATAGAGAAAAGAATTGAAGACCGAAGAACAGACAAGTTTTTTGAAGAGAGTAGGTGACAGAAGACCATCAAGTTGAAGAAATGACTTCTGAAGGACAAGAACTGTGTGGGCTCTCGTCAAATAATTTTTATTATATGGAACAATAGGAATGACTGCGCATCACGAATATTCGAGCTATTTGTTTTGACTGAGAAGTAGAACGAGTCCGTGGGCTAGAGTGACAGTGGAGTGTGCTAAAAGAATTTGAAATCAGAATTTGAAATCAGAATCATTTATTACCAGTCGCCAGCACTTGCTTAGTTGAAAGTGGAAGGTAGAATAAACTGACATCATGACATATAAATAAAAGATTGTATGGGTTCTCATTGCTATGTACAGTACCTGCGTAAGTGTTTTACATAACTACTCACCAGACCCAACTAGAAATCCTACCTGAAGTGATTTGTTATCATTTATGTCTTCAAATTATTTTTAGGAGCAGCTACGTTTCTTTGGAGCAGCTAATTTGAAGGACAACATTTTTTAATAATTTGCACGAATGAATGGAAATGTGTCGCCATATCGTCAGCTTCCTAGAACAGCGGAATATTTGCTCAGCCTGAGGATACCAATCTTCTTCAGCCAGCACCATTAATACAATCACAGATGAGGAGAAAAAAACCTGCACATCTCTGGTGAAGCCATTTTCAAAACAAATAGACAAGTTGACGCATTTCTGAACTTCATAATATGCGACAGACAATATGTTAGCATGGTTGAGAATAAAGTAGATTAGAACAACGATAGGTATTCAGAAAGTTTATAATAAAACTAAATGTTTACTGTCATGTGTGTCACAGTGAAGGTTGAGATTTTTACTCGCTGTTAGATCTTTAGCGTCACAGTATAATTTATGTAGGAAAGCATTGTTGCCTTCAAGTAGAATTGTTAAATCGTTCAGTAACAAGTTCAGATTCTTGGTAATACAACTTTCTATAAAGGTTGGTTCCGTTGTGTTTCTACGCTGCTGTATTTGACTAAGGGCCTTACTGGACTCATACGATGACGGAAACAGCAATAGTAAGTCCGTTATGGCTATTTCATGTTGCAATTTAAGTGCCAGTTTCAACTGACAGTTCAATGGCTTCACAACAGTCAAACACAACTTTACGTAGGAAAATTCGCAAATCAACATTAATATTGTTAATTCTACCTGAATCGATATGTAACATATTTTACTTGCCTGAATGTGTAAGAATAGTATTGTAATTGTATGTTTGTGTCTGTTTGTATATGACTGATTGAGTCTGTGTCTGTGACAACTTAGGTTTATCTTTTATTTGCAAGCGAAGACGCTAGATTTTATCACATATTAGTTCAGTTTATATTCGATTTATTTTGTTAAGAAGGTAGCAAGTGTGAAGGCAGTTATTCAAATGTTGGCTAAGAACAGTGAAAGTTAGTCCATGATGCATACATTGATAGAGAAGGGACAGTACTTAGGTGTTAGTCAGGCGTTCATCAAAGAATTTTGAACCGTTTTAAACTGATAGTATTATAGATTTGCTGGTTCTCTTCAATTATTGATTTGAAGTTAAAAATCTCTTCTCTGTGGATTCTTCCCTTTCGAAAATCATCCTGATATTCTCCCAGTTGCTAATTTAGAGTTTCTCCAGCTCAAATGGTTCAAATAACTCTGAGCACTATGGGACATCTGAGGTCATCAATCCCCTAGAACTTAGAACTACTTATACCTAACTAACCTAAGGACATCACACACAAACATGCCCGAGGCAGGATTCGAACCTGCGACAGTAGCAGTCGCGCGGTTCCGGACTGAAGCGCCTAGAACCGCTCGGTCACCGTTCTTCGGCCGTTTTAGTATATTTTTGATAATACTTATGCATGCTACTGGCAGAAGTGACACTCCACTGTCATTGAAGACATTTGGTTTATTATTATTATTAGTCGTAAAGCTCCCAACATGGAAGACGCTAAGTAAAGATGGTTCACTTCTGGGGCTTCTTATTCTTCTTGTTTGCCCACCAGGTCTTCATTCTTTGCGAGAATTCAGCTTTTCTTTCTTCGCTCCATTTTGTTCCAGTTCTCGGCGCTTTTGTCTCTGGTTTGACCTCCCATTTGTCAACTTTAAGTTTGAAATTGTTTCTTTTGTTCATGTCTTCAGTAGTAATGTTGGCTAATTCCAGATCTTTCTTTACATTTTTGATCCATTCTCCTCCATTAACAAGGGATGCTACGTATCTTACTATTTTTTTTGTAAGTCTGTGATCGGGAAGTCTCATTATGTGGCCACAGAATTTGAGACGCCTCTTCCTCATGTCTATCTCTATGTTAGAATATTCTTCAATTTTAGAATTTTTCTGTAATCTATACCCCTCTTTGGTCCATTTTGGTCCCAGAATTTTCCTAATGATTTTCCTTTCCTCTTTCTTCAGGTTTTCCATATCTGTTTTCGTTTTAAGTGTCAAGGTTTCGCTGGCATATAGCATTATTGGTTTAATTACCGACTTATAATGTTTAATTTTTGTATTTATAGATAGACATTTTTTATTGTAAATGTTTTGGACCAGCCCTAGACCTCTACGAGCTTTTAATATTCTTTCTTGTTGTGAGTATTTTTCAGAAATTATCTCTCCTAAATATTTAAAGTATGGTACCCTCTTAATTTCTCCATATTTGGTTTGTAACTTAGAAATTTCTAGATTTGTTGTTGTAAACACCGTTTTCTCAAAAGATATTTGTAGGCCAACTTTTCCTGCACACTCTTTTAAGGTTTCTATCTGTTTGACTGCCATTTCACTAGAATCTGCCATTATTGCAAGATCGTCTGCGTAGGCTAAGTAGGGGATTTGTAGGTCATCTTTTTTGGTTCCCAGTGATATTGGTTTCCAGTACTTTTCTTTTTTGAGTTCTTTTTCCCATTCTGCCATGACTCTATCCAGAACTAAGTTAAATAACAGAGGTGATAATCCATCACCTTGTCTAACCCCAGTTTTTATCTCAAATGATTTTGAAAGCTTTCCCATGAATTTCACTTTGCATTTTGTATTTGTTAATGTCTGCTCTATGATGTTCCGTGTCTTCTTATCCAGTCCTTGTTCTTCAAGAATTTTAAGTAGTGTGGGTCTGTGAATTGAATCATATGCCTTTTTAAAGTCGACAAAGACATATACTGTAGGCTTCCTTCGCATTTGTCTCATCCTTGTAATCAATTTCAAGTTTAAAATTTGTTCTGGACATGATCTGTTTGATCTGAAACCAGCTTGGAAATCTGAGATTTTGGGTTCTAGCAGTTTTTGTGTCCTTTCAAGAAGACAAGCTGATAATATCTTGTATGTGACGGCAAGGAACATTTGGTTTATTATATACAGTTATGCAACGAAAATTTTACATTTTTTTGCTAAAAATTTATGGTGATGCAAAAACAGGTTGTACGACGCCAGCCACTCGGGACTTCTGTGTGAGGGCCGCCGAGTGTTCAGTCTTCACAGTGTTGCGCTACAAGAGAAGAACGTGGACAGCAGATTGTATGCTGTGCCGCTTCCAGGCCGCATTCGTCTGAGGCCGTGGGAGCATCTGTGACGCTGCAGGTTTCTCTGCTGGAGGGCCCAGGTCAAGAGGCCCCTAATCTGTCCTCTCTGCCGGTGCCTCAGAACACAAAAGGCGGCTTCCTCCCACGCAGGCGGTCCGCATCAGCTATCGGGAGCCGCAGTGCGAGGTTTCTCTGAATGGGAGCGCGAAGCAGCCACCGCCGCCGGCAACAGCGCAGAGCTCGGTCCACCACCAGCGATTCACGCACTGCGCCACATTACTCTTCACCATTTAGCCGTTTCTGTACTTCGTGGAAAGGGCGCGTCTATTGTTCTTTCCAAAGTGTTCTCCTTTGTTTCGACGGCAGGCGGTTCAGACCCGCGCGGCTGTTTGAAATGAGAAATGACGAGACAAAGACAACGACCCAGTAGCCTTTAAATTCGCCTAGTACTACTCCATTATTTGTTTCTGTTTTACTCCATTTCCAGAAACTGCCATATGTTGCTTTTACATGATCTGATTTTCCCTACGTTACAGATACACTACTGGCCATTAAAATCGCTGCACCACGAAGATGACGTGCTGCAGACGCGAAATTTAACCGACAGAAGGAAGATGCTGTGATATGCAAATGATTAGCTTTTCACAGCATTCAAAGAAGATTGGCGCCGTTGGCGACACCTACAACGTGCTGACATGAAGAAAGTTTCCAACCGATTTCTCATACACAAACAGCAGCTGATCGGCGTTGCCTGGTGAAACGTTGTTGTGATGCCTCGTGTAAGGGGGAGAAATGCGTACCATCACGTTTCCGACTTTGATAAAGGTCGGATTGTAGCCTATCGCGATTGCCGCTTATCGTATCGCGACATTGCTGTTCGCATTGATCGAGATCCAATGACAGTGGGCAGAATATGGAATCGGTGGACTCAGGAGGGTAATACGGAACGCCGTGCTGGATCCCAACGGCCTGGTATCACTAGCAGCCGAGATGACAAGCATCTTATCCGCATGGTTGTAACGGATCGTGCAGCCATGTCTCGATTCCTGAGTCAACAGATAGCGACGTTTGCTAGACAACAACCATCTGCACGAACAGTTCGACGGCGTTTGCAGCAGCATGGACTATCAGCTCGGAGACTATGGCTGCGGTTACCCTTGACGCTGCATCACAGACAGGAGCGTCTGCGATGGTGTACTCAACGACGAACCTGGGTGCAGGAATGGCGAAACGGATGAATCCAGGTTCTGTTTACAGCATCATGATGGTCGCATCCGTGTTTGGCGACATCGAGGTGAACGCACATTGGAAGCGTGTATTCGTCATCGCCATACTGGCGTATCACCCGGCGTGATGGTATGGGGTGCCACTGGTTACCCGTCTCGGTCACCTCTTGTTCGCACTGACGGCACTTTGAACAGTGGACGTTACATTTCAGACGTGTTACGACCCGTGGTTCTACCCTTCATTCGATCCATGCGAAACCCTATATTTCAGCAGGATAACGCACGACCGCATGTTACATGTCCTGTACGAGCCTTTCTCGATACAGAAAATGGTCGACTGCTGCCCTGACCAGCACATTCTCCAGATCTCTCAGCAACTGAAAGTGTCTGGTCAATGGTGGCCGAGCAACTGGCTCGTCACAATACGCCATCACTACTCTTGATGAACTGTGGCATCGTGTTGAATCTGCATGGGCATCTGTACCTGTACACGCCATCCAAACTCTGTTTAACTCAATGTCCAGGCTTATTAAGGCCGTTATTACAGCCAGAGGTGGTTGTTCTGGGTACTGATTTGCTCTGTTTAACTCAATGTCCAGGCTTATTAAGGCCATTATTACAGCCAGAGGTGGTTGTTCTGGGTACTGATTTCTCAGGATCTATGCACCCAAATTGCGTGAAAATGTAAACACATGTAAGCTATAGTATAATATATTTGTCTAATGAATACCCGTTTCTCATGTGCATTTCTTCTTGTTGTAGCAATTTTAATGGCCAGTAGTCTATATCAAAGCTCGTTTAACGGTTGTTGGAAACAAATGAAATCACACATAGCGTGCTTCTGATGTGTGAATCCAGATTTAAGCAGTTTTGCTCAAATTTATGTTTCCATTTCTGCGTGTATGTTTCGCCGCTGCTTGGTTTCAAGTCCATACGCTATGCTTTGCCTTGTAAGATGACAGGTATCGACACCGCTACGATGTACTGAATCATACCTTTAACCATCTCTTCTGGATCAAGATTTGAAGTAGTGGGTGGGGGAGGGATGGGGGCACGGTGTCACGTTGCTCAGGGAGTATGGTTAGCTTCCAGCGCTTGCAGAAAAGGAGCGTACGCGTACGTGAACAAGTGCGAGTCAGGGCATGGAAACGTTGGCCCCAGTAGCGATGGGAACTATTTACCCTGTGCTTGGTACCGAACGGAATCAAAAAGGTCAATGGCTAAAGCAAGTAAAAAAATGCGAATAGCGTGCTTGTTAATGTACTCTGAATGGACCTCAGATCGACGTAGGGGCGTTTTCATAAGCGCAGTACGTAATAAACCCAGTGTTTATCATAAACTGATTTCAAGGTCCCTTTTCGTTATAGTGTGTTCATTGATTTAGTTATATTCAGAAGTGGCACCAGCAGTCTGAAAACCCAAGAGTCGCATAAACAAACATTTACCGAAATTATAATAAACCTATATCTCAGGAAAACGTCTTCCAGTAATTCTGTCTACAAACGCTATGTTGAATCAATACAGTTCAGAAGTCTTAATGAGCCAAGGAACGGTTTATAAATCGTCAAACACCCGGGAAACTTACAGTTTGCTCAGATATACTGCAACGTGCCGACCGGCTGCTGGGTGAAAGTTTTCTTTCGTTTTGTAGCACCAGTCTTCTGGACGTATGATGATCCGCCCTCCACGACTTCATATCTTAGAACCTCTTCAACTACAAGCAGCACTTACACCCAGCGTCTTCAGTTATTCGTAGGATTTCTACATCTAATTATATACAAGTGGGAACGTCTTACTGCTTTTAATATGATTATGTAATAACTGTGTGAAACTTTGAAAGTGCAGTAATAATTAGCACCAAAAGAACTGCGCTGTTTGGAATGTCTAATTCATCTTTCGTCTTTGAAACAACTCGAGCCGAACAGTATACAGTTCGTATTTCATTCAGTAATAGGAACGTAAACCAATAACGTCGAAGACTTATTTTGTATACATTATTATGTTACCATTATTATATAATTACTACATAGCTGAAGAATACATTTTCCATTTGTTTCCTGCATACGAAAACATACTCAATTACTCATGTCATTTATATGAAATATAAACTTTTTAATTATCAATTTTTTCTTTACATTTATTAGTGCAATAGCATTAAATCTATTTGAGGTATATTCTTATAAAATACATTTAGTGTTTTAGTCATGCGTACAAAAACGAATACGTTTTTGCATTTCTTCAACACGCAAACACTGTATGTACGATTGTCCGAGTGATAAAGTTGATTCTTTTAAACTCACTGCAACAATGGAATGTTCGTCCTTGTGCTTTAATGACGGTCGGACTGCACGATAATCTTATAATACAGGGTGGAGAAAAATTGTGTCACGAAATTTTAACCCTGCCTAGCTGATGCCAGTAGGGACCAAAATTACTAATGTTGTGCATGTCGACAACACACCACTTTCAAACTGCGGAAACTTCGCACCACGCTTTCCAATTGGCCATGGGATTGCCCTGTTGCCGTTCGTCGGTTGACAGGCAGGCTATGGTTGTCGGTTCACACATACAAAGGTCTCTCGCACCGTCACTGCCCCAACGTGATACGCACAGCATTCGCGGTCATGCGTTGTCCAGAGCATCCGGCAACAGGGCAGTCCGGCAGCCAACCGGAGCGCGTGGCGCCAAGTTTCCGTAGTTGTCTAGATCAATCCGATAAGTGTCAGAATATTCTAGAACATTCCAGAACATACGTTACTATTCCAGATTATTCGTAAAAGCTCCAGAAGAGTCGCGAATTTTTTTCTCTTCAAAAATACATCAATGTGAAACAGACAGAAGACGTTCTGGTAATCAATACAATGTGATGGCATCTGTTTCACTCATATCTCCACAACCACAACAGCTGGCACCCCACAACAGGGAACTCAGAGCAGCATCAGACAGAAAAATTAGTTCGCAGGATGGTTTTGGAGGTATCGTTAGCTTCACCTACAAACAACATATATGTACCCCAGCCTCATGCTATGTACAGCTTTATATACTAGGCGAGTGAGTGTCAGATGAATGGCTACAGATATTTGTAAAGTGTTATTTCTACAAAAAAAGTATTATTTTTCTGAATAACACCGTTAGTAGTGAAACAAAGTTCGTACCAGCGTGTTTTGTTAGTGTGGGTTGCCTACATCAGTTGCAGGCATGCACTCAGGGGAAAACCTATTGCTCTCCTATGATTGACAGGTACTTAATCTATTGTTCTCCTTTGATTGACAGGTCCTTAACCTATTGTTCTGCTAAAGGGATCCTTCCTTTTGATTGACAGGTCCTTAAACTATTGTTCCACTGCCCCCTCCTCCCCCACCCTAGGAAACCTTCAACCCACCCTCTCCCCATCGCTGCTACAGGTACACTTTTGACATCAATTTCATTAACTATTTAATTAAATTCATCAATTAATTAACTCCTACAACTCTAGTAAATCTCACACCCTCCCTCTCGGAAACGGGCAGGAAAAAGACTCAGCTGATCGGTCGTTTGGAAGGAATTCGATTGCAGTACATGGAATATTGTTTAAACAATTTAGACAATTTGTGGAATATTCTTTATTTAAACAATTTATGGGGTTAAAGACAGTGTATGGAATATATGGAAATCGGTGGTATAACACAACCATCTGCTACTGTTATACCATAACCTTAAAGCTGGAGGCAGTTTGTATAATGAAATTATGTTTATTAAAGCAACTGCAGTGTAAAGAAGCAGAGCAGTGTTACCCTCTGAAAGGAATTTAGTTGTGTCGACTGTGATATACCTAACGGAGGTGGCTTATTGGAAGTGAAAGTTAGAATTACGTAAATATTTAAACAGTAACAAACAATAATTTACCTATCCACAGTGTCCAGATGATAATAAAACGATCGCCAGCCTAATTAGGCATAAGAATGAGTAACATTCTTGTTTAAGAAACTGAAAATAAGTAACTTCAATGGGCAAACACAGCCTATACTTTGTCACACGAAAGTGCAATAAACTCTGGCACCTACATATGTTCACGTTAAGGTTGGAGCTGACAGAGCAGAACAAACTATTTGCATAAATATAACAGATAACGATGCACACTATTACCTTCAGGACTTACCTTAGTCAAAATGATTGGTCTCAATAACATTGCTATTAATATTCACTGTAGAATCATAAATTCGACATAGGTTCAGTCTCTCTTTTATCAATTACTTTTCTATCTAATATGGAAAAAGTATTTCACTAGCAAACTATTTCTCATTATCCTTTGAATAAAAGAAGTTACTGTTTTCATAGACAGTGGTCTTTCTATTACTTGTTACCTAGCATAAGCACAATAGACAAACTGTGTATCCTGTTACACTATTAACATGCACTTCCAATACACAAGAGAGACAAAAGCTTATCAAAAATGAGTAGATAATTTTCCACATATGCAGTTCACGACTTTTACTACAGTGAGACACAATACTGACAAATTTGTAAGAAATTGACTCACCTTTTAAAATTTACAGCAGGCAGCACTATGATCATTAACTACGCAAAACTTTATAAGCCTCAGTTTTAAGAACTTTTAAATGTTAAAAGTAACAGCAAATTGTCTTTATTACCAAAGTCTTCTACTTTCAAGTCAATGATTAAATAGGTATGATGTTTAAAGCTTTCCCAGCGTACTGATTGTTCCATTAAAACACGGGAGAGCTGCCGGATGTCAGTAACGTCCTGCCACGATATTTCGGCGCAGAGTCTTCTGGCCATCTTCAAGTGAGTACCACTGTAGTCGACTACGAAGTTTCTCTATAACTGGATTCCAAGCAGAGTTTAGCTGATAACCGCTATCTCTATTGATGAGAGTCTCGTTGTCAGACAATCTTATTTCCACAGATTCATTGATAATCGAGCTCCAAAAGTTTGATGTATGGGCCAAAATTTTTGTGTCGTTGTAATTCATGGAGTGGTCTGTGGAAATACAATGTTCGGCGATTGCGGACTTGGTGGTTTGGAGAAGGCGAGTATGCTTGTGTCTTCGTGTTGGTGCACAATAAAGTAGAAAATTGTACGATAAGCAATTATTGTTTACAGCAGGAAAAAGATGATTGTTGAGTAGAGACCGATGATCGATTTTAAATATAACGTACTTGTAGGCTACATTTCTAAAGGTGAGATGTATTGGTCTCTAGGTTAATTATATGTACTGGGGCCGCAGTTCTGAAGAGGAAAGTATCCAAATGAAGCAGTACACAGCTATATAGTGAAAAGAGCAACATTAATGCGTTCCAGAAACGGACGTTTAATTGTGTATTAAGTTCTTTGGTATTACGATAGCCATGAAAGCGGGAAATCTAGTTTTCATTTCGCTGTTATTTAATTCAAACGTATAACTAGAATTTGACTTTATAAGGTAACTGCACTGAACTTTAATGTGTTGCTTCTATGAAGGTTTTCACGAAACTGTCATCCACTGATACTTCACAGTTAACTTCGTAGTATAGCTCTGTATTCAGCTGAACTGTATGTAGATATGGGCAGTATCTATTAACTTCAAGACGAAATACTTGTCGTGATTAAAATGGATCAAGGTGGACATTCTGACCCAAACTAAACTTCAAAACACGGCATGACAAAAGTAAAAGATGTAAGAATAAAAATGAAAAGTAAATAATCCCAACACCGTTACAAACTAAGGGCCTAAATCCGGATGCCGACCTCCTGAATTCGTATCCACTCGGTTAACCGCTTCGTCCTGTATGTGTTCTCTGGCATAAAATCAAGAAATATTAATTCTCTACATTACAGTTTATAAGAACTTTTCCATTTGTAATAAGTGCAAACATCGTTAGTACCTGTGGGTTTCGCTTGTGTTGATTTCGTGACAATTTTTATCATATGAAATAGAATATGTAACGCATTTTTTTAGATGGCTTTCAGATAAATCCTAATTTGTTCTGCACAGCTTTCAAAATCGTTATGTTTTCGTTCGAACTACAGAGTGTGACTGCTCCCAACGTGCATTTATTTTTCACTTTGTGTAGCGTTCAACACGTCCTCTGAACTACTGGAACTCATTTGTATGCGCACGTATGTATGTGTGTGTGTTAAAACGACGCAGCGAGAGGCGTGTGTGTGTGAGTATTACAGGGATATAGCGAGAGGCGGGGAAAATTGATTTAGTTTCGTTTTTCCTTCCGTCTGTTCCGCCTCTTGTATAATTCAGACTGCAACGGTGCACAGTGGAGACATATTAATCAGAAACAGAATTTAAAGTGGAAAGGAAATCAAGTTACAGAGAAAATACACAGCTGACATCTAATGTGTCTTTCGCTGACAAAACGTGGAAAACATTACTGTAGTGTATCTCAATATAGCATGAATTTTTTCTCTCATCCCTCTGCATATAACACGGGTTAGGAAAATACTCAGGCTTCAGATTCTCATATTATCTCACAGGATTCTCAGATTACCCTTTCTCTGCGGTGCTATCACAATGTTCTGACGCCTTTAGCGGCTGTACTCTCAAATAATTAGACGATCCAGTTAACAAATTGATACGTGTAGCTCATTAAAACGTAAAACGTAGGGCGTTGTTGGCTGGAAGCTCATAAGGCGATAATTCAGCTGCCTGAACAGGAAATCTTTTCTTCGCTCGCGATGCTTGGCACCTCCGCGAAGAAGTTCTAGTTTAACACCGTAGCGACAGCGTCTTCATATCTACGATGACAGAAAACTGTAGCGAAATGCTGGACGATTTACAGAGGATATGGCAATTAAGCATTGTCGTAAATAAATGTAACGTATTGGAAATCAGTAGATGGAAATACCTACTATTGCTCAATTACGCCATTAGTGATACATCACCGGAAACCATAATAATCCTAAAATACTTAGGAGTACCGTCCAGAGCGACAGTGGAATAACGACAATTAGTATGAAGAGCAGGCACCAGGCTGAGATTCAATGGAAAAGAAGCAACTTACAGAACACACATTAGACCGATATGTGAGTGTAGATGGACTGTTAGGGCCTTTACGAGGCAGTACTAATAGAAGAGATAGAGACAATGCAGAGAAGTGTGGCATGTTTCGTCATGTATTCGTTTCCTAAGAGCGAGAGCGTCACGATAACTCAGGTTCTTGAGAACAGAAAAGGAGCATCATACATCAAGCAGATAATTTCTGTTAAAATTCCGAGAGCATACGTCGCAAGAAACTCAGACATGTTACTTCCTCCAGCATACATCGAGCTAAATGGCTACGGTGTTAAAACTGGAGAAATTCGAGTTGTTGTGGAGTTTACTAATAGCATTTTCCTCCATTTGTAATCGGAACCGGAAAGGGGGCAATGATAACTGCCTTGGATGCACCCTCCAGTACTCAGAGTAAGATAACTTGCAGAATGTAGACGTAGATGAATGACGAGAAGGTTCCTGAAAACACTACAGGTTCACCGAGGACCATTCAAAAATATCATAAAGGATCCCTGAACAAACTCCAAAATTTTGTCGCTGGATGTACGAATCACCATGTAGATCGTGAAATTTACTATTAGGAAAGCGTAAATTATTTTCATTATCTACGTAATCGCAAGATGAATCGCTGGCCTGCGGTCTGTTGCTAAACCTAGAGACACTACTGCCCAAAAAGCTACGTCAAATGCTACAAATTTCCTCTGTCGCTTATTCATTACTCTCAGTTTTTTTTCTCTCTCTCTCTCTCGCTTGTCTTACCCAGTTTCTGTCTGCAATTTTGCTAAGCTAATGTGACTGTCAATCAGTGAACGATGCTAACAATATTCCTCCAATTTTCGTGCTAAATATTTCTTTGCTCGAAGATATGTAAATATTTGGTGGACCGTATTTGCTGTAGCGCGCAGCAAAGTTTGTTTCGTATCAGTTCTGTCAAGATGGCTGCGAGTAACACTACTACTGACTGATTGTTCGAAGTTTATCACGGAACAAATTATGTTCAATCTTTTCCTCTGATTTTGAAGATATTCCTCATACCTGAAAAGTATCACTCTGAATCAGCGTCCTAAACTCGTTGTTAGACGTTCGTCAAGAAATTCAAAGACCATTCGTATAGTAGTGAACTGGTGGACGAACGTCGGCCTTTGAAGTAAGGTTTCAGGCTGTTATGCGCTGGAGCTAGTCTTAACTAGAGGGTTCGGCGCCTGATGCGCAAGCAGACCCGCCCTTTGAATCTCAAATGGACGCTGTTTCTTATTGCTGCTGATGAAATCTTGACAGAGCGTCGAATTTCTCTCCGGGTTGCACTGGAGTTCAAGCTACTGCTCTAACTCTAGGGTTGGCTGTTGTCCTTCTGTGGTTGGCATAGTAGTGTTGCACCTTGGTGATGGTGATTTTTAGTACCCACTCCCCCAGGAAGCTCAGTTTCTAAGGAGATGACACCAGCGAGTAGTATTCAAACACTGTGAGTGGATTCGAAGTGTGCAGATATGTCGATTTGGAAAATGGGTAGACTTCTTATAAAAGAACGGCGCCATCTGCAGAAACCATTCGCAGGGGGCTGTTGGGAGCTAATTGATCACCTTTAAATCTTTTATTGAGAAGCCATTGGGAAAATGCAGGACGAACCAGAGTGTCCAGTTCTGGAGATGTTTGATGCGAGTCTCCTCAGCATTGTCTCAAACTATCGCCAAGATACGTGTATGAGCATCAGATAAAGTAAGACTCTCAATTGTGACTGAAATGAGGATTGCAGATTCAGGAAGGGATAGAGCCACTACAACCATCCTGCCACTGGCTTGTTCAGGTCACCCACATGTTGACCCCACGTGAGGAGACTTTTGATGGTGATCCTCATGTATTTATCAGTGCTTCACAGGACACTGCTTTCCCCCTGATGGCCACTGGCCCTGTGGCTGCTGGAACTGCTCTTCATATGATGACCAGGGCCTGCGTCTTCAAGTCGTTGAATTTAGTCACCACTGCATACCCACAGAGGAACACATAGGTTCAATGAGATTGGCAAAGTTTATGCTCTGTGAGTAGAGCACCTTATATACCATATAAGGCTAGATGAGATCCTTGGAACTTCTGCTCTATACAGTGTGTATAATAGGGGATCAAGAGCCAACCCCATGAGTTCGATGGATGCCAGCAAGAATATGGTTCTCTGTGAACACAGCATCAGTGCGCTCAGCTAATGAACAGTCATCCACGTAGGAATGAATAAGATGGACATGTGGCAGGGGCGCCACCACAGGGAGGAGTTTGTATAGGAGCTTTTCCTGACAGACTGAATCAAAAGCTCTCGAGGCGTCGAGGAGAACAGCGTCGAATTACTCTTTCCTAACGAGAGTGGAAAGTATCCACACCCTCCTCCACAAAGTGCAGGAGCTGGTGTGTCATTGCATGTCACCGGCTAAAACCGAATTACTCATCAGGAAGCAACTGTTCCACAGCAACCTGTTGCAGTAGTCGGCGCAGGTAAATCTCAGCTTTCTGACTGCTGATGATTTGGTAGCTTCTTGGGAGGCAGAAGATCTTTCCACATTTTGAAATGGTGACTACCATTATGGAATATGGGGAGTAGCTCACAATTGGTTCAGCTCTCACTTTAGCAACACACAGCAAAAGGTCATTACTCACGGTTTTGAGAATGGCTGTGATGTGGGGTACAGTCAAGTGAGGGGTGCCCCAAGGATCAGTATTGGGGCCACACCTGTGATATGGTATTTTTTATTATGGGAAACTCTAAAATATTTCTGTTTGCTGATGACACTAGCTTGGCAGTGAAGGATGTTGTGTGCAACATTGGCTCAGTTACAAATAGTGCAGTTCATAACATAAGTTCTTGGCTTGTAGAAAATACACTAACGCGAAATCACAGTAAGATCATGTTTTTACAGTTTCTAACACACAATTCAACAAAACCTGACGTTGTAAAATCACAGAATGCGCATATGATTAGTGAAACTGAACAGTTCAAATTTCTAGGTGTTCAGATAGAAAGTAAACTGTCGTAGAAAGCCTACATTCAGGATCTTGTTCAAGGACTTTATGTGGTGTCATCGCCAGACACCACATTTGCTAGGTGGTAGCCGTTAAATCGGCCGCGGTCCGTTAGTATACGTCGGACCCGCGTGTCGCCACTATCAGTGATTGCAGACCGAGTGCCGCCACACGGCAGGTCTAGAGAGACTTCCTAGCACTCACCCCAGTTGTACAGCCGACTTTGCTAGCGATGGTTCACTGCCTACTTACGTTCTCATTTGCTAAGACGATAGTTTAGCATAGCCTTCAGCTACGTCATTTGCTACGACCTAGCAAGGCGCCATTATCAGTTACTATTGATATTGTGAATCATGTACCATCAAGACCGACGTTCATCATTAATGGATTAAAGTTAAGTATTCCACCAGCTACGTCCGTTTTTCTAAATTCTAATTTCCTTGTCATGTTCCAGACTTCACGCCAGCCTGCGTGAGCTAAAACACGTGCATTTCGGCCTCCTTTAGTAAAACGCTGTTGGCTCTCTTGCCAACCACAACATTGGCGACGAGGAAAAACCGCGATCTTATCGATATTGCCCTGATTTACTTGTGTAGTGGCTTCGCCACAGTCTCCAGATGTACGTCCGAATTTTATCACTTACAGAATCAGCAGACGCAGGCCTTACTGGATGCCCTTGGACAACTCGTCCAGGGTCAACGTGCGATGCAAAACGATGCGGCAGCAGCCGCTCCACCGCTAACGCAGCCACAACACGCAGTTGCACCAACTTTTCGACCTTTTGATGGTGCACTGGAAAGCTGGACCGAGTGGTCACACTAATTTGGATCCATCTCGCCGCCTACAGAATTCAAGGTAACGAGCGGCAGCCTTTTTTGTTATCATCAGTCGGGGTGAACTCGTACCATGTGATAGTCAAATTATTTCCCCGATGCGACGTAGCAACTCTGTCCTATGAAGAAATTTTGTCTGCATTAGATGCATATTTCAAAGAATCAGTCAATGTAGTTACGAAACGGTATACCTTCTTTCGCACAAAACGTACGGCAGGTCAGACTAATCGGGAGTGGGTTGCAACCTTGCAAAGCCTTACTAGGGATTGTGCTTTTGAGTGTCAATGTGGACTCCCTTATTCAGATACGATGGTACGTGATGCAATTGCACAGAATGTTTCTGATGTTCGTGTATGGGAACAGATTTTGAAACTAGTCAATCCCTCCCTTCAACAAGTGATGGACATATTGAATCGGCAGGACACACTTGGGTGTGCTCAGGAATCATTTGAAACTTCACCAGCCATGTGTCAGGTTAACCGGCCCGCGGGGCGAGCTGCACGGAGCAGTAAACAGCCATCGAACCTGGCCACGCCACTGCCGCCGGGCTCTCAACCGCATGTGCTGCGCCGGCAAGCACATGCGGTGCTCAAATCCTGCCCGCAGTGCGCTACTAGACATTCGCGTGAGAATTGCCCGGCACTCCAAGCTATTTGCTTTTATTGTAGTAAAAAAGGACATGTTCAGAGTGTTTGCCAGAAAAAGCTCAGATCGGAAGCTCAAAACCATTTCAGGCCCTTTGCTTCACGCTGGAATCAGAATCGAACCAAGTATATTCAGGCTCGCGAAACTTTGCCCATGGAATTTCATGTAGTTCATTCCACTCCACCCAGTGCCACTCTCTCTAACAGTGACTGTGTTCGTCCCACAAATAGTGTGCATCGACATCGCCGGAAATCCCATCAAGTCACAAGTGATTTTGTACCAGTGTCAGTTCACATTGCACGAGACAGTCGCTCTTGTCGTCAGCAGGACAATAAGCTTTTTGTGGGCTTGGACATTAACAGCAAAGTGATACCATTCCAGATCGATACCGGGCCTGCAGTTTCACTGATCAATCAAGACACTTACAAACTGCTGGGCACACCTCCGTTGCATGCCGCAAATGTTAAGTTAACTAGCTATTCAGGTCAAGAGATCCCTGTGTTAGGACAGTGCAGCCTTCTTGCAACATAAAAAGGACAAACAAAACTTGTGTCATTTTACGTCCTTTTTTCTTCTTCTGCAGTGAACTTGTTTGGTTTCGATTTATTTCAATTGTTTAACTTGTCTATAGTAAATCAGGTCCTCTCAGTGAACCAGACTGTGCCTTCCGACAGTGTTTCTCGTCTATGTGAAGAATTTGCAGACATTTTTGCACCGGGCCTTGGTTGCGCTAAGAACTATAAAGCACATTTGGAACTGAAAGTAAACGTGCAACTGAAATTTTTCAGATCGCGCAATGTTCCCCACGCGTTGCGTGATGAGGTCGCAAAAACATTACACGATTTGGAATCACAAGGTGTAATTGAACGTGTGCAGGCTTCTCTCTGGGCATCACCCTTAGTAATTTTGCCAAAACCTTCAGGCAAATTGAGACTTTGTGTGGACTTCAAGGCAACAGTGAATCCACAACTAGTGATTGCAACTTTTCCTTTACCCCGCCCGGAAGATCTTTTTGACAAACTGTACCCGGGTAAATATTTTTCGAAGTTGGACCTAGCAGATGTGTACTTGCAAATACCGATGGACGAAGATTCCCAGCGCGTTTTGGTGGTTAACACGCATCTTGGGTTGTATCAATTCAAACGACTGCCATTCGGGTGTGCATCCGCCCCTGGATTGTTTCAGCAATATCTACAAACTGTTTGTGCGTCGGTCCCTACCGCAGCAAATTATCTGGACGATATTGTGATCTCCGTAAAGACGGAAGAAGAACATTTAGCCAATTTCACAACATTATTTCAGGCCTTGCGACAAAATGGTCTTCGCTTGCGGAAGGACAAATGTGTGTTTTTTGCTCGTGATTTGCCATACCTGGGACATGTACTCAGTGCCCAAGGCATACATCCCAGTCCCACGCACCTTCGTGCCATACAAGACTTGCCTTTGCCGCAGAATTTGAAGCAGCTACAGAGTGTACTGGGAAAAATCTACGATTATCACCGATATGTTCCACACGCCTCTTCCATTTCAGCTCCGCTTCATCGCTTACGCCGTAAAGGTGTTCCGTTCGTCTGGACGACGGTATACGTACGCGCCTTTCGCCAGTTGCAATCGGCGTTGTTTTCCAATACTTGCCTTACGCCATTCGATCCCCAGAAGCCCCTTTTGTTGATGGTGGATGCATCGGATTTCGGGATCGGTGCTGTGCTTGCGCACAAAAATGGATCGCACGATCGCCCTATTGCCTTTGCGTCCAAATTGCTCTCGTCTGCGCAAATAAATTATTCACAGATCGAGAAAGAAGCATTGGCTCTCGTATTTGGTGTTACAAAGTTTCATGATTTCTTGTATGGTTGTCACTTTACCATCATCACAGACCACAAACCTTTGACATCGCTTTTTCATCCGAACAAGCCTGTACCTTCACGTACAGCCCAGAAATTCATTCGCTGGTCTATTTTCCTCTCGCAGTACCGCTACGATATCTTGTATTGGTCCACTGCTAAGCACGGAAACGCCGATGCGTTGTCCCGTTTGCCTGTTGCTGAAGATAGAGCATTCGATTCCTCCGAACTTGCTTGCATGTTTATTGACTCGGAAACCGATGACGTGGTCGCATCGTTTCCGATTGATTTTTGTCGCGTAGCTACAGCCACAGCTGCCGACCCTGTCCTTGCTACCGTTCTGCGTTTTGTTGCTACACAATGACCCTTGTCAAAGTCACGGGTCGGGGATCGGTAGTTTAGCACAGCCTTCAGCTACGTCATTTGCTACGACCTAGCAAGGCGCCATTATCAGTTACTATTGATATTGTGAATCATGTTCCGTCAAGACCGACGTTCATCATTAATGGATTAAAGTTAAGTATTCCACCAGCTACATTCGATTTCTAAATTCTAATTTCCTTGTCATGTTCCAGACCTCACGCCAGCCTGCGTAAGCTAAAACGCGTGCATTTCGGCCTCCTTTAGTAAAACGGTGTTGGCTCTCTTGCCAACCACAACACTTTATGCTGCCATTTTTACTATTGGAACGGTATCTGAAGTGAGTGATCGTTCGACACGAAAATTAGTCTACTTATTTTCATTCGCTAATGTCATATGGTATTTTATTTTGGGATAACTCTACCCAGTCTAAAAGGATGTTTTTGGCTCAGAAATGGGCTGTTCAGGCAATAAGTGTTGTAATTTCACGAACCTCTTGTCGAGTTTGGATATTTTGACATTGTCCTCTCAGTATATATATATATATATATATATATATATATATATATATATATATATATATATTCCTTACTGTCATTTCTTGTTAACAATATTAGCTTATCCCTAAGAATAAGCAGCTTTCACTCAGTTAACATTTGGCAGAAATTGAACTCGCATTTGGATTTGAGTTCCTTAACTCTTGTGCAGAAAGGTCTGCAGTATACTGCTGCATCCATTTACAGTAAGCTACCACCAGAATTCAAAAATCCCAGTAGTAATCCACGCGCTTCCAAATCGAAACCAAAGAGTTTCCTTATGGATCACTCCTTCTATTGTGTCGAGCAGTTACTTGAAAAATTAAGCTGATTATTGTTGTATTGTTGATTGCGTTTGCTTAAACTTATGGCTTGACTTTCTTTGGGTTCATAAACATTTTATTTTTATCTGTTATTACTTTTATGTTGTAATTTCATGTACTGACACATTCCAAGACCATTCCAAGACCTTGGAGATTTGCTCCTCAATTTGGTCCTACGGAACTTGACGTGTAAATAAAATAAATACATAACTTTGGCCTTCTTACATTCTTCCAGATTGCTGCCAGGTGTTCAGTGGCAGCAGGCAGCATCTTTTGGAGCTGGCCATGGCCATGGCCATGGCCTCCTGCTTTCAAGATGTCGAGGTGTCCGACGTAAAGGCCTACCTTTTCTGTGTAGCTGCTTCCCATTGCTGCTCCACGTTGTTTTCAGCCACCAGAAAACAGAGAGCTATTGCTTGTCGAAAGAAAAGTGATATGGATCAAAAGGGTCGTCTGTCAGTGTAAATTTGGCCTCAAAAACGTCAGCGAGGACATTGGCCTCAGAAGCCCAACGTGTAGTGGTGTCTCTGTTAATGGCTAGTGAAGCTCGTTCAGTTACTACATTTAGATCTTAGCAAAGCAAGTCGGAAGACCGATAGTCTGTGGACCAAAAATGTTGTGGCCGCAGATGGAAATAAAAGAAATTTATTCTACACTTTCTGGATCACTCTTGTATTGGCGGCTATCTCGCAGACTGTGAAGGCCACAAATTGCAACTCCTATTTAACTGAGCAGGACTCAGAAATATATCTGGTACAATTCACTACGCCACGAGTACAATTATGTATTACCCATTTCAGGGCAAGTCCTTTGAAGGATGTGCACTTCATTCACAATTCAGTGCTCTAATCCCAGCATTCTGGTATTCGGTAATATAATAATTCAGGCCCTGTTAATAATTTCTGTGGGTTGCCTAATTTATTTGACGATGTTTACAGTTTGTCTCACACTGATCTGTGAGAGGAGCTTGGCGCTAGGAATTTTCTTTATTTATGGGCGAGGGCAGCAGCCTTCCTAGCAGCCATGATGGCTTCCCCTTCTCCCATCTTTTTTCCGATCGGCAGGGTAGTATGTGGTGTCGTTTGAACGTTCAGTAGTGGCCAAAGTTTCTCCTGTTCTCAGTTCCCCAACCTGCTTTACCAACCTTGTAACTGCTATTTCTGCTCGATTTTAACGTCGCGAAGTCGCCTCCCTGTGAGATTCCGGCCCTCTGATTGGCCAGTTCAGGTACGCGCCAGTTTTCCGCCAACCGCCCTCCGCGGGTGGATAGCGGACAAACGTGCAGTGGGCAGTTCTAGCGTGAGACTGGAGGTGCTGCTTCCAGAAGATAGAGTTTCGGTGAACATGAGCGCCGATGTACACTGTAGCTTCGCGCCCTGCAGCTCAGAGGGAACCTTATAGGTCATTTTACTGATGTGCGTTCCTTAAATTATTGTTTACGCAAATTTTCCGGGTTATAAGACTGTAGGTTTTCCTTGTGCAGTTGGGCTTAATGTGCGCGAAGTGTGGGTTAGTCACAGTAGCTTGTAGCTTGGCACTACAGAGTATACATTCATGCTTGCTTTTCCGCTTCGTCTGGCAGTAGCTCTTTCAACTCTCCCGTGAAAAATGTGACTCAGAATTTAGGTCTTCCTAGCTTGAAAACTTGTGCCTTTTGTCCTACACCACGTGGTGAGTGTCTGGCGCCCCTTCATGTTTCGTTAACATGCCAGCCAAAGTTATCTAGTATCGCCTGTATGAATAATTTCGCGTCTTGCTGGTTTTATTCCGTTTGTACAGGAGGCTACCTAGCGATTCACCCCCAGTAGCATCTTTCTTAGTCTTTGGCTGATTCATGGTGGTGGTCGTTGCATGACCGCAACCTCTTCCTTTAGTAAAATGAACTCCATTTGATAATACGGCGATAGTTCCTAAAATTCTTTTTCTCCTGCCATCGTGGCTTATTATGAACGTATGTTGGGGCAGGCTGCTGAACTCAATACTTTCTTCCCCCACCCCTATTTGATTCTATAATTGTTCAATTTTCAACTGTTAAATAAATGAGTTCTTTAATCTTTACATTCTCCCTTTCACTATGTGAAATCACAGTAGAATAATGCAGAACTATAATAATTTTCAATTATCCCCCATTGATAAACTTGGAGGTGTTCATGGCTCAGTGTGAGTACGTGAGCACTACATCCACTTGATGTGGTGGAAGTAGTGGCATCTGTTTTACCTTGCTGGTTTAGAAAAAATATTATAATTAAAGCCCCTACAGCAAGGGATAGTAACCCGAAAGAAAAAGAAAAAGAAGCCACCGCTTTTAACGTGCAAATCAGGCTCTAAGCAAATGGAGCAGCGCAGCCAGCATACGCTGCAGATCAGCTCTCACCAGGCGCTCAGAGAAAAGCTTTTTCCGTTCTCAGACGCCAGAGATTTTGAAATTAAATAAGTTTCAAAGATGTTTCATATTGTACTAGCCGCATGAACATGTGAATTGCATGGAAAGTCGTCTAAAGGCGACCTCAGCCCCGTTTCACTCTGGGTCACTGGTGGTCACCAGCGACGATCACCGACAGAGGTACATCATTTGAACTGGAGCATGCACACCGGGCCGGTACACTGCCTCACCGAGCCACCTGTGACCCAGCAGCGACTCGCCACATGTGACGGACAAGGTCACTGGGTTCACAGCTGTCACCGCCAGCCATGTATTACTTTGGAGTTTTCGCACTGGGACACAGATCACAGACAAAGCGCTGCAGATTTGCCAACAGACAGGCAGTCATTTCTGAGGCAGTGACGTGAAACATTCATTTCACATTATACTGTACACATTG
Organism: Schistocerca americana; assembly: GCF_021461395.2. Lineage (NCBI taxonomy): Eukaryota > Metazoa > Arthropoda > Insecta > Orthoptera > Acrididae > Schistocerca > Schistocerca americana. The sequence continues at coordinate 958,301,640 of NC_060121.1, read as the reverse complement.
TAGCCACGAGTTTAGGTTTAATGAACATGTAAGATTTAATACGCGAAGTAGAAAGTCGTCCTGCTATTTGGGATGTCAAAAGCGGGTGACTATAGCAAGAAAGTGGTGAAAACGAATCCGAGGCAAGAAATTATAACGAAGTTTGTGCCTGATTTCAGTGAGAAGAGTATGGATGAGAAAAACAAAATTGGTAAGTTGTACATTCTTTTTTCAAATTTAATACCTTATTTTTCGGACCATAAAAGACTAGCGAAATTTAGTTGTAGGAGCATAGTAACCTTCTAGCACATCTGCATTCCTCACCGCTTTTCTTTTGCATTTACCAGTATCAAGTGTACCGTTCTGCAGAAGGGACAAAATGGATGAGCGTGTAATCTATGAACTCACCCCTATAGAACGATTGACGAGAAAATCTAAAAAATAAAAAAAATACTTACACAGTATTTCGAAATTTTCGTAACAAAATTAAGGGTGCGTCTTATCGTCGTCTTAAGGCGCTCCTCCCTATGGTCCGAAAAATACAGTTAAAATATTATTCTTAATTGCAATTATATACACATATGTGGCTACTTCAAAAACGAATTGTATTTATTTATGATAATATTATTAAGGTACAAGTTCCTGAGATCGATAATTTTAATTGTAAGTTCCAATCAGTTCAGTGAATACAACAATATGACTTGTTTGAGTTAACATAGTAATAATTGCACAATCCACATCACAAATACAATGCCAGATGAGCAATGAGGCCTAAACACATTAACGTTCACATACAGTTTCTAGCAATTAGATTTTTCGCAGCTGCCAAGGCACTTCGCCTATATGGCTAACGAAGTAGTTTTAAAAGCCATCTCAGATATTGTTCACAATATTTCCTCCACGGACTAAGAAAGGTGACATGTCATACAGTCCCTGACTAGTTAACAGTTCCTCAAACTCTGGTCCATCGGGATCACGCACGAAGTTATGGAGGAGCCACACTGCTAAATCTAATTTAACATCGAGTGGTCTATGGAAAATGCGCCACATGTTTGCAAGAATTCCAAAATTACGCTCGATGTACGAGGGTTGGAACTTTAATAGTGGCAACTATTTATTTAGAGCTCGTACAAAATAGATAAGTGTTTCAAAGTTTTACTGATCTTCAAAGTAGTCACCAGCAATGTATACAGGGTGTTACAAAAAGGTACGGCCAAACTTTCAGGAAACATTCCTCACACACATAAAGAAAAGAAAAGATGTTATGTGGGCGTGTGTCCGGAAACGCTTAATTTCCATGTTAGAGCTCATTTTAGTTTCGTCGACCTACGCTCAGTGGAGCACGTTATCATGATTTCATACAGGATACTCTACCTGTGCTGCTAGAACATGTGCCTTAACAAGTACGACACAACATGTGATTCATGCACGATGGAGCTCCTGCACATTTCAGTCGAAGTGTTGGTACGCTTCTCAACAACAGATTCGGTGACCGATGGATTGGTAGAGACGGACCAATTCCATGGCCTCCACGCTCTCCTAACCTCAACCCTCTTGACTTTCATTTATGGGGGCATTTGAAAGCTCTTGTCTACGCAACCCCGGTACCAAATGTAGAGACTCTTCGTGCTCGTATTTTGGACGGCTGTGATACAAAACGCCATTCTCCATGGCTGCATCAGCGCATCAGGGATTCCATGCGACGGAGGGTGGATGCATGTATCCTCGCTAACGAAGGACATTTTGAACATTTCCTGTAACAAAGTGTTTGAAGTCACGCTGGTACGTTCTGTTGCTGTGTGTTTCCATTCCATGATTAATGTGATTTGAAGAGAAGTAATAAAATGAGCTCTAACATGGAAAGTAAGCGTTCCCGGACACATGTCCACATAACATATTTTCTTTATTTGTGTGTGAGGAATGTTTCCTGAAAGTTTGGCCGTACCTTTTTGTAACACCCTGTATAACCCGTTGCCAGCGACGTGGAAACAAAACTGCGGGTGGAAACAACACGTAAATCGTTTATACTATAATTACTTACGTATGGGTGTACCTGCATGTGCTTTACAACGAATAGAAATCCGCTGTAGTTCACAAGCACACCTACTGATCAGCATTACGACATTACACGAAGAAATGAATATGCTAATATTGTAAATAGCTCGACGAATGTACCAGAAAAATAGATTCACTACAAGATAACGTAAACAGCACAGTCGGAATAAAGAGACCTAGAGAATGACACTGCATCCCACTACTACTAACCATACTGGAAGACTACGAAGACGGCCAGTTGGAATTTTAGGACTTTTCGCAAGAGTCAGAAGCAGTACAATAGCCCCAGGGATCAACCTATTATCGTGAAAGGGCGTCAAGGATCTGTAAGTTCCGAAAACTGTACCACAAAAGTGCAATGCAGTGAAACAAATAAAACAATGGCCAACCACAAATCCAGTAAGATCGGTCACACTAGTAGTGCTGTATACAAACATGGAGAAATAAAAAAAAGTTCAGCGCAAACGCACTTAAAGATGATGAGCAACTGCGTGGTAGAAATTTTGTGCAATTTCCGCACCATTCGACGCAACCTTTAAAGCAGTTCTATCTTTTCCAGTACAATGATTCTTGCAGAATGTAAGCCAATACTTTCAAATGATAATAGCAAGTCACCATTGAAATCTAACTTGATGAGTCATATAAATTTCCTGAAAAATTCGAGGTATTCAATCCTACGTAAAGAATAATATCCTCATACACTAGTGTGACGTTGCATACTTGCCATAGAAGTGATCTGGCTAAGTATCTTTTTGTCAGATATTTATGCTATCATAAATATTTCAGAACATTCGTTTCTGTTGCTCATCTCTTTTGGTTAACAGCAGAGTTTTACGCGATGATAATGCGTGCTGGATTGAATAAAGAGTGAACGTGAAGAATGGATCTTAAAATTATAAGAAATTATATATAGGAGAGACCAGAGCTTGTTGGCAATGATTTTGGTTTTTGATTTTCTTGTTTTGTGCGGTACTTGTAGAGATTTTGGTGATTACGGTGTCTAGCTCAAATATTAACTACAGAATCTTGTTGCACGTGTCAATAAAATACGTATTTAGGCAACCCCTAAAAAATTTTTCCTAAAAGACCGCAACAATGCCATCTATCCAGCGATGCGGGAGTCAGTTGCCGTACCCACAGGGGTTAGTTGATACAACATGATAGGGATATTTAGGCAGAAAATAAAAATTTTAGAAGAAAAACATTTTATTCTATCAAAAACTCCTTTTCAGAGAATAAATTCTTCAAGGAAGTAAAATCCTCATGAAGGAATAATACAACAAAAGCAAATCCTGCATAAATATATAAACAACAGTATGCACTTAAGTGTATGAATAAATAATGAATTCCTTATAATTATTACTGTTGCCTGTGGTTATTCAAATAGAATTAGTTCAATGCTTTAAATCAACAACGAATCTAGGATTTTGGTGCTCGTTTATTTGAAGAGATGGACAGAATTTTCGTACGATTTTACTTTGATATTACCATACTGAATCATCCTCGTCTGGACATCTTCAGCTTTTGTCCTTTTTACCACCGTTGACAGGCGAACTTGATTGGCATCGGTTTCCACAGTCATCCCTGAGTACTCACGGGCATGGTGCTTCACCATACCATAGTCACTTAAATGTACTCAGGGTACTCTTTGGGCCTTTGAGATTATGGAGCGTTCCTTTTGGTCTTGTTCGATGTGACTTGTTGGTATAGCTATGCTAATTGATCTCAAAACTAATTACGCCTACTAGCCCCAACAAAATAGATACTACACAGTCCTATACATCAGAAACAGTAGATTATGATACATGCATGCAGCCATGGGTAACCATTCTTTCGAAAACCGCTATAACAACGCCTCTATTCTATCTGCATGTTCACCACAACAGAAAACTTTATAATGAAAAAATGTACCCACCATTCAAAAAGCTAATGAAACAAGATCCTTTCTTCGTGATTTTTCCATGTAGACGGGTGGATCATCTTTACATACACTCTCTTATTACTACGATGATAGCGCTCTACCTCCATGGTGGCAAGAAACAGAAACTGTTTGCCATCTAGTCCCTTATGCCAACGAATCCCGATTTCGCCTACATAATGTTGCGCTATCAGGTAGTTGATCACATACTGTATAAAAGGCTTTTTAAAGACATTGTTATTTAAAGTTTTTACGACTTCTTTCGAGTCCATAATTTCGCCAAATACTAGAAGTAATTTAAAGTTCATGAGTGGTCGTCAATGGGCAGGCCCGGATCTAGGGGGGAGTGGGGGGGGGGGGCAAAGGGCATCTGTCCCTGGACAGCAATTTCATGGGGCGCCAAATTCATATTCTTGAGGAAAAAAACCGTGTGTCACAGAGCACCCAGCATCCAGCGCACGTTGGTCCATCGATTGTGCATGTGATATTGAAATGCATCCCTGTTTCTTTTTGAACATTTTTGAGCACTTTCTAAGCTGACCTCTGAACGAATCATAAGTTGATTTTTGAATCCATGCACAGTGTACGTGGTGTCTCTGCCAGGGGAGTCCCCGTCGCATCTAGAAACAAAAAACTTTCCCGCAGAGAAAAGGGACGGGGCAACAGGAGCTGAGCCGAATAAATCCGGGCGGGTGAATGCCAATCGCTGTTTGTTTATGTGATTGATTGGTTGTGTGAATAATTAGCGTTGTTATAATTATTAGCGACATCCATATATTGATTACCAGAGTGGATATAAACGACTAACAGGAATAACAGGTAAGAAAGATGACATATTATCTTTTCGGTGCATCCAAGAAAATGATATTTAGACATAATTTTTTTGCCAGATTGCTACACTACTGTTAGCAACTGCTTAAATTCTATTCTAGGAATAGAGAGGAGAACGCGTTGTATGAAGACCAAATACCACGTCTTATATAATAACGCCTAGCTGGAGAAAAAACGCGGGGTAACTGAACTGGTGATTGCGGCAGGGCTAGCGAAGTTAACCGGAGAGTAAGTTTTTACAATGGCAGGAATAGTTACAGAATCAGTGATGACAAGATTGTTTGTTAGAAAGAGGAAGGAGAAGAAAGGCGACATCACACAAATTATATGGATGAATATGACGATTCCAGATTCATATAAAAATTTCGTTCAACTACTACTTTTCGATCTCGTGCTTAAGAAACTGGAGCATATGAATGAAATGTGAAACTACTTCCTAACATAAAACTTTTTACTTGTATTAGGCCTAATAGGTATTTGATATTGGTATTTCGTGTATTGTATTCTGTTGTGTTATTTATGTAAACGAGGTAGATAAAAATGACCAATTTTGTCTCGCTTATTTGGCATGCGTTACAACTGCTGCAATATTAGAAAGGCCTATTTCGTTTTATCTAGCAGACAGTGAGAAAATAGACGTAATTAAATCGACAAACCACACCAGTCTTGGGTACTGCAAGGGTTATCCGGAAACTAAGGTCACAAGGCATGTAGCTTTAGCACGGAATGTCCGTAGGGAAAATTGATACCACTTCCGTGTAGCGGGAAGCCAGCGGAAGGAACGAGCATTCCCAACAATCAGTATCTCCTCAATTAGTGTTGTGATGACTGTTACAAATGAGCGTTTTCACGCCGGCTCCCGCCAAGTGTGAAGTGCGCGCTGTAATTCGCTATCTAAATGCTAAGGACATGAACGCCGTTGCGATTCATCGCGAAATTGTTTCAGTTTATGGAGAGGACGTAATGTAAAGGCAGCGTGTGACGAAATGGGTACGGAATTTCAATTCAGGAAGGAAGGAAATTCACAATGAAGGCAGAAGCGGAAGCTCTGTGTTGTGACGGATGATGTGGTGCAGAAAACTGAAGGACATCTTCTTTCTGATTGCCGTTAGAATTTGATGACTCGTTTGCAGTTTGTTCAAACATTTCACGAACTGTTGCTCAGAAAATCGTAACTGATCGACTAAATTATCGCAATTTGTGTGCGCGATGGGTGCCCAAGATGCTTACTGAAGCACATAAAATGAGCAATCAGTGCTGTTCGCGAGGCTTTTCTCAACTCTACACTGAAGGAGATGAAACATCGGCTTATCACCATACTCCAGAGAGCGAACGACAATCAGTGCAGTGGCGCCATACTCATTCTCCTTCAGCAAAAAAAAAAAAAAAAAAAAAAAAAAAAAAAAATAATTCAAAACTCAGCAGACAGCGAGGAACATCACGGTGTCTGTGTTTTGGAACAGAAAAGGGGTTCTGGGAGTTGATAATCTGGAAAGAGGTGAAATATTGAATGCTGCAAGAAATTGTGAGCCGTACGAAACAAACGTCGCTGGATACTGAAAACGGAAGCCTGGCTCCTTCATGACAATGCGCGTCCGCACACAGCTGATGGAACACAAGAAAAATTCAAATGGCTCCAAGCACTACGGGACTTAACATCTGAGGTCAGCTGTCCCCTAGACTTAGAACTACTTAAACCTAACTAACCTAAGGACATCACACAGATCCATGCCCGAGGCAGGATTCGAACCTGCGACTGTAGCAGCAACGCGGTTCCGGACTGAAGCGCCTAGAACCGCTCGGCCACTGTGGCCGGCGGAACACAAGAGTTATTTACATCATTTGGTTCGAATGTTTTAAGCCACCCCCCCTCGCAGCCGCGATCTCGAACTTAGTGACTGCCACCTGTTCACTAAATTGAAGGAACACCTTCGTGGAAAACACTTTTCCGACAATGACGAGGTGAAAATCGAAATGAAGAACTGGCTGAAAACGGTGGCGGGAGACGTCTATTGCACAGGACTCAAACAACTCGTCCCAAGGGTGGCAAAATGTATTGAGGTGAATGGTGATTATGTCAATACATGTTACAAGACCTATAGTACCATTCATTTAAATTTATTAAAATAAATTCATTTTTTGTACTTCAATAAATTCTTGTAGTGGTTATTTTCCAGATTAGCCTTGTATCCGTAGTAACAGCTTTTTCAGAATCGACAGCGACATTTTGATTTTTCATGTAGCAAAACGTTTGACGAGCTTAGATGATGTAATAGATTCTTTTGAAGGAAGAAAAGCGCGTCGTGCATAGCTACAGCAAGACTAGACAGAGAGAGAGGAAAACAATGCTGGGGCCTAAGGATTGAAATGTGTACTGTCTTGTTTGTCGCTTGGGTCTACTGCTTTTATGTTTCCTATACCTAATATTATGTCACACAAGAGAGAAAGTTGTTAGGTAATAGGCAACAAAGGCTGTAAATTGTCTGAAGAGTTCTTATCTTCCCGGTCACAAATAAACCCGCTCAGTATTAATTGTGAACTTTTTTAAAGAGAGGTAGGATATCAAACGGCTTACTGGGAGCAGGCGGGTCACCGCAGGACATTTTAATTTGCGCTCTCCTGAATATGACTTTGAAACCTTCAATTACAAAATATACACGTTTGGAAACCACAGAACGAAATACAGTGACGTGTGACAGAAGAATGCTGTGTGAAGAGGCGTGGATCTGCGCTTTGGCACACTTCAGACCAAACAACATGCCTCATATTTCCTCTAACATATATCTTTATATCAAACTCCTCAAAAAGATGTGCACTAGAAAAGGAACATATTTTCGAAAAATCGATTTTTTAAACATTTTTGATGTCCTATCTGAAACGCTCGAAGGGGGGTAGAGGTGGAGGGCGCCATTACCAAGTTTTCTTTGCCCGGTTTCGGAAATAATCGTAGGCCCTGGGGTGACAAGGGACTGCACACAATTAAACGCAGGCAGCAACAACTCTAATTAGTCGTAAACAGTCTCAGTGAGAAAAGCGCTCGGTCAAATGCCGTGGAAATGGTAGACTGACAAAGCAGAATAATTGCCGATTAGTCGTGATCTTGTTTTCACAAGGGAAAGATGTATCTCTCGTTGCTCTAAAAATTATAGTGAACTGTTGAGGCATGTATTCAGGTGAGAAGCAGTGTGCCAGCCAGCATGATATAAAATATACATGAGAGTTAATATTTGATCTGGATGGTTTTAACGATTTTAGCTTTTGCTTAAAGATATTGACACTATTATCCCTTACACTCATTTTTTCAGTGGTACGACAGTTAAATGGCGCTATACTTCTTTGTTTTGCTTTGCATTTGAAAACAGAGTTAAGCATTTTTTGCCTTTGCATGCTACCCTCAGTTTCATTTCCCGCCCCCTCGTGGGTAACTGGACATCAACTTTGGTGCCACTAATAGCCTTCACATGTGACTAGAATTTCTTTGGATTTTGCGAAACATGTTTCGATAGTATTCTGCGATGGTGGTCATTGAAGGCTTCAAGCATTACTCACCTGAAAGCCAAAATCCTCTCGTTCCAAGAGCATCTCCACTTGCGGTCTTCGGTGTGGTCGCACGTACCACCCGTATAAATGAAGTCAGATCCGAATGCATCCCTGAGAAGACGCACATGGCAAAGGGGTACAGAGTCACAATGACGTTGACTGAAGAGTATACAGCATTCAAAAATTTGAAGGTCAGTACGCCCACGCAACATTATGCCTCCCTACAGCATTACACAAGTACTGCCAAAACAATCGTGTTCGACAATGTGAAAGGTAACGCTGTTTGGACTATATAAAAATGATTGAGAATGTGTGCAAAATTTAGTTTACTAACAGCATTTATTTTCCCAGATCAAAGACAGACGTAACTTATGCTAAACAAGTTTTTATTGTATACCGTAAACAACTAACAATTAGTTTGAAACCACAGTGGACAAGGATCCTGGGTGGCAGAAGTGAGTCAAGTACTCTGGCCCTAAAAATGTGGATAACGCAATCTGAATTGATCTGACGCTGAGCAGATTTTGATTGATAACCTACAGAAGATGTCATCCCTACAGATTGCAATCATCAGAGTAACTCTTGGAAACCTTGCAGTTGCATACGTGCTTCAGTCATGGTGCCATCCCACTAGTGATGACTGGCATCATCATATACATATATTTTCTCAAGGGATTGTAACATGTTGAGGCTGCGCAAGATTAACACAAAGCAACAATTATTCTCCAAGCTAAATCTCGAGTTATGTGTGAACAGTGAATTCGTGAGGCCACTCGTTTTGGGAATGACATCATGTTTGCCAGGATACATGGTGCATTATGCATAAGAGGAATGCATCTAATTTGCTGAAGGTGGAAAATCTCTTTAAGCTGACAGTGTACAATCTCACAAAAAATGTGGGACCAAAAAGTCTCTAGTCCTGGCAGATGCTGTGATATTCTGACACTTCAGACAATATGACTGTACTGGCATTGGGATGCAGCACATTTGTGGCCTTGCCTGTACTATTCTTGTAGTATTCTTCACATCCATGAAATGACATTACATGTGACCTTCAACTGCCAGCTCAGCTTGCACTGATTGTGACTAGCCTTCACCATGTTTACAACCTGATTATGTGTGATGTCATTCAGACATGTTTTCTGAACAAATCTGTGGTACTAAATGGAAAACGCAGGCAAACATACCGTCAGAATCACTATCTGACCATGCAGCATACTGCTGGCACTCTAAATGATCGCTTAATGGCATACAGAGTGTGTTATGTATTTCAATATTGTCTGTCTTGTCAGTATGTAATCCTCATAATGTCGCCTTGACAAATTGTACGATTCATACACTCCTGGAAATTGAAATAAGAACACCGTGAATTCATTGTCCCAGGAAGGGGAAACTTTATTGACACATTCCTGGGGTCAGATACATCACATGATCACACTGACAGAACCACAGGCACATAGACACAGGCAACTGAGCATGCACAATGTCGGCACTAGTACAGTGTATATCCACCTTTCGCAGCAATGCAGGCTGCTATTCTCCCATCGAGACGATCGTAGAGATGCTGGATGCAGTCCTGTGGAACGGCTTGCCATGCCATTTCCACCTGGCGCCTCAGTTGGACCAGCGTTCGTGCTGGACGTGCAGACCGCGTGAGACGATGCTTCATCCAGTCCCAAACATGCTCAATGGGGGACACATCCGGAGATCTTGCCGGCCAGGGTAGTTGACTTACACCTTCTATAGCACGTTGGGTGGCACGGGATACATGCGGACGTGCATTGTCCTGTTGGAACAGCAAGTTCCCTTGCCGGTCTAGGAATGGTAGAACGATGGGTTCGATGACGGTTTGGATGTACCGTGCACTATTCAGTGTCCCCTCGACGATCACCAGTGGTGTACCGCCAGTGTAGGAGATCGCTCCCCACACCATGATGCCGGGTGTTGGCCCTGTGTGCCTCGGTCGTATGCAGTCCTGATTGTGGCGCTCACCTGCACGGCGCCAAACACGCATACGACCATCATTGGCACCAAGGCAGAAGCGACTCTCATCGCTGAAGACGACACGTCTCCATTCGTCCCTCCATTCACGCCTGTCGCGACACCACTGGAGGCGGGCTGCACGATGTTGGGGCGTGAGCGGAAGACGGCCTAACGGTGTGCGGGACCGTAGCCCAGCTTCATGGAGACGGTTGCGAATGGTCCTCGCCGATACCCCAGGAGCAACAGTGTCCCTAATTTGCTGGGAAGTGGCGGTGCGGTCCCCTACGGCACTGCGTAGGATCCTACGGTCTTGGCGTGCATCCGTGCGTCGCTGCGGTCCGGTCCCAGGTCGACGGGCACGTGCACCTTCCGCCGACCACTGGCGACAACATCGATGTACTGTGGAGACCTCACGCCCCACGTGTTGAGCAATTCGGCGGTACGTCCACCCGGCCTCCCGCATGCCCACTATACGCCCTCGCTGAAAGTCCGTCAACTGCACATACGGTTCACGTCCACGCTGTCGCGGCATGCTACCAGTGTTAAAGACTGCGATGAAGCTCCGTATGCCACGGCAAACTGGCTGACACTGACGGCGGCGGTGTACAAATGCTTCGCAGCTAGCGCCATTCGACGGCCAACACCGCGGTTCCTGGTGTGTCCGCTGTGCCGTGCGTGTGATCATTGCTTGTACAGCCCTCTCGCAGTGTCCGGAGCAAGTATGGTGGGTCTGACACACCGGTGTCAATGTGTTCTTTTTTCCATTTCCAGGAGTGTAGATCTGAGGACTGAGTGTGTTTGAGATAGGCCAGATTAATTGTAAATATTGATTAACTTATACACTCACAAGAGCGTATCTGACACCATAACTGAGATCACTAAATTAATGGATGCTTGTATTGTGGCTCTCAACATGGAGGTGAACAATTCTTTATGCTACCAGCATTTGTTCAGGAAAAGGAGAAGAGAAATGTAAATTTGTCCCACAGGGCTCAATTCTTGGGCCATTAATTTTCCTGATCTACATTAATGATCTACCAATCACAGTTAACAACAGAACAAAAATTGTAATGTTTGCCGACGACACAAGTATCCTCATAAAAGGACCCAACTCCACAATGCAGGATACAGCCATGACAGTCTCTACTCAAGTACACAAATGGTTCACTGCAAATAGCCTAACCTTAAATATTTCAAAAACCAACATGATACAGTTTCTGACAAAAAATGTGGCGATTGACAACTGTGTGCTCTGACGAGGCCGGAGCAGCAGTACGTTACCCTGTTTGCTTCATGCAGCGATGCAACTTGCAGCTGGCGAGATGTGTGCAGTGGAGGCGAGACGTGAGACGGCACCTGTGAATCGATCGCGGCCACGAAAGAAATGCAAAAATCTCACGGTCTAGCGATCAGGCAGACGGATCGCAATTTACTCTCTACCAGAGCCGTGAAGTCACGGTAGATTTCAGTGTGTGACACACCCGTTCGCTGGTCGTACTAAGGCCCAATTTGGCTCACTTCTACGATAGAGTGCACAAGGACACCAAACGACAAGACTCGTAAACCCAAAAACGAATAAGTGTGCCCTCGGCAAACAAGTAGTCCGAGACGTTTGAAGTCTCACTGTCAGTACAGTAAGAACTTCACCACAGGCTCCCCAGTCTAAACTACTCACAAGTGCAGTCAGTCTCAGGACAGGTCTCAAGCAGCAACCACACATGCCAGAGCATCGACCAGAAGTCCTCTTACCAGACCAAAGTACAGCACCCAAGAGCCTCACACCTCTTCATAAAAAAAAAAAAAAAAATCCGTTTTCTCGCAAAGTGCACGAACGACACGGCCTTCTCGCCGTCTTGAGCCAATCTAGAGGCGCTAAATCTCCCTTCCCACATGACAGAACAAACTCCTGTCGAACCAGGGCAAGAGTTAAGAAACCTGCATCTCCGAGAAAAGAAGAACCACCAATTACTGGCTGTTTTAAAGTTTACACAGAGGGGGAAGATGTTTTTCTCTGAAGGTGCATCACTTTTTTTTTTTTTAAATTCTATGGGACTCAATTGCTGAGGTCATCAGTCCCTAAGCTTGCACACTACTTAACCTAAATTATCCTATGGACAAACACACACACACATGCCCAAAGGAGGACTCGAACCTCCGCCGGGACCAGCCGCATCACTTCCTGCGGCAACAAGTGAACAGGTACAATATTAAAGACGTTTATCTAAATCGCCTGTGCCTTGAAGCTTATTAGTCCTAGCTATGGAAATGGGTCAGGCCTATTTCCAGTATTGGCGAACATGAAAACTTATGAATTTTTATTACGTGTGGCTCTGTACACAATGCCTGGTTTATGACTCCACTGTGTAGACACATCCCTTCAGTCAGCCCCAGCCCAGCCTTCGGCTGGCGCCAATGCAGGTATAGCGGCATTGTTCTGCTGGAGACCTGTCTCGACAAGGGGCTGCTCTGTCTGCCCTGTATGGCTTTGGGCCTGTCTGTCAAGATTTACTGAGGGACAGGCTCGCCACCAATTGGTTTCAACTCCCATTTCTACGAGCTAAGAACCATAAAAATACCTCACGCTTTTAGTGCCCTACCAGGCTCCACCAACGTCTGCTCAGGTTATTAACTTTCTAGAGTGTTGCTCAAGGTGTGTCAGGTTGTAACAAAATCTTTAATAATTTTCTGTATACGAAAAATAGGTAAGAGAGCAACTTGTCCTCTCTCAAATGCTCCTATATGCATTACGTGTTCCCACCTCTCGCCAATGACAGCATGTCCAGCATAGTCAAGTGTTCTTGCCTGCCTTACATGTTCCCACCTCTCTCCACGTGAGGATTCGTTCAGCATTGTCGAACACGATTGTTTTGGTGGTCCATATGTTATGGTGTGGGGAGACATAAAGTGAATTGGTGGTACTGACCTCCGAATCTTTCAAGATGGTATACTCACTAAAAAAATGGTTCAAATGGCTCTGAGCACTATGGGACTTAACATCTGTGGTCATCAGTCCCCTAGAACTTAGAACTACTTAAACCTAACTAACCTAAGGACAGCACACAACACCCAGCCATCACGCGGCAGAGAAAATCTCTGACCCCGCCGGGAATCGAACCCGGGAACCCGGGCGTGGGAAGCGAGAACGCTACCGCACGACCACGAGATGCGGGCAGGTATACTCACCACTCAACTATATTGTGATTGCTTCCCCACGTGCATCTTTTCAGTGGCGCATTCGGTCATAAATTCATTTTTATGTATGACAACAAGAGACCGCATTTAAGAGCCCAGGTGGAGGAGATCTTGGAACGAGAGATTATTCGGCTGATGGACCGGCCTGCGCATTTCACCGACTTAACTCCCATAGAATGGGGAGATCCACATGTACCAACGACTATCCAGCAGCTGCCAACCGCGCTAATGGAGGAATGGAGCCCCCTGCCATAATATCTCCTTACCACTATTGTGGCCACCATGGGAGCACATTGATGAGCGTGCACTGCCGTTCTTGGTGATCACTAGATCTCGGACTTTAGGTAAAAAAACTATTTTATTCTTCCTTAAATAAAGGCAATAAAAGTGGTACATATACGAATTACGCCAATTTATGACCGAAAACTCTAGTTTTATAGCATCTACAAATACCTAATTTCAGGTTAGTACCTAACTGTACCTAAATTTTAAAAAATCCAATTAAATAAAAATTTTTATGACTAACATTCTCTCGTGGTCTTCGCAGCTAAGAACTACGCAAATATTTTATCGAAAATTGTACTTTTATAGTACCTAAAACACCTAATTTCACGATAGAACCTCATTGTTCATCATTTTTAAAAATCCTAAAAATACATAATTTCATGATAGAACCTGATGTATCTAATTTTTAAAAATCCAGTCAAATAAAACTTGTATGACTAAAAGTACTCTTCTGGTCTTCCCGGCTACTTAGAAAACAGAAATGGAATGATAACTGGTTTGTTTGCATGCGTGAACGCCAAACCCGGGTCAGACGCTGATAGCATACGCCGGGCCGTTACCAAGCCGCCCTTTTCGTTCGCTGTGAACCGTCAAATGGGCCGGCAGGGCACGGAGGAGCCTTGTGGTCTGCCTCGGGCGCCTTCCTGCCCTGTCGGAACAGCCTGTTTAAAACGCCTGCACTGTCTTCATTCAGTCGGTCAGCGTGCTGCTTGGATGTGATGAAATATTTCACAGCGACAGTGTATTTGTGGAAAGTCAAGCTTGCCGAAGGTAGTCAGCTCCAAATCATCTCTGATTCGTCAGTGGTTACAAGAATTTCCTGATTTCTCTACAGACAGAAGAGTTTATTCACTGCGATGTCTGCAACAAAGACGTAAGTAAAATGTTAATCTTTGATCTGCTACAACCACTCAGAGAACAGTGATGCTACTGTTTTTCTCGAGTTAACTTGGGCTGGACACATGTGAATCCAAAAATGTTGTTTCTAAACCCTTAATGTAGATTGATTTTGCTAAGGAGATCTCGTACGTAAATACTTCAAGAAAGTATTTTTCACTTCTTTTTGTTTGTAGGCATGTTCTGAACAGAGGTCGCATTTAAGTCAGCATGTTGCAGGGATTAAACACCAGGCAAATTTAAAAAATAAAATAAACTTGAAACAAACGTTTGTAACTAAACCAAATGCAACAAACAATAACGAATTTCATCTTGACCTGTGTCGAGCCACTGTTGCAGAAAACATACCATTCAGTGCGGTTCCAAATAGCCAGTTCAAAAGTTTTCTAGAGAAATACTGTCACCGCAGCATTCCATCAGTATTCACACTGAGATTTAGATACTTTATATGATAATACATTGAGGAGGATAGGGGAAGACATAGGCAATGCATACATTTGGATGTCTGTCGACGATACACCTGACAGACAAGGTCGACATGTGGCTAATTTGATTGCAGTACAATAAAGCGGCTGGGGTGGATGAAATTGAGTCGGAACTCATCAAATACAGTGGTATGTCAGGTCTTAAATGGCTACACAGGTTAATTGAAATGGCGTGGGAGTCGGGACAGGTTCCATCAGACTGGACGAAAACAGTAATCACACCAATCTTTAAACATGGAAACAGAAAAGATCGTAACAATTACAGAAGTATATCTTTAATCAGCGTTGTGGGAAAAATCTTCTCAGGTATTGTTGAAAGGAAAGTGCGAGTATTAGTTGAGGACAAAATGGATGAAAATCAGTGTGGGTTAGGCCACTTAGAGGTTGTCAGGACCAGATCTTTAGCTTACGGCAAATAATGGAGAAGTGTTACGAGTGGACTAGGGGAAGACATTGGCAATGCATACATCTGGATCTCTGTCGACGAGACAACTGACAGACAAGGTCGACATGTGGCTAATTTGATTGCAGTGCAATAAAGCGGCTGGGGTGGATGAAATTAAGTCGGAACTCATCAAATACAATGGTATGTCAGGTCTTAAATGGCTACACAGGATAATTGAAATGACGTGGGAGTCGGGACAGGTTCCATCAGACTGGACGCAAGCAGTAATCACACCAATCTTTAAACATGGAAACAGAAAAGATTGAAACAACTACAGAGGTATCTCTTTAATCAGCGTTGTGGGTAAAATCTTCTCAGGTATTGCTGAAAGGAAAGTGCGAGTATTAGCTGAGGACAAATTGGATGAAAATCAGTGTGGGTTAGGCCTATTAGAGGTTGTCAGGACCAGATCTTTAGCTTACGGCAAATAATGGAGAAGTGTTACGAGTGGAACAGGGAATTGTATCTATGCTTTATAGATCTATAAAAGGCGTATGACCGGGTTCCTAGGAGGAAGTTGTTGTCTGTTCTACGAGATTATGGAATAGGAGGCAAACTTTTGCAAGCATTAAAGGTCTTTACATAGATAGTCAGGCAGCAGTTAGAGTTGACGGTAAATTGAGTTCATGGTTCAGAGTAGTTTCAGGGGTAAGACAAGGCTGCAACCTGTCTCCACTGTTGTTCATATTATTTATGGATCATATGTTGAAAACAATAGACTGGCTGGGTGAGATTAAGATATGTGAAGACAAAATAAGCAGTCTTGCATATGCGGATGACTTAGTTGTGATGGCAGATTCGATTGAAAGTTTGCAGAGTAATATTTCAGAGCTAGATCAGAAATGTAAGGACTATGGTATGAAGATTAGCATCTCCAAAACGAAAGTATTGTCAGTGGGAAAGAAATATAAACGGATTGAGTGCCATATAGGATGAACTAAGTTAGAACAGGTGGACGGTTTCAAGTACTTAGGATGCATATTCTCACAGGATGGCAACATAGTGAAAGAACTGGAAGCGAGGTGTAGCAAAGCTAATGCAGTGAGTGCTCAGCTACGATCTACTCTCTTCTGCAAGAAGGAAGTCAGACTAAGTTATCTGCGCACCGTTCAACCTTTCTACCAACTTTGTTGTATGGGAGCGAAAGCTGGGTGGATTCATGTTACCTTATCAATAAGGTTGAGGTTACGGATATGAAAGTAGCTAGGATGATTGCAGGTACTAGTAGAAGGGAACAATGGCAGGAGGGTGTCCGCAATGAGGAAATCAAAGAAAAACTGGGAATGAACTCTATAGATGTAGCAGCCAGGGCGAACAGGCTTAGATGGTGGGGTCATGTTACACGCATGGGAGAAGCAAGGTTACCCAAGAGACTCATGGGGTCAGCAGTAGAGGGTAGGAGGAGTCGGGGCAGACCAAGGAGAAGGTACCTGGATTCGGGTAAGAATGATTTTGAAGTAATAGGCTTAACATCTGAAGAGGCACGAATGTTAGCACTGAATAGGGGATCATGGAGGGATTTTATAAGAGGGACTATGCTCCAGACTGAACGCTGAAAGGCATAATCAGTCTTAAGTGGTGATGATGATTTTTGTAAGTGATAGAACCTATTTTAGGTACCGAATTCAAGATTTTTAGAGCTTAAAAGTCCGAGGTCTAGTGACCACACATCCGTTTGGCGGACCAACATCAATTGCGATTACTTCAGTAGAATTATTACCTTTGAATGAAAATGTCATTTTTTTGTTCGCCTCATTACATATTTATTTCAGTTATCCTGTGTACTATATTGTAGCATTTATTTCTATGCATGGCCCAAGTATGTTCGAACTATGCTGCTTGGCAGTGACACATCATCCGAAAGTTTCTTTTGTCCTTACGTTTTGCACACCAGTGTATTTTGGTGCGCGGAAGAATGTGTTCACTGAATACCGTAAGAATGTTTTCAGGCTTTTCAGACTTTTTAAACAAAAACCAAATTAGTAGCAGAATTATCTTTCTTACATAAGCGGTATTTGAAATCAAAAGAAACAGTAAACGTCAATCGTTCGATATCTGAAGAAGACGAGCCTGAGAGACTTGCCGTAGACAACATAATTTTGTTTTTATCGAGCTCTTGTTTTAAACTTCACTTATCACTTCCGTACTTAGTTACTCTTTGTCTTGTCGTTGTGGTTGTACTGCATGCTCGTGGAATAACACGTAAATATTAATTATCTAACTGTTTAATTTCATTTTTTCGGTGTAAGATTGTTGTAACTCAGTATGGAGTTATCACATGATTTTAGTTAATAAATTATATGATGAATGTCTTCGTAAATGCCACATGAACGAATAAATGAATAACTAAATTAAACTTTCACGTTCGAGAGTCACTGAACAGTGAGGGCAGACAACAAGAACGCATTACGCTGAGATGTTATAATTTTAATGGCGATGGGAATAATTATTACTGACATTTTTTATCTTTTGAGATCGCAAATGGCTTCCTCCAAAAGGAATTCATGCAGTTTACAAGCATAAAATATAATCCCATCGCCGTTGGAATGTGCCTTCTTGGCGGCACAAAATGCGTACGCGAAACTTTAAAACAGTTGATTTTTCCTTTGAAAGACTTTCTCAGTCGAGAGGGCACATTTCAAAATTGTGGCGGCTGAGCACACAATCATCACCAAACGACGCGCGCAAGAGATCTTTCACCCGTCTAGCAATATGGGGTGGAGCGCTATCTACATCTACATCTACATTGATACTCCGCAAGCCACCCAACGGTGTGTGGCGGAGGGCACTTTACGTGCCACTGTCATTACCTCCCTTTCCTGTTCCAGTCGCGTATGGTTCGCGGGAAGAACGACTGTCTGAAAGCCTCCGTGCGCGCTCTAATCTCTCTAATTTTACATTCGTGATCTCCTCGGGAGGTATAAGTAGGGGGAAGCAATATATTCGATACCTCATCCAGAAACGCACCCTCTCGAAACCTGGACAGCAAGCTACACCGCGATGCAGAGCGCCTCTCTTGCAGAGTCTGCCACTTGAGTTTATTAAACATCTCCGTAACGCTATCACGGTTACCAAATAACCCGGTGACGAAACGCGCCGCTCTTCTTTGGATCTTTTCTATCTCCTCCGTCAACCCGACCTGGTACGGATCCCACACTGATGAGCAATACTCAAGTATAGGTCGAACGAGTGTTTTGTAAGCCACCTCCTTTGTTGATGGACTACATTTTCTAAGCACTCTCCCAATGAATCTCAACCTGGTACCCGCCTTACCAACAATTAATTTTATATGATCATTCCACTTCAAATCGTTCCGTACGCATACTCCCAGATATTTTACAGAAGTAACTGCTACCAGTGTTTGTTCCGCTATCATATAATCATACAATAAAGGATCCTTCTTTCTATGTATTCGCAATACATTACATTTGTCTATGTTAAGGGTCAGTTGCCACTCCCTGCACCAAGTGCCTATCCGCCGCAGATCTTCCTGCATTTCGCTACAATTTTCTAATGCAGCAACTTCTCTGTATACTACAGCATCATCCGCGAAAAGCCGCACGGAACTTCCGACACTATCTACTAAGTCATTTATATATATTGTGAAAAGCAATGGTCCCATAACACTCCCCTGTGGCACGCCAGAGGTTACTTTAACGTCTGTAGACGTCTCTCCATTGATAACAACATGCTGTGTTCTGTTTGCTAAAAACTCTTCAATCCAGCCACACAGCTGGTCTGATATTCCGTAGGCTCTTACTTTGTTTATCAGGCGACAGTGCGGAACTGTATCGAACGCCTTCCGGAAGTCAAGAAATATAGCATCTACCTGGGAGCCTGTATCTAATATTTTCTGGGTCTCATGAACAAATAAGGCGAGTTGGGTCTCACACGATCGCTGTTTCCGGAATCCATGTTGATTCCTACATAGTAGATTCTGGGTTTCCAGAAATGACATGATACGCGAGCAAAAAACATGTTCTAAAATTCTACAAGAGATCGACGTAAGAGATATAGGTCTATAGTTTTGCGCATCTGCTCGACGACCCTTCTTGAAGACTGGGACTATCTGTGCTCTTTTCCAATCATTTGGAACCCTCCGTTCCTCTAGAGACTTGCGGTACACGGCTGTTAGAAGGGGGGCAAGTTCTTTCGCGTACTCTGTGTAGAATCGAATTGGTATCCCGTCAGGTCCAGTGGACTTTCCTCTATTGAGTGATTCCAGTTGCTTTTCTATTCCTTGGACACTTATTTCGATGTCAGCCATTTTTTCGTTTGTGCGAGGATTTAGAGAAGGAACTGCAGTGCGGTCTTCCTCTGTGAAACAGCTTTGGAAAAAGGTGTTTAGTATTTCAGCTTTACGCGTGTCATCCTCTGTTTCAATGCCATCATCATCCCGTAGTGTCTGGATATGCTGTTTCGAGCCACTTACTGATTTAACGTAAGACCAGAACTTCCTAGGATTTTCTGTCAAGTCGGTACATAGAATTTTACTTTCGAATTCAATGAACGCTTCACGCATAGCCCTCCTTACGCTAACTTTGACATCGTTTAGCTTCTGTTTGTCTGAGAGGTTTTGGCTGCGTTTAAACTTGGAGTGGAGCTCTCTTTGCTTTCGCAGTAGTTTCCAACTTTGTTGTTGTACCACGGTGGGTTTTTCCCGTCCCTCACAGTTTTACTCGGCACGTACCTGTCTAAAACGCATTTTACGATTGCCTTGAACTTTTTCCATAAACACTCAACATTGTCAGTGTCGGAACAGAAATTTTCGTTTTGATCTGTTAGGTAGTCTGAAATCTGCCTTCTATTACTCCTGCTAAACAGATAAACCTTCCTCCCTTTTTTTATATTCCTATTAACTTCCATATTCAGGGATGCTGCAACGGCCTTATGATCACTGATTCCCTGTTCTGTACATACAGAGTCGAAAAGTTCGGGTCTGTTTGTTATCAGTAGGTCCAAGATGTTATCTCCACGAGTCGGTTCTCTGTTTAATTGCTCGAGGTAATTTTCGGATAGTGCACTCAGTATAATGTCACTCGATGCTCTGTCCCTACCACCCGTCCTAAACATCTGAGTGTCCCAGTCTATATCTGGTAAATTGAAATCTCCACCTAAGACTATAACATGCTGAGAAAATTTATGTGAAATGTATTCCAAATTTTCTCTCAGTTGTTCTGCCACTAATGCTGCTGAGTCGGGAGATCGGTAAAAGGAGCCAATTATTAACCTAGTTCGGTTGTTTAGTGTAACCTCCACCCATAATAATTCACAGGAACTATCCACTTCTACTTCACTACAGGATAAACTACTACTAACAGCGACGAACACTCCACCACCGGTTGCATGCAATCTATCCTTTCTAAACACCGTCTGTACCTTTGTAAAAATTTCGGCAGAATTTATCTCTGGCTTAAGCCAGCTTTCTGTACCTATAACGATTTCAGCTTCGGTGCTTTCTATCAGCGCTTGAAGTTCCGGTACTTTACCAACGCAGCTTCGACAGTTGACAATTACAATACCGATTGCTGCTTGGTCCCCGCATGTCCTGACTTTGCCCCACACCCGTTGAGGCTGTTGCCCTTTCTGTACTTGCCCAAGGCCATCTAACCTAAAAAACCGCCCAGCCCACGCCACACAACCCCTGCTACCCGTGTAGCCGCTTGTTGCGTGTAGTGGACTCCTGACCTATCCAGCGGAACCCGAAACCCCACCACCCTATGGCGCAAGTCGAGGAATCTGCAGCCCACACGGTCGCATAAACATCGTACGTTCCAGCAGGTGTTTATCAGCCAGGCTGGGGATGATGCTATTCTGTAACATCTCGCCGTACCTCTCACCCGTCACGGTAACAGCTACAAAACCAGTATCACGCATTTCCTCGAAGAAAAAAGGCCCGATAACGGTAGATGAGGTAAATCCAACCCATACCGTGACTTTCTCGTCGTGCAATGGAGTTTCCACGACAGTTCTAGGATTTTCGGTAGCCCAAATTCTGCAGTTGTGGGCGTTGACAGACCCTCGGAGCGTGAAATGAGCTTCGTCGGTCCACAACACGTTACTCAACAGTCATCTTCCGCCATCTTTTGAAACGCCCACATCGCAAATG
Source organism: Schistocerca americana (assembly GCF_021461395.2). Classification (NCBI taxonomy): domain Eukaryota; kingdom Metazoa; phylum Arthropoda; class Insecta; order Orthoptera; family Acrididae; genus Schistocerca; species Schistocerca americana. The sequence continues at coordinate 958,279,921 of NC_060121.1, read as the reverse complement.
CCCTCCGCTTCACTAAGTCGCCAGGTAACATTTAATGATGCCGATGGATTTTGTACGGATAGCATCGGAGGGTACGCCTAAGTGCCAACCAGACAGTAGTGTATGGAATGCCGGTGCGACGTGCGGCTGCACGAGCGCTGACTTCCCCGTAAATAGACGAACCCGCTACAGCCTCCATTTCTTCCTGAACAGTCTCAGCAGCATTACGCCTTGTGCTAGGTCGGCCACTACGGGGTCTATCGTCTAAACAACCTGTGGCTTCGAACTTCGAAATCATTCTCGCCACAGCTGTATTTGTCAACGGACCTTTACCCGTTCGAATCCCCTTCCTATGGCGATAGGATCGTAGCGCTGAACTAGCACATTCCCCATTCTGATAATACAGCATCACTAAAAGCACCCTTTCAGGTAACGTCAACATGCTGCGACTGCTGGCGCATCTCATTCTCTCTCTCATTACAGCTCCTTTTATACATGATTGTCATGCGCAGTCACTGACGTTTTGCTGTCCAGCGCCATCTGTCGGACATTTTTTGAACTTAGTTTTTTTTTTATTCTAATAATAGTTCATGGTGTTTGTTCCTGTAGTCATGTCCTAGTTCATGAACCACGGGCAACGTATGAGTGGCCAAGTAAGTGGTCCCGACAGTCGGGATACCAGTTACCTCGGAATAAGGCTGGGCATCTCGGACATATTCTGAGTCGTGGTCACCTTTGTGCTCATACGGCAAAGACTACCAAATCCACCGGTTGGTCCCTCAGCCGGTAGGGGTAAAACCCAGTGGGACTCAGGGCAAGTAAGGCTAGCAACCTGCTTCCCTGGAACTTTAAATATGATGCTGGCAACAATTAGAGCAAAATGCCTCGGACCTTTGGAGGTGACGGAGTCCCACCTCTAACTGACAAACCAGGGACTCCTAAGATACGACTTGGCAAACAAATGGTAATGAGATGGGGAGCTATTAATATCAATGGGAAGAAGGTAGAGCTGGCAGAGGCTGCAAGTAAGATGGGGCTGGACGTTTTAGCTGTTAGTGACATTCGGGTAAGGGGTGAGAAAGAAGAAGATGTGGGAGAATACAAGGTATACTTGTCAGGATTCAAAGCAGGAATAGCACAATTGGGTGTAGGGCTTTACATCAGGAAAGAAATGGAACCCAGCGTAGTTGCAATAAGGTATGTAAACGAACGACTGATGTGGATAGATTTGACAGTGTCTAGCAAGAAAATTAGGATTGTGTCAGTATATTCGCATTGTGAAGGGACTGATCAAGATAAGATGGATAGTTTTTATGAGGTACTCAGTGATGTAGTTGTTAGAGTAAAGGACAAGGACAGTGTTCTGCTCATGGGTGATTTTAACGCCAGGATTGGAAATCGAACAGAAGGGTATGAAAAGGTTATGGGTAAATTTGGAGAGGATATGTAGGCCAACAGGAACGGGCAGCAACTCTTGGATTTCTGTGCCAGTATGGGCTTAGTAATCACAAACTCCTTTTTTAAACATAAGAACATTCACCGGTATACTTGGGAAAGCAGGGGAACCAGATCTGTCATTGACTATATAGTAACAGATCAGGAATTCAGGAAGGCTGTGAGGGACACACGTGTATTCAGGGGATTCTTTGATGACACTGATCATTATTTAATCTGCAGTGAAATTGGGATTGCGAGGCCGAAAGTGCAGGAGGTCAGGTCCATATGTAGGAGGATAAGAAAAAAAATGGTTCAAATGGCTCTGAGCACTATGGGACTCAACTGCTGAGGTCATTAGTCCCCTAGAACTTAGAACTAGTTAAACCTAACTAACCTAAGGACATCACAAACATCCATGCCCGAGGCAGGATTCGAACCTGCGACCGTAGCGGTCTTGCGGTTCCAGACTGCAGCGCCTTTAACCGCACGGCCACTGCGGCCGGCTAGGAGGATAAGAGTGGAGAAACTTCAGGATAAGGAAATCAGGCACAAGTACATAACAGCGATCTCAGAAAGGTACCAGTTAGTTGAATGTAGTCAATTACAGTCATTGGAAAAGGAATGGACAAGGTACAGGGACACAGTACTAGAAGTGGCTAAAGAATGTCTTGGAACAGTAGTGTGTAAAAGTAGGAGGAAGCAAACAGCTTGGTGGAATGACACAGTCAAGGCAGCCTGTAAAAGGAAAAAGAAGGCGTATAAAAAATGGCTACATACTAGAACTCAGGTAGACAGAGAAAGTTATGTTGAAGAAAGAAACAAAGCCAAACAGATAATTGCAGCATCCAAGAAGAAATCTTGGGAAGACTTTGGAAACAGGTTGGAGACATTGGGTCAAGCTGCTGGAAAACCATTCTGGAGTGTAATTAGCAATCTTCGAAAGGGAGGTAAGAAGGAAATGACAAGTATTTTGGACAGGTCAGGAAAACTGCTGGTGAATCCTGTGGATGCCTTGGGCAGATGGAGGGAATATTTTGAAGAGTTGTTCAATGTAGGTGAAAATGGAATAGGAATGATGATGGAAATAGGATCACGTTTGAGGAAGTGGAGAAAATGGTCAATAGATTGCAGTGCAATAAAGCAGCTGGGGTGGATGAAATTAAGTCGGAACTCATCAAGTACAGTGGAATGTCAGGTCTTAAATGGCTACACAGGATAATTGTAATGGCCTGGGAGTCGGGACAGGTTCCATCAGACTGGACAAAAGCAGTAATCACACCAATCTTTAAACATGGAAACAGAAAAGATTGTAACAACTACAGAGGTATCTCTTTAATCAGCGTTGTGGGTAAAATCTTCTCAGGTATTGTTGAAAGGAAAGTGCGAGTATTAGTTGAGGAGACATTGGATGAAAATCAGTGTGAGTTTAGGCCTCTTAGAGGTTGTCAGGACCAGATCTTTAGCTTACGACAAATAATGGAGAAGTGTTATGAGTTGAACAGGGAATTGTATCTATGCTTTATAGATATAGAAAAGGCATATGACCGGGTTCCTAGGAGGAAGTTATTGTCTGTTCTACGAGATTATGGAATAGGAGGCAAACTTTTGCAAGCAATTAAAGGTCTTTACATGGATAGTCAGGCAGCAGTTAGAGTTGACGGTAAATTGAGTTCATGGTTCAGAGTAGTTTCAGGGGTAAGACAAGGCTGCAACCTGTCTCCACTGTTGTTCATATTATTTATGGATCATATGTTGAAAACAATAGACTGGCTGGGTGAGATTAAGATATGTGAAGACAAAATAAGCAGTCTTGCATATGCGGATGACTTAGTTGTGATGGCAGATTCGATTGAAAGTTTGCAGAGTAATATTTCAGAGCTAGATCAGAAATGTAAGGACTATGGTATGAAGATTAGCATCTCCAAAACGAAAGTATTGTCAGTGGGAAAGAAATATAAACGGATTGAGTGCCATATAGGATGAACTAAGTTAGAACAGGTGGACGGTTTCAAGTACTTAGGATGCATATTCTCACAGGATGGCAACATAGTGAAAGAACTGGAAGCGAGGTGTAGCAACGCTAATGCAGTGAGTGCTCAGCTACGATCTACTCTCTTCTGCAAGAAGGAAGTCAGTACCAAGACTAAGTTATCTGTGCACCGTTCAATCTTTCGACCAACTTTGTTGTATGGGAGCGAAAGCTGGCTGGATTCATGTTACCTTATCAATAAGGTTGAGGTTACGGATATGAAAGTAGCTAGGATGATTGCAGGTACTAGTAGATGGGAACAATGGCAGGAGGGTGTCCGCAATGAGGAAATCAAAGAAAAACTGGGAATGAACTCTACAGATGTAGCAGTCAGGGCGAACAGGCTTAGAGGGTGGGGTCATGTTACACGCATGGGAGAAGCAAGGCTACCCAAGAGACACATGGGGTCAGCAGTAGAGGGTAGGAGGAGTCGGGGCAGACCAAGGAGAAGGTACCTGGATTCGGGTAAGAATGATTTTGAAGTAATAGGCTTAACATCTGAAGAGGCACGAATGTTAGCACTGAATAGGGGATCATGGAGGGATTTTATAAGAGGGACTATGCTCCAGACTGAACGCTGAAAGGCATAATCAGTCTTAAGTGGTGATGATGATTTTTGTAAGTGATAGAACCTATTTTAGGTACCGAATTCAAGATTTTTAGAGCTTAAAAGTCCGAGGTCTAGTGACCACACATCCGTTTGGCGGACCAACATCAATTGCGATTACTTCAGTAGAATTATTACCTTTGAATGAAAATGTCATTTTTTTGTTCGCCTCATTACATATTTATTTCAGTTATCTTGTGTACTATATTGTAGCATTTATTTCTATGTATGGCCCAAGTATGTTCGAACTATGCTGCTTGGCAGTGACACATCATCCGAAAGTTTCTTTTGTCCTTACGTTTTGCACACCAGTGTATTTTGGTGCGCGGAAGAATGTGTTCACTGAATACCGTAAGAATGTTTTCAGGCTTTTCAGACTTTTTAAACAAAAACCAAATTAGTAGCAGAATTATCTTTCTTACATAAGCGGTATTTGAAATCAAAAGAAACAGTAAACGTCAATCGTTCGATATCTGAAGAAGACGAGCCTGAGAGACTTGCCGTAGACAACATAATTTTGTTTTTATCGAGCTCTTGTTTTAAACTTCACTTATCACTTCCGTACTTAGTTACTCTTTGTCTTGTCGTTGTGGTTGTACTGCATGCTCGTGGAATAACACGTAAATATTAATTATCTAACTGTTTAATTTCATTTTTTCGGTGTAAGATTGTTGTAACTCAGTATGGAGTTATCACATTATTTTAGTTAATAAATTACATGATGAATGTCTTCGTAAATGCCACATGAACGAATAAATAAATAACTAAATTAAACTTTCACGTTCGAGAGTCACTGAACAGTGAGGGCAGACAACAAGAACGCATTACGCTGAGATGTTATAATTTTAATGGCGATGGGAATAATTATTACTGACATTTTTTATCTTTTGAGATCGCAAATGGCTTCCTCCAAAAGGAATTCATGCAGTTTACAAGCATAAAATATAATCCCATCGCCGTTGGAATGTGCCTTCTTGGCGGCACAAAATGCGTACGCGAAACTTTAAAACAGTTGATTTTTCCTTTGAAAGACTTTCTCAGTCGAGAGGGCACATTTCAAAATTGTGGCGGCTGAGCACATAATCATCACCAAACGACGCGCGCAAGAGATCTTTCACCCATCTAGCAATATGGGGTGGAGCGCTATGCTGCATAAACGTCGTACGTTCCAGCAGATGTTTATCAGCCAGGCTGGGGATGATGCAATTCTGTAACATTTCGGCGTACCTCTCACCCGTCACGGTAGCAGCTACAAAACCAGTATCACGCATTTCCTCGAAGAAAAAAGGCCCGATAACGGTAGATGAGGTAAATCCAACCCATACCGTGACTTTCTCGTTGTGCAATGGAGTTTCCACGACAGTTCTAGGATTTTCGGTAGCCCAAATTCTGCAGTTGTGGGCGTTGACAGACCCTCGGAGCGTGAAATGAGCTTCGTCGGTCCACAACACGTTACTCAACAGTCATCTTCCGCCATCTTTTGAAACGCCCACACCGCAAATGCCCTCCGCTTCACTAAGTCGCCAGGTAACATTTAATGATGCCGATGGATTTTGTACGGATAGCATCGGAGGGTACGCCTAAGTGCCAACCAGACAGTAGTGTATGGAATGCCGGTGCGACGTGTGACTGCACGAGCGCTGACTTCCCCGTAAATAAACGAACCCGCTACAGCCTCCATTTCTTTCTGAACTGTCTCAGCAGCATTACGCCTTGTGCTAGGTCGGCCACTACGGGGTCTATCGTCTAAACAACCCGTGGCTTCGAACTTCGAAATCATTCTCGCCACAGCTGTATTTGTCAACGGACCTTTACCCGTTCGAATCCCCTTCCTATGGCGATAGGATCGTAGCGCTGAACTAGCACATTCTGATAATACAGCTTCACTAAAAGCACCTTTTCAGGTAACGTCAACATGCTGCGACTGCTGGCGCATCTCATTCTCTCTCTCATTACAGCTCCTTTTATACATGATTTTCATGCGCAGTCACTGACGTTTTGCTGTCCAGCGCCATCTGTCGGACATTTTTTGAACTTAGTTTTTTTTTTATTCTAATAAAACCCCATGTCATTCCAAGCATGTGTCTCAATTTTTACCTCTCTATCTACATTATTCCGTGGTTTATTCAGTTCTCAAATTTATACTGACTTTTTGATCACCCGGTATATTCATGAGCACCGTGTGAATATTTTTAACGTAAACAAACTGATTTTAAATGTGGTTTCTGATCGAAAGGTCATTGGTTCGACGTGGGCGGTGATTGTGAGTGAGCGAGTACAGTTTGAGTGAACTGAATTAAGAAAAAGTAGCTTTTATAACTTTTGTACCGACAGCTGCGCGTTGGAAAAACGTACACTCGTTGTTAGTACAGACCTGCTGACAATGTTCTCGGAAACCTAAATATAACACAATTAGTCTCCAAAGAGCTTACCTCAGTTTGCTAGTGAAGTTTGACCTAAAGTGTAGAAGGAACGTACGGCATTAACGGTCAAGAGAATGCAATATGGGGACATATTCTGTGCTGTCAAAGTTTTACTGCTTTCGTTAACAGAATGTCAATCCTAAGGGCCCCGGTTCGATTCCCGGCGGGGTGGAACATTTTCTCCGCTCAGGGACTGGGTATTGTGTTGTCCTAATCATCAGCATTTTATCCCCATCGACGCGCAAGTCGCCGAAGTGGCGTCAAATAGAAAGACTTGAACCTGGCGAACGGTCTACCCGACGGGAGGCCCCAGTCACCCGACATTTACATTTATATTACCTGAATTGTACCAGTAAGCGAATTGTGGAGCTTAGTAGACTAAGTGAGCTCAAGGAGAGGTTGGAATGGAGCTGGAGAAAACGCGCCGTCGCAATTTCTACAGAATATCTGCCCGTAAGCGGAGAACGTTTTCGTTGATGGAGTGGCCCCGTCTTCCGTGTGGCATCAGCATCTTGTCGGTGGGGAACAGCACGGGGTGGGGGCAGAAAGGGTGGAGGGATGCCTCGTATTCTGTGTTGCTTCAGGCGCCGCAGCTGTAGCTGTGCTGAAGCCCTAAGAGGCTTCTCCGTTTGCCGACGACTGCTTTTCGAGAGCTAATGGAGACCGACGACAAAGTAAGCATACTCCACGCTTCGGCAAGTCTGCTAGGAACTGTAGCTTTTCTCGAAAAACCAGAAAGCCGGAAAAAACCGCTGGTCGTGACATGTAAGAGTGTTTTTTAATCTGTGTTAAGTAAAAGCAGAAAAGCCATTATCGCAAGTGAAGGGCACAAAGTAATTGTAAGTACCAGAGAAATTAACTTTAATTAATCTAACAATGGAAAATCCCGGATGGAATGTCTTTACATAATATTGTTGAATTAATCTAAGTTATATGGAAGCGGCTATCCATATGTTTCTTACGAGTGTTGTAAACAACATACTTATGTTCTTCTGTCGTATTTTGTTAACGATATTTAGTTTAGCAGGATGCGATTCGCCAACATATGATCACAGCTCTCATTCAATAATTATAATTTTTTTGTCTGATTACACTCTTATTGCACTTGTACTGTTATAGGTTAGTACAAGTTGATGCTGATGACTTTGACAACAAATCTAATGCTCTAATGTAAAAGTTGCTGTAGAATATGACAGTAGTTTGAGTATCCTGAATTTTTCAACCATCGAAAAGGAAAACAAATATATCGAAAGAGTCCGCACGTAAGATATAACTGCTGACACCACCATAGACAGTTCATCTCGTCACACAGTAACATGCTAGCATGCTGCTTATGGGTTACTCACTGACACTCAGACAACAGTATATCATTGAATAAAAATGGGCAGCTGGTGGAACTCAGCAGTATCTGACAAATGCCCGAAGCCAGTGGGTATGATGGCACTCTTGCAGACAATCTGATAGATGAAAGTGAAAGGAACAAGAAACCAATTGCTGCAGAAAACTTTAAAAAGAAATCTACTGGCTTCATACCCTTCACTCGAAAACTATTTCAAAGTAGGCCATATATTCACGCCACACATCAGTATTGCTTTACACACACAAAATAAGCTACACCACATTATGAGCTGTAACATACACACTCACACATAAAAAACACGCAATTAGGAGTAAACAATATTATTTATGATAGATGTTAAGCGCTGCATTCAAAACTGAGAGAGATTTTCAAATATGGTACAGTGAAAATATCAGTCTATATCTCACAAAAAGTTATTCCAAACCAGCAATAGTCAAATTGTATTCGCGTCAGAGTACACTCATTCCAAAATATTAAAGGGAATCTCCACGAATTAAATAAAATAGAGAAAGGACATCAAATAGACCAATATGATAAAACCCATATCTTCATAAATGGCACAAAATGCGGTTACAAGTTGGAAAGCAACAACGTGAAGTTTTTTGGAATCATTCCCACAGTCGCATTAACAATAGTAACACTTTTTGTTTAATACACATTAATCTCGTTTGCGTCGGGTATATTTCCCTACGTTTTCTGTAGTAATAATTTACTCCGTGTTAACATCTGACGTAGTGCGATGCAGGTATAATAATGTCTGTGTTCAAGTGGTACAAGTGTAATCTCAACAGTCTAATATTACAGTTTCAACAGCCTCGGTAGAAACAATAATACAGGCATTTTGTGTAGAGCTCAATATGCCAGAAATGAAACTTACATTCTCACCAGTCGTATGTTAAACATTTTTCGCATGATAAAAATCACATAAAAGTAAAAATGTTGTATTCAGGGATTCTCAAAATTTTTAGGTTAGAGATCTACTACATACAATATAGTGCGTTTAGAGATCTACTGACTTAAAAATTCATAAAGGTTTAAGCACAAATCAACACCACAGCTAAAATTAATCATGTTAATTACACAAAACTCATAAAACGTAATTTTCTTCCCATCAAAAGTTGCCTGCTACTCAATTTTCAAGATACTATACAAGTGAAAAAATTAATATATACACCACTATAAAGGTTGACACAAGTTTAGTAAGATACTTGCATTTGTATATCATTGGCAAGGTAATTATAATCTGGTGAATAATTTGTCAGAGCCAACCTTACACAATCTATTTACTTTTCACTGTGTTCATCATTGAGAACGCTGCCTCACATAGATAAGCCAATCCAAAAAAACTATAAAACATACGATGTTACCACTTTTACAGTGTTAAAGTAGGTTTCTATGGTTAATAATTTCCAAAAGTTACCTTCATTGAATCCTGACTTTAAGGAAATGTCATTTTGCAATCAATTATTTCCGCCCTAGGTTTAGTCTCAGTACAAGAGAAAAGAGGGCTCATTTTACTTACAGTGTCTTCTACATCCAACTTATAGGTGGAATTATGAAAACTAGAAGAGGTTCCATTGTCTTCAGTGCTGTAAGGTTTACCATATACAACTTTCCAGCTTCTTGATCCATTGATCTTCGTTGGTCTGGTAGTTTTGACGGTGTAAGAGGAAAGTGTTTCACAATTAATTTCTGCAGCTGAAAAGTTTTTGCATGACGGAGGCATGTCTCTGATGGTTGATACTACATCTAATTTGTTTTTAAATATGGAAAACAAGCACTCACTAGCTGCCGGCAAGCATTCCTTAACAACTGTGCCATCGTCAGTTGGTCTTGCGTGTTTCATCAGTACTCCTGATACAAAAAAGATGCTACATTTCCTGAAATCTTCTTTTGTGCAGTTTTTACAGAAACAACTGATGTGACTATAATTTACTTTGAAGATGAGGAAGTTTCTTCCTCCTCAACCAGTGGACGAACTCTCTTTTAAGAAGTGAGAACTCTGTGGAGGGGCAAAAGTAATGTCTACCTTAAAGCTGAAATGGAATATGGGTTATTTCAGAATTTTTTCCGAATGAAATCTACAGATTTGGAATTGTTATTGAATTTTGTAGACCCAAAAGTTTTCAAAGATGACCTCTTTTAGCAGAGCTATACCTGCAGCAGAAAGATTAATTATCAGTTCCCATGTTATTTGTTCCTCTTTGCCGTTCAAGGCGAAAATATGTCAATAAAGACTCCATTTTCTCTTTTACGTAGTTCACATTTCTTTCTAACGGCTTACTAATTTCTCGCCAAGCTTCTAATATTTTCAATTTGCTTTCATAATCGCAATTCGTAGCGGCCCATTCCTGTTCATGATCAAACTCTATCAGCTTTAATGCTCCATGCTCCAGTATTTTTAAACACACCCTTAGTAAGAGCGGGCATTGTCTGCAGGGGAAACAGTGACTGTCGAAATTAAGTTTTTCAGGACAGTCACAAAACACACACAGTATGTTTTATCGAACGGTTTCGCTCTTTAACTTGATGGCCAACTACTGTAATGTAAACTGTAAATTCCAGAGTTTCTGATGATACTGTCGGTAAATTAAAGAGCGAAGCCGGTCAATAAAACATAGTAAGTGCGACTTTTGGCTGTCCTGAAAAATGCGAATACACACTCTTCCTAGAAACAGCGAATCGGCACTGAACCAGCGAACATTCTCTGAGGTGTGGGGTTGATTTATTATTCTGTTATTCTGCGCAACGGATTAATCTGAGATGTACCCTTTACCCTGTGGCTCCTGCAAGATGCAATTTCCACCCCCCACACTACTACAGAAATCAGACAGACGCTCCTAACGTTCTAAAGGGAAATGCCTGAACAACTTTCAGCAATAAATATCTTCTGGAGTCGTCTGCTGTAAGGAAAAGACAGAAAAATTCACAAAATTTCTTACGTACCTAGGGGAGCACTTGGGTACTGGAGTGGTGCTAGTTTGTGTAAGAAAAACATGAAACTAACGAAAGTTATTATTTATTTTGCAAAAATTCTGAGAAATCACAATGACATTTTTAGTTATGAATTGAACAAGTTATATCCTAGTTCTTTTCGGAATGTGAAGTTACCTTTCAAAAATAGGATTCGCTAATGAAATTTCTATACAAAGTTTAAGATGCTTGTTGCCTTGGCAGAATGGCTGAGAGGCGCGCCTACTCAACTTGAATAATTATCCTTTAGAGTGTTGCTAGGTACGGTCGAGGCTGTCACGTGTGAAATGCAATGAAGTGTACTGTTGTGGAGGAAATATGGGGCTCGCAATAGCTGTAGCGCACAATACCATAAGCTGCGATGACTGCTGTCTGCGGCGCTCGCTGCTGACAAATAAGATAACTCTCGTTCTATCTGGATTGACCTTCGCCAATCAAACTCTCCCTATGCCTTGATGAAGTCAAGGATTCCTATTCGCCCCTAGTCTAACTATTGGCGTGGTACACCGGTCAGATAACCAGTCCATCGCGATGACACTCAAAATTCGCACGCAGGCGATTAACTATAACTCTGTCCATTTACACAGCACAATAAGTGTGTCAGTCAACACAGTGAACAACGCTTAATCGCAAGGACTCAATATAGAGTCGCCCTTTGATTTGCTCTCGACAGAGGTGCTCTCCCAGTGAAGTACTGAGGAGAGACTTGTTCCTCGCTCCTTGAGTACACGTACGAGCGCACACGCTCTCGTTACGTGTTCTCGCTCCAAGAGCGACAAACCGCGCCTCTCCATGCCAGATGTGAAGGGGTATATCTTTTGGTCTCTTCCATTATTCCTTCAGCTCAAGGCGTCAGAAATATCGTCTGCCAATCAGCGTTGCTCTTCTAAAACGGGAGAATGACGTTTCGTTTAAGGCGACGAATCCGGAAATCTATAGCTTTGGCGTTTGGCTTTTGCTGTCTCCCTGTGAAAATCTCTGAAACTGCTTGCTATGTGTAAAGAATGCGTAGGCTGGCCGCTCCCACACAATGTAGCGGAATTTGCCTTTATGCCGAACACTCGGGCCCACACTGTGTGCTACGGGCAGTCACTGGCCAACATGGGCTTGGTCGTCCTCTGAAGGGCCTGGCGTCCCGTTGTGCGGCTGCTCTCCCGAACTAAAAGCCTCTGTGACCGTCGTGTGTGGAATGCATGTGTGCACGCCAGCCTCGAGTATTTCAACCACGGTGTGCTCACTTGTCAATTTCATATCGTTCACATGAATTCATACAAAATTGACTTTATCTTATCAAGTTTGGGTTCGAATGAAGCGTCTTGATGTGCGGAACATGATTGTGAGGGCGGAATATGTAAGCAGTGAAGGTCAGGAGACCACGCCGTCTTGCAATTCGATCCGGCGTCCACACTAGAAGAGGGTTCCCAAGGCGAAAAACCATCAACGCTTTGATGCTACCGCCAGCAGACCGAACAGCAACCGAGGCCAACCGCTTCGTTGTCTCCGATTTGCCTCCTTGCTAACAAGGAAAACTCGCCGCCATCGCACCCCCTCAGATTCAGTGGTATAGTGGCCCAATGGGTAGTCCGTCAAAATCTAAACACATGTCAAGCACGAAAACAGGGCGTACTGAACTGTGAAAAATGAAGCAGAATAGAAACAGTGGACGGCCCAAGCTGAAGATGTGCTACAACCACGGAGTCGTCGTTGTGTGATCTCGGTGTAGGACTGTAAAGCGGCAAATCCGTTTTGAAATCACCCTCGTGCTCCATTTTTTTCCACATAATTATGCGCTTTTCGCCCAGTCATGGACGTGTCTCTTCTCCTTCTGTAGTCATACTATTCATAAGAATATATTATCGTCACAAGTAAATGTGATGAACAGTGAGAGCAGGCGAGATGCCTTATAGACCCCTCACAGAAACATAAAACAACCACTGTGACAACAAAGGAATTCATGAGTCAAAACTTCCAAAACGGAATGCAAGAGTCATAACGTGTGGTACTTGTGTAGAATGTGTAGGCGGTACATATGTCTGGATGTCCCTTCCTTACACCTCACTGTTGGAAACGGACGTTACACTACGACACAAACGCAAATTTCAATACAGCGAAAAGACGGGTCAATGACTGGACGGACAGTTCATAATTCTGTGGAAAAGAAAAAAAAAAAGAAAGAGGGGCACGAGGCACGAGGAAGATTTGAACATGGATCTCCCCTTTTCGCAGCCCAACACCGAAACCACACAACCACGACCCCCTCACTATTCAAAATCGTATGGTGTTACGTATCTTGAGCTTGGAACGTTCACTGTTTCTACTTTGCTTCTTTTTTCACACTTCAGTACATCTTCTTCCTGTTTTTATACTAGATCAGTGTTCAGTTTTTGGCGCTCTATTCACTGGGCCATCTTACCACTAAATCTGAGCAGGATGCGATGTGGAGTTTCCCTTGTAAGCAAATATCGACCAACGAATCAGTTTGACTACAGTTCGTTGGCCTTTGTTGGCAGTGTGTACGCGCCTTAAAAGAACTGTACCGCACGTAGTCCCTGGATGCACTGCTAATCGATTTAATTTGTAATGCTCAAAATTACAGATGCTTAAGGAGTTAGCTACGTAGCTACTAGTGCAAGACATCAGGAGAGAAAAATACAACTAAACTGTGTCAAAGTGCCCGTCGTAGGCTTCTTAATGCCGTGGATAAGTGGAATCTGAGGAAAAATTCCTCACACCTGGACGAGTTGTGTTTTAGCTTCGATATGGTTGCCGGTAACATTTTACAAAATAAAACTGGCGTATAAGTAATGAAAAAAAGGAATATGATAGTCCAGTATAATGGAAATGTTAGGTGGTTACTTCATTATAACAACAAAAAGAACAAGAAAATATTCATTAACAGCATACGTATTTCACGATAAAGCAATACAAGGGGGCAACGAAATATTTGGCCCATCTATCCATACATTTCTATCCATACACGTCGTCTTCAGATCCATAAAGCAAGGCAAGTATCAAACCGCGTCAATTTACGACACTCGAAGGTAATATACGACAGGAATTTCCAAAGTAATAAACTGACTTGCGTTGAGCTGACAGAGGCTACGTATACATTATAAAGTAACAGATAACTTAAAGATTGAGAGGATATCCTAGTCCAGACCGTGAGGCTCAAACCCATTTACATATCACCAACCTCCAGTTGCATGAAAGAAACGAGGGAACTAGAATGACTAATTGTAAATAAATGCAAAAAACTTTACTAGCAATGCATTCGCTAAGAGCAATAGCACCAATTAAAGCAGAATGTGGTTTCTCCATGAGGGTCTGAGTTTAGCGAGTTCTGAAGTTCCACCACAAATATCACAAACAACCTCTGCAGCAAAATTGTGACTCCTCCACTCCAAAGAACTTCGTGAGATATAACTGTCGCCCCGATAAGATTCAGATCAAAAGTAGGCTACGTCACCAATATGGCGGCCATCTTGAAAGCCGCCATCTTGGATTCAACTCCAAAATTTCGAGTGGGGATGTGATCATGTGACATGTCAAACAGATAGAGAATTTTGCCATAAAAACAATGACGTTGTTATTTCAAGCATAGCTTTATTTATTCTCGGTTTATAGCCAATTACTTGCGGCAGCAGTGGGACACTTGGCAGCGTGAGTATTACGTACTGAGAAGTCATAAAATGGAGTCTGAAACGGTGCAAAGTGACTATCCCATGCCTGATATGTTACATGTGTTTAACTGTTAGGTATCATTTACTCATGCTAACGTTTTAATCATTGTTTCCTTATTTACAGGTTACAAAATGTCCTTAGCACATGAAGAACGCATTGAAATCATCTTGATATCACGAGAAAGAATCACACGGGTCATTGCTGAGGATTTCAACAGTTGTCACCCAACCAGACAGCCCATCACTCACAGCGCAGTTGCCAAGCTTTTGGCCAAATTCCGAGCAACAGGTTCTGTCGCAGATAAACCTAAGGCTGGAAGACCAAAATCCGCCACCGATGAAGCAACAACAGTGAGCTTGTTGGCACCATTTAGCAAGAGTCCGCAAGGGAGTACTCGTCGCCTGTCACAAGAATGTAGGGTTAGCCGTACCTCCATACTGCGAATTTAACGCAGCACAAGTGGCACCCGTACAAAATGCAGCTGCTCCAACACCTGAACGAGGATGACCCAGACCGTCGGGTACAGTTCGCAGAATGGGTGACACAGCAGCTGCAGATAAACCCACGTTTCCCCTATCAGGTGCTGTTCAGTGATGAAGCCAACTTCTTTATCAATGGTGAAGTGAACAAGCAGAATCACAGATACTGGTCCGACACAAATCCGCAATGGATTGATACTTCCAAAATGGTCGACTCACAAAAAGTGATGAAAGTGATGGTTTGGTGTGGTGTGTAGGGTACCAAAGTCGTTGGACCTTTTTTTATTGGTGGTACGTTAACAGCCAACGGTTATCTGAGGTTATTGGATGAAGAAGTGTTTCTCTCGTTGTTAACGGAGGACGGGACATTTCCGGAATTCTTCGAGCATGATGGAGCCCCACCACATTATGGGCACAATGTGCGAGCATATCTGGATGTGCAGTTCCCTCAAAAGTGGATTGGTCGTAGGGGTGCTGTGGAGTGGCCACCACGTTCACCAGATTTGACTCCTTTGGATTTTTATCTTTGGGGTCATGTCAAAGCTCTGGTTTATTCTGTGCAAATACGGGATTTGCATCATCTAAAGCAGCGCATTGTTGATGCATGTGGTCAAATTCAGCCAGATGTGTTGGTCAAAGTTCATCAGGACTGGGTTCGGAGGATAGCATTAACAATTCATCATAATGGACAACATATCGAGCCATTCCTATGACTGTTGATGGTCTCTCGGGACTTTGTAACATCGGCGTAATGTCTCTTCAGCACATAACACACCTGCTGCCGAGCGTCCCACCGCTGCCACATGTAACTGGCTATAACCCGAGAATGAATATAGCTATGTTTAAAATAACAATGGCATTGTTTTTCTGGTGAAATTCTCTATGATATTTCACATGATCACATTCCCATTTGGAATTTTGGAGTTGAATCCAAGATGGCAGCTTTCAAGATGGCCACCTTGTTGGTGGCATAGCCTATAAAGTTTCCCCCTTCCCGTTCTTCGTGTGTAGGGACTCTGTTTCCTTATTTGCTACGCCATTTGAATTTTATGAGGGTGTTTCCGGACTTTTGGACCACCTTGACTCTCTTTGCGATTGGAATTATTATATTCTTCTTGAAGTCTCAGGGTATTTCGGCTGTCTCATAAATCTTGCTCACCAGGTGGTAGAGTTTTGTCAGGGCTGGCTCTCCCAAGGCTATCAGTAGTTCTAATGGAATGTTGTCTACTTCCGGGGCCTTGTTTCGACATATAATAACGCATGTTGAGCCACGTTACATTACCTAACTACATTTACAGAAACACTGAGGGTAACCAATGCGAAAACAACAGAATATTTTATAAGAAGCTTGAAAATGTTGTCCAGAGATGAAGTTTACAAAGAACCTGATAACAGTTCTTAATTCAACATATTTTTTAATTAAATTTCTAACGCATTCAAGGAAGGTAATCTTTGAAAATTTCAAAAAATCGATTTTTTTGCTTAAAATATTCTCTGTGATGACTACTTTATTGTAGTGTTCATCAAAAGTTCGCCAGAAATTCCGTTATACGTTGAGGTGACAGACGTCATGAGGGAGCAATATGCATTTATACAGATGGCTGTAGTATCGCGTACACGAGGTATAAAAGGGCAGTGCGCTGGGGGAGCTGTCATTTGTACTCGGGTGATTGATGTGTCAAGATGTCGGACGAGATTACGACCGCACAGCGGCAATTAAGAGACTTTGAACGCGAATGGTAGTGGGAAATAGAACTCCGTGAGAACACGCCTTGGAAGGCCCAACAGTACCTACCGGCCGCCGTGTCATCCTCAGCCCATAGGCGAGTCCGGCCGAAGTGGCCGAGCGGTTCTAGGCGCTACAGTCTGGAGCCACGCGACCGCTGCGGTCGCAGGTTCGAATCCTGCCTCGGGCATGGATGTGTGTGATGTCCTTAGGGTTAGTTAGGTTTAAGTAGTTCTAAGTTCTAGGGGACTGATGACCTCAGAAGTTAAGTCCCATAGTGCTCAGAGCCATTTCAACCATTTGAACCCATAGGCGTCACTGGATGCGGATATGGAGGAGCATGTGGTCAGCATACAGCTCTCCCGACCGTGTGTCACTTTACGAGACCGGAGCCGCTACTTCTCAATCAAGTAGCTCTTCAGTTTGCCTCACAAGGGCTGAGTGCTCCCCGCTGGCCAACAGCGCTCGGCAGACCAGATGGTAATCCATCCTAGTGTTAGCCCAGCCCGACAGTGCATAACTTCGGTGATCTGACGGGGAGCGGTGTTACCACTGCGGCAAGGCTGTTGGCAGTTAGAGATAGACGTATGGGATATTCTGTTTCGGAAATCGTTAGGGTATTCCATGTTCCGAAATCCACAGCGTCAAGACTATGTCGAGAATATCACATTTCAGGGGTTATCACTGACAAATCAGAGACTTCACTTAAAGAACGAGAACGGCGGCGTTTTGCGTAGCGTTGTCGGCGCTAACAGACAAGCAACACTACACGAAATAGCCGGAGAAACGGATGTGGCACGTTCGACGAACGTATGCGTTAGGACAGTGCGGCGAAAGTCGGTGTTAATGGTGTATGGCAGCAGATGACCGACGCGATTGCCTTTGCTAACAGCCCGACGTCGCTTGCGGCTCTTCTCCTGCGCTCATAACCATATCGGTTGGACCCCGTACGACTAGCGAACCGTGGCCTGATCAGATGAGTCGCGATTCCAGTTGGTAAATAACTGATGGTATTGTTCGAGTGTGGAAGAGACCCCACGAAGCCATGGTTCCAAGATGTCAACAAGGCACTGTGCAAGATGCTGGTGGCTCGACAATGATGTGCACTGTGTTTACATGGATTGGACGAATGAATGAATGGAAATGGTTATGTTCGGGTACTTAGAGACCAATTGCAGTCATTCGTGGACTTTATATTCCAAAACGAAGACGGAATTTTTATGGTTGACAGTGCGCTATGTAATCGACTCTTAATCGTTCACGATTTTTTGGAGAAAATTCTGGACAATTCGAGTGAATGATCTGGCCACCCAGAAAGCCAGAGATGCATTCCATCGAACATTTATGGAACGTAATCGAGAGATCACTTCGTACACGATACCCTGCACAGGCAACACTATCCCAATTACGGACAGCTATGCCGGCTGGGGCGGCCGAGCGGTTCTAGGCGCTACAGTCCGGAACCGCGCGACCGCTACGGTCGCAGGTTGGAATCCTGCCTCGGGCATGGATGTATGTGATGTCCTTAGGTTAGTTAAAGTAGTTCTAAATTCTAGGGGACTGATGACCGTAGAAGTTAAGTCCCATAGTACTCAGAGCCATTTTTGAACGGACAGCTATAGAGCCAGAGTGGCTCAATATTTTTGCAGGGGGCTTTCAACGACATTTAGTGCACTACGCCGGAAAAAGGGAGGTCCGACACGATGTCATTTGGTGTATAGTTACAAGGCGAGTAGTGAAAAAGTGTCACTGAAAAAACATTCACAGCAGGAAAAAATTGTCGGCCTGTAATTTCAACGACGGTGAAATAGGCATTAGTAATATTGTGAATGTGTTAGAACTTGAGATCGGACCAGCCTGTTATAACTTCTGCACAAAAGCGGACGAAAAGAGTATCGAGCGAGCAGAGCAGCGGATGACAGAAGCTGCCAAAGAAGTCCGCAGACCACCGCCGCCATGTAGAAGATGGAGGACCTACTTTTGTATCTGTAAGGATACATGTATGGTCCAGGGATCACAGACTAGAAGTTTGTCTAACTTAACTACATAAAAATGTTATGTTATTCAAAAACTTTAAACTCAGTTTTCTCTAAAACGTATTTTTACTGGCGAGAAACATAACTTACGATTTTCATCGGAATTTGAAGCCCGCTTTCTAAACTGAATTGTGTAACAGCGGAAATACACGTTTTGCGGTGTCTCCAAAAGTCCATTTTCGGTGCATGCTTTCATCTAGATTTAAGTTTGTTTCTGCGCTTCATCATTTTGGTAGAACTCTTTTATTTTTCAATTATCTTACACTATGTGTTCAAAAGTATCCGGACACCTGGCTGAAAATGAGTTACAAGCTCGTGGCGCCCTCCATCAGAAATGCTGGAATTCAATATGGTGTTGGCCCACCCTTACCCTTGATGACAGCTTCCACTCTCACAAGCATACGTTCAACCAGGTGCTAAGGTTTCTTGGGGAATGGTAGCCCATGCTTCGCGGAGTGCTGCACTGAGGGAAGGTGTTCTATACGATTCAGGTCAGGATTCTGTGCAGGCCAGTCCATTACAGGGATGTTATCGTCGTGTTACCACTCCACCACCGGCCGTGCATTTTTACCAGGTGCTCGATCATGTTGAAAGATGCAATCGCCATCCCCGAATTGCTCTTCGACAATGGTCAGCAAGAAGATGCTTAAAACATCGATGTAGGCCTTGCTGTGACAGTGCCACGCAAAAAAACATGAAAAACACGACCACACCATAACACCACCGCCTCCTAATTTTACTGTTGGCACTACACACGCTGGTAGATGACGTTCACCGGGCGTTCGCCATACCCACAGCGTGCCATCGGATCACCGCATTGTGTACCGTGATTCGTCACTCCACACAACGTTTTTCCACTGTTCAATCGTCCAATGTTTACGCTCCTTACACCACGCGAAGAGTCGTTTGGCATTTACCGGCGTTATGTGTGGCTTATGAGCAGCCGCTCGACCATGAAATCCAAATTTTTTCGCCTCCCGCCTCACTGTCATAGTACTTGCAGTAGATTCTGATGCAGTTTGGAATTCCTGTGTGATGGTCTGGATAGATGTCTGCCTATTACACATTAGAACCCTCTTCAACTGTCGGCAGTCTCTGTCAGTCGACAGACGAGGCCGGCCTGTACGCTTTTGTGCTGTACGTATCGCTTCACGTTTTCACTTCACTATCACATCGGAAACAGTGTACCTAGGGACGTTTAGGCGTGTGGAAATCTCACGTACAGACGTATGATACAAGTGACACCCAATCTGTAGTGTCGGCAGACTTGCCAACACTACGCACACTAATTGAAAGAGGCGGCCAAGATGCACGCGCTAACTCACGAAGGATGGAGTGAGGTCTGAAACAGAATACGTAATGAATGCTATAAAGAAAAGTACGTAGCTTCTGGAATACTTAACTTTAATCCATCCTTTGTATACATCGTTCTTGATGAGACATGCTTCATACGATACAAGTGAGACTCTATAGTTTCAGACAATATACTGCTAATGGCGCCTTGCTAGGTCGTAGCCATTGACTTAGCTGAAGGCTATTCTAACTATCTGCTCTGCAAATGAGCGAGGCTTCGTCAGTGTGTATCGCTAGCTACGTCGTCCGTACAACTGGGGCGAGTGCTAGTACGTCTCTCTAGACCTGCCGTGTGGTGGCGCTCGGTCTGCTATCACTGAAAGTGGCGACACGCGGGTCCGACATGTACTAATGGACCGCGGCCGATTTAAAGCTACCACCTAGCAAGTGTGGTGTCTGGCGGTGACACCACACAATCATCTGACCACGTCCGAAGACCGTGAGTTCCGCGGAGCACCCCATTCTGCTATCTCACGATGTCTAATGACTACTGAGGTCGCTGATATGGAGTACCTGGCAGCACGTGGCAGCAAAATGTACGTAATATGAAAAACGTATGTTTTTGCGGGTGTCCGGATACTTTTGATCACATAGCGTATGTATTCTGGCAGAAAATGTACTGAAAACGACTTATCCAAAAATACTTTGTTACAGGCCCAATAGGAGGGCTTTGGATATTCCCCCCGAAGACCAATGTTCCGACTGCAGGGCGTCTCTCTATCTTTAGCAGCAGTTGCAAGGAGCGTACGATGTGGACACAAAAAATATTTCTTAAAGACAAAAGTGTAAGGAACGAAACTACATCATCAAATTTAGCATTACGTTTAATTTTACTTGAAAAATCACGAAATTCACCTATTTTTCAGGCGACCAAAGAGGGATACACACTTAATGTAATTCTAGGACGTCTTAAAAGAAATGTTGGATCGCTACATGTATCAAACTAGCTTCAGAATGAAAAAAGGAAAATTGACAATATAGCCATAACATGCAAGTGTGGCAAAGCACTTTCTTATTATAAACGTTATTGTAAATTTATAAGAACAGGAAGCAAGGCAACATTC
The DNA here is from genome assembly GCF_021461395.2 of Schistocerca americana. Taxonomy (NCBI): domain Eukaryota; kingdom Metazoa; phylum Arthropoda; class Insecta; order Orthoptera; family Acrididae; genus Schistocerca; species Schistocerca americana. Next base: position 958,258,774 of record NC_060121.1, on the reverse strand, counting down.
ACACCTTGTCAGAAATTGACAGCTCATGGAATACGGTTGAAAGAGAGGCAGAGAAAGAAGCTAGAGAAGGTGAGACCTCTTTTATTTAAAAGAATGGGACCATTATATAAAAATTCTTAAAGACGTGTAAGAAATCTGGTTTAGGAAGATTACAAGAGAAAACAAACCAATACCTTGATGAAGCACCCAGAGGAAATTCAACGATATGAAAATTTCCCCCACGTACCCGCCGCCAGCACGAAAAATAATTATAACTTTAAAAATTAAGAATTTATATGCAGTTGATGATATCTCCAATAAGACGATTAACAGTGGTGACCCTGTATTTTGTAATGTTCTTAGTGACACGGATAAAACATAATTAATTCATGGTATTTTCCAGCAAAGTTAAAATATGCCATTGTTAGTCCTCTGTCTAAGAAGTATGGCCCCCAAAATGATAACTACCGGCAAATCTCAACCATCTACATCTACAAATTGGTGCATGGCGAAAGGTACGTACCACTGCTAGTCATCTCTTTTCTTGTTCAACTTGCAAACAGGGGGTGGTGGTGGTAGGGGGGGGGGGCGGAGAGAGTGACTGTCTTTAGGCCTCCTTACGAGCTCGAACTTCTCTTATCTTGGTGGTCGTTACGCGAGATGTTTGTTGGCGGCAGTAGAATCGTTATGCAGTTAGCTTCAAATGCCGGTTCTGTAAATTCTCTCAATAGCGTTCCTCGAAAAGAATTTCGCCTTCCTTCCTTCCTTCCCATTTGAGTTCTCGAAGCATCTCCGTAATGCCTGCGCGTTGATCGAACCTATCGGTTATAAATCTAGCACCCGCTTCTGAATACCTTCGACGTCTTCCTGTGGTCAGACCTGGTCCGGATCCCAAACAATCGGGCGTTTCTTAAGAACAGGTGGCACTAGTGAGCTCCACGAGTCCTCTTTTGCAGATGAACCATATTTTCCTAAGATTCTCACAATAAATCGAAGTTTACAATTTACCTTCCCTATTACAAGCCTCATACGCTCGTTGCATTTCATATCATTTTCGACGTTGCGCTTAGATGTTTAATCGATGTGACTGTGTCAGGCAGCACACTGCTAATGATGTCTTCGGACTTTAGGGGATTGCTTTTCCTACTCATGTGCAATAACTTGCATTTTTCTGTGTTTAGAGCTAGCTGTCATTCATCACACTAGAAATTTTTTTAAAGTCATCTTGTTTCTGCCTACAATCATTAAACAACGACATCTTCCCGTACATCGTAGCATCTTCAGCAATTAGCTGCAGATTGCTGGTCACTCTGCTCGTCAGATCATTTACCCGAATAGAGGCTAATCACACTTCCCTAGGACACTCCTGACGATACCCTTGTGTCTGATGAACACGAGCCTTCGAGTATAACGTACTGGATCCTATCACTTAAGAAGTCTTCGAGCCACTCACATATATGGGAACTTATTGCGTATGCTAGTAACGTTAAAAGTCTGCAGTGAGGCACCGTGTCAAAGGCTTTTCGGAAATATAGGAATATGGAATTTGCTTGTTGCCCGTCATCCATTGTTCGCAGGATTTAATGTGAGAAAAGGGCAAGCTGCATTTCGCACTAGCGATGCTTACTAAGACCGTGCTGATTATATAATTTTCCAGGTGTTTTGAAAAAATAACGTAGCCAACGATTGTTACTCACCTATGTAGTAGATGAACACTAAGTCATTCACAGTTTGGATTTCAAGAGCGTTACTCTACTGAGACAGTTATTCTACTTTCGCTAAGTACTTTATAAAATGACCATATGACATTGATTAGTGTTTTCTGTGACATATTGAATGTATTTATTGAATCAGTCACAATACTCTACTAGAAAAAGTAAGTTTTCAGGGGATAAATTGTTCACACCACAAGTCTGGTCTAGTTTCCGAGTAAGGAACTGTATGTAGAGAGTTTAATTTCTTTAATGTATACAGAGACGCCACATCGTCTGCAAGAGGAGAAATCACTGTGGATGTTCCACTGGGTTGGATCGTAGGTCGATTACTGTTGTTGCTCCACGCTTACGATTTACTATTTTCTTTGAACAGGAGGGCTAATTAGTCCTCTTTGCAATGTATAAGCGTACGATATGACTGTCGAGCTGAGCAAAGAGGCGTAAACAAATGAAATAGTAATTAATGTCTGTGTACGTTATTTTTTCAAAACATCTGGAAAATTATATAATCAGCACGATCTTAGAAAGCATCGCTAGTATGAAATGCAGCTTGCCATTTTCTCACATGAAATCCTGCGAACAATGGATGAAGGGCAACAAGCAAATTCCATATTCCTAGAGTTCATAAAAGCCTTTGACACCGGGCCTCACTGCAGACCCCGAAGACTTCTTAAGTATTAGGATCCAATACGTTATACTCGAAGACGCGTGTTCATCAGAGACAAGGGTGTCGTCAGGAGTGCCCTAGAGAAGTGTGATTAGCCTCTATGTGCGTAAATGATCTGACGTTTGTGCACAGAATGATAAGATTTAAATTTAGCTGACCTCTTGTTAAAGAATGGAACCAACAAGTAAACAGTACACAGTCAAACGTTCTATGCTATTCGGTAAACAGAGCGATGGATAAGTAAATAAGTTTAAATAATCAAGAAAAATATAGTAATACACCTGCCAACACATTTAAGTTTAGCCTTTTTGCGATAAGAATAATCGGTAACTGGGGATACAGAAGTACGTAAATTACAATATTTCGCTTATTTGTATTCACAGATGGTTCAAATGGTTCAAATGGCACTGAGCACTATGGGACTCAACTGCTGTGGTCATCAGTCCCCTAGAACTTAGAACTACTTAAACCTAACTAACCTGAGGACATCACACACATCCATGCCCGAGGCAGGATTCGAACCTGCGACCGTAGCAGTCGCACGGCTCCGGACTGCGCGCCTAGAACCGCGAGACCACCGCGGCCGGCTATTCACAGATATCCTATACATGCTATATAATATGCTTGGGGGTAAATCCTGAGATGGGAAAAACTATTATTGCACAAAAGAAAGTAATTATAATTGTATGTGGTATTCACACACATACACTGAGGTGACAAGAGTTACAGGACACCTGCTAATACAGTGTCGGAACTCCTTTAGCCCGGCGTAGTCCAGCAACTCAACGTGGCATGAACTCAACAAGTCGTTGAAAGTCCCCTGCAGAAATACTGAACCAAGCTGCCTCTGCAACCGTCCACAATTGCTAAAGTGTTGCCGCTGCAGGATATTGTACACCAACCGACCGCTCGATTATGTCCAATAAATGTTCGATGGGATTCATGTCGGGCAATCTAGAAATGTCAAATCATTGGTTCGAACTGTCCAGAATGTTCTTCAAACAAATCGGCCCAGTGGCCCAGTGACACATGCATTGTCATATACACTGCTGGCCACCGTAAATGCAACACCAAGAAAGACAAGAGGTAGCACAACAAAATTTATTTTGTAGATAACATGTTGACCAAGTATCAAATGATTACGTTTACAGACGTCTGTGACATGTGGTTCCTGCCAGAATCAGTAGCCAGAGTAGCCGCCATTGTTGGAGATCACCGCTGCCACACGTCTCGGCATTGAGTCAAAGAGACGTTGGATGTGTTCCTGGGGTACAGCAGCCCAAGCAGCTTCCACACGTTGCCAAAGATCATCTGGTGTGGCAGCTAGGGATGTAACCTGGGTCACTCGTTGAGGAACCATGGACCACATGTTTTCTATCGGCGAACGATCCGGAGAGCGAGCCGGCCAGGGAAGCACTTCAATCTGGTTATTGACGAAGAACCTTTGGACAATGCGTGCCATGTGTGGTCGCGCATTATCCTGTTGAAATATGGCTGTGGCCGAGCCCTGAAGGTAAGGAAGGACAACTGGCTCCAGCACCTCGGATATGTAGCGCCGGCTATTTAAAGTACCGGCAATGCGTACTAGAGGCGCGCGAGAGTAATAGCCAATACCGCCCCATACCATAATACCCAGTGCAAGACCAGTGTGGCGGTGCATAATGCAGCTGTCCAGCATCCTCTCTCCACGGTGTCTCCACACTCGAATCCGACCATCGTGGTGCTGCAGACAGAAGCGTGCCTCGTCAGTAAAGACAACGTCATTCCATTCTGCCGTCCACATCCGTCTGTCATCACACCATTGGCGACGGAGACGTCTGTGGTTCTGCGTCAATGGTAGACGAAGCAATGGACGTCTTGCGGACAGACCACTCTGCTGTAAACGGCGTCGAATGGTACGCGCAGACACTGGATGATGCGTTACAGACGCAATGTGCTATGCTATGGTTCGGGATGTCACTGAGCGATCCGTCACTGCCATGCGCACAATTTGCCTATCAGCACGTGCAGTGGTGCAGCGAGGTGAATGCGATCGACCACGTCGGTCCGTCGTACCCTCCTGTATCCAACGGTCACATATCCGCATTACAGTTGTTTGGTTTCGTCCAACACGACTAGCGATTTCTCTGTATGATAATCCACAATCTCGGTAAGCCACTATCCTTCCTCTGTCGAACTCGGATACTTGATTAAACGATGTTCGCTGTTGTCTACGAGGCATAACTGATCGTCTTGTGAAACAACCACAAGGTAAACACACGTGCCGAACGTACACTCGTCGAAATCGCCAAGCCTTAAATGGCGCTATGGGGTGGCGCCACAGGCGCGCGTGTTGTGCGTCTGCGCTGAAATTCTAATCAGTTGCATATCTCATCGCTGCAAACCCATGGTGTAAATTTCACTTGATTCGGATGCTTCCTTCAGGGTGTTGCATTTACGGTGGCCAGCAGTGTATAACATGTATCCAAGAACGGCTGCAAATGGTCTCCAAGTAGCCAAATATAGCCATTTACAGTCAGTGATAGGTTCAGGTGGACCAAAGGAGTCATTCAATTCCGTGTAAAAGCAGCCCACACCGTTATGGAACCACCACCAGCTTGCACTGTGCCTTGTTGACAACTTGGGTGCATGGCTTCGTGGGGTCTGTGCTACACTCGTACCCCACGATCAGCTCTTACCAAGTGAAATCGAGACTCGTCTGACAAGGCCGCGATTTTCGAGTCGTCTAGGGCCCAACCGATATGGTCACGAGCCCAGCAGAGGCGCTGCAGGCGGCTTTATGCTGTTAGCAAACGCACTCACGTCGGTCGTCTGCTGGCGCAGCCCATTGACGCCAGATTTCGCCTTACTGCCCTAACGGAAACGTTCGTCGTACGCCACACATTGATCTTTGTGGTTATTTTACGTAGTGTTGCTCGTCTGTTAGCACTGACGATTTTATGCAAACACCGCTGCTCTCAGTCGTCAAGTGAATGTCGTCGAGCACTGCGTTATCCGTGGTGAGACGTTGTTGCCTGAAACCTGGTATTAACAGCACACTCTTGACACTGTGGATCTGGCAATACCGAATTTCTTAATTTCACCAACTGCGACATGGTCGCGTATACAAACTGTGATCCAGTACTGTCAAATGTTTCTTATTCTAGTCTTTGACCACAATATGAATTCTTTAGACGATGACCGGTTTCAGTCCGTAATGACCATCCTCAGATCTTTTTTACACCAATTCATATTGTGATAAAAGACTGGAATAAAAAAAATTTGAATTTCTTAATGTTTTTTGAAATGGAAGGTCGCATGCGTCTAGCTCTAACAACCATTCCGCGTTCAAAGTCTGCTAGTTCAGGTCGTGCGGTTGTAATTGTGGGGTCCTGCCCACTCGTCGCGTATATGGTGCGTAAAGGATACTGGTTCTAACAATGCTGTACACCAATTCAAGCAAATCACAATAATAGATTTTATTACAATAAAGAAGATAGAAAATTCTTACCTTTGAATTTACAATGGCGTCGCAAGCTATGGGCGACATGCAAACAATCAAAGTCCTTTGCGTACAAGGTCCATGTAAGCAACTGGTATAGATCACACGTCACTGCTATCGTAGTGCTCTAGAAAAGAGCGAAACATACGGACATAAAACTTACAGCGAAAATGCCCCCAGGAACGAAATGTTTGGTAGGCAGTGGAAGTTTATTGAGGTACAGGTTAAGTCGTTTTTGCTTAAAGCTCCTTCTATGTAATAGAGGAATTCTTGGATGGAAATAGTCATTTACAAACCTGCAAATGGCCACAAATGAATATTTTGTACTAATGGCATGTTGCACAACAAAGCGTTTATTGTGAATGCGATTTATAGAAGACTGAATTAACTCCTTAACTAATGAAGGTGTCTAGAGAAATTATGCGTGGAAAATAAAATTCACCATCTTGACACAAGATTTCTTGCAAACAGTAGATGCACATACTACTAAACTGGGGGACTCCATTAGCCTAAGTTTCTGGAAGGCTTTCGACAGGAAACGTTGCCGACTGGAAGCGAATATATGATTTGCGGAATATCTTCTCAGGTACGTGATTGACACAAAGAATGTTTCACCGATACGATCTAATACTGAACAGTGAATGGTTAACAGAAAATGATGTGTGCCAAGAACTGCTCTTTAATATTCTCAATATAAACAGACGGATTGTGGGCTACAGAAAAATATTGTCACTGGATGATGCTAAAGAAGTGAACAACTAAGAGAGCGCTTGGGTAGAGTTCCTAGGACATGGAATGGCAAATATCTTTGAATGTTGCTGGACACAAGAACATACGAGAGTTATTCGGAAAGTAAGGTGCGATGGGGTGCAGAATGGAAACCACATTGAAAATCCGGTAAAGCTTTGCACATATGTGTTGGGCAGTGTCTGCAGTATGTCCGTCACGTCTCTCTTTTGAGTTCCGAGCACACAGTGAGCATCTGGAATGTAGTGTCTCGCGCTAAGTACGGGGACCTGGTGTGAGATTTCGCCTGATGTCACTTGGCCCACATAACTTAACTGTCATACAAATTCTCATCCGCACTCTGAAGGGGCAATGAAGATGCTCCTGCAGCGTTTTCGATGGGAAGCGTTTGATCACCCACAATACAGCCCGTAATTGACTCTCCCTGAGTTTCATCTCTGCTCACTTGAACCGCTAGCTACGAAGGCAACGTTGTGGCACAGACAACGAGCTGTGGACCAGCGCAGAGAATTGACAGGAAGCACAGGCGGCTTGCATCTATGACGAGGGTATTGGAAAGTTGATACAACGATACGACAAATGTCTAAATCGGAGCGGCGACTATTTTTCATTTCCACAGGAGTTTCCATTTTGCGACCTTACTTTCCGAATAGGCCTCGTGCAAGGAAGAAAGTGAAGGAAACCGAAATATCTGATTAGTTCTAAATTCTACAGTTTATCACAGCTTACAGGCGTGTAAAAATTACACGAAGCAGATCAAATAGAACAAACTCGAAAAATCAGTGACAACAAAAGCCAAGAAAGATTTCTGTACGTAGAGCGTCCTACCACTGTTCGTCTTTTCGTGGCGACTTCCTCTCATCCATTTCGCTGCGAAGAGATAGTTTTAACTAGACTACATATAGGGCACTGTTTTTCCAGCAATCGTCATTTTGTAAACGGCGATCCCGCACCACTGTGTTATCACTGTGGCGAACCACTGAATGTGCGATAGCTTCTTACCAGAGGTTTTTAATCTCTTCGGCTTTGATATGCGTTTGTCATCCGAGCTACCCGAGGTTTCACTACAGGCTGCAGAACTGGCTCTGGAAACATGGCGAAGGAGGTTTCATTTTCAACCATGGACAGAGACTGTCCTAGAAATTCTCAACTAACGACTTCTTAAAAAAAAAGATAGTTTTACTCACCTCCTATGTGACGACTGACTTCTTGAACCATGGAATAGTTTTCGTAGGAAAAAGCTCATTTTAAGTCTTGATCTGGGAGCTAACGATCTCAGGGAAAGGAAAGATTCAAGTTTATTTTTTAGGGTTTAAGGAAACTGTAGAGCATTACTTGAACTTGATGTGTCCCCGTTTCTCAAAAAGAAAAAAAAAAGAAAAAAAGAAAAAATAATCCGTTCAAGGAGAACGGTTATTGGTTTATTATAAAGTTTTATCTATTTTTGACATTATCACGTTTTACGACATAGTGATAACATATTTTGGCCTGAAATGGTCATCGTCAGCTGCTACAGTAAGCAAAAATAAGAAGCTCATATTAAGCCCATAAAACCTGTAAAAAGTCTATTTTTACTGGGACTACTTGTAAGTGCCGCCGTAAGAACGCCGAAGCCCAACGGTTCCGAGCAGCTTTGCTCCGACGACTCTGCTACCAGAGCGATCAGGACGCTCAAGGCTGCATCGTCTACAACCCAGGGAAGACTCAACCGCGGCCCGCACTGAGCCTGTCTGCGCAGCCAACGAGTGCTTGGCTTCGACGCTCGTGCACCAGACACCGACGGGCGACCTGGGTCTTCCCCCGCGCCAAATCACCACTGACGCAGCGCGGCAGGTGGCTCTCACAGCCTAAACTGCAGCACACCCTGCTGCAGCACCGTCACGGACTGATCTCTTAAGACGAACATACGGCCCTTGACATGGTATCTGCTTTCATGATACCCACTTCTAATTTAACCCATTCTTGCAAGACTTGTCGCTATCGGCAAGATTCTGCTGCTGCTGTTACTACCCAACCTATCACAGAGGTCTTTTCTTTCTTTCTTTCTTTTTTTTTTCTTTGGCTCTTGCCTTGGCCCTTTTTCTCTCTGCCCTTCAAATCGCTATCCTTCATTCAACTTTCGACCGAATCTATCTCCAGATGAGCGCGTATTAAATCGCAGTCCTCTAGAACTTAGAACTACTTAAACCTAACTAACCTACGGACAACATACACATCCATGCCCGAGGGAGGATTCGAACCTGTGACCGTAGCGGTCGCGCGGTTCCAGACTGAAGAAACGCTCGGCCACAACGGCCAGCGATGGACCCTGGATGACTAGAAAACAGTAGCCTGGTCAGCCGAGTCCCGATTTCAGTTGCTAAAAGCTGATAGTGGGGTTCGAGTGTGGCGTAGATCACACGAATCCAGGGACCCAAGTTGTCAACAAAGCACTGTGAGAGCTGGTGGTGGCTCTATAATGGTGTGGCCTGTATTTACATCGAATGTACTGGATCGTGTGGTCCAACTGAACCGATCGTTGACTGGAAATTGTTATGCTTAGCTACTTGGAAACCATTTTCAGCCGCCGGCCTTTGTGGCCGAGCGGTTCTAGGCGCTTCAGTACGGAACCGCGCTGCTGCTACGGTCGCAGGTTCGAATCCTGCCTCGGGCATGGATGTGTGTGATGTCCTTAGGTTAGTTAGGTTTAAGTAGTTCTAAGTCTTGGGGACTGATGACCTCAGATGTTAAGTCCCATAGTGCTTAGAGCCATCATTTTCAGCCATTCATGAAATTCGTCTTCCACAAAAAAAAAAAAAAAAAAGCATGGAATTTTCATGGATGACAAAAGCGAAATGACACCGGGTAGCAATTGTTCGAGATTGGTTTGAAGAACATTCTGGATAGCTAGATAGTTCGAGAGAATGATTTGACCACCCAGATCCCACAACATGAGTCCCACCGAACATTTATTGGACATGTGTGTTCGTGCACAAAACCATGCACTGGCTACACTTTCTGAACTATGGGCGGCTATAAAGCCAACATGGCTCAGTATTTCTGCAGGAGACTTGCAACGACTTGTTGAGTCCATGTCACATCGAGTTGATGAACTATGCCGGGCAAAAGGAGGTGTGACGCGATATTAGGAGGTAGCAAATGACTATTGATACCTGGGTGTATATTCCAAGCGTGGTTGAACTTGCTCCAAGTGTTCCATAGTAAACCCTTACATACGAGCTTTTCCTACCGGTATCCCACCCCCTTTGGATTAAATGTTATCAGCGCTGTTACTAATTAGATGAGGCACGCCAAAAACTACGTATTCGGCACTTTTTTACATTAGTTTTACACGTCACGTAATTCACATCTGCACCCCGGTCACCAGGTGTGGATGCGTGAGATAAATGTATGTTGGATCTTAACGCACACACACACACACAAATTCATAGGAATTGTCTGACAAGGGAACCTCCCCATCGCACCCCCCTTAGATTTAGTTGTAATTTGGCACAGTGGATAGGCCTTGAAAAACTGAACACAGATCAATCGAGAAAACAGGAAGAAGTTGTGTGGAACTATGAAAAAATAAACAAAATATACAAACAGAGTAGTCCATGGGCGACATAGGCCACATCAATGAGGATGTGAGCATAGGAGCGCCGTGGTCCGGTGGTTACCGTGGGCAGCTGCGGAGCGAGAGGTCCTTGGTTCAAGTCTTCCCTCGAGCGAAAACTTTACTTACTTTACTTTTGCAAAGTTATGATCTGTCCGTTCGTTCGTTGACGTCTCTGTTCACTGTAATAAGTTTAGTGTCTGTGTTTTGCGACCGCTCCGCTAAACTGTGCGATTAGTAGACGCAAGGACGTGCCTCTCCAATGGGAAACGGAAACATTTGATCCAGGAAAACACGTCTGATATATTCTATACGACACTGGTGACGGCATGTGCGTCACATGACAGGAATATGTCGTCGACCCACCTAACTTGCACACTTGGCGAATGGGTAAAAAGATTCTTCTACCTTGCCCGATTTAGGTTTTCTTGTGGATGTGATAGTCACTCCCTAAAAAGTGATGAAAACATAAGAGTGTGTCGCATAAACTGCAACAAATGAATGCAACAGTTTCACAGTCGCAAAGTTTTTTCTGTGTCCGGTCAATACATATGTTTTTAACGTTTTCAAATTTTACCGTGTGTAGACCGTCAAATCCTGCATATGTCCAAGCAAATCTGAACATGTCCTGGAATTTTGGAGAGCGAAGTTGATTATGTGTGAGTGCCTGAACTCTGATAATTGTCTGAAAATAAAAATTTAAAATTTTCATTGGAGGGAAGACTTGAACCAAGGATCTCTTGTACTGCAGCTGCTCACGCTAACCACGGGACCATGGTACTCCTGAGCTCACATTATCCTTGATGTGGCCTATATTGCCCATGGACTACTCAGTTTGTATATTTTGCTTATTTGTCATAGTTCCACACAACTTCTTCCTGTTTTCTCGATTGATCTGTGTTCAGTTTTTCAAGGCCTATCCACTGTGCCAACTTATAACTAAATCTGAGGGGGGTGCGATGGGGAGGTTCCCTTGTGAGAGGTAGGGGATGGTTGTATCTCCTTGCGAAAATTGGGAACGTTAGGTAATGTTTCCGGAAATCGCGTGACAACCTGAAAGATTGTCCTGACAGCGATGAAGTGATTCATTTTCAACACTTCGTGAGATACGTCCATTTAAAGTGATTACAGGATGGACGGCCAATTTTCTAGATACAACAAAAAATTACTTCATAAATAAAGTCGGATATATCGAAGCACTCTGCTTCATAATGAGTCTCCGAGGACTGCATTACTTTATTCATCCGCTTAAAGGAGAAGCTATTTTTCCATAATACTGCTCTATTAGTTTTCGCTTCACGTGCTATATAATCGGAGCGTCGCCGCTGACGAAGTTTATAGCGTTATTTTTTAAGGAAATTTGCTACAGCCCGGCTGATGAAAAAGTCTTTGGATGCACATACTTTGATTTGCGGAAGTGATTTAAAAGCACCTATATCGCTCTTCGTTATAGTATGTTGCTTCTGCAGCTACATATATGTGTACCTACATGCTTCTCTGCAGTCCACACTTGACGCTTGGAAAATGGTTTTTAGAGCCACTTAGAGGCTACTTCTCGACTGTTTTACTCTCGAACAGCACGGGTGAAAAATGAACACCTAAATATCTCTGTGGGAGCTCTGATTTCTGTTACTTTATTGCACTGGAAATTTACCCCTACTATAGGTGGGAGTCAAAACATTTTCACATCCGGAAGAGAAAGCTGGTGACTAAAATTTCATGAAAAGATCTCGAGGCAACAGAAATAGATTTTGTTGTAGTAATTGACACTCTCTTCTTTGTCCCGCCGATAATACGAAATAAAATGGGCCATCTTTGAACTTTTCGATAGCATCCGTCAATCCTGTCTGGTAAAGATTCGACACTATGCAGCAGTACTGAAGAAGAGGATGGACAAACCTGCTGTTGGCGGCGTCTTTAGTGGAATGCCAGTAATAAAGCACTCTTTGGTTTGGTTTGGTTGGGTTCAGTCCATAAACAAACATTCATTGTCACTATTTGTCATAAAGAGGCTATATAAAAAAAAGTATGGAAAAAGGGGAGCTCAAGCAATGTGTCCTGCGCTACTCGATCATCAGTACCAGAGCGGCTTCGACCACCGCACAGGCTCTCGCCCATTCCTCTAACATTGCCACGTGGCGGTTTGGCTTTAGCCAATATTGGAAAGAAGTCATAGAAAATCATTGCGCCAGTTATCACTACAAAATATTGTGTCAGTAACTCTATCTAACACAACTGCACGGAAACTGAAACAGAAACCTTATAAACGATCGGCGATACATCGACTGACCAATGCAGACACTGTTGCTCGACGTTAGTATTGCATCTAACTATGGCAGTCTCCGCTTGATGGAGAGGACTATAGTGGAAACATTCTTTTTTCTGTTGAAGCATGGCTGCAGTTGTTATGGTTATTTGAATTCGCAGAACAATCGACGATGGGGTACCGGAAATTCTCCCTCGTACATCGAGACACTCTGTGTAAAGTGGAAACGGACATGTGGCAGGCATTTATGGTAGTGCACCATCAATTATTTGACCAATTTTTTTCACCAAACCATTAAAACTGCGAACATTTTCAGAGAACCAACAACTAACGAAAAGGCTAACGGGTATTTTATGCACAAAAAAGCAAGAGCAAACAGCGCTACTGCGTCTATGATGGTGTTACTAGGATAGTTACTATGATCAAAAACACATCGTGTGGCTATCATAAACGCATGGACAGTAAGTTCATTTCGATAGTTCTTAGATATATGGAAAAAAAAGTCGCGGTATATTTTTAACACGCGTATTAGAAATTGTGGTTTGCTGAAGAAACGGCGATCCAATAATTTGTGCTGCACTACCTGCTGACCATGCTGCTGTTTCCAGGCCATGCAGAGGCTGCAGATGTAACCGAGAAGAATTTACAAAACTCGATTATTCTACGAGTTTGCATATACAGTTAAATGCAGCTATGGCTCCATGGGCTCCCCCCATTAACCATGGACATTGCCGTTGGTGGAAAGGCTTGCGTGCCTTAGCGATACAGAGAACCGTACCGTAGGTGCAACCACAACGGAGGGGTATCTGTTGAGTGGCCAGACAAACGTGTGGTTCCTGTAGAGGGTCAGCAGCCTTTTGCAGAAGTTGCAGGGGCCACAGTCTGGATGATTGACTGATCTGGCCTTGTAACACTAACCAAAACGGCCTTGCTGTGCTGGTACTGCGAACGGCTGAAGGCAAGGGGAAACTACAGCCGTAATTTTTCCCGAGGGCACGAAACTTTACTGTATGGTTAAATGATGATGGCGTCCTCTTGGGAAATATATTCTGGAGGTAAAATAGTCCCCCATTCGGATCTCCGGGCGGGGACTACTCAAGCGGACGTCGTTATCAGGAGAAAGAAAACTGGCGTTCTACGGATCGCAGCGTGGAATGCCAGATCCCTTAATCGGGCAGGTAGGTTAGAAAATTTGAAAAGGGAAATGGGTAGGTTAAAGTTAGATATAGTGATAATTAGTGATGTTCGGTGGCATGAGGAACAAGACTTTTGGTCAGGTGAATACAGGGTTATAAATACAAAATCAAATAGGGGTAATGCAGGAGTAGGTTTAATAATGCATAAACAAATAGGAGTGTGGGTAAGCTACTACAAACAGCATAGTGAACGCATTATTGTGGCCACGATAGACACGAAGCCCACGCCTACTACAGTAGTACAAGTTTATATGCCAACTACCTCAGCAGATGATGAAGAAATTGATGAAATATATGATGAGATGAAAGAAATTATTCAGGAAGTGAAGGGAGATGAGAATTTAATAGTCGTGGGTGACTGGAATTCGAGAGTAGGAAAAGGGAGAGATGGAAACATAGTAGGTGAATATGGACTGGGGGTAAGAAATGAAAGAGGAAGCCGTCTAGTGGAATTTTGCACAGAGCATAACTTAACCATAGGTAACACTTGGTTCAAGAATCATAAAAGAAGGTTGTATACATGGAAGAAGCCTGGAGATACTAAAAGGTATCACATAGATTATATAATGGTAAGACAGAGATTTAGGAACCAGGTTTTAAATTGTAAGACATTTCAAGGGGCAGATGTGGACTCTGACCACAATCTATTGGTTGTGAACTGTAGATTAAAACTGAAGAAACTGCAAAAAGGTGGCAATTTATGGAGATAGGACCTGGATAAACTGACTAAAACAGAGGTTGTACAGAGTTTCACGAAGAGCATAAGGGAACAATTGACAGAAATGGGGGAAAGAAATACAGTAGAAGAAGAATGGGTAGCTTTGAGGGATGAAGTAATGAAGGCAGCAGAGAATCAAGTAGGTAAAAAGATGAGGGCTAGTATAAATCCTTGGGTAGCAGAAGAAATATTGAATTTAATTGATGAAAGGAGAAAATATAAAAATACAGTAAATGAAGCAGGCAAAAAGGAATACAAACGTCTCAAAAATGATACCGACAGGAAGTGCAAAATGGCTAAGCAGGGATGGCTAGAGGACAAATGTAAGAATGTAGAGGCTTATCTCACTAGGGGTAAGATAGATACTGCCTACAGGAAAATTAAAGAGACCTTTGCAGAGAAGACAACCACTTGTATGAATATGAAGAGCTCAGATGGAAACCCAGTTCTAAGCAAAGAAAGGTGGAAGGAGTATATAGAGGGTCTATACGAGGGCGATGTAATTGAGGACAATATTATGGAAATGGAAGAGGATGTAGAGGAAGATGAAATGGGGGATACGACACTGAGTGGAGAGTTTGACAGAGCACTGTAAGACCTGAGTCGAAACAAGGCCCCGGGAGTAGACAACATTCCATTAGAACTATTGACGCGAGAGCTAGTCCTGACAAAACTCTATCATCTGGTGAGCAAAAGGTATGAGACTGGCGAAATACCTTCAGATTTGAAGAAGAATATAATAATTCCAATAATAAGTCACAGCTGCAAAGTAATAACACGAATTCTTTACAGACGAATGGAAAAACTTGTAGAAGCCGACCTCACGGAAGATCAGTTTGGATTCTGTAATCATATTGGAACACGTGAGGCAATACTGACCTTACGACTTATCTTAGAAGAAAGATTAAGGAAAGGCAAACCTACTTTTCTAGCATTTGTAGACTTAGAGAAAGCTTTAGACAATGTTGATTGGAATACTCTCTTTGAAATTCTAAAAGTGGCAGGGATAAAATACAAGGAGCGAAAGGTTATTTACAATTTGTACAGAAACCAGATGGCAGTTATAAGAGTCGAGGGGCATGAAAGGGAAGCAGTGGTTGGGAAGAGAGTGAGACAGGGTTGTAGCCTCTCCCCGATATTATTCAATCTGTATATTGAGCAAGAAGTAAAGGAAACAAAAGAAAAATTCGGAGTGGGTATTAAAATCCGTGGAGAAGAAATAAAAACTTTGATGTTCGCCGACGACATTGTAATTCTGTCAGAGACAGCAAAGGACTTGCAAGAACAGTTGAACGGAATGGACAGTGTCTTGAAAGGAGGATATAAGATGAAAATCAACAAAAGCAAAACGAGGATAATGGAATGTAGTCGAAGTAAGTTGGGTGATGCTGAGGAAATAAGATTAGGAAATGAGACACTTAAAGTAGTAAAGGAGTTTTGCTATTTGGAGAGTAAAATAACTGATGATGGTCGAAGTAGAGAAGATATAAGATGTAGACTGGGAATGGAAAGCATTTCTGAAGAAGAGAATTTTGTTAACATCCAGTATCGATTTAATTCTCAGGAAGTCGTTTCTGAAAGTATTTGTATGGAGTGTAGCCATGTATGGAAGTGAAACATGGACGATAAATAGTTTGGACAAGACGAGAATAGAAGCTTTTGAAATGTGGTGCTACAGAATAATGCTGAAGATTAGATGGGTAGATTACATAACTAATGAGGAGGTATTGAATAGAATTGGGGAGAAGAGGAATTTGTGGCACAACTTGATAAGAAGAAGGGACTGGTTGGTACGATATGTTCTGAGGCATCAAGGGATCGCAAATTTAGCATCGGAGGGCAGCGTGGAGAGTAAAAATCGTAGAGGGAGACCGAGAGATGAATACACTAAACAGATACAGAAGGATGTAGGTTGCAGTAGGTAATGGGAGATGAAGAAGCTTGCACAGGATAGAGTAGCATGGAGAGCTGCATCAAACCAGTCTCTGGACTGAAGACCACAACAACAACCTGGCTAGTTAGAAAAAAGAAGGAATTGCACGATTCTCTCGATCACGCAAAAACTGCAATCTGGCAGATGCAGTACCGAAGTCGACCAACAGTATCAGAGTCGGTCAGTCAAAGATCTTTCGTTACTTTTCAAAGTTTCGGTTACAGTTTGTACGCAGCTGTGTGTGTGCTGATGCAACTATTGCACTAGGCTCAAGTAAAAAAATGGGGAGACAGTTTTCGCAGACTTCTTTTTAAGTCCTCTCCTCTTTTTTGTGGTGGTCGAAGTCGTCATTGTTTTGACTGGTTCGATGCGACTCGCTAAGGATTACTCTCTTATGTAAGCTGTTTGCTTCAGAGTAGGTCTTGCACCCAGCGTTCACATTTATTCGTTGGCTCAGTCCTACAGTTTACATCCTTTGTAGCTTCCTCGAGTGCCCTGGAAGTTACAGCGTAATATTGTAACAGATTCTTAGCATCCCATAGCTTCTTCTTGTCAGTCTTATCCAGATATTCCTCTTCTCGTTAATTCTGCGGATAATCTCCTCATACCTCACCCTACTGGTTCATGTAATTTTCAGCATTCTTCTATTCATATCTCAAACCCTTCGAAGCTCTTCTTTTTCCGTTCCTCTCATGGTCCATGAACCACATCCACACAGTGTTGTGTTTCAGAGGTACGTTCTCAGAAATTTCTTTCTCAGATTAAGGCCAATGCTTGACATTAGCAGAATTCTTTTGGGTGGGAATGACCTCTTCGCCCGTGCTAGTCTGATTTTATGTCCTCCTTGCGTCTTCTATCATGTGTAAACTTGCTTCCAAAGTAGTTGACATCCTTCACTTTGTCTAAGCCGCGGTCACCAATTTTGATGTTAAGTTTATCGCTAAACTCATTTCTGTGTTTGTCATTACTTTCGTCTTGTACTCATTAGACTGTTCATTCTGATCTATATGTCCTGCCGTTCTTCTTCAGTTTCACTGAGGTTCGCAATGTCGTCAACTAATCTTGTTATTGATATCCTTTTACTCTCAACTTAATTCCCACTCTTGAACCTTTGTTTTATTCCGGCCATTTCTTCCTCGATGAATGGATTAAAAACTTTTTAATACGATCACTTCATTCTTGGTCTTCCACAGCTTTAGTTCCCTTTTTTCATTAATATATCTTATATTATCCGTATTTCCCCATAGCTTACTCCTATTTTCTCACAATTTCGAATTTATTGCGCCATTTTACATTGTCGAAAGCTTTTCCGAGGTCGACAACCCTATGAAAGTGTCGAGATTTTTCTTCAGTATTACTTCCAATATCAAATTCTTCAGAACTGACTGTCTGGTGCCTTTTCATTACCTGAAGCAAAATTGAGCCGTCCACTAAGATGTCTTAAGTTGTCTTTACCATTCTCTTGAATGATATTCTTTTCAACAACTTGGATGCAAGCCTACTGTATGTTATTTCTCAAATTTATCTACCATTGCTAACATCAGGCTTGTGTGGATATGTTTTCGAAACTCTGACGATATATGTCCACTCTAATAGGTTCTGCCTGCTAACATGAATAGTTGTTTCGTTGCCACATCACCCACTCATACTAAATTAAACGTAAGTGTTCCAGAGCGCTGTTAAACACTGATAATGTACGGGTATATCCCATTTTTTCCATATCAATTCCTATTTCTTCTTATATCTCGTTATCAGAAAAGCATTTCCCCTAGTAGATGCCTCCAGTGAACTCTCTCTGCCTTGTGTTCTCTCCTATGCGCTTGACAGTGGAATTTCATTGCACGCTTAATGTTTCCTCTCTTGCTTTCAATTTCGCTAAAGGTTTTGAATTTTCTGTACGCTAAATTAGTCTTTTCGACAGCCACTTCTCTTTTGCTTTTTCAGCTGCCATTTCGGCGTGGCTTCCTCGCTCTTCCTATTTTCTTCATTTCTAAGTGATTTATATTGCTGTATTCTTTTGTTTTTTGCTAGGAAAATTTTTGTACTTCCTTCTTTTGTTGACTGATTTAATATATTTCTTCCGTTATCTAAGGTATGTTTATCTGTACAGCTGCTGTCATTGCCTTTTTACATACGTCCTTTTCTCTTCAACAGAACTGCCTACTAGTTATGGTATTCATTATCTCAGTACCTACAGCGTCAGACAACGTCAAACGCATTTCATCATTCAACAGTAATTCAGTATCTCACTTCTTAGCACATTGATTCTTTCCGGCAATTCTCTTGATCTTCTTTAGTATAATTTTTATCGTTACTAAACTCTGACCTGAGTCTATATCTGCTTGTGGGTACGCTTTACAATCTAATATTTAATACGGAATCTCCGTCTGACTACAAGATAATCCAACTGGAATCTTCCCATGTCTCTTGGCCTTTTCCACGTATACCTCCTTCACTTTGGATTTTTGAACAGAGCATTTTCTATGACTAGCAACAATTCATTGTAAAATTATATTAATCTTCCTTCTCTTTAATTCCTACTGCCTATCCCATACTCTTCCGTGTCTCTGTCTTCTATCCATTCTCCTGCTAACCGGTTTATATCCCCCGAAGACCAATATATTTTTAATTCCATTTACATAATGAATTATCTGATCAACATCCTCATATACTTTCTCCGTCTCTTCTTCATTTGAATGTTACCTGTTATATCGCCACGTCAATTTTTTACTTCTGTTCTTACTTACTAGTCAGTGCAGATATTTTGAAAAGATGTTTCTGTAATCAGTATCGACTATAGACAATTAGTACCATTGAAGTGTTCTCTCTGTGACGTTTGGCGGAGGTTTTGGACACGCGTTTCCGGGTTAACCCTTTCACAGCTTAGGCAGTATGCGAACATGTAGCAACCTTGTATGCGAACACGCCAGCTAGTAACTTTTCCGACAGTTGATTCGCGATGCTTCGAAATTTGCAGCTGGCCGACATGTTAAATGCGGCTGCCACGAGTTTGCACTCTTTGTGAGATAGTTCTATTTATTGTATTTATTTGAAGGAGTTGTTCACTTGAGAGCTCATTCTATTAAATCATTCGTGAGATGCTCGCATTCCAGGGCTAGATTTTTTACTACGTCGTGTCGCTAAGCTTGTTACGAATTTCTGAAATTAACATGTCCTCCGAGTGGTGTTGCAAACGGTTCGCATCTTTGTGAAGTCAGTAGATACGAGTCTAGTTAGAGAACCGAACTTTGGTCATGTAATCCGAAATATTATACAGTCAATTCAGTCACTCTTAGCTTCACTTTAGTTTATTCAGTGATTTTCTTCGTGTCGTGTGCGGAATTGGATTCATGCGGTGCTGGTGTATTCGAATGGCATTTCACGTGTCTTTGTGAATCCAAGAAGTCGTGTGTTATTACGTTCACTAGGTTTTGAACCGGTTATATAATTTCAGTGCAAATACTATTGGTCATTACAGCTTTCCGGATTATATACTACGTATTAAATGCATGGCATACCCTCTTCTCTGCCGCAATTTCGTGATCGCGCGTTATGAGTCGCATCTTTTATCTCACCTAACTGTTGTATTTAATAATTTTCAAAAATGGTTCAAATGGCTCTGAGCACTATGGGACTTAACATCTATGGTCATCAGTCCCCTAGCACTTAGAACTACCTAAACCTAACTAACCTAAGGACAGCACGCAACACCCAGTCATCACGAGGCAGAGAATAATTTTCATATCACAGATAGTTGTCCTATTTCTAACATTATTCATTCCCGATCTGATGCCTGTATTTTCAGCTTTAGAGGTAGGTCTTGAGTATAGTCATTTGTTGGAGGAACGCTGTGAATGATCTTGCAAATTGTGTTTGTTCGTTTTTTACAAACTACCTCGAATGGATTATTATCTTGAGGTGTCTGCGTCTTGGATACCATCCATATTTAAACAGCAACATCATTCAACCAACTTTAAGTCATACTGCTAGCAGAGATTGTGTTTCGTATTTGACTGTTATGACTACAGTGTGAGGTCTACCTCCCCAATGCGCAGTGATCAACTATACTTTCGACGTTTTTGGATCTTATGAGTGATGTTCATGTTAACTGGTGGCCAGTTTCTTATGCTGGACCCAATTTTTTTTCTGTTGCACGAGTGTGTGCAGTTCATTGAATTAATTTCTGATAGGTGGGCCCCACGGACCCAATAAATTTTATAATTCTCCCACGTATGTATGTGGCAGTCATTTGAACAGCCTCATACAGTGTGACTTGTTCTAAACATACATCAAGGGTGGGCAAATGGGTTAAAGTGGTCGCGGGTTCCCGTGTGCGCCCTCACTGCTTGCCCCCGGGCGCTGTCAGCCAGCAGCTCCCCCCCCCCCCCCCCACCCCACCACTGCTAACGTCACTCTATTCTTACTAGCGCGCTCTCCAAGACGGCCCTGTTTACTTCGAATTGTTGTCGGTATCGAAGTCTCTTTTGCGGCCGTGGTAGGGCAAAATTAGTGAGAGGGAAATGGCTGGAGAGGAGTTACGATCCGCAACTCGAAAATCGGTCGAATCCCTACGCTTCAACCCGCTGTGGGAAGAAGATTATTTTTTATTATTGAAACACAATACGGCCCTCAGTATCTCTTTTGTAATGGTATTCTATCGGCATGGAAAAAGAACAACGTGAAGCGACATTTTCAACTCCTTCATTACAAACTCCCGATCACTTTGCATACCGAGGCAAGGAAGTCCTAACTTCCCGGGCTAAAGCAGACGAAAGACAAAGATATAAGACCACACAGACGTATTTCATTTCTTGAAAATGTTACTACTATTTACAAAGCATTATGTGGTTTTCTCTCGATTTTACCTCCTCCTTGTAACGTACTTACAGGATGAGAACCCTATCATTCACAATGATAGAGAAATGAGAGTATGCTGTCATGTAGCTCTCAAAAATGCCAGAACAGCCCGTCCCTTCAGCAATGGAGTATTTGTTAACATATACCTTCCGAGGCAATTTTTTTGTCACTCTTTGTCTCAGGTGCGGTGTGACAGTCCTCTGTGTTTAAATAGCCATAAAAGTAAAACAGTTCAGTCTTTTTTGTGCAAAACGTTACATTGATACCACGCAAAAACTATATTCAAATAAATTTTAAAGTTTATATTCATGAAAAAATCATTTACACAAGAAAATGGACATAATGTTACACTGAAGAGCCAAAGAAACTGGAACACTTGCTTGATATCGTGTAGGGCCCCCCGCGTGCAAGCAGAAGTGCTGCAATACGACGTGGCATGGACTGGACTAATGTATGAAGTAGTGCTGGAGGGAACTGACGCTATGAATCCTGCAGGGCTGTCCATAAATCCTAAGAATACGACGGGGTGGAGATCTCTTCTGAACAGCGCCTTGCAAGGCATCCCAGATATGCTCAATAATGTTCATGTCTAGGGAGTTTGGTGGACAGCAAAAGTGTTTAAATTCAGAAGAGTGTTCCTGGAGCTATTCTGTAGCAATTCTGGAGGTGTGGGGTGTCGCATTGTCTTGCTGGAATTGCCCAAGTCCGTTGGAATGCACAATGGACATGAATGGATGCAGGTGATCAAACAGGATGCTTACGTACATGTCACCTCTCAGAGTCGTATCTAGACCTATCAGGGGTCCCACATCACTCCAACTGCACACGCCCTACACCATTACAGAGCCTTCGCCAACTGCTGACATGCAGAGTCCATGGATTCATGAAGTTGTTTCCATACCCGTGCACGTCCATCTGCTCGATACAATTTGAAACGGGACACGTCGGACAAGGCAACATGTTTCCACTCATCTACATTCCAGGGGGGCCAGTCGAGGCATGAAGCTATGTGTCATTCAGTCATCTAGAGTGGGCCTTCGGCTTCGAAATCCCTTATCGATGATGCTTCGTTGAACGGTTCGCACGCTGACACCTGCTGACGGCCCAGCATTCAAATCTGCAGCAATTTGCGGAAGGTAGCACTTCTTTCACGTTGAACGATTTTCTTCAGTCGTCTTTGGTCCTGTTCTTGCAGGGTCTCTTTCCGCCCGCAGCGATGTCGGAGATCTGATATTTTACCGGATTTCTGATATTCAAACTCTTGAAATGGTCGTACGGGAAAATCCCCACTTCATCGCTACCTCGGAGATGCTGTGGCGCATCAGTCGTGCGCCGACTATAACACCACGTTCAAACTCATTTAAATTTTGATAAACTGCTATTGTAGTGGTAGTAATCGATCTAACAACTGTACCAGACACGTCTTACGTGGACGTTGCCGACCGCAGCGTTGTATTCTACCAGTTTATGTATATCTGTATTTTAATAAGCATTTCTGTACCAGTTTCTTTGGCGCTGCAGAGTACATGGCAGTGTTAATGCAATGAAAATTCAAATACCCTGCACTCTAAATTCTACTTTTACTATAGACCTACTTTAATTGTTTATTATACACGCATTAATAAAAACATAAAAAACTCGCATAATTCATTCAAAAAATGAAAATTATCCTAATAATTTTCAGGTTTTTAGTTTTCTTCTCAGAGATTTTCTTTCCACTCGTTGGAATTGTTTATAGAGAAATCAAGCTAGATTGACTTCTTGCAACAACGGCAAATATGACACGTCTTTTCCTTCTGTTTTGGGTAACCGTGGAGCATGTTTTGCGTTTTTTCAGTCGTTCTACAACGACTTCTACTTTTGGTCTTGCTACACCCAAAATACAGTGAATGGGGTACACGAAGTTCACGGGTTATGTGATAGTTGTTGACCCGCTTTGTATCTGTGGTGTTGTCAACTAGTTTGCAAGTTTCTTAAAAAAAATTGAACCGGCTCACCTGAATATCATCTCTGTAGGAATTCTGAACGAAAAACGCATTCGCCCCACTTAAGTCCAACTTGCAAAAAAATAATGACTTTGGCCATTGTTGGAAGAGCCTTCGACGAGCAGTGATTGTTTCAACTACATACATTTCTAGCAGAACCTTCAGCTTAAGATTCGGTCCCTATAATTCTGTCTTTATCAATCTGATCCCTTGGTTCATTCAAGGATTTAACAGGTGGTAAAACAAATTCGTCTGCACTTTCGCACTGTTCCTATTCTGAATTATGTTCACTTTCAATGTCGTTGTCACTATCTAAATTAACATCACTTCCTAAACTGTCTTCAAACAATTTTAAATCAGTATCCTCGATGTCAGTTTCCCTAACGTGAACAGGAGATGAACACTTGGCTACTGAATCCACAACGCAATATCCGAGATGCGGTCTCAGAGACCGCTAGCATGAAAGGAGCAGCAGTAGTATAGGTTCACGTCACATTCACGTGGCTACTGGCAAAAGAAATCACTGTAGCAACAACTAAACGCTGTTATCTCCACCCCGCACCCGTAGTGGTCGGTGAGACCGCACCTGGGACGTTAAGGGTTAAAGAATTTTATTGTCGGGCAACAATTTCGTGTGCAGCGACTCTTTCTGTTCTCGAAACAGTTCCTCTTTCACGGAGAAAAGTTCGCAGACGCATTAAAGAAATGGCAATACAACTGAAAGATAAGACTGACGATTTAGTTTTTTGCTCTCTGGCTTTGGATGAAAGTACGGATGTAACGGACGTTGCTCAGATTGCTGTATTTGTGAGATGTGTTCACAATGAGTTCAACGTCATGGAGGGACTCTTTCATTTAGTGCCAATGCTCAATACAGCTACAGCCGACGACATAGTTTCTTCCTTAGAAAACGATGTTGGGAAAAACGTCCTTCGATTGCAACAGATGGAGCACTGCAATGATTGGTCAAAAGTTTGGTGTCGTCGCTTTGATAAGTGAAAAGATGAAAGAAGTTTGTATGCACAAGGAAATACCAGTGACACACTGCGCCTTGCATCGCGTTAATCTACTGCTAAAGTGTGCTAAAATGAGAGGCATCATACACATTGTTGGAAAAACTGTTAATAAACTGAGATCTCAGGGTTTGGGACATCGGCAGTTTAAATCCTTCCTAAGCTGTAACTATCGTGACGTGCCGTATTTCTGTGAAGTGCGCTCGTTCAGTTCAGGTGCTGTTTCAGAACTTGTTTTTCAACTTTCGAAAAGACTTAGTTTTATTCAGTGACATCATAATATTTCTGCTCTGGGTCAGAGTTAATCATTAAAGAAATGTTTACTAAGCAATTTATCAAGCAACTATGGCGGAATACCTTAGTGTCATTAATTGTACGCACTGGAGAAGGAAGACGAGACGTTGTAATATAGAAAAGGAAAGTAAATAAAGACTGTGTTTTAACAAGCTGCGTAGTTGGTGTTCGTGGTCAGTCATTAATAGGGTGATACTAGTCAGTGTGTCGGTAACGGAGATTTTGAATCGCCAATGCAGGCGTGCATAACTTGGTTGGTTGGTTTGGGGGAGTGGACCAAACAGCGAGGTCATCGGTCCCAACGGATAAAGGAAGGATGGGAAAGGAAGTCGGCCGTGCACTTTCAAAGGAACCATACCGGCATTTGGCTGAAGCGATTTAGGGAAATCACGGAAAATCTAAACCAAGATGGCGGGACGGGGGTTTGAACCGTCGTTCTCTCTAATGTGAGTCCTGTGTGATAGCCACTGCACGTACATAAAAGAGTACAAGCTGTAATCCGACCTCGCAAATCACGAAACGTTAACGAAGGCAGGTTCTGCGATTGGTCATGCAAAAATTTGCGTATATGTTGCTGCAATGGCATCGAATCAATTACATCACCTTATCAAGACTTCTACGTTGCCTTCTCTCAAACTGACACTGGAACAGGTCGATACGTATTAGAACAATGTAGATACAAATTCAAATGAGGACATTTGATAACATAACATATATTGTCACAAAATAAGCATGCATTAAAATAAGCGCACCTCCTATCAAAGCGTGCGCCTACATAGGAAGTTAGACATAAAAGTGTGAGTGAAGAAGACAAGATCCCTCGCTACAGAAGCTAGATTCGTTTGTTTCGATAGTGATTAATTCACATTTCAAGAGTCACAGATCACTTTTACATAAATATTTTATTACGTTGCCTCGTTTCACCTGTGGATCGATGGATTGTGTAATTAATTTAGAAAAAGCGGTATTGCACATGGTCGGAACGCCGGTTAAAGAGTTTGATGTTCCGACTTGGCGATTAAGTTTGCATTTGTAGTTGACCTTACTAAACAACTCAGTGTCTTGAGTACAACATCACAGGTAGACATAAACTAATTACGGACGTTTTTGAGACTGTTTTAGGTTTTATAAGGAATTGCTGTTTTGGATAAAGCAACTTTCAGAAGAGTCCTCTCCCTACTTTTCGAATATTGCACTAGTTATAAATGAAATCTATCTTGAAAACTGGACAAGAACGAACATTTTGATGATTTTTACTGTGCTACAGGCTATCTTATAATACTTTAGTAGCAGATTTCGTCACTTAAATCAATTTGAAATTGATTTTAATATTTTTGCAACTCCTTTGCAGTGAACGTTGAAAGTGCGCCTCCTGAATTTCAGGTGGAGCTCATTGACTTTCAGTGAAGCCGTGTGCTCAGGGAGAAGTTTCGCACTGTAGAAAATATTGATAAGCTGTAGTTTACAAGAATTTCCTTGGAGAACAATTCCCGCAGATGTTTCGAATAGCTGCTCGAGTATGCAGTATGCTCGGGACCAAATATTTGAGTGAAAGTGTTTTCTCAATAATGAAATTAACAATATCGAAGCTTAGAAGTAGCCATGCTGACTGAGGCAATGCGTTCGATGACCAGTAATCTCAATCCAAACATACAACTGTTAGTAAAAAATAGATAATAGGTGTACCTTTCATTTTTATAAGACGTGGGCCACCTACGAAATTAACACCTCTCAGCAAGATTATGTTAGTAAGTTAATTGCTCTTTAACAAATAAGGCATGTCTTCTTTGCTTATTGCTTTATGTCTGTGTCGTATTTGTTACCAGGGAATCCAGATTAGAGTGATCGGTTATTCTTTCTTTTGATTCCGTAACCCTCCCTTCCCTCCCCAGCTCTCCGTGGAACAGAACGACAGAGTTTGGAACATATCGTTCTGGTTGTACCTGTTGTCAACCTATACAGTGTATTACAACCTGACTACGATATTACTGCACTTGGTCTCCCGCTGCCGTTACCGGAAACACACTGTCACATTACAGGAAACACGTAGGCCTACAGTGTAGACTAAGGAAGAAGCATCGGACTGTGAATGCTTTCCAGACAGCTGTCCTCGAGAAATATCACGATGAAAACTCACGATAAGCCGACCGAAGCATCCTACACTCCCAGGAGCAATAACATTGTGGTCGACTAACACTTTGAGGCACTGCTATGTCCATTGCGGCATTACGCCATGAAAGCATTCTTAATTAATGTGTTTGTCGCTGTGTTGTGTCTGTATCGAACTTGAGACGGTCAGTCGCTCTTCTATAGTCTGCTAGTGTCGTCTGAACATGTACCTGCCTTTAGTCTTTTTCGAACGAGCTCAGAGGAAAGTGGAACATGAAGTACGAGCTGGTTGCACAGAAAAAAATAAATAAATAAAATCAAATCAGGAATGAAATGACCGGACTGAGAAACACCGGAAAACCCCTATTTTACAACGTAGCAGTTGACGTGTAAAGCCTTATGCGATGAGATGGCATATAAAAGCATTAACACTAGCGTAAAATCATCTGCTTTCCTTCATGACGTCATTGTTACTAGTAAATGTTATTACTATTGTTCCATGGCACTTTAGTGTAACACAAGGGACGCTACACTTCCGCGAATACTAGGAACGTGCTAACTATGTGATCAAAAGTATCCTGACACCTGGCTGAAAATGACACACAAGTTCGTGGCGCCCTCCATCGGTAATGCTGGAATTGAATATGGTGTTAGCCCACCCTTAGCCTTGATGACAGCTTCCACTCACGTAGGCACACATTCAATCAGGTGCTGGAAGGTTTCGTGGGGAATGGCATCCCATTCTTCACGGAGTGCTGCACTGAGGAGAGATATCGACGTCGGTCGGTGAGGTCTGTCACGAAGTCGGCGTTCCAAAACATCCCAAAGGTGTTCTATACGATTCAGATCAGGACTCTGTGCAGGACAGTCCATTACAGGGATGTTATTGTCGTGTAACCACTGCGCCGCATGCCGTGCAGTATGAACAGGTACTCGATCGTGTTGAAAGATGCAATTCACCATACCCGAATTGTTGCCGGCCGGTGTGGCCGTGCGGTTCTAGCCGCTTCAGTCCAGAGCCGCGTGACCGCTACGGTCGCAGGTTCGAATCCTGCGTCGGACATGGCTGTGTGTGATGTCCTTAGGTTAGTTAGGTTTAAGTAATTCTAAGTTCTAGGGGACTGATGACCACAGATGTTAAGTCCCATACTGCTCAGAGCCATTTGAACCCGAATTGTTCTTCAACAGTGGTAAGCAAAAAGATGCTTAAAAAATCAATGTAGGCCTGTGCTGTAATAGTGCCACGCAAAACAACAAGGAGTGCAGGCCCCTCCATGAAAAACACTACCACACCATAACACAACCGCCTCCGAATTTTACTGTTGGCACTATACCCGCTGGCAGATGACGTCCACCGGGCATTCGCCATACTCACAACCTGCCATCGGATCGCCACATTGTCTGCCTTGATTCGTCACTCCACACAACGTTTTTCCACTGTACAATCGTCCAATGTTTACGGTCCTTACACTAAGCGAGGCGTCGTTTGGCATTTACCGGTGTGATGTGTGGCTTATGAGCAGCCGCTCGACCATGAAAACCAAGTTATCTCACCTCCCGCCTAGCTGTAATAGTACACTACTGGCCATTAAAATTGCTACACCAAGAAGAAATGCAGATGATAAACGGGTATTCATTGGACAAAGCCGGCCGAAGTGGCCGTGCGGTTAAGGGCGCTGCAGTCTGGAACCGCAAGACCGCTACGGTCGCAGGTTCGAATCCTGCCTCGGGCATGGATGTTTGTGATGTCCTTAGGTTAGTTAGGTTTAACTAGTTCTAAGTTCTAGGGGACTAATGACCTCAGCAGTTGAGTCCCATAGTGCTCAGAGCCATTTGAAGCCATTCATTGGACAAATATATTATACTAGAACTGACAAGTGATTACCTTTCCACGCAATTTGGGTGCATAGATCCTCAGAAATCAGTACCCAGAACAACCATATTTGGCCATAATAACGGCCTTGATACGCCTGGGCATTGAGTCATACAGAGCTTGGATGGCGTGTACAGGTACAGCTGCCCATGCAGCTTCAACACGTTACCACAGTTCATCAAGAGTAGTGACTGGCGCATTGTGACGAGCCAGTTGTTCGGCCACCATTGACCAGACGTTTTCAATTGGTGAGGGATCTGGAGAATGTGCTGGCCAGGGCAGCAGTCGAACATTTTCTGTATCCAGAAAGGCCCGTACAGGACCTGCAACATGCTGTCGAGCATTATCCTGCTGAAATGTAGGGTTTCGCAGGGATCGAATAAAGGGTAGAGCCACGGGTCGTAACACATCTGAAATGTAACGTCCACTGTTCAAAGTGCCGTCAATGCGGAAAAGAGGTGACCGAGACGTGTAACCAATGGCACCCCATACCATGACGCCGGGTGATACGCCAGTATGGCGATGACGAATACACGCTTCCAATGTGCGTGCACCGCGATGTCTCCAAACACGGATGCGACCATCATGATGCTGTAAACAGAACCTGGATTTATCCGAATAAATGACGTTTTGCCATTCGTGCACCTAGGTTCGTCGTCGAGTACACCATCGCAGGCGCTCCTGTCTGTGCTACAGCGTCAAGGGTAACCGCAGTCGTGGTCTCCGAGCTGATAGTCCATGCTGTTGCAAATGTCGTCGAACTGTTCGTGCAGATGGCTGTTGTCTTGCAAACGTCCCCATCTGTTGACTGCACGATCCGTTACAGTCATGCGGATAAGATGCCTGTCACCTCGACTGCTAGTGATACGAGGCCGTTGGGATCCAGCACAGCGTTCCGTGTTACCCTCCTGAACCCACCGATTCCTTATTCTGATAATAGTCATTGGATCTCGACCATCGCGGGCAGCAGTGTCGCGATACGATAGACCGTAATCGCGATAGGCTACAATCCGACCTTTATCAAAGTCGGAAACGTGATGGTACGCATTTCTCCTCCTTACACGAGGCATCACAACAACGTTTCACCAGGAACGCCGGTCAACTGCTGTTTGTGTATGAGAAATCGCTTGGAAACTATCCTCATGTCAGCACGTTGTAGGTGTCGCCACCGGCGCCAACCTTGTGTGAATGCTCTGAAAAGCTAATCATTTGCATGTCACAGCATCGTCTTCCTGTGGGTTAAATTTCGCGTCTGTAGGATGTCATCTTCGTGGTGTAGCAATTTTAATGGCCAGTAGTGTACTTGCAGTGGATCCTGATGCAGTTTGGAAATCCTTTGTGGTGGTCTGGATAGATGTCTGCCTATTTCACATTACGATCCTTTTCAACTGTCGGCGGTCTCCGTTAGTCAAAAGACGAGGTCGGCCTGTACACTTTTGTACTGTACGTGTCCCTCGACGTTTCCACTTTGCTACCACATCGGAAACAATGGACCTATGGATGATCAGTGTGTGGAAATCTCCCGTACAGACGTATGACACAAGTGACACCCAATCACCTGACCACATTCGAAGTCCGTGAGTTCCGCGGAGCGCCCCATTCTGCTCTCTCACGATGTCTAATGACTACGGAGGTCGCTGGTATGGAGTACCTGGCAGTAGGTGGCAGCACAATGCACGTATTCTGAAAAACGTATTTTTTGGAGGTGTCCGTATACTTTTGATCTCACAGTGTATATTTGCATTGTCCTATTATAATAATTACGACAGTAAAAAGAATACTAACAATCTAACATGACTGCAAATTCGAGTGTGAGTTGTCAATTGTGCAGTGTCCAGAGTCATCGCTCCTGACCGCGAACACGAGAATGCGAGCTGCCCGCGCATCGTGCCCACACGGCGATACAAATGCTGACGGTGCCTGCGGGCTCACGCGCCCAGCCCTGCATTACAAATTCGTTTCCCTGGTGCTCCTGGTTAGATGTGACATTTTAATAACGCAGCAATATCATCGTTCTGGAGAGCACTTTGGATGAGAAGATGACCGCTGACTACCGTGCTGTGCACGAATATGCATGGCACACGATTTTTTAACACGTTGGCAACGCTGTGTTCACTGAAAACGATATAGCCAACTTGACGCTATTCTCTGCATTGTGTAAAATTGGAAATAAATAATGTCATGCTGCCCTCACGTCGGTGATGGCACCACACTCAAGGCCTGTTTTCATTTATATAGCCCGGAGGAATTTAGATGGCTTAACTACGCTTGAAGATGGAATTCGAGGTAAAATTCACAAGCACACCGCAAAAGCAATTGCAGGGCTAAGCTCGTGATTGTTAGTCCGAGTTTGCAATAATCCCATGTTTTGCTTGTCAGTTAAAGAAGCCTCCTTATCCTCCAAATAACAATAATTATTGATAACGTCTAATTAATAAATATGCTGTGGTTATTAAATGTTAATGTAACTCTGAAACTAAAATAATTTGTTAATTTTGCACTCAACCATTATTGATACCTATGTCATTGTCATTGCCATTGTCTATTATTGGTCATGATGATTTCTGAAGTTTTAAATAGAGTTAATTTATGAAATCACTTCTTACAAGTTATTCAGTAGTTAACAGGGCCCAAGCAAATTCTATTTTATTAAATTTATTCTTAGTAACAATAAGCTTCAGTCGCTGCTGCTGCATGCTGCTGTGAATTGCTGTAAGCCACATGGAAAAAGGCAGTCATCTAAAGAAATGAGTGCAAAACTAAGGGCCAAAACAAAGACACTGAAATGAAATATCGTGTGTCGAGGGCCTCCCGTCGATGGGGATGAAATGATGATGATTAGGACAACACAACACCCAGTCCCTGAGCGGAGAAAATCTCCTACCCAGCCGGGAATCGAACCCGGGCCTTTTTTTTTAATACCGTTTTTTCGATTTCGTTCGTTTCATCTGCTCGGGGCGGAAGTCGCAAGACACCCGTTTCATTTCGTCGTTGATCCATTAACTCAGTTTTTTACTACAGAGGGCAGTTAACACTCTGACCGAACACGCTGAGCTACCGTGCCGGCACCCTTAGGATTGACAGTCCGTCGCGTTGACCACTCAGCTACCGGGGGCAACAAAGACACTGAGACACCACAACATGCCATGTACTCTAACCCAGTAAATTCCGTTGCACAAGCCAGATTCTGTATCACTTGTTAATTCTTATTCAAAAACGTGGTTGGATAGCTTAGGTATTCATTGTTATAGGTTCATTTGTTCCTGTAGTTTTCATATTCAAATACGCAGTCAGATAGGTTATCCAGATGTTAGTTTTAAGTTTTTAATGTAACGATCTGTTGAAGGCTCAAATGACAGTGAAACTGACACTCATACAACACGCAGACAGTGTTATGCAGGTTAGATTCCGATTACTGATAGCTCAGGTTGCTTACGGAGTCCATTTTCAGAGGCAAACATAGGCAATATTTGTAGTAGCTACGTTACATATCTGTTGTAGGAACGTCACATATTTGTCGTAGCTACGTTACACTGAAACTAGTAGTGAAAATGTAATTTAAAACTCTGCCTGATGAAATCATGTAATTTTTCAAACCTGTTCATTTAACTTCCTTTTTCCTTCTGAAGTCAGATTGCAGTTATTAAGCTACTAGTACTGTTACAAGGCATAGTTTCATCATATAAGGACAAGTTAGGTTTAGCTGGCACAAGATAAACTACTTCTCAAAACAGCAGTCGCCTAACACACTGATGTATTCTTAACGTTATCTGCTGAATATTAAACGTGTTACAAGGTGTGTGCTATCTTTTACGTTTACTATTTTTATCCCAGTGTTATGTTCAGAAAATTTATCTAGAAAAATATATCTAGCTGTGTGTTTTACAGCACTACCGCTTCGTTTTAAAGCCAACTTTTTCAACTACCGTTCAGTCCACCAATCTCATCCATTACTGACTCCCTCCTCTACTCACCCAAACCCTTGTAACAACTTCTCCTGTTATACCAGTGTTTTCCAATCACCCAAGGACATACTGTATACAATACTGTGTATACACTGGAGAGCCAAAGAAACTGGTACGCCCGCCTAACATCGTGTAGGGTCCCAGCGAGCGCGCAGAAGTGCAGCAATAAGACGTGGCATGCACTCGAGCAACGTCTGAAGTAGCGCTGGAGGGAACTGATACCACGAATCCTGCAGGGGTATTCATAAATCTGTAAGAGTACGATGGCGCGAAGATCTCTTCTGAAGAGCACGTTTCAGGAAATCCCAGATATGTCCCACAGTGTTGTTTGGTGGCCAGCGAAAGTGTTTGAACTCAGAAGAGTGTTCCTGGAGCCACTCTGCAGGAATTATGGACGTTTGAGGTGTAGCATTGTCCTGCTGGAACTTCACAAATCCGTCGGAATGCACAATGGGCACGAATGGATACAGATGACCAGATATGATGCTTACGTACGTGTCCCCTGTAAGAATCGTATCTAGACATATCAGGCGTCCCATATCACTCCAACTGCAAAGGCCCCTCACCATTAGAGAGCTCCACCAGCTTGAACAGTACCCTGCTGTCATATAGGGTCCATGGATTCATGAGGTTGTCTCCATACCCGTACACGTCCATCCGCTCGATTCAATTTGAAACGAGACTCGTCCGACCAGCCAACATATTTCCAGTCATCAACAGTCCAATGTCGACGGGCTTAGGCCAAGGGTGCACGAATGAGCCTTCCTTGAATGGTTCATACTCTGACACTTGTTGATGGCCCAGCATTGAAATCCGCAGCAATTTGTAGAAGGGTTGCACTTCTGTCACGTTGGACGATTGTCTTCAGTCGTCACTGGTCCCGTTCTTGCAGGATCTTTTTCCGGCGCCGCGATGTCGGAGATTTGATGTTTTACCGGATTTCTGATATTCACGATACACTCGTGAATGGTCGTACGGGAAAATCCCCACTTCATCGCTACCTTGGAGACGCTGCGTTCCATCGCTTGTGCGCCGACTATAACATCACGTTCAAAGTCACTTAAATCTTGATAACCTGCCATTGTAGCTGCAGTAAACGATCTAACAACTGCGCCAGACACTTATTGTCTTGTATAGGCGTTGCCGACCGCAGCGCCGTATCCTGGATGTTTGAATATCTCTGTATTTGAATACGCATACTTATACCAGCTTCTCTGCGCTTCAGTGTAACTGCTACTTCATTTAGTACTTCATACATCTTTAGCAGCTGTATGTCTATAACCAGCGTATTAAGTAATATACTGTATAAAATCCTAATGATAAATAAAACGAGTTCATACAAACGACATATGGCACTATGTTAGGGAAGCTTAGGATCTAATTTCCGAAACAGATAGACTGACGTCAGTAGGGAGCGAACAGGGATCTGTGGGCAAAAACAAAGTGCGAAGCGTATCACGGGGCTGAAACTTGTAACTGGACGAAGTGGCGAAACAGTTCTCAATCTGTAGCTAATGAAAAGCGTTACACGCACTTAAATTTTCGATTCTGTATTATGACTACTGCAGTTCAGTAAAATTTTGTTTTATTATTTTATCGTGTATTTACCCCCACCTCGGACCTGCCTCAAGACATGCATGTCATTAACTGATTAGTTCCAGTTCTGACATGATATCTCACATTTTGTTTGGTTTCCTTGTGCCATATTTGTACATGCGCTATGACCCACATATGAGCTCTTATTAACTCTTTTTGCATTAACGAATTTTATTATTGTATTACATATTTCTCTACAGTGCTACTTACACCTGCATACTTATGACGCTCGCTTATAAAGCGACTACTATAACTATGCACCACATTTCTATCTTTAAAAATTTTTAAACTTGTTTCTGCAGTCCACAACAGTGCGGCCGAGCAGGATGGTCTGGATACAGGGATCGTTTGTGACAAGCCACTGATCATTTTCTTTAAGATTTTCAGTTATAATCATTTATTAGATGTCACACATCTTATTTGTGTACATTGGTACTTGAACAAAACCAATCAAGAGTTAATTTGATCAAATCTTTAAAATAAATGTAGTAACTGCAGTTATAAATCTTGACTTAATAAATTAGTAAAATTCCTCAGAAATGTTTGAACAGGTAATACCAGTAAAATTTTCAGTTTAGATATAACTAATAAACCTTTATCATAAACAAATATTTTAAGACCAAAGAACAAATGAATTAAAAGAAACTTAACACTAATGATTGTAGACTTTTGAGTGAGTCACCTAATAAAAATTGACCACACCGTTGACAATTACATAGAAACAAGTTTTAGCAACAAACTTGGTTAGAAATGTTTATGAGCAACTGACGCGAGTAATTACGAAACTTTAATTTCAATAACTGACTCAATTCAAAACAACGACAGTTTACCCAGCCCAGTGCCCAAAATGCAGCGTCATAAGCTTCACGATCCGTCAGACCTAAACACCGTCACTCAAATACAAGGTTTGCAATTATCACGTTACTTTAAAAACCGCTAATGAAAACGGAGGGAGGTCCTTTTCTCTTGGCGGCTGAGCACTAGACAGAGGCCACATACAGAGAAAAGTACACTGCTTTGCCACGCCCTTCCCAGGCTCCCACAGAATGCAGACACCCATAAGTTAACCTCTATTACTGAGAAACCACAATAAATCACACAGAACTAATAAAGCAATCATAGAAGAATTTTTTACTTAATTTTTTAATTTAATTTAATTTTTTTATTTATTTATTTACTTTTTTAGGCTGCTTTGAATGACAGACGCAAGAACTGTGCATTAATTCAGTGGTATCAATTTGCAAAACAGTAATCCACAATGTAATACCGAGAAAAGTGATGATTGTAATCACTGGCCACACAATCGTGAAGCTGGAAAATCAGTCATTAAGTAGCTTAAGTGGGAGCTGAGTTCCTACTTTGCCTAGGTAAATTTAAACTTGAATAAATGTAAGATCGATCATGCAGCTTTTGCTCAAAGTTTTCGAAACACTGTCCTCAAGACGGCACTCTAATAAGTCTACCTTGGCAGAGCAGCTAAATGGACCGTAAAAACACTGTCTTCTTAGGAACCAGAAAACCTATCTGATGCCTATCTGATGCTCAACCTTTACTGATTAGCAGAGAGCCTTTAAGCCTAGCCGGCCGGGGTGGCCGAGCGGTTCTAGGCGCTACAGTCTCGAACCGCGCACCGCTACGGTCGCAGGTTCGAATCCTGCCTCGGTCATGAATGTGTGTGTTGTCCTTAGGTTAGTTAGGTTTAAGTAGTTCTAAGTTCTAGGGGACTGATGACCTCCGAAGCTAAGTCCCATAGCGGTCAGAGCCATTTGAACCATTATGATTACGGTGATGGGGTTGACGCGGCCACCACTCTATTGTGCACGCCTTCTTCCTCCGAGTCGCCGGTTGTTTACTTCGGTGCGCTTCCCCGGCATCGAGGCAACAGCTCTTTCTTTCTTGGCCGGCGGTGGCCCTTCCCCATGAAGCTCATGTGTCCGGCATGCAAGCCACGTGGCACACATCAGTCATTGCTCTCTCTCTCTCTCTCTCTCTCTCTCTCTGGAGGCTTCTTCTTTAACCAAGACGACGACTCCGCGCTTGCGCACGGCTTAAGAAGGCATTTTCATACCGCACGTGCGTTCTCTGGTGGTGGTGGTGGTGTGTTGGGGCTTATGGGCGCTCAACATCGAGGTCATCAGCGTCCTGACACACGCGGTCTCTGACCACAATTGGCCGATCCATAGACTCTCAGTGGCGTTGACAATCGATAGGTCGGCAACGACTCTCCCAGTTTCTTAAATTTTAATAGTCTTATCTAGCTTGCACTCATTTGTGGTACATTTTTCTGTACAGTCTTCCTAAGAAGGGCACCAGGTGCCTGAAAGCGGTAAAGGAATAAATCTGGTCTTGTGCAACTAGTTGCTGATTCATTCAACAATGGCTTCTACCATTTTTAAGATATTTGTTGTCCATTATATTCAGGTTAAATAATACCAGATCACTTGAGAATGACTTAGATATCTGAGACGTGAGGATTAAATGTGAATATATGGTGTAGCATTGGTTTTGGTATTATCAGTTAACTTGTTTGCCAATGTATATGTATAATACACATACCAAAAAAGTTTTTTATCATATCGGTTCCGAGAGTTGCGGAACCTGTACAGAAAATTCGAATAGGGATCATTATGAACATCATTAACGCCCATTTTATTGCTTATGGAAACAACACATTGCATGTTGTACCACCATACAGTCAGACCTTCAGAGGCGGCGGTCGAGATTGCTGCACACACCGGTACATCTAATACCCAACAGTACGCCCTTTTGGAGTGATGCATGCCTGTATTCGTCGTGGCATACTATCGAAAAGTACAGCAAGGCACTGTTGGTTCAGATTGTCCCACTTCTCAAAGGCGATTCGGCGTAGATCCCTCAGAGTGGTTGGTGGGTCACGTCGTCCATAAACAGCCCTTTTCAATCTATCTCAGGCATGTTCGATAGCGTTCATGTCTGGAGAACATGCTGGCCACTCTAGTCGAGCGATGTCGTTATCCTGAAGGAAGTCATTCACAAAATGAGCACGATGTGGGCGCGAATTGTCGTCAGTGAAGACACATGCCTCGCCAATATGCTGCCGATATGGTTGCACTATTGGTCGGAGGATGGCGTTCACGTATCGTCCAGCCGTTGTGGCGCCTTCCATGACCACCAGCGGCGTACGGCGTCCCCACATAATGCCACCCCAAAACATCGTGGAACCTCCACCTTGCTGCACTCTCTGGACAGTATGTCTAAGGCATTCAGCCTGACCGGATTGCCTCCAAACACTTCTCCGACGAATGTCTGGTTGCGATACTCATCGGTGAAGAGAACGTGAGGCCAATCCTGAGCGGTCCATTTGGTATGTTGTTGGGCCCATGTGTACCGCGCTGCGTGGTTGCAATGATGGAACTCGCTATGGACGTCGGGAGTGAAGTTGCGCATCATGCAGCCTATTGCGCTAGTAGTAACACAACGTCCTGTGGCTGCACTAAAAGCATTATTCAACCTGGTGGCGTTGCACCAGGGTTCCTCCGCGCCATAATCCGTAGGTAGCGGCCATCCACTACAGTAGAAGCCCTTGGGCGACCTGAGCGAGGCATGCCATTGACAATTCCTGTGTCCCTGTATCCCCTCCATGTCCGAACGACACTTCCCTTGTTGAGAGCCCTTTCTGGAACAAAGTAACAATGCGGACGCGATCGAACCGTGGTTTTTACCATCTAGGCATGGTTGAACTACAGACAACATGAGTCGTGTACCGCCTTCCTGGTGCAATGACTGCAACTGATGGGCTGTCGGACCCCCTTCGTCTAATAGGTGCTGCTCATACATGGTTGTTTACATCTTTGGGCGGGTTTAGTGACATCTCTGAAAAGTCAAAGGGACTGTGTCTGTCCACAGTCAATGTATATCTTCAGGAGTTCTGGGAACCGGAGTGATGCAAAACTTTTTTTGATGTGTGTATCTTTCTTTACAAATACACTGCCGGAAATGGAAAGTACAA
The DNA here is from genome assembly GCF_021461395.2 of Schistocerca americana. Lineage (NCBI taxonomy): Eukaryota > Metazoa > Arthropoda > Insecta > Orthoptera > Acrididae > Schistocerca > Schistocerca americana. The sequence continues at coordinate 958,220,797 of NC_060121.1, read as the reverse complement.
AACGTCAAATCGAAATACCTTCAGCTGTCTATAAATTCAGTTTTATTTTATGTGTGCTACCAATTTCGGCGTTGCATTACGAACTGTTCAGGACCCTTGAACACCTGTCCAACTTCACTCACGACGTCCATGGTTGCAACCACGACACCACGCAGCGCGGTACACATGGGCCCAACAACATACCAAATGGACCGCTCAGGATTGGCCTCACGTTCTCTTCACCGATGAGTATCGCAACCAGACAATTGTCGGAGAAGTGTTTGGAGGCAATCCGGTCAGGCTGAATGCCTTAAACATACTGTCCAGAGAGTGCAGCAAGGTGGAGGTTCCACGATGTTTTGGGGTGGCATTATGTGGGGCCGCCGTGCGCCGCTGGTGGTCATGGAAGGCACCACAACGGCTGGACGATACGTGAACGCCTTCCTCCGACCGATAGTGCAACCATATTGGCAGCATATTGGCGATGCATTTTTCTTGACTGACGACAATTCGCGCCGCTCTGAAGTAGGTGAAATTTTAATTTGCAGAATGCTCAGATAACAAACCCCGCCCCACCGCAACTGGACAGAATGACGTCAAATTGCAACGGAAAATTCTCGGAGAAGAGGGAAAACTTATGTCAGAAGAAAAGTAAATAGTTACAAAATGTTGCAATATGTGGCGATGTCGTTATCCTGAAGGAAGTCATTCACAAAATGAGCACGATGTGGGCTTCTGCTCGATGTCCCTTCACTTGGCAACTTAGACACAAGATTATGTAAAAGCAGCTTCGATGAAAACACCATGTAATATCTACAATTACTGAGGCTGTGCAATTCTAGTAATGAAATAAAGTCCTGTAGAAAAAACTGTCATTCAATTTTATTGGGCAGTAAGAAAATGGATTGGCTACTGAAAAATAATGTCCGAAATTTCCACACAAAAATGTTTATTTTGTCCTTATAGGCAAAGTAACGGTACTATCCAGTCCACATTTAAACTACTGGCTATTACCTTCCGGTCCGTGACGCGTACGTACATTTCACACGCACAGCAGCCGGAAATCTGTCCAAACCCGACCCGAATGAAACCACTTTTCACAGTCATTAATTCCAAAACTAAAATGAGTTATTACATACGGTCCTACTTATGGGTTTCTAAAAAGAAACTGCTCGCCAAAAAATGCTCAGTGGTTGAATACTGAAACATGCCACGCGGATATTATGAAGGCCAAATTTTCACACGCGAAGATCGTTCCAACAAAACAATTCCAAAACTTCCTCACAAAACTCTCCGTAAATGGAACTGATATTAAGGCCACACAATCTGGATGCAAGAAGCCAATTATCTCTTCATTTTGAACATTATTTTGACTGGCACTAGTAACATGACCGTCCGCGTTCAAAGCTAGCGAGCGACTCCCTTCTTGCAGCCTCACTCCCAGTATAACTATGAAGTAAAGGGTACATCTCAGATTAATCCGTTGCGCAGAATAACAGAATAATAGATCAACCCCACAGCTCAGACTGTGACCTTCGACGTTAGCGTCTAGCTGACAACCACAAACATAAGCGAGATTCATCGTAACACCCGCGCAGAAATCGAAACAGAAAACCCCGATTAAAGTAATACATGACATGCCACAGGACAGGCACAGTATCTAGAAAATCGGAACACATACATTCAACCGATACCAATCGAAAGACAGGCAACTGAACCAGTAAATCCAATGACACAACATAATAACAGCACAGGTACTATACCACGAACAACGAGAGTAGAAACACACGAACAACACTTTTGTTCACCAATGATACGATATGACGCGGATATGAGTCAGGCAATTGAGAATAGGTAGACAGGCAGTAGATTACCAGAGAATAAACACGACGACACAAGGAGTGGCAGATTTTTTGAGTCCATGAATCATCGCTGAACAGAATGCCGCTCAGTATCCTAGTTGACTCTCACTTCATGCAAATCTCTGTTTTCTGGATATGATATCAGAGCTAACCGACGTATGAGTACTGGAGATCTGAACCAGTCACCAGTAACCCTATTCCCAATTGTTTATGTTGATACCCTCTGTGTAACCTCTGCTGGGATTTCAAATAAGGTCATCAGCGCATTCGTCAGTGCCAGCTGATGATGTGTTGACCAAAGGGAACGCATTGTTAAGAAGAAATGTACGGGTGCCAATCACTGACTGCTGGCGTGTATTTTGACTAGCCTTGGTTCTACTTGAACTTTCTTAGACGGCGCGTGTTCGTGTACTGAATTAATGCTTGACGTGTCAGTTGTTTCGCTACAGGTGTAATCGGTCTCGATCTTTTCTTCGATAGTTTGAATCAACTCTGTTCGAAGCTTTTCAAACTGATCTTTGTTTTTAAGTTCTATTTTATTGATCCGCTGATCATATTTTTTCAGTGCAACCTTTGCGACCTTGCTTTGAATTGCTTGTTCTTCCGAAATTTGTATTGCTGATCGAGTGGCTTTTTTTCTAAAACGTTCCATCTTTTTGTCAACATTTACGATGTCCAATCGGACCTTGTCCACGTCAGTGCGTAATTGCTGCTGACCTTGTGTTAGTACCTGAACTCTTTCTCTAGTTTATTTCGCGTCTTTGTTTATCTGAGTGATCTATCAATTCTAGCGATCCCTCCTTACATCTGAATTTTTACCTGTTGGATCTGTGTCTTAGTAGCCTGATTATCCTATTGGATCTGTGTCTTAATAGCCTGATTATCCTGTTTCAATTCCTAATACTGTTTTGTCATCTGTGTATTAATAGCCTGATTCTGTTTCGTTATCTGTGTATTAATATTCTGATTCTGTTTCGTCATACTAGCGTTCAAAATTTGTAATATCTCCGTGATCCAGTCCTGTCCAGTAACACTACCTTCTGCTGAACTATGCATTCTCGATCTATTGTTTTCCACTCGGCCCATTACGTCGTTTACTGGGCTATGCTGTGGCGTTTCTAAGTTTGATAACTGCAATAACCCGTGCTGTCTGTGTTGAGGGCTAGTTGCGTTTGTCATTGAACCATTACGTGTCGCAAACGACTCCGCATTCTGCCCTCTCTGTTGTGTATGTCTTTTGTGTTTGCAGGGACAGTTGCGTCTGTTACGGAACCTTTTCCAGGCGCTCGTAACTCCGTAAAATTCTGTGTCTGCTGTTGGGGCATATTTAGAATGTGTACGATAGGTTCGACTTATTCTAAATGTTCCCCTTTTTCGTCACTGTCTACTTCTCTTTGAACGTTAGCTAATTGCCGATTCATTGACTGTATTGACGCGTATTGTGTCCCTGAATATGCGGCAATTAACGCGTTTCCTGTGCTCGTTTCGCTTCTAATCTTTGCCATTTCCTACGTGGGCTGACTGTTTTTGGCTCAGAATGTGCCCTACCTGGAATTTCATGTTCTGGAAATTCGATGTTCTTATCCCTTCGATTCCCATCTGTCTGATCTGTTTCAATTTTATCCCAGTCTAACTGAGCCTGCTGATTCTGCAGCTCCCCGACTGTCCTATTCTCTGATTCATCGTCTGTCCTATTTCCAGATTCACCTTCTGTCCTATTCTCAATAAGCTCGTTTACTTGCTGTCTATCTGGTTGATTCTACCCCATGTTGTCTACTTGCTATCTCTCATGTAACCTTGGGGTTTGTGCTCTCGTTAACCACAACCCTATCTACAAAACTGTACAACCACTTACCAGTTGGTTGAACCAACAACAACAACAACGTTGTGACTTCTCAGCTAATATTCTGTCTGCTCTGCTACAGTCTCCAATCTCTACCTGTGCGCTTGCAAAGGGAGAAAAATGTTATTTCTTAATTCTGATTTATATGTTGCTGCATCACACTACGTCTCTGCGTCACTCTGCGTCTGTGCCTATCACCTGAAAATTCTATGCGATAACAGCTTCACAAAAATAGTAAAAAAAATGCAAAATGTCCAACATAATAACACACTCCCTGCTTTCTTCACTACATGTATCTATTCTGATCCAAATCTTTGCATATAGCTATTTAATACATGAAAGGAAGTTCATCTAAGTGCTAGTGCTGCAGCCGGCCATACCTAACTATCCTGACACTTTCCTATCCTGGTAGCTTACCTATTTTACCTGTCCTGGCAGTTCACCTATTTTAAATATCCTGGCAGTTTACCTATTTTACCTATCCTGGCAGGGTCGCCATTTTCTGAGGTGTGAGTTGATCTGTTATTCTGAGCAATGGATTAATCTGAGATGTACCCTTCACTCTGTGGCTCCTGCAAAATGCAATTTCCACCCCCACACTACGACAGAAATCAGACAGATGCTCTTAACGTTCTAAAGAGAAATGCCTGAAAAACTTTCAGCAATAAATATCTTCTGGAGTCGTCTGCTGTAAGAAAATGACACAAAAATTCAAAAATTTCTTACATAACTAGTGGGATACTTGGGTACTGGAGTAGTGCTGGTTAGTGTAAGAAAAACATGAAACTAACGAAAGTTATTATTTATTTTGCAAAAATTCTGAGAAATCACAATGACACTTTTAGTTATGAACTGAACAAGTTATATCCTGGTTATTTTCGGAATGTGAAGTTACCTTTCAAGGATAGGATTCGCTAATGAAATTTCTACACAGAATTTAAGATGCTTGTTGCCTTGGGAGAATGCCTGAGAGGCATGCCCACTCAACTTGAAATATTATCCTTTAGAATGTTGCTAGGTACGGTCGAGGCTGTCGCGTGTGAAATGCAGTGAAGTGTACTGTTGTCGAGGACATATGGGGCTAGCAATAGCTGTAGCGCAGAATACCGTAAGCTGCGGTGACTGCTGTCTGCGTCGTTCGCTGCTGACAAATAAGATAACTCTCGTTGTATCTGGATTGACCTTCGCCAATCAAACTCTCCCTATGCCTTGATGAAGTTAAGGATTCCTATTCGCCCCTAGTCTAACTATTGGTGTGGTACACCGGTCAGATAACCAGTCCACCATGATGCCACTCAAAATTCGCTCGCAGGCGTTTAACTACAACTCTGTCCGTTCACGCAGCACAATTAGTGTGTTGGTCAACACGGTGAACAACGCTTAATCGCAAGGACTCAATATAGAGTCGCCCTTTGATTCACTCTCAACAGAGGTGCTCTCCCAGTGAAGTACTGAGGAGAGACTTGTTCCTCGCTCTTTCGAGTACACGTATGAGCAAGCACGGTCTTGTTACGTGTTCTCGCTCCAAGAGTGACAATGGAACGGCGCCTCTCCACGCCAGACGTGAATGGGTATATCTTTTGGTCTCTTCCATTATTCCTTCAGCTCAAGGCGTCAGAAATATCGTCTGCCAATCAGTGTTGCTCTTCTAAAACGGGAGAATGACGTTTCGTTTAAGGCGACCAATCCGGAAGCTTGTAGCTTTGGCGTTTGGCGTTTCCTGTCTCCCTGTGAAAAATCTCTGAAATTGCGTGCTATGTGTAAAGAATACGTAGGCTGGACGCTCCCACACAATGTAGCGGAATTTCCTTTTAAGCCAAACACCAGGTTGTTTCTCCCTTTCCACTCGGGCCCATGCTGCCCGCTATGGGCGGTCACTAGCTGACATATGCTGGGTCGTCCTCTGAAGGGCCTGGTGTCCCATAGTGTGGCCTCTCTCCCGCACTAAAAGCTTTTGTGACTGTCGTGTCTGGAAAGTATGTGTGCACGTTAGCCTCGAGTATTTCAACCACGGTGCGCTCACTTGGCAATTGCATATCGTTTACATGAATTCGTACTACATTGACTTTATCTTATCGAGTTTGGGTTCGAATGAAGCGTCTTAATGTGCGGAATATGACTGTGAAGGTGGAATATGTAACCAATGAAGGTCAAGAGACCACGACGTCTTACAACAGGAATTGGCCGGCCGAAGTGGCCGTGCGGTTAAAGGCGCTGCAGTCTGGAACCGCAAGACCGCTACGGTCGCGGGTTCGAATCCTGCCTCGGGCATGGATGTTTGTGATATCCTTAGGTTAGTTAGGTTTAACCAGTTCTAAGTTCTAGGGGACTAATGACCTCAGCAGTTGAGTCCCATAGTGCTCAGAGCCATTTGAACCATTACAACAGGAATCAACTTTTCTCGAGATCCATATCTTTCCATTTCCTGAAATAATGGAATTGATAGTTATTGCGTACGACAACAGTTCTGATTTGATAGTCGATGAAGGGAGGTTGAATGCTTGCCAGTGTGTGGAAATAATGGCAAACTCAGTTATCAGATCCTTCCTTGACACAGGTACAAAATGGCATATCCCTCCAAAATAACACTCGACGCCACACTGCAGCCCATGCCACCAATGTCTCGAGGTATATTCGGTCCTAGGCTAGTCAGATGAATCATTGATTTGTCACTCACACACACGTCTGGGGTGGGAGGGGGGGGGGCGTATTCTTTCTTATTAGCTTCCTACAAGCAGTCTTCATGAACTGTCATGACACGAGTCTCAGGCATAGTCATAAATTCCTCAAGAGGACTTACAGAGGCTATTTGCTTCCATGCTACGATGAATGAAAGAGTATTGTAAGAGAGACTCAGATTTCAGCTGCAATCGGACACTAAAATAAATCCAATGGCGACAAATGCCTTTGCTGGACAGGGACTGGAACCCGGATTTCCCGCTTTATGTGAGCCGTCACCTTCAACACTTGGGCTATCCGAGAACACTTCTCTTCCAACCCAAATTCTCAACATAACACATATAATACTACATGTGCGGATGCACACTATTTCCAAACTCTTGCAGGAATAAGGTGAATCAGCAAGCAGTGAAGATAATGGATGGTGGACCCTACATGTGGAGTGAGCAAAAAGTTAAGAATTTGTGTTGGACCGGAAGGATGCTCAGATAGCCGAAGTGTTTAAGGTAACCGGGAAATCCGGGTTTGTGTCCTGGTCTGGCACAAATTTTCACTTGTCTCCATTAGATTTATTTCTAAGCCCAATTGTGGCTGAAATCTGAGTTTCCCTTAAGTCATACTGAATCAAAAAATAATCAGTTCCACATGAAATGAAAGTTTAATCATTTAATATCCAGTATGTGATGCACATGTCTACAAAGTTTAATAATTTTCAGCATGTTGCCTAATGATTTAACACTTTCCATTTTCTCTGTGTAATTGTGAAACTAGACCTGTAGGCAATTATATGCTTGCATGTATGAACTAGTTAACTCTGAATTTGTTTTATTTTTTATTAATGTGACATGACTAACATCCTTGTAAACAGGATGTGTGGATAAATCATCAGCTAACTGATGAAGATTCGTTTTAATGTTTCGTTCATGGAACCACAACTGTTTCACCAGAATGAAAAGCTGAATGCTATCTTTCCTGTGTGTCCATGTACGAATACACACGTAATGAATGCACAGCATAAAACACGACGGAGCTAGTTTAGGGGACGGAAGAACACTAAACTGTGGACTGTAAAAAGTGTCGAATTCGCAACGTTACTAGTACCCCTACATTAGGCTATATTTTGTGTTTCAGGGACAAACGTATAGCGCACAAAAACGATCGCATGACATTGGTGTATTCGCTGTATTGTTTGCAGAGTCACGAGGACACACTTCACTGTACTTACTTATTCTCTTCCGTTCGGCAGCTCAAAATGTCCATACTACTGCCAACACCAACAATTACGTTGCCAGTCGTTCTTTTGTGTTATTTTCCAGTCGTCCAACTTCTAAAATAACCGATCATATTCTCTATTTTCCTATACACATGGTATATTCGAACAAAATTGCACACTTAGAGAATGAACTAACTTTGCTGTGAAACGGTGTTATCACGAAGTGAATAAAGGAAAAGTATTGTACAAGTAGCAATGCGTTTTTGACATGGAGAATATTGTTTTTGGCGATGATTTAGTGTAGGTGGAGAAGTCGAGATACAATGTGTTCGGAAATTCCGTTACAAACGTCTAGGACTTGTGGAGGGAAGTGAGTACATAATATTTTTCAATAGGTACCCACGTCCGGAAACTTCATCCAACGACGCTACAGATCGTCAAAGTTAGAGGGGTCGGTTTCTGTAAAATAATGTGTATGATGATGTTACTTAATTTTCAGGATGATGGAGAAGGATAAATGAATCAATTTAAGATAAGAGTCCCTGTACCGGAAATGAACTAGTCGATAGTTATAAACGAAAACCGTTCCGATACCTCTGACAGTGGAATTCATGTACCCATAGTGTTGTTGCTAAGAAGGCAACTTTCAGAGGTGGTAGTATGGACCAAAAGAAGGAAAAATGTTTAGTAAACGTGGACTTCTTCAATGGAGGAGATGAGTTTCACATTAGTGAGGAAGAACAAATGCTCATAACTCCTGAGGTATACAGTTTGGATTGTATGTTTACAAGACTTTTTCTTCTTCTTTTGGTTCATGCTACCACCTCTGAAAGTTGCATACCCTAAATTCTTAGCAACAACCAATACCGGTACATACATTCCACTGTTAGAGGTATCAATGAGTTTCGCTTTCGGCTTGTTCGTTTCCGAACCAGCGACCCTTACCTCAAATTGATACATTTATCCGTCTCCATCAACCTTGAATGTTGGTAACATCTTCATGGAATCACCATGTATATACATACATGTACTAGCGCCGGTGCTTATAACATCGACTCTCTGTAGAATCGTTGGATGACGTTTTTGGAGATGGGCTCCTATTCAAAATATTATGTATTCACTGCCCTCTACAAGTCCTAGAAGTTTGTTACAGGAATTTCCGCACACCCTGTGTATCATGATCATTTACTGCAATACTGGGCCTTTAAGGCCTAAAACAGAGAAACAAAAGAAATAACCACATTATCAAAGAAAAAATGCAGCAAACTAAAAAAATGTAATAGAACACATTACAAAAAGCACAATAAGAGATCAGCCGGGCACAACAGAGATACCTACTGCAGATGGTTGGCCACCATTGCCAGTCTATAACTTCATCTTCCACAGCTGTCGGCTCCTCTTCTTTAAGGATCGTTAACACGTGATCCTCCCAGCACGTCCTTGAGTGTCTTCTTGTGAATTTTCTATCAGACTGAGAATGAAGGAATCGGCATGGGAATGATCTGTCTACTCGAAGGATGTAGCCAAACTACTGTACCCTCTTGTACCCTAATGTTCGGCCAATATGTGACTTGCCAAACCGATGTTACAGGTCTTCTTTCGTTCGTCTTTCCCATCTACCTTCAATGGTATTGTACACATCTTTCGAAGTACTTTTCTCTCGAAGGGACACACTCTTTCTTCAGGTGTTGCCGATGTCACACAGGTTTCACAGCGATATAAAAGTGCCGTCCGTACTAGTATCATGTGCAGCTAGATCTTATTTTTCTGTGATATGAACCGTGACTAGAATAATTTGATCAGACTAAAGAACATGAGATTATTTTTCCAAAGCTGTTTCACAGAGGAAGACTGCACTGTAGTTCCTTCTCTAGATTGTCGCACAGATGACAAAATGGAAGATATCGAAACAGACGACAGAGGAATAGAGAAACAATTAAAATCGCTCAAAAGAGGAAAGGCCGCTGGACTTGATGGGACACCAGTTCGATTTTACACAGTGTACGCGAAGGACCTTGCCCCCCTTTCTTGCAGCGGTGTACTGTAGGTCTCTAGAAGAGCGTAGCGTTCCAAAGGATTGGAAAAGGGCACAGGTCATCCCCGTTTTCAAGAAGGGACGTCGAACAGATGTGCAGAACTACAGACATATATCTCTAACGTCGATCAGTTGTAGAATTTTGGAACACGTATTATGTTCGAATATAATGACTTTTCTGGAGACTAGAAATCTACTCTGTAGGAATCAGCATGGGTTTCGAAAAAGACGGTCGCGTGAAACCCAGCTCGCGCTATTCGCCCACGTGACTCAGAGGGCCCTAGACACGGGTTCCCAGGTAGATGCCGTGTTTCTTGACTTCCGCAAGGCCTTCGATACAGTTCCCCACAGCCGTTTAATGAACAAAGTAAGAGCATATGGACTGTCAGACCAATTGTGTGATTGGATTGAAGAGTTCCTAGATAACAGAACGCAGCATGTCATTCTCAATGGAGAGAAGTCTTCCGAAGTAAGAGTGATTTCAGGTGTGCCGTAGGGGAGTGTCGTAGGACCGTTGCTATTCGCAATATACATAAATTACCTTGTGGATGACATCGAAAGTTCACTGAGGCTTTTTGCGGATGATGCTGTTCTATATCGAGAGGTTGTAACAATGGAAAATTGTACTGCAGTGCAGGAGGATCTGCAGCGAATTGACGCATGGTGCAGGAAATGGCAATTGAATCTCAGTGTAGACAAGTGTTATGTGCTGCGAATACATAGAAAGATAGATCCCTTATCATTTAGCTACAAAATAGCAGGTCAGCAACTGGAAGCAGTTAATTCCATAAATTATCTGGGAGTACGTATTAGGAGTAATTTAAAATGGAATCATCATATAAAGTTGATCGTTGGTAAAGCAGATGCCATACTGAGATTCATTGGAAGAATTCTAAGGAAATGCAACCCGAAAACAAAGGAAGTAGGTTACAGTACGCTCGTTCGCCCACTGCTTGAATACTTCTCAACAGTGTGGGATCCGTACCAGATAGGGTTGATAGAAGAGATAGAGAAGATCCAACGGAGAGCAGCGCGCTTCGTTACAGGATCATTTAGTAATCGCGAAAGCGTTACAGAGATGATAGATAAACTGCAGTGGAAGACTCTGCAGCAGAGACGCTCAGTAGCTCGGTACTGGCTTTTGTTGAAGTTTCGAGAACATACCTTCACCGAAGAGTCAAGCAGTATATTAATCCCTCCGACGTATATTTCGCGAAGAGACAATGAGGATAAAATCAGAGAGATTAGAGCCCACACAGAAGCATACCGACAATCCTTCTTTCCACGAACAATACGAGACTGGAATAGAAGGGAGAACCGATAGAGGTACTCAAGGTACCCTCCGCCACACACCGTCAGGTGGCTTGCGGAGTATGGATGTAGATGTAGATGTACTGTTCATTGGTACACTTTTTTCCATCCGTCTCTCTGTTGTCACCGCTGTTGGAATTCAATGAGTAAGCTCTCAAAATATTTGCGTGCTTCGGTAGTGGTAGCACTTTAGTAGTCTCTTTCGTTAGAATCAATGTTTGCGGTCGGTAGACACCTCTTGCAAATCTTGAGGCCAGGAAAAGAAGCGGGACGACTTTGATTCTTCGACTGCTATCAACAAAATCCTATGGTGTTCCCATTTCCTTTTCTTTGAGAGCTGATTTTTGTTACTCTTCGCCACGTGATAAGCTGTCCTTGTATCTTCCGGAAGTTGGTTTAGCCATTTTAACCTCTTCGCTGTTATGGTTTCTACAGATACACGACATTATTCATCGAAGATTTACTTCTGCGTTTTGGGTGGGAAACAAGTTCTTCATTTGCACTCTATAAAACTGCATTCTGTAACGCCAATCATGCACTGACGATTGTATTCATCACGTTGCAAGCACATTCAGTTGCTTGTATAATACTTCCCTGTTATTCGCTTGGTGGTGACACAGCCTGAGTGCAAGATGAGCACGTTTTCTTTACTCAGTCATTATCTAAGTGCATGTTTAGCCCTTTCCGAAACTACTTAAAATATTTTCATTGGTTTCGATCTTTTCGGTTTTTCTCATCTGGAAATACCTTTTTCACGGAAAGTCGTAGGTCTATTTTTTGTTATAATCTTATTTTCTTGTTTTTCAATTTGTTGAGATTTTCTGTTTCGTTTCACAAATTATTCAAACTTACTTCTAGTTCTTCCATACCCAAACTTCGTTGATCCATCCTACTTGGTGTTTCAGATTCTGGATATTTCCCTTAATCGTTCTTGTTGATCTGGTTTCTGCTGTCCTCACGATGTGGCCTAAGAAAGAAATCTTCTTACATATAGTATCTGTGATATTCTCCCAATCCCTCTACACCCCATCACTTAGCACTATCCACCACTGTCATTTTTTTCTTTTATTTATGTATTTTATTGCTGTTCTTCTTGCCACTTTTAGGATTTCATCAAGTATGTTTGCCAGAGTGTCTTTAAAAGAGTTTTACTTTCGCGTGTTACTTTTGGCTGAGACACCATCGTTTAGTGTTTTAATTCTGTTTTGAATAATATATTTTTTTTATTGTATGTAGGCCATGCTAGTCTTTCAGACTTAAGCATTTTATTCGTTCTTTCTCGTTAAGTGGGTTCTTCGTCCAAACTGGACGACTATTTACAATGTCGCCTAGATGTTTGAACTGTCTTACTATTTTTACATTCCTGTTGTGTTTATTACTAGTGGTTCCGTTATCAACATCTCAGGAGAAATGTCAACGGACGCCCCAGGATAAAGGAACAACTAAAAGGGCATGGAAAGGAGCAGGCCATTTATCACAAGTCATTTGTTACTTCACAAGAGTCCAACAATATTTTACTGGACAGACAAATCTTATGATTCAGCTACTTGGCAAAAAACACATTTCTTCTGACTTCTCTTATTTTTCAAACATACATTAAAAATGGAAACTCTTCATTTTACATTTACAGGTAAACAGAACATAAACAGGTTTAATATAAATAAAAACGTTAATTTTTTATAACACTGGCCAAAGATAAATCACATAGTTTTGAAAACATATTTCATCAATCAGAGAAGGCTAACTGGCAAAAAACGCATTTCTTCTGAATTCTCTCACTCCATCTTACTGCCATAAATATAGATAATTTTTCAAACATACGTTAAAAATGGAAACTCTTCAGTTCAGATTTATACAGGTAAACGGCACACAAATAGGTTCAGTTACTTAAGCTTATCCATTACCGATATTTTAGAACCAGTGACTGTTAATTGAATGTAAACACATAAAACGGCAACCAGTCACTTTGTTGAATAGCCATTTATTATTCCACGAACCGGTTTTCGAACAGTTTCAGGTTCATCTTCAGATGGTCTTCTGGAAAATACACCACTATATCTAGCATAATGCTTGGTGTTGGCTCTGTGACAAGAAGATGGAACACGCTTTAATGTAACGCCATGCGTATTGTTTATCTGTCGATATGGTTGCAAAATCTTAGTTTTGTACTTACTACGATAGTATGAGCGGCTTTTTCCCGTGAGTGTCCATCTGTCTGTTCCATTTTGATGGCCAGCTGGTACATCACTTCACACACTCTTACACAATCTGTGTGAAGTGATTTCTTTGTCATATCTCGAGGAGGAAATGAAGCACAAAGCACTGGAGAGAAACTTGTATGGACACTCTGGCTGAAGTTTAGAAGGAGACCAAGCACTGCATAGATGTACACCTGATAGAACAGATTGTGGGGTCAACAATCTCCGTATGGAAATTTCCATGACAATAGTGGCTAATGCACAATATAATTTTCTTCATGTGGGTTACACAGCCGTAAACTGGTTGGAGGATGTTGCAATGGTTTCACCTCGTCTGTTGCTTAATATATAAACGTCTAATTTGTTACGTTTTGCATGACTGGCAAATTTTGGCCTTACAAGCCATTCTCAAGTGCTGTAGTTGCCGACAACATGTCGTAATACACTGCACACTACATGTTAGACAGAGCATAGAGATTCAGATAGAGATGCTAAAGGAAACCCAGTTTGCTGTCAAAAAGGGAATACTTGAAGCCTAAGACGACTACCGTAACAGTATGCTATCGAAAGAACTCGCACTAAACCCAAAGAGGTTCTAGTTATCTAGAAAAGTTACCAGTGTGGCTAAAGTCAGTGCCTAGATAATCATTGATACAGGAGCTGAGACTTATGGTAACAAGACAAAAGCATTATTTAAATCTTCCTTTACACAGGAAAATTGCTGGAGTACTGCCCCAGTTTAATGCTTGCACTACCGGAAAGACTAATGATGCAGAGGAGGAAAACAACAGGAGAGGGCGATACCCTGGTGGATTTGCGGATAGAAACCGGAAGAGGTTGGAAAGCGCTGACGCAAATCATCAACAAAATCTATGAAGCTGGGGAATGGCCTAAGGAATTTTTGGAAGACACGATGGTTGTTCTTGAGAAGAAACAACAAGCCAAGAAATATAGTGCTTGAAGAACAATTAGTCCTATCTCACACGTGGCAAAGATCAATACTCAACAGACGGCACGAAAACAAAATTGAAGAAGTAATGGGCAAGGGCTAGTTCGGATATAGGAAAGGGAAAGGTGCCACAGACGCCATCGGCATGGTGAAGATTTTGCCGGAGAGAGCTTTGGCTGTTAACGAACAAGTTTGCGCTTGTTTTATAGACTGGTAGAAGAACTTCAACAGAATCAACTGGCCAAAATTGATCAACATCCTTAGAAGACAGGAATTAATTGGAGAGACCAGAGAATCTCATCTTATACCTGAGACAAAGCGTAAAGGTGCGAATGAACAACAGAGAAACAAACAGCGTGGAAATAGGAAGAGGAGTCAGACATAGATGTTGTCTATCGCCGTGTCTCTCCAGCCTGTATAGAGAAAGGCTGGCGGGAGAAACTTTGAAAGCACGCCGAAATTTCAGGGTAGGAAGACGACTCCTCAACACCATCAAGTGTGCAGTCACCCGGTAGTGCTCGGCACAAGGTCAAAGACAGCTACAACGCATGGTGAACGGGTTTGTGGAAACTAGATGGAAAACGGCATTGAAATCAACATCGAGAAATCAAAAGTGCTGCTCATATCAAACCTTTGAGGATAACTGTCGATAATCGAGAACCGGGGAATCTGATGCATTTCAACTACTTCGGAATTTTACTGACAGATAATGCACACAGCACAAATGAAATTTGAGAAAGACTTGCCATGGTCAAAGCCGCATTCAACAAGAAGTTGACTCTTCTGAGCAGCAAGTTGAGCTTGGCACTAAGTAAGAAACTGGTGAAGTGCTACATCTGTATCATTTCACTGTACAGAGCAGAGGGACCATGACAAAAATGGAGTAAAAATATCTGGAAAGCTTTCTAAATGCGGTGATGGACAAGAACAGAGAAAAATCAAGTCGACAGATCGGCTGGATGACAGACGACGATGTTCTGAGAACAGGAGGAGACAAGAAAACTATTCTGAATACAATTAAATAATAGAATGCGCTAGGGAGCGAACCAATACAGATACGGCACTGTGGTATTTTGAGTTTTATTGAAATTCAGAAATGTTAAAAAATCTTTCGTTTGTACAACGCAAGAGTAAAGGTGCATACTGTTTGTTCATGTACTGTGGGACGATAAGCGTATGATAGTAGCATCTAAATACGTTAATAACTCATTTTTAGCACTTTGTGGGTTAGCTCTCTCCAGCATTCTAGCGCCCAGTTATTCAGGACGACACGAGGTGCTCATACACTATGTCATCAGGGAAAGATCAGATGAATTACCGGACGAGGAAGAAGAATAATTCAACATCCAGATGATATAAAAGATGGATGGAGATATAGAGGACTGAAGGAAGAAGCTGAAGACGGGGAACACTGACGTCAGAAGTTCTCTGTACAAAGACACCAATATGGCACTAGGCAGGAAACTACATGATAGTGATAGTAATAATGGATATTAGTTTTTGTGACTTTTACGAACAGGTTACATCATTAGAAATAAAACAAACCTCCAGGGCACAATGAAATCCGTTTCCGATTTTGTATAGAGTTTGTGTCTGAGTTAGCTCCTCTTCTAATTATAATGTACCGTAGATCCCCAGAGCAAAAGAGTTTGCTCTCTAGATGGAAAAAGCACAAAGTACACTAGTTGGCAAGAAGGGTGGCGCAAGGCATCCGAAAAACTGCTGACCTCTCTCTTTGATATCCATCTGTTGTAGAATCTCGGAACATATTATGAGCTCAAATGTTATGAGGTACATCGACCTGAATGACCTCTTCCATGCTCTCCATGCCATTCAGCAGGGGTTCAGGAAACATCGATCACGTGGAACCCAAGTGTCACTTTTCTCACATGACATCCTGAGAACCATGGATCAAGGCAGTCAAGTAGACGCCGTTTTTATTAATTTCTGAAAAACATTGGACTGGGCACCACACGCACACTTGCGATTAAAAATGCGATCATATAGTGTATCGAAGGGATATATGTGATTTCATCTTAGCTCCAGTTTTTTGTGTCGTATCTGCACCTCTTCTGTCCAAAGAAGTACTTATTGGAATACCCAAACCAACTCTCTGCACTACTACGATGGCCGGCCATTAGCTCCGGTTGCAAGGGAAAGTGTTCGCCGCGTAGCCCTCTCTTGTTTTCGACCGCGCTCCCGAAGTGGCCCTGTTGACAGTGTGTCATGCTGGGAAACCCGCCTGTTTACAACTAGTCCTCCTCCTCGCTGCTCCCGCTGTCTCGTAAGAGTTTAGCCGGTTCGCTTTCACGTTCTCAACTGCATTCAGAGAAATTGTTCATCATAGTTATGTGATTACAAAATGTCATACATAATACCACTTAGTATTGTCTTTCACAATTTTTAAGAACAAAAGTGAGACTTAATTTTTTATTTTAAATAAAAAAGTTAGATGAATCGACAATATAAAAATAAAAGTTAAATTACTTGACAATATAAAAAATAAAAGTGAAATGACTTGACAGTATAAAAATAAAAATTAAATGAACTGACAATATAATATCTAAATCCACATCACTAATGTGGTTCACTTGCGTTTTAATAAATCAAATGCTACTTATTAATTCACTAAAATGAATAGGATTATGCCTTGTGCTAATATTGGTCAGGACCGCATAGGGTTCACATGTTATTTACTCACACACACACACACATGCACACCTGTTGTCTATACTACAAACTAACTACCCATAAACATGTATTACTCAAAATTCTACTTCATTTCACTACTAGTTAATCCAACAAGCTACTTCAGTGCTATTTCAACACAGTGTTTATACAACTACAAGATTGTCCTAATTCGTCCTCTTCTTGACGCTCGCGGCATATGTCTTGTCACATGATAAATATGGAGAAACTTTCCTTAAACATGTGTAGTAAAAAGAACTATGGTTATTTACACGCCAAAATATTTATACCAGTTGACACACCTGATAAGAGACTCGCAATTATACATTTATCATACTCATATGTTTACACATAAAACAGTAAGACAATTTCATCTAAAATTACGTTATCACAAGAATTAATCACACAGATGACTCTGAGAAGGGTAAAATATTTTCCTCATCCAGGTTATACTACATTTTCTTACCCATTTTGCTCCAATTCCGTTCCTTCTTTAAGTTACCTTTCGCTTCCAGATCAGTTATTCTGCCTGTGGTGGTTATTCTGGATTCATTTCTCATGAATGGCAAAATTGTGGTCTCCTCTATTCTGTAAAACAGTTTCATCTTAACATATTGAACTTACAACAGACGCAAAAGATCCAAATCCTCCTGTAGTTTAAATGACAAATGTTTTGCTTCATCCTTATTACATTAAACCAAGCTTTCCTTCAGTCCCATAATCAAAATTATTTAATCTTCCTCTACCTTCAAGAGGGACATTTCTTCAGTTCAACTCATATAGGCTGCAGTGCATCCCGCACCAGCGAAAACAGTAAGCTGTAATGCTCACAGCATCAGTAAAACACATAAACGTCACTTTTCTAGGACAAGTATTAACGCAGAATAATTTTTCAGGCTCTGGCTCAACATCAGTCAAGACTACAAAAAGGATCCATATTTCCGCTCCATTCTCCATTTGCTGGAAAACTGCTCGTCATTTGACTGCCATAATACTATTTCAGGGCCACGTAAATTACACAAACCACAACTCTTCTTTAACCTTGAAGGGAATCAATCTACTTACGAAATCCACAGACAGCACTTGACGTACTCAGCTATAAAGAACAAAAAAGACATATAACATCAATATAAACATATTAGCGTATATTGGGAAGCCATTGGTTAGACAATCGTATTATCGCATCCTGTTTTCAGGATTCCAAACTTACTCATTCCTTTCTCAGAGTTCTCCTATCTTAAAATATTCACACAGCACGTATACTATAGTAAGAGATCTTCATTTATACTGACAGATATAGAATAGTAATAGATAGATAGTAGCAATGAAAGCAGAAAATCGGAAACAAGGCTACTAACAGCTGGGGACCTGGGTTTGCCAGACCCATAATACCCACAGATCGGATAATCCCATGAGTTTTGTATTAATTCAACACAGATATTGCTTGTCTCAGGAGCGACTCTTTTCAATTTACACAAAAAAAGCATAAACATCACTTCAATCAATCACATAGAAACATCTTTATCATTATTTTTACCAACATGTTATTCAAAATGAATTTATCACAAATGTAAACTAATCAATTGTTTCGCTTCACCATCCTCTCTACTCCTCACTGTCCGTTCTACTCAATGTATGGTTTTACGTTTGACACATGGTGTAGCCCTTTTGATTTCTTCGATCGTAGAGTTTCAACTTCTATGGCGCTTTCATGGGGAATCTTCCTTATCCGATGTGGGCCGTTAAATAGATTAAAAAATTTCTTGCAGACACCTGACCGTTTGTTGGACCGCTTGTGCGATCTGATAAGAACTTTTTGTCCTACATGAAACACATTTTTTCTCACGTTTTTCTTATATGCCTTGACTCTGGCTTCTGCTGCACGCTTGATGTTGCGTAAAGCTAAGTCAACAATTGCGTTCCGGCGTAGTCTCGGCTCCAGTGGCCAAGGCACCGTCTCTTTGATTTTGCTTGGGGGCTCCTTGTTTTTTAGCACAGTGATTGGCGGAAGCTTTGTTGACGTATTAGGCAACTCATTAATTATGTTCTGAAATCCTTTTAGGTGTATGTCCCACGATCGGTGATCACGACTGCAGTATAACCTAAATAATTTTCCTAATTCACGCATAATACGCTCACTGGGGTTCGAGCTGGGGTGATATATATATATATATATATATATATATATATATATATGTCGCTATGTGTAATGTTGTTGCATTAATTTGTTCTGAAAGCGGTGCTGATAGATAATAAAAGCGGGTTAAAAGCTGTGAGCTGTCCGGGGAAGTTAACCTTGCATTACTGAGCAACTGTTTCACCAGTTATCCAGTGTAGCTTACCAAATTCCCAACCAGACTAACATTAATTATAATCTTTTAATCGTCATATGACAAGTGGTGATATATATATATATAAGAGAATTTAAATAAAAAGAAATAAATCAGTTTATATTTGGAAATTTATTTTAACATTGATCATTGAAATTTCAGCATATTAAACTTGATTCATAACTAAACTGGTGCCTTATTTAGGATTGTGAAAATGTGAGTTTGTAATCTTACGGAACACATCAAATATGGAGCCAAGGTTGGGAGACTGCATACAACACTGCATTCATAAAATAACACTCGAAGAACGTTGAAACATATGCAAGAGGAAATTAACCACAACGAACTGATTCAGTTTTCACCGACAGAAGCTACGTTCGTAGCGCAATCCTGTCTGTCATGTAATTACCACACACTGGTATACTAAATTCATACTAACTCTCTGTGAAATCTTCCCGAAAAGAATAGCTGGGGGCTACTTTGATGATTACACCACATGCTTCACGTGGTCAACTTGGTTTACACAAAGAGTGTAACTCCACAATAATTTTGATAATTAAAATAAATTAGATCGAAAAGCAATTTACAAAAGAAAAACCTCGAACTGGTTACTATCGTCTTACTATTTACCTGATGGGTCAAACAATTGTATAAGCACGTGGTACTGGTCTCACAAAGTACACCCCACGTGGGTTGAACATAAAGAAAAGTTGCTATATTGAAAAATATTGTCAAGACGAGACATTATAATCTCACACACATTCGCATTTAAGATTGATGATTTAGTTAGAGTACTGATCAACACGTGGTTCCACTTTAGTCACAAAGTAGTGACAAAGCAACTACTGGAAGATATTCTGAACTTCACACTCGAAATACACTGCGTTGCAATTTAAGATAACATTAGATATTTTAGAGCTAAACCTGAAATAAAGGTGATTAAATTTTCAGTTAGGCTGAACTTAAGAAATCCATTGTCCTACGGACTTAGCAGACACGTGCTTAGCCGGAGATCTTACCACTTCAGAAGCTCGCCGTGGACAGACTGACCTGGGCTCCTACCAAGTGTGCTTAACATATACAAACGGAAGTGACCAGAGAGGCAGCTTCCTATACCAACATGACAAGGGACAGACAGGACCATACTAAGAATAGAAACCTCTCTGCTTTTAGAAAGCGTAGCTACCTGTTCCGACGTTGGTCCTACTGTTCTCTGGCAGACAGGCTTGCCTGCTACCATCAAGCATGCAACTAGAAATACATTTGCTCATTCGTCCTCTCACACAGAAGCGAAGGGGGATGACAGTATCTTACCATATACAGTATATAAAAGAAAGCAGATGTAGGTTCCGTATGAGACTGTGCGACATGAATTACATATAAACTGTGTTTTAAAGTGTAGTAGTATGACAGATCGTTCTTGTTTATGTGTAAAATTAACACATTTCACTGCTCAGTCTCCTCCCAGATAGTCAGAAACACCACAGTAAATTTAGAAGAGGAATTTATGCCGTAAATGACAACATATTTAAGAAATTAACATGAAAGGAATCCAACAGAGACCTTTCAACACTTTCGTCTGAATCAGCTGCACAACAATTGAGATTCACGATATACAGTTTGATGGCACTATAGGATGAGCTCGTTGATTCAAAAGATGCGTATTGGGCCTGAAGCTGGAAAAATGAATTGCCGAAACTGGTTGCTCTCGAAATAAAATAAAATATCTTCAAGTGTGCCGCTGTTGGTGAGGTTTATTGAATTGAAAAGTACATACCAGCCGATGTCCCCTGGCCATAATGGACCAACAGAGATTCAGTTTATTTGTTGTTACCCGTTATTGTCACAGGCGATTTGGTTGACACGCCGAATGTAGTATGAAGTGACTGCCATTGCTGGCCGGTCGATCCAGACTGTGTTTTCCCTTCAGCTGAAGGGCGGATAAAAAGTGGGCCGAGAGGCTTATCTCAACCCGCCCCCTCTCCCAGAGAGGGGAAACTAAACTAAAATCAAATGCTAATTTTTATTAATCTTCACCAAAGCTAAGCATGCAGACTGAGATTCTGGTCAGTATGTTTACTCGTTTACTTCTGTACTGCACGAGCCGCCACACTTTGTGTGCCTGGGAGAATGTACCACCTGAACCCGTGTCACGTGCTCCTTCCCGGTTCGGCGCTCGACTTGTGTGCAGCAATTCCTGATCTACCATAGCGCTACACGTCACCCACAATTGTCCTTTCTACTAATGTTAGACAGCTCGACCAAAATTCAGCAGCCTATCATTTAAACAATGTTTAGAGAACTTAGTATCTACATTGTTTTTCACATGCACATCATCGCAGGTTGTTGTTGCCAATGTCCTAGAAAATGTATATATCTTACGTTCCGAAAAGACCCTTTGGAGGCCTGCAGCTTTCCAGGTTTCACTAAGACTCTCTTTAGCTTTATATGACAGTAATGATCCGAAAGGCAAAGATCTCCTATAAATACTTTACAATTTTCCTTGTCAATACCTGTAAATACATGGTATAAAAGTGATTCGTGATAAACCAAAAAAGCTCGAAATGTTGAAGAAGCTATTACTAATTTTACCAGAAACATCTATGTTAATACTCACGTCTCCATATGTTGTTATGCTAGGTCAGGAGTATGAGATTCTTTCCTGGATTTCAGTTTATTTGTTAAAGAAAGTATCCACATTACCAGTAGGTGAGCGGTGCACACACACAGAACGGTTAACTTCTTATAAATGTCTAGCTTTTTTGTTCAATCGCTACCAATTAAAAACGTTTCTCTACACTGTGATCATATCTTCTCTAGTTTTAAAATACGCCGAAAATTCCTTGAGGTAGCGCTGCTCAATGTAATAAGAAACATCTATTTTGCTGTACGAGGTAAATGGACCTAACAATGGTTTATAATAATGTAAACAATTGTCCAGAATGAGATTTTCACTCTGCAGCGGAGTGTGCGCTGATATGAAACTTCCTGGCAGATTAAAACTGTGTGCCCGACCGAGACTCGAAGTCGGGACCTTTGCCTTTCGCGGGCAAGTGCTCTTCCATCTGAGCTACCGAAGCACGACTCACGCCCGGTCTCGCAGCTTCACTTCTGCCAGTATCTCGTCTCCTACCTTCCAAACTTTACAGAAGCTCTCCTGCGAACCCTGCAGAACTACCACTCCTGAAAGAAAGGATACTGCGGAGGCATGGCTTAGCCACAGCCTGGGGGATGTTTCCAGAATGAGATTTTCACTCTGCAGCGCTACAGTCTGGAGCCGAGCGACCGCTACGGTCGCAGGTTCGAATCCTGCCTCGGGCGTGGATGTGTGTGATGTCCTTAGGTTATTTAGGTTTAAGTAGTTCTAAGTTCTAGTGGACTGATGACCTTAGATGTTAAGTCCCATAGTGCTCAGAGCCATTTTTTTTGCGATAAGGGAAATAAGTTAACGGGCAGAGGCAAGTTACACCAAACAGTACATAGTCAACTTACTTCAAGTCTGTCGGCAGCTATAAGAAACATCATGTAAGACATGAACTGTACAGTAATAGGGACCAAAGCTTCGCTGATATGAAGTTTGGAAGGTAGGAGACGAGATACTGCCAGAAGGAAAGCTCTGAGGACCGGGCGTGAGTAGTGCGTCGGTAGCTCAGATGGTAGAGTACTTGCCCACAAAAGGCAAAGGTCCCGAGTTCGAGTCTCGGTCGGGTACACAGTTTTAATCTTCCAGGAAGTTTCATGAACAATTGTCATCAGAAATATTAAAATGTACATTATAAGGAACCAACAACTATGTAATACTGGAGTATAGTGGATGACGAAACGGCTGTAACTAAATACACAACACACTACACTTTATAATATTTTGTAGCACTGGGGACGTATACATTTTCCATGTGAGTTTATTGGTTTAGTTAGATGTTTGGGGACCCACATTACTTATATCGCGTGTATTTACTTTGGTTTAATCTGAAAACCTGTGTCGTTGCACACTATCATGTACGGCTAATTGTATTTTCACTTAACAACAGCAGAGAATTTTGTTACTAAGAAAGTATAAATCTGTTAAGAAGCCGATTAAAATTTATTGTTTCCCAATTTATTATCCAAAATTAACAAACGGAATGATTATTCGATGTAAACCATTCTACATATACGTCATCGGTGAACAAATATCGATATGTATCATATCCTATGAGTTATGGAGGAAAAGCTTTTCTATCTTAGGTCTGTTTTATTCTTTTCAGTAGGGAGTTGATTGTGAGCTGTGAAGGAGGAGAAGTCGTTCTGAAACTGTGCCGTTGATCGAAAGTGGGATGGTAAGAGTGTAACTTGTATCCATAGCACCCACGTGAAAAATATTCTCCATGTATGAAGAAAAGTGAAAATTATTTTGCGCTTATTCAAGAGTGAGGGAATATGGAAGAAAGTTGTATAAACTGGTGTTTCATTTTGAAGGAATCTTATTTTATAACTAATTACTTTATTTTGAGAGCATAAGAGAACTGCCCTAATGATGATTTTATTGCAAGAATTACGTCTGAACATTGAGGCCAAGAAGGGGATTAACACATTGTTATCAAACACTTTCAAGATGCAGGCACCCTCTCAGCGAAATCATTATTTTCAATCATTGACTTTTCAAAGGTGCAGTGTTAACGAAATGGTTGTGGAACCCGTACCCTGCAATTTATCTTAATCAGCTCTAACTGGCGTCTACCGACAGATTTGTGACCGTTCTTTTGTTACGTCAGTCATTCAACAATATTTCAACTGTAGGCAGAACAGTGTACCATTAAATCTCAAGTTACCACCTTCGGCACGTGCAATGGCATAGATTTTCCATTGCTTGTGCGGAAAAATAATTTAGATTTGCTATCTTACAATTATCAAAGTTTGAATCTAGAATTTCCTGACTGAATTCGATCTTCAGTTTCTGACATGTGGCGCAAAATACGGACTCCGTCTAGGAAGTTAATGTTTGGAGTCACGTCATTTATCTGCCAGTATTACCGATCTAAGCTATTTTAGTAATATTGAACGTCCTGTATTTTTAGAGAAAGTTAAGAATAACATAAAATGCAATTTAAATGCCGCTGTCTGTACTGTAATAACAATATTCACTGTCGCTGAATTGCAGCTTGCATACCTACAGTCTATTATTCTTAAGATATCCTATGTTTGCGCAACACTACGCTTCACAGAGAATTTTCTTAACTCAGTTAAAATATGTCCATGATGTACAGTATGTCCACGAACTTGATGGAGGCCGTTGTTGTCTCTAAATTCTAGCTCTGCCATCCATGTATGTTTACTCCCATAAGTGATTTATGGTTAATGACGTGTACTCATTAAAAGAACTGTCACATTCGCTAAGTGAACATTAAACGATAAACGATTTGAGCTCTGATAATATTTAATTAAACATTGTACAAAAGTTATATGTACTATTTGTCAGGTTTCATTTTCGATTGGCATCCAGCAGAACTGGAAACTTTTAGTGTAAACATCATATTTCCAAATTGAAGTTCAAAACTACCTTATGGTAAAAATCTTTTATTTTTTAGTAACACATGTGTTTTGTATACAAAAAGTTTAAGGTCTCTCAGACTACGATGGTCAACTGCTGACATTCTATATTAGATTGCATGAATTGCGCGGGCAATATATGAAAATAAAACTGAGGAATTGACATAGAATTCACGAAATATATTGAGGATAGACGTGCACAGCACCACTGGTGCAAGTGGCTACTATGAAAACTTTTTTCCTAAGAAATGTACCTAAAACCTGCATTAAAAATTGAATCAGAAAGCCATGCAAAACCAAGAAAAGACTCTACTGGCAGCAAGGGACACGGATGATGGCAATTTTAAATAGCATTACCAACTGTAAAATTTGAAGCAAATTCATCAGAGCGTCATGATGTTTGTTCTTTCAAGAAAAAGTAATTTGGTCCAGCAACAACCTCAAAACTATTTGGAATAGAGTAAAAAAATACATAGGAAAAACATATAAAAATGAACAAATTCCTTTAAAGGTGGACAATGAACTGACGAAACAAAGTTCTAAAATTGCAGACACTTGTAACAACTTTTTCTGTCATCAGCGGATAGCGGTAATTTCGTATGAACACTTCCTTAGTAAATAGCCTACAGTTCCTTAGAAAAACTTCTCAAACCAATTTTGGTAAAATTCAGCTTCATTCTACATCTACAAAAGAAGTCTTCGACGTTATCAACTCTATTAAAAAGGAGTTTTCCAATGGTTATGACGAAAGGTCGTTGACCTGAACCTAGCAATATATTGAGTTACTCGCTCGTATGTAATGAATCTTCTTAGCGGTACTTGCCAGAAACAGTTAAATATGTAACTGTGGAGCCGTTTGACAAAAAAAGACAATACGTTAATAAACAAATACCGACCCATCTCATTACTGCTAACATTATAAAAATATCAAGAAAATAATAGCAACAGACTTTATGCACACTTAGTACAGGAAAAGGCTGGCCATCAGAAAAGGCTATGAAACGAGAAAGATATATTTACCTTGATTGATGGTAGACTAGAATCAATAAATCAGAAATCACTGCCACTGTGGATATTTTGCGATTCTGTGAAGCATGATCTTCTAATGTAAATTTTAAAATAGTAAGAAATAGTAGGTACAGCTGGTTCAAGGCTTCATTTTTTCTGGATGCCAGAATGCAATGTGTAATAGTTCTGTGTCAGACGCAGAACAATAGCCACTCACAGTTTCAACCAGTCGGATGTGGAATACCACTTCATTAGTTTTGGATCTCCTTAGTTTCTAACATACGTAAATGATCTTCCAATAGCCGTTGTACATGCTGAAGACTTTTTGCAGTTGACCCAAGTGTAGGAATAAAAATACTAATACCAGGTAGCTAATGAAATATTTGAAAATATCATCAGATGGTTCAAGGCAAATAAATTATAACTGAATTTTTGCAAGACTCAATACACACAGTTCACTACATCTCACAGGACTTCATGAGCTCCAAAAATGTTTTTCAAACAATGAAATGATCACAACCTCAAATGGAAACCCCAATTGCGTAGAGTTCATGAAGTACCTTGGTTCAGCTGTGTTGCACTACACATAATTACTACTATAGGCGATTTAAAATGAAGAATCTAGTTTATTCTGTACAAATCCATACACTTATAGAACAGGGAATCATTTTCTGGGGAAATTCAAGTAGCACGGATAATGCTTCCAGAATACAGAAATGTGTTGTAAGAATCAAGTCTAGAACATACTGCAAAGTCCCCTTCAAAAAAATGGGAATTTGGCAACTACTTCATAACACAGATACGCATTAATGTCTCTTGACATTACCAATATTTCCTTTTTCACAAAACACAGTCAGAAACATAAACTTCAACTTAGCTTCAAAACCAATCTCTACAAAGAGTTTACGTCGTTAACACTATCACACAAAGGACTCCGATACCGGGTGCACAAGGAGTTTAAACTTACCAAGGCTCTTTAAGTATTATATAGATATTGGAGTTGAGATTAAGTCTGAAAAAGAAACTCTCAGCTGGGCAAGTCTTTCTACTTCAATGAAGAGAACCTTGACAGAAACTCCCAAATTTAATGTTTTAGGTTAATTTATAATTTGAATTATAATGTAATACTGCAATGTATAGTCATTTCACTGTACGGCACTTACTTTAATTAAATGTATACATCTGACTCCTCTCTACATCCAAGAGACCACTCCGTGTGGGACATGGACGAATTGCTCTAATTCTCTTGTTGTGTATTTTATATTTAATTACAGGTTGTGTAGTGACTCATTACTTAACCTAGTAGCTTTAGTTTCACATTGGACAAGCCAACTAAGGGTGAGTGACGTAGAGTATTTGTGGGACCTCTAACTGATGCCCCATTCCCTGTTTTACTCTCGAGTGGCTGTGGGAAGAACAATTGTCGGTAAACTTCTGTATTAGCTGTTCTCACTGTGGACATTTCGTGGGAAGAGGAAACATAATGGGCGACACTTCCCAGAACGTATTTCCTCGCAATTTCAACAGTGTTACTACGGAACTGAATAAATAAATATTAGACTTGGTCTTCTCCCGGTAGCTAATACGTCCGGCCGTGTCTCCTTTCTTGCTAGACCTGGGGTGGAAATGGACAGTGTACGGCCACTTTTCTTCGTACAGCGGAGTAGCGTCCGTCTGTAGAAGCCCGTAATCCACTTCTGCGCTCCCTGCGCTTTCACACTGTTGTTCCATGCTGTTTGTGTCCAGAAAACAAACGGAGGGAAGCGTAAAGCAAAATGCGTCGCTCTCAGGAACGACAGAGTTTATGGACAAACTTTACATTTAGCTGTTTTCACTTTCCGCTTCTACTGCAGGGTTGTTGAACTTCAGGTCATGTAACTGAGATATTTACTTTGATTTTCAGAGTAACTAAATTCATTTGCATAAATATACATTCTGTGCTGTTCCTGTGGTAGAGGGTGTAAAGTAGCTCCTTTTGTTAAATATTCGAGTCTCTGTCTTCATAATATGTTTGCATTAATGAGTGAACTGATACTCAATTTTTTTCTGGTCATTTTTATGAAATAATGAAGTGGGATCTTCTTTTGTTGTATTTTAAAGCTGTACAATGTGTTTCAACATTTGCGCAGAAAGTTCTGCAGGTGCAATTCTAACACAACAATCATCACCAACGATTTCTGTGTAATTTTCTTCACACTGCCTCTCTTTGTACCCTCCGCTCCTCAGTCGAACTTCCATATATGACTCACATTAATTAAAATCTTATGGCTAAATTTCAGTCTCAAGTCATTAAGACCTTACTTTGATAGCTATACAGGTTGTTACAAAAAGGTACGGCCAAACTTTCAGGAAAAATTCCTCACACACAAATAAAGAAAAGATGTTATGTGGACATGTGTCCGGAAACGCTTAATTTCCATGTTAGAGCTCATTTTAGTTTCGTCAGTATGTACTGTACTTCGTCGATTCACCGCCAGTTGGCCCAATTGAAGGAAGGTAATGTTGACTTCGGTGCTTGTGTTGACATGCGACTCATTGCTCTACAGTACTAGCATCAAGCACATCAGTACGTAGCATCAACTGGTTAGTGTTCATCACGAACGTGGTTTTGCAGTCAGTGCAATGTTTACAAATGGGGAGTTGGCAGATGCCGATTTGATGTATGGATTAGCACGGGGCAACAGCCGTGGCGCGGTACGTTTCTATCGAGACAGATTTCCAGAACGAAGGTGTCCCGACAGGAAGACGTTCGTACCAATTCATCGGCGTCTTAGGGAGCACGGAACATTCCAGCCTATGACTCGCGACTGGGGAATACCTAGAACGACGAGGACACCTGCAATGGACGAGGCAATTCTTCGTGCAGTTGACGATAACCCTTATGTCAGCGTCAGGGAAGTTGCTGCTGTACAAGGTAACGTTGACCACGTCGCTGTATGGAGAGTGCTACGGGAGAACCAGTTGTTTCCGTACCATGTACAGCGTGTGCAGGCACTATCAGCTGCTGATTGGCCTCCACGGGTACACTTCTGCGAATGGTTCATCCAACAATGTGTCAATCCTCATTTCAGTGCAAATGTTCTCTTTACGGATGAGGCTCCCTTCCAACGTGATCAAATTGTAAATTTTCACAATCAAAATGTGTTGGCTGACGAGAATCCTCACGCAATTGTGCAATCACGTCATCAACACAGATTTTCTGTGAACGTTTGGGCAGGCATTGTTGGTGATGTCTTGATTGGGCCCCATGTTCTTCCACTTACGTTCAATGGAGCACGTTATCATGATTTCATACGGGATACTCTACCTGTGCTTATAGAACATGTGCCTTTACAAGTACGACACAACGTGTGGTTCATGCACGATGGAGCTCCTGCACATTTCAGTCGAAGTGCTCGTACGCTTCTCAACAACAGATCCGGTGACCGATGGATTGGTAGAGGCGGACCAATTCGATGGCCTCCACGCTCTCCTGACTTCGACCCTCTTGACTTTCATTTATGGGGGCATTTGAAAGCTCTTGTCTACGCAACCCCGGTATCAAATGTAGAGACTCTTCGTGCTCGTACTGTGGACGGCTGTGATACAATACGCCATTCTCCAGGGCTGCATCAGCGCATCAGGGATTCCATGCGACGGAGGGTGGATGCATGTATCCTCGCTAACGGAAGGCATTTTGAGCATTTCCTGTAACAAAGCGTGTGAAGTCACGCTGGTACGTTCTGTTGCTGTGTGTTTCCATTCCATGATTAATGTGATTTGAAGAGAAGTAATAAAATGAGCTTTAACATGGAAAGTAAGCGTTTCCGGACACATGTCCACAAAACATATTTTCTTTCTTTGTGTGTGAGGAATGTTTCCTGAAAGTTTGGCCGTACCTTCTTGTAACACCCTGTGTATGAAACCAAAACCTGCAAAATAAATTATCGTTTGGGAAAATGAATTATTGTTTGGAACAGAATTTCATTTAATTACCTGGATGAAAAAATATGTTCCTCTCTGTTCTTCTCTGCCTCCCAGTCTCCTCCTGCCTCCCTCCCTACCTTTCTCGATCAGTCTCTTTCTCTCTCTCACTCTCTCTCTCTCTCTCTCTCTCTCTCTCTCTCTCTCTCCCTCTCTCTCTCTCCCCCTCTCTCTTCTCTCTCTCTCTCCCCGTATGTATGTATGTATGTGTGTGTGTGTGTGTGTGTGTGTGTGTGTGTGAATGTATAGAACATGAGGGTACTGCTTAGCGTCGCTAAACTTACATATGCGTTTGCTTTTCGCAAGTCACACTAAACGTCATACAACAGGGACCTTTTTTTTTTATAAAGAAAAGTTACAACACTTCTAAGGAAATCGTTAAATATGATCAGATGTTTCCAGAAGGATACGTTCACTCTGCTGCGGAATGTGCGCTGATATGAAACTTCCTGGCGGATTAAAACTGTGTGCCGGGCCGAGAATCGAACTCGGGACTTTTGGCTCCTGCGCAGGAGTGCTTGTGTGAAGTTTGGAAAGTAGGAGACGAGGTACTGGCGGAAGTAAAGCTATGAGGACGGGGCGTGAGTAGTGCTTGGGTAGTTCAGTTGGTAGAACACTTGCCCGCGAAAGGCAAAGGTCCCGAGTTCGAGTCTCGGTCCGGCACACAGTTTTAATAGGTCCCGAGTTCGAGTCTCGGTCCGGCACACAGTTTTAATAGGTCCCGAGTTCGAGTCTCGGTCCGGCACACAGTTTTAATCTGACACAAAGTTTCATGATAAGATGTACTCTATCACACTTCAGTAATAGCAGACGTTCTGAATTCATAAAATGTTTTGACCAGAAAATAATCTATCTACTACAGAGATGAAGATCAATGCAAAAGAATTCTTAGAGAAAGAACTGATTATATTCGATTTTAAGCTTTGAATTCCTGTATTTCAATATGAATACGGTATTTTTAAACACACAGTGTAATTTTAAATGCACAGAACGGGGAAAAGTAATTCAGAGGCTATTTGCAGCGACGTGTCATTCAAGCGGAAACTGTTTACATTACTTCCTGATTCAGTTAGTATTACTGCACTGAAGTTGTATTTCTCAACTTTCACGTAATACTCGTTTTTCTTATATTAGTAACAATATATGTGCGTCAGCTCTGCTAAGAAATTGGTCGATGGAATAGGAATTGGCGGTCCATAAACCCTCTGATTCCTCTTAATTTGATTTAATTGCAACTAAAAACGTTATGGTTACTGGAAACTTACTGATTATCTTTGATGACTAGATTATTGAGAAGCTGGGTGTAGTATGGTCTGTTCTTTGTTAATGCAGTGGAATGGCTCTCTTTTATTTTTAATGGGTTTTTAGTGGAATGTAAATGGCACATGCATTACTTTAAATGAGGTTTCAAGTTCGTCTCATTCTGCACTGAGACTGACGTCATCAACAATTTAATTTAGGATAAGATGGGCAAAGTATATAAATTATATAACACACAACCAAAGCGTTCAAATGATATAAAACGCAACCTTCACAGTCCCTTTTCGGTTTCCTTACTACGTTCGCTTAACTATCGTGTAAGTACTCACAGGCCGTGCGTCGTGGCCGCGCGGTTGAGGCGCCATGTCACGGACTGCGCGCCCGCTTCCACCGGAGGTTCCAGTTCTCCCTCGGGCATGGGTGTGTGTGTTGTTCTTAGCATAAGTTAGTTTAAGTAGTGCGTAAGTCTAGGGACCGATGACCTCAGCAGTTTGGTTCCTTAGGAATTCACACACACAAGTACTCACAAGCCAATCAGAGGATTTGCCTGGCTTGTGAGAGCAATTTCTGCGTCTAAACTATGCCCTAACGTAAATCAACAATCATTCATGAAGAGGCTGTCGTTTTCCGAAGTTATTGCTATGTATTCAATAACCGTCCCTCCTGTGCAGTTAATGTTTTAATACTGACGCAATACTTAGTTCCGTGCGTCTGTGCGGGTACGCACGAAGTTTTCCACCTTCTGCTACCTTCGTTTTACGTGCTGTTTTAGCCTCCTGTTTAATGTATTTTACCGACGCACGTCTCTATGTGTTTTCGCGCAGGCACCGAAGACCTTGCTGTTGTGAGCCATACCAACATATCCATCGTCCATTTGAGACAGCATGACGTAACTAGAAGGCGTCTATCGACTATACAGGGTGTTACAAAAAGGTACGGCCAAACTTTCTGGAAACATGTTGGCAGTTGTTCTAGATTTGAATTCTGAAATATTTACTTCGTCCTCTTTGATGAACAAGTTTCGGAAAACCGTGTTTAGTAACTTTGCTGTAGTGGCTCTGTCATCCATGTAGTGAAGGTGTTGATTGTGTCTTGCCGCTGCTGTACTTTACATACGACCAGAATCTCTTTCGGTTTCCTGCCAGATTTCGAGACGAAGTTTCTTGTAGAAACTATTAATAGCTGTCACCACCTTCCTGCGCCCTTTTAGACTGATACACTTTCTGTAGTTTCCCGAGACCGTCTAACGTAAAACACGGCCCAGTCACTTCCAACAGTCCCCGCTACTCGTGTAGCCGCTTCCTTTGTGTGTTGTTGGACTCCTGATCTGTTAAGTGGAACATGGAATCCGACCACTCGATGGGACAAGTCGAGGAAACTGCAGCCTACACAGTCGCACAACCGCCTGAGCCTCTGATTCAGACCCTCCTCTCAGCTGTGTACCAAAGGACCACAGTCAGTCCTATCGACGATGCTGCGGATGGTGAGCTGTGCCTTCATCTCGCAAGCAAGACTGGCAATCCTTACCACTTCACCTAGCCCACGGAAAGCAGAGAGAATCTCTTCTGATCCGAAACGACACACACCGTTGTACGAGCCTGAGCCACCACCCGTAACTGGCTACACCCTGTGCTCTTCGTGGCATCCGGAAGCACCATATCCACATCTGGAATGACTCCACCCGGTATGCACACGGAGTGCACACTGGACTGCTTCGCCTACTTTGCAGCCATATCCGAAAGGGGCCGCGTTACTCGTCTAACGTTGGAGCTCCCAACTACAACCAAACCCAGCCTCTGTGAATGCCCTGACATTTCGGGCCAAGAGGCTTCCTCTGGAACAGGGTGGACGATTGCATCCAGCTCAGAGACATCGTCAGCCACAGATAGTACTTATGATTGACCTTGTCATAAGATCCTTATCTCCCTCTAAGGCTACTTCTGACAGAAATGTTCATAGACAACTTCAAACAACGTTTTTGAGCAAGGAATCTTTGAACCAAATTATCAAATACTGGCTGAGATATATATTAGGTTGGTGCATACGTTCGTGGTGTTTTCCCTTAAGTTTAATAATAAACACAACAGATACATGTAACACAGACTTTATTCAACAACTATATATTCTGCTTCACTGTTTACAACAGCCTGACAACGCTAGGGCAACTTTTCGATTCCGTGACTGTAGAAATCCGTGACTGTGGTTTTGAGCCGAAGAACCAGTCGAGCCTCGTTCGGAAAGGAGAGTTCCTTGCAGTTTGTTCCATAATGAGCGGAAAAGGAGAAAATCTGAGGACCCGAGATCGGTGAGTATGGCGGGTGCGGAATGACTTACCAACCCAACTCTTGTGTAGTGTTTTTTGTCAGTCTAGCAGAATGTAGATGGCGGTTATCGAGGAACAGCATCACTTCGACCAGTCTTCCAGGTCGTTGTTTTTGGATTTCGTCTTCGAGACGTCTCAGTTGTTGACAATAAATGTCAACAGTGACTGTTACACCTCGGGGAAGAAATTCGTAGTGTGCCACACCGTCGCTCTTCCACCAGATACACAACGTTAGCTTTTGTGGATGCTCACAGCTCTTTGTACAGAGAGTTGCTGCGTTGTATGGGGCCAAGCATTCCTTTCTTTTCCTTATGTAAGCCTAAACACACAATTCCTCGTCACCAGCAACTATACAGTGAAGGAATGGTCGGTGCTGTTCACGAGACAATTGATGACGAGCAAGCAGATGATAATGACGATGATGATGATCTTTGGTTTGTGGGGCGCTCAACTGCGCAGTTATCAGCGCCCGTACAAATTGCCAACCTTTGCTCAGTCCAATCTCGCCACTTTCATGAATGATGATGAAATGATGAGGACAACACAAACACCTAGTCATCTCGAGGCAGGTGAAAATCCCTGATCCCACCGGCAGTCGAACCCGGGACCCCGAGCTCGGGAAACGAGAACGCGACCGCAAGACCACGAGCTGCGGACACGACCAAGCAGAGATGCACATATGGCCTCTCGCTGATTCTGTCTCAGAGCGTGCGTTACCCATAGACGTAACTTTTGAACCTTTCCCATTGCATGCAAATGTCGCACGATGGCGTAATGGTAACAGTTCATCACATCTGCCAGTTCTCGAGTAAACTGACGTGGATCATTGTCATTAATGCGTTTAAGCGGTTTTCATCAAACCCTGAATTTCTTCCTGAACGTGGAGAGTCAGTTTTGTATCCCCCCGTGGATAGGCGGCGCGTGCGTCTGATCCTGTGAACTGCTTCTGTAATATAGGCCAAGAGTGAAGGAAGCGAGTAGGAGCAGGAGAGGTGAAGCACTTCGGTACTGCACGTAACTTTAACGCTTTTAATAGAGTCAAAAACCACAAGTAAATAACAAATCCATACATAACTTTGGCTAGGATGAGCACATAGGTGTGAAGCCGTATTTAATGTCTAATCCCGTGAAGTTAGAATGACTGTTCTGTTTAATCTCATAGCCAATAAATACTCTTTGTTGTCCAAACTTTAACTGAACGTAACTAATACAAAGCCTAAATTGCAAACTAGCCAACTCGGTAGTAGAAGCGATATTTCCAGGCCGTCTGCTCTTAATCAAATGGCCGAAATCAAGACGGCACTCCCTGAGCTCCACAGCGTCGGGCCAGGGGGCACCGTGGTCGGCGCAGCTAGTCTTCTCTTGTGCCGACTTACGAGAGCTCGCACCTACGTTGTGGCATCGTAACTATCGACGCCACAGTCACTAATGTCAAAACGATCCTCCTTAAAACATATGAACTCAAATAGGAACAGTAAACCACAAATTAAAAATGGCAATCGATAAATAAACACATAGTAATTGAAATATTAACATGCAAAACAAAAACGCTACGAATTTATGTTTCAGCCAAATAGATATATAGAATGCTTATTCGATGGAAGATCCACAGCTGTTTAATACTGAGGAAATTGGATACATTTTATGATTTCGTCCACCTAAGTTGTGGATAGAATTCCACGACGATGCATCAATGGAAGAGGACGTGCTACTATGTGTTAGAGGTACCGGTGTGTACAGCAATCTGGACAATCACCTCTGAGGGTCTCGCTGAATGCTGGTACAGCGTGGTTCAAATGGCTCTGAGCACTATGGGACTTAACTTCTGAGGTCATCAGTCCCCTAGAACTTAGAACTACTTAAGCGTAACTAGTCTAAGGACATCATACACATCCATGTCCGAGGCAGGAATCGAACCTGCGACCGCAGCAGTCGCGCGGTTCCAGACTGTAGCGCCTAGAACCGCTCGGCCACTTCGGCCGGCGGTACAGCATGCAATGTGTGGTTTTCACGAGAAATAAAAAGGGCAAAAATGATGTTTATGTTGATCTCTATTCCAATTTTCTGTACAGGTTCCGGAACTCTCGGTACTGAGGTGGCGGAAAACTTTTTTTGTTGTGTGTACAAGTCCACTTCGTCGGTGGACTAGGTGCGATGTGGCTCACAATTTTGTTATTCCGAAAACATACATAATTTTTTTCGTTTGCTTAGTGTGGGTGATATTCTCTGAACGGCTATAAACAAAAAAATATTTCCACATATAACAAAAACAAAGTAAGATATTACTGCCACATTAGAGTTTTGTTCTAGTTTATCAGACTCTGATATTTCATCATACATTTGACGCTCAGTATTTAACGTCTCCTACCTGTCAGAACCAGGCATCATTTCCAACAATCGGAAGGACGACCACAGAAGTGCTACTATTCTGTGCAACTTCGGAATTTCGACTTTATCATCTGCAAGTCATAGACAGCGATGTTTAAGCGCTCGTTGTATCTACAGTTAACAGATTATAGTACGATCGTAGGGCTATACTGCCAAAATATCGTTGACACTGAAAAGTCCGTTTTGCAGTTAAGCGCAGTTTCCATTTACTGGACGCGCAGCGCATCTACAGTAATTTACATATATGTACCTCTGTGTTTTCGGGTACAGTTTTACAATGACTTTTCAGTTTGTGCATCCATAACAAACGAAACTGAACTTTTGGAAATTTCCGGCATTCCTATTGCATATTGGAATGGCTCCAAAAATGTCACATCTTCTTTCGCAGTGTAACCAGCATGTTTTTCAGAGACGCCTATCTCCGGAAGAGTTCCGTGATTTTGTCGTACTGTAGCATTCTAAACAAGCTGTCCCACTTATTCTCCATTTCGTGCTTCAAGCTTGTCTACTCGTACATCACATTCATCTCACCAATTTTCCTCATGAAACAAAATTCCCCAGCATTCCTGCTGTCTGGACTCGCATTCGGGAGGACGACGGTTCAATCCCGCGTCCGGCCATCCTGATTTAGGTTTTCCGTGATTTCCCTAAATCGCTCCAGGAAAATGCCGGGATGGTACCTTTGAAAGGGCATGGCCGACTTCCTTCTTCATCCTTCCCCAATCCGATGAGACCGATGACCTCGCTGTCTGGTCTCCTTCCCCAAACAACCCAACCTGCTGTTACAACTCCCCCGCCCCCCAAGCTCAGGGGTGTAGCAGGTTAGAACGACCGAGAGTTATGGATTCGGAGAGAGGAGTCACACACGCCGAAGGGCACAGAAAGACACAGGCACCTGTGTCGTTGACTTTATTACATAGAAGGTACACAGTGGACCTGCCGCTGGACTCATCTATGGCGCCGCACACCGCACGTGCATGGGCCAGCGCCAATGCCCGCGCCGAAATCTGCAGCGTCGGCGCCCGGTGGCCCAACCTTGCAGACGTAGCGCTCCTATTCGCGCCACGGCTAAGTCACCGCCGCGTGTGTTTCTGTGCAGGACAGTCTGGAACACGGCTGACTGCTCCCTCAAGCGCGACTCGTGGACCCCATGTAGAACGCCGAAGGGAAACAGCCGATTGCCGTCTCTGTAGTGAGCCTTAACAGCTCCAACCATTCACCCAGGGCAGCCCATTTAGTGACTGCAGATAGCTCTGTACCCGGAAGGCCCCGTGTTCGCGCCGCGGCCCCGGTCCTGCAGACGGCAAATTGCGGATCGCCGGGCGATGTCACCCAGAGAGCGGAAGCCAGCAGCCCTTTCGCTCCTCGCGCCGGTAAAGCTGAAAGATGGGGCGCGCCCGGCCACATCTTGACGCGACCGTGCAGCGGAGGTTGGAGGTAGCGTCAGCGGGCTGGTTGGCTGCCGATATACACTGCCAGAAGGTCGTCGTGGTTGGCCTGCAACACAAACAATCATCATTTTCTCCGGTTCTAGACACGGAGAGTGAATGGCGACGTTACTGCCTGGTTTGAGATGAAACTTCCCCTTTGAAAACTTAATGAATTACTGTGCAGATAAACCTCTTACATTATTTGATTTTCAAACAGCTGAGCAAAACTGAACGTACTCAGACATTCACTAAAGTGACACACAATATTTTTAGCGCAACGCAATCTGACTTTCAGTAATCCCAACAAAAGAATGGCCGTGACTAACAATAACCTATACCTTTCATGAATTCTTACCTCATAAAAATCTTCATTACTCGAACTACTGCAATACAGCGAACGCCAATACTTCCAGCTAAATAAAAGATTCTAACTACTGAGGGCACTAACTACTGATAGGCATAGTTAGCAAATGAAGGATTTTGATAGAGAACAAACAACGTATTTACCTTAATAGTGTTCAAAAGTCATTATATATATATATATATATATATATATATATATATATATATATATATATATATATATATATAAGTTCATGACATCCAGTTTTACAAATTTACTGACTCTGTCCAGATCATCAACTCTCAAAACTCCGCTATCTCACTCCCCACATTCACCACTGCTGGCGGCTCACCTCCAATTGCGCAACGCTATGCGCTGTTAACATCCAGCTGCCCAACACTACAATAGCAAACAACTATGCAAACCAGCCACAGACTGCACACAGCACAGCCAGTGATTTTCATACAGAGCGCTACTTGGCGTTACCAATAAAAAAACCTAAACAGCCTACTTGCATAGCCCTCATGCTCCCCACAAAAAAGTTTACAAATTGTTTTGGACACTGGTCAATACATATTTCTTAAAATTTTTTCACAATTACAATAACAAAGAAATCAAATGCACACACTTATTGATGCAATGTTGGTCAAAAGCTAAAATTTTCTCACAGTCCATAAAGACACTCCTGATCGTTCATCACAGTAAAATTGCAGTGTTTTTCTCAAAGTCTGACAGGTAATGGGCCGCAACAGAGCAAACCCACAGCAGAGTCAGTCGAAGTTTTGAAGAATATTGTTAGGTAGGTCATCACAGAGCAGACCCACTGTAGTCCTGGTAGAGATATTGGTATTGGTGGGCCACCAGAGGTGCAGACCCACTACAAACCTTGTAGAAATAATGGTATTGGTAGGCCATCAAAGATGCAGACCCACTGTAGTCCTTGTAGAGACAGCCAGCAGCCATCTGTTGCGACTGTACAGGTGCACAATCACCATCGAAGAGTCTTGCGGACAATATAGCAAAGTCCATAAACAACCACTTGTGCACTCACAAACTGTTTGGTATGGCCTTAGAACCAGCAATGCTGTTAACCAGTCCCTTGCTGAATTATCAACACACGTGCAAGCACTAACAGTCCTTTTTTCACATATTGTGCCTATACTATGA
This sequence comes from Schistocerca americana, assembly GCF_021461395.2. Classification (NCBI taxonomy): domain Eukaryota; kingdom Metazoa; phylum Arthropoda; class Insecta; order Orthoptera; family Acrididae; genus Schistocerca; species Schistocerca americana. The sequence continues at coordinate 958,182,299 of NC_060121.1, read as the reverse complement.
CCAACAGAAACGTGTGCAGTGAAATGAAACTTAATTTTAAGAACTGGTGTCTAATTATGAATTTACAACATAAGAATACAATACAAAGATACAAAATACATTATTAAAGAACATAACAGTACAGATAACATTTGCAGCAGTACAAGCTTTACAAAAGAATAGAAATAAACAGATACATCACTGTTACAGGAATTATGACATGAGTACATACATAAAAGATCAGAATAGCTTTCGAAACATCAACTTCACACATGAGCATTAAAACAAAACAGAATAAATAATGTGTAAACATCTTTTCAAAGTAAATAACATAGTATTAGAAAAATTCTACAACGAACTCTCATCAGATAAACACATAAAAACAGGAAGAACACAAATACACAAGGGTATAGAAACACATAGCGGAATAATACTAAAGGAAAGACAGGATTCGTTGTCAGTGTAACATTTGGTACTGCAGTCCAATCCAAAACTTCATTCCATAGATCTTTCCTCTTATTTCAACATTTGCTCCTGCAAAAAAAAAAAAAAAAAAAAAAAAAAAAAAAAAAAAAAAAAAAAAAAAAATCTATCTAACCCTGTTAAATAAATATTTCTCATTGTACAATACTCATTTTTGCCCAAATCTTTTTCATATAACTTCGCAATGCATTTCTTCCCTGTTCTTCATAGTTAGTTTCTTATATAGTATACCCCCTCTTAAGCTAACTTAAATCTACTGAGCTCTGATACATAAACTAAGGGATGAGGCAATGCAGCAGCACAAAACAATTAACACAAACAGCAATGACCAAAAAAATGCAAATTGGCAAAGATAGCAGCAATAAATATAAATTAGCAAACCAAATGCAACATTATAACTAATATGAGCCAATGTGCAGCAACAAGAAAAATAAATCAGTAGTAAAACTGGCTTAACAGAGTAATACAAAGTGAAATTCAGTAGCACTATGCCTGGCAAACAGCAGCAGCAAATGCAATAACTTATATCTAAACATGACAAAGCTCAAGCAGAAAAAAAATTACACTAACGATGGCCATGTCTAATACCTATGTCACATCTTAACACTAGAGTGATGCATCACTATACCTTACTCTAGCAGACAAGTTACCAATTGTAAAAAAAATATTTATGCAATTCCTGTGGAGGGAATGTCTATTTATGTTCCCTCGTTTTCTTGGAAGTAGATCACAAAATTATTATTTACTGGATATGTAGGCATAAAATATCTGTTGTAGTACATCTATTAAATTTTATTTTAACCAATGCTGCAGTGCAGCTAGAAACTAGATATTAAACAAATTGAGCAATCTCTCAACTAGAAAGACAATAGATATAAAATGTTTCTCATCATTTCATTAGGCATTTTAGTAAATATCATAAATTAACAGCTCCACAGTGTAACCATATGTTTTCAATTTGAGCGTGTCGTATTTGCAATGCTTTCTACAAAGAAATGTCAATAGTGAGGATAATGGCCTCTTTTTTTTCTCCATCTGTGCTTCTGAAAGGCACACACTAATGGGTTTTTCCAGGCGACTGTGGCGAAGCTGGGTGCTTACAGTGCATTACGTCGAGGTGACCTACCTTCCTTACCAAAATATTTACAACATCAGTTTCCGCTACAGTGACAGTTTGATACAAATAAAATTCCCCAGATCGAAATATGTGCGTTACAAATTTGTAGAAGCAAAATCGTATAAATATGACAGTCTCCAAAAAGTTTTCACCGGCATTGTGATACATTCATGCATTTACACACATTTCATAACTCTTAAAGTACAATTCTTGGTTTCCAACATCCTTTTTCACAAATCAGAGTCCCTAACCACTACTCATTATTCGTTACCTTATTACACATATACATATTCGTCGACACTTCTTCAATATTTCATCATAATAAATACGTAACATAATCAAATTCCTCATATAGCATCAGCTTATTGATCATAAACATACCTCAACAGCATAATACACATTGTCATCATAATAATAATATCATAAAAACTCAGCCAAATCTCAAAATCATCGTAGCTTCCTCCAATAATTTCAAAACCTAAAACAAATTCTCTGCTCATTTCAATAGTGTCATCTACCTCAAACGTTCTTTAAAAATCATGATCCCATACCAAATATATCATTCAAAGCTCTCATAGCATCACAATGGTTCCGAAAAATATATGAACAGTTCACAAAGTGCATACAAAATACAATTTCATAAGTGTGAAGTTATCCAACTGTGTAATTGCGTAAACATGTGTCACTGACGTAGTAAAACAAAAGTTTGTTTCTCTGTTAAATAATCAGATAGCTGTGTAATTCTGTGTTAGAGAAATATGCTATCGATGTGTAAAGTTGTATAAGCAAATACCATATTAGCTAGGGCTCCTTGTGCTTGCCAAACACATGGTACACAAAGTAAGCGTGTACCCCCCTGAGGATTAATGTAATTATACCCTCAGGTGTTACAGATTACAGCAATGGAATGAAATGTATCATGGAAAACATTTGTATCATTGTAATTCAAATATCTTTGAAAATAAATGTTTTAAGTACAAAATTAATCACTCAAATACGTGTACGACAGTGCTAAACTGTGCGTATTGTTGTAAGATAATCTGTGTCACTACTTAACGGTAAAAATGTGCTAAGTGTAGTAATTATCGTCGTCTGTAAGCAGAGTTCTGTGGAAGTCAATGTATTTACCTCGTAATAAATAAAAGCGAAATGCTATGCATATAGAAATCGTAGTTATTATGTACAGTGTCGTGATCAAGAAAGTACTATACTGTAATGTATTGGTGTGCTACGAAAAAGGCTGTCTCATTGTAGCTATACCACAAAAGTTACTACTAAAACGTGTTTTACTTTCCAGAAGAATTCAGAAAAACTGTGCAGATATAAAACAGATACACCGCAAAAGCAACAATGTAAATTGTGTCACATATTAGTAGCGTCGTGATATAATCGTGTAGTTGTCAAAGAAACGAAATACTAAGTCATCTTTAATCTCACAGAAAGTACTTCAAATAAGGAATATCTTTTCAAGTAAACCGAAATGTTGCATTAAAATCTCATTAGCAGTATATGTTCTAAGTATGTAAGCCATATATTCGTTAGGTAATCGTGCAACTAACAAGGAAGAATGTACAAATAACAACACTGTATCATCTGTTCACTATAACAATGCATTCGTAATTACTTGTCTAAGTTCCCTAGGTTCTTGACTGGATAGTTAACTTTAAAACATTGCTGCATGTTAACAGTTTCTCAGTGTGACAAATTGTACTAGTAACGTGAAGTGAAAAATTTTATGGCAAAGACTAAATTAAAAAGCAGATTATCTCTCAATAAACGGCTTTACAGGTGAAATGTGGTGCAATCTTTTACCCTTTCTTGTGCACAGAGTGTCAACTTCAAAGCAATTATAATGTTGTATACATCGGTAAGTAACGCTAAATTTTTTCTCAAGGTTAGCGTCTATGTTATTTTTCTCTGAGCCAGCCGGCGCACGTGGCTGCCTGCGGTGCGAGTCATTGTCTGTCTCTTCGTTGGCGCGCATCGTTAGGAGACCCGACTTCTACAAGTTCATCTTGTCGAGAAGGCCCTGCCCTGTTTGAATCTCGCCAGTTCTGATGAAATTCAGGTCTCTCGTTACGATCATACCGTCTGTCGTCATGTCGGTAGATTCCATAGTTTCTTTCTTGTCGGTCACGTGGTGGAGAATTTCTCCCTGAATCGTAACTGCATGCTGGACCATTGCATCTGAAGTTATTCTGGCACCCTTGATAATAATTATTTTGGTTCCCATATAGTCTGTTTCTCTGATTGTCTCTGTGTTAGTCATTACTGCGGAGAGGTGATCTTTCCCTGTAATTATTACTGCTCTACCAACGGTTGTCATACGGGTGGTGTCTGTTTTGGTCACGATTTACGTTGTAAGAATAGCACTGTCGTGTCCAGTTGTTATTTCTGTCATCGCGAAATTGTGACGGATGTGACCTGTAATTGTTGTGCTCCTGTTTTCGCGTTCCGCGATTGTCAGTGTCAATTTCCGGTTCTTGTAACAGTCCCTGAAAAGCTTCATTGTTGTCTTTGCAACGTCCTGCCAAAATAATATGTCATAAATGTTCAGGCAATTTGATTAAGCAAATGCGGATGAGTTCTGAGGGGCTATATGGGTTTGAAAGATACTGATTCTTATGTAACATGTCTTCGAAATATTTGACGAGACTGGAAAATTCAGATTGTTTGAAATGTTTCCTCATTATGATGCTATGTTTTACTCGGTCTTGAGTAGCTTGAGACCAATATGCTGAGAGGAAGGCATGATAAAATTCTCCTTCACTGTGACAATCGCGAATCACTGTTCGCATTCTTACAGCTGGTTCATTCTCTAAGTAGCCACACATAAATTCTAATCTGTGCTCTAGTGACCAGTTGGGAGGAAAACAATGAGAGAACTGATGAAACCACGCTTGTGGATGAATGTCATTGCCGGAATTCTTAAATGTTTTGAATTTACGTGTAGTAATGAACAGCTTATAGTCAAAATCATCACGTCGGCGAGTTGCATGTCGGTCGTTGTTACGTCGTTTCGGCGGTTCCATCTCAAAATTCTGTGCAGCTTGCCAATATCTTTCATAATTTCCGAAGTGCCCTGTTTTATTATTTTGTGGCTGTTCCGTATTTCTATGTCCCTCTTCCCGTAATGGAGCGCGAGTATCCTCTGAAATATGTAATTCTTGTATTACCTATGTCAACTGATCTTGTACTTCCTGGATTTCTCTTTGGTGTTGCGTATTAATTTGATTCTGATTTTGTTTGAATTTCCTAATTTGTTCGTACACTTCTGTATCATTAAAGACTACCAGTCTTGTGTCATTCAGAATATCATCTACCTTCGAAGATAAATTATTTGGCTGATCCGAAAGTTCGACTACTTTCTCTGATAATCAGCTAATTTCCTCCATGTGTCTTTCTGAACCAATTTTCAGAGTATCTACTGTGTCCTTTAAGTTTTCCTGAGTTTTTGCAAGTTGCGTAACCGAATCGGTAATTGCAACTGAGTCAATATTAGCTTGCAAGGTGTCGTGATTTTCATGAACAATAGTTTGCAGTTCTTTTATGGCTGCTTCGTGATTCTGTAATGTATTTTCATGCCGCGAAAAAATAGGTTGGAAATGCTCAAAAATTTGTGTTTTTACGTCATTACAGACTTTTTGTCATTTCGATTCGATTTTAAGTAACTCAGCAGTTGAATCTTCACGTGTTTGTTCAAGTGTGGTGTCTAACTTTTGAAGATTTTGTTCCATTGTGTCTAACTTTTGAAGATTTTGTTCCATTGTGTCTAACTTTTGAAGATTTTGTCCCATTTGTTGCATTAACTGTAATAACAATGCACTGGTGTCTGAAATATGTTCCTCAGTGCTATTCGGCAGTGCATTTGAACCGGCAATATTCGCATTTTGAAAAGCAGAAAATGTGTCTTAACTTATTTGAGAAAACGGTGAGGACGCAAAACCTGAATCTACAGTATTTGTAAGATTGTGTCCTGTCATTTCGGATTCCTGAGGCGAGCTGTTGCCGACCGATTGATCGATAATGCTTCCCTGTTCACTAATTGTTTCACTGTCTACGCCATTATTGCAGCTCGCTCCATTTCCCTATGCACAATTACCAGATTACTACTTTGAACATTAGTTAATTCATTACACAGTGGCGCTAACACACAGCTTTCGTCTTCACTGTCATTTCTCAGTTTACTTTGGACCCTAGTGTTACGTTTTTCACACGCCATTATTGTCACAATATTTCACACGATAACACAGAAAAGCACAATTTGAAGAGCAAAATAAGAAAACACATTAACATAGCACTGAAAATGATATCTAGTTAATTGCAAGCGCAGCTGCGAAATACTTGGTGCAAATCTACATGCATTCCACAACTGTTTTACTGTACAACAATGAAAGACTGCAACTACAAAGGAAATTCTCTCTATAATTACGCGCTAGCAATAAACAATAGCTACACTAATTACAGAAACTACAAGAAAAAATCAGAAGATTCCAGTGAGGTATCCTCGGCTAAGGGTCGACATATGAATCGTCCCCTTAGAAAAATTATAAATGACTGTGGATAAACTGACACACAATATTTTTTAGCGCAACGCAATCTGACTTTCAGTAATCCCTACAAAAGAATGGCCCTGAGTAACAATAACCTATACCTTTCATAAATTCTTACCTCATAAAAATCTTCGTTACTCGAACTACTGCAATACAGCGAGCGCCAATACTGGCAGCTAAATAAAAGATTCTAACTACTGAGGGCACTAACTACTGATAGGGATAGTTAGCAAATCAAAGATTTTGATAGAGAACAAACAACGTATTTACCTTAATAGTGTTCAAAAGTCATTTTATATATATATAAGTTCATGACATCCAGTTTTACAAATTTACTGTCTCTGTCCAGATCATCAACTCTCAAAACTCCGCCATCTCACTCCCCACATCAACCACTGCTGGCGGCTCACCTCCAACTGCTCAACGCTACACGCTGTTAACATCCAGCTGCCCAACACTACAATAGCCAACAACAATGCAAACCAGCCACAGACTGCACACAGCACAGCCAGTGATTTTCATACAGAGCGCTACTTGGCGTTACCAATAAAAAAAACTAAACAGCCTACTTACAGGGCCTCCGGGCTCGCTTATTTATACACTACTGGCCATTAAAATTGCTACACCAAGAAGAAATGCAAGTGATAAACGGGTATTCATTGGATAAATATGTTATACTCGAACTGACATGTGATTACATTTTCACGCAATTTGGGTGCATAGATCCTGAGAAAACAGTACGCAGAACAACCACCTCTGGCCGTAATAACGGCCTTGATACGCCTGGGCACTGAGTCAAACAGAGCTTGGATGGCGTGTACGGGTGCAGCTGCCTATTCAGCTTCAACACGATACTACAGTTCTTCAAGAGTAGTGACTGGCGTATTGTGATGAGCCACTTGCTCGGCCACCATTGACCAGACGTTTTCAATTGGTGAGAGATCTGGAGAATGTGCTGGCCAGGCAGCAGTCAAACATTTTCTGTATCCAGAAAGGCCCGTACAGGATCTGCAACATGCGGTCGTGCATTATCCTGCTGAAATCTAGGGTTTCGCAGGGATCGAATGAAGGGTAGAGCCACGGGTCGTAACATATCTGAAATGATACGCCCACTGTTCAAAGTGCCGTCAATGCGAACAAGAGGTGACCGACACGTGTAACCAATGGCACCCCATACCATCACGCCGGGTGATACGCCAGTATGGCGATGACGAATACACGCTTCCAATGTGCGTTCACCGCGATGTCGCCAAACACGGATGCGACCATCATGATACTGTAAACAGAACCTGGATTAATCCGAAAAAATGACGTTTTGTCATTCGTGCACCCAAGTTCGTCGTTGGGTACACCATCGCAGGCGCTCGTGTCTGTGATACAGCGTCAAGGGTAACCGTAGCCATGGTATCCGAGCTGATAGTCCATGCTGATGCTAACGTCGTCGAACTGTTCGTGCAGATGGTTGTTGTATTGCAAACGTCCCCATCTGTTCACTCAGGGATCGAGACGTGGCTGCACGATCCGTTACAGCCATGTGGATAAGATGCCTGTCATCTCGAGTGCTAGTGATACGAGGCCGTTGGGATCCAGCACGGCGTTCCATGTTACCCTCCTGAGTCATTGGATCTCGACCAAGCCGGTCGTGCGGTTCTAGGCGCTCCAGTCCGGAACCACGCGGCTGCTACGGTCGCAGGTTCGAATCCTGCCTCGGGCATGGATGTGTGTGACGTCCCTAGGATAGTTAGGTTTAAATAGTTATAAGTTCTAGGGGACTGATGACGTCAGAAGTTAAGTCCCATAGTGCTCAGAGCCATTTGAACCATTTTGAACTAAAGAAAATCTCTCTGAAGCATTGATACGACAACCGACTTTCGCACTTAGGACATATTATTTGGAATTAAATTTCGCTTTTGCACTGTCCCTTATCTGGCGTTCGTGCGCCATGATTCTACAGAGGGCCACTGAGTGGCGCTCGGATACAACAGACGGTCAGGCAATTCAAGCGTGCGATGCTCGGACGAGCGTTATGGAAGTCTAGTACAATTGCCTCCACAGTCCAAAGCGGCTATATTGACATCTGACGGACTTACGCAGAACTAGATGCATCGAGCAATCAAGCGAATGAAAACATCAGATGTACACCTCTAACACAGTGGGCAATAAGTACCCTCATGAGTGTTGGCCTGTGCGCCCGTTGCAACTGACTGACACAACCAAACTGACAAATTTTACCTACAGCAGTCAACAGGACACCTTGGTAGATGTCGCCCTCATACCAACGCGCACGCATATTGGCTTCCTCTCAATTTTCTACGGTGCTGCCGCTACCATATTCTTTTCATTGATAAGATTTTAAAAGTAAAGAAATAACAAATTTACACTATCGAAAATGCTGACAATTTTCTTTTACAGAGTAACCTGGCATCCAAATGAAAATATCAGTTTTTACAACACAGGAATTTTTTAGCAATTTCTTCTTTTACAAAACAACGTAAGATCCAAATGTGTATACTGTGTACATGGACGGGCACTACAAGACAGCTCTCCACAATTTTGCACGATTTAAATAGTCAACGCAAAAACATTTAGTTTGGCGAGAAAAACATAAATGTCCTACATCTTACCATTGACGTCAGAAGACAAAAACATAGTTTCAAAATATATAGAAAAACTGCAACTACAGACATAGTAATATCTTCTTGCTCAGAACACTCAGTAGCACGCAAACATGGAAGTTCCCACTCATTTGTGCACTCTCTGTCATCTGTTCCAGTGCTCACAGAAAGTTTCTAAATGGAGCTGGAACTATGACATTTATTTCTCAATCAGTGGCTACAACCCAGTCCTGATTGACCTCATCTTAGGTAGGAACAAGCGCTCTGTATACATTTAATTTATTCTGATTTTCTGTGTATCACACGTATTCTTTTGTTCTGTTCTTATTGTGTTATAATAATTTCCACCATGGATACAAAATTTCGTATGTACTTCGTATTACAAATATCAGTTCTTTCTTTTACCCTGTTTCTGCACTATTTTCCATATTTAATGCCCATTAAAGCTATTTTGCAACATTCTAGTCATGTACTAATTTTATTTTATTTTAGTTGTTAACTTAAATTGCTAAATTTGGCTGCATATCTTTCCTTCCGTTGAGTGTGATTTTTTTTGTAAAATTGTTCTTCTCCTTTCCATTTCACCACTGTGCACTTACACCACCATACCTACAAACGCACCCAACTGTTCCCTTCCCCCCCCCCCCCCCTGCCCCTTCCACCAAATATACAAACACAGTTTCTTTCTATGTTTATTACTAACGTTTCTTTCGTTTGTTCCCTTGCTGCTTAACGTCAAAATTTTCAATCACATTACCACTGTATTGTCAAAAGTGACATTTACCATGTGCTTGCTGCTCATTATCGATGTGCAACATCTTTCTCAGTCTTGTTCACAAGTATTGCATTGTCTTGACGACGATATTGAGACTAAGTCTGTTAATGATCTTGTAAGACGGAAAGAAGTTAACTAAAAACTGATACTGTAAAACATCCACAATTTTGTGCTACTCATTTGTAACACAGAAATTAATTTTCACCTGGAATTTCTCTCTTAGACTTGCTAATTGACTATTAGTTCCTTAGTATCATTAAGGATTCATCCGAGATGTAATTAAAATTCTTATTCCTATCCTCTTCTGACACAAATGGATGGTTCAAATGGCTCTGAGCACAATGTGACTTAACATCTATGGTCATCAGTCCCCTAGAACTTGGAACTACTTAAACCTAACTAACCTAAGGACATCACACAACACCCAGTCATCACGAGGCAGAGAAAATCCCTGATCCCGCCAGGAATCTAACCCGGGCGCGGGAAGCGAGAACGCTACCGCACGACCACGAGCTGCGGACGGACACAAATGGAGATCTGCAGTCTTGTCGCTGTTAACATTCGTATTCTAATACATCGGCTGACTTTCAATTAGATAACGGTGAAAATGTGACATTTTGTATGCAGTCCGCGAAAAAAGAATATTTTTGACCTACAATTACTTATTTTTTGCGCCTGAAATGTTTTGTTTTATAGAAAATTCCAAAATTTTTCACAGCGGAATAATATCACCGAGGGAAAAGGGTGGTAAATTCCGTATGTCCCTTACTCGGATCTCCCGTGGCGCAGTGCGAAGTCCCACTGGAGGTTGCGAATAGAATTAACGTACTCTATAGGATCTGCGGAGCGCGAACGTATTCCTGCGCAGATTTTCTCGAAAACGTTTTCTGGCAGAATCTGATTCGCTGAACCATTACGCTGTTGAACCACTGTAAACAAGCGTCGCCAGCCTCGCTTTAACACGCGCAGGTTAAAATTGTCTCTGTTCCAATCTAGCCACTTTCAGAAAGACTAAAAAATCTAACCACTGCACTGGAAAACGTCCACCGTCCACAGTCGCTGGCCATCTCCTGCTGGTTTCTAGCAACTCTCCTCCGAAACAAAACAAGATAACAGTTCAAAGGAAAATGGTCATACAATAACAACACTTCCCAAGAATGCCACAAACTACTTAAGGAGAATTCCCCACCCGTACACAGAAACACGCTTCCGGAATATTGCGCCTTTTGTGTATCAGCAGAATAACTTTACTGATGCTGATTTCACACGCATAAGTTGTCGATCACGTATCACAACTACGGATTTGAGGTTAAAAGAGGGATTTCGTTTTGAATATTCTATCATATTCTCATCTAATAATAAAACGAGCATAAAATGTAAAGACTAATCGCCTGTATTGTGTATTTAACTGGTTATTGGCCTAGAAGGGCATCAATGAGTATCCACAACAACACTGACAGCCCCTTACCTAATACGGTTCCATTCGAATTGGTCTAATTTCTGCTGCTGTCTGTATAGGAATTAGCATTAGTTTACAGTACATTGTGATAACCTATCAGTCTGTATTCCTTATCACATTTATACCATATTACCTCTTACTGGAACGGAAGAAGAAGACTGTAATTGAAAAAGCGTGCTCTAATTGTAGTTCTGCAGCAGGAACGCTAGTCTAGTAAGACAATAGCAACAAACTGACGTAGCCAAATCTGTAGTGGTGTACACTTTGCAGTGGTTTAAGCAAACAGGTGCCGATGCAAGCGCGTCGCGATCTGCAAAACACCGAACAGAATCACACAGGGAAGATCAGTTCATATTCGCACAGAGAAAACGTCAGACAACTCGTACTGCATCTGAAATTCGCGAGAAAGTAAATTTTTAATGCGATCAGATCCAATCGGTGTCTCTGCAGTGCAACATCGTCTCAGCGAACAGGGTTTAGAGGTGTGCCTAGCGGCCAAGGAACTTTTATTACGCAAACAAAATAAAGCGAAACCATTGTAGTGGGCACAGCAACATCAAGACTGGAGCGTGCAACAGTGGTCCAAGGGGCCATTCTCGGACGAATCAAAGTTTGATATATTTGGTAGCGATCGCCGAATATTTGTTCGTAGACATTGTGGGGAACATGTGAAGAGTCACTGTGTGACGCAAAGTGGAAGCGTGGTGGAGCGTCGGTCATGGTGTGGGAATGGCTTGTGGGTGCTAAAGTCCGTCAGTGTAACATTTTAGAAGCAAGAATATTGCAGGATACTGCTCAACAATGGACTGCCATCTGGCAAGAGACTCAACAGGCATGGGTTTGCTCTGTAGCAAGAGACTCAATAGTCATGGTTTTGTTCTGAAGCGGGACAATGATCCCAGAAATGCTTCTAACTTGTGCAGACGTTATGGCAGTAGAAAAAGAAATGTGGGGGGCTGGAGAATACGATTTAGCCAAGTCAGTTACCTGTCTTAGATCTCATTGAACGCTTATGGGATAAACTTGACAGGGAGGTCAGGAAATTGAGGTCATTTAATGTTGAAGATCTACGAAATAATTTACAGATGTATTGGACAGCAATATCTGAAAAAGTACTATAAAACCTTCTCTCCAGAATGCCGAGACTTAGTGCAACTATTCTGAGGGCAAAGGGTGGATACTTTGAAAAAGTTCAGATCTAAACCAGATTGTATTGTGGTTAGTGATAGAGAGAGAAAGTATATAATTAGTTGGTCTTTTAGTGTGTACGATGTGCCTGTACCTTGAAATAAAGTATGTAGCTTTTTCATGGGTAATCGAAAATTTTTGACCGGTAGTGTACACGCAACACTTTTATAAGATTACCTCCATACCAAAGAACCCACGACCTTACGACCTCCAGCTGCTCCACAAAGTGTTTTGACGTCCATGCCTTTCAGCCAGTCAGTCTCAGGCACAGAATTCAGGCAGTTTCATTGACTATTTCCTGTCCCCCTCACCTCACTCCTCTCCAAGCTGCGTCTTCTTACCTCGACTTCTCGAAAGATTCTTCCCAATAGGTGCTGAGAAACACATGCATCACGGGAATGTTACTAGCTCTCATACCAATGTAGTAGGGCTCCACCACGAGCCACTCAGAAAGCTGTGATAAGACCAGCCACTTCTCTAGATACAGAAAAGCAGATCACACTCTAGAATAACGTTCACATGCTACAAGGATTTCGAAAAATTAACGATTAATCTTCTACACTCTAATGTAAGCCACCTGGTATTTTTTTACTGGCGGAATACTAAGGTTATTTATCAAATAAAAAATTAAACACAACATCTACCCAGACATAATCGTTATGCCGTAAAAACAGAACTTTTACCTCGAGAAAGAGTGTAACTTATCCAGACTCTAAATGAAACATATTACTTCTCACAGCATTATATAGCTGTATGTCTGGGTCCTACAATTTCAATTCGTCACAGTTTTCTCCATAAGAACGGATTCACTTGACTAACAGCTAACATTGAGGAACATATTTTCTGCATACTGGGCTAATTCGTTCTTGAATTTAGCAGAGTGCCCGACTTTAAGCGTTATCCTTACGTCAATCACTAAAATTTAAAAGAAAAACACAGACACTTTCTGTATAATTTACATATGTTACTGGGGCGATCTAATGTTGTATTTTTTAATACTAGAAGTCAGGCTCGCTTATGTGAAATGGTTTATTTCATGACCAAATTCGACAACAGCTAGCTGTCATCTTCAAATTCTCATATTTCCCGGAAATACAACTACACACCATTGTCACTGACGTACTGAGAACATGCTCCAATTACAATAATACAGCAACACACTGGTTTGACAAGTATGTAAAACTTGTTAAATAGGATATCCATATCATCAATAAGAAGTACAGGAGCAGAAACAGTTACACAGAAAGATAATGCGTCGACGCCAACTCAGCAAGTATTATATATTTGGCAAGCCAGTGTGAAGCTATATTATTGTATGTTGATGAGACTGATGTATTGTTACATTTCTGGGAGATGTTAGAATCTAAAGATGACAGCTAGTTACTGGCAAACCTATTCATGAAATAAACTATTTCACATCGAGCGATGTTGGCTCCTGATGTTACAAATTATACGTGCCTTCGTTTGTACCACACATAGCTATGAAGCAGTGGCAGATTTACTCTGGAGACGGGAATTTTATCAGAGGTTATTGACGTGCATTGAAAACTTGAAGGTAAAATAATTTACCCTTTAAATTCCTATTTTATGACAAATTTGCCAATGACATGGAAATATTTGAGAACGTTCACATTTACAGTAATCTTTCACACAATGAATTCCATATGTACAGATTTTTGCAGTAGACGTATATACAGAACCTATACGTACACTACTAGCAATAGATAATTATTATAGCATTATTAGTTGCCGGCCAGTGTGGCCGAGCGGTTCTAGGCGCTTCAGACTGGAACTGCGCGACCGCTACGGTTGCAGGATCGAATCCTGCCTCGGGAATGGATGTGTGTGATGTCCGTAGGTTAGTTAGGTTTAAGTGGTTCTAAGTTCTAGGGGACTAATGACCTCAGAAGTTAAGTCCCATAGTGCTCAGAGCCATTTAAACCATTTGGAAATTATTAGTTCAAAGTCGCTCGTCTGTGAGAGGATGCGGGTTTCACACTATGGTAGATCGTTGGTTCATCGTGTGTTAATGCATTTGTTAATTCGGAAATTAATACGTCTCTGACTGTGTGGCGGAACACGTGAAATGACTGAAAATACGTTTTTCGTTTTCCACTGGCCTTGCAGAAGATGACTTTACAAATAAGCTTTGCTTTTTTCTGGGGGCACATCTGAAAAGGGGTGAGGTCACTGTAATCAGGTGTGGCTGAAGTGTATGTGCCTGCCTGCAACGGCCGACTGAAACGTGAGGTTGTTGCAACCAGACCAGATAGGCAAATTTTAGACGCTAATGTCGGTTTGGCGATTTTGCAACGTGTCTTCGCTGACTTATAAAGACGAGACTGCTAGCGTCAATAGTTAAGCCCCACGAGAAAATGCCCCCAACCGCGGTTAGCTAACTTCGGATCTTTCTGGAGTGTTAACACAGTGAGTCTGTAGTCTTGGAGTCATCACCAGGATCGTCTGTGCGGAGTTGAAAAAACGTGAGCGGAAATGGGAAGAGGTTTTGTGAAAGTCGTCACGATTTGCAGAAACACCAAATTCTGTCATCCATCTCTGATGGAACGCAAGCTGGGCTTCCCTGACATCAGCGTAGGAGAAAATCGAAGCATCAAAACTACCTTCATCTACCTAAGATGGAGGATTCTCTAATTCATTTATTCGCCGATTCTCGGGTTGGTTCTGTTTGGAATTAGAGTCATACCATTTTAGTTTATTTTGGAACTAGTACGAATGTGGCTGTTACTTGCTACTCATCACATCTATTACTCAGCTGTTCGATTCTGATTGAAACTACTTGTCACTTTGCGTTTGTCAACGTTGCGACACTGTATTTACACAGCGATTGTCACTTTCCGTGTGTGTATGAGTAACACAGCGGCAGCAAGTCACTGCAAAACTGTACTTACGTTTGTAGCGCAATGTTGGCAACACCGTCCGTGAAATCCGATAATAATGGAATGGAATGTGTTGCCATCTGTTTTCAAGCAGCAGCAAATATCATATTATTGTGTTCCAAATAATTTGAGGTAATGTGCTAATTGTCGACGTGTGTTTACATAGGTACAACGCTGGTAAAACAATAAGTGTGTGTTACACACTAAACTTGATTGTGCATGAAAATTCCTCTCTCATTGTGACTCAGTGATAATGGTGAACAGCTGGCACGTCACACTGAGAGCTCCGACTGCACTACATCAGTTCCAGGGAATTAAGCATGGCAATCATGCTGTCCAATTAACGTTACTGTCGTAGACATGAGGGTGCTGTTACTTTGTTCCCCGAATAACAACGCTCGAGGTGCAGGTAGACGTGTGAATAAACATCGCAAGTTCTTTTCCTCTTATCTCGAGCTGTAAAGGTATGAAGCTATTCGCTGCTTGTGGGGGAAACAGTGCGCAGATGTAGATACTTTTATGTGTTCACTCACCTCTGATGACAAAAGAGTTGTTGCAAGGTTTTAGTGTGATATTTAACACCGCATTGGCAATGACTGGGCGGACAATTATTATAGGGTTACTCTGTGAACAGAACTAATTTCCCCTAAAAATCACAGATTTAAGATTAATATACAGCATTTACTCCAGTTAGACACTTACATAAAAATTACTCCTTATTCTAAAGATCTTCAGTGTACACAGGAGGCTCACACGAAGTTACGTCTGAACCTAAGCCCTGTGTTACATCACTGCCGTCAAACTGAACAGCGAATATCTGCTCTGTACCACAAGCCAATCAAAAGGAAGAATTTGCATCTCCGAATAAGCGAATCTTAAAAAGAATCAACGTAAATGCATGAAACATGTAATGTATGCTTTTTGTATGATGTTCTAAACGTCTTATAACGACACATAACGCTGCGAAAAAGTTTCACAGCTTTGGGTTCCATATAAATAATTCCGCGCTGCAACATGTTGCACTAATTTGCATTTCTAATGAAAGCAAAAGTTAAGACATCGAACTAACTTTCCTCAGTCAGCTACATCATTTCATATTTTCTCAGATGAATATCATTCAAGGATAGGGATAATTAGCCGTAAATATAAGGTGTGCCCAAATGAAAAGGAGACTACAGTCATATGTAAACAAATCTTAATATCAGTAACGTGATTGCTATATATAATTACTGTTGATTTTGATATACTGATCCCTGCTCGTACGAAGAGATTAGACGTCTTCAGTATAGAAACTCCTGAGACATATAGAATTTTCCTCAGTGTCCTGCACTTCCTTGTCGCGGATGAATCTTTGCTCCTTCACAGATAGTTTTAAGGGGTTGCAGATATGCGAGGCTTACGAGGAGATAAATGGTCTGTAAAGAGGATTTATTTATTTATTTATTTATTTATTTGATTAGCCATCCGTAGACATTTTGCAATGTATGGATGTTGTCAGTTTGGATACAGTGATTTTTGCAGATACATTGACACTATTATATGCATTTACAGAGTATACAAATACAATGACATTTATCACTTAAATTACATTCAAACAATTAAATATTCACTTATTGTTTAGAAACAGTGTTCCTGAAAATATAGTTTAAGGGTTCTCTGTAACAGTACATGTTGTTAATTTCTTTGATGTCCTGTGCAGCTTGTTATACATTTACAGAATATACAATACAATGTCATTATGTCACTTAAATTACATTCAAACATTTAAATATTCACTTACTGTGTAAAAACAGTGTTCCTGAAAATACAGTTTAAGAGTTTTTCTGAAACAGTACATGCTGTTAATTTCTTTGATTTCCTGTGGCAGCTTGTTATACAATTTTACACCCTGATACAAGAAACTTTTTTGGGTCTTATGCTTGTTTCTCCTATCTAGATGAAGGCAGTGGCTTGTTCTTGTGCTATAGCTGTGTAAAATGCTGTTTGTACTATAATTCACTATATTTTTCTTTATATATACTATAGTGTGGAACATAAATAAACAGGGAACAGTTAGAATACCAAGTATTTTGAATAGTTCTCTGCAGTGAGCCCACTTACTGCTTTTAGTTATAATTCTCACTGCTCTCTTCTGCACTTTAAAAACTGTTTGTAAGTTGAGTACATTATTTCCCCAGAAAATTATCCCATAGCTTATGACTGAATGTACATAGCTAAAATATACAGTTCTTAGACATTCATCGCTGCATACTGAGGAGAGAACTCTAAGTGCGTAACACTTTGTAGATATCTTTTTTGTGAGTTTTTTAACATGTTCACTCCACCTAAGCTGGCTGTCAATATGTAACCCTAGGAATTTTGTGGTGGGCACTTCGTCTACAGGGGTGTTATGTAGCTTTAACTTTAGGGGACTGTTTTTTCTGTTTATTCTAAAGCGTATGCTATTTGTTTTCTTAATATTTAAGGTCACTTTATTCTCTGTAGACCATTTGTAGACATCTTTCAGTGATTCATTACAATTTTCCAACATTTGTGCTGATGTCTCACTGGTGATTATAATATGTTCCAAGACCTACTATCGAAAGTTTTTAAGGAGCTCGAGGGTCTTCTTGGCCACACACCCGGCCTCATAAAGCTGACACCTCAGGAATATTGTGCACCATCAGAGATACTACTCCATGTACACCTCTTTCGAGTTACGATAAATTTGTGGCACATACTCCCTTTCTGCTGGAAGAAATTGGATAACCAATCTTTATGTTGATCGGAAGGAGTCCATCATACACAGAAATGCGGTAACAACTCTCCAGAAATGTGGAAGTAGTTGCCGATCCGTTAGCTTTGTAAGTAGGCTGTTTAGGTTCTTATATTGGTAACGCCGCCGCCACGTAGCGCTCTGTATGAAAATCACTGGCTGTGCTGTGTGCAGTCTGTGGCTGGTTGGCATTGTTGTAATACTCGCCATTGTAGTGTTGGGTAGCTGGATGTTAACATCGCATACTGTTGCGCAGTTGGAGGTGAGCCGCCAGCAGTGGAGGATGTGGCGAGAGAAATGGCGGAGTTCTGAAATTTGTAAGACTGGATATCATGAACTGCTACGTATATTATGATTTTTCAACACTATTAAGGTAAATACATTGTTTGTTCTCTATTAAAATCTTTCATTTGCTAACTATGTCTATCAGTAGTTAGTGCCTTCCCTAGTTTGAATCTTTTATTTAGCTGGCAGTAGTGGCGCTCGCTGTATTGCAGTAGTTCGAGTAACGAAGATTTTTGTGAGGTAAGTGATTTGTGAAAGGTATAGGTTAATGTTAGTCAGGGCCATTCTTTTGTAGGGATTTTTGGAAGTCAGATTGCGTTGTGCTAAAAATATTGTGTGTCAGTTTCAGGAGAGTCATGTATAATTTTTCTAAGGGGACATTTCATATGGCGACCCTGCCAGAATACCTCACTGGAATCTTCTGATTTTTTCTTGTAGTTTGTGTAATTAGTGTAGCTATTGTTTATTGCTGGTGCATAATTATAGAGAGAATTTCCTTTGTAGTTTTAGTTTTTCTTGGTTGTACAGTAAAACTCTTGTGGCTTGCATGTAGATTTGCACCGAGTATTTCGCAGCTGCGCTTGCAATTAAGTAGATATTATTTTCAGTGCTATGTTAATGTGTTTTCTTATTTTGCTCTTCAAATTGTGCTTTTCTGTGTTGTCATGTGAAATATTGTGACAATAATGGCGTGTGAAAAACGTAATACTAGGCTTCAAGGGAAACTGAGAAATGACACTGAAGACGAAAGCAGTGTGTTAGCGCCGCTGAGTAATGAATTAACTAATGTTCAAAGTAGTAATTTGGTAATTGTGCATAGGGAAATGGAGCAGGCTGCAAATAATGGTGTAGGCAGTGAAACAATTAGTGAACAGGGAAGCATTATCGATTGATCGGTCGGCAACAGCTCGCCTCAGGAATCCGAAATGACAGGACACAATCTTGCAAATACTGTAGATTCAGGTTTTGCGTCCTCACTGTTTTCTCAAATAAGTCAAGACACATTTTCTGCTTGTCAAAATGTGAAAGTTAGACACAGTGGAACAAAATCAGAGACAAACACAGCAAAAGCTTCAAAAGTTAGACACAATGGAACAACACCAGAGACAAACACAGCAACAGTTAGACACAATGGAACAAAATCTTTGGAAGTTAGACACCACACTTGAACAAACACGTGAAGATTTAACAACTGAGTTACATAACATTGAATCGAAATGTCAAAAAGTCTGTAATGACGTAAAAACACGAATTTGTGAGCATTTACAACCAATTTTTTTGCGTAATGAAAATGCGTAACAGAATCACGAAGCAGCCATAAAAGAACTGCAAACCATTGTTCATGAGACCTTGTGGGCTAAAATTGACTCAGTTGCATCTACCGATTCAGTTACGCAACTTGCAAAAACTCAGGAAAACTTAAAGGACACAGTAGATACGATTTCCACACAAATGGACACTCTGAAACTTGGTTCAGAAAAACACACAGAGGAAATAATTTCACTATCGGATAAAGTAGCCGAACTTTCAGATCAGTTCACTAACTTATCTACAAAGGTAGATGATGATCTGAATGACACAAGACCTGTAGCCTTCACGGACATTGAAGAGTATGAACAAATTAGAAAATTCAAACAAAATCAAAATCAAATCAATACACAGTACAAAAGAGAAATCCAGGAAGTACAAGATCAATTGGCACAAGTAATACAACAATTACATATTTCAGAGGACACTCTCACTCCAGTACGGGAAGAGGGACATAGAAATACGGAACAACCACAAAATAATAACACAGGACATTTCGGAAATTATGAAAGAAATTGGCAAGGAGCACCGAATTTGGAAATGGAACCGCCGAAACGACGTAACAATGACCGATATGCGACTCGCCGACATGATGATTTTGACTATAAGCTGTTCATTACTGCACGTAAATTTAAAACATTTAAGAATTCTGGCAACGACATTCATCCACAAGCGTGGCTCCATCAATTCTCTCATTGTTTTCCTCCCAACTGGTCATTAGAGCACAGATTAGAATTTATGTGTGGCTATTTAGAGAATGAACCAGCTGTAAGAATGCGATCGGTCATTCACGATTGTCACAGTGAAGGAGAATTTTACCATGCCTTCCTCTCAGCATATTGCTCTCAAGCTACACAAGACCGAGTAAAACATACCATCATAATGATGAAACATTTCGAACAATCTGAATTTTCCAGTCTCGTGAAATATTTTGAAGACATGTTGCACAAGAATCAGTACCTGTCAAACCCCTCAGAACTCATCCGCATTTGCTTAATCAAATTACCTGAACATTTACGACATATTATTTTGGCAGGACATTGCAAAGACAACATTGAAGCTTTTCAGGGACTCTTACAAGAATTAGAAATTGACATTGACAATCGCGGAATGCGAAAACAGGAACACAATAATTACAGGTCACATCTGTCGCAATTCCACGATGAAAGCAATAATAACTGGACACGGCAAGGCTATTCTCACAACACAAATCGTGACCAAAACAGACACCACCCGTATGACAACTGTTGGCAGAGTAGTAATAATTACAGGGAAAGATCACCTCTACGCGGTAGTAACTATCACAGAGACAATCAGAGAAACAGACAATTTGGGAACCAAAATAATTATTATCAAGGGAGACAGAATAACTTTAGGTGCAACGGTCCAGTGTGCAGTTACTATTCAGGGAGAAATTCTCCACCACGTGATCGACAAGAGAGAAACTATGGAATCTACCAACATGACGACAGACAATATGATCATAACGACAGACCTGAATTGCATCAGAACTGGTGGGATTCAAACAGAGCAGGGCCCTCTCGACAAGGTGAATTTGTAGAAGTTAGGTCTCCTAATCCTAATAACGACGTGCGCCAACAAAGAAAGAGACAATGACTCGCACCGGCAGGCAGCCACATGCGCCGGCTGTGCTTGAGAAAAATAACATAGACGCTAACCTTGAGAAAAATTTTACCATTCCTCACCGACGTATACTGCATGATAATTCCGTTCAAGTTGAAACTCTGCATACTAGGGAGAGTAAAGGTTTACACCACATTTCAAATGTAAAACCGTTTATTGAAAGATAATCTGCCTTTTAACTTTGTGTTTGCCATAAAACTTCTCACTTCACATTTCTAGTATGCATTGTGAGACTTAGAAACTGTTACCATGCAACAATGTTTGAAGTTACATATCCAATCAAGAACCAAGAGAACGTATTTAAACAGAAATTACGAATGCATCGTTATAGTGAACAGACGTCACAGTGTTTTTGTGTGTGTACATTATTGCTTTTTAGCTGCACGACTATTTAATGACTATAAGGCTTACATACTTAGAACATATACTGGTACTGCTAATGAGATTTTAATGCAACATTTTGGTTTACTTGAAAATACATTCTGGATTTAAAGTACTTTCTGTGAGATACCAGATGAGACAGTATTAGTTTATGTGACAGCTACACGATTTTATCATGACGCTACTAATGAGTGACAATTTACAATGTTGCTTTTGCAGTGTTTCTGTTTTATATCTGCACAGTTTTTCTGTATTATTCTGGAAAGTAAAACATGTTTTAGTAGTAACTTTTGTGGTATAGCTACAATGAGACTGCCTTTTCCGTAGCACAACAATACGTTACAGTACAGTACTTTCTTCATCACGGCAATAAGCATAATAACTAAGATATCTATATGCAAAGCATTTCACTTTTGTTTATCATGAGATAAGTACATTGGCTTCTGCAGAACTTAGCTTTCAGAGGACAATAACTACGATACTTCAACAGAGATTATCTTACAACAAGACGCACAGTTTAGCGCTACAGTACACGTATTTCAGTGATTAATTTTGTACTTAAAACATTTATTTTTAAAGATATTTGAAGTACAATGATACAAATGTTTTCTGTGATACATTTCATTCCATTGCTGTAATCTGTATCACCTGAGGGTATCATTACATTAATCCTCAGGGGGGTACGTGTTTACTTTGTGTACCATGTGTTTGGCAAGCACAAGGAGCCCTAGCTAATATGGTATTTGCTTATACAACTTTACACATCGGTACCATATTTCTCCAACACAGAATTACACAGCTTCCTCATTATTTAACAGAGAAGCAAACATTTTTTTACTACGTCAGTGACAGATGTTTACGCAATTACACAGTTGGATAACTTCACACTTATGAAACTGTATTTTTTATGTACTTTGTAAACTCTTTGTATTTTTTCAGAACCATTGTGATACTAGGAGAGCTTTGAATGATGTATTTGGTATGAGAGCATGATTTTTAAAGTACATTTGAGGTAGATGACACTATTTAAATGAGCAAAGAATTTTTTTAGGTTTTGAAATTATTGGAGGAAGCTACGACGATTTTGAGATTTGACTGAGGTGTTATGATGTTATTATTACGATGACGATATGTATTATGTTGTTGAAGTATGTTTATGATCAAGAAGCTGATGCTATATGAGGAATTCGATTATGCTATGTATTTATTATGATGAAATATTGAAGTGTCGCCGCAAGATTGACGTGTCGACAAATATGTGCATGTGTAATAAGGTAAGGAATAAGGAGTAGTGGTTAGGGACTCTGAATTATGAAAAGGATGTTGGAAACCAAGAATCGTACTTTAAGAGTTATGAAATGTGTGTATATGCATGAATGTATCACAATGCCGCCGAAAATTTTTTGGACACTGTTTTATTTACAGGATTTTGTTTCTACACATTTGTAACGCAAATTTTCGACCCGTGAAATTTTTTATATGAGACTGTCACTGTAGTGCAAACTGCTGTTGTAAATATTTCGGTAAGAAAGTTGAGTGACCAGCACGTAATGCGTCATGGGCGCCCAGCTGTGCCACCTGCCTGGAAAAAAGCCAATAGTGTGTGCCTTTCAGAGGCACAGGTGGAGAAAAAAGGAGGCCATTATCCTCGCTACTGATATTTCTTTGTAGAAAGCATCGCAAATACGACACGCTCAAACTTGTGATATTTACTAAAATTCCTAATGAAATGTTGAGAAACATTTTATATCTGTTGTCTTTGTAGTTGTGAGATTGCTCATCTTGTTTAATATCTAGTTTCTAGCTGCATTGCAGCATTGGTTAAAATAAAATTTTATAGATGTACTAATATAGACATTTTATGCCTACAGATCCAGTAAATAATAAAATTTATGATCTACTTCAAAAAAAAATCGAAGGATCACAAAAAGACATTTCCCTTCACAGGACTTGCATACATAATTTTCTTTTCAACTACTTTGCAAGTTTTTTGTAGAGTAAGTTATCATGATGCATCACTCTAGTGTTAAGATGCGACATAGGTATTAGACATGGCCATCTTTACTGTAATATTTTTTCTCATTGAGCTTTGTCATGTTTAGGTATAAGTTATTGCATATGCTGCTGCTGTTTGCCAGGCATAGTACTACTAAATTTCAGTTTGTATTACTCTGTCAAGTCAGTTTTACTACTGATTTTTTTCTTGTTTGCAGCACATTGCCTTATATTAGTTGTAATATTGCAATTGCTTTGCTAATTTATATTTTTTTGCTGCTTCCTTTGACAATTTCCATTTTTTTCATTGCTGTTTGTATTAATTGTTTTGTGCTGCTGCATTGCCTCGTCCCTTAATTTATGCATCTGAGCTCAGTAGATTTAAGCTAGCTTAAGAGGGGGTAGACTATATAAGGAACTAACTATGATGAATTGGAAGAAATGCATTGAGAAGCTATAAGAAAATGGTTTGGTCAAAAAAGTATTTGGAAAGTGTATATGAACAAAAAGTAGGGTTTAGGGACAACAGGTTTAGGAAGGATTTTCTTGGAAATAAATGATGAGGTAAGATAATGGAAAACAAATAATGAGGTAAGAAATATGTGAACATATAAATACAGAAAGCATGCTTGGATAGGATTTTTTTTTGGTGGAAACAAATGTTGAAATAAGAGGAAAGATCTATGGAATGAAGTTTTGGATTGGACTGCTGTACCAAATGTTACACTGAAAACAAACCCTGTCCTTTCCTTTTGTGTTATCCCACTATGTGTTTGTGTACCCTTGTGTGTTTGTTTTCTTCCTGTCTCTGTGTACTGTTTCATAGAATTTTTTTCTCTTCTAATACTAAGCTACATTCACTATGATGAGGAATACTGTTATCCTCAAATGTAATTAGCATTAATAATATGTTATTCACTTTGTAAAGATGTTTAAACGTTGTTTGTTCTGTTTTGTTTTAATGCTCATGTGTGAAATTGATGTTTCGAAAGTTATTCTGATCTTTTATGTATGTACTCATGTCATAATTCCTGTAACACTGATGTATATGTTATTTCGATTCTTTTGTAAAGCCTGTACTACAAATGTTATCTGTATTGTTATGTTCTTTAATGATGTATTTTGTACCTTTGTAATTGTATTCTTATGTTATAAAATTGTAATTGACACCAGTTCATCATATTATTAACTTGTAAGTTCCATTTCACTACGCACGTTTCTGTTGGTCATAGTATATGGACAATATGTGAGAAGTAGGGACTGTTAGTGTTTGCACGTATGTTAATAATTCAGCAAGGGACTGGATAACAACACTGCGGGTTCTAAGGACAATTCCAAAAACTTTGTGAGTGCACAAGTGGTGGTTATGGACTTGCTATATTATCTGCAAGACTCTTCAATGGTGATTGTGCACCTGCACAGTCACAACAGATGGCTGCTGGCCATCTCTACAAGGACTACAGTGGGTCTGCATCTTCGATGACCCACCAATACCATTATTTCTACAAGGACTGCAGTTAGTCTGCACCTCTGGTGGCCCACCAATACCACAATCTCTAGCAGGACTTCAGTGGGTCTGCACCTCTGGTGGCCCACCATTACAGTATTCTCTACCAGGACTACAGTGGGTCTACTCTGTGATGACCTGCCTACCAATATTCTTCAAAACTTCGAATGACTCTGCTGTGGGTTTGCTCTGTTGTGACCCATTACTTGTCTGCATGTCGAGAGTCAGCACTGTCTTTCAGTTGGAAGGACAACACTACTTCTTCAAGACTGCATGGAAATCCACTACTTCTGTGTGCATTGTCTTTTACTGCTCAGACTTTGAGAAAAGAAATGGCAATTTTAGTGTGATGAATGATCAGGACTGTCTTTATGGTCTGTGAGAAAATTTTACCTTTCGAGCAACATTGTATCAATAAGTGTGTGCATTTGATATCTTTGTAATTGTAATTATGAAAAATTTTATCAAATCATTATTGGCCACTGCCCAAAACAATTTGTAAAATTTTTTGTGGGGAGCATGGGGGCTATGTAAGTAGGCTGTTTAGGTTCTTATATTGGTAACGCCGCCGCCACGTAGCGCTCTGTATGAAAACACTTCTGTGCTGTGTGCAGTCTGTGGCTGGTTGGCACTGTTGTAATACTCGCCATTGTAGTGTTGGGCAGCTGGATGTTAACAGCGCGTAGCGTTGCGCAGTTGGAGGTGAGCCGCCAGCAGTGGTGGATGTGGGGAGAGAAATGGCGGAGTTTTGAAATTTGTAAGACTGGATGTCATGAACTGCTATGTATATTATGATTTTTCAACACTATTAAGGTAAATACATTGTTTGTTCTCTATTAAAATCTTTCATTTGCTAAGTATGCCTATCAGTAGTTAGTGCCGTCCCTAGTTTGAATCTTTTATTTAGCTGGCAGTAGTGGCGCTCGCTGTATTGCAGTAGTTCGAGTAACGAAGACTTTTGTGAGGTAAGTGATTTGTGAAAGGTACAGGTTAATGTTAGTCAGGGCTATTCTTTTGTAGGGATTTTTGGAAGTCAGATTGCGTTGCGCTAGAAATATTGTTTGTCAGTTTCAGGACAGTCATGTATAATTTTTCTAAGGGGACGTTTCAGCTTGTGCAGTTGGGGTTACCGCCATACCATTCACCTACTGGGATTACACAAAACGCCCCTAGAGTGAAAGCCTGCTTTTCAAATGGGCTTATACGCTGCCTTAAAAACGCTGAAACACCGAGAATTAGGGTAGGAAACGAAACGAAACTTCACGGGCGCTGAGCATGTGAGATGTCAGCCAGTGATTGCAAAAAGCGATTAAAATATAGAAATAACTGGTAAGTGTGAGCCCATTTATCAGTTTGACGTCGCGTCCCCTCTGGTCTCGATGCATGCAGTAATTCGGTTGAGAATGCTTTCGCAAAGCCATTGTATTGTCTCCTGAGATAAAATGGTCGACAACTGTTGTAACTGGTTGTTGATATCCTGTGTACTGGCGCTGGGACGTCCCACACATCTACTGATCTATCTGGTCATGGGAATACCTCAACATCATGCAGGTGGTCCATGGAGACACGTGACATACGTGAAATAGCATTGTTCTGTTGAAAAATGGCACTGTGGTACTGTCACATAAGGGGTAACACTTGAGGACACAGGATGTCTGTGACATGCTGTTGTGCCGTCATGATTCACTCGTCACTGCCAACCATCACCTGAAGTCATACCTTCCAGCTTCCTACATCATGACGCCACCAATAACCCCACTGTGCCTCTCCAAGGCATTGAAAGAACGGGACTTCTCCATCGGTCCCCACTATACTCAGTGACGATGGTCCTCCACGGTAGTGCAAAACAGTGATTCATCACTAAACACAGTACAACGCCGTTCATCTGCAGTCCATGTTTCCCAATCACACACCCCTCCAAAAGCAACCATTTGTCCTGTGGTGTTAAAAACAGAGTATTGTAAGACGTCGTGGTCTCCTGACCTTCATTGCTTACATATTCCGCCCTCACAATCATATTCCGCACATCAAGACGCTTCATTTGAACCCAAACTCGATAAGATAAAGTCAATGTTGTATGAATTCATGTAAACGATATGCAAATAACTAGTAAATCACAAGTGTGCACCGAGATTGAAAAACTCGAAACTGGTGTACACACACACTTCAAGATACGACGGTCACAGGGGCTTTTAGTTTGGGAGAGGCAAACCGCACGCTGGGTGGGTCGGTCCCTTCAGAGGATGAGTCAACCTATCTATGTCGGCCGGTGACTGCCCATAGAGCAGACAGCATTAGCCCGAGTGGAAGGGAGGACGACCCCATGTGCGGTTTAAAAGCAAATTCCGCTACATTGTGTGGGAGTGCCCAGCTTACGCATTCTTTACAAACATAGCACGCAGTTTCAGAAGTTTTCACAGGGAGAGAGCAAACGCCAAACGCCGATGCTACAGATTTCCAGATTGGTCGCCTTAAACAAAACGTCATTCTCCCATTTTAGAAGAGCAATGCTGATTGGCAGACGATATTCCTGACGCCTTGAGCTGAAGGAGTAATGGAAGAGACCGAAAGATATACCCCTTCACGTCTGGTGTGGAGAGGGGCCGTTCCATTGTCGCTCTTGGAGCGAGAACACGTAAAGAGAGTGTGTGCCCTAGTACGTGTACTCAAAGAGCGAGGAACAAGTCTCTCCGTCTAGCCTTGGTTCTACTTGAACTTTCTTAGACGGCGCGTGTTTGTGTACTGAATTAATGCTTGACGTGTCAGTTGTTTCGCTACAGGTGTAATCGGTCTCGATCTTTTCTTCGATAGTTTGTATCAAATCTGTTCGAAGCTTTTCAAACTGATCTTTGTTTTTAAGATCTATTTTATTGATCCGCTGATCAAATTTTCTCAGTGCAACCTTTGCGACCTTGCTTTCAATTGCTTGTTCTTCCGAAAATTGTATTGCTGTTCGAGTGGCTTTTTGTCAACATTTACGATGTCCAATTGGACCTTGTCCACGTCAGTGCGTGATTGCTGCTAACCTTGTGTTAGTACCTGAATTCTTTCTCTAGATTCTTTCGCGTCCTTGTTTATGGAAGTGATCTGACTATCAATTATGGCGATCCCTTCTTCCATCTGGATTTTAACCTGTTGGATCTGTGTCTTAATAGCCTGATTATCCTGTACCAATTCCTGATTATCCTGTTTCAATTCCTGATACTGTTTTGTCATCTGTGTATTCTGTTTCGTTATCTTGTGTATTAATATCCTGAATCTGTGTATTAATATCCTGATTCTGTTTCGTCATACTAGCGTTCATTTTTTGTAACATCGCCATGATCGTGTCCTGTCCTGTAACACTACCTTCTGCTGAACTATGAATTCTCGATCTATTGTTTTCTACTCGGTCAGTTACGTCGTTTACTGGGCTATAATGTGGCGTTTCTAAGTTTTATAACTGCGATAACCCGTGCTGTCTGTGTTGAGGACTAGCTGCGTTTCTCATTTTTCTTTATTCTATCCTCTTTCAACCTGTGATTAACCAGAACCTTTTTTACGTAAAAAACTAACTTGCCTTTTCAGGTATTTTTGAGATTATCTACTTATACTAATTAATTTTCTTTACATAGTATTTTAAGGCTCTATCACATTATGGGCTTTACACATGATAAAATAATTACTTTTACAAAAAAGGAAAAAAATATTTTTACAAATATATCGTTTTCATAACTCTACATTTGCATTTTATCAGTCTTCTCGTTTTGTGCTGCGTCAGTTTCTGTGCTCGACAATCCCCACCGAAATACTGGAAGGCGTCAACTCATTTGTATGGGTGTCACAAATCATGAAAGAAGCACTCTAGCATGCGATGCCGGGTCTTACTTGTTGACATTGATTCTTTTTGTCCATTGTATCAAAGAATTTTACCACGCTTTACTCTCCTGAGTTTTCATATCGTGTCATCTGAAGTAACTCGTATTTAATTTTGTTTTGCGCCTCCTTAGACCAATATTTTTCGAGAAATTCTGTTCTGAACTGTAGGTAAGACGTACAGGTAGCCACGATCTTTTGCATCACAGCTGCTACTGTCGCTGGCATGTCTGCACAAATGATGTCAAGTTTGTGAGCTACGCTCCAGTGATTTGGTAAGCCTACTTGAAACTGATCGATGAATGTGCATGCATGCAAGCTACCGCCTTCTTCCTTCTTCACTGGGAGAGCACCTCTGTCGAGAGCGAATTGAAGTGCGACTCTATATTGAGTCCTTGCAATTAAGCTCTGTTCACTGCGTAGGCCTCTACACTTATTGTGCAGTGTGAACGGACAGAGCTATAGTTAGACGCCTGCAAGCGAATTTTTGTGTGGCATCGCGGTGGACTGGTTATCTGACTGGTTTACCACGCCAATAGTTAGACTAGGGGCGAATAGGAGTCCTTGACTTCGTCGAGGCGTAGGGAGAGTTTGATTGGTGAAGGTCAATCCAGATAGAACGAGAGTTATCTTATTTGTCAGCAGCGAGCGGCGCAGACAGCAGTCATCGCACCTTATGGTATCGTGCGCTACAGCTATTGCGAGCCCCACATTTCCTCCACAACAGTACACCTCCCTGCATTTCACACGCGACAGCCTCGACCGTACCTAGCAACATTCTAACGGATAATTATTCAAGTTGAGTAAGTGCGGCTCTCAGCCATTCTGCCAAGTGAATAACAATCTTAAACTTCGTATAGAAATTTCATTAGCGAATGCTATACTTAGGAGGTAACTTCACATTCCGAAAAGAACCCGGAAATAACTTGTTCAGTTCATAACTGAAAGTGCCATTGAGATTTCTCAGAATTTTTGCAAAATAAATAATAATTTTCGTTAGTTTCATGTTTTTCTTACACTAACTAGCACTACTCCAGTACCCAAGTATCCCACTAGTTACGTAACAAATTTTGTGAATTTTTGTGTCATTTCCATACAGCGGACGACTCCAGAGATACTTATTCCTGAAAGTTTTTCAGGCATTTGTCTTTAGAACGTTAGGAGCGTCTGTCTGACTTCTGTAGTAGTGTGGGGGTGGAAATTGCGTCTTGCAGGAGCCACAGGGTAAAGGGTACATTTCAGATTAATCCGTTGCACAGAATGACAGAATAGCACCCACACGCTCACAGAAAATGGCGAGCCTGCCAGGATGGGTAAAATAGGTAACCTGCCAGGATAGGTAAAATAGGTAAGCTACCAGGATAGGAAAGCGTGAGGATAGTTAGGTATGGCAGGTCGCATCAGTAGCACTTTGAAGAACTTTCTTTCATGTATTAAATAGCTATTTGCAAAGACTGGGTTCAGAATAGATACAGGTAGTGAAGAAAGCAGAATTGTAGGGAAAAGGGCGTGTGTTATTGTGTTGGAAAATTTTGCATTTTTTTACGATTTTTCTGTAGCTGTTAGGGCATAGAATTTTCAGGTGATAGGCACAGACGCAGTGACACAGAGACACAGTGTGACGTAGCATCATATTAGTGAGAATTAAGAAATAACATTTTTTTCCCTTTGCAAGCGCACAGGTGGAGACTGGAGACGGTAGCAGCGCAGACAGAACTTTAGCCGAGAAGTCACGACGTTGTTGTTGGTGTTGGTTCAACCAACTGGTAAGTGGTCGTGCAGTTTTGTAGATAGGGTTGTGGTGCGTTGAAAGAATTTCCATGCTAACGAGAGCACAAGCCAA
Organism: Schistocerca americana; assembly: GCF_021461395.2. Lineage (NCBI taxonomy): Eukaryota > Metazoa > Arthropoda > Insecta > Orthoptera > Acrididae > Schistocerca > Schistocerca americana. The sequence goes on along the minus strand of NC_060121.1, from coordinate 958,151,660 downwards.
AAGGCTACGTGAGAGACAGCTAGTAGACAACATGGGGGAGAATCAACCAGATAGACAGCAAGTAAACAAGCTTATTGAGAATAGGGCAGAAGGTGAACCTGAGAATAGGACAGACGGTGAATTAGAGAATAGGACTGTCGGGGAGCTGCAGAATCAGCAGGCCCAGTTAGTCTGGGATAAAATTGAGACAGATCAGACAGATGGGAATCGACGGGACGAGAACATCGAATTTCCAGAATATGAAATTCCAAGTAGGGCACATTCTGTGCCAGAAATAGACAGCCCACGTAGGGAATGGCAAAGATTAGAAGCGAAACGAGCACAGGAAACGCATTTGTTTGCCGCATATTCAGGGATAGAATACGCGTCAATACAGACAATGAACCGGCAGTTAGCTAACGTTCAAAGAGAAGCAGACAGTGATGAAAAGGGGGAACATTTAGAATACGTCGAACCTATCGTACACATTCTAAATATGCCCCAGCAACAGACACAGAATTTTGCGGAGTTACGAGCGCCACGAAAAGGTTCCGTAACAGACGCAACTGTACCTGCAAACACAAGACATACACAACAGAGAGGGCAGAATGCGGAGTTGATTGTGCCACGTAATGATTCAATGACAAACGCAACTAGTCCTCAACACAGACAGCACGGGTTATCGCAGTTATAAAACTTAGAAACGCCACAGTAAAGCCCAGTAAACGACGTAACTGACCGAGCAGAAAACAATAGATCGAGAATTCATAGTTCAGCAGAAGCGAGTGTTACAGGACAGGACGCGATCATGGCGATGTTACAAAAAATGAACGCTAGTATGACGAAACAGAATCAGGATATTAATACACAGATTCAGGATATTAATACACAGATAACGAAACAGAATACACAGATGACAAAACAGTATCAGGAATTTAAACAGGATAATCAGGAATTGGTACAGGATAATCAGGCTATTAAGACACAGATCCAATAGGTTAAAATCCAGATGGAAGAAGCGATCGCCAGAATTGATAGTCAGATCACTTCCATAAACAAGGACGCGAAAGAATCTAGAGAAAGAATTCAGGTACTAACACAAGGTCAGCAGCAATCACGCACTGACGTGGACAAGGTCCAATTGGACATCGTAAATGTTGACAAAAAGATGGAACGTTTTACGAAAAAAGCCACTGGTACAGCAATACAAATTTCGGAAGAACAAGCAATTGAAAGCAAGGTCGCAAAGGTTGCGCTGAAAAAATATGATCAGCGGATCAATAAAATAGATCTTAAAAACAAAGATCAGTTTGAAAAGCTTCGAACAGATTTGATACAAACTATCGAAGAAAAGATCGAGACCGATTACACCTGTAGTGAAACAACTGACACGTCAAGCATTAATCCAGTACACAAACACGCGCCGTCTAAGAAAGTTCAAGTAGAACCAAGGCTAGACGTAACATTCGCGCAGAAATCGAAACAGAAAATCCGGATTAAAGTAATACATGACATGTCACAGGACCAGGCACAGTATCTAGAAAAACGGAACACATACATTCAGCCGATACCAATCGAAAGACAGGCAACTGAACCAATAAATCCAGTGACATCACATAATAGCAGCACAGGTACTATACCGCGAACGACGAGAGTAGAAACACACGAACAACACTTTTGTTCACCAATGATACGATATGACACGGATATGAGTCAGGAAATTCAGAATAGGCAAGCAGGCAGTAGATTACCAGAGAATAAACACGACGACACAAGCAGTGGCAGACTATTTAAGTCCATGAATCAGCCGCAAACTGGACTTATGAGTAGATGTGATACAGACCACTTCCTTACAGTTAAAAAATTTCAACATTTCAAGGAAGAAGGCGGTAGCTTACATGCATGCACATTCATCGATCAGTTTCAAGTAGGCTTACCAAACCACTGGAGCGTAGCTCACAAACTGGACATCATTTGTGCAGACATGTCAGGGACAGTAGCAGCGGTGATGCAAAAGATCGTGGCTACCTGTACGTCTTACCTACAGTTCAGAACAGCATTTCTCGAAAGATATTGGTCTAAGAAGGCGCAAAACAAAATTAAATACGAGTTACTTGAGATGACACCATATGAAAACTCAGCAGAGAAAAGCGTGGTAAAATTCTTTGATACAATGGACAAACCATACAGTAACGGAGAGCTGATACGTCTATGTAGAATGAAATTACCGGTAAAGTATCAACAGGCGACGGTAGGAAAAAATGAAAATACCGAAGAATTCAAAGAGGTTTTAAGGGAACTTGAATTTATGTTTAAATAAGACGAGGTGAAAGTAAAATAAAGGAAAGGTAACAGCAAAAGGAGAGGACTAGGAACGAATATTCCAATAATAATAATCGTAATCCTAACACCAATAATTTCAGACAATTTAACAGACAAGGACAGTGGCACAATGGAGACAATTGGCATAGAAACGATAACCAGAATAATTGGTACCGAAATAGGAACGGTAATGGACACTCATACAGTGGCGGATATGGGTTTAGGAATCAAAATGCCAACGGTCAAGGGTACTTTGAAAGAGGTCACGATGTTAGAAACAGCAACTGGCCAGACGAGGGCGCGAATATTTACCGAGGAAATTATGGTCCACAGAGACAAGAACAACACAGCAAAGGGAAACCAGATGTAGAAGTTAGGCCACCGAATACTGCAAAACGTAATGATTGAATTGAAAAATGCGGAAGAGGTTAGAAAAACTAACGTCCACCCTATCTTATACTAACCACTAAATCAAAAAGTAAATTAAGAATCAACAAAATAACGCATTAATTAAAAGAAAAAGAGACACAATACACACTAACAATCTCTTGTAGTACCAAGTACACTACAACATGCACACAAACAATAAATGGTACATAACAATTAAAAGAATGAAGAAGTGGTAGGCTATAAAAATGATAGATATATGCTTTAATTAAATTATCATATGAGAAATAAATAATATTTTTCTTAATTTTTATAAACATTGCATTGTATAGAGTCTAAATCTGTTGTTTTTTGTATAAAAAAGAAACATTGTAAAAAATTTCTCTACACGAAAAAAGGGACATCGCTACCAACACCAATCACCAGCTTCCTTAACACCAGATGCTTCGCGATAGCGGTGGAGAGGGTACAGACATGTTGAGAAAGCACTTATGGCAATAACAACAACATGAAGACCAACGCTACACTGGAAATTCAGGTTGCAACCAGGTTGGACTTCAGGAGGACAACTCGTAGCACGGACATTTCATATGTCACGACACTGCTACACAATGGAAGAGCGTGGGGAGAATCATAATACGATGAGACAACAATGAAGGTACAAAAAATTACTAAGATCTACAAACTCATCAAGAAACATTTGGAAAGGCAGTCAGATCCTACAAATCCTATATCACTCCTACACTAAAATTCACATATTCCTAGCCCAAAAAGAACAGAAGAATGCAAGAAAGGAGAGAAGAACAGAGGATGCAAGATGAAGAAGGGTAGAAGACAGCAAGATACCTTTCTCTCCTATCCTACAAAGCAAATTGCTACAAACGTCTTTCCATGTACTCTGAGGCATGGCAACTACTACAACCACCACTCCAAAAATAAACCTTGAATCGTCAAACAAATACAAGCAAAAGGCGTATGGAATATTAAGTAGCACAAATCAACATTATCTAGAAATAGATTCAGCAAAATGAACAGTATTCTCCCTACCACATCATCAAATTGCCATTCTGAACCAGGTGTGAAGTACCAAGACGTCACAGCACAATATTGGGTGACGATCGTTGGTAGTCAACTACAATCATCGAACTGCCATACCATCCCAGGTGTGACAGCAAAGGAGTACCAAGACATCACTGCTTATGCAGTAAAGCACAGTCATCATCATCTGTTAAAAGTACCACTCCATGATGACAATGTCAACAAGTAAGACCCGGCATCGCATGCTAGAGTGCTTCTCTCATGATTTGTGACACCCATACAAATGAGTCGACGCCTTCCAGTATTTCAGTGGGGATTGTCGAGCACAGAAACTGACGCAGCACAAAACGAGAAGACTGATAAAATACAAATGTAGAGTTAAGAAAACGATATATTTGTAAAAATATTTTTTTCCTTTTTTGTAAAAGTAATTAACGTGATAGAGACCTTAAAATACTATGTAAAGAAAATTACATAGTATAAGTATATAATCTCAAAAATCCCTGAAAAGGCAAGTTAGTTTTTTATGTAAAAAAAGTTCTGGTTAATCACAGGTTGAAAGAAGATAGACTAAAGAAAAAACACTTCTCCACTCTTAAAACAGTGACACAAAAAAGCCTAAATAAATATAACAAAGTCACACAACAGAGCTTTTGCGAACATGCATGCGAAGCTTAACTAAAGAAAAGATATAACCACACCAAAACATGATACACTGTACACTAACGAGTTTAGAAAAATTAATATGGTAAAAACAATTTTTGGAAATGGAAAAGAAAAACAATGACACGTACTGGCAATGACAAAGAATAACAACCATTGCAAAGTCTATATTTGCCTAACAACAAAACATAAGTTGTAGAATTAAAAAAGAGAATCAATAACTATAAAGAAATCATTAGAAAAAATTGTTAAGAATGGCTGAGAAACGTTTATTGGAAAATCTAAACGAACAATTTCTGCCTGACTTTGTCAATGGTTTCCTCGGCATTGACAAATCCCAGACAAAAATTTTCTCAGAAGGAGGGAGGTATGTAAGACATTGTAGTCTCCTGACCTTCATTGCTTACATATTCCGCCCTCACAATCATATTCCGCACATTAAGACGCTTCATTCGAACCCAAACTCGATAAGATAAAGTCAATGTTGTATGAATTCATGTAAACGATATGCAAATAACTAGTAAATCACAAGTGCACACCGAGATTGAAATACTCGAGGCTGGCGTACACACATACATTCAAGACACGACGGTTGCAGGAGCTTTTAGTTCGGGAGAGGCAAACCATGCGCTGGGGGAGCCAGTCCCTTCAGAGGATGAGTCAACCTATCTACGTCAGCCGGCGACCGCCCATAGAGCAGACAGCATTTGCCCGAGTGAAAGGGAGAACTACCCCGTATTCAGCTTAAAAGAAAATTCCGCTACATTGCGTGGGAGCGCCCTGCCTACGCATTCTTTACAAATATAGCATTAAGTTTTAGAGGTTTTCACAGGGAGAGAGCAAACGCCAAACGCCGATGCTACAGATTTCCAGATTGGTCACCTTAAACGAAACTTCATTCTCCCGTTTTAGAAGAGCAATGCTGATTGGCAGACGATATTCCTGATGCCTTGAGCTGAAGGAGTAATGGAAGAGACCGAAAGATATACCCCTTCACGTCTGTTGTGGAGAGGGGCCATCCCGTTGTCATTCTTGGAGCGAGAACATGTAACGAGAGCGTGTGTGTTTGTACGTGTACAAAAAGAGCGAGGAACAAGTCTCTCCTCAGTACTTCACTGGGAGAGCACCTCTGTCGAGAGCGAATTGGAGTGCGACTCTATATTGAGTCCTTGCAATTAAGCTTTGTTCACTGTGTAGGCCTCCACACTTATTGTGCTGTGTGAACAGATAGAATTAGACGCCTGCAAGCGAATTTTTGAGTGGTATCGCCGTGGACTGGTTATCTGACTGGTTTATCACGCCAATAGTTAGACTAGGGGCGAATAGGAGTCCTTGACTTCGTCGAGGCGTAGGGAGAGTTTGATTGGTGAAGGTCAATCCAGATAGAACGAGAGTTATCTTATTTGTCAGCAGCGAGCGGCGCAGACAGCAGTCATCGCACCTTATGGTATTGTGCGCTACAGCTATTGCGAGCCCCACATTTCCTCCAGAACAGTACACTTCACTGCATTTCACACGCGACAGCCTCGACCGTACCTAGCAACATTCTAATGGATAATTATTCAAGTTGAGTTGGCGTGGCTCTCAGCCATTCTACCAAGTGAATAACAATCTTAAACTTCGTATAGAAATTTCATTAGCGAATCCTATACTTAGGAGGTAACTTCACATTTCGAAAAGAACCAGGAAATAGCTTGTTCAGTTCATAACTAAAAGTGCCATTGAGATTTCTCAGAATTTTTTCAAAATAAATAATAATTTTCGTTAGTTTCATGTTTTTCTTACACTAACTAGCACTACTCCAGTACCCAAGTATCCCATTAGTTACGTAAGAAATTTTGTGAATTTTTGTGTCATTTCCTTACAGCGGACGACACCAGAAGATATTGACTGTTGAAAGTTTTTCAGGCATTTGTCTTTAGAACGTTAGGAGCGTCTGTCTGACTTCTGTAGTAGTGTGGGGGTGGAAATTGCGTCTTGCAGGAGCCACAGGGTAAAGGGTACATTTCAGATTAATCCTTTGTGCAGAATGACAGGATAGCACCCACACGCTCACAGTATGCATGGGATGGTAACTCCCTAGTCCGGCTGTTACTAGTCTCTGACCAGAGGTGCGGTATGTCACAGAATGATACAGGGAGTGCATTATCTTTGCTCGAATGGCAGTCGCATGTTCTTGGTGCACAATATGGAGATCTTCCCTGGTTGACTGGAACCTTGATGGCGACTATACCAGCCCTCATCTTCCTGTACAGTACAACACCGATCCCCTGTCACATCCATGTGCCTCACGTTTCTGGATATAGCACGATTCGACCAGCTGGCTCCTTTCTATCAGGTGCTCATAACGATGTCTCACCTGAGTACACAGCCTCTCTGTATCGTCAACATCTGATGCTGTTTCTAGCTGCATATTTATCCTACAAAGTCTAGTAACAATAGTAGATATGAGCAATATTAATGCCTCCTGGTTGCCGTTTTACCTTGGGCAGAGAATTGCATATCATTTACATACTAGCAGACGGTATGTACGAAATTACATTAATATCCAGTCACGTGTTCTCGGAATTTTTTTCTTCTCTTTGTCAGGCAGTGCGTTACAGTATCGAAGACCAAGTGATGTGAATCGAACAGAGCACGATGCGCGCAAACCCCCTGTCTCATAGTACAGGACCCAGGCACGTGCTCTAATTAATTCATATTCTGCGGTTCACAGGTGTGCGCTAGGCGCTTCCATAGCGTCGGGTTACCATCATTGGGTACTGATGAGACTCCGTGGCTACACGCGGGTCATTAGCTTTCAAAGGCAGAGTACGCCACTCGATACAATACAGGATGTGGCCCTCTGCACGAACAAAGTGACACACTGCTATCATGGGAGGGAGCCATGTTGTGAGCTCGCTGTCCGCCGCGTACAAAGCTGAGGCAGAAATAGCTGCGCTGCTCTAATCGAGTTCATGCAAAATGTAACCTGCCAATGTGCACTGCTGCGTTCGCCGCACAGGAACGTAATACTTCTATCAGTTTTATGTGAAGCTCGACTCCACTCTGTTGCGTAACATAAATACGCTGCACAAACAACAAATGTATGTAAAACGAATCACAAAAATTATAATTACTTGTCTGATATAACGTTACCACGGAGCAGTGTGGGAACTGGTGTTCATATAGTTTACGCAAGAGCTGAGGGAGAATACAGATTGAGATAAGAAAATATAAGCTTGAATTTCACGAGGAAAAACGTACTTCGGGGGAGCCTCATTCGTCCTGTCTCCATTAAACCGAATTTCCTGTTCAACCAAACTTATTTATTTTTTGTTGTGCATGTATTAACTGAATGCTACTGGTTACTCAGTCCAAACATCCACGGTAGCAGAAAACTTAAATGGTAGGTGAGGTAGTTGCTTGGGGAGTGGAGAGCAATGACGTTATATAAACATCATTCAAACAATTTTATCAAAATAAATCAGCATCGCATTCATTAAGTAATAATATACAAATTGTGAGCCAAAAGTTTACAGTACACTTATACATGCCAGCAGGTGTCCAATTAGCTTCTTTTTACAGTCAACAAAATAAGGGCAGCACTGAAAACCGGCACAAGTTCCCAGTACCGAACCCACCGTTCTACATGGCTAGATAAGCGCATCATAGCTTAGATGTACTGAGTGCTTCTCACCCATAGACTGGCTCTCAACCAGAAGGATGAGCGGGGTGAGTACTTTCATAATCTTACAAGGTCCCACAAAATGGGGTAACATTTTCTTTGAGGTTTTCTTATCCGCCTTTCCTTGGGAACCGATATTCTTGATGATAACTATGTCTCCGATACTCAATTTGGCGGTGAGCCTACCTTCGTTGTATCACTCCACCCTTCTCCAATACGCATGTTCGTTATTAACCTTTGCCTGCCTCTGCTTGTACTGAAAGACTTCAGGAGGTCGTTCATTGAGATCCGACAAGAGAGAATTGTCAGAATAAGTGTTGAACATTAAACCCACCGTGGTCGTCTTACGGGGTTTGTGAGTGGTCGTGTTCAATGCTAGCTTCAACAAAGAATAGACGTGTTCCATTTTGTCTGAGCTCGAGACTGGAGCAGACTTTCAATTACGATTCACTCAGCAAAGAAGAATAATAAGAAAAATTCATATGAGAGATACCACTCTGAAAGCAAAATCTCTTACATTCCCTGGAGCCTTAGGTGGTCCAAATATGGAAGAGAATTTGGTAAGATTCCTCATCGTTAATCCAGGTGCTACTCCTCCACTAGGGGCACCCATAAGAAACGCTAAAAGGTATCGGTGAAGGCGCTGCATATTTATTATCCTTTTGCATATGAGGCAACAGCCCTACATAATCAGCAAACACCATGACCAATGGTATGTCAGTAGAATGAAGAAAAAGCTTGCGTGTGTTGGAATTTGGCTGGGAAACTTAAATGCTTCACCAACCTTCTCGGGTCTTTGTTTGGAGATGACCAAACGAGATATTCCTTAATTGTCTGAACGGCATTACATATTCCTAGGTGCATGCACTAACTCCAATAGAAATCACATTTTCAGCCTCTTATCTCCACGAGTAAGACGGCAGAGAAAGTCTTTTGTTGATGGTAACCATTGGACTTCCTCCCCAGCGACAAGTCTCTTTCTCACTTCCTGATGCATAGAGTATTGTTCTCCTATTTCTGTGAGCTCTCTCAGTTACAACACAGCCGAAACTGATATCCCGCTCTTGGTGTCTTCAGGATTACCAAAACCTTATCATTCTCTTCAAAGAGGCGACCGGATTAAGGAATCCTCTTATCTTTTGACGGAGACACGGAATGCTGAAATACGGATGGCCCAGTGGGGAACGCCAACTGTTTTATGTGGTCGAGTAAACTGATTATCCGTTTCATGGAAGAACTCTCGATCAGCAAGATAGAACTCGAAGTTTTCTAGTGTGAAGAGGATCGACAACACCTCTAATTTATAGACTGAATGTTTTTACCTTGACAGAGGCTAGGAGGCATACGCAACAGGACGTGTCTCACCGCCTAGATTGGAGGCAACGATTTGAACTATGAATGGCTGATCAAAACCCGGGATACGAAGCCAGAAAGGGGGCGTTACTTCAGGCGGATTTTAGGGTATCAAATGCCGCCTGTTTGCTTTCAGTCCTGTGAAACACCTCCTCTTTCTTGCGGAGCTGGTTCAAAGGTGAAGACAGCTGGACAAATTTATATACCAACTATAACACTAGTCTCCTGTGACACAAAATAATGTTACCCTCTGAGAGGATTTGGGAACTTTCACCGCGCGTGTGACTAACGGATGAAGGTATCGGACTGTAATTTTGGATATATTGGAATTAACGGTAAAACTATGCAGGCATTAACTTTGGGGCTAATGAGAGTAGTAAAATTCATATACGAATGGAACAACAAGCGGTCGCCAGCCCAATTGGACACTCGAATTTCAAAATATACGTTTAAGAAAATTGAATGTTAGCTATTCAAGTTAATTTCATTAAGTTACATAACATAAAACTACTTCTGATCGATAAAGTGTTACACAACTTCCTAAAGAAATTCACTATACCAACATAGTGGGCGATCCCCCGCTCATTTTTAGTTGGTTGGAACTCGGGGGTCGCCTTAGTTCACCCCCTGGTGTATTTTAACCCCACTGGCCGACATTAATGCCACAAGAAGAAGATTTCTTCGCAGGCCAGATAAAACTTTGACTGCTACACTCTGAAAACGCGATATTCAAATTTGTCAATATTTGGCGAACATGATCGGCGTCCGAAAACAACGTGCTACTATATATCACGAAGTCGTCCAGATAATTGTGAACAAATTTACACTTCAAATCTCCCAAAACAGATTCAGAGAGCCTTGAAAGTACAGCCGCTCCGGTAGATAAACCATCGGGAACCCCATTAAATTCCTATACGACATTAAAGTGCCTGTGTTGTTAAGAATTATGTGCAATATAATGGAATGACAGCAATGAAACTTTGTGGCAGTCATGGACTCAGTTTCCGATTTCTTACTTATCGCTAACAGTCGTCTTACCACTAGGCTATCCGAGCATGCTACACGTCCAGACACAAAATTGCATCTGTTGTCAGTGTAATTGATAGACTCTCCCGTACAGTTCTTCCTTATAATTCCCCCAACGTGTCATGATCATACAAGATGGTACCAATCATTCGGTTCAAAGAACCACGAGACAAGATATATATTAAAAAAATTAATGAATGCTCGATCTGCAGAATACGAGCTTGGTTTTCCAAGGTAACAAAACCACAAAAATCTGACTCTTTCTTGAACATTACCGATTGAGAGATTATCAGCACCGCGGAACATTAGCACAATGTGTTTGGGTAACTTATCAAAGTGGTGCTCTACACACTTTCGCTCTCATCCCACCCTAAGTAGCACCCATTTTCGTCGGAGAGACAGCGATCTACTCGTTATCACCAAGTGGAGCCACAGCCTACTGTAACACATTCAACTTCATTTATAATTAAATACTGTATTCTGTAATTTTTAATCATGGCAGCCTGTTTCTGATCAAGTCTTGAATACAGTTATAACAGTGGATAACTGGCAGTTGTACTCCATATACACTCCTGGAAATGGAAAAAAGAACACATTGACACCGGTGTGTCAGACCCACCATACTTGCTCCGGACACTGCGAGAGGGCTGTACAAGCAATGATCACACGCACGGCACAGCGGACACACCAGGAACCGCGGTGTTGGCCGTCGAATGGCGCTAGCTGCGCAGCATTTGTGCACCGCCGCGGTCAGTGTCAGCCAGTTTGCCGTGGCATACGGAGCTCCATCGCAGTCTTTAACACTGGTAGCATGCCGCGACAGCGTGGACGTGAACCGTATGTGCAGTTGACGGACTTTGAGCGAGGGCGTATAGTGGGCATGCGGGAGGCCGGGTGGACGTACCGCCGTATTGCTCAACACGTGGGGCGTGAGGTCTCCACAGTACATCGATGTTGTCGCCAGTGGTCGGCGGAAGGTGCACGTGCCCGTCGACCTGGGACCGGACCGCAGCGACGCACGGATGCACGCCAAGACCGTAGGATCCTACGCAGTGCCGTAGGGGACTGCACCGTCACTTCCCAGCAAATTAGGGACACTGTTGCTCCTGGGGTATCGGCGAGGACCATTCGCAACCGTCTCCATGAAGCTGGGCTACGGTCCCGCACACCGTTAGGCCGTCTTCCGCTCACGCCCCAACATCGTGCTGCCTGCCTCCAGTGGTGTCGCGACAGGCGTGAATGGAGGGACGAATGGAGACGTGTCGTCTTCAGCGATGAGAGTCGCTTCTGCCTTGGTGCCAATGATGGTCGTATGCGTGTTTGGCGCCGTGCAGGTGAGCGCCACAATCAGGACTGCATACGACCGAGGCACACAGGGCCAACACCCGGCATCATGGTGTGGGGAGCGATCTCCTACACTGGCCGTACACCACTGGTGATCGTCGAGGGGACACTGAATAGTGCACGGTACATCCAAACCGTCATCGAACCCATCGTTCTACCATTCCTAGACGGGCAAGGGAACTTGCTGTTCCAACAGGACAATGCACGTCCGCATGTATCCCGTGCCACCCAACGTGCTCTAGAAGGTGTAAGTCAACTACCCTGGCCAGCAAGATCTCCGGATCTGTCCCCCATTGAGCATGTTTGGGACTGGATGAAGCGTCGTCTCACGCGGTCTGCACGTCCAGCACGAACGCTAGTCCAACTGAGGCGCCAGGTGGAAATGGCATGGCAAGCCGTTCCACAGGACTACATCCAGCATCTCTACGATCGTCTCCATGGGAGAATAGCAGCCCGCATTGCTGCGAAAGGTGGATATACACTGTACTAGTGCCGACATTGTGGATGCTCTGTTGCCTGTGTCTATGTGCCTGTGGTTCTGTCAGTGTGATCATGTGATGTATCTGACCCCAGGAATGTGTCAATAAAGTTTCCCCTTCCTGGGACAATGAATTCACGGTGTTCTTATTTCAATTTCCAGGAGTGTATGTATCTAAGGGACAGATTATTATTCAGAAACTGGTTGTTTTGACCTGTGCTCCAGAGAGAGAAGGTACAAACGAACTTGGTGGCATTGCCTGAAATGGCTTGGAGAGGACACACCACAGCCATGCGCAGCCGCTTTCACAGCTTAGCGACCTTACCTCTCCAGGCTGGGCACATATCCGGCGCTGGCAGTGCAATTACCTCTTCTTTGAAATGAAACGTGCATGTGGCTAGTGCAAGTATTTTTAGTTGACGCCATTTCTGTTAATTGCATGTCGATGAAGATGAAATGATGGTGAAGACAACACAACACCCAGTCCCCGAGCGGAGAGAATATCCGATCAGACCGGGAATCGAACTAAGGCCTTCCGCATGACATTCTGCCCGCTGACCACTCAGATATGTAGGCGGACTACTCCTTCCTTAAATAAATTGTTCCCAGGTATATTTAAAAAAACATTGACCTCTTTCAAAAAAAAAAACAGTCTGAATCGATATTGAACTGAAATTGTTAATGTGCCCAGCTCCCAGAGATCCATGCTCTGTTACCACTTAAATGGCAGGTGAGCTAGGTGCTTGGACGGTGATAGGGTAGAGCCATCAAATAAAGATCATTTGCACAAAAACAGTTTTATTAAATTAGATCAGCATTATGCACAGTAAATAACAAGATACAAATGATTGACCAAAATTTACGATACAAATGTAAATGCGAGCAGGTGTTCAATTAGATTCCTTTTGAAATTAACTGAATAAGGGCAGGACTCAAACTCTAGTTCCCGGTACTTGATGCCCCATTCTACAGGTTTCTGGCCAGATAGTACTGTCACTGATTAAGAAATAATTAAAACCCCATACATAAGAAAAGTAATGAGTTAAAACAATAGTACTTGTATCTAACGCCAATGCCTATCATTTCTGGAAAACCGGTTAAAATGCAATATTCCTACATTGAAACTTTCAAGAAAGCGTGCTGATGAAGGAAGCCTAATAGTACAGAATCAAGCAAACGGCACAGCATCAAGTAACAAAAATTATAATAGCCACATAGTAAAAAAATTTAAACCAGACGCACTCACTGAGCAAGATCAGACCAGTTCTGTCACTCCATATTCTTCTCCGTGTACACTCTGGTACAGAAACAAGTAACTTGCCGTTTAAACCTAGAGCAAGTAACATGCTGAAGTGCGATAAGGGAAATAAGTTAACGGGCAGAAGCAAGTTAACACCAAACAGTACACAGTCAACTTACTTCAAGTCTGTCGGCAGCTATAACAAACACAAGTAAGACATTAACTGTACACTAATAGGGAGCAAAGCTTCGCCGAATAGCACTAAACGAGACTGGACTGTATGTGAAAGTCAGTTCAACATTGCAAGTACACAGCGACAGGACATATTCTGGAAAGTGCTCACCGAGTTGCGTCAGTTGTGGTGGAACAGGGGCTGCTCCCGGGATAACTGGCAGACCGTGCTCTACGACCTGAAGACACTTTCGCGCGATGTGCAGCTGCGGGCCTTGCCTCCTGTCTTCACACACACAAACACACACACACACACACACACACACACACACACACACACATATAGGCAACAAGATGGCGTCGTTGCTGCTCTTGAGGCGCCCACTCAGACTGTCCACTCGGAATGGTGGACTGTGCATTCCTGTTGCCAGCTGGAACCTTCCTGCTCCATCTCCATGCAGAGATCATCTTTGTGAGCCCAGTAGGTCTGTCAACAAGTCGCCGTCCATGCCCCCGCGCACGCCATGTGCGAAGCCGTTGCTAGTTAAAATCATGTGCAATATCAAAAAGACATTGTACAGTCAGCCCTGATATGGCTCCTTAATGGTGCTCATTTACATGTTTGAAAGTATAATCACTTATTTTATAGAGTGGCTCCTTAATGGTGCTCATTTACATGGTTGCAAATACAGGGTGGCGCACGAAATGTGTTACCATTTTGTTTTTGAATATAAACTTTATTGTCAATGCAATCTGAAAGGAACATATACTACAATGAAGAGCCGTCCATGGAGATTTGTTCTAACTCAGCACATGCTCAATATTTCTACCATTTCGTTTCCTAACGTCCTTCAAACGAACACTGAAGTTAGTGATTACCCTAAGGCACATGTCTTCCGTAATTTCACTGCAAGCTTGAACAATAAGTCTTCTACGCTCCATTAAATCACATGGACGTTTCGGGAAAATTTTTTCCTTCAGGTACCCCCAAAGAAAAAAGTCACATGGATTGAGGTCTGGACTATTGGGGGGCCAATTTTGTCCGTCATTGAAGCGACTTGGAAACATGAGTGAAATGATCCGCATGTCGAAATGCTCATGTAAAAATTCCATCACAGTGTTTGCAGTATGTGGCCTTGCTCCATCTTGCATGAACTACTGCGTGTTGAAGGGCAAGGCAGTAGCAAAAAGCTATGGAATGAAGCTATTCCGAAGCATGCTCAAATAACGCTCGCTTTTCGCAGTTTCTTCTAAGAAAAAGGGTCAGTGACTGGAAATTGCTGCCCACGCTGTAATCCTCGGAGCGTAATGTTGTCGTTCATGAAGCACTTGTGGGTTTTCAGTGGCCCAAAAGAGTACATTTTGTTTGTTAACCACACCGTCTAAATGAAAATGCGCCTCGTCTGAAAACCAAATGTTGTTGAGAGTTTCTTCCCTATCCTCCGCCCACTGAGCAAACAGTGGTCTCTGCTGCTTCTCTTCTTCAGTGAGCTTCTGTGCACAGGTCATCTTGTATGGGTACATATGGAAGTCACTTTTAAGAATGCGTTGAACGGAGCGTTTGGATATTCCCAGTTGCACTGCTGCCTTTCTACACGATTTCCCAGGACTTCTCTGTACAGCAACCCGCACCGCTTCAATATTCTCCGGCGAACAATCAGGCTTAGGAAGAGGTCGCTTCGCTTCCAATACTGTTCCTTCCTGAACAAATTTATCGTACAACCTGTGGATGGTCTTCTTGCAAGGGACCCATCGTGTTTTAAACTGTTGTCGAAAACGCCTCTGAGTCACAACAAGGCTTTTCGTTTCATGAAAAAGTAACACAATTGCCGATCGTTGCTGTGTCGTCAGTCTTCCGTTGTCAGCCATTGCTACTTACTAGTCTCCTAGCGGCAGTATCGTGAATTACTTGTCATTTCGTAACTCATTTGTTTTTCCAAGCTCTGCTGGTACTGTTGTAGAGATCCCAGCGGGATATCTAATGTGCGTCGTAAATTGTGAAAGAAACAATTGGTAACACATTTCATGCGCCACCCTGTATAATCATTTATTTGATAGAGTGGCTCCTTAATGGGGCTCATTTACATACTTGCAAATATAATCACTTATTTTATAGAGTGGCGCTATAACGAAGATATGGAAATGAAAATTACATTTACAAAGAGAATGTTAGAAAATGATACTTCGGTGCAGTTTGATCTGTGGAACTTGATATCTTAAACGTTACGCAGTGATACCCAAATAACTTCGTCGCCGTTTGGCAGTCTGTATATTCTCACTACAACTGACTGAATTGAGCAGAACTCGATTGTCCAGTTACTTCTCAAATAGCGACTGCTGCTCTGGAAGGTAGTCTTCAGACTACTATACTGAGGTGATTGCAGGCACTGAACGATATTACCTAACTGCTTGTCCAAAAGTGTATGTGTGTGTGTCTCCGGCATGCCAGGTACTGAGCACATCGGCAGAAGGATTCCCATGTCTGACAGCATAAGACAGAAGCGAAACGTTACACGGTTCATCATTGAAGTTGACATGAAACTGCGGCTGGTCATAAACTAGTAGAATTAAGGAATACAAACAACTGTACTTTTTATACAATATCCTAATTACGCTACCGACTCACAGGTTTTGTGAGATGGCTGGAGTGCACACATCTTACACTGATGACCCAAAGAAACTGGTACATCTACCTAATATCATGTAGGGCCCCGCGAGCACGCAGAAGTGCAGCAACACGTCGTGACATGGACTCGACTAATGGCTGAAGTAGTGCTGGAGCGACTGACACTATGAGTTCAGAAGGGATGTCCATAAATCAGTAAGAGTACGAAGGGGGTGGAGATCTCTTTTGAACAGCACGTTGCAGGGCATCCCAGATTTCTCAGTAATGTCTGGGGAGTTTGGTGGCCAAGTATTTAAACTCAGAAGAGTGTTCCTGGTGCCACTCTGTAGCAATTCTGGACGTGTGGGGTGTAGCGCTGCCCTGCTGGAATTGCGCAAGTCCGTCGGAATGCGCAATGGGCATGAATGGATGCAGGTGATCAGACAGGATGCTTACGTACGTGTCACCTGTCAGAGTCGTATCTAGACGTATCAGGGCTCCCACCACACGCGCCCCAAACCATTACAGAACCCCATCAGCTTGAGCAGTCCCCTGCTGACGTGAAGGGTCCATCAATTCATGAGGTCATCTTCACACGCGCACACGTCCATTCGCTCGGTATAATTTGAAACGAGACTCGTCCGACCAGGAAACATGTTTCCAGTCATCAACAATCCAATGTCTGTTTAGAAGGGCCCAGGCAAGGCTTAAGGCTTTGTGTCGTGCAGTCATCGAGGGTACACGAGTGGCATTCGGCTCCCAAATCGATGATGTTTCGGTGAATGGTTCGCACCCTGACACTTGTTGCTGGCCCAGTACTGAAATCTGTAGCAATTTGCGTAAGGGTTGCACTTCTGTAACGTTGAACGATTCTCTTCAGTCATCATTGGTCCCGTACTTGCAGGATTTTGCGGCCGCAGCGATGTCGGAGATTTGATGTTTTACCGGATTCCCGATATTCACTGTACACTCGTGAAATGGTCGTACGCGAAAATCGCTACTTCATCTCGACTTCACAGATGCTGTGTCCTATCGTTTGAGCGCCGACTGTAACACCACGTTCAAACTGACTTAAATCCTGATAACCTGCCATTGTAGCAGCAGTTACCGATCTAATAACTGCAGCACACACTTGTCTTATATAGGCGTTGCTGACCACAGTGCCGTATTCTGCCTGTTAACATATCTCTGAATTTGAGTACGCATACCTATGTAAGGTGGCTATAATTTGCCACCTTACAAGCACCCATTCACATACTTTGCTGTGCCCTAAAAACAAAATTAGGTATCATGTGATAAATTGTACATCGTATATTCCATGAAGGAATAAAGTGAAACTGAGAGACGTGAGGTACTGCAAAAATGTTATAAAGATGCGTGAATAGATAAAAATTGTTAACCAATTGATGTGGAACGTATTAGGAGAGAACGTCAGTAAACATTTTTAGAAATGAGTGTCTATATTACCTATTTAGCAGTAGGATCATAAATGAGTGACTTGCTAATAGGGTTTGTGGTGACACGCAGGTGTGTCGTCCAAGTATGATTTGTCTCCATTCAGAGAAACGGGAGTTCAACAGGTGGCCAGCTCCCCGTGTCTATGTGAGAGCGCACCATTATTTGTACGGGAAAGTTATATTTACGCTATCCAAAGAGACGAAAAATTGTGTACATGGTGGCCAGTTCTGCGGAATTCCATATGAGCGCACCGAAACATTATTTGAGTGTTCGAGGGACATGAAATGAAAGTGTAATAAGGGGATATAGGCACGTAAAATATAATAAAGGAAAAGTACAAAGCTGTACATTCAAAGCACAGGACACAGAGGGAAATACATGAGGACATGGCGTCGTGTTGATGAGTAGTGATTTTATATAATGCACTAAAATCTTTGTATTTCCAGGTACCACTAATAAAATAAAATGTAGCTTTATTAAGATGGAAAGAAGAGATCACCAGAGAAAGGTAACAGCAGCAGATCCGGAAAAGGGGGACAGAGAACAGAAGGTGTTACCGAGTAAAACCATGAGAAAAGGTATGTGAAAGCCTGATTAAAATAAAAGATCAGTAATTGCACTAAACTTGCTATGTAGTATGATCGACCACAAGAAGCACACCAAGAGAATGAAATGAAGAAGTGGCCCACCTAATCACTCATTTGTGTATGTTTTGTGTGCAGACATGCTCTTTATTGTTCACGGATATTCATGATGACAGCCACGATGGAATCAAGAGCCCTGAGATCGGATGATCTTGTGATACTCACGACATGTGGCCAGTAGTTAACAGTAGTTTAATAAGTAGTTTAACAAGTAGTTTAACAAATAGTTCAACAAGTAGTATTTGCAACTATTAACAACGGGATTTGGTGAGGATTAATTCTATTATTGTATGAACAACTAATGAACATCTATTTTTATAGGTATACAAGTGCCGACAAATATTTAATAATTCATTGACATTAGTAGAGGTGTATTCCTTTATAAGTAACATTAACTTTGTACATAAAAAATCTTTTATCAAAATAATAATAGTAAATGCATGAGTGTCTTTGCTAATAATACAAATATAACAATAATAAATGTAAAGGTAAATGATCTCACTAGTGATTGCATCTTAATATATTTCATAAATTTCAATAAATTGTGTTATGTATTGTATAGTATTTGTTGTAAATCAGCATCTAATTGTGGACATTAGTGAGCACAGGATGCGCAAAAAACTTTGTGAGACACACTGGAAGTAACAACACGATGTGCAGATGGAACAGGAGGCTAACGAGACGCCGTCTGTAAACCAAAGCCTAGTTGCGGACGTGGGCAAACATCTGGGCTATTCATTGGCGACCTGAAGACCTCGGCCGGCGACAACAGACAATGGCGTCCCCGGTAACATGGCCAGCACAGCAGAGTGGTGTTTAAACAGCCACTAATGACTTGTTTCCACTGTTGTTCTACACAATGGAGATGGGATAAACCAATTGTACACATAATACATTCAAGTGAGCCTACAGAAACTGCTAATAGCTGTACGGAACTGTCAACTGTGTTTGCTTTCTTCTGCGGTCCTCCACCAGACTGAGGCATAATCTTAGCAGTCAGTTAACTGGCATTGACTTCTGAGGAATCTGAGTCACACACAATGACTTAAGTTCCATGTATAGTGTCACCAAACAGATAACCTACCTGTCGATAATTACCGATATTCTTATCCAAAATACAATAGTTATATTAAGAGAAAGAAGTGACATGAAGAACAGAAGAGTAGGAACACAAACATAGTAAAAGAAGAAACACGAAGAACTGAAGACTAGATACAATTACACTTCTCTTAGCCAACGCAAAAGAATTCTAGGTGACCTATACTATCCTTCCTGACTGTACCTCCCTCATACTGTGCACAAATTCGACGAAAACTTGGCTGTTTCAAATCATACACCCACTTACAGGGCTGTATAATTCGAGGATCCTTCCCCATCATCAATTCTGTGCGAGACTGGTAACCTGACGGAATCAACAATCAGCTCAATGTCCAAGGACTGACTTGTAAAGGCAATTTGTCTCGTCTCAAATAATCTTTCCACCCTAAACTTCACAAAGAAAAAAGAAAAAAACAGTAGCTTCCGTCCCCATACATAAATGAAGATGAAAATGTGTTGTGAAATCCGAATCAGTGTGTGACTCTTGATAAAAAAAGGTGCATAATGTAGTGAACAATGAACAGCTACACCCACAAACTAACAGTTGTGTAAACATTTTTTACTTATTTTTCAGGGCAGTATTAAGTAAAAATTTGTGTGTGTATTCATGTAAAATATTGTTTGACATTGTCTTTGATAATGACACAATGGCCTTCATTGTTTTTATATATTTGTATATTTCCAGAATTTTATTTGTGTATGCATTTATGTAAAATTATTGTTTCTTATTTTATTCGTTAATGATGCTTTGGGTTTGCATGCTTTTATGTACTACATTTTATACACTGTGAACAAACACATTAATTAAAATTGGTGGTCGATCTGACTCTTATTACAAATGTTAATTGTCACAGTAAATGTAAATGCAGTTTGTCAAAGAACGCTTTAGAACATAAGATTTTGGAAATGTTTGAAGAGTATACACATTAGGGAAACACTAGACTTGGTAAATCAGTTTGTGAAATGATATTTGTTTTAAAATGTAAGCCAAGAGCATAAATATGACCAAGTGAAATTATGTAGGATGTTTCACAGAATTTTATATTATTGTATAATGACCAATAGATACCCTCTTGAATAATTGACGTAACTGCTTGTTTTGCATATTACTGGCTAAATGAAGCACATGTAATTTATTGGACGACCACTTTGGAAAGATTAGAACACTTTACTTTAATATTTCTTGCCTCCACCTATGTCTTAGGGATGGATGAATGACAGAGCGTGTGGACCTTAAATGTAAAGAAGTATGGAAACTGACATTTTTGAAAGAGAGTAAAATTTTTGTAATGCTAGTTAAATTCTTTAGATATTGTTTAATCCAATTGTCACGTCTCGGAACAATGTTCCTAAAATAAGGGGTAGACAGACTACAATAAACATGTAATAAGTAAATTCATGGCAGTAAACCCATGAATGAATGCAGAGTGACTGTAGAAGAAAACATCATAATTCTAGTGTTCCTCTGCCCTCGTATTCTTATTAGTTCACTCATACTGACAATTGTTGGTTATATGATTTTGTATTGGATGAGATAAAACTACAAGAATTACCCCATCCTATTACAAAATAGTTCGTTAGCTGGGGGTATAGTAAGGTGGATATAATTTCGCACCTTACGAGCACTCATCCACATACCTTGCCATGACCTACAAACAAAATTAGGTATCATGTGATAGGTTGTACATCGTATATACGAATGTATAAAGGAGACTGGCATTGTAACATACGCCTTGTAAATAACTGTTAACGCTTATTGCATGAAAGGTGACGGATTGTCTTTATTATCATACTAGTAGATGTTGGAACGACAGTGGAAACTAAACGGCAGGCGGAACTCAAGCCCTGGGTGGAAGGCCCACACAGGTGTGGTGGTCCTGCTTAAACACAGGAAGAAGCAAGACAGACGTTTGTGACACCTGAGCACTGGGGCGGCACAATAGAGTCGCAACCGGCCAGTGCCGTAGCCAGAGAGGAAGAATTATACTCCGGAAACTACGAAAATCTTGGACGCAGCTGAGGGGAACGAGGAAGCGAAACCTCGGAAACCATGCAGGCTGGGTTATTTCCAAGGATTGTTACTCAGAAGTGTACCATTGCACAAGTATAGGATTTTCCTCGCAAACTTTCCACACTGGACGACAAAACACTAAAATATGGTATTTCGGCGTTCGGAAGA
The DNA here is from genome assembly GCF_021461395.2 of Schistocerca americana. Taxonomy (NCBI): domain Eukaryota; kingdom Metazoa; phylum Arthropoda; class Insecta; order Orthoptera; family Acrididae; genus Schistocerca; species Schistocerca americana. The sequence continues at coordinate 958,130,008 of NC_060121.1, read as the reverse complement.
ATCCATAGAGAGGGAGAATATTCCGTGGTTTCGGGAATATGATTTGTTTTCGGAATTACGAGGGTGGGCAGCAGAGCCTTGCTGGGAGGCTAGCGGTGGAGAGACGGGGCTTCCATTGTGAGCGCCCGTGTGTGACGGTCGCTTGATATCATATTTGTTGGTACAGACGGACTTGCCGTCTTTGCTCTCAGGAGAGTTTATAGTTAGAACAGTTAGGCACTGTACTGTTGCGAACCTATACGATTCTGGACTTCACCTCCGGGTTGGAAGTTGTCACTGAGTACACGGCATTCAGTAATTGATAGCACTTCCTCTTCCTATACTTACGTTGAGATGTTATCTGAACTCTGTCCTTGTGGCTGGGAATTCGAGTTTCTCTTCTGTAGAACACAGAAAGGAGAAAGCAGTATTAGAGTATATTAGTCAGAGGACCGCCCCTTCTGCCGTCCTAGTGTTTGAAAGAGTTTTTATTTTGTGACTGAAGTTCTTCCATCGATGCAGATGTGTACGAGAACCAGGAGGTCGATGCATCAGACGCAGTACATACGGTAATAGGGCTATAAAGCTAAACAGCTGTGATCACGTTAGTGTAATTCCACTGTTCCACACCACCGTAGATCATCTTTGAAAGTGATGTCTCCTAGTGTTTGGTACGTAGATGATGTCAGTCATTTCGCGTTATTGATATGAGATGTTGCAGTCGTAATAAGGGGCAGAGTTGAGCAATTGATTAGTAATTTTACTTAGTAAATGTAAACTTTCTAATATAATATTTTTTGTTTAATCTACAATAAATATATAAGCAGGAACAACGTTTATCATTTAGTAGTATTAGTTGCCTTGATCATTCATTTAGGTTTAGGTTTTAATTCATATGTTGAAGCCCATTAAGAGATCCTAAGATCTGCTTCAGGTGGTAGTTAGACAGGGCCAAATCTTCATTTTAGCGTTTATTATTTTTCATCGCGCACATTCATTTTACACCCGCCTGGACTAGCGTCATGAACCTATACTAGTTTCTTTGGTGCTTCAGTGTATGAATAGAAGTCCATGAGACCAATGAATAAACTTGTTACCTGTCCTAATTCACGGAAAGCTGTATTTCACCATTAAGTTTGTCTTGGGGTCTGAAGAAGACACTAACGTAGTGTCGAAACTGGTTGTTGGTATTCCTTTCTTCTGCAAGAATCAGAGTTGTCAGAAGTTGGCAGCTTTCCATAATGGCTGTCTCCACTATCGGTGGGGGTACACGATGTGCTGAAAGAATGGGTGTGGAAGCAGGAAGAGCTTTGGCCTTATGAGCGCCATCTGGAAGCTCTCGCATGGAACCGAGAAATGACAGGCTAGTGGCTATGCCTGCGCGGTGGTGGTCTCTCGTGGTACTTGTTGAGTACCTCTTGACTGGTGCACAAAATTTGTTACTGTTTATTTATAGTGGAGCAGCCGTGGAGAAAATGATAGTTCGGAAGCAATGGTGTCAGAAACCAACGATAGCAATCATTAACTTTAAATTATGGTATGGTCCAGTCAGCATATAGTTTTGCATCAGCCCAGTTCCCAGAACTCCTGAAGATAAACATTGACTGTGGATATTGTATCACAGACACAGTCCCTTTGACTGTTTAGAGATGTCACTCAACCCGCCCAAAGATGTAAACAACCATGCATGAGCAGCACCTATTAGCCGGTCAGATCCAGTCATTCCACCAGGAAGGAAGTAGACGGCTCGTGTTGTCTGTAGTTCAACCAAACCTAGACGGTCAATACCGCGGTTCGATCGCGACTTCATCGTTGCATTGGGCCAGGAACGTCTCTCAACAAGGGAAATGTCCAGGCGTCTCAGAGCTAACCAAAACGATGTTGTTCAAACATGGAGGGGATACAGAGAGACAGGAACTGTCGAAGACATGCCTCACTCAGGCAGACCAAGGGCTACTACTGCTGTAGTTGACCGCTACCTACGGATTATGGCTCGGAGGAACCCTGATAGCAACGCAACCATGTTGAATAATACTTTTCGTGCACCCACAGGATGTCATGTTACGACTCAAGCTGTGCACAATAGGCTGCATGATGTGCAACTTCATTCCCAACGTCCATGGCGTGTGCCAACTTTGCAGTCACGACACCATGCAGAGCGGTACAGTTCGTCCCAACAACATGCCGAATGGATCGCTCAGGATTGGCATCACGTTCTAATCACTGATGAGTGTCGCATATGCCTTCAACCAGACAATCGTCAAAGACGTGTTTGGAAGCAACCCGGTCAGGCTGGACGCCTTAGACACGCTGTCCAGAGAGTGCAACAAGGTGGAGGTTCCCCGCTGTTTTGGAGTGGCATTATGTGGGGCGACTTGGTCATGAAAGGCGCTGTAACGGCTGTACGATACGTGTATGCCATCCTCCAACCGATAGTGCAACAATATCGGCAGTATATTGGCGAGGCATTCGTCTTCATGGACGACAATTCACGCCCACATCGTGCACATCTTGTGATTGACTACCTTCAGGATAACGACATTGCTATACTAGAATGACCAGTATGTTCTCCAGATAAGAACGCTATCGAACATGCCTGGGATACATTGAAAAAGGCTGTTTATGGGTGACGTAACCCACAACCACTGAGAGGAATCTACGCCGAATCGCCGTTGAGGAGTGGGACAAATTGGAGCAACAGTGCCTTGATCAACTTGTGAATAGTATGCCACGAGGAATACAGGCATGCATCAATGCAAGAGGGTGTGTTACTGGGTACTTGAGGTACCAGTGTGTACAGCAATCTGGACCACTACCTCTGAAGGTCTCACAATAAAAAGGCGGATATGATGTTTATGTTGATATCTATTCCAGTTTTCTGTACAGGTTCCGAAACTCTCGGAACCGAGGTGATGCAAAACTTTTTTTTGATGTGTGTATATTGCTCCCATTTGTTGAGACTGTAGAATTGTATCGAAGAAATGTCCATTGACAAAGGATTGATGGACGGTAGTCTGAGGTGGTAAAAGCCATGGGACACCTTATAAGCTCATGTGGCCTTTTGATTGGTGTAGTGCAGCAGCTCGATGTTCAAAGGACTCAAGAAGTCACTGGAAGTTCCCTCTAGGAATACTGAGCCATGCTGCCTCTATAGCCGTTCACAAATGCGAAAGCGTTGCCGGTGCAGGATTTTGTGCACGATTTGACCTCTAGATTACAAATATTCGATGGTATTCATGTCAGGTGATCTAGTTGGCCAAATCATTCGTTTGAACTCTCCAGAATGTTCTTCAAACCAATCGCGAACGCTTGTGGCCTGGTGACATGACGCATTAACATCTATAGAAATTCCTTCGTGGGAACATGTGGCCCATGACTGGGTGCAAATGATCTCCAAGTACACGAACACAATCATTTCCGGACAAAAAAGGTTCGTTAGGGCCAAAGGACCCGTCCATTCCATGTAAATACAGACCACACCATTTTGGGCCACCTCCAGCTTGCTCAGTGCGTTGTTGACAACTTGGGTCCACAGCTTCGTGGGGTCTGCGCCATACTCGAATCCTACCATCAGCTCTTACCAGCTGAAATCGATCGTCTAGGGCTTTCACTGCCCATTATCGCCGAATTTCGCCACCACTGCCCTAACGCATTCGTTCGTCGTATGTCACACATTAATTTCTGAGGTTATTTAACGCAATGTTACTTGACTGTTAGCACTGACAACTCTACCAAACACCACTGCTCTCTGTCGTTAAGTACGTAGTCCATGGTGCGAAGTAATGTTTGAAATGTGGATTCTCGGCACACTCTTTACGCTATGGATCTCAGAGTATTGAATTCTCAAACGGTCTCCGAAACGGAATGTTCCATGCGTGTAGCTACCATTCTCCATTCAAAGTCCGTTAATGCCCGTAGCATATTTTCATAATTACATCAAATTACTCTTACCGGTAAAGTGAAAAATGGTTTGGGAGGGTTTCAGTGTCCACTACAGGAGTCTGAAAAAAACCTGTGACGAGAGTAGTTCAGGTAGAAATAGTAACCACTTTGTTTATCTGCATCCCAGCCACAAAGAAGTAGTAACTATGACTCAGGATATAATGACTCAGGATATAATGGGTATGAGAAATAATAGGACGTGGTATCAGAATGAGAGGCCTCACAGAAATGAAACAGTAATTTGTGGAGATGTAGGGGGCATTTGAATGGTAGGTGTTTCAGTAAACACGGTAGACATAACGGCAGAGGTGGTCACTGGAATGGTACGGATCCAGGCCTGACTATTGTGGAGGTAAGATCAGCTGATCTGTGGAATAATATGCAGAATGCCCATCACTATGTGAGTGACTCTGCAGGTGTCAGACGATATGGGTGCTAAAATATTATGGACAAAAGCTATGAACAAAATATTCGATTTTTAAGATGTAGGAGAATTTTGCTTGATGAGAGACAGGAAAATGTAACTGCTGTGCTACCTCAGATAAATCTTAATGAAACTACACACATCAAAAAAAGTTTTGCAGTTCCCAAAACTCCTGAAGATAGACGTTGACTGTGGATATTGTATCACAGACACAGTACTTTTGACTGTTTAGAGATGTCACTAAAACCGCCCAAAGATGTAAACAACCATGTATCAGCAGCACCTATTAGACGGAGGGGGTCCGACAGCCGGTCAGTTCCAGTCATTCCACCAGGAAGGAGATAACACGGCTCGTGTCGTCTGTAGTTCAGCCATGCGTAGACGGCCAATACCGCGGTTCGATCGCGTCCGCGTTGTTACTTTGTGCCAGGAAGGACTTTCAACAAGGGAAGTGTTCAAATGGCTCTGAGCACTATGGGACTAAACTTCTGAGGTCATCTAGGGGTAGAACTACTTAAACCTAACTAACCTAAGGACACACATCCATGCCCGAGGCAGGAGTCGAACCTGCGACCGTAGCGGTCGCGCGGTTCCAGACTGTAGCGCCTAGAACCGCTCGGCCGCTCCGGCCGGCCAAGGGAAGTGTCCAGGCGTCTCGGAGTAAACCAAAGCGATTTTGTTCGGACATGGAGGACATACAGAGAGACAGGATGACATGCCTCGTTCAGGCCGCCCAAGGGTTACTACTGCAGTGGATGACCGCTACCTACGGATTATGCCTCGGAGGAACCCTGACAGCAACTCCACCATTTTGAATAACGGTTTTCGTGCACCCACAGGACGTCGTGTTACGACTCAAACTGTGCGCAATAGGCTGCATGACGCTCAACTTCACTCCCAACGTCCATGGTGTGGTCCATCTTTGCAACCATGACACTACGCAGCGCGGTACAGATGGGCCCAGCAACATGTCGAATGGACCGCTCTTCACCGATGAGTGTGTCATATACCTTCAACAAGACAATCGTCTGAGAGGCGTTTGGAGGCAACCAGGTCAGGCTGAATGCCTTATACACACTGTCCAGCCAGTGCAGCAAGGTGAAGGTTTCCTGATATTCTGGGGTGGCATTATGTGGCGCGACGCACTCCGCTGGTGGTAATGGAAGGCGCCGTAACTGCTGCACGATACGTGTATGCCATCTTCCGACCGATAGTGCAACCATATCGTGACCCACCAACCACTCTGAGGTATCTACGCCGAATCGCCGTTGAGGAGTGGGACAATCTGTACTAACCGTGCCTTGATGAACTTGTGGACAGTACGCCACGACGAATATAAGCATGTATCAATGCAAGAGGACATGATACTGGGTATTAGAGGTACCAGTATGTACAGCAAACTGGTTTCATTGTATGGTGGTACAACATGCAATCTGTGGTTTTCATGAGCAATAAAATGACGGAAGTGATGTTTATGTTGATCTCTGTTCCACTTTTCTGTACAAGTTCCGGAACCGAGGTGTTGCAAAACTTTTTTTGATGTGTGTGTTTCATCTTCCATGCTTGATATCGGTAGCTAGGCGTCTGTGTTGAGTGAGGCTGCATTTCAGCAGTGTGACAGTGTATGTTCGTGGCGTATTCTTCTTTCGTGCTCTTGAGAAGAGTATTGACGTGAAGAGACAGGTGTGTATTGTTGAAGAGTTTTTCAGTGAATTTTGTGATTGTGCTAAGACTGGCGATTGAAGCTGTATTCACAGTTCACTTAATGTCCATGCAACAAACGGTGATGGACTTGGTTAGTGGTGAAGTGACTCTGAAGTGGAACGAGTCTATGTTAAAAATGTGGTTTTATGAATAAGTGATCAATGAGGAGAACTAGAACCACCATCTCATGTTTCTCATGAGGACTGTAGACTAATACAACTCTGCTACTAATCAAACAAAGAGGTGTTTGTACCGAACGTAAATACAGAATTGGTTGACTGCATTGAGGAAGCAGATGAGATGGTGAAAGAATGTTTGTTTGAGGTCTGCACTGTCATTCTGAATAGCCTGGAACAACTGAGGGATTTAAATATGTGTTTAGAGTCAAGCAAATATGTGAACTTTTGCTAGGTCATATCATATAACAGTATTTTTCAAGACAAATGTTAAGGCAGAAAGAGGGAAGATGCTGCAGCATGGGGGGATTGAACTTGCTGATACATAATCCATTGCCAATTGTGCCAAAGAAAGGAGGTGGTATCAACTTTGTATTGGATTCCAGCAAAATTACTACAAATATTGTTCCAGAAAAGATGAACCACTGTCATTAGACTACTTATTTTACAAAATTTATGGTGTTAGTGTCCTGTCTTCAGTAGCTCTTGAAGCAAGCTACTGACAGGCTGAGCTGCACTTTTCATATCAGAAGTTCATGGCATTCTTATGATTTGGCTGTTGCTATCAGTTCCGTAAGACATCCTTTGGATTGAGTGTCAGTTTTTTTGTATTTATAAGAGGTTTCAATAGCAATCTTCCACTAGACTTAACAAGGAGTTTGACCACGTATGTTACTGATGTGTTAACTGTGGAACAGAGATGTAAGAAAATGAGACTTTGGATAGGCTGTTAGGTGACGTCAAAGAGTTTGGTGTATGTAAATTCGAAAAAAGAATATCAGAACTTGGACGGAAATAAGTGAAATTTTTAGGTCGCATTGTGACTGCTTCAGATTCCGAAAAATTAGAGGCATTCCAATTACTAAAATGAGGAAACAGCTTACTGCTATTCTGGGTTGATTAATTTCTACAGAAAGCTTATGAATTTATATGCCTTGATTGACAAGAAGACTATTTCGGTCTGGGACATCCAAACAGAGGCAGAGTTTGAGAATATAAAACAGGTTCTTTTAGAGGGCTCTCTTCCTTTCACATACAGACTTGAGCTGGGGTTTTTGTGTAAATTCAGGTAGTTCCAAGACAGGTCTTGATTGCTGAGTTATTTCAGGCATTTGAGGTAGATGAAATGGTGCAGCATCATACTATCTCTTTTATGAGCCAAATGTTCGTAAGGTGTGAACAAAACTACTGAATGACTTAGCTTGAGGCTCTAGCTATTGTTATAGAGCTTTGTGAAATTTAGAGGCTATTTTTTCAGTCAATGAAAAGGTTCGTACTGACCTCAGGGAGCTGGAATTGTCAACAAGTGCGAAACTGACTCATAGTTACTTTCCAAGACAGGCATTGCATCTTGAAAATATTGCTAAGGAGCAATCGAGAGTGCAATACAGAATAGAAGTACAGGTAAAATAGAGAGATAGTGGTCGCCCGGTATTATCTGTGGCAGTTCCGCAGCAATGGATTCAGCTTCATCTGACAAGAGGGCACAGGCTGTTCACCTGTGAGAGGGAAGGTGGCAGCACTAACAATGGAAGGTATATAAATCATGTCAGGGACTGTGGAAAACAGATTAGTTGTCATAATTGTGAAATTGAGTGAATCACCTGACGTCCAAAAGGACATAAGCAATGGCGTCTGAGCCAAGCATAGAAGCATTTCCATAACTGCAAAGTTTGTAAACTGTTCACGTGCCACTGTGTTTAAAATGAATTTTGCATGGAAAAATGGCTCTATCCAAAAACGGCGCCACAGATGCCAGGCGTCAATGACAGTTGCAGAGACGTGCACAAGCGAATATATATATATATATATATATATATAATACTGAGCAACTGGCGTACCCAATGAGCCAAGGGCTACTAACAGTGTCTCCTCAGTGACCGTTTAGCAAATGTCGCAGCATATAGGACTCTGCAGCAGGCACTTGGTTCATGCACCCATGCTGAATACTACTCACTGGAGACAAAGGTGGGAATTTAAATGTCAGTACTGAAACTGGACGGAAATATTTTTATGCCGTTCTTTGGGTGATCTCGTAATGCTGAAAAGCACAATGGATCAACACAATTATACATCTACTTTTGGGGACCATGTTCACCCCTACATGCAGTTTGGTTTACCTTGGTATGATAACGTCTGCCAGCAGGACAACGAGTCACACAGCTCACAATGTATGTGTGTGGTTCAAAGAACACCAAAATTAATTTAACGTACTTTCCTGCCACCCAGACCTCCTCCAGATTTAAACCAATAGGTAATCTGTGGTACCACGTCGGTCGAGCCGTGCGCGCCATGGATCGTCAACTGAAAAATCTAACGCATCTGGCTATGGTGACAGAGTTGGCATGGCTCCACATCCCTATACATACCTTCCAAAAACTCACTAACTCACTTTCTGCGGATCACGTAGTGCCCCCAGTGCAAAAGGTAGTTATCTGGGCTTTTGACAGGTTGTGACATTAATGAGACAGGTCAGTGTATGTGTCTATTGGTGTGGTGTGGTGTGGTGTGTGTGTGTGTGTGTGTGTGTGTGTGTGTGTGTGTGTGTGTGTGATGTTAGTAGTTACTACGATTCTGACATGTGTTTGTTATTGGAAGGTAGTGCAGAATATGTAGTTGAATGTAATAAATATTGTAGCAAGAGTAGTTGGGTGTATTCTGGTCATAGAAACAGAAATTCATCTGGCGAGATTTGTTAGGAAACAACTACAAAATCGATGGGATATGTGGAATATGTGTGATAAATATGAAGTTATTTTTATTGGCAGTTTGTTTGTATAATGGATGAGTAGAGTGCTTTCCACAAAGTAGTGCATTATTATGATTAGGATTTCTTTCAATGGTTTGTTTGAAATGTCACTGAAGAAGGAGGTGACTGGGGTAATCAGTAGAACAGAAGATGGGCAAGACAAACAAATCTGTTTCACGGAGCAAGACAGATGCCGGATCGTGAAGAAGCTTCGTTGAGGTTCTAAGGATAAACACGTACCAGATCAGTGCCCAAGGTACCAACCTGCTAATAATCTGTCCAAATGAGTCATGATGCAACGAGTGCTGCTGTTGTGTCCACTACTTCAATTTTGTAAAAGAGTCATCACTATATCATCAGAAACGGTGTAGTAAGCAAAGACTCATTCATTAGCCCTTCACGTGCGACAGAACCCTGGGGAGCTATTAAGTAATACATGACGCTTGGAATTTCACCTACTCTCGTTGAATAAGATAAAGAACTAATTTCTGCCTTAGTGGACAGTCTTGATCAACTAATACAACCATACACAAAGACATTGCACTTCATCCTACTATTTTACATTTATTATCCTATGGATAATGCATTCTTACATCATTAATTAAGAACGTTTGACTTATCAACTGCGGCAGCCTTTTGTATCATTAACCAAAATTAGAAACCATTCTGTAATCCTTTGTAGTAATGTCATTGATGTCCTAGTCTCAGTGTTCAATGCAGTGATACATTTGTTCAGTCTCCATGAGATGAGAAATATTAGATCTTCGCTGGTTTCGTATGGTCATATTATGGTTGTTATAATGTAATCAGGTCACAAGTACTATGATTCGTTACTTGTTCTATATCTAGATGGTCTCCATCAACTCTTTTTGACTTAACTCTAATGAGGGTACATGAGAAATAATTTTACTATTTCACATCTGCCATTAAATTACAAGATTCAAAGAGATCAAGCCTGAGAAGATTATTCGTATCGATATAGTATTTAATCTTGTACATGTAAATTCACATGCCTATAGGTTAATTATTGGTAGTATTCTTAAATTGGAGCTTATTAGAGCAGTTATGTTCAGCTAGTATATTTGGATGTTTCACTTGCAACATCGTGGTCACAGTGAGGCAATATTTTAACTAAAAGATTGTCTTACTCAACTACATAAATGTAAATCAATAATGTTCACACATTATTTACGGGACAATAATTTGATGAAATGTTTACCTTAATACATTACCTAAATATTATGTTAACACACTATTTATGGTTGTTTCACTTACAGTATCACTGTTAAGAGAGGCCATAGTTTGAATAAGTAGTTACCTTACCCATTTATGTAAACGTTATTTTCACACATTATTTATAGATGATTTACTTAACAGCAGCACAGTCATCCAGAGACCATACCCTAGACATACCTTGTATACTTTTTAACTTTTTGTGTAGATTCATATATGCCTTTTATATAGGAATTTGCTCAGTTTAGACATTTTTCAAAACCTGTATACAAATTGTAAATAACTCAGATCATAAAACTATCCTGTTTTCAGTATGCTTAACGCCCTTTAATGTACATTTTAAGAGCTATTCTTACATTTTATTCAACTTAGTGTTTCATGTATGGTAGTGATATTGGTCTTTATATTCAGCTACAGGTCATTACTCTCATAGACATTTGAGATGATTTCCAAATGAACACGTTGTAGTTTATCAGGACTATACGAGATTTGTCCGGAAAATACGTATAAAAGTTGAATAATGTCTTTATGTTACAAGTTGCAGTCACCACCAGGTGAGACTACTGCTGTAATCAATCCCATCAACGCTCAGTTCGAGTCAGAGCACTCTGCGTGAAGGTGGGAGTGTGCGGCAGCTTGTTGACAGTTACCCTTTTACACCTGCCGTCGGCATGGAGCTCTCTCTGATTGAGGAACAGCGCGTCAACGTCAAGTTTCTTGCAAAGCTGGGCAAGAATGGCCGTGAGATTTTTGAGTGTTTGAAACAGGTTTACGGAGACAATTCTCTGAAGGAACCAACCGTGAACAAGTGGTTAAAAAGGTTCCGGGATGGCCGAGAAGAAGTGAACGATGACCCTCTTCCAGGACCCCCGTCGACATCGAGTTCCGATGCAAATGTTGAACGAATTCGGGCTTGTGTTCTTAAAGACCGTAGATTGACAGTCAGAATTGTTGTTGACGAGCTGTCAATCCCCAAAACAATCGTTCACGAAATCCTGACACAAAAACTTGAAATGAAGGAATTGTGTGAGAAAATCGTACCGAAGCTCTTGACGCCAGAACAGAAAGCAAAGAGGGTTGAGTGCTGTGAGGATTGGTTGGAAGCAGAGGAACGAGGGGATTTTCTGAACCGAGTCATCACTGGAGACGAGTCCTAGTTTTACGAATTCGATGTGGAGCTCAAATCTCAAAGCAAGGAATGGAAACTAGCAGGAGAACCGAGAACAAAAAAGTCGCGAAAATCGAGGTCCAATGTGAAGACAATGTTGATTGTTTACTTTGATTCTAGGGGCATTGTTCACAAGGAATTTGTTCCTCCCGGCCAGAGAGTGAACGGAAATTTTTACGTTGAAGTTCTGACACGTGTCAGAGCTCGTGTGGCCCGAGTTCGACCAGAGTTGGCAAAAGGGGGCAGGTGGATCCTTCATCACGACAATGCGCCCGCTCACACATCGCTCGTTGTGCGCGAGTTTTTGGCCCGAAGCTCAATCACCGTGACAGACCACCCGACTTATTCACCCGATTTAGCCCCGTGTGACTTCTTCATGTTCCCGAAATGTAAAATGGTGCTTCGGGGGCGGCACTTGGGAGATGTGGAAGCCATCAAGGAGGAAACGACACGGCAACTGAACAAAATCACAACTGAAGAGTTTCAGCAATGTTATCAACAGTGGAAACGGCGTTGGCAGAAGTGTATCGCGTCTCAGGGCGAGTACTTTGAAGGAGACCATATTGTAATACCTGGATAATTGTTAAAGTTATTATTCAACTTTTATACGTATTTTCCGGACAAACCTCGTATATCCAAGAATGTTTCTAATATTTGTACTATGTTAATTTTGATCGCACATGGTGAATGAGGACCATTTCCTAGCTGTTAGGGTTGGTTAAACAATCACCTTAGAATATGGTCTGCTGGTTACTTCACAGAAAACATTTCAAGTCTGCTCTTCATTTCCCGGACAGGCTGATGAAAGTAGTCTGTTATATCTGCATTTTTACTAATTTCTATAGATTTTCGTTAGGTTTATTAGGTGGAGATTATTCACGAGCAACGTTTGCTGTTATCTTTAGGCCCCTGGTCGACCTCTGCAACGTCTTCTACAGTATTCCCTTTACTGAATATCTTAGGGGCGTAAGTGACTAAACTAATGAGGGATGAAGGTGTGTGTAAATGTTAAGGCATGCTTTCCAAGTTTCGAAGGAGAACAAAAGCTATGTCTTGTTCATGTTCCGCTCGTGGCTGTGCTAGAGATAAAGTACATTTTCTTACAGTGAGAAAAAGTATGCTATTGAAAGAGGTTGCGTTTATTAAAGAGCTGGAAAAGTGTGCTATTAGAAGTGGTTGCATTTATAAAAACTGGGAAAAAGAGTCAGAGCTAGGTACATAAAAATAGCATGGTTTTTATGTGTGAAATGTTTCAGTAAATATAAAGCTATTCTCATACGATGGTACTGGATCGAAAGGTAACATTTTTACATTACAAAATGCGAAGCTCTCCATGTCGGCCTGTGGAGATAGATGTGGCTTACATACTGAATGTTGCAGCAGAGTGGCTTTCGCGACTGCACTTCACTGAGGTATAGTCCATCCTGTTTATGAACTGTATTAAAGTCGGCATTCGAACTAGCAAGCCGGTATTTGACTTGACAAAGAGGTTTTCCATCTTCGATGGTTTTCAAAAATACATTGATTAATTGATCTTTGTATGACTGTTCTGAGGCTAGCATGTATTTCATGTAACTTTAATTTGTTTGGTTTATGTAAAACGGTTGTACTCTAGAGGCACAATAGTAATTATGAAGTAAATGCAAAATCTGAATCTTTATTTCAAACCCACGTTTTAAATAAATACAGTTAAACGAAGCACCAATTTTGTGAGCTAGTAGATGTGACCAAACACAATATCTGATGGGGAAATAACTAATAAATATTCTCGTGTCTAAGTCAATGTTTCACTGCACCATTTCTGCCCATGACAAATATCTGGACGCAAGGCATTCATTGCATTAGTTATATCTTTGAGAAGGCAGCTGAGAAACATTCTGGTTACATGTTTTGTGATACTTTGCCATTACCTTAATGCAGGACCCTGGCTAGACTACACTCCTTCAGAATTATTGAAATCTTTGCGAAAGCGGTCCTTGAAAATATTACTCCGCCTTGTAAAGTAAATGAAACAGGCGAAATACCCACAGAATTCAAGAAGAATGTAGTAATTCCAGTTCCGAGGAAATCAGGTGCTGATAGTTGCAAATATTATCGAACCATCACTTTAGTGTCACAGTTGAAAATAATCAGCAAAACTATTTATCGATAAAACGAGAGAATGGTAGAAGTAGATGTTGGGAAAGATGAATTTGTGTTCTGGAGAAATGTAGGAACGTATGATTTACCTTAGAAAAGAGATTGTAGGAAGACAAACCTTCGTTTCAAACACTTGCTTATTAAGAGAAAGATTTTGATGGTACTAAGTGCTGTACAATTTTTGAAATTATGAAGGTAGCGGGTATGAAATAAACAAAGCGAAGGGTTATATCAAAGTTGTACAGACACCAGACAGCAGTTGTAATATCGGAAGAACTTGCATGGGTCCAGTAGTTTGGAAGGGAATGAGAAAGGATTGTAGCCTACTCTCTGTGTTATTCACTTTGTGCACTGAACAGGAAAACCAAAGACAGATTTGGAAAAGGTATCAAAGTTCATAAAGATCAAATAAAAATTTTAAAATCCGCCGATGACATTGTCATTCTGTCAAAAACCGAAAGGTTTTGTAAAATCGGATGAACAGAATGAGAAACGTATTAGAAAGAGGTTATAAGATAATCATCAGCAAATGTGAAAGATAAATTGTGGAGTGGAGCAAAATTAAGTCTGGTGATGCAATGTAGTGTCGTTTGCAAAGGAACCATCCCAACATCTGCCATAAGTGACTTTGAGAAACCATGGGAAACCTAAAACAGGATGGTTAGACGTTGATCCGAACCTTAGTCCTCATGAGTAGCACTCCAATGTCTTACCTCTGTGACGAACAGCGAGTCTGGCTCCTGAGGACGTTAACGGTAGAAGGCGTGATAGATCGAACAATTCTTTTGTGGGCGCTGTTCAGAATATGTGTACGTATATAAAATAACCTCCCCCCATGAACCATGGACCTTGCCGATGGTGGGGAGGCTTGCGTGCCTCAACGATACAGGTAGCCGTACCGCAGGTGCAACCACAATGGAGGGGTATCTGTTGAGAGGCCAGACAAACGTGTGGTTCCTGAAGAGGGGCAGCAGCCTTCTCAGTAGTTGCAGGGGCAACAGTCTGGATGACTGACTGATCTGGCCTTGTAACACTAACCAAAACGGCCTTGCTGTTGTGGTACTGCGAACGGCTGAAAGCAAGGGGAAACTACAGCCGTAATTTTTCCCGAGGGCATGCAGCTTTACTGTACGATTAAATGATGATGGCGTCCTCTTGGGTAAAATATTCCGGAGGTAAAACAGTCCCCCATTCGGATCTCCGGGCGGGGACTACTCAAGAGGACGTCGTTATCAGGAGAAAGAAAACTGGCATTCTACGGATCGGAGCGTGGAATGTCAGATCCCTTAATCGGGCAGGTAGGTTAGAAAATTTAAAAAGGGAAATGGATAGGTTAAAGTTAGATATAGTGGGAATTAGTGAAGTTCGGTGGCAGGAGGAACAAGACTTCTGGCCAGGTGAATACAGGATTACAAATACAAAATCAAATAGGGGTAATGCAAGAGTGGGTTTAATAATGAATAAAAAAATAGGAGTGCGGGTAAGCTACTACAAACAGCATAGTGAACGTATTATAGTGGCCAAGGTAGACGCGAAGCCCATGCCTACTACAGTAGTACAAGTTTATATGCCAACCTACTCTGCAGATGACGAAGAAATTGAAGAAATGTATGATGAGATAAAAGAAATTATTCAGGTAGTGAAGGGAGACGAAAATTTAATAGTCATGGGTGACTGGAATTCGACAGTAGGAAAAGGGAGAGAAGGAAACATAGTAGGTGAATGTGGATTGGGGCTAAGAAATGAAAGAGGAAGCCGTCTGTTAGAATTTTACATAGAACATAACTTAATCATAGCTAACACTTGGCCCAAGAATCATAAAAGAAGGTTGTATACATGGAAGAATCCTGGAGATACTAAAAGGTATCGGATAGATTATATAATGGTAAGACAGAGATTTAGGAACCAGGTTTTAAATTGTAGGACATTTCCAGGGGCAGATGTGGACTCTGACCACAATCTATTGGTTATGAACTGTAGATTAAAACTGAAGAAATTGCAAAAGGTGGGTGTTTAAGGAGGTGGGACCTGGATAAACTGACTAAACCAGAGGTTGTACAGAGCTTCAGGGAGAGCATAAGGGAACAATTGACAGGAATGGGGGAAAGAAATACAGTAGAAGTAGAGTGGGTAGCTCTGAGGGATGAAGTAGTGAAGGCAGCAGAGGATCAAGTAGGTAAAAAGACGAGGGCTAGTAGAAATCCTTGGGTAACAGAAGAAATATTGAATTTAATTGATGAAAGGAGAAAATATAAAAATGCAGTAAGTGAAGCAGGCAAAAAGGAATACAAACGTCTCAAAAATGAGATCGACGGGAAGCGCAAAATAGCTAAGCACGCATGGCTAGAGGACAAATGTAAGGATGTAGAGGCTTGTCTCACTAGGGGTAAGATAGATACTGCCTACAGGAAAATTAAAGAGACCTTTGGAGAAAAGAGAGCCACTTGTATGAATATCAAGAGATCAGTTGGAAACCCAGTTCTAAGCAAAGAGGGGAAAGCAGAAAGGTGGAAGGAGTATATAGAGGGTCTATGCAAGGGAGATGTTCTTGAGGACAATGTTATGGAAATGGAAGAGGATGTAGATGAAGATGAAATGGGAGATATGATACTGTGTGAAGAGTTTGACAGAGCACTGAAAGACCTGAGTCGAAACAAGGCCCCAGGAGTAGACAACATTCCATTAGAACTACTGATGGCCTTGGGAGAGCCAGTCCTGACAAAACTTTACCATCTGGTGAGCAAGATGGACGAGACAGGCGAAATATCCTCAGACTTCAAGAAGAATATAATAATTCCAATCCCAAAGAAAGCAGGTGTTGACAGATGTGAAAATTACCGAACTATCAGTTTAATAAGTCACAGCTGCAAAATACTAACGCGAATTATTTACAGACGAATGGAAAAACTGGTAGAAGTCGACTTCGGGGAAGATCAGTTTGGATTCCGTAGAAATGTTGGAATATGTGGGGCTATACTGACCTTACGACTTATCTTAGAAGAACGATTAAGAAAAGGCAAACCTACGTTTCTAGCATTTGTAGACTTAGAGAAAGCTTTTGACAATGTTGACTGGAATACTCTCTTTCAAATTCTAAAGGTGGCAGGGGTAAAATACAGGGGGCGAAAGGCTATTTACAATTTGTACAGAAACCAGATGGCAGTTATAAGAGTCGAGGGACATGAAAGGGAAGCAGTGGTTGGGAAGGGAGTGAGACAGGGTTGTAGCCTCTCCCCGATGTTATTCAATCTGTATATTGAGCAAGCAGTAAAGGAAACAAAAGAAAAATTTGGAGTAGGTATTAAAATCCATGGAGAAGAAATAAAAACTTTGAGGTTCGCCGATGACATTGTAATTCTGTCAGAGACAGCAAAGGACTTGGAAGAGCAGTTGAACGGAATGGACAGTGTCCTGAAAGGAGGGTATAAGATGAACATCAACAAAAGCAAAACGAGGATAATGGAATGTAGTCGAATTAAGTCGGGTGATGCTGAGGGAATTAGATTAGGAAATGAGACACTTAAAGTAGTAAAGGAGTTTTGCTATTTGGGGAGCAAAATAACTGATGATGGTCGAAGTAGAGAGGATATAAAATGTAGACTGGCAATGGCAAGGAAAACATTTCTGAAGAAGAGAAATTTGTTAACATCGAGTATAGATTTAAATGTCAGGAAGTCGTTCCTGCAAGTATTTGTATGAGGCATCAAGGGATCACAAATTTAGCATTGGAGGGCAGCGTGGAAGGTAAAAATCGTAGAGGGAGACCAAGAGATGAATACACTAAGCAGATTCAGAAGGATGTAGGTTGCAGTAGTTACTGGGAGATGAAGGAGCTTGCACAGGATAGATTAGCATGGAGAGCTGCATCAAACCAGTCTCAGGGCTGAAGACCACAACAACAACAATATAAAATAACTTAGGTGTTACGCGAACCAGCAAATGCAGTAATGAGCTATTACTCGTTATTTTTTGTGTCTTCTGGCTCTCTAATAAGAAATGCTTTGTAAAACTTGAGAGTAGCGTCGTCAATTGGCGACTGTAATCAGACGAAATGTATCGGGAAGGGAAGGCTTGCAGCTTGTTTAAAGGAGGCAGACGAAGTCTCCCGCACCCCTTTCTGTAAACGTGCTGCTCATTTACGGTGAAAATAAACAGCGCCAACGAGGCAGGGAAAACTTTTAATTCAAGGTACGGTACATTTGCCAATCACGAAGCCATACAGCAGAATACTTGGATTCGGTCTTCCATTTTGCGAGAAGTCTGGAATAAAAGTGTGGCAAAATAGCTGTCTATCTCGACGAGCTAGTGGTGATACAAATAGGGAATCGGCAGCAAAAGGCGATGCAGAAACGCGCGTTACTAGCTTGAGAGAAAACTAACAATCGAAAAAAGAACACTATAAAGTTTGACGACGAGATATAATCATAAGCCATCACGTCATCTGATATGTTATCAATCAAAGTAGGCCGCAATTAGTGAAAAGCAGTATATTTTGAAGAGTTAAAAAAATCATGAAATGCAGCTTTACGACTGTGTATTTTATTTCGACCGGTTTCTACCTTAATCATCATGGTGACTATTTGAATACGGAAAACATTGGAATTGTAGAAATGCATCATCCTCCCTCATAATAACGAAAACTTGTGGAAGATATTTACGAAAGTACCACACAAAAATGTGTATCAAAACAGTTTTGAAACTTCAAAACCGTGGTATTATAGGATAGTGTGGGCGAAAGATGTTAAAAGTGTATAAAATTTAAACCATCATTTGAAAAAACACGTTGTCGCTACGTCTAATGGGAAGGGATTGAAATGAGTTACATTTCACGCAGAACTAAGTCAATAAATAGTGGAAAACGTGCAAAAAGTACGTACACTCGTATAATAATAGGATCCAAAGTCAAATTTCTTTTCATCGAGAGATATATCTGAAATGAATTTATTTTGAAATGAAACATGAATTTGTGGCAAATACGCATGGTACAAAGATAACCGATAGAAATAATTCGGCAAAGAGCTTTACCAGAACTAAGCATTGAAAGGTATAAAGTTTTTGTTTACTTGGATATTGGGAAGAATGCGAGATGAATCAACTTTGTCAGTCAAATTACATAAGTGCCAGACTATGAACTTAAAGATCACGGCTTCGATCCCCGATTAGTTCTAGGACTTTCAACTGTCAGTAACCACTTCTTTCACTCCCAGTGCTCTCTGTTAATGTGAAAAGTGAACTGCAACGTTTTCCGGAGTCCACGATAAACTGTGCATACCTTCATAACTTGGTAAGTCATCTGAACATTCGGAAAAACATAGCAGGGCTATAGCTATAGCAACGTAAGGCGACGTGGCATTCAAAGCATTCTATCTTCTGTTTTCAAAAACAATATGCACTCACTTCTGTAATGCATATATCAAGAAAAATTTTACAGAAAATAATTACGGTTACAACTAATTTATAAAATACATCTTAAATCATACCGCACCTACTAGATAAAAATAAGAACATATAATAGAAGAGACCTTTGTCGTTCAGCTCTACGGGTGAAGTTGATAACAGTGGATGCAGAACTGAAAGTAAGGTAGAAATATTGGATGATAGCAAATTACTGTTACGTACTGTAATTTCTGAGCTCTATTCCTTGAAACGCTTTGTTCCCCTGCCAAATTTGCTCGACATGAGCCTTGTATCATGTGAAGCACCTGCAAAGTCTAATACTAGTTGCGAAACACCTTTTTTATAATTACAAACCAACTGTTTTTAGTGGAAAAAGTAACTGTTACACTTGTTTTGCTGTTTTTAGTTATGATGCACCAGCTTCCACATAATTTAAAAGAATTTAATATTGATTATAACAACAATTCTACTAGACACTGCGCAATCTCATGTCGCCCAACGGCCGTTAGTGGATCTGGGGGTCACCATGTTTTCCGTCGTGAAAAGAATCTCTGCCTCTGTATTTTTCAGTTACCACAGAAAAGCAAGAGCGGGTCTTTCACGCGTGGCGGGTGTGCATCTCTCTCTCTCTCTCTCTCTCTCTCTCTCTCTCTCTCTCACACACACACACACACACACACACACACGCATTTTTTCTTTTCCTTTTTTTAATTGCGACAGTTCCTCAGAATTTCACTGATTTCGTATGTTGACCGCCTCTGTGTTTTGCGTCTGCATCTTGCTGACTACAGCCATTACACAGAAGCAGTGGAGTCAGGAGCAACATTTGGTTTCCTGTGCGCGCTCATAGAGGTAGGTTTGTAGGCTATCATGAGACTCCTCCGATGATGTGGTCTTGATCGAAACGTTGGGGAACTATACGTTACGCAGACTACGCTATGCGACAACGAATCTGCGGGCTGTCGAGGTCTAGACTAATATCTGCAGCAGACGACGTGTATCACACATGCACGGTATTGGTTGTTAACTGCAACCAGAGGCAAGACTACGAGTCATTAATCGGAAGCTACGACTTACGCGACGCAACATAGGAGTAACAGAGGGCAAGTCGTTTACGCCATACCAAATAAATGTCGGCGCTGAACAAAGAGAACGTCCCAACAATCACATCATTCGAGTTGTTCATAGCCACATTAGCGGTTGTATTTATAAGAAAGTCCACAGTCATGTCATCGTCATCATCACATTCATCACAGTAATTATCCATTTACCATTAACTGTGGAGAAATATCTCCTCCATATTTATCAATTCACTGCAGTCCTCAACTAGATGTATACTAGATGTATCATTTCCCTTATGATCACGATTACATTGTGCACTCTAGTTATAATGGGCCTTCGCTCTACTTTCTTTAAGTACTGTGAACTTGGATTTTCTGTTTTACGAGTGGCTGGTCGCGCCTGCTAGAGTTTGTGAAATTACTGCAGCCTTTAGTGATTGTCGTAGTGTCAGTAGACGTACTCACAGAGATTAATAAAAATTACAATTCGAGAACTGTTTTCCACTTCAGCTGAAATTTTTAAGAAAAGTCAACTGCATGTAAACCTGTTTGACTATTGTTAATCATTTATTGTTTAGGAGCGTTTAGGGGATTTGAGTGGGTCGTTATCACTAGAAACTACATTTAACTCTGCACTTCAATGTTTCCTTGCTGGTCGTTTTGAAAGCTCAGATGTTCCCACTGTGAAAACAGTGCCGCTATTTTCAACGGACCAGGAGCCAGTTCATCTGAAGTGTGTTCATTCTGACAATAAATAATACGTAAAGAGAAGAGTAATACGTAGAAGAGAGTGTTGTAACTGAAGGATGGTGTACCTAGAAACACATGATGTTTCGTGGTCTGTGTTTCAATCTAAGGGACGGATTTTAGGGGCGCATGAAGGAACACAGTCTGCAACCGCCGTGAGCAGTTTCCGGCGTTTTATATAGTTCTTGTTGTTGTGAGACATGAGGTTGTCTTGTTTGTAAACATTACGCGTTTTACATATTAAAGTGCTGTGTATTATATTTAAGCTATTTTGAGGATTTTGTTAATTCTTGATTTACAGAGTTTTACGATGAGTAAAATTCTATACAGTTTTAAAACTAGTTGCACAAGGTATGGACCGTTAAGCTGTGCTTCGTCAATAGTGGACCATCTTGTACCTTGAAACGAAATTTCTTTATCATGCAGCCTGTATCATTTTCGGCGGAACTACGTTTCTTTAATCTCTTCTACGATTATCTCTGCCTCGAAAATGGATATTTGTGATAGCTGCCAAAAACGTCTGTTCGAAAACTTTTTGATAACTGTGGTGTGCGTACTGTAAGACCTTCGGTACACACACCATCAGATTATTTGACTTGTCGCTCTAACGAAGTAGGCGAGTGTCTCGTGGTCTTATCGTGGCGTGTTTATCTTCTGCCGTTAGGTCAGACGATAGAAATGCCACTTGCACGCTTAGAGTAGCAGATTGACGGTGACCAACTTTAAACAGAACTTGATTAATTTTCGCACGCATTTATTAAAATAATAAAATGCATAGATATTACGTAACTTGATTCTGGATGCTGGTTACCACTGAAAATCTGAAGTTCCTTTGGTCTTGGTACGTTAATCTTATTCTCACATATCTCTGATACTTGACAAAGTGTCTATACATTTCTCTTCATGGCTATGTAGAGGAATATGATAATTTTATTAGGCGCAGACTGAAACTTGACTACAGACTAATGCAGATGGAGGTCTGTACACTCGTTATAATACCTCGCGCATTCAGGTATCACTGCGCGAGTGTGAGCCGCGAGGAGAAAAGGTTCTACGTTAGCAGCAATCTCATTGGCTGCGTTACATATTAATACGCGGATCGGCGGAAGCAGAATTTGGTCCGTCTTTATGGCAGCGCCATCTCGTAGAGCGGAGACGGACGAGCGCTGCGCCTGCGCTGTTGTGCTTAGCGGGGCGCGCTCTAGTGGGAAAGTTGTGTACGCGCTGACTACGCGGAACTGTGTACACAGCAATAACACTTTTTGATTTCAGCTACTGGTTACTGGTAGGTAGAAGAGTAACAAGCTAAAAACAGATTATTACCTACAGTGTTGACAAGATTTTCTTGACTGCAGCACTTTTAAATTTGAACAGAATAATTGTTCCTAGGCATATGTAGCCTGGAACAGTTTTTCATATTTTGGGAAAGCCTTGCTTTTCCAGTGTAATTTTTGTTAGTGCAGAAAAAGATTGCAGAACACACAAAGTCAATGCTATCATTTCAAAATGAAATGAGAAAATATGTTTAACTTCTCTTACAGTGCTGGCTAGAGATGAAATTCCCCGCTACTGCGCAGAAAATCTGTCGTCAGTCCACAAGGGACCAATTTCGAAATTAGTTCTTTCAAATTAACTTCAAATACTTAACCAGACGATGTTTGAACAAATGCAAACTCACAAGAAGTTTAGTGTAAATCTTTTTAGCAGTCAAATTAACGAAACGTTTCAAATAAAAATAAAGTTACCTATTACTTTTTGATTGAATTCACTTTTGTCTTGATAACTAAGCAAGTTAATCAGCCACTAATATTGAAATACGACCCACTCTATAAATGCAAACTCGCAAGAAGTTTAGTGTAAATCTCTTTAGCAGTCAAATTAACGAAACGTTTCAAATAAAAATGAAGTTACCTATTATTTTTTGATTGAATTCACTTTTGTCTTGATAACTAAGCAAGTTTCATCAGCCACTAGTATTGAAATACGACCCACTCTGTTACGAAATATTACCACACGAAACTTTACGTCAGAAGAAATATCTATTTAAGTAAACAAATAGCATATCGATAGGATCTATGCTAAAACGATTGTAAGGCACTAGCAATGACTGTAACAGCATTCGCAGTAAAGTGTTGTTCCCAAAAAATAGTCACCATCCTTTCTTTTTAAAATGCCTATCTCTCATGTAACAATACTAATTAGTAAATAAGGAGTTAATATCTTACCTTTTAGACGCAATGCAGTTGAAGTATTGTGTATCGTGCTTTTATGATATCTTTGACTCTCGTATTGTGCAGGCAGAGAAAGCATGGGGTAATGTCTACTTCTTGTAACCAAGTAATTGAGGTGCAACTCTTGCAGTACCATATTTTCTCTGGAAATACACTCCTGGAAATGGAAAAAAGAACACATTGACACCGGTGTGTCAGACCCACCATACTTGCTCCGGACACTGCGAGAGGGCTGTATAAGCAATGATCACACGCACAGCACAGCGGACACACCAGGAACCGCGGTGTTGGCCGTCGAATGGCGCTAGCTGCGCAGCATTTGTGCACCGCCGCCGTCAGTGTCAGCCAGTTTGCCGTGGCATACGGAGCTCCATCGCAGTCTTTAACACTGGTAGCATGCCGCGACAGCGTGAACGTGAACCGTATGTGCAGTTGACGGACTTTGAGCGAGGGCGTATAGTGGGCATGCGGGAGGCCGGGTGGACGTACCGCCGAATTGCTCAACACGTGGGGCGTGAGGTCTCCACAGTACATCGATGTTGTCGCCAGTGGTCGGCGGAAGGTGCACGTGCCCGTCGACCTGGGACCGGACCGCAGCGACGCACGGATGCACGCCAAGACCGTAGGATCCTACGCAGTGCCGTAGGGGACCGCACCGCCACTTCCCAGCAAATTAGGGACACTGTTGCTCCTGGGGTATCGGCGAGGACCATTCGCAACCGTCTCCATGAAGCTGGGCTACGGTCCCGCACACCGTTAGGCCGTCTTCCGCTCACGCCCCAACATCGTACAGCCCGCCTCCAGTGGTGTCGCGACAGGCGTGAATGGAGGGACGAATGGAGACGTGTCGTCTTCAGCGATGAGAGTCGCTTCTGCCTTGGTGCCAATGATGGTCGTATGCGTGTTTGGCGCCGTGCAGGTGAGCGCCACAATCAGGACTGCATACGACCGAGGCACACAGGGCCAACACCCGGCATCATGGTGTGGGGAGCGATCTCCTACACTGGCCGTACACCACTGGTGATCGTCGAGGGGACACTGAATAGTGCACGGTACATCCAAACCGTCATCGAACCCATCGTTCTACCATTCCTAGACCGGCAAGGGAACTTGCTGTTCCAACAGGACAATGCACGTCCGCATGTATCCCGTGCCACCCAACGTGCTCTAGAAGGTGTAAGTCAACTACCCTGGCCAGCAAGATCTCCGGATCTGTCCCCAATTGAGCATGTTTGGGACTGGATGAAGCGTCGTCTCACGCGGTCTGCACGTCCAGCACGAACGCTGGTCCAACTGAGGCGCCAAGTGGAAATGGCATGGCAAGCCGTTCCACAGGACTACATCCAGCATCTCTACGATCGTCTCCATGGGAGAATAGCAGCCTGCATTGCTGCGAAAGGTGGATATACACCGTACTAGTGCCGACATTGTGCGTGCTCTGTTGCCTGTGTCTATGTGCCTGTGGTTCTGTCAGTGTGATCATGTGATGTATCTGACCCCAGGAATGTGTCAATAAAGTTTCCCCTTCCTGGGACAATGAATTCACTGTGTTCTTATTTCAATTTCCAGGAGTGTATTTTGTATGAAGGATTAAAATTTTAGACGATTTGCCAATGAAAAAGGTACTTCTTCCACAAACTGCACTACTTTTAGCCACAAATATGAATTATTTGTGCAGGGCACTATTATGTGAACTTACTCGCCCCCGCCTTTTGGGCTACTGTGTCCATTGCTTCCAGTTGCAATCCTTCCCCCCCCCCCTCCCCCCTCTCCTCTCCCCCGAGAGGAGGCAAAGACAAGGGCAATGGCGAACTGTGTCTACTGTAAAAGGTGTAGTGACTTTTCTATGTCGGTGTTTGAACAACTCCTTTTCCTTTAAAATAAGTTATTCTTTCCTCAGGAAGAGAGCAGACATGATTGTTGGAAGTAACTGTTTCTATGACAATATAATCATGTGATAAACTGATAATCACAAAATACTTATACAGCAGTGTGATGGGACCTCTTTCACTGTATCTAAAACACTGACATTACTGCTTAATTATCAATTTTATTGACAACATAGCCGGAAAAAGTAAATATAACGCCACTCGGTTACAATACATTTGTTTGTTCTCTTGTTTCTCCCAGGAATTTCCAGTTTCTATTCCCCCATTGCTCTCTGAGGAATATTTAATTTTTGAGTAGTTATTTGAATTAAAAGTACATGTCTGTTTTCTCAGTTTTAACTCATCGCGATCAGGCTCATTGTAAATTTCTTTACAAACACACCAGAAACTAATTTTTGGAAATTCTATTTAGTTTATCAATAGCCCTGAAAGCCACATTTATTTATTTTTTAAAGTTTGTTTTTCTGTGCATCCAGTCGTTGTATTGAACTACCAAAAATATGAAAACGTATTCCTCATCCGTATGAACGTGTTCTAGGCGAGAAGAATCCTATAACCAACGAAGGTGGGTCAGATGTGTACCATTAACATGCATTCCTTCGTACTCCCGGTTTAACGATGTGTATCCTAGGGCTTGATCTAATGAGGAATGTTTTGTGATAGGGA
Organism: Schistocerca americana; assembly: GCF_021461395.2. NCBI lineage: Eukaryota > Metazoa > Arthropoda > Insecta > Orthoptera > Acrididae > Schistocerca > Schistocerca americana. Next base: position 958,104,503 of record NC_060121.1, on the reverse strand, counting down.
AACTTCTGATGTGACTCCTTTTTCAGTTCTGTGTTTCTCACTATCCTGATGAATTCTGATGGAAGCTCTAGCGTAAAGATCTGTGTTATTCACTGCACTCACACAGGTTGAATAAATATCTTGTTTGTCGAGAACTGTTAATACAGATTTTGTTGAAACCGAGTTAAAACTCTTTTCAAAGCTCCATATATCTGCAAAGAAAGTGGTAACTCATATTCAATCCTCCGTTTTGTAATTACGTCACTAATTGAAAACAGTCTGCTTCTAACTCGAGCTTGTTCCTTTCCCTGAGTAAGAGAGATTTTTTTTGTGCTATTCAGATGCTGGTAAAAGTACGGAATATCTTGCACATTACGGAGAGGAGATTGTAAGCCAATAGTTTTTTAAGCCTTCTTTGTATTTTTTCTTATTAAGGAGAACAATTACAACAATGTTACAGTTTTGGGAAATTTCCTTCCTTCCCACATATATCATAAATACGTAAGTAAGTTCTTTTCGTAAGCTTTCCTCAAAATTTAACCGTTTCTACTGCAACATCATCCTCATTGTTCAGCACATTTTTCTTCACATTTTAAACATCAGACCTATCTAGACCTACCTACCGTGGAGACGTCCCAACGACCGTTTGGATCAGCCCTACGAAATATCAATTTAATATCGAATCCAAGAAAAGACTGAAACTGTAAAAGAAATTACGAACCAAACAATAGCAATCACAGGTGGATTGCGTGCATCAATGTAATGGTCAAATCCATAGGAAAGTTTCTCCCACAAAAGTAATTTCGACGCAGTTCAGAATTAACTGACTTTTTGCCATGGAAAAAGAACACAGGATGAGAAAGTCCGGGCACATTTTGGATTATTGGCACTAGAAATCAATTTATTAAAGTAGTCCCAAGATAGCGTGTTTGTTACAAAGGAAGAAAGGAGTCATTGTGTTCGAAATAGCTTCCCAATATAAGGTTACCATTGTCGACATTCTTACTAAGTAACCGATTACAAACACCTACTTCCCGTGGATTTCATGTCACTGATGTTCTGGAAGGTTCGTAAAGGTTCGCTCCAAGAGGCGGGGAGTTCCCCCATTAGATCACCCACGCATGGGAAGAAGCGGGAAAAGCGGTTCAGTTTGGGACGAGTCGTCAGTAATGACGGTCGGGGTGCTGCCACACTGTCGGAACGATTATTGAAGAAATATCTGCCTGATTCAGATTTTGAGGATTTCGGAGAACGGAGAAAGTAATTCCGTAATGTTTGTGGTAGAAGTTTTGTCAATACATTTTCAAGGAATCGGAAGTTATAAGTGAAATGTTGCCGCCATTAACACTATGTGAGTATTTTAACATTAACAACATGACCATTGATATTACCGGATGCTGAATCAATTTGTGTCAGGAAGCCAGTTTAACCTTTCAGAACGTAATTTTCAAGTAAAACTTTAGTTTGTGGCTAAACGGTTGTGCTGTGAATTTGCATTCGAGTTAGATTAGGGAGCATTTACTTGTCTCAAGAATTAATAAACTGTGTTGCCATAGAGTGACATTTATCGTTTCAAAATACTGTTAAATATTGGTCCCTGTGAGCATTGGAAATAGTGCGTAGGTTTGTCACAGGCATGTGGTAGAATTTAACAATCTATATCTGGCTAAGCAGGAATGAATACAGGACAAATGTAAGGTTTTGGAAGCATATTTCATTAGGGAAAAGATGGATACCGCCTACAAGAAAATTAAAGAGGCCTTTGGGGAAAAGAGGAGCAGCTGTATGAATATTGGGTGCTCAGAAACCAGTCCTAAATAAATAATGGAAAGCCGAAAGGTGAAAGGTATGTGTACAGGGTGTATACAGTGGAGATAAACTTGAAGACAATGTTATAGAAAGGGATGTGGATGTAGATGAAGATGATATGATAGATGCGATACTACGAAAATAATTTGACACAGGTCTGAAAGAAGTTGAAACAAGACTTCGGAAGTAGATGATATTCCTTCAGAACCACTGATAGCCCTGGGAGAGCCAACCATGACAACACTTTTCCAACTGGTATGCAAAATGTATGAGACAGGCGAAATACCCTCAGACTTCAAGAAGAATGTAATAATTGCAGTTCCAAAGAAAGCAGTTGCTGACAGGTGTCAAAATTACCGAACCAACAGTTTAATAATTCATGGTTGCAAAACACTAACACAAGTTCTTTACAGAAGAGCAGAAGAACTGGCAGATGCCGACTGGGGGAAGATCAGTTTGGATTTAGGAGAAATGTAGGAACATGCGAGGCAGTACTGAATCTCCGACTTATCTTCGAAGATAGGTTAAGGAAAGACAGACCTACGTAGTATGGAGAGCTGCATCAAACCAGTCCTCGGACTGAAGACACAACAATGACAACAATAAATCTGGATGTAATCGCCAACCCTCCTCTCTCATTTGTCTGAGAGTTACTGAATAACACAGAGACGAATATACCGGCACCGCCGTCATGGAAGAACACCTTTTTTCCCCGCTTCTTTTGATTGGCGTCACTCTGGCCTAGCCAACATAAGAAACAAGAGTCAACCATACGGTTTAGCAGCACCTTTCGGCTTTCCATTATTTATTTAGGACTGGGTTCAGAGCACTTAATATTCATACAGCTGCTCTCTTTTCGCCAAAGGCCTCTTTAATTTTCTTGTAGGCGGTATCTAATATAGATAAATGAAAATTAATGCAGATGAATAGGAAAAAGAATCCTGTAATGTTTGAATACTCCATTAGTAGTGTAGCGCTTGACACAGTCACGTTGATTAAATATTTGGGCGTAACATTGCACAGCGATATGAAGTGGGACAAGCATGTAATGGTAGTTGTGGGGAAGGCGGATAGTCGGCTTCGGTTCATCGGTAGAATGTGTTCATCTGTAAAGGAGACCGCTTATAAAACACTAATACGACCTATTCTTGAGTACTGCTCGAGCGTTTGGGATTCCTATCAGGTCGAATTGAGGGAGGACATAGAAGCAATTCAGAGACGAGCTGCTAGATTTGTTACTGGTAGGTTTGATCATCACGCGAGTGTTACGGAAATGCTTCAGGAACTCGGGTGGGAGTCTCTAGAGGAAAGGAGGGGTTCTTTTCGTGAATCGCTACTGAGGAAATTTAGAGAACCAGCATTTGAGGCTGACTGCAGTACAATTTTACTGGCGCCAACTTACATTTCGCGGAAAGACCACAAAGATAAGATAAGAGAGATTAGGGCTCGTACAGAGGTATATAGGGAGTCATTTTTTCCTCGTTCTGTTTGGGAGTGGAGCAGGGAGAGAAGATGCTAGTTGTGGTACGAGGTACCCTCCGCCACGTACCGTATGGTGGAGCGGAGTATGTATGTAGATGTAGACGAAAACTGCAGGGGAGGTCAGCGTTGTCTGTCCTGTGCGTACTATGTTTTGCAGGGGACGTACGGCGAATAACGAAATAAAACCGATGAAGACACTCTCTGCATCCCCACTGTGGAGATGTATTTAGACGGTGTCAGTTTATTTCTCTTAATCGTAAATATGGACGTGCAGATGTTGCAGATGTTCTGTACTCATTACCTTGAAGTTAGACGTGTACGAGAAACTCAGGAGTCCTGTCGCATGTGAAGAAGATGTACGTGACTTCCTTGATAACGAAAACAACATGTGCTCGCATCCGGTTTTGCGAACAGCCTACCGTCAGTCCGCCAAATCTTCTATGGTAAGTATAATAGCACAGACTTGTATACGCACCCTCGTTCTCTTCCATATTACTCTCATGGATCATTAAGCATTTAGTGATTTTCTTCCAGTTGGTTCTGTCTCTGTATATCTACTAGTTTTTCGAAATCTGGTACGTACTCCTACCATTATTTGCTTTGTAAGTTTTTATGTAATCTTTTCCTGCGGGTAGCTTGCTTTATCAATAGTAGCCCAGAATTGTTGGTTTATGACTTTTTCCACATTGTGAAGGCGGCCTCGACTTTCCCCGTGTGTTTGAGGTCAGTGTATGGATTTTGAATTCAACTGCAGCATCCATGTTACTAGTCTGTATCCCTTCCTCCTTTCCTTAAAAAGTAAAACAAGCCGCTATTAATACAGGTGGTGTAGGTTGCGAGTTCTGTCACTGAAGAATCAATGAGTTTCTGCAGGTTTGCCACAGTTTATCGGAAGAACATTTAATTGAGTACGAAAACAACAGTAATTGTATATATTTTTATATTTCTGCATGTAAACTGTAGTTGTTCAGAAGTAACTGCTTTGTTTGCATGAAAGAGCAGAATTTACGCGATCAACTGATATTCATAAATTATAAAATGAAATTTATATTACGCAAGGACATAAAATACCCAATGGACGAAAACTGATTGATTTATGGCTGTAATTAAGTGCAAAACGAACAACCAAATGAACAAGGAGAAGTCGTCGATTCTCAGTATCTCTCTTACATATTCATTTATGCTTCTTTCCCTGCCAACGATACCAATAGTAACGGTAATCCTATCAATTACTACGTTGTTATCCCCCGCACTGCGTGCGCCAGCAGCCTTCCTAATCCTTGGTCAGTGGTGGAACTGAGTGTTATAAGCGAAGTTTTCTTTTCGCCGGCAAACTTAGAGGTAGATGTATAAGATGGGTGCGGCTATATGTTGAGACACTACCGACAGACGTGGCTAGTAGGGGTTTTGCATTACGCACTTAATGCTCGCTTGAGTTTCTCGTTGCAGGTGGTTCCGATAAAGAGCAACTGCACTCGACTTTCTTCACGCTTGTTTGAATGGCCCGACCTTCTACTCCAGTTCACCGATAGATGGTCACAATCAGTAGACCGCGGCAACAGCATAGTATGTGAATGTGAGGGGAACGAGAGTGTGAAAGCGAACCTTGATTCGAAAGAAAATGTCATGAGTGCGAAATGCGGTGGTTGTGGCAGTGTTTGGAAGAAATTTTCGTTGGTGACTGATAACAATGGAAATCGTGTGGGCTCTGCTTCCCTGTCATACAGCTACACCACCAAACATCAGAATGCACATTTCTACTGGACACGATAAAGTTAAGATTTCTGAAACGTTATCAGTTTCAGTAAAAGTTACGGCAACTAATAAAATTTAAATTAAAAAGTTAAGAGAATACACAAAAACCTCAAAAAATTATGAAAAGTAATACATACTGCCCCTTTACGTTTAATATAAATAGTAATAGCTTGATCCAAGTGTCGTCGCGTCTCGGAGTCATTAAATAAATGAAATGAACAAGTAATAGCAGCTATCCCTTCTAGATCAGCATACTTTCATTATTGCTCGGTATAAGCCTCTTCTGCTTGGCTCATGCTTTCCAGGTCTACGCATCCCACATCCGCGCTTCAAAATAGCTAGTGAAGCTGTAATTACTTATTATACAAAATATGAAAACCAGTCCGTCTTTAATTAGCCTAACATTGTTAAGAAATAGAATTAGCTATTTATTTTTTATCATTTTTATTTTTATTTTTGTAATCACGTACGGACATAGTTTCATCCATTAATCTATTTTACGAGGCCTTTGACCTGCAGCAGTTTCATAGCAGCGTACTAATTCACGCTTCATGAAACCTCTAGCGCGAGTCGCGTGGTTTGCGGTGCGAGGTGTGACCAAGTGCGGCGACCAGAACGGGCAGTGGTATGAAGGCAGGGGTCGATGACCGATGTGTCGATATTGCGAATTTTTCGGAGTAAATTAATTGAGGCTTAGACTCTACTATTTGATATTATGATTTTGATATTTCTCTGCATTGTCTGTGTAGCCGACTTGTATATAAATTTGATATTTTATCATTTTTAGATGTAGTATGTTTCTATTTTATTTACTTATCGGTCACCCCAGACACGACGTCGCCTGGGTCAAAATATTACTACCTGTATTCAACTTAAAGGGGCAATACATACTACGTTTTTTTCTTTTTAAATGTTTTTTGCGTCTTTTTTAAAAATTTTTGGTTTTTTTGTTTTATTTCAAACTCTTTAAACTTCATAATTTACTAGCAGACACGGTACGATCAGCACACTATCCACACATTCACAGAAATACTTTACGGGACGAAGCACGAAGTTTTTAATTTATGCGATTAACGTGTTCCTTTTTTTTAAATTTGCACACATATTCATTGCCTATGTTTCAGTATTTAAGTGGCTAATTTAAGTAACACAAACAATAAGCAGTGGCGGTAATTCCAAATCAAGTCGGGAGAAAGTGTGCTGCCTTTGTGCTCTCTTGCAACAGACTACATGAACTACTAGGGCAAAATCATTTGACTTTATACTGAATTTTAGACCTCAAAAAAAACTACAAAAAAGCCGGTGAGAGCACATGTTTACCTTTACAGTTAAGTCACAATCGCCATTTTTATGCTTTGTAGGTGCTGAAACGGGCGACTTGAAAGCAAAAAATAGTAATGGTTGGTCAACTGTTCAAATGGCTCTGAGCACTATGGGACCCAACTGCTGTGGTCATCAGTCCCCTAGAACTTAGAACTAATTAAACCTATCTAACCTAAGGACATCACACACATCCATTCCCGAGGCAGGACTCGAACCTGCGACCGTAGCAGCAGCGCGGCTCCGAACTGGAACGCCTAGAACCGCACGACCACCGCGGCCGGCGGTTGGTCAACTGTAAAAGATAAACATATCTTCTCTGTGGTTTTTATTTAGATCCATTTGAGCTATGCTGTCTGGTACTATGTAGCTTGATGCAGCACTTATGTATTACGTAGCATATATAAAAGAAAAAAAAACTGAATTAAAATCGGACCTTTCATTTGTGATGTACGCTGCCACAAACAGGTAGGAAGATACACGTGTTTAACTTATGTCACCCCCCCCCCCCTGCCCTGAGAGGTAGAGATGTGTGTCGAGACCTTTGTCCATGTACATTAAAATCAGATGGAGGATTTCGTGCTTTGCGTCAGGAGGTTGTACACGTCTGTTCAAAACTAGAACATGTGGACTTTCCAACATTTTGGCCATCATAAGACAGTGGAATGTAACAAACAACGACAAGCTCACGAAATAAAGGCAGTTATGATCCCCAGCATTGTCCAGGCTCTGACTGTGAATGAATGAGCATGTACAGCGGATACGGGGAAAGGTGGCTCCACTGTGAGACTGCGCAATTTATCGCGATTAGGAGCTGATTCATACGGTATTGGTAACAACTTACTTTTGTAAGAAGAAAAAGTATGGAGAATTTTATTAAGAACTACATTGAGAAAACATTAATAAACTTAGGAGTAAATCCCGAGCACCTTAATAAGATTTCACTTGTCACTGACCGAGACGCTAATATATGCAGGACATTCCAATCGTTTAAGCATTATGCATGCATCAGACACGCTTTGAAAGCAGTCCTGAAACCCATTTTCATTTACTGGTATTTGAAACGTGAAGTTGCAGTAGTTTATTCCACAACTTACGCTGACAAAGATACTCTCTGTTTCATGAAGAAAACTGATGACTTGAATTCCGTGCAGAAAAGCTTGAAACAAGCAACAGAGACTAAGTGGAACAGCTTGATTAGAATGGTACAGTCTGCAGTTAGGCAGTACGATAAAATCATGAAAATACTTGCCGAGAAGTGCATCTCTGAAAAATGTACCGGTTGAGCCAACGACACCCCAAAAAAATTTGTGAGTTTTTGGCGTCGTTCAAAGATGCACCGGAAGTGCTCGAAGCGGGGAACTATCCTAAAATTCAGTTTGTTTTGTTATGGGTGCATAAATTGAAAACTCAATGTAACTCAGGGTCTGAAGATACAGAAGTACATCTACATTACTGTAGGCCCAGTTTTCTTGATTAATACACACTGCGTGTGCAGGAAATGAAAATTATACGTACCTGCAAAATGAGACTTTCTGTGTCACTAGCATTTTGGCAGTAAGAGCAGCTGTCATATTATCGTCTATTAATTGTAGATACTACGAGCGGTTGAAAGAGCGTTATCTCCGTCTAGTAGAGGAGAAAGTCGAAACTCAGATGTTGTGTAGAGAATAGTAACATTTCTGTGGCCGACTTAATTATTAAAAATAATGTGCCTTTCTCATAGGGATGACACGTTAAATAATGTGTGTCAAATCTGTGATTAACTACCAGTTCCAGGTAAGCTAGAAAAAAATTGTTACTTCACAGCGATCTCTTACACTGGTTTTGTAATGCTTGTAACTACTTATTTATTTAGGATCCCCAAGAGAATGTCAGCCAAAAATACCGTGTGGTTATAATTAAAGTGCAGTACCTCACGGAGGTCCATGTTGGCTGTAATCTTCGTATGGCAGCGAAACTTGTTAGATATGGTAATGCGTTAATGTGGAACCGATTCAGACTGGAAAACACAAAAACATATTGGTTCACGTTGTGGCCACCAGGTGGGAACCTGTCGCTATACACTGGTCGTATGACGGTGTGGCATAGCGCTGTCATTTGACAAGCCACAGCGTGAGAGAACAGAATGGGTGTCGAGAACAGAGACCGTGCAGCAATTACAGCGTTCGTTGAGAATGGAGGAGTGAATGGTCTAGGAGAAGCTCGATATCATTAAATGGTTTGAAGTACAGTACATGAAAATAAAATTCGGAAACATGGATGAACTTGGTGTGGCACCTGGAAGAGGAAGACGTTCTGTCCAGACGGAAGTTATTGATGAGGTTGCTGGTGCTGTAACTCACCGTGCAGCACGTGCCTGGGATAGTGTTACAAAACTTGTTCATCTCATGGCGTACAGAAGGAAAGTTTTGCAGTCTACGTATTTTACACGGCGCAGCAACTAAAAACTCATGATCTGTAGTAACGTTCTGAATGTGCTCTTCGGTTTTTGGCAGGGGTCGAAGTTGATGACATGTGGACGAGCAATATTCTATGGAGTGACTGGGTGATTTTTAGGAGCATGCCGGATTTTGGATATTGTTAAATCGCGTGTTGTGCACGAAGAGCCATTGTACTCGCCGTATGTGGCTGTGTGGTGTGGACTCACAGTCACCTTTCCTCTCTGTCCGATCTTCTTTGAAGAGAATTCACACAGGTGTCCTGTTTGGCGTATCGTAACGTGTGCACGTTATCGAGGCCTCCTTGTATAGCATGTGATTCCTGCTTAGGAAGAGTGCAGTTGTGTGGAAAGCAATATTTTGGTGCAAGATGGGGTAACATTTCATGTCGCTCGCCCAGTGACGGATCTTCTAAATACAACCTTCTACGAAAGTGTCCAGACGTTTTCCGATGCATGACCTGCAAGATATGAATCCATGTGACTTTCGGCTCTGGAGATATCTAAGAGAACGCGTTTATTAGTCACACGTTCTGTCTATCTGACTTGAAGGCCGGTATACAGGAACACGTTACTCAGATTCCACTTGAACAGCTGCGAGCAGCTGTTGATCACGTCGTTTTACGGATGCAGCATCTCGTAGACGTCTCCAGGGCTCATAATGAACAAATTGTGTACGTGGCAGTTAATAATAAAATCAACATTATGCCTTTCCCACTTATTTGACCCTTTCTGTCCCCATCCTGTTCCTAATCCATTACATATGGAAGCTTTTCTAAACGTCTTTCTTGCTTTGACAGCGCCTGGTAGCCAAAATTGGAACTAAACTTTTTCCAGCATAAATCAGTCCCGCGTTAATGCATTTGAATGTCTACCAAATTTCACTGCGATATATAGCTACTGCCGAGACCGGACCTCTCTGAGTAGCTGCACTTTAATTATAACCACCTGTTATACAGTTGGTGCTCCTGGAGTGACTAGACTGTGGGCCATTTCATATTCACTCTGCCGATGACGCCGCGCAGGATTAGCCGAGCGGTCTAAGGCGCTACAGTCATGGACTGTGCGGCTAGTCCCGGAGGAGGTTCGAGTCCATGCTCGGGCATGGGTGTGTGTGTTTGTCCTTAGGATAATTTAGGTTAAGTAGTGCGTAAGCTTAGGGACTGATGACCTTAGCAGTTAAGTCCCATAAGATTTCACACTCATTTGAACATCTACCGATGACGTTGATTTGTATTTAACCCGAATGGACAGTGTGTAATGTCCCCGCAGCAAATACCCTCTACCACACACCAATTAATTATTTTCAATCAAACCATCCACATTCATTCACTTTGGAAAAGTTATCTGATCTGATTTTCTCGTTATATATGCGGCGACAGCTCGTCGACGGCAACGTATTTTCTAGTGCATTTATTCTTTGAAATAACAGAGATGCATATATTCATTCTCCATGGTTGTTAGAGTGGTAACTAGGACAGCTTCTGGAGTATCTGTTGAGGGATTGACGTGTTTCTGAGAGATACATATTCTGCTTTTCTTCTCGCTAAAGCGGGCCAATTAACATTTGTGCCGTTAGCGGTTTGTTTTGAAGAGAAAGAGATTGTAGAAGGAAAATAATTAAGGCGTGGAATCACCGGAGATCTGGACATGTAATGGAGATGGATTTAATACAGGATTTCCTCCATACATAAGGTTTGTGACTTTTTTGTTCTGGAGTGAATGAACGAATGAGTTTTTTCTGAATCATTTGTTGATCACGTTGGCCCTGTAATTAGTGGAGAAGTTTCAGCTGTGTCGAAGAGAGCCTGCAATCACTGAGTCTGTGTTTAATCGTCCAAAAAGGCTTCGTACACATCTGGAATTCGCAATTTTTCATAAAAGGAACAAACTGTCCAAACGATTGATTCTCCTGACTGACTGCAGTGTTTAACAGTAATAATAAATGTAAAGATCTCTTACAGCAAGCCAGCCGCTGATTACCAAGACGAATGACTCCACCAAAGATTCTATTTGGCTGATTCTTTTTATCACCATATCACGTAATGAAATCTTATATTAAAACCTATACATAGATAAAGGAGAGAAAGAGAGAGAGCGAATGAAAATAGACATAATACTAAGAATCCTCCATTAGTCTAATTTTTCGCCTGTCTTATCACGGATCAGCCAAGAACTGGGAGGGCCTTACTTTACTGTATAGACTTATGTGTGAAGGTGAAGGGATCTTAAAGACAACAGATACACGTCTATACAGACAAGACATTACACAGAGATAGTGGCTAGCCGCATTGATCATCTATTCTTAGATTAAAGAGACGGCAACTTACTACCGAACATAAAAATGTTAAAAGTGGTGACGACGACGATCCGCTTGACAGGTGGAAGGGTATCGGTAGTCTGTTTCCCAAGCTATCTAACTTAGCGAGAAGAATGTTTTGTGTACTAGCCACAAATATGGCTAACGAAAGAAATTTAGTTCGGCAGAATAGACTAGACTTCAATCGAAAGGGTAGACGATATCCTGAGAAACCACTGTAGTTATAATGCTAACAGAGATAATTTTGTTCCTGTTAGATTTCTAGATTATTAGGCGGTAATATTCATGTACGTAAATTCTGACTATTAAAGCAAATAGTGTTATAAAAACGGCAAACATCCTCTCCGTAGTCAAATAAAATGACGGAAGAAAAATCGCTACACCAAAAGCAGTTTGAGACATAAGTGAAAGCTGGTAGGCGTGTTTTTACATCTGAAAGATGAATGAACCGCTGCGTTATCGATAGCTCGTGCCAAGTCTCTTGAAACACGACCTTTGGCGTGAAGGCGGCGTGGCTCGTTTACGCATGTGGCAGTGAAGCTTTTTTCGGGAGAGGCAGGGAGTGAAGCGGCGCGGTCAATGCAGATTTGCGGGCTTGCTGTTTGTAAATTACCGCCCGTGTGACTTCAGACTCTGTCTCGCTGGCTGACATCTTCTGGACACGAGGCAAGTGCACCAGAAACGTGAGTGTACGCATCTTTCCTTTAGCCGACCATATTTGGAGGCGAGCAGTGAGCTAATTTTAGTTCGTTGCTTCGGTGCCGAGAACACGCGCCATTCGCACAGACCCGCTGTGAGCATGGTTATAGTGACTGGCTCGCTTCTTGCTCATGTTCGTGTCTTGCTGCTTCTACATAGGACTTGGTTCAGCTTCCTGTTGTTGTTGTTTCCTGTTCCTCTGTCTGGCCATCCGATTTGAGGAGCGTGTCGCTCATACCAAAACATAATACACTACTGGGCATTAAAATTGCTAGACCAAGAAGAAATGCATATGATAAACGGGTATTCATTGGACAAATATATTATACTAGAACTGACATGTGATTACATTTTCACGCAATTAGGGTGCATAGATCCTGAGAAATCAGTACCCAGAACAACTACCTCTGGCAGTAATAACGGCTTGCTACGCCTGGGCATTGAGTCAAACAGAGCTTGGACGGCGTGTACAGGTGCAGCTGCCCATGTAGCTTCAACACGATACCACAGTTCATCAAGAGTAGTGACTGGCGTATTGTGACGAGGCAGAAGTTTTCAACTGGTGAGAGATTTGGAGAATGTGCTGACCAGGGCAGCTGTCGAACATTTTCAGTATCCAGAAAGGCCCGTACAGGACCTGCAACATGCTGCCGTGCATTATCCTGCTGAAATGTAGGCTTTCGCAGGGATCGAATGAAGGGTAGAGCCACGGGTCGTAACACATCTGAAATGTAACGTCCACTGTTGAAGGTGCTGTCACTGCGAACAAGAGGTGACCGAGAAGTGTAACCAATGGCACCCCATACCATCACTCCGGGTCATACGCCACTATGGCGATGACGAATACACGCTTCCAATGTGGGTTCACCGCGACGTCGCCAAACACGGATGCGACCATCATGATGCTGTAAACAGAACCTGGATTCATTCGAAAAAAATGACGCTTTGCCATTCGTGCACCTAGGTTCCTCGTTGAGTACACCATCGCATGCGCTTTTGTCTTTGATTCAGCGTCAAGGGTAACCGCAGCCATGGTCTCCGAGCTGATAGTCCGTGCTGCTGCAAACGTCGTCGAACTGTTCGTGCAGATGGTTGCTGTCTTACAAACGTCCCTATCTGTTGACTGAGGGATCGAGACGTGGCTGCACCATGCGTATAAGATGCCTGTCATCTCGACTGCTAGTGATATTAAGCCGTTGGGATCCAGCACGGCGTTCCGTATTACCCTCGTGAAACCACTGATTCCATAGTCTGTATACAGTCATTGGATCTCGACCAACGCGGGCAGCAATGTCGCGCTACGATAAACCGCAATCGCGATAGGCTACAATCCGACCTTTATCAAAGTCGGAAACGTGATGGTACGCATTTTTCCTCCTTACACGAGGCATCACAACAACGTTTCACCAGGCAACGCCGGTCAACTGCTGTTCGTGTATGAGAAATCAGTTGGAAACTTTCCTCATGTCAGCACGTTGTATGTGTCGCCACCGGCGCCAACCTCGTGTGAATGCTCTGAAAAGCTAAACATTTGCATACCACAGGATCTTCTTCCTGTCTGTTAAATTTCGCGTCTGTAGCACATCATCTTCGTGGCGTATCAATTTTGATGTCCAGTAGTGTAGCTTCGACTTGGTAACTGTTATAAAGTTGTGATTTGATTGTGTGTTTTAAATTATTGAGATTTTGTAATTTTGTTATGATGAATGTGTCATTATTCGTGAAGCTCAAAAAAATTTTCCCGTGTACGTTTTCCACTAAACTGCGAAGTTTTTTTTTTTCTCTGGTTATTTGGAGTCCGCAAGTTCAAGCGTCTTATGGGGGCAAATCTTGTTGCTTGTATTTTACTCGGTTATACTTCCAAGCCAAGCTTGTGTTTAACATACGTGAGCTTCATCAGCCAACCTCTCGCGTCTTTCTTCCACTTACGTTTTCCGTACCTCCGCCTCGTGGCGTGATCTGAAGCTGAATTTAGGTTGGCAGCTGAACTTCTTCACAATCAAGTGTTAAGTGCGAGGAGGAGGGGGGGGGGGGGGGGAGGGTTCAAAAATGGTTCAAATGGCTCTGAGCACTATGGGACTTCACTTCTGAGGTCATCAGTCCGCTAGAACTTAGAACTACTTAAACCTAACTAACCTAAGGACATCACAAACATCCATGCCCAAGGCAGGATTCGAATCTGTGACCGTAGCGGTCGCGCGGTTCCAGAATGTAGCGCCTAGAACCGCTCGGCCACTCCGGTCGGCTGTGAGCAGCAGTTGGCGCTACAGTGACTCAACGAACCGTTACAAATCTGTTACTTCACGAACAGCTGCGTGCCAGACGCTGTGTAACGTCCATTCCACTGAACCCAGACCACTGCAATTTACGACGTCAGTGGTGTCAAACGAGAGTTCGTTGGAGTGTAGGGTGGAGGTCGGTTGTGTTTTCTGATGCAAGCTGGTTCGGTCTCGATGTCAGTGACGGCCGTGTGTTGACTAGAAAGGGGTCAGGTGAGGGCCTGCCATCGGCCTCTGTATTGACCGACCAAGTGCAACAGGTATGAAAGTCCCGCCAACAAACTGAGATTCGGCACCTGTACAGCACGATGCACGCTCGTTTGCATTCTTTCATTCAACATTCTGGCCGCTACACCGGTTATTAACTTACCAGCATTTCAGAGTTGCAATGGCTTCTCTCGCGCTTGTATTAAATTGCGATCTAGCAATAATTATCACTTAAATATGTTAACAAGACTAATGTATTCCTGAAATTTCGTTACCCTGCATTAACTATTGTATATTTTTTGTGTTGCAATTTTTTCTGTCAGTGTAGCTGTGGATTTAAGAAATTAATAACTTCCGAAGGCTTTAAGCGATTTGAAAGGACCGAATGTCCGTACAAAGCACTTGTGACTCTACAGAATGCTTCTTTACTACACTTGTTTACCAACTAGTTGCTTGGAGACAAATTGTTGTTCTAAAACAGGAAGTTCTGTAAAATTTAGCTCTCGGTCCCCCCACCATACGTTGAATTTCAGTAGAGACTCACTGTTCATATGGCCTCTGAATGCGTGGTTGAATTTCTAAAAGTAGGCTACGGACCAATCAACGCATTTCTCGTATTTACTCCAAAAATCACGAAGTTCAAAATATATGCAAGTAGTGATCTGCGATGTAAAATAATGTTCTCAGCACGCAGTATTTTTACTATTTAACAAAAGTGCATGTATTCAGTCTCCTTCAACATTTATTACGGCTTAATAATTGTTTATTACTGAATTAACGACTGTCTGATGGGGAAATTAAATCAAACCAGAGCAGTATCTCAAGTAACCTAACGCGTGAACGTCCGACAAAATCTCGGAAAATAAATCAAAGTTTGCTTAGCGCGAGCGGAGAAGTCTCGAAGTTTCAGTGTTCGCCTAACGTAAAAAATTCATCGTTCACGAGCTGAATATATTTCGAGTTATTGGCCAACTTCAAGTACGATGGCGCAAGTGCGTGATTCAACACACAGAAAAATTTTGACGCATTTGAGATACGACCTGATGACACATGTACTGCAGTCTACTGTAAGATGACTGACGATCGACTTCCCCAAACAGCATCGAATCACCGACTGGTCTCCAATGACTGAATAACCTGTGCTACCGAGGAAGATGACTACTGGCTGTTTAAGTTCTCTGTCAGTTGTGATTCAATGTCATTCATTTCCTACTTCCAGAACAAACTTAAAAACCATAATTCTACAGGTTACATGTATGTATTTTATGTCACTCTGCATGTAAAGTTCCTCATTTTTTCCATTACTGTTCTTTGTTTTTCCTAAGTTCAATAATTAAGATTTTGTTAATGTAAACATTACGCTGTTTTGTTGTTATTAAATATAAATAATTTAAACAAAGTACATTTGTAGATACCTATCTGCAGTTACTTCCTAAGCTACCACTACTTTCACTGTTTTATATTTAGGTAAAAATTCTTGTGTTTATGCATGGAATGCACATTCTGGCCTGTAATTTAAAACAGGTAATTTTTGCAAGATATCTACCATAAGATTCTGATGTGCAATGAGACCTATCCGTAGATACTTTGTTTATGAAAATCGCTTAAAGCGCTGTTGGGGTATTAATTTTTAATATTCATTTTAGACATAAAACCTTAAACATGAAATAACTTAAGAACTATTTCTCTGACTGAGGGAGTGTTTCTGCTGACACACCATCTTGATTTTGTCTTTACAGCCATGTTACTGGCTTCTCAGTAACTAGTCGGTTTCAATTTTTATTCAATTTAGATTTATTTTATATTTATGGAGGTCATTCAGTACATCCATGAAGGTCACCCTCCCCATATGTCTCGCCAACAGCCAGAACGCCAGGATTTTTCCGATCACGAGTCCAGAACATGCATTTACCTGATAGCTGTTAGCCGTTCTACATACTTAGTTATTCTGATATTTAGAGTGACCATTAGTCATTGCGACTGAAAGGTGCTGCCCTCTGTCGATGACACCATGAGGCTCGCGCCGCTCACTGAGCTCTGTCCCAGTGTGCCCTCCACACCTCCATTAGCTGTCAAAACTTGCGTCACAGACCGGCTGTCCCAGTTCGTCCGTCACAACAAGATGCACTCTCATAGGCACGTCTTCTTTTCACGTTTAGCAGTCATTCTTATAATGATGCATCCTCACACACTTGAACAGCACTATGTAAATACAAGTTTGGAATATTTGTTGTTACAACACATTTCGAATTATGAGCTGGGATGTTCATTCCACAAATTAAAAACGCAGTTTTATTTAAAATAAATTGAAAGTCAGTAGGATGATAATGCGTTAACAGGATAAAAAACGAACTTGACAAGTGTAAGTGGGCCATGACGTCACAAGTCCTGCCATTTTATCAATGACATCGTAACCATCCCATGAGAAGCCACATGTCTTCCCTCCTCGTCCCTTCATTCCCCATCTCCAGTTAAACATATCATCGCGTCTTCAGGCCCTGTATTAGAGTGACTTTTCAATTTGCTCACCTATAACAAAACAAATTGAATTGTAGGACACTTCTCAGCTTCGAGCAGTTACATCTTTAAATGGTTCTAAAAAGTCACGAGTTATTTTGCTTCATATTCAGATGAAGCAGCCAATAATAGCCTGGTATGTTAGAGGGCATTAAAACGTGGCAGAAAATCATTTGACTTGCACAGAAATGGCACCGAGTTCGAAGATATGTCGTACTTCAAAACCTTTGCTTCAATTTAATTACATGAAAATGGCGTCATGTTCAGAGATATTCGCCTCTGAATTGCATAAACATAGATACATACACACCAACACATACACACACCCAGCCACCCATTCACCCGCCCACACACATACACACACACACACACACACACACACACACATACACACCTATGTATTTCATCTCACTTTTCACATGTCAAATATCGTACTTCTTTCACATGTCACCTCTCTCTCACAAAGTAATCCAGGAATCATGTCTTTATGAAAGTTTTATTTCCTTTTCTTCAAATATGTGCACATACAACCACAGACACACACACACACACACACACACACACACACACTGTATAATGGACCTCTGTAAATACAGTACTGCCCTGTCATTTTGGATATAATTATCTACAAATATTTCCTAGTCTGTTTCGTCATCATCTCTTTGATTTATACACCACAGAAAACTTTCTCTCTTACTTTTTTCATCTTTGTAAATACTATGCGGTCTTATCAATAAATTTCATCTCACATCATACAAGCATCAAAAATTATATAAAATATTTCCACCTCTGCCTCATTATCGTAGTCAGTAAAGTTCATCTCTTTGCAATGCTTACTGTAATGAGGGAACAACATTATTACATTATTAATGATTACCATTGATGATTACCATCTTCACAATAGAATGTACTTCAGACATGCACGCATTTATGAAGGAATACACACTGACAGTGAATATTATAGCCATGGTAAACATTGCGAAATGGATTCACATTCTGCAATTATGGATTAACGTCCGCTGTTTGCGATACATCAACATTTGTGCTGGACTGGGAACTGAACCTATATTTCCCACCTGTCGCAAGCGGTCGCCTTAACCGTTGCTTATCCGAGAATTTCTCCGGGACTGATCCAAACTTCCATATGTCACGTAGTCACAGTCCTTACGCTTGCACAAATAACGATTCCTACAATGCGAGACAACTATTTTATCAACATTTTCAGTACAGCGTGTCTAGCAGCTCTTCAGTATTTAAAAGAAAAAATTAAAAAAAGAGTTTTAACATCAAAGTTGCTATATATTTGCTGGCTGACTAGTTTCGGAATTTGCCTATTTTCGCAAGCCAGTTATTACAAAGAACAATGTTTTTCATGATGGGATGTGTAAACTGTGGATGATAATGGTATCAGCGATAAAATGATTCATATGGTAACTACTTGCGTATTTGTATTTAAAATATAGTTGGTGTGGATCTATTTATGTCATCACACGTAAAAGAATCCCATACCTTTTTTAAAAGATGTCACAACTTACAGCGCATAACACGAGGGTCAGTCCGTATGTCAAGACAACTGTGCTATACCTAGCGATAATGCGACAACATGAGAATTCCGTAATGGGCGATGAACTGGTATGGCAGCGTGTCTCTGACTGCCAGGTGGTAAACGTTGAAATGAAACACTTGCATTAGAACTCTGTGTAAATTTATTGTGCACGAGTACAAAAGGAACAAAAATTAATCAAAATCAACTACTTTGCCTCAAAATAGTTCCACAGTATATACGCACAGGACTACCAACGACGTGGGAGGCATTGAATACCTGTCGCCAAAATGTTGGGAAAACATTCGCCCTGTTGTCAAGGCACCTACCACGTAATGGTTTCCTCACTTGTGGAATGAGTTCGAAGTCACATGGTCTGAGGTCTGGTGAGTGGGGTATGTGAAAGAGGATCCAGCGTGTAGCGTGGCAAACCACACAGAGAATATTTCAGGTGCTAGTACTGAGGCGATCTTACATGCAGCCGCAATCGGTCTCTTTATTTCGGCAATATATGCTGTGGGCTCCCGAATTTATTTGCTGCGATCCTAATTGCAGTATCTTTATTAGACAGTATAATAAAATAAAAAAAAAATGGTGCAAATGGCTCTGAGCACTATGAGACTCAACTGCTGAGGTCATTAGTCCCCTAGAACTTAGAACTAGTTAAACCTAACTAACCTAAAGACATCACACACACCCATGCCCGAGGCAGGATTCGAACCTGCGACCGTAGCGGTCTTGCGGTTCCAGACTGCAGCGCCTTTAACCGCACGGCCACTTCGGCCGGCTAATGAAATCCACTTGACAATAGTATTGTATACAAAATGGAGAATTTGTTCTTATTCGGGTACAGTGAGTGTCACGCTTGCTAATTTGTCATAGATGTTATCATAATTTTGGAAATGCCATGTGGCTAGGGCCTCCCGTCAGGTAGACCGTTCGCCTGGTGCAAGTCTTTCGAGTTGACGCCACTTCGGCGACTTGCGTGTCGACGGGGATGAAATGATGATGATAAGTACAACACAACACCCAGTCCCTGAGCGGAGAAAATCTCCGACCCAGCCGGGAATCGAACCCGGGCCGTTAGGTATGACATTCCGTCGCGCTGACCACTCAGCTACCAGGGGGAGAAATCATAATTTTAACAGATGCTGATGCAGATAATTTTATTGGAAGATCTTATATAATCTCTGAAATATTCGATACATAGCTATTATATAAATATCCCAGACTTTGATCGGTGTGAGAATAGAATTCCATCACATCATGGTTGTACAATAAATTTTCATTTCTTTTTCTGCACTGTTTAAGTGGAAGCATACTGTTTCATTCATGTTAAGTGAAATCCACATACGATAATAATGGTATTCTGTTATAAGCTTCAGTGTATAGTTTGTAGGCTTATATTTTTTGAGTGCAGAAGGTTGGATGGAGTGCAATTCATATGCTGATTAAGATGCTCTTGAAAGTTTCAACGAATCTTTCGTGGTCGTGGATTTGGTGATTAATGCGGGATGAAATGCCGTGAAAATGCTGATGAAGGTGCTATGGAAGTACACTCCTGGAAATTGAAATAAGAACACCGTGAATTCATTGTCCCAGGAAGGGGAAACTTTATTGACACATTCCTGGGGTCAGATACATCACATGATCACACTGACAGAACCACAGGCACATAGACACAGGCAACAGAGCATGCACAATGTCGGCACTAGTACAGTGTATATCCACCTTTCGCAGCAATGCAGGCTGCTATTCTCCCATGGAGACGATCGTAGAGATGCTGGATGTAGTCCTGTGGAACGGCTTGCCATGCCATTTCCACCTGGCGCCTCAGTTGGACCAGCGTTCGTGCTGGACGTGCAGACCGCGTGAGACGACGCTTCATCCAGTCCCAAACAAGCTCAATGGGGGACAGATCCGGAGATCTTGCTGGCCAGGGTAGTTGACTTACACCTTCTAGAACACGTTGGGTGGCACGGGATACATGCGGACGTGCATTGTCCTGTTGGAACAGCAAGTTCCCTTGCCGGTCTAGGAATGGTAGAACGATGGGTTCGATGACGGTTTGGATGTACCGTGCACTATTCAGTGTCCCCTCGACGATCACCAGTGGTGTACGGCCAGTGTAGGAGAGCGCTCCCCACACCATGATGCCGGGTGTTGGCCCTGTGTGCCTCGGTCGTATGCAGTCCTGATTGTGGCGCTCACCTGCACGGCGCCAAACACGCATACGACCATCATTGGCACCAAGGCAGAAGCGACTCTCATCGCTGAAGACGACACGTCTCCATTCGTCCCTCCATTCACGCCTGTGGCGACACCACTGGAGGCGGGCTGCACGATGTTGGGGCGTGAGCGGAAGACGGCCTAACGGTGTGCGGGACCGTAGCCCAGCTTCATGGAGACGGTTGCGAATGGTCCTCGCCGATACCCCAGGAGCAACAGTGTCCCTAATTTGCTGGGAAATGGCGGTGCGGTCCCCTACGGCACTGCGTAGGATCCTACGGTCTTGGCGTGCATCCGTGCGTCGCTGCGGTCCGGTCCCAGGTCGACGGGCACGTGCACCTTCCGCCGACCACTGGCGACAACATCGATGTACTGTGGAGACCTCACGCCCCACGTGTTGAGCAATTCGGCGGTACGTCCACCCGGCCTCCCGCATGCCCACTATACGCCCTCGCTCAAAGTCCGTCAACTGCACATATGGTTCACGTCCACGCTGTCGCGGCATGCTACCAGTGTTAAAGACTGCGATGGAGCTCCGTATGCCATGGCAAACTGGCTGACACTGACGGCGGCGGTGCACAAATGCTGCGCAGCTAGCGCCATTCGACGGCCAACACCGCGGTTCCTGGTGTGTCCGCTGTGCCGTGCGTGTGATCATTGCTTGTACAGCCCTCTCGCAGTGTCCGGAGCAAGTATGGTGGGTCTGACACACCGGTGTCAATGTGTTCTTTTTTCCATTTCCAGGAGTGTATTATATGAACTTTTTTCTGCGCAGTTCTGTTTGTTCTCTTACCATTCGTTTTGAGTTCTTTGTCGTGTGAATGTCGATTTATATTTCTTCTACAATGTCCATTAATTTGCTTTTGGAGACATTATGCAAAATGATGAGATTTCTCTAGATATTTCCAGTGGAACGTTTATTCTCTCTGAGGCGTGAACTCAAAGGCTATTTTCACTTGTGATTGCATGTTCTCTATATTTAGTCTTAAATGTTTTGCCTGTCTCTAACGTAAGTTTTATTACATCGTCTGCATTAAATTTTTCAAATGCCAGAATGGTTGCATCGTTGTGCTTCATTTTATAGATGATGTTAGCTCCTAATGTGTTGCTTGTGTAGAACTAGGTTTTGAAATTTGATTACTTAAGTGCGTAATTAATTCTATCTGATACATGTCCCCAGTAGGGCAATATCACAAGTTTGTGTTTCTTTTGTATTTCAGTCTTTGTCAGCGTGATATGTATTTACGTTTTCTTGTAGAGATTGTTGGCTATGTCTGCAGCTTTGATTTAAAACGTCTTTTCTTCAAAACATTACATCATCTTTTTAGCCCATCGAGGCATGGATACAGAGTTTATTATCATAGCCACAACTGTCATTCAGTGATTTTTCTTTGAAGAATACGTGAGCAACCAAAAAACATGTATGACGAACACACACACACACACACACACACACACACAGATACACACACATATATAAAAGAAGAACCAGCAGGTAGAATATATATATTCTACCTGCTGGTTCTTCTTCATTGAAGATCTTTGCTTATGCTGGTCATTGACAGTGTATTGTTCAAGTATTTATTATATACGTTTCTGCATTGCATTCCTTTTGACAGTTACTGGCCTGTTCAGACTTTGTTACACCTGTGAATCCAACAATGATGCTTTTCTCCCAAATTCACCTACTTGCTATAACAGATGCGTCTGATACATTATTGCAGAAACTGCAAGCACCTGTCTTCTACTACTGCAGTCGAGCAACAGTTGAAGGACTTTAATGGCTACTACCTAATCGAAGAAGAAGACAGGCAGATAATTCTGATGCAGAAGTCTCTCGCTAAGGTGAATATAGTGGGCATCATCGACTTTGAGACTAACTAAGTAGTGCTTAACGTATAATTATAAATAATGGAAGGCATACATATTATGCATGTTAAAATCCATGACGATAATGTAGAATGGGTTTGTGTGTGTTAAGCTTTTAAAAATGGACTATATATTGGTGTAATAGCCAGTCATGGTGTGTTTAAAGATCCCAAACAATTTATTGCCCTATTGTAACAAGAACGACTCTGTCCTATTGTACATATAATATTTCTTTCTTCTGATTTTTCGATAAACTAGTGTAACTGATGTTCTGATTTCATTTGTTTTTTATTTTTTCATGCTATTGTGTTAAGAAAACTGTAAACAAGTTTCAATGTGAATATTAATGTTTATGTCAAATTTCAAGCAATATTGTAATAGAATTGAAATGTAACTAATTTTGGAACTGTTGTAAGATGTATAAAATTGTAATTGTGCGTTTGGTCCATACGTAGGCAATGTGTTAGGATATGTAGAATGCAAAACCTCGGGTGAATACCCGGCCTGTAAGGAAGCGGTTAAAGGTGGATGGCAGGCGAGCGCGGGGAAATACACGCGGTCACTGCACGGCACACGGGCTCAGCAGTAGTAGTTGGAGTTTGGCATTGGTCTGAGCAACACCTTGTGGAACGAGGAGGCTCTCCTGGAAGACGTAGTTTCACTGAGCCTCGGGTATGCTGTTCCAACGCCCTCACAGCATGGCAATATTCCATAGGCACTAAATGGAAAAGTATTGCCACGCTAAGAAGAATTAAAGTGCCGATACGTCAAGAGCCATAGCTGTGGTTGTATGTGTGCTCTGTGCCTCGCCATCTCGCCGCCCGCCAACCGCCGCATCGTACGAGCAGGTTGAAACTTTTAGTACTGTATGCGTATGGACCATAGAGTGAGCAGTTCAATAATAACCTAAATTTTACCAGAACTTTCCCCTTATTTAATTATCCTCACAACTAACCTAGGCAGGGTCCTTTCCAAATGTTGTGCAATCCGAGTGTCCGGAAATGAAAAATTAAATTTTGTGTTAATAATAATTACTTGCAGACCTAGTTATGTTAGAATGGTGTTTAAAGAACTGTTTTGTTAATGAACCAGTGAATGAATAACGAAGATCTAACGAAGTTGAAAGATAACTTTAATATTGATATAGTAACGAAGTTTAATTATTTCGAGACAGATATAAAGGTATTTAAATGAGAAGTAAATGAGATAAAAAGAGTAGTAACTCATATACTGGAAATCTTGAAGGCATGATAATTCCAGTAATCAATTTTTTTTATATAGTGATCATAACAGTTTCAGGGTTCCCCCCCCCCCCCCCCCCCCCCGTTTTTATTCATTTGAATTCTGAAGTGTCCCACATTGGTTTGACCAGCAAAAGTTAAAGTCAATATATAAGTCAAAATTTATCAGTGTCTTATCTTTATCAAAATTGAAATTTTGTGTGTGGCTCGAAAGTGCTATTTCTAGGGTAACGTACGCCCGATTTTAATCAGATCAATAGACAGTACGAAGCTTTGTAGTATACATTATAGTGTAGTGTTATGTATTCATGGTTTTTCCATATCAGGATAGAACGTGAAACTATCAGTTCAATAGATTTTCTGGTTCTAAAATTTTACTATATTATGCAGTGTTACTACGTGTTGTTTTGCATGAATATACATCAACCTGTACAAGGAAGAAACTCAGTTAATGCCTAATTATGTTGGCGACCGTATTATTATTAAATTGGTAGCATCTTCAGTGTTGCTTTTGGTCCATCCTGACGTGTAGTTGCATTTTGAACTTACTTGATGTATCATTGTTATTACAGAGTGGGTGTAAGTCTGATTTGCCAACATTCAGGTACACGCGGTCAATATCTATACGAAAATCCTGACTCGTAAGGTGAACCCCACACACTTACCATAGTACAGGCTTTGATGAGTATTGTGTGCCCCACGCGTACGTTACACTATGTCTCCCGGTTTTCACCAACAGAGTGTGGGAACTGAACAGGCCTGTAAATATAAATGTCTCACTAGTCTTTAAATTCCTAAAGCTAATATGTATCGCTCTCTGCTGATATCAGTGAACAAAACTTATTGATGTCATAGACGGATTAAAAAAAGAAAAAATGTGGAACACACTGAAAACTACCAAATATGATTGAAAACAAACAAGCTGTGATCAGTATTGATTCAAAGAATGATGATTATTGCTTCAAATTACAGCTGATTTGTACCAAGCAACTAACAATGTGGACCATATGTCTAGTTGTCTTACACATTCATACACATTAAACTTTGCAGTCATTTCGTTTCCTACTGGACTGAATGGTGTGGGAGAATTTGAGGAAAACAATGTATCTGATGAATTCGTTTTGTTGGATGAACAGCTTGCAAAGTGATGAAATAACAAGCAAAGAATTTGATTACAGTAACGAGTTCATCTGAATGCAAGGCAAAAGAAGATTACTCTGACTTATATTTGAAAACCGACGTCTTGCTTTTGGCCAGTGTGTTTTAAAACTTCCACAAGCTCTTTCTTCAAATGTAAATCTTCATACAGCCTATTATGTGACCTCTCTGGCTTGGCATGGGACACATTGTTGCAAACTACTAATATAAAATTTCATCTCATTCTGGACATACAACAATTACAACTTGTTGAGTGTGGCATCATATATACTATTGGCCACTGTTGAGAAAAATTTATAGTGGCAAACCATAGTTTCTTCGCTCACATTTTGAAACTTTGGTGAGTCGTATTTTGTATGCCTCGATGTCAACTGTGTGTACACTTGGGCCATGTTGCAATATCTAAAACTTTATTTCCGTGGTTGTCTGCGGATGGTTTCAACGTATTGAGTATACCTGATGAATCAGCTTCTTGCACTAAGGCTTCCTTCCGGACTTACAGGGTAGGTTTTCAAGTGTATGAGTCGTATTTGGGTGAAACATAAGTACTGCACTCGTTGCGTGTGGCTGATTACAGTGTTGGTAGTCCCTTGTTAAGAAAATGCCTAGTTTTCGAGCTATAAATACATATGGGCTGTGAACTATACGTCCTGACTGCGCGCAACTAAATCACTGCACTGTGTTCTGTATCGTTTTGTGAGACCGGGCCTTAATGCTACGTTCATTCAGGCAGTTGCTGCAGCTGTTATAGAGCAGAAGGAACCACCCGTAGTTTACTGGCGCGTATTTGCACAACACTGATCAGACTGGCACTACGTGCTTAAATATTCGGGTGTTTTTGAAGTATGTTAGGGATGCATATACGATCGTACTGAAAATGAATTTATTCTCCCACTTAAAAGTTTCACATAACTGTTATAAATTTTTGATTTTCAGCCAGTGTCCATGACATCAATCCAATTGTTGTTGTAGACATTTTACGAAGCTATGCGTGCACAGTCACTATTTCATCGTAATGCGATGGATGATGGACCTGAAGTCGTTTCATTTCCACAGACACTATTCAATTGAAAGTGGGAATGAAGAAGGTAATTTTAGAGGAGTTATTTTACAAGACAGAAATAAACAAAACGAACTGAGAGAATCCGCTACATAGAGGTACAAGAAAATGTATGTGTATGCAGAAAAATTAAAACAAAACCTTAATAGAAAAAAATTTATCGGCTACCGAAAAGAAGTTTGGTTGTAGAACAAATGTAGTTAATAATGCGATAAGATTTTGCAGACACCCTCCAAAATTATATTAGCATTCCTCAATAAAAAAGGAAACGTCTGAAAAATTTAAAGAACACAGATCGTAGTTTCATTCTCCATTATTACAATTTAAGAAGTTGCACTATTATTTCTTTCGAAAAACACAACAGGAAATATCTTGTGTTGAGAACTTCTGTAGACAGACTTAAAAGAGAAAATCGCATTTGTTCCAGAAAAAGAAAAGGTTTCGTTTCTACAAAAGATATTAAGGACGAAAAAGACTTACCGTAGTCTGATGCAGCATTCGTACGCAAGGCCGTCGCCTTAATCGTACTCGAAGGGTATAATGGAAACAGTATTTTCAATGCAACCGAATCACAGTTCGAAAGTGAAATTGCAAGTGGATGAACTTTATCGATTGCGAGAGAAAACTATACGTATGCTGTGTTGACTTCTATATTAGTTGCAACACATTCTTAAACTGTCTAATGTTAGATGTCACCTACTGGATTTCCTGGTACAAACATGTACATTTTCAAACTCAGAAACCGTTAAAATGGAATACGTATTCGCACAGATGTAGCCCCCCCCCCCCCCCCCCCCCCACACGAGTCACTGTATATATCCAAGCTTTAGATGTCTACTTCTTCAGGCAATATTAACTTCTGAGGGTTGTATAGACATCTTGTCCATACAAGCGTTTTATGTAAGACTGTAGGCTTTAGTGGCCGTTGCCAATGAAGTTAAAATCTTTTGTGTTGTTAGGTGGCGTCATATTTCTTCCCAACGACCGACGCTTCGACCGCTCTGCTATGATCTTCAGGGTCTTGTGGTGTCCATTATAGACTTGGCACTGTCAGACACCAGTGTTGGCCTCCCTTTTATAGGGGAGTTTTCCCAGGCTTGTGTTCGAGAAATGGGATTATTGGCTAAAACTTTCGGGCTACCATTGGTGGTCCATCGTCACTGGACAGTAAGAGAAACTTTCCCGCGCTAATGCAGAAGAAGGGGGTTATTGGCTGAAAGTCCTGCACGATGACAGTTTTTCCATAGACCGGGCTTTTAAGCGAAATACTAATTCCGCTGATAGGTAGGACGAGGAACCGCGTTCTCACGTTTTTAAGTTAACTTTCTTTTATAGGGCCAGATTCTAAGGATAAATGGTGTTCAGGCAACTTTCTTTAGTCAAAATAAAGTTGTAAGTAGGCTATTTATGTTTTCTTATTGGTAACGCGACTTAGCGCTCTGTGTGAGAATCACTGGCTGTGCTGTGTGCAGTCTGTGGCTAGTTTGCATTGTTGTCTGCCATTGTAGTGTTGGGCAGCGGCAGCTGGATGTTAACAGCGCGTAGCGTTGCGCGGTTGGAGGTGAGCTGCCAGCAGTGGTGGATGTGGGGATAGAGATGGCGGAGTTTTGTAATTTGTCATGAACTGCTATATATATTATGACTATTAAGGTAAATACATTGTTTGTTCTCTATTAAAATCTTTCATTTGCTAACTATGCCTATTAGTAGTTAGTCCTTCTGTAGTTTGAATCTTTTATGTAGCTGGCAGTAGCGGCGCTCGCTGTATTGCAGTAGTTCGAGTAACCAAGATTTTTGTGAGGTAAGCGATTTGTGAAATGCATAGGTTAATGTTAGTCAGGGCCATTCTTTTGTAGGGATTTCTGAAAGTCAGATTGCGTTGCGCTAAAAATATTGTGAGCATGCTTGGATAGG
The DNA here is from genome assembly GCF_021461395.2 of Schistocerca americana. Taxonomy (NCBI): domain Eukaryota; kingdom Metazoa; phylum Arthropoda; class Insecta; order Orthoptera; family Acrididae; genus Schistocerca; species Schistocerca americana. The sequence goes on along the minus strand of NC_060121.1, from coordinate 958,076,682 downwards.
ATTTTTTTTGGTGGAATCAAATGTTGAAATAAGACGAAAGATCTATGGAATGACGTTTTAGGTTGGACTGCAGTACCAGATGTTACACTGAAAACAAACCCTGCCCTTTCCTCTTGTGTTATTCTGCTATGTGAATTGGTGTTTTTCCTGTCTTTATGTGTTTAGCTAATAAGAGTTATGTTGTAGAATTTTTCTAATAATATATCATTTTCTTTGTAAAGATGTTTACACATTATTAATTCTGTTCTGTTTCAATTCTCATGTGTGAAATTAATGTTTCGAAAACTATTCTCATTATTTTATTTATTTACTTATGTCATAATTCTTGTAACACTGATGTATATGTTTATTTCTATTCTTTTGTATAGTCCGTGTTACTACAAATGTTTGGCCACTGCCCAAAACAATTTGTAAAATTTTTTGTGGGGAGCATGGGGGCTATGTAAATAGGCTGTTTATGTTTTCTTATTGATAACGCCACGTAGCGCTCTGTGTGAGAATCACTGGCTGTGCTGTGTGCAGTCTGTGGCTAGTTTGCATTGTTGTCTGCCATTGTAGTGTTGGGCAGCGGCAGCTGGATGTTAACAGCGCGTAGCGTTGCGCAGTTGGAGGTGAGCCGGCAGCAGTGGTGGATGTGGGGAGAGAGATGGCGGAGTTTTGTAATTTGTCATGAACTGCTATATATGTTATGACTATTAAGGTAAATACATTTTCTCTATTAAAATCTTTCATTTGCTAACTATGCCTATCAGTAGTTAGTGCCTTCTGTAGTTTGAATCTTTTATTTAGCTGGCAGTAGTGGCGCTCGCTGTATTGCAGTAGTTCGAGTAACCAAGATTTTTGTGAGGTAAGCGATTTGTGAAATGCATAGGTTAATGTTAGTCAGGGCCATTCTTTTGTAGGGATTTCTGAAAGTCAGATTGCGTTGCGCTAAAAATATTGTGTGTCAGGTTAAGCACAGTCACGTATAAATTGTTCTAAGGGGACGTTTCAAAGTTACGACGGAAAACGGATGCACCTGATTGCCTGCACACTGCGGGTGTCTATGGAATGACGTGTGCCTGCGGCAAAGCGTTTGTCGGCGTAACGGAAATGATTGTTACAGAACCTCTTAAGGAACACGAACGCACACGCGACTGAAACAAGGTATGAAATCGGCGTTAGCGGAACATCGCGAGAACTGTGGCCTTGACATCGATTTCAATAACGAACGTTTGCTGGCTGAGGAAACCAACATATATCGAAGAAAAATCTGAAAAGCGACTGAATTTTATAAGACTGCATGTAACTTTAATAGAAAGCATGGCGATAGGCTTCCGGCATCGTGGCTCCGCGCCATCAAGGAATTGAATACGCGTCCGCGGAGTGCGAGCAATACATTGTGTGTGTGTGTGTGTGTGTGTGTGTGTGTGTGTGTATGTGAATTCCTAAGGGACCAAAATGCTGAGGTCCTCGGTTCCTTCACTTACACACTACTTAAACTAACTTAAAGCTAACTTATGCTAAGTTCAGTTTTCACGAGCAGACCCACGCGCCGCCTTCCAGGCGTGATACTGAACATCTTCAGTCAAAATGACATGACGCCTCTAAATACGCAGCCACTCTGCGCGGCACGTGCAATACAAACAACGCCATGGAAGCCGTCTCTGCGGTCAATAATATTTTAGATAAACATTCCTCTACTCATGCTCTGTTCGTTTCGGTTTTAGCTAATGATATGGGCCGACAAATAGCAGCAAGAGGAATTTTAATCAATAATTCTTCTCCAGCATAAGAGCGGGAAAAATTCCTTTCTAACCGAAGACGTTGGCCCACCAATGGTAACCACAGGTTTTTTTTTTAGCCAATAACACATTTCTTCGGCATTAGCGCCCAAAAATTTGCTCTTACTGTCCAAAGACGATGGACCACCAATAATAGCTCAGGATTTTCACCCAATAATCCCTCTACTCCAGTATAAGCGTGGGAAAACTCCTCTTTACAAGGGAAGGTGACCCTGATGTCTGACCGTGTCCAGTCTACAGGGGACATCATAACGTGCAAGTAAAGGGGTCCAAACCACGATTGTTTGAAGAAATATTAAGTGGCCTAACAACTCAGAAAATTGTAACCCCAAAATTAACTTGTTCGGAGGCCTGAAGATTGCATTAAAAAAAAAATTTATTTCGGGGGAGTCACAAGGTATATTACAAGATCCAGTATTAATAATGAAAATTCATTCAATTGTTTATTACCAGATGCCTTCGCTAGTTTTCAAGGAAATCATAATTTATGCCCGACAGGCCTGTGGATATGCGGCAGAGAAATTTGTAACGAATTTCAGCAGCGTTCTAGAATCAATGTTACGGATAGGAAACAGTGATTGTGGTTATCACTTACGAACATTACTGTATGAGGCATAAAAATATACCTGTACAGAAACGCCATTTTACTGTAGAAAATTTCAAGCTCGTATGTGTAGAAACTTTATATCTTATTCTGATTATGAATCCCTATAAACTTTGTATGTATGGTGTAATATTAGTAATTTTCGCCTCACAAACATTAATATACGCTCAATAGTAAATGCCTGATGGCCTAAAGTTATCGAACAATTGTAAAGTAAAAGAAATGAACCATCGCATAGCAGCGACAGAGTATTCTGTATGTACATGTATCGATTAATGGTATAAAAAAGAATTCTGTTGTTTCAAGACAAATGAGGCTTTTGGCGCCTCACCTTTTACTGTTTGTAGTCTATGAAAGGCGGACACGGACTTGCTGCGTTCCGCAACTGTATTTTATATTCTATGTGAAAATATTAAGTGAATATGCTAAATGTTATTTTTTTTCAATCAGAAAACATGTAGTTTCTTGTAACTGATTACGAACAGACAGCATCAAGAGGACATTTTGACTGTTATGTATAAAGTATTTAACCACAATGGTCATCTATTGTAATTTAATATGAAAAGGTACGTAGCATTAAAAAGAAAAGGTGTGTTACAGATAAGTGTGCTTATTTTAGCAAATTAACATTGATGATTTCCATCTCCTCATTTACTTGAATTATATTTGTTTTGTGTTATTTCATCACCAGAAATTACGATCACGCTGATGAATGCACAGAAATGATAATGTTTCTACCGAACGATCTCAAATATATATATGTATATCAATATGCTGCTCTTATTCAGGTATTTAATGCTCAACGTATGTTATTATAATAATGTAATCAATCCCTGATTCTGTTACCAAGTGGCCCACCAAAATATTCACTTTTTCGACACTTTTCAAAAAAAAAAGTATATATATAAAATAACAATTCTTTTTCTTTTCGTCCCCCAAGAGCAACGCAACAATCGTTAACACGAATTTATGTACATATAAATGTGACCATTAGTGCGTGAACAGTATTTTTCGTTAGGCACTGTACAATATATTGCTGAGTTTATTTTCGTTATGGAATAACACTGCCCTTTGCCCGCAAAACAGACATATGGCCTTACTGCTCGAAAAGAAGCATTTCCCTAACAAGGGATCTTCACCACCGCGTTCACTGACTCGAAATGGGTCTAATAAATAACTGTCAATCAAATACGACACGCACAGTTGAAACACTTACCTTGTTTGTGCCACATCACTGCAGGCCTTATGGTCTCACTCCATCCACAACCAGGGTGCTGTTCCGGAGACAGTGGATCACATCCCGTGCACGGAGGCGACTTCTACCACCACAGCAGACACACCTTCGCGCTTCGTACCAGTGGCCACCTGGACGTGGTTATTAACTGCAGAGTCAGCCACAGCAGCAAGTTTCCCTTCCATTTTCACGTGCCATCAATGCCTGGTGTTCGTAGCGCGATCCACCCACCAAAGTCGTGGGCAAAGCACCGAGCGCAAGCATCAACAAAGCTGGCCGTGTCTGTGTTGGAGCGAACTAGGCAGGACGTTGGCTGACATTTTGCTTGCTAGCCACCGGTCCACTTCTCTTGAAATGAGGGTATGTTCGTTACCCTGCACCGAGCCAGCGAAGATCAGCGAATGGAAAATAGCGTATTAATTTTGACAACCGATTCTGCCTTCTCTGGGCTGCTACTCCATCTCAGGCTTCTGCTGCGTGCCATCCTGATACTGAACCACTGCTCCACCAATGGAGCTCACTGTAGTATGCAAATGTATATGAAGCGTTTCGAATATCGGAAACTTTTATATCTGTAAAGAACGCTTCAAGCAGACTGATTTCGTGGTGCAACACCTATAAAGGGTAAACATTAATAAAACCGACAAACTGAGGGGACGGATTCTTGACTGCAAACGGAGGAAAGAAAGGTTCCAGAACATGTATCCACAAATGCATTGTTGCTACAGTGGATGGTTCTGACGAATAAAAGATCCTTTGACCGCGTGTTTGTAGCCCACAGATGACGAGTATGCAGATTGATGATATCTACATCTACATCCATACTCAGCAAGCCACCTGACGGTGTGTGGCGGACGGTACTTTGAGTACCTACATCGGTACTCCCTTCTATTCTAGTCTCGTATTGTTCGTGGAAGGAAGGATTGTCGGTATGCCTCTGTGTGGGCTCTAATCTCTCTGATTTTATCCTCATGGTCTCTCCGCGATATATACGTAGGTGGGAGCAATATACTCCTTGACTCTTCGGTGAAGGGATGTTCTCGAAACTTCAACAAAAGCCCGTACCGAGCTGCTGAGCGTCTCTCTTCTAGAGTCTTCCACTGCAATTTATCTATCATCTCCGTAACGCTTTCGCGATTACTAAATGATCCTGTAACGAAGCGCGCTGCTCTCCGTTGGATCTTCTCTATCTCTTCTATCAACCCTATCTGGTACGGATCCCACACTGCTGAGCAGTATTCAAGCAGTGGGCGAACAAGTGTACTGTAACCTACCTCCTTTGTTTCGGATTGCATTTCCAATCCTTCCAATGAATCTCAGTCTGGCATCTGCTTTACCGAAGACCAACTTTATATGATCATTCCATTTTAAATCACTCCTAATGGCTACTCCCAGATAGTTTATGGAATTAACTGCTTCCAGTTGCTGATCTGCTACATTGTAGCTAAATGATAAAGGATCTTCCTTTCTGTGTATTCGCAGCACATTACACTTGTCTACATTGAGATTCAATTGCCATTCCCTGCACTATGCGTCAATTCGTTGCAGATCCTCCTGCATTTCAGTACAATTTTCCATTGTTGTAATCTCTCTATTACTACAGCATCATCCGCAAAAAGCCTCAGTGAACTTCCGATGTTATCCGCAAAGTCATTTACGTATATTTTGAATAGCAACGGTCCTACGACACTCCCCTGCGGCACACCTGAAATCACTCTTACTTCGGAAGACTTCTCTCCATTGAGAATGACATGCTGCGTTCTGTTATCTAGGAACTCTTCAATCTAATCACACAATTGGTCTGATAGTCCATATACTCTTACTTTGTTCATTAAACGACTGTGGGGAACTGTATCGAAGGCCTTGCGGAAGTCAAGAAGCACGGCATCCACCTGGGAACCCGTGCCGTGTGTATGGCCCTCCGAGTCTCGTGGACGAACAGCGCGAGCTGGGTTTCACACGATCGTCTTTTTGGAAACCCATGCTGATTGCTACAGAGTAGATTTCTAGTCTCCAGAAAAGTCATTATACTCGAACATAATACGTGTTCCAAAATTCCACAACAGATTGACGTTAGAGATATAGGTCTGTAGTTCTGCACATCTGTTCGACGTCCCTTCTTGAAAACGGGGTTGACCTGTGCCCTTTTCCAATCCTTTGGAACGCTACGCTCTTCTAGAGACCTACGGTAAACCACTGAAAGAAGGGGGGCAAGTTCCTTCGCGTACTCTGTGTAAAATGGAACTGGCATCCCATCAGGTCCCGCGGCCTTTCCTCTTTTGAGCGATTTTAATTGTTTTTCTATCCCTCTGCCATCTATTTCGATATCTACCATTTTGGCATCTGTGCGAAATCTAGAGCCGGTTCTGGTAGAGGTTGCTTCTTCGGTAAAGACTGATGAGAGGAATCCCATAATTGTGATGGTCTGGTGCACAAACCATCGACAAAATTATTCCCGTACAGGAAAATCCACTTTCTATAATCCTTGCACTCGTTGCAGGTATCGAGCAGGATAGCACAGTTGCTAGCACAATGGATTTGCATTCGTGAGGACGGCGGCTCATACCCGCGTCTGGGCATCTGAGTTACGTTTTCCGTGCTTTCTCTAAATCGCTCAAGGCAAATGCACCTGCCACTGCTTCCTAGTGGTTCTAGGCTCTACAGTCCGGAACCACGTGACTGCTATGGTCGCAGTTTCGAATCCTGCCTCGGGCATGGATGTGTGTGATGTCCTTAGGTTAGTTAGCTTTACGTAGTTCTAAGTCTAGGGGACTGATGACCTCAGATGTTAAGTCCCATAGAGCTTGGAGCCATTTGAATTTAAGGCAAATGCCTGGATGGCTCTTTCGAAAGGGCACGGCCACTTACGTTTTCCATCCTTCGCTTATCAGAGCTTGTGCTCCGTCCCTAATGACCTAAATGCCGACGATACGTTCAACACTCATCTTTCCTCTTCGTCGTTGCAGGTGATAAGGATAGTTGCGGTTGTCATGCAGGATGCAGATAATCGTACTTCGGCTCACACCATGTTGGCGGACCACTTGCCTGTAGCTCCTACTACGATTCGACTCGATATTCTGTAGAACTTGCTTCTCCAAACCTGGTGTACGCACATTCCACCGCCTCCCTACATGTTCGCCTGTCTTAGAGGATCTATGATCACACAAGAGCCCAAAATGAGCTTGAAATATTGTGTGATGTGGGTGGTGTCTGGTTGGTGTATGTGAGGGTACTTGTTTTGGTATAGCCCTACTGCCTCTCGACCATTTCTTGGCGGTACACAAACACCATCTCGGCTTGCTCCCGACATTCTACTGCTTACAGCAGGCCGCTTGAAACACACAACCTGCGACACACGGTTCGTGGTCAGGGGAACTTTCATTCGTCAGCATCGTCTACCGTGAGAACCATGGAGGTAAGAATAAGGGGAGATGGCGCTACGTATCCCAGCCGTACTACGTTTTGAAGCCATTGGGGCGTGGCTCGCTGCCATGACACTCTGACCAAAACATTGCCAGTGTGCTATAGCGCTGTTTGTATTACAGTCGCTAATTGCACCATATACGCATGTAACGTCATCAGATTGGTTGTTTCAAAGTTTTTGTTTAAAATAAACTCACGTAAAGGCGAAATTCTGCGTTTCTTTTGATTAAAAATAGTTTTTAATGTAATATTACGAATGGTTAGCCTTCAATGTAAACGATACAATTTTGTTAATTCAGTAATAAACGTGTATCACAAACTAAAAAATAGAAACTGAAAACTAAGTTAGCTATACCCTCCCTCCAAAGCCCCATAAATACATCTTGTTTGTAATACGTACTGGGACATTTCAGTTACGTTACACTACTGGGAAACACTGTTCATTACCACCAATATTTACTGAAATACGGTACATAGAATGGCAAATCTACACAGTGTCCTGTTTAGGCCTATACTTTACGCCAGTTAATGTAGTCTTAGCTTTTAATTTGGTACATGATGAAGACAAAGTGAGTTACTCAACACTTCGCTTATCGACGATACGTACGTATTATACTGAAACGTGAACTTGAAAACTAAGAATTTAATTCTTTGAATTAACGTACCTTTTGCAAATGTTTTGGGTGTGTAGGGAAAACTGATGGTACAGCATTTTCTCGGAGCCTTACTGTTGAAAGGGAAGTTCGGTCTATGTCCTCTTCTCGGAAATGCTGAGAACATATAGTGCTCCATTTAGACGCACGCCAATTCTTCCTCCTCACGGCATTCTCCCACAGAGCTTTTCGACTTTCATTTTTAGGAAATCTAAAATCATACAGGAGAAAAACACGCTATAGTACAAGTACCGATGTAGCACACGTTCATTCACAATGAAGTTGTAAAATCATACTTAACGAGACAACTTACACATGAAATGTTATTCCCTTCGATTTCGCATCACAATCAGAACGATTCGTACATCCGAACACCACACAAGTCACCATAATAGCGCAAAATCCTTCCAAAAGCGAGTGACAAGCCTATGCACACAAGCTTACAGCAGCAATGTTTTGGTCGGATTGAGATGGCTACCCTCGGCTTCACATAGCTTCACAGCTGTGACGTCACGGCGTCTCCCTCTATTCTTAACTCCATGGTGAGAACGATGCATTTCCGAACACATGTTCACGCTTGATTTGTGACGTAACGCCATACCAGTATCTCTGATGAAAAACGGCGTTAAAATAACGTTTTAAGACTTCTAAATTTAACAAAACGAAAACCCTGGGATATCACAGTACTGGACTCTCTTTCTCTATAAACTGAGTAAGCCGCTGGGTATACGCCATGTGTCGAACGAGGAGTCCTGACAGGTGGCAGCACTGTTGTCAGATTTCAGTTGCAGAGTGTAAAACATCTTCATCTACATCTACATATATACTCCGCTAGCCACCAAGCGGTGTGTAGCGGAGGGCACAATTCGCGACAAAATCAATTTCCCCCTCTCTGTTCCACTCGCGGATCGCGCGAGGGAAAAATGACTGTCTGAACGCCTCAGTACGAGCTCTAATTTCACTTATCTTTGAGTGGTGGTCATTGCACGATTTGAAAGTTGGTGGTAACAATATATGCTTTACATCCTCGGCGAAGATCGGATTTCGGAATTTAATGAGCAGGCCCTTCCGTTTAGCGCGTCGTCTGTCTGCAAGTGTTTCCCATGTCAAATTTTCTATGAGATTTGTATCGCTCTCCAGATGGCTAAATGTACCAGTCACGAATCTTGCCGCTCTTCTTTGGACCTTCTCAATCTCTTGAATCAGACCCAACTGGTAAGGGACCCATACAGACGAACAATACTCTAAGACTGGACGAACTAACGTATTGTAAGCAATTTCCTTTTTTGAAAGACTGCATGGCTTCAGGATTTTGACAATAAACCGCAATCTAGAGTTCACCTTCCCGTTACTTGTGTAATCTGATCATTCCATTTCAGATCATTTCAAATAGTCACACCCAGATACTTGACGGATGTTACCGCTTCCAAGGACTGGGCATTTATTTTGTACTCGTACATTAATGGAGATTTCCGCCTTGTTATGCGCAGTAGGTTATACTTACTAATATTGAGAGATAACTTCCAGTCATTACACCACGCATTTATTTTCTGCAAGTCCTCATTGATTTTTCACAAGTTTCGTGTGATACTACTTTCCTATACAATACATCATCAGCAAACAGTCTAATGCCGCTGTAAATACCATCAACCAGATCGTTTATGTAAATCGTAAAAAGCAGTGGACCTATTACGCTGCCCTGGGGCACACCTGAAGTTACGCTTGTTTTCGTTGAAGTCTCCCCATTCTGTTAGGAAACTTTCTATCGAACCGCACATATCATCGGATAGACCGTAAGCGCGCACTTTTTGGAGCAAGCGACAGTGCGGAACTGAGTGGAACGCCTTTCGAAAGTCGAGAAGTATGGCATCAACCTGGGAGCCGGTATCTAGAGCCTATTGTATATCATGCACAAAGAGGGCCAGCTGTGTCTCACATGACCGCTGTTTCCTAAAACCGTGCTGGTTTCTGCAGACGAGTTCCTCAGAGTCTAGAAAGGTCATTATATCTGAACACAAAATATGTTCCATGATTATACAACAAATCGACGTCAGTGAAATTGGCCGGTAATTATGTGCATTCGATTTTCTACCCTTTTTATAGATTGCTCTGACCTGGGCCTTCTTCCAGTCCCGTGAAACTTTCCGCTGTTCCAGTGATCTCTGATAGATGATGGATAAGAATGGTACTATATTTGTAGCATAGTCAACCGTTTCCCCTTTCATTTATCGAGCAAACGCAAGGATGGCTGACATAGTGTTTAGTGTATCTGGGATTGTAAAACAGTTCAGATCCTTAGACACCATGAAGGCATCTCTCCCAGACGGTAACCCCGTAACTCCGTCAGGTGGCTTGCGGAGTATGGATGTAGATGTAGATGTACATGAACATTTAATCTTACGGGGTTACCTTCTGGGTCAGATGCTTTCGTGGTGTCTAAGGGTCTGAACTGTTTTACAATCCCAGATACACTAAACACTATGTCAGCCATCCTTGCGTTTGCTCGTTAAATGAAAGGGGCAATGATGCTGCAGTCCTCTTACCGTAAACAAGTTTTTGAGAGCTACGTTTAGAATTTCTGCCTTTTGTTTATCATCATCCGTTACATTACCCGTACTTTCACCAAGAGAAGGTATTGAATTATTTGTTACGTTCATAGATTTTACGTACCACCAAAAATTTTTGGGGCTATTTTAGAATCTGCAGTTAAAATATTGCTTTCAGATTCGTTAAAAGAATCTCTCATTAACCTATTGACAGCTGTTTTCATTTCGCATTTTTGTTTGTCAACGGGGCAGTGACTACGTTTAAAACGCTGCTGGTGGTGCTGTAAACGCCTACAGAGCTGCGGCAACACTGTGATGTCGCCAGAGTGACATGAAATTGCGTTCCGTGTTTTGTTGTGGTAGAGGTGCGAAGCATCAGGATCGGGCAGGTACCTGGCCTGTTCGTCAGTTGACTGTGTGCTGCTCTATTAGAAAGTCCGTGCCGCGGAAAGCAGCGCTGCCCCTCCTGTGTGTGTGTGTGTGTGTGTGGATTCTGTCGGTGGAACGCGGAGACCTGGCCCGCAGCCGTGGAAGCTGCCACCTCGACCACTTTCCGATCTGCGCTGCCGGCGACGCGACGCGCTGTGGACAGGCGCTCCCGGCTATTCATTAGGCCCGGTAATTGCCGGCAGAGAGCGGAGAGATTGACCCCTGTCAGACTAATTGCCCCGACACCAGCAATTAACGACACCCGCTGCTGCTGCCCACGATCGAAAGCCCGACGCCGGTCACTTGCAGTCAGCGCATAGGTCAGGCACTAGCGAAACAGGGATCAAAACTGCCAAACTACCGTGATTTAGCGGTAGGAAACTCTCAAAACCCACTTTAGATGAATTGTGGGATGGTTCCTTAGATGAATACCATAAGTCGCTGAGACAACAAAAGGGACCAAGAAACTGGAACAAGGCCCGGCTCATTCCCTTTTTCGAGGAGATGCACCTAAGTATAGGTCCACACAACTGAAATAATTCTAGAATGAAATTTCTCTCTGAAGCAGAGTTTGCGCTGATATGAAACTTCCTGGTAGATTGAAAATGTATGGCAGACCGTAACCCGAACCCAAAGCCTTTGCTTTCGCAGTAAAGTGCTCTACTAACTGGGCTACCCGTGAACAGTTCACAGCTCGTCCCAGCTTTACTTCCGCCAGTATCTCATCTCCTACCTTCTAAACTTAAGATCTCCTGCATACCTTGTGGGAATAGCACTCCTGGAAGGAAGGATACTGTGGAGAACATGGCTTAGCCACAGCCTGAAGGATTTTTCTAGTATGAAATTTTCACTCTGCAGTCTGGAATTGTAGAGCAGTAGTATAGTATAATGTTTTTGGAGAAGCAACCTACTCTCTATAGGAAGCTACGTGAATTTTATAAACGGAGATTGTAAGGTGTCAGGCAAATCCAACACCTTCCATGAAAACCCTGACATGATAAGCAAATCCAGTAGTATGTCACATAGCTCCGAATAAATCGTGACATTAAATCAACCAAAGTAATATGAGTATCGAGTGAGCAAATGGAATACCACAGACTAACACAAGCATGCCTAAATGCATGTCTTACCTTCCCACCGTGAGACAGACGCAGTTCCGAGGGGAGAAACGAGAACAGAAGCCGAGAGCAGAACCGTGTTAAGCGAGAAGGCCCTACGATAAGGGACGGACACCCACGTCGCCACCAGCCAACCGCTACGACCACACCACCCGCAAGTTTTTAGCGTGAGACTTTTTCGCGTCTCTGTTACGTTAGGACCACCCCCAGCCCATGTTAAAAGATAGAGCCCTCCAGAAGAACAGCATAGATCTAACACAAAAAGGACTACACCACCCGCAAGTTTTAGCGTGAGACTTTTTCGCGTCTCTGTTACGTTAGGACCACCCCCCAGCCCATTTTAAAAGATGTATAGATCTTACGATAACGCTAAAAGGACCACATCAGCTGCAAGTTTTAGCGTGAGACTTTTTCGCTTCTCTGTTACGTTGCAAACTTTAAAAACATTGCCCCACCACGAAAAGTATAACGTTTCTCATTGAATAGACAGAATTTTTGTAGGCAGAGCTTAAGGTTAACATTGAGATCCTGATTGGTCAGATGAAAACACAGCCAGATAGTTTTTTTTAAACCAACTTCGGTAAATTGTAGTAAGGAGAAGTTAGGAGAGAGTTGCTTCCGAGACGGAGAGGTGAGCAGAGCAGTGCTGCCCGCCGCCCCGTGACGAACACCGACAAGGTAATGAACGCACGCGATGCCGCATAACAGCGCATAAGGCTTCACTCAGAACTGCAGAAGTCTCATCTGTTACACCCCCTTTTTGCGTAATACTAGTGTCGATCGTCAATTAAAGCTCATGGTGTTCACATTTGCCACTTGAAGTAAAAATCTGAAATGCGATGATTTTTCTGTTATATAGCTATTGAAAAGCCACATCAGCCACTGTAATTTACGGCAAGTTAGATAAGTAATTAAAGATAATTGAGGGTCGCTGTAGACCATTTTGATAATTTGCTTTTTTGTGAAACTTAATTTTCAACCTAGATTATAGATGTGATATGGCATAGGTCATCCTTCGATCCATTGTAGAACTTGGAAACCCATTCAGGGAATATTCGTTCACATTTTTGTTGTACACAGTTGGTTTTTACCATCCTGTATTAAAACAGTTCCTTTTATCAATAGTGCAATTTATAAACAATGTTTTGTGAGTAGAATAAAATTTCCAGTGGTAAACTTAACTGCTTTTTCGACGTTATTTTACCAGCTAACTAAAAATAGGAAAGCCTTGAACCCCTTCCACTAAATGTAGTTAGTATTAAGATTCTTTTACAGGGAATGCAGTGGAGCTGATGCTGAAATAATTAAGTATTTGGTTATATCATCGCTCGCCTCACTGAACTCTTCTGAATTCTACATGTCATGTGTGGTCTGGCGTCTCCTTACCAGCAACAGGTCCCAGGTTAAACTAGTCAATTCCCTAAAAAATACGCTCAAAAAAATGGCTCTGAGCACTATGGGACTTAACATCTGTGGTCATCAGTCCCCTAGAACTTAGAACTACTTAAACCTAACTAACCTAAGGACATCACACACATCCATGCCCGAGGCAGGATTCGAACCTGCGACCGTAGCAGTCGCGCGGTTCCGGACTGAGCGCCTAGAACCGCTAGACCACCGCGGCCGGCAAAAACACGCTCAGAGCGTCGTTGTGCGAAAGTGGTAGGAAGACACGATATAGAACGAACAGACACCACGCAGAATGTTTAGAAAATTGCGACCCTGCCAGGATGGTAAAATACCATGATTCAAGGTGGACCACATGCCCAACTTGGTCAGAAAAATATTCTGTTGAAAAATTTTCGTAGTAAAAAATTTTTTTCCTAAAGTTTTAAATACTCGAAAACAGTAGTAAGAAAGTATTCAATAAAAGTGAGTCTGGCAGAGGCAATAGCATAATTAAGTTATGAATTTTAATATTGTTAGAATTGAGATTTCTCCTTAATGCAAGCGCACTGGTGGCGGATACATCGTTGACAAGTTGGTTCTGACCCAACAAGTAAGTGAATGGTTTGTCAAGTCGTGTGTGCAAAAAGTTTCTGAAACGCGTGAGATCGTATGAGCGCATGTTGACGCGTAGTAGGGCGCGTGAATTGCTTTTAAAACAGAAAATAAGGGATTCGGAAAGACGAGCAATGGCAGATCGAGACCTTGAGCGAATTGAGGTAGAGACCTAGCATGAAAATGGACAGAGAATAGAGGACAGTACAACAGACGATGCAGTATCGCGAGAAATAGGACATATAACGCACCATAACGCGGATAATGTACGTCAAGGCATAGAAAACATAAGTCAGCATACGACAGAGGAGCAGGAAAGTAGAGAGACAGTCGATGAGGATTCTAACTTGCGTCCTGAATACTTAGAACCCATAGTACAAGTAATCAGAGCTCCCTCACCACAGAGTACAAGGAATGCGAGCAGAAACGTGTCACCGCACAGTTCAATGCAATCGGTTGCGAGCCAACACTTGGGCGAAAACACAGAGCGTAGGACGTCGGAAGAAAACGCAATAGGACCCACCAATCTGGCAGAATTATTACAATTACTGACGGAAACCATGACAAGACAAAATAAAGAAATTGCGAACCAAATTAAAATTCAGAATGCAGAAATGACGAAACAAAATGCAGAAACCACGAGACAAATGCGTGCGATTAAAGAACACAACAAAAATATGCAGTTACACCTAAGTCATATTGAAGACGAGGCAAAAGAATCTCGAGAAGTGATAGGAAACTTAATAACAGGTTACAATCAATTGAGAACAGACACTGACAAGGTACAAGTGGACGTACAAACATTGCGTAATGACACACAGAACGAGATCAACACATTACTTAACAACACCCAGGGAGAAGTCAAGAAACTAGAGAAATGGATAAACGTAACTAGTAGACAAGCAGCCGGTACTGCGCGTAAAGTTGTTGAAAACAGTGTGTTACACAAACGTATCACAAAAGCAGCGCTGAAAAGATATGATAACTGCATAGTCAAAATAGAAGCGCAAACAAAGCGACAATTTCAGAAATTGCGAACAGAGTTGTTGCAAACCATTGAAGAGCGTAGTGAACAGAATCGAACAAGCACAGAGTCAGCAATCACCTCCGTATCTGTAACACCACCGGAAAAACAAGCAATTGACGAAGATATTACGCATTTGCGATTCCAATCACAGGCGAAAAGTAACATACGTGACAGTGGAAAGCCAGGTCGCGAAGAGTACAGTACAATGCGTTCAGCTAGACGTTTACAACCAATGGAAGAAAATTATTGCGTACCACTTCAACGATACTACGCAAGGGTAAGCGAAAGTTACAGTGGACAATATCCAATGGATCTACCACAACCGGAAAGAACGACGGGAGAAATGTTCAGAAACAAAAGTGGCGAAGAATCGCGAATTTCATATGGAACTATGACGAAGTACGACAACGATCATTTCCTCACAGTCAGAAAATTTCAACACTTTAGAGAAGGAAACTCATTACATCCACGAACTTTTATTGATCAATTCCGATTAGGATTACCAGAACACTGGACGCTAGCACACAAATTAGACTTTATATGTGCACACATGTCAGGAAAAGTCGCAGAAACCATGCAAAATGTTGCAGCGACATGCCGATCGTACGAATATTTCAGAGAGAAGTTTCTCTCACGATATTGGTCCAGCGAAGCACAGAACAGAGTGAAGTACGAATTATTACAGAACCCATATTTTGAAAATTCAGGAGAGAAGAGTCCCGTGAAGTTTTTCGAATTAATGGCAAAGAAAAATCAACGCTTAGATGTACCATACAGTGACGGAGAGTTGCTAAATTATGCGAGATGAAGCTACCATTGAAATACCAGCAATCATTAGTAGGTCGCGGAGGCAATGACGTCGAAGCATTTAAAGGTATTCTAAGGGAACTAGAGTTCATATTTTCGGAAGATGACGCAAGAAAAAGACGAAGCGCACGTGAAAACGAAAGCAAAAAGCAGTGGAATCCACAAGACACAGTACGAAGAAACAATAATTACGAACCATGTGATAACTTCGCACCAAGAAACGACAATAGATTTCAACAAAGAACCTGTTATGGATTTAGAAGAGAATATGGCAATAACTATATTTCTCCAAGGAACGGCAACAACTATTCCAGAGGGAATAACGACAACCGGAGCGGGTACTGGAGAACCAATAGACCGACAAATTATCAACAAAGAAACCACTATCAACAAGCTGAACAAGAAAAGAGAATAAAGATAAAAGAGATGGAGGTAAGACCACCAAACCCCGATAAACGTTCGAATTGACAGCTAAGCGCCCATGCCAAAGAGAATGACGCACCGACCCAGGACAATTGCAGCACCTTGAACAGAGAAGTAAAAATCTTATCACGAGAAGAGAAGAAGGAAGAAACAAATCCACAGGGACCAGATGAAAACGAAGATAAGAAAATAACAATATCGTGTTGGGACGAAATTAATTGGGAGAATACTGAGGAGGAAGATGAATTACCAGAGGCATGCACAACGAATGTAGGAGGAAAGGACGAAGTAATGAGTATTGCAGAGCTATTTGAGATGGAAACCAGAGAAAGCGAATTCAATGAGGATAATGCGCAGTCGACAGAAGTTGAAAATAAGTTACGAGTTGGCACACAATCCAACGTGTACAATGAAGGAAGTTATGAAGCGATAATTAGAGCATTTAGATGCGATTATGTGGAAGTAGCGACGAAGAAGGAGAAGATAGACGAGGATGAGGAAAAAGGAGAGGATGTTGAAGAAAGCGTAAATGAAGGAAGAAATTGAGAAGAGGAAATAAAAGAGAGAGAAGTAGTAGTCGAAGCTTATCCTACAGAAAGTTCGAATTCACAAGGGAAATTCCTAAAAAGACTCATGTATGATTCAGTGGAGGATTCGTTGATGCAAGAAGAAGAAGAACAGAACCAACCCTTTCAAATTCAACAAATTGTGAAGGCCATGGTAAAGCATATCCCAGTCAATATTGTAATTGATAGCGGAAGTGAACTGACTGCGATCTCAGAAAATTTATTCGTACAGTGTAATGACAATGAGGAATTGCCAGTTCTGAAAACACGTAAGATTAAAGTGAGAGGTCCTATTAGAAACAATGCTGCGGAAGGTACGAGACAAACAAGGTTAACTCTTTCGTGCCAAGGTCAAAAGATCGAAGCCAACTTCGTGATTATACCTAAACTAACTGTAGATTTGATTATAGGTGCAGATTTTTTAAATGAGAGACGAGCGATGATAGATATGGGGAAAGGTAGCGTAACATTCGGGAATGTCTCACTTCTCTTTGAGCAAAAGCTAAAATTAGAAGAAATACCAGTTATAAACAAACAATTAAGAATAACGTGAGATAAAGAGAATGAAGAATTAGAATCGTATGCACAAAAGGGGGAATCGCCTCAACTCATGTTAGAAGTCCATAAAGAAATCAACGAAAAATTGCAAGAAGCTCAAGGTATTTCGGAACACAGTAAAAGAGAATTAGAGGGTATTTTACGAGATAAAGCAGAGGTACTTTTACCTAAGACTGGCAGTATTAAACACTTTCAGTACAAGTTTGAAGATTAATTTTATTACTGGTAAATAATCAGCACAATATTTCAAGATTATGTTGCAGAAAAGATCGTCAGGAGAAAGAAGAATGAAGAGAGAGGAAGGTGGGAAAAAGAAAGTAGTTTCAATAGTAACACCAATAGTACCATAGATTAAGGTGAAGGGATAAAGTGTAGATAGTCTAACAGCATGAAATACTAAAATGCTACACACCACGACACTACACAAAAAACAAAAATAAAACGAATTTGAGGATTTTTGTAGAACTTAAGATTCAAAATATCTTAGAATTGTAACATGGAAAGGACGCCGAAATTTGTTAAGCTTTTAAAAAGGCGCAAAATAATGTAGGTACTAAACATATGTTAGATGATTATAAGTAAAACTTTTTGTAAGAACCATTGTAAAAACTCTAGCAAGGACGAGATGCAACGACCCACGAGTTGCAACGCGAGACGTATCAAGAAAGAAAAGGACGTAATTAGCAAGACACGATTCCTACAAGGCAGAAGTGTCAAGAGAAGGGAATGAACAGCAAGACCAACAGAAGGCCTTTGTAACTGAAGTGGGCAATAAATTTAACTGCTAGGCGGAACCCTGCTGGGACGGAACACCCTGCAGTGACATGATGCAACGCCGAACGCTGGAAGGGTCTCCGAGCGCCCCCACTCAGCGGAGCGAGCAAAAAACGGCCCGACGAGAAGACCGCTTGGGCAAGCCACCACTGGCAAAAAATATGTGTAAAAGTCACACTACCGCTATTAGACAGCACGCGGATGCGCGAAACTCAAGAAAACATCCACAAAGTAAAAATGGCATGCCCAAACAATTTATCAAACTGTTACTAAGAAGAAAACTTCAAAGCGACTAGTTATCAGTAAATATTTCCATATCCTGCCTGAGAAGAACCAAGAATCAAGTAAGAAGCAAAGGAAAAGCAGGAAGGACCGAAGTTGAAGATTCGCAAGATTGAGACCAAGAAAGAAGATGGGTGAAGAATAGATGACATACCTTCCCAAATCCCTATCCAATTGTACACTAGTCATCTGCGAAGTATTACAACGGAAAACGACTGCTTTCAGCGACACATAACGATGGCTTTCACGCATACAAAGCCAGTAAACCCCGAGATTCTGCACTCACAGCTCCATTCCATTATGGGACTTCCACAACAGCAACACACACTTGCAAAGCCAACAAGGAACGATGAACGAAGCTGTACATCAAATACTTGCCCACACCCATCTCGCTCAAGTTCATCACCTTCGTGCAAAAACATTCGCCAACCTCATGCTTAAACATTCATAGGATTGTGTGAACATGTGAAACCAAATTATGTGATGTAGGAATTGTGCAAAAGATACGTGTGAAAAACTAAATAAGTTAGGCACGCCAGACAGCTAATAAACTACAAAATAACAGTCATTGACTATGGACTTAAGTAAAAAATAGGCTATCGATAAAAATAAGTCATTAGGTCTGAAATGGACCGTATATAAAGAGCAAAAGTAAAGCATAATAAACACTAAAACTATATGCCACTTATTTTCTCCTCATAAAAATAAAAGAATAACTATATTTTACTTATTTTCTCCTTAAAAAAACAAAGAATAAAAAATTATCTTGTTGAATGTTTTCCCTTTTTTTTAACATTTGTACCATTTGTTAGGATAATATCTCAATACTTGTGTAAGTATATTTCTTTGTCAAAGCAATTCTTGGAAATAATTCTAATTTGTTAGTGTAATAATGTTGAAATGAGTGTCTAGAAACAAAAACATTTTACTTGTACATGATATTTAGAAAATTTGTTAGGAATAGATTTTACTTAATTACTACATTTATAAAAACAATATTTCTAAGAAAATCGATGTTCAAGACTCCTCACATTCGATAACAAACTTCTTAAAAAACAAACTTCACACTTAAATAAAGAAAGAAATTAATTAAAAATTAATAATAGCATAAAAATATTCTTTTCTTGTCATTTTAATGATAATGTGGAAGAATATACACTCCTGGAAATGGAAAAAAGAACACATTGACACCGGTGTGTCAGACCCACCATACTTGCTCCGGACACTGCGAGAGGGCTGTACAAGCAATGATCACACGCACGGCATAGCGAACACACCAGGAACCACGGTGTTGGCCGTCGAATGGCGCTAGCTGCGCAGCATTTGTGCACCGCCGCCGTCAGTGTCAGCCAGTTTGCCGTGGCATACGGAGCTCCATCGCAGTCTTTAACGCTGGTAGCATGCCGCGACAGCGTGGACGTGAACCGTATGTGCAGTTGACGGACTTTGAGCGAGGGTGTATAGTGGGCATGCGGGAGGCCGGGTGGACGTACCGCCGAATTGCTCAACACGTGGGGCGTGAGGTCTCCACAGTACATCGATGTTGTCGCCAGTGGTCGGCGGAAGGTGCACGTGCCCGTCGACCTGGGACCGGACCGCAGCGACGCACGGATGCACGCCAAGACCGTAGGATCCTACGCAGTGCCGTAGGGGACCGCACCGCCACTTCCCAGCAAATTAGGGACACTGTTGCTCCTGGGGTATCGGCGGGGCCCATTCGCAACTGTCTCCATGAAGCTGGGCTACGGTCCCGCACACCGTTAGGCCGTCTTCCGCTCACGCCCCAACATCGTGCAGCCCGCCTCCAGTGGTGTCGCGACAGGCGTGAATGGAGGGACGAATGGAGACGTGTCGTCTTCAGCGATGAGAGTCGCTTCTGCCTTGGTGCCAATGATGGTCGTATGCGTGTTTAGCGCCGTGCAGGTGAGCGCCACAATCAGGACTGCATACGACCGAGGCACACAGGGCCAACACCCGGCATCATGGTGTGGGGAGCGATCTCCTACACTGGCCGTACACCACTGGTGATCGTCGAGGGGACACTGAATAGTGCACGGTACATCGAAACCGTCATCGAACCCATCGTTCTACCATTCCTAGACCGGCAAGGGAACTTGCTGTTCCAACAGGACAATGCACGTCCGCATGTATCCCGTGCCACCCAACGTGCTCTAGAAGGTGTAAGTCAACTACCCTGGCCAGCAAGATCTCCGGATCTGTCCCCCATTGAGCATGTTTGGGACTGGATGAAGCGTCGTCTCACGCGGTCTGCATGTCCAGCACGAACGCTGGTCCAACTGAGGCGCCAGGTGGAAATGGCATGGCAAGCCGTTCCACAGGACTACATCCAGCATCTCTACGATCGTCTCCATGGGAGAATAGCAGCCTACATTGCTGCGAAAGGTGGATATACACTGTACTAGTGCCGACATTGTGCATGCTCTGTTGCCTGTGTCTATGTGCCTGTGGTTCTGTCAGTGTGATCATGTGATGTATCTGACCCCAGGAATGTGTCATTAAAGTTTCCCCTTCCTGGGACAATGAATTCACGGTGTTCTTATTTCAATTGACAGGAGTGTAAAAATATAAATTAGTAATACAAACTAGCATAGAACAAGAATAACGTGGCTGGACAGTAGGCAACAAAATTTAGATAAAGAAATAATTTTTGACTGACTTAGACAACAATTCAATCATTGCCTAACTTCAGTGCAAAAATTAAGTTCGAAGGGTGGTGATATGTAAGGTGTCAGGCAAATCCAACACCTTCCATGAAAACCCTGACATGATAAGCAAATGTCACATAGCTCCGAATAAATCGTGACATTAAATTAACCAAAGTAATACGAGTAACGAGTGAGCAAATGGAATACCACAGACTAACACAAGAATGCCTAAATGCATGTCTTACCATCCCACCGTGAGACAGATGCAGTTCCGAGGGGAGAAACGAGAACAGAAGCCGAGAGCAGAACCGTGGTAAGCGAGAAGGCCCTACGATAAGAGACGGACACCCACGTTGCCACCAGCTAACCGCCACGACCACACCACTTCCAAATTTTTAGCGTGAGACTTTTTTGCGTCTCTGTGACGTTAGGACCACCCCCCAGCCCATGTTAAAAGATAGAGCCCTTCAGAAGAAAAGTATAGATCTTACGATAACGCTAAAAGGACCACACCAGCTGCAAGTTTTAGCGTGAGACTTTTTCGCTTCTCTGTTACGTTGCAAACTTTAAAAACATTGCCCCACCACGAAAAGTATATCGTTTCTCATTGGATAGACAGAATTTTTGTAGGCGGAGCTTAAGTTTAACATTGAGATCCTGATTGGTCAGATGAAAACACAGCCAGATAGTTTTTTTAAACCAACTTCGGTAAATTGTAGTAAGGAGAAGTTAGGAGAGAGTTGCTTCCGAGACGGAGAGGTGAGCGGAGCTGTGCTGCCTGCCGCCCCCTGACGAACACCGACAAGGTAATGAACGCACGCGATGCCGCATAACAGCGCATAAAGCTTCACTCAGAACTGCAGAAGTCTCATCTGTTACATCCCTTTTTGCGTAATACTAGTGTCGATCGTCAATTAAATCTCGTGGTGTTCACATTTGCCACTTGAAGTAAAAATCTGAAATGCGATGATTTTTCTGTTATATAGCTATTGAGAAGCCACATCAGCCACTGTATTTTACGACAAGTTAGATAAGTAATTAAAGATAATTGAGGGTCACTGTAGACCATTTTGATAATTTGCTTTTTTGTGAAACTTAATTTAAACCTAGATTATAGATGTGATATGGCATAGGTCATCCTTCGATCCGTTGTAGAACTTGGAAACCCACTCAGGGAATATTTGTTCACATTTTTGTTGAACGCAGTTGGTTTTTACCATCCTGTATTAAAACATTTCCTTTTATCAATAGTGCAATTTATAAACAATGTTTTGTGAGTAGAATAAAATTTCCAATGGTAAACTTAACTGCTTTTTCGACGTTATTTTACCAGCTAACTAAAAATAGGAAAGCCTTGAACCCCTTCCACTAAATGTAGTTAGTATTAAAATTCTTTTACAGGGAGTGCAGTGGAGCTGACGCTGAAATAATTAAGTATTTGCTTATATCATCGCTTGCCTCACTGAACTCTTCTGAATTCTACATGTCATGTGTGGTCTGGCGTCTCCTTACCAGCAACAGGTCCCAGGTTCAAACTAGTCAATTCCCTAAAAAACACGCTCAGAGCGTCGCTGCGCGAAAGTGGTAGGGAGACACGATATAGAACGAGCAGGCACCACGCAGAATGTTTAGAAGATATTGAAAAACTTAGCTTTCTCCGTTACTCCATGAAATCTAGAAGCGAGAATTTAGCGGAAACCAAGTTGATGTCCTTTTCTTTGGCTAACAGACTGCATTCGATACAACTCTGCGCCGTCGATTAGTGAAGAAATATTGAGCTTTGTTCCAAGATTTGCTGGATTAAGAATTTCCTAGCACATAGACTTCAAAACAGCGTCCATAATCGTCATTTATAAAAGTAGCTCCAGGAGTACACTGAAGGCTTTTTAGAGGCGTTGCTGTTCACGAGGTTATAATTATCTAGTGAATAACGCCGGAAGCTCTTTAGGCCATTCACGTATGATGAGGTGGTATATGAGGAAGTGGAAATGGCAGAAACTTTTATCGAAATCGAAGAAGAGAATCGACGCTTGGCTCAGGGACTGGCACATGTCTTCAAACATAAGTAAGTGTAATGTATTTCGCATTGAAATGAACAATGAATTTGGAAATTTGTGGTAAGGTCTTATGGGACCAAACTGCTGAGGACATCGGTCCGTAATCCCACGCACTACTTAATCTGACTTGAACTAACTTACGCTAAAGACAACATACACACCCATGCCCAAGGGAGGACTCGAACCTCCGACGAGGGGAGCCGCGCGGAGCGTGACACGGTGCCCTAGACAGCGCGGCTACCCCGCGCGGGAAAATGAACATGGCACTTTAGTGCCCAATACAGTAATGGTGATAAGTCCCTGGAAACAGAAACAGCCCTAAAATATCTAGAGCCAACAAAAATAGAATGATTGTATAAAATTAACTGCAACAATATCAGACAGTGGTTGGTTGATTCGGGGGAGGGGACCAAATAGTGAGGTCATCGATCCCATCGGATTAGGAAATGATAGGGAAGGAATTTGGCCGTGCCCTTTCAAAGAAACCATCCCGGCATTTTAGCGAAGCGATTTCGGGAAATTACGGAAATCCTAAATCAGGATGGCCAGACGCTGGTTTGAACCGTCGTCCTCCCGAATGCTTGTTCAGTGTGCTAAATCAGACAGAGCTGCAAAGGAAAAAGCAAAAGCAAAAGTAATTCAACCACGAAATAAGTAACCAATAAACATTCATACGACTTAATATAGAATACTGCTTGTCAGTCCGGGTTCCCTAACAGGTACTGTTAATAAAGGAGGTCAGGAATATCCAATAACGAGCGATGTGTTCGATACCAGGTTGGTAGGTACTCAGAGAGCGCAGAGGAGAACGTTATGATTGTGCATGGGCCTGTTAACAGTTACTGTGCGTTGCACAATCAAACACAAAACATCATTTTTCTAAGAACCAGTCATTTACACATTGCTTTAAAAGATCACAGTTAAACAATACAGCTGAAGGCCTACTTAAAGAACTTGAGATGCTTTCTGGGCTGAAGACCCAATACCACACCAAACACAAGAATGGCTAAAGGCCTGGATTAGAAATCAAAAGCAATTAAAAATAGAAGGTAATTTATTTCCTTTTTAAAAAGACAAGCAATTGAAAACAATTTGCGGCTGAAGGCCTACACTACACGTCTGAAGGACAACTATAATTAAAGCAGTCAATAAACAACTTTTCCAACCAAGAAATTTCTCTTTATACTTACAACAGAATGGCCGAAAGCCTAATTACAGAAATATTACCTTATTTCATGGCTGAAGGCCACAAACAGATTTGAAACAATGGCTGAAAGCCTGAAAATCAAGTCAAACAAACAATTTAAAATAAACCCCTTCCTTCTTATAAAAAAATTCCTTTAAAGAATACACAAGGCTGAAGGCCTTATTAAAGGGGGGTTCACGTAAATCCTTAGCTGAAGGGCACACATAACACATCAAACAACTAACAGCTTAGGGCCTGGATGACAAACAATTTCAGATAGAACCAACGTTAAGGAATTTTTTTTCTTTTTAAAATAAAATCAAAATATTAATTTAACACGGCTTAAGGCATTTATGTAAACTTTAAAAAGAACTGAATTAATACACAGCCGAAGGCCTCACACAATACTTCAAACTAAAATGTAAATCACAATATACAACAAACAGAACAAGTGGTGCTGAGAAGTGTTCCAAGGGTCGGCCCGAGAAGGTAGCTCAAACGTAAGGTGAGGTGAGACAGGCAGCCAAGAGTTGAAGTGAAATAATTGGATGGCAACCCTAACTAGGGACAGCCCAAGGACCGACCAACAATTTAACCAATTCCCTTCCGTCCGACTAACTGGTCCATATATGGGACAATGATGGAGAATATCGGCCGAGGACGAGAATACGAACAACACTACGCCTCCAGAAGTTGGTTTCTAAAACCAGCCAGGGGAACAAGAACCACTCTAAGCAAATATGAAGTAACTGGAGCGTTAACGGCCACAGGGCAGAAAATACCGCTGGTGCACTTCATCGATAAGTAAGAGTCAACTTAATAATTAATCACAGTATAGGAAGACAGCTGCAAGATATCGCCGACCCCAATCCATCATACGTTGCTGCTAGCCTGAACGGCCCAGGGAGAAACAACCCACAAATGAACGAAGAGATGTCACAATAGTTGAGGCTTAATAACAGGTTAACTGATCACTCAACTTCAGCGTCCAGGTTTGGTGGGCAACAAACTTTTTCACTCTTGCAGCTAGCACCTCACAATCCGACAGTGCATACACGCCGTCAGCAGTCCTGGCCTGGCCTCGCACCATGGAGAGTTCCTCGTTGTTCTGTCCCAACCGACTGACCACCTCAATCTAGCATGCACACAGCATTAAAATAACAGCTCAGTCAAAACCACACAAGCTACACAGGATTCTGCGAAAACACTTCCACAAACCACTCAAAGTGACTGGTTTTAGTCACTGTGGAACAACTAGGAGGAATCACAAGTCGACACACACAGAAAAACCGGAAGCGGTCGGCGACCAAATACACGTCAACCGATAAGACGACCGACCGAACGACCAACCGAGGTCGTCCCCACTGAAGTCGTGTGTGCCGGCAATGGTCGGGCGAGTCATGGATGTCCGGACCTCACTGCTGCTCCGTCGCCACTGAACTCCCGACACACGACGACCCAGAAATACTAGCGGTCGCTCCAAAGATAATATGACAGTGCTCTTATCGATAAGCGCTGCTGCTGCCACTCATGGGCAGGCAACGCAGCAACTTAGTGACGCCAGTAAATCGAATAAGAAACGAGACGGGTGTACCGCGAAGACAAGATATCAAGCAATAACGGCACGAACATGGAGCCGCGCATGGCTCAGTTTGGTTACGGTTCGCTTAGTAAGCACAAGAGATGGTCATGAAACGTCACTGACAAGCGCTAAAAGAGATACATTATACACCATGTGGAACATTGCTATTAAAAATCAGAGACCGTATGTACCGAGGGGAGTCAGGTTGCATATTTCTTCGTACCACATATACAATGAAATGACAAAAGACCTGTGATACCTCCTAAGATAGTGTTGAACATTCTTTTGCCCGTCCTAGTGCTGCAGCTCGACGTGTTATGGACTCAACAAATCATTGGAAGTCCCCTGCAGGAACACTGCGCCATAATGCCTCTATAGCTGTCCATAACTGCGGAAGTGTTGCCAACGCAGGATTTTGTGCAAGAACTGACCTCTCGATTATGTCTCAGACATCCAGTGGGATTCATGGCTGGTGATCTGAGGGTCAAATCATTCGCTCGAATTGTGCAGAATGTTCTTCAAACCAATCGCGAACAATTGTGACCCACTGACAAGAGGCATTGTCATCCATAAAAATTCCATTGCTGTCTGCGAACATGAAACTCATGAAATGGTTGCAAATGGTCTTGAAATAGCCGAACATAACCATTTAGTCAATGATAGGTTCAGTTGGATCACAGGACCCAGTTAATTCCACTTAAACACAGATCTCAACCACAACCAGCCTGCACAGTGCCTTGATGACAGCTTGGGTCCAATGTTTCGTGTGGTCTGTGCCCCACTCGAACCCTACCATCAGCTTAGCAACTGAAATCGGGACTCATCTGATGAGGCGAGGGTTTTCCAGTCGTCTAGGGTCCAACCGATATTGTCACGAGCCCAGAAGATGTTGCAAGCGATGTCATGCACAGAAAGTCTCGTTGCTCATCTGCTGGCACAGACCATTAACGCCAAATTTCGCCGCACTGTCCTAACGGATACGTTCGTCGTACATCCTTCATTGATTTCTGCAGTTATTTAACGCAGTGTTGCTTGTCTGTTAGCACTGACAACTCGATGCAAAGGCCACTGCTCTCGGTCGTTAAGCGAAGGCGATCGGCAAGTGCGTTGTCTGTGTAATTCCTGAAATTTGATATTCTCGGCACACTCTTCGCACTGTGGATCTCAAAATAATGGATTCCCTAACGATTTACGAAATGGAATGTCCCATGCGTCTAGCTCCAACTACCACCCCGCGTTCAAAGTCGTCTATTAATTCCCGTCGTGCGGCCTTAATCACGCCGGAAACCTTTTCACATGAACTATCTGAGAATAAATGACAGCTACGCCAATGCACTGCTCTTTTATATATTTTGTGTAAGCAATACTATCGCCATCTGTATATATATTTTATCACCTCAGTGTTTCTCGCTAAGTGACTATAATGGGAAATTATAGAAATTATTCATAAGGCGCTTACCGCCGGTTGTTCTTCCCGCACACCGCTGGCGAATATACAGGAAAAGGGCTAAATGAAGTCGTGCTACAAGTCTCAAATTCTTCATCGGAATTAGGAGCAAGTTTTCAATGACCTGTAGTGAATACCCAGTCCTACGCAATAATTAGCATTGAAGTTTCGGTGCGTGTCGTGAAATTATGAAACACTTAGTTCAATATCAGTTCATTGTCAACAGTATGTGGTAGCCATTACAGCCATATAATTGTTTGCTATGGGAACTAATCCAGGTTTCACTCCCAGATTCTTACTCATATCAGGAAGCGGCAAATTTATCAACTCGTTTGCATACATGTATTCGCGAAGAACGGTCTAGCGCACTACGCAGAAACCGTTATGCTGGCTATTGTTGCTCTGTCTTCGCTTATACAGCGTCCCATCCGCGTCTGACTATTCGTCACTTCTGTTGCGTCATTTATGCTTTTACAAGTACATAATATTACGTAAGATCGTCCTATAACATTATATTCTGAGTCTCTCCCTCTCTCTGTCTACCCGAATCTACGGCCTGGAACAACTAACTGGTTCATATATAGAATGATTATAAGTAACGACGTGTCCTGTCGCCGACGTAGTGGACAAGGCGGTGGACAAGTGAACCAAGTATAGAATACGCGGACGTTACGGGAAACATGTGGTTCAGCATTATGTTGCTGCAGTGTGATGCTGGAGGATGTTATCATTAGAAAATCAAATGTGGTGTTCCAGCTCTCGGATCATTAGGTAGGTTGGAGAACTTTTACAGAAAAATGAGATATACCGGAAATTAATAAAAAACGGTGGCAGGAAGAACAGGACTTCTCGTCATATCAGTACAGGGTTATCATTACAAATTGAAATGGGCGTAATGGAGAAATAAGTCTAATAGTGAATACGAAAACAGGAATGCTGATAAGCAAATAACGGACACAGTAGTTATCACATTATTGCACCCAAGTTAGACACGAAGCCAACAACCACTACAGCAGTAAGGTTTACATGCCTAGTAGCTCGGCAAACGATAACGAGATTGGTGTAAAACGTATACGAGGAGTTAAAAGAAGTTATTCAATATGTTACGGGGGACATAAATTTAGTTGTGGCGGCGGATTGGAATTCGACAACAGGAAAAGGAAGAGAATACAAAATGATGGAACATAGATTGGGGAAAAGAAATGGAAGGGAACCAGCTAGATAGAATTTTCAATTTCTCCCACAGCACAATTTAATGATTCCTAACACTCGGGGGGAAATAATGGAATCAAATTATATACAAGGTGTTTCAAAAATGACCGGTATATTTGAAACGGCAATAAAAACTAAACGAGCAGCGATAGAAAAACACCGTTTTTTGCAATATGCTTGGGACAACAGTACATTTTCAGGCGGACAAACTTTCGAAATTACAGTAGTTACAATTTTCAGCAACAGATGGCGCTGCAAGTGATGTGAAAGATATAGAAGACAACGCAGTCTGTGGGTGCGCCATTCTGTACGTCGTCTTTCTGCTGTAAGCGTGTGCTGTTCACAACGTGCAAGTGTGCTGTAGACAACATGGTTTATTCCTTAGAACAGAGGATTTTTCTGGTGTTGGAATTCCACAGTGTTGTTGCAACAAGACGAAGTTTTCAACGGAGGTTTAATGTAACCAAAGGACCGAAAAGCGATACAATAAAGGATCTGTTTGAAAAATTTCAACGGACTGGGAACGTGATGGATGAACGTGCTGGAAAGGTAGGGCGACCGCGTACGGCAACCACAGAGGGCAACGCGCAGCTAGTGCAGCAGGTGATCCAACAGCGGCCTCGGGTTTCCGTTCGCCATGTTGCAGCTGCGGTCCAAATGACGCCAACGTCCACGTATCGTCTCATGCGCCAGAGTTTACACCTCTATCCATACAAAATTCAAACGTGGCAACCCCTCAGCGCCGCTACCATTGCTGCACGAGAGACATTCGCTAACGATATAGTGCACAGGATTGATGACGGCGATATGCATGTGGGCAGCATTTGGTTTACTGACGAAGCTTATTTTTACCTGGACGGCTTCGTCAATAAACAGAACTGGCGCATATGGGGAACCGAAAAGCCCCATGTTGCAGTCCCATCGTCCCTGCATCCTCAAAAAGTACTGGTCTGGGCCGCCATTTCTTCCAGAGGAATCATTGGCCCATTTTTCAGATCCGAAACGATTACTGCATCACGCTATCTGGACATTCTTCGTGAATTTGTGGCGGTACAAACTGCCTTAGACGACACTGCGAACACCTCGTGGTTTATGCAAGATGGTGCCCGGCCACATCGCATGGCCGACGTCTTTAATTTCCTGAATGAATATTTCGATGATCGTGTGATTGCTTTGGGCTATCCGAAACATACAGGAGGCGGCGTGGATTGGCCTCCCTATTCGCCAGACATGAACCCCTGTGACTTCTTTCTGTGGGGACACTTGAAAGACCAGGTGTACCGCCAGAATCCAGAAACAATTGAACAGCTGAAGCAGTACATCTCATCTGCATGTGAAGCCATTCCGCCAGACACGTTGTCAAAGGTTTCGGGTAATTTCATTCAGAGACTACGCCATATTATTGCTACGCATGGTGGATATGTGGAAAATATCGTACTATAGAGTTTCCCAGACCGCAGCGCCATCTGTTGTTGAAAATTGTAACTACTGTAATTTCTAAAGTTTGTCTGCCTGAAAATGTACTGTTTTCCCAAGAATATTGCAACAAACGGTGTATTTCTATCGCTGCTCGTTTAGTTTTTATTGCCGTTTCAAATATACCGGTCATTTTTGAAACACCCTGTATGTGGAAATGACATGCAGACGCCGGAAGACTTCATACAGAGAATGTAATGAAGACAGAGATTTATAAACCATAACTGCATAACATTTCTAGGTGCAGATGTAGTTTCTGAGCATAATTTATTGGTTACGATATTTAGATTCAAACTTAAGACGTTGCAGAAAGATAGGATTTTAAGAAGATGGGATGGGGATAACTTGAAAGAACCAGAGGTTGCTGAAAGCTCTAAAGGAAGGATTGGACAACGACTGACTGTGTTAGGAAAAAAATACTAAAATAAAATAAATACAGGGGTAGCAATGAAAGAAACAAGACCGAAAGGAAATCCTTCAATAATAGACTAGATGTTGAGTTTAAGTGGTGAAAGGAGGTAAAATAAAATAAAGAGGGCCAAAGGGAATACAAGCGTCTAAACAATGATATTGACAGGAAGTACGAAATGTCAAAGTCAGTACTAAGGAAAGATACGAAGGCAGAAAAGTATAGGGGGGCTATTAAAGGAAAGAAATTTGGAGACTATGTTCTGGAAAGGAAGGAAATGGTAGATTAAAACAAGATGGGTGAAGAAATACTGCACGAAGAATGTGAAATTACACTGAAAGAGCCAATCGAAACAAGGTACTTGCGGTAGATAACATTTCAACGGAATTATTAAGATCCATGGGAGAAACAACTAAGACAAACTTCCATCTAGTAGAGAGGATAGATGTGGCATACGAAATATTTTCAGAATTCAGTAATAATATAATAATCTCATTGCAGAACAAGACATACGCTGAAGCATGAATACTACGGATCCATTAGTTAAATAAAACTTGGTTGCACAGCAATGACACGAGCTGTCCACAAAAGGTTGAAATGATTGACAGAAGTAGTCCTATGAGGAGATGAGTTTGGGTTCTGCAGAAACTTGGGAACATCTGAATTATCTTGGAAGATGCGTTGAAGAAAGGCAAACCCATACAAATAACATTTCTAGAAGGTGCACAAAAATCTTATGAGAGTGTTGACTGGTATTCTCTGTTTGAAATTAGAAGCTGTCAGTGATAAAACACGTGGAGTGGAAGGTTGTCTACAACTTCTACGGAAACTAAACTACGGTCCAAAACATGAGACAGATGCAATAACTGAGCAGTAAGCGAGTCTGGGCTGCACCCTAATCTTCTTGTATTTCAATCAGTACACAGAGCAAGTAGAGGAAAATATTGAGATCTCAAGAAAGTGACTTTTAGAAGTGAACTTTACGGTTCGCCGTCGGTATTGCATTTTTGTCATAGACGGCAGTGACTTGAAAGGTAAGTTGAAAGGAACTGTTAGTATCTTTAAAAGGCGCTCTAATGTAATACATTAACAAAAGTAAAACATCCGTAATGTTGACGAATTAAATTTGACGATATTGAGAAAAATAAGACCATAAAAGTAGCAGATGAGTTATGGAGACGGAGCAAAAAAATAAACTGACGATTGCTGAAGTAAGAACAATAATAAAGAGCAGAATCTTGATACCGAGATCAACTTTTTGATATAGGAATGCGTATTAATATAGAATATAAATATGTAAATATATATTAATATTTCTAATAATATATTATTATTATATTATTTATATTAATATAAATATATGTTAATATAGAACATAAATTTAAATATTGGAAGATATTTTCTGAAAATATATGTCCAGGGTCTAATGTAATAAGGAAGGGAGACGTGAAGGCTAAAATGTACAGGCAAAAAGGTAATAGAACCTTTTGAAAAGTAGGTCTCATACAAAATGCTGAAGATTACATAGCTACATTAAGTAACTAATGAAGAGATACTGAATGTAATTAAGCAGAAAGGAACTTCATCTCATGGAATTATATATACAGGGTGGTCCATTGATAGTGACTGGGCCAAATATCTCACGAAATAAGCATCAAACGAAAAAACTACAAAGAACGAAACTCGTCTAGCTTGAAGGGGGATACCAGATGGCGGTATGGTTGGCCCGCTAGATGGCGCTGACATAGGTCAAACGGATATCAACTGCGTTTTTTTAAATAGGAACCCCCATTTTTATTACATATTCGTGTAGTAGGTAAAGAGATATGAATGTTTTAGTTGGACCATGTTTTTCGCTTTGTGATAGATGGCGCTGTAATAGTCACAAACATATGGCTCACAATTTTAGACGAACAATTGGTAACAGGTAGATTTTTTAAGTTAAAATACAGATCGGAGGTACGTTTGAACAATTTATTTCACTTTTTCCAATGTGAATGTGTTCCAATCTAAATATATACGATCGGTTGATAGGACGCATCGAGAGGTATCAGTGTATCAACAACTGGATAATGGAGGGAATTGGAGGCGATATAAATTGTAGGGGGAAACCAGGACTTCAATATAATACACAGGTTTTAATGGAAGTAGGTTGCACTAGTCTTGGAAAAATGAGGAGATTTACGAAGGATGAACTAGCGTAGACAGCTGCATCGAACCAATCTTGGGACTAAAGAGCACAAAAACAACATATTGTGGGGAATGTGCTGGTGAACTTTGAAGATCACTACAGGCCTCAAGCATGGGTTGTTACTGTAAACGACGTTAACTTCAAACATACGTAATCTTCAATAATAATCTGTGTGTGCCAGCATCACACTTATTGTTCATGTAGTATAATGCAATTTACAGCTGTGATCGTCAAGTCTGTTTTACGTTTTATTTAAAGGATCATTACCTAGCTCAAACATAGTAGCTATGCTTCCGCGTATTTCACAGAGTCCTGCACATGGCACGTGTGTGGTTCGAGTATGGTCGATACTTTTGGGTACTACAAAGAAGGAAGTGAGGGATACCGCAGATTATCGCCTCGCGATTTTGGAGGTAATGCCAGACCAGGAATTCAGAGTGGATAACTATGAAGCAGGAAATCAACCACATTATTTTCAAACAAATCATGCTGCTTTCGATCAGAAGATTTATGCATTTTTCCGCCAATGCAGATAAGTTAAAACAAAAATTACCAATAACAGATGAGATCATCTGTAAGAAAATGTGTAATAAGTACAATATTTTGACTTATCATAGAGCATGAAATCAGGAAAACTATAAGAAAACAAAAAGAAATTGATGAAATGCCGGTGTGTACGCAGGGAGTATGCACAGACAGCATCCAACTGCCGTTATCTAAAGTTATAAATGAATTTTTCTGCTCAGGTGACTTTCCAGATGAACCTGTGCATACTCAGGAAATGAGCGAAGGGAATTTAAAGCATAAGACATCCGAAATTGCAGACCTTTTTCTCTACTGTCATCATTCCAAAAAGTAATGTAGTTAGTTATGACAGAGAGAATAATTACTTCGCTGAACACATATGCTTCTCAGCGAAGCACGGTTTGGTTTTTACAGTAGCAGAAGGAATAAATCAGCCATTCTAACGTTTATGAAAGGGCTAGAAAAATGATGAATGCGACTCAGGAATATTTTTAGATCTGCCTTAGACCTTTTACGATGGTTATCATAGACCTTTATACACCAGCTAAAATCATTAACAATAAAGGGAATAAGAAGCAAAACGAGCCAGTTTTATTTGGAAAAGAAGATGTAGATTTTGCAAGGGTCTCAAAGGAATCACACGTTCTGTGAAACATTGATATAGAAGTTCGTCAGCATTATACCACGCGAATATTATTGTTCTAGATATACACAAAAGGCAATCCCAACATAACACACCAGCGTTGTATGCACAAATAAAGCATCAGATCTCCTGGTAACGAAAGCGGATTATACTGTACGGAATGTTTACAATTGTTTCAGTATCCAATAAACCAACCTTAAACATACAGAAAACAAACAACTCCAATTCCTACTCACACTGGGGAAATAATAGCGTCAAATTATGTATAGAAGAAAATGGCATTGATTGCACAATAAATAAAGAAAACCTAGGAATGAATATTGAATCTCAGTTGAAGTGAAGTGACTACACGAATCTATAAGTAAGGAGATGGTCGTCAGCGTATTATGTCCTTTAAGATCTGTTATTGGGGTATGACAAGAAGTATCTCATAGTTAAATATATTTCGATGAACACTTTGCTCCTAGTTCTCGAATACTTTCCTGTGGATAAAATATAGGATAGTGAATAAAATTTTCAAACTACAGGAAACAAAATCGGACTGATTATAAATATCGTTTGAGAGAGTTGAGAGTTCTCACTGTACAATATTGTTGCGTCTGTTAATCCATTACACCCATTAAAGAAATAATTAGTAATTATCACGTAAACAGCTGTCTCAATGAGCTTGAAACAAGGGCTTCGAATTACTATTATTTTCCACTGATCATTCTAACAAAGAGAAGAGAGAGTGTGGTTGAGAAATATTACTCGACCGCAACAGTGTTTCATCTGGGCGTGAGGGCGCTTCAGTCTATTTATCGTGAGTTTTTATCGCGATATCTCTCGAGGACACGCGAAACTGTCTTGGAATCATTCACAGTGTGGTACGCCTTCCTCGGTCAGCACTGTACATTTTACTGTAACGTCACCTCGTGTGTTTCTGATAGCGCCTGTGAGAGGCCAGGTGCAGTAATACCTTGGTGGGGTAGTATCTTTCTACGCTTATGCTGCTGACTAAGGACAAGCATAATCTGTTGACTCTGCCTGAGGCTCATTGGAAGGGCCAAAATCTCTCTGCGTTTGCTAAGCGAACAATGGGCATATATACAAACTAGGAACTACTTCGAGAGACAGGAAAACGGACAAAGGGGGAAGACTGGGGTGGAATATGTAACTGTAATGAACATGAAACTGATCTAGGTGACACATATAAGCCGGCGAACGGACGGTCAAGGGATCAATCAAATTATTTTATAGATTTCGAGAAATTAGAAAAGACGGAGAATGGAAGGCGGGGACAGCCTGAATGCCTATTGCTAAAGATTGTAATACATGGAAGAATCTGGAGGCTGGATTTTTTGCTGTAGTGAAAATCAAAAACTCACAATACCTATGTACAGTCAGTTTCACAAGATAGTGTACACCGTTATCTGTATGAGATAAAAGACCCAATAATAAATATATGTTTACATGAAAATACATGTTATTACTAATTGCACAATTACCTAATAGTTAATTCAATGGCTGCCATTATCGATTGTAGCTTGACACCTTTTTGGAGTGCTTTGCAGGAGATTTTCCGCATATTTTCTCGGTAACGATCTCCATATCGTTCTGATTTTATATGACAACTGCTTCAAATTGTATGTTGGTTTTTCTTTAAGCTTCATCTTAATATACGACCAAAAATTTGCAATCGGATTTGCATCCGCAGACATTGGAGACCAATCCATCGTGGAGACCCCACTGTCTTGTTTTCACGCTGTTCCGGATCATTATGCTGTTGAACTAGCCAATTTGCCTCGTTCGAACCAAGGAAGATTTGATTTCTGCTTAAAGTGACGCACGATCTCATTCCCCTGCATTCTTGTTGTCGCGCACGCTAGCCCTCTCTCCGGTAAATCATCCACGTTTCCAACCTCTATGTATCGTATTTCGCAACGGATGTCTTTGACTTTCTACGAATTTTAGCAGCAGTTCCATATGAAAGCTTTGGTCTCTTTGAATGATTTATAAGGAACACTGCCTCGTGACGCTTCAGATATGTTGCACTCATTTTTAGCTGCAACCGACAAAACAAAACACTCAATCCTCACACTATTTATCTATACACTGTGCAGAAGCGCATTGAGTACAGATTCCAGGCACTAACAGAAATGTCGCTGCGCACGTTGCGCTTAAAATTACGACGTACACTTTCTTGTGGAACTGACTGTAAGTAAGTAAACATCCTCGAATCTCTCTCGCCGTTTCTTCTAAAAAGCTTGTGTCTTCTTGCCTGAAATATTGCCATGATGTCCGCTCCTGATGCGGTTTTCGTTCCATGTTTCCGATATGTAGAAGATCTCTCTTTCCTCGGCGCGACTTATTTCTCCAGGGAGAAGTGTTTGCTGAGCTGGCGTTGCTTAGCGCGTGCTGTGTTGGGTCTCCCCGTTTCCAGGTTTTCCTGATCGGCCGGCTTGCCGGCACAATTTGCCAGTGTCTCTGGAAACCCGGACTTCCCGAAACAGGCGACCGCACTGTGGTGGATGGCGCCGCAGTCGGCCGCTTTTTCCGATCGGCTCCTCCCCCCTCCCTCCCCCCGCCATCTCCGACGTATCCTATTACCGTTCCGGAATCCCAGAGTATTCTCTACAAGAACCTCTCTCTTCCTCTCTCCCCCTCTCCCCCCTCTCTTCTTATCCCACAATTCTCTACCCCTCGTCTCAACCCCTCGCTTAACCAAGTACAACTTTTCACTAGAAAGAATCCCGTTTTAATGCCTATTATTTTCATTTAGTAATTTTTATTTAATGTCGTTTCATTTGGAATTTTTTTAAATGTCGTTTCTCGTGTGATGGTGCTCGATAATGTGAAAGGGAGCGAAACTGGTAAAATATAAAATAAAGGAAATTATATGCTCATTTCAAACGTAGAAAATACGAGTAGCTCCAGATAAGAAAACGAGTTTCTTCAACAAACTTATATTGAAATTTTATCCATTATGGATGTGGAACACTGCCACTATGGTGAATTTCCAGAAACGACGTCAAACAGTTGCGTTTTGTGATAGTTTTTTATTTTTATTTTTACCTTCCATGAGCGGTTTTGAATGGCCTAGCGAAGTATCAAATGGTGTACACTTTTGCTGAATGTTTGGAAGATTGTGGGATTTGTGTAGCTGTGGTAAGATCGAAAACTGAAACCAGTAAGTATGGTGTAAATAGCTCTCTCCATATTCAGTTCTTACTTGTTTCGTTTTTCTATCTTACCACAGCTGCATGTGAGCCCCATTGTGCTCCAAACATTCATTAAAAGCGTGTACCAGCTGATGATGAATTGCTAGATGATTCGAAACGGGTCATAAATAAAAATGAATACATTTTTCTATGTTTGTAATCTCTGCTTTCCT
This sequence comes from Schistocerca americana, assembly GCF_021461395.2. Classification (NCBI taxonomy): domain Eukaryota; kingdom Metazoa; phylum Arthropoda; class Insecta; order Orthoptera; family Acrididae; genus Schistocerca; species Schistocerca americana. The sequence goes on along the minus strand of NC_060121.1, from coordinate 958,039,686 downwards.
AAACCATTCATCCAATTGCGGTGAAACTTTGGTGAGCTGTTCCCTGTACTCCAGCGAATGTTCCTAGCCCCTCGCCTCCCCCCCCCCCTCCCTTCGAAAAAAAGATTGCGACACATAGGTCATGAGATATGACGTCATAAATCATGAGATACCACCGCATGAAGGTAGACGGATTTATTAATCTAGTATTTGACAACGAGAGCACTTAGCTACTGGCAACAAACTTAAAATAATTTGTAATTTCAAACCTTTAATAAATTTTTCTCGCTGGCTCACCCCCCCCCCACCCCCCCCCCACCCCCCAACGATGAAAGGGAAAAATGTTATCACGTACTACATTTCCGCTGTACGTGCTGTAAAACTGCTGCTTCAGGTACGAAGTTTTAATGTACTTCGTTACTAGTAAATCTGTTCGTAACATATTTTGCGTACAGAATCTATATACCTCACTAAACATGCCGGTAAGTTTATATCACTGTGCGACCCATAGTGCAGGAAATAGGACGTCATAAACACTGAGATGCCTTGAAAAATGTGCTACGATCCATAAAAAATGGTTCAAATGGCTCTGAGCATATGGGACTTAAACATCTGAGATCATCAGTCCCCTAGGCTTAGAACTACTTACACCTAACTAACCTAAGGACATCACACATATCCCGAGGCAGGATTCGAACCTGCGTGCGACCGTAGCAGCCGCATGGTTCCGGACTGAAGCGCACAGCGGCCGGCGATCCACATAAAAAAAAAAAAACCACTAGAAGCGCTTCAACGTACACTAAAAGATTTAAGAGGGTATGAGCAACACTATTTTTCTCTCTGGTGATTTTTGACAAACTTTACCCCTTATACAACGATTCATACCCGCTGATGAACTTAAAGCATGTCTAAAACCGCCATTCACACACGTACAGAAATTGACTTTAAGAACCGATGTTCATGCACAAGTACAAAAATATACCGGGTGATCAAAAAGTCAGTATAAATTTGAAAACTGAATAAATCACGGAATAATGTAGATAGAGAGGTACAAATTGACACACGTGCTTGGAATGACATGGGGTTTTATTAGAACCAAAAAAATACAAAAGTTCAAAATATGTCCGACAGATGGCGCTTCATCTGATCAGAATAGCAATAATTAGCATAACAAAGTAAGACAAAGCAAGGATGGTGTTCTTTACAGGAAATGCTCAATGTGTCCATCATCATTCCTCAACAATAGCTGTAGTCGAGGAATAATGTTGTGAACAGCACTGTAAAGCATGTCCGGAGTTATGGTGAGGCATTGGTGTCGGATGTTGTCTTTCAGCATCCCTAGAGATGTCAGTCGATCACGATACACTTGCGACTTCAGGTAACCCCAAAACCAACAATCGCACGGACTGAGATCTGGGGACCTGGGAGGCCAAGCATAACGAAAGTGGCAGCTGAGCACACGATCATCACCAAACGACGCGCATCTGTCTTACATTTTGTGAACTTTGTTTTTTTGGGTTCTAATAAAACCCCATGTCATTCCAAGCATGTGTGTCAATTTGTACCTCTCTATCTACATTATTCCGTGGTTTATTAAGTTTTCAAATTTATACTGACTTTTTTTGATCACCCGGTACATCTGCTGAATGTTTTGCAAGACTATTTTTGGAAACTGGAAATGAGGAAAATGGCAGCTGATAAACCCACACACTGTATCAAATTGCCACCAAACTTATGTAAAATTACAGTAACCAGAGACGAATTGATTCACAAAATTTTCCCAAATATCAAACAGAGCTACAAAAGTCACGAGTGGCTCAGTGAATCTGCTATATTATCAATTAGAAACAGGGATGTGAATACCAGCAGTTACAGCAATCAAAACAAAGTACCAGCCAAGGCGACAACGTATAAGTCCATCAATACTGTAATGAATATGAGGTTGTAAATTATCCGACTGAATCCTTGAATTCATTTGATTTTCTGGGCATGCCGCCAAACGTGTCTTGGGGGATGCGTATCCTTGTTATAGGTTCAAATGGCTCTGAGCACTATGGGACTTAACTTCTGAGGTCACCAGTCCCCTAGAACTTAGCACTACGTATACCTAACTAACCTAAGGACATCACACACAGCCATGCCCGAGGCAGGATTCGAACCTGCGATCGTAGCGGTCGCGCAATTCCAGACTGTAGCGCGTAAAACCGCTCGACCACAGCGGCCGGCTAGTTATAGGAAGCTCCGGCGTTAGGCGTCTTATGGAGCCTCTTACGCAGGTAGCATTCAGTGCAGGAAAGTAAGCTAATGTGAGCTTGGTATGGCTGCTGGGGGGCCTCATCCCAAATGTGGAGGAGGCCTAGTCTGCGGCTATAGACCGTGCAGGTTGCAGTTCTCTGCAAGTTGTGGCTCACGTCGGCACCAACGACGCCTGTCGCCTGAGTTATGAGGCTACCCTCAGTTCATACAGGAGGCTGGCAGAGGTGGTGTAGGCTGCTGGCCTCCGGAGTGCAGGGGTGCTCACAATTTGCAGCATTGTTCCCAGAATCGATCGGCATCTTTTGGTTTTGGAGCCGTGAGGAGGGTGTCAAACAAAGTCTTCGTCGACTCTTGATAATCTTGGCTGCAGATTTATGGATCTGCGTTATCAGTTGGGGAATTGTAGTACTTTTCTTAACAGGTTAGGTGTGCAGCTACTCGGGCAGCAGAGTACTTGTGAAGGGCACATGGGGGTTTTTGAGGCTAGGCGGTAGGTTGTGGTTCTGATGTACATTCGCCAGACAACTCGCAGATAGCGAAATCAGACCTCGTTCAGAGTAAAGACACTCCGATTGTCAAATTGTTATCAGTGAATTGTCGAAATACTTGTAACAAGGTTCCCGAACTTACTGCCTTCCAGGAAACTTCTCATGCTCAGATTATTCTCGGGACCGAGAGCTGGCTGAAAACCAATGTAGGAAGCTCCGAGGTATCAAAAAGGTGGAATAGACGCCATAGGAGGGCAGTCTGTACTAAGGTCCTTCTTGAGTGTAACGTTGAAGTTATCTTCTCAATTCAATAAACTTCACCAACAGTCGAATACTTCTCATGCTCAAATTATTCTCGGGACCGAGAGCTGGCTGAAAACCGATGTAGGAAGCTCAGAGATATCAAAAAGGTGGAATAGACGCCATAGGAGGGCAGTCTGTACTAAGGTCCTTCTTGAGTGTAACGTTGACGTTATCTCCTCAATTCAATAAACTTCACCAACAGTCGAATACTTCAGGTTATTTTATTTCGAACCCAACCAGTTTCGGCAATTCGTTTTGTCATTTTCAGGCCCCATGATGAGATGGCAAAATGAATTGCCGAAACTGGTTGCGTTCGAAATAAAATAAAATAACCTGAAGTATTCGGCTGTTGGTCAAGCTTATTGAATTGAAAAGTACGTACTAGCCGATATCCCATGGCCACAATGGAACACCAGAGAATGAAGTTATCTGGTTGCGTAAAACAGGTCTATGTGAAACCAAGTTGATTATTGGATGTTTTTACCAGCCATACTTTCAGCTGTGACAGTTCTAGAGTCATTAAAAAAAAGTTTACAGTGAGTAGCACTAAATACCCAGATCATGCAGTATTAGTTGGAGGTAATTATAACGTACAGAGTGTAGACTGGCATGTCTATGGATTAATTGTAGGGAGGTACAAACAGACAATAGTGCGAAGTTCTTTTGAACAAATTTTCAGAAAACTGTCGTTAGCAGCTACTTCGGTTTCCCACACGATTGGAAATATTTTAGACCTTTTACCTACAAACAAACATGACGTAATCGACGGCGTCAGTATAGAGCCTGGGATTAGTGATCATGACGTCATCATAGCGACAGCGCCCAAGAAGGCTCCCGAAGTATATCAACTAGAACGAGCACACAGTTATCAACATGAATTGACAACATTTAATTCCAGTACGATGGACATAGATAAATTATGGGCAAAGTTTGAAAGGATTGTAAATCGCATTCTGGAGAAGTGGGTGCTGACGAAGTCGATTATGGACAGAAAAGACCCACCGTTATTAAACAACAAAATTCGAAAATTGAAGGAGTAAAGGCTGTTTCATTCTCGATTCGAAAGAAAACGCACAAATGACGACAGGCAAACGTTAATAGAAATTCATGCGTCTGTAAAAAGAGATATGCGCGAAACTTACAACTATCACCGTCATACCTTACAAATAGATCCTGCCCAGAACCCGAGAAAATTCTGCTCCAAAGTAAAGTTGCTAACTGGGTGTAAGGCTTGTGTCCAGTGACTCGTTGACGCTTATGCTCTGGCAGTAGAAGATAGCAAAAGTGAAGCCGAAGTAGTAAATTTCACATTTGAGAAATCATTCAAGCAGGAGAATCGTAGAAACATGGCATCGTCTGACCGTTTGGAGGACATAGTACGGAGGACACAGTAGTAAGATCGCTGATATGTAAAACAACAGAAAGTGTTGAAAGCAAACAACTTGCCATCCTGACGGAATCCCAGCTCGGTTTTACAAAGAGTACTCTACACCACTGACCCCTTGCTTGATTTATGGCGTATCTCTGACCAAGCGCAATGCCCCAAGCGACTGAAAGACAGCGCAGTTGACCCTCGTATATAAGAAGCGTAAAAGACGGACCCGCAAAACTAAAGACGCGTAGTAGATGTACCAATATACCTATTATACATTTCACTGATCTGATAAGTACAGCAAGTAATAATATCACGTGAACTGAAACTCTCCAGACCACCGATACTTTCGATAACGGGTTTGCGTAGGTGCGGTTGCCCCCGCGGCGGCACTAGCTTTGCTTGCCGCTGGGGGTCGATTGTTCACTAAACCCAGAAGTTGCTGTTATGATAAGGATGATTTGTAGATGCACGAGACTATAAACAGCGCGTGATACCAGGGCGCGTTGCCATTCTGGACCGGGCTGCGGCATATATGTCATCAACGTCAGTTTTCTGCAGAACCCTTGAACGTATTCGCAGTTCAAGTATAAAAAATTTCCTTGAGAGGGAAATGCTTCTGTCCACAAACCAGCACGTTATTAGATGGCATCACTCTCACGAAATTCAGCTTGCCCTCTTCTCACATGAGATCCTGCGAACTGTGGATGATGGGCAACAGGTGGAGTCCATATTCTCGAATTTCCTTAAAGCATTTGACACGGTGCCACACCGCCGACTATTAACGCAGGTACAAGTTTACGAAATAGGTTCCCAGATATGTGAGTGGCTGGAAGACTTCTAATGTAACAAAATTCAGCATGTTGTCCTCGATCAAGAGTGTTCGTGGGAGAGAAGGGTATCGTCAGGAGAGCCCAGGGAAGTGTAATAGGATCGTTTCTGTTTTCTGTATACGAGGGCAGTTCAATAAGTAATGCAACACATTTTTTTTCTCGGCCAATTTTGGTTGAAAAAACCGGAAATTTCTTGTGGAATATTTTCAAACATTCCCGCTTCGTCTCGTATAGTTTCATTGACTTCCGACAGGTGGCAGCGCTGTACGGAGCTGTTAAAATGGCGTCTGTAACGGATGTGCGTTGCAAACAACGGGCAGTGATTGAGTTTCTTTTGGCGGAAAACCAGGGCATCTCAGATATTCATAGGCGCTTGCAGAATGTCTACGGTGATCTGGCAGTGGACAAAAGCACGGTGAGTCGTTGGGCAAAGCGTGTGTCATCATCGCCGCAAGGTCAAGCAAGACTGTCTGATCTCCCGCGTGCGGGCCGCCCGTGCATAGCTGTGACTCCTGCAATGGCGGAGCGTATGAACACACTCGTTCGAGATGATCGACGGATCACCATCAAACAACTCAGTGCTCAACTTGACATCTCTGTTGGTAGTGCTGTCACAATTGTTCACCAGTTGGGATATTCAAAGGTTTGTTCCCGCTGGGTCCCTCGTTGTCTAACCGAACACCATAAAGAGCAAAGGAGAACCATCTGTGCGGAATTGCTTGCTCGTCATGTGGCTGAGGGTGACAATTTCTTGTCAAAGATTGTTACAGGCGATGAAACATGGGTTCATCACTACGAACCTGAAACAAAACGGCAATCAATGGAGTGGCGCCACACCCACTCCCCTACCAAGAAAAAGTTTAAAGCCATACCATCAGCCGGTAAAGTCATGGTTACAGTCTTCTGGGACGCTGAAGGGGTTATTCTGTTCGATGTCCTTCCCCATGGTCAAACGATCAACTCTGAAGTGTATTGTGCTACTCTTCAGAAATTGAAGAAACGACTTCAGCGTGTTCGAAGGCACAAAAATCTGAACGAACTTCTCCTTCTTCATGACAACGCAAGACCTCACACAAGTCTTCGCACCCGAGAGGAGCTCACAAAACTTCAGTCGACTGTTCTTCCTCATGCACCCTACAGCCCAGATCTCGCACCGTCGGATTTCCATATGTTTGGCCCAATGAAGGACGCAATCCGTGGGAGGCACTACGCGGATGATGAAGAAGTTATTGATGCAGTACGACGTTGGCTCCGACATCGACCAGTGAAATGGTACCGTGCAGGCATACAGGCCCTCATTTCAAGGTGGCGTAAGGCCGTAGCATTGAATGGAGATTACGTTGAAAAATAATGTTGTGTAGCTAAAAGATTGGGGAATAACCTGGTGTATTTCAATGCTGAATAAAACAACCCCTGTTTCAGAAAAAAAATGTGTTGCATTACTTATTGAACTGCCCTCGTACATAAATGACCTGGTGGACAGGGTAAGCATCAGTCTTCGGCCGTCTTCTGATGATTCTGTGGTTTATAGGAAGGTATCGTCGTTGAGTGACTTAAAGGGGATACAGGATGACTTGGACTAAATTTCTCGTTGGTGTGTTGAATGGAAGCTAGCTCTAAATGTAGAAAAATGTAAGTGAATGCGGATGAGTAGGAAAATTAAACTCATAATGTTAGAACACAATATCAGAAGCGTGCAGCTTAACACAAGGTACGTCGAGTAAATATCTAGGCGTAACGTTGCAAAGCAATATGAGATGGAACGATCATGTAAGGACTGCAGTACGGAAGAAGAATGGTCGATTTCCGGAAGAATTTTCGGAAAGTGTGGTTCATCTGTAAAAGAGATCGCATATATTACACTAATGCGACCTGTTTTGAGTACTATTCAAGTTTTCGGGGCCGCACAAGATCGGATTAAAGGAGGACATCGAAGAAATTCAGACGCGGGCAGCTATATTTGTTACCAGTAGGTTCGAACAACAAGCAACTATTAAGGAGATGCTTCGCGAAGTCAAATGGAAATCATTGAAGGGAAGGCGATGTTTCTTTCGAGGAGCCCTACTGGGAAAATTTAGAGAATCTGGATTTGAGGTTGACTGTAGAACAATTCTAGTGCCGACAACGCACATTTAGACATTTCGCGTAAGGAACATGAAGGTAAGATTAGAGAGATTAAGGATCGTACGAAAGCATACAGATAGTCGTTTTTCGCTCTCTTTCTGTTTGCGAGTGGAACGACTAATAGTGGTACGCAGTACCCTCAGCCACGCGCCATACGGCGACTTGTGCAGTTTCTATGTAGATGTAGGTGTATTTAAGAACTGGCTTGCCTCTAATTCTTCTCAGAAATCTCAATGCACCATGGCTTTCCAAAAATGGGTCTGAGCACTATGGGACTTAACATCTAAGGTCATCAGTCCCCTAGAACTTAGAACTACTTAAACCTAACTAACCTAAAGGCATCACACACATCCGTGCCCGAGGCAGGATTCGAACCTGCGACCGTAGCAGTCGTGCGGTTCCGGACTGAAACGCATAGAACCGCTCGACCACCGCGGCCGGCACCATGGCTTCGCAACGGTACCAGACTTTCATTGAAAAATATGAACAATATCATCGAAGTGCAGTATTAAAAAGAATGTTAAAGGTGAAGACATACTGTCACCACACATCACAGTGATTCCAGCGGAGATGACATTCGTGTTCAAACGCTATCAGTTTGCGGTGCGACTTGTGTTTGCAATGGCCGTTAAGAAAGCGCAGGGGCAATCACTACAAATGTGTGAACTAAACTAGGAAAATCCATACTTCTAACATGATAACTGTATGTGGCTTGCTCGAGAAACCGTCTGACCTATTCGTGTAAATACCAGACGGAAAAACCAAAAAATATTGCGCATCCAAAAGCACTTCAATAAACAGATTATAAAACCAAACACATTTTTCTTCTGTCTGTGGCGTTTTAATGCATACCGGGTACAGCTAGTTCCAAACATTCTGCGTGGTGTCTGTTTGTTCTAAGTCATGTCTCCCTACCACTTTTGCGCAACGAAGCTCTGAGCGTGTTTTTAGGGAATTGAATAGTTTGAACCTGGGACCTGTTGCTGGTAAGAAGACGCCAGACCACACATGACTTGTGGAATTCAGAAGAGTTCAGTGAGACTAGCGATGATATAACCAAATACTTAATGATTTCAGCGTCAGCTCCACTGCACTCCCTGTAAAAGAATCTTAATACTAACTAAATTTAGTGGAAGGGGTTCAAGGCTTTCCTATTTTTAGTTAGCTGGTAAAATAACGTCGAAAAAGCAGTTACGTTTACCATTGGAAATTTTATTCCACTCACAAAACATTGTTTATAAATTGCACTATTGATAAAAGGAAATGTTTTATACAGGATGGTAAAAACCGACTGCGTTCAACAAAAATGTGAACGAATATTCCCTGAATGGATTTCCAAGTTCTACAATGGATCGAAGGATGACCTATGCCATATCACATCTATAATCTAGGTTTAAATTAAGTTTCACAAAAGAGAAAACTATCAAAATGGTCTACAGTGAGCCTCAATTATCTTTAATTACTTATCTAACTTGTCGTAAATTACAGTGGCTGATGTGGCTTCTCAATAACTATATAACAGAAAAATCATCGCGTGTCAGATTTTTACTTCAAGTGGCAACACCATGAGCTTTAATTGACGATCGACACCAGTATTACGTAAAGGGGATGTAACAGATGAGACTTCTGCAGTTCTGAGTGAAGCCTTATGCGCTCAAAAATGCAGCATCACGTGCGTTCATTACCTTGTCGGTGTTCGTCAGGGGGCGGCGGCCGGCGCAGCTCCACTCACCTCGCCGTCTCGGAAGCAACTCTCTCCTAACTTCTCCTTACTACAATTTACCGAAGATGGTTTAAAAAAAATATCTGGCTGTGTTTTCATCTGACCAGTCAGGGTCTCAATGTTAACGTTTAGCTCCGCCTACAAAAATTCTGTCTATCCAATGTGAAACGTTATACTTTTCGTGGTGGGGCAATGTTTTTAAAGTTTGCAACGTAACAGAGACGCGAAAAAGTCTCAAGCTAAAACTTGCGGGTGGTGTAGCCCCTTTTGTGTTATCGTAAGATCTATACTGTTCTTCTGGAGGGGTCTAGCTTTTAACATGGACTGGGGTGTGGTCCTAACGTAACAGAGACGCGAAAAAGTCTAACGCTAAAACTTGTGGGTGGTGTGGTCCTAGCAGTTAGCTGGCGACGTGGGTGTCCGTCCATCCCTTACCGTAGGGCCTTCCAGCTTAACACGGTTCTGCTCTCGGCTTCTGTTCTCGTTTCTCCCCTCGGAACTGCGTCTGTCTCGCGGTGGGAAGGTATGACATGCATTTAGGCATTCTTGTGTTAGTCTGTGGTATTCCATTTGCTCACTCGTTACTCGTATTACTTTGGTTAATTTAATGTCATGATTTATTCAGAGCTATGTGACATACTACTGGATTTGCTTATCATGTCAGGGTTTTCATGGAAGGTGTTGGATTCGCCTGACACCTTACATATCACCACACTTCGAACTTAATTTTTGCATTCAAGTTAGGCAATGATTGAATCGTTGTCTAAGTCAGTCAAAAATTATTGCTTTATCTAAATTTTGTTGCCTACTGTTCAGCCACGTTATTCTGGTTCTATGCTAGTTTGTATTACTAATTTATTTTTTTATATTCTTCCACATTATTCTTAAAAATGACAAGAGAAGAATATTTTTATGCTATTATTAATTTTTAATTATTTTCTTTCTTTATTTAAGTGTGAAGTTTGTTTTTTAAGAAGTTTGTTATCGAAAGTGAGGGGTCTTCACATCGATTTTCTTAGAAATACATTTTTTTTTATAAATGTAGTAATTAAGTAAAATCCATTCCTAACACATTTTCTAAATATCATGTACAAGTAAAATGTTTTTTCTTCTAGACACTCATTTCAACATTGTTACACTAACAAATTAGAATTATTTCCAAGAATTGCTTTGACAAAGAAATATACACACACAAGTATTGAGATATTATCCTAACAAATGGTATAAATGTTAAAAAAAAGGGAAAACATCCAACAAGATAATTTTTTATTCTTTGTTTTTATAAGGAGAAAATAAGTAAAATATAGTTATTCTTTTATTTTTATGAGGAGACAATAAGTGGCATAAAGTTTTAGTGTTTATTATGCCTTACTTTTGTTCTTTATATACTGTCCATTTCAGAACTAATGACTTATTTTTATCGATAGCCTATTTTTTACTTAAGTCCATAGTCAATGACTGTTATTTTGTAGTTTATTAGCTGTCTGGTGTGCTTAACTTATTTAGTTTTTCACACGTTTCTTTTGCACAATTCCTACATCACATAATTTGATTTCACTCATTCACACAATCCTATAAATGTTTAAGCATGTGGTTGGCGAATGTTTTTGCACGAAGGTGGTGGACTTGAGCGACATGGATGTGGGCAAGTATTTGATGTACAGCTTTGTTCGTCGTTCCTTGTGTCGTGTAATGACGTAAGTTTTGTATAAATGATTTTCATTTAACATATGACCATGTGCAGACTTCGTCACCTACGTCAGTTACAACACACTTCAAAATTATTTAAATTCTTTTTAAATTGTCTCTGAATGGTTCTTGAACGAAACTGTAATGAAAACATCATCATTTGAGTCGGATGCGCAGAATTACGTCACTCAGTCCAATTGGTTTGCGCAAACTTTTTCAATTTAGATGTCGTTTGTTTCTCCTCAGAAATTATATTAATGCAAGTTATCTGCTTTAATAGATATTAGAACCACATTGAATAAACTTTCAAGATTCAAACTCTTGTCAAAAATTAATAATCTTGTTAAATAAATTACATAACATAATTCTTCATAAATAAATTCTCGGAACACGTATTTAAACTTTAGTAGCATGCACTAGTTTATTATCTTCCTACATATAGACGTGAACCTGAGCCTTGACAAGATAGAACTGAACATTTACAAGCATTTAGAAGCACGACGCAACAACTCGGTTTCAGGATCTTCTGTTGCTCTTTGGCTGTCGACCCGTGATGTATAGTGGCCAGCAATTTTCTCTCTGGTCCCGGCAGCGAAGTTGCTGTCTCCGTTTGTTGCGCCGCCCTGTCCGTACATGAAACATAAAAAATAATTACAAAACTTTAGACAATTCACAACCATTACAAATATTACAAAAATATATATACAAAAACTAATTTAAACTTATATTCACCTGCAAACTGTGCTGACACTGGTGGATGGGTGACGCTTCGATTTCGCGTCCCACTACATACCCCACCCACAAGCTCAGTTTGTCAGGTTTTAACCGAAAATAAAACTTCTTCTATATACAATATTTAACTGTTAATATTATACATTTTTCTCACATTTTCCCTGATCTAGAGTCCTTGCTCTTAGATAGATTTAGTCCTTTTATGACAATATTGTTGTGACTATTTGTCATTCACTTTTAATTGTGCTATTATGGTAATTCACAATCGAATATATGGAGATTACTGCTTTTCATTTAATAGTTGCTAGTAAATAATAATTTAGTACGTTCTTTAACATTGTTACATTAGGACAGAGCGTTCAAATTGTGATAGATTAGTTTCAGTTTTATTCATTTACTAGAGTTATTCTTTCCAAAAATGTATATTACTAATAAGTTTTCTCACAATAACTAATAGTACTATTTACTTTAAGTCGTTCTTTTCCCTAATGCTTTATTTATGTCTGAGGTCAAGAAGAAATCAAGCAAAACTTTCTTTAGAATCTCGGCACGGCTTTCTTTCCCCACGGACGCTTTGTTGGGTAATGGCAATTTATTTAGGAGAAACAAGCAAGAGAGCCCCATTTGGTGTGTTCTATATTAACACTATTACAAATCTCTATTAAAGGCACTCTGCTATGTTCTCGTGAGCTATATAGCTCTGGACGCCCATGGTCCCTAAAATTATTAACCATCGCCTTTGGTTCCTACTATCCGAGTAAATATAAAATATACAAAATTCCTTCTGACCTAATAACAAAATTTTCTTCCATATAAATCCCCTTTTAGTTATCTTTCTCTTTTGAAGTACCGGTAGATTCTTGTAGAACACTTGTTTAAACTTCCTGTCATTTCTTTAAAAATAACACGTAACTATCACAAAAAACTTTACATGAATAAACTATGAACGCTCTTCCATATGTAACATATACTAAATATTAACTTATTTAGGAATGAAGGGTTTCATTTGATCAACACTATATAATCCTTTAATTACACCTGATGAAGGTTCCATAAGAAGTAACGCTTTGGGATGTACAATCTTATGAACAACATATGAACCTTCAAAGATAAAGAAGAATTTTCTATATTCCTTATTGATCTTCGAACTTTTAGGCTGAGATCATACTAATACAAGGTCTTCCTTTTCATATTCGGATGGACAATTCGTAGAATAACATTTTTCTTTCCTTTACATAATATGGTAACCTACTAATTAGGACTTGTATTAGCTGACTTTCAATAATTGGTTCTTCAATTAATTTAGCATGGTTTAAATGCCATTTGAAATATTTCCTATAACCTCTCCACCGTTTAGAATAAGGAGGAGCGTCTAATAACTCTAAAATTAAGTGTTGTTGTTTTCCTCTTGACGAATAATTTTGTTTAAACTGCTTAACGAAATCATCCCACTCCCTAAATTCAGTTCTATGCAGTACTGCCCATTCCGCAGCTTCTATTTCTAAATGTCCTATTACAAATTGAATCCGTTTTTCATTACTCCATTTAGGAGACAATGAAGTTTCAAAAGCTTTTATAAAGATTATAGGGTGTAGTTCCCCTCCTGGTTTGAATACAGGAAATCGACTTGCTACATTTGAATTTGCCGTTATATCGTCCCAACATTCTGCGAGAGACATAGTTGGATTTTGTTTAGATTGCAGAGACGGAGTTGCATCGGATTGGCTTGCCATGATTTCTTTATTCGTATTGTTGTCGTCCGAGCTAGCAAACACAATGCGACTGTTGTCTCTGATTACGTTATTACTTCTACTACTTGAAATATTTTCATTATTGTCTAATTCCGAAAACCGTTTAGTAATTTCCTGTATTCGCATTTCTGTATTGGATATGTGATTAGCTAATATCGATTCTTCACTGTGTTCACGATCTGAACGCTCTGTGCCTTCGTCAATGTTATTATCTTCGACAGTCTCAAGGTTACTGCATATTTCAGTAATTAAAAATTTCATGTTTTCTATTTCGATATGATCTTTCTCTACTCGATGAGTTAATGTCTCTAATTCTACATTACCTATTGAAGGAATCTCTACAGGTTTGGTAGAAACCTCTTTAATAGATACTAATAATTCTCTACAAACAGTTTCTGTTTGCATAGAAAATTCATCTCGTAACTTATCGTATTTTTCTCTATTTCATTTACAACTAAGACATTGACATTATCTAGTCTCTCGGTTAAGTCAGTAATATCATTTCGCATGCGAGCTTCTTTCTCACGCGATTCCTGGATATGTTCTTCTAACCTTTTACAATTATCAGCAATCTTATTACTAAGTCCTACTAGTTTTTCCTGCATTTCAACTTTAGAAGCCGCTATTTTATCACTTAATTCTCGACTGGTTTCATTAAGATGTTCCTGTAACCTGCCTGTAGATTTTGTTAGCTTGTCTTTTAATCTAGCAGTAGATTCCTCGTTAGACTGTTTTAATTACTGTTTTAATTTAGTAGTAGATTCTTCATTAGACTGTTTTAATTCCTGTTTTAATCTAGCAGTAGATTCTTCGTTAGACAGTTTTAATCTAGCAGTAGATTCTTCGTTAAACTGTTTTATTTCCTGTTTTAGTTCCTCTTTTAATCTAGCAGTGGATTCTTCCTTAGACTGTTTTAATTTAGCGATCGCTTTAAAAGGGGATCTCATGCTCCTATCGGACATAGATTGCTCTTTGTCTGACATTTCACTTCCCGACATTACTGTGAGATATTAACTACTTACACACACAGACTTGTAATCAACAATCCTATTAAAAGCACACTCCCTATGTACGAGTACAACACTCCACTTCTAACTTAAAACAGACTCACCAGACACTAATATTGTAGTTTGTAGTTTTCGGTGATCAGTGTGCTGCAATGGGCTTCAGAAGTAACAGCCGTCGATGCAGCCACTGAGATGCTGCGACCCCGCTTCCGCAACCGGCAGGACACTGAGTCGAACACCGGAGACATCACTGGCTGCAACCATGCCTGGCCCCACTGCAGACAGACGAAGACCTCAGCAACACCTCTAATACCAGCCGGAGGAATGCCCCCCAGCTGACGTACTGGGCCTGTTAGTTTAGGGAGAAAAAGGTTGTCGGGGTTTGCAGCGTTCAGCTGCTGCCCAACAGATGCGCCTTCTCATGAAATAACTGCGTGACCGTACTGCTTGGCCGCGCTCCTTCAGATGCCCACACCCGAGAAGTCGCCGCTGGCTGATGAAGGCTCCACGAAACTCGCGTTGACTTCCGAAGGACTCTTGATGTTTTGTTTCGTACCTGTGTGTCTTAGTTGCACACAAGTCCTGTTTTTAAGGTCGCCACGGTGTAGTGTAACAACGTAAGTTTTGTATAAATGATTTTCTTTTAACATATGACCATGTGCAGACTTCGTCACCTACATCAGTTCCAACACATTTCAAAATTATTTAAATTCTTTTTAAATTGTCTCTGAATGATTCTTGAACGAAACTGTAATTAAAACATCATCATTTGAATTGTATGCACAGAATTATGTCACTCAGTCCAATTGGTTTGGGCAAACTTTTTCAATTTAGATGTCATTTGTTTCTCCTCAGAAATTATATTAATGCAAGTTATCTGCTTTAATAGATATTAGAACCACATTGAATAAACTTTCAAGATTCAAACTCTTGTCAAAAATTAATAATCTTGTCAAATAAATTACGTAACACAATTCCTCATAAATAAATTCTCGGAACACGTATTTAAACTTTAGTAGCATGCACTAGTTTATTATCTTCCTACATATAGACGTGAACCTGAGCCTTGACAAAATAGAACTGAACATTTACAACATGATTAAACTTTCTATGGCGTCATTGTTGTAGAAACATTACAAATTCTTAATTTTAAATTTTTAGAAGCACGATGCAACAACTCTTTTTCAGGATCTTCTGTTGCTCTTTGGCTGTCAACCCGCAACATATAGTGGCCGGCAATTTATCTCTGGTCCCGGCAACAATGATGCTGTCTACGTTAGTTGCGCCACCCTCTCCATACATGAAACGTAAAAAATAAATACAAAACTTTAGACAATTCACAACCATTGCAAATATTACAAAAATACATAAACAAAAACTAAATTAAACTTATATTCACCTGCAAATTGGGCTGACACTGGTGGATGGATGACGCTTCAATTTCGTGTCCCACTACACTTGTTGGCTTTTCAAGTGTGTATTGCTGTTGTGGAGGTCCCATAATGGAATGGAGCTGTTAGTGCAGAATCTCGTGGTTTACTGGCTTTCTATGCGTAAAAGTCATCGTTATGTGTCGCTGAAAGCGGTCGTTTTTCGTTGTAATACTTCGCAGACGACTAGTTTACAATAGGATAGGGATTTGGGAAGGTATGTCGTCTATTCTTCACCCATCTTCTTTCTTGGTCTCAATCTTGCGAATCTTCATCTTCTGTTCTTCCTCCTTTTCCTCTGCTTCTTACTTGATTCTTGATTCTTTTCTGGGCGTGATATGAAAATATTTATTGATAACTAGTCGCTTTGAAGTTTTGCTCTTAGTAACAGTTTGATAAATTGTTTGGGCGTGTCATTTCTACTTTGTGGACGTTTTCTTCAGTTTTGTGCATCAGCGTGCTGTTTAATAGCGGTAGTGTGACTTTTACACATATTTTTTACCAGTGGTGGCTTGCCGAAGCGGTCTTCTCGTCGGGCCGTTTTTTGCTCGCTCCGCTGAGTGGGGGCTCTCAGAGACCCCTCTGGTGTTCGGCGTTGCGTTGCGTCACTGCAGGGTGTTCCGTACCAGCAGGGTTCCACCTAGTGGTTAAATTTATTGCCCTCTTCAGTTACAAGGGCCTTCTGTTGGTCTCGCTGTCCTTTCCCTTCTCTCGACACTTCTGCCTTGTAGGAATCGTGTCTTGATAATTATGTCCTTTTCTTTCTTGATACTTCTCACGTTGCAACCTGTGGGTCGTTGCATCTCGTTCTTGCTGGAGTTTTTACAATGGTTCTTACAAAAAGTTTTACTTATAATAATCTAACATATGTCTAGTACCTACATTGTTTAACGCCTTCTTAAAAGCTTTACAAATTTCGGCACCCTTTCCATGTTACAATTCTAAGATAGTTTGAGTCTTAACATCTACAAATATCCTCAAATTCGTTTTTTTTATTTTTTTGTGTAGTGTTGTGGTGTATAGCATTTTAGTATTTCATGCTGTTAGACTATCTACTCTTTATCCCTTCACCTTAATCTATGGTGCTATTGGTGTTATTTTTGTTTTTGTTTTTATTGAAACTACTTTTTTTTTCTCACCTTCCTCTCTCTTCATTCTTCTTTCTCCTGACGATCTTATCTGCAACATAATCTTGAAATATTTTGCTGATTATTTACCAGTAATAAAATTAATCTTCAAACTTGTACTGAAAGTGTTTAATACTGCCAGTCTTAGGTAAAAGTTCCTGTGCTTTATCTCGTAAAATACCCTCTAATTCTCTTTTACTGTGTTCCGAAATACCTTGAGCTTCTTGCAATTTTTCCTTGATTTCTTTATGGACTTCTAACATGAGTTGAGGCGATTCCCCCTTTTGTGCGTACGATTCTAATTCTTCATCCTCTTTATCTCACGTTATTCTTAATTGTTTGTTTATAACTGGTATTTCTTCTAATTTTAGCTTTTGCTCAAAGAGAAGTATGACATTCCCGAATGTTACGCTACCTTTCCCCATATCTATCATTGCTCGTCTCATTTAAAAAATCTGCACCTGTAATCAAATCTACACTTAGTTTAGGTATAATCACGAAGTTGGCTTCGATATTTTGACCTTGGTGCGAAAGAGTTAACCTTGTTTGTCTCGTAACTTCCGCAGCATTGTTTCTAATAGGACCTCTTACTTTAATCTTACGTGTTTTCAGAACTGGCAATTCCTCATTGGCATTACACTGCATGAATAAATTTTCTGAGAGCGCAGTTAGTTCACTTCCACGATCAATTACAGTATTGACTGGGATATGCTTTACCATGGACTTCACAATTGGTTGAATTTGAAAGGGTTGGTTCTGCTCTTCTTCTTCTTGCATCAACGAGTCCTCCACTGAATCATACATGAGTCTTTTTAGGAATTTCGCTTGTGAATTCGAACTTTCTGTAGGATAAGCTTCGACTGCTACTTCTCTCTCTTTTATTTCTTCTTCTCTATTTCTTCATTCATTTACGCTTTCTTCAACATCCTCTACTTTTTCCTCATCCTCGTCTATCTTCTCCTTCTTCATCGCTACTTCCGCATAATCGCATCTAAATGCTCTAATTATCGCTTCATAACTTCCTTTCCTCCTACATTCATTGTGTGTGCCTCTGGTAATTCATCTTCCTCGTCAGTATTCTCCCAATTAATTTCGTCCCAACACGATATTGTTATTTTCTTGTCTTCGTTTTCATCTGGTCCCTGCGAATTTGTTTCTTCCTTCTTCTCTTCTCGTGATAAGATTTTTACTTCTCTGTTCAAGGTGCTGCAATTGTCCTGGGTCGGTGCGTCATTCCTTTTGGCATGGGCGCTTAGCTGTCAATTCGAACGTTTATCGGGGTTTGGTGGTCTCACCTCCACCTCTTCTATCTGTATTCTCTTTTCTTGTTCAGCTTGTTGATAGTGGTTTCTTTGTTGATAATTTGTCGGTCTATTGGTTCTCCAGTACCCGCTCCGGTTGTCGTTATTCCCTCTGGAATAGTTGTTGCCGTTCCTTGGAGAAATATAGTTATTGCCATATTCTCTTCTAAATCCATAACAGGTTCTTTGTTGAAATCTATTGTCGTTTCTTGGTGCGAAGTTATCACATGGTTCGTAATTATTGTTTCTTCGTACTGTGTCTTGTGGATTCCACTGCTTTTTGCTTTCGTTTTCACGTGCGCTTCGTCTTTTTCTTGCGTCATCTTCCGAAAATATGAACTCTAGTTCCCTTTGAATACCTTTAAATGCTTCGACGTCATTGCCTCCGCGACCTACTAATGATTGCTGGTATTTCAATGGTAGCTTCATCGCGCATAATTTAATCAACTCTCCGTCACTGTATGGTACATCTAAGCGTTGATTTTTCTTTGCCATTCTTCTTCTCTTCTTCGGTTATCAACCCACAGGTTGGTTGGCAGCAGCACGCCATTCCGTTCTTTTGTCAACTTTCTTCTTCATATCTGCATAGGTCTGGCACCCGATGTCATTTATTACTTGTTGAATGTAGCTTAATCTAGGTCGTCCTCGGCGAGTTCTTCCTTCAATGATTCCTTCTAATATTCTCTTAATGAAATTGTTATGCCGTAAAATGTGACCTATGAAGGTTATTCTTCTTTTCTGTATATTTCGCCAAAGAGATCTGTTTTCTTTCACTCTTCTGAGGACATCTTCGTTTGTAGCCTTGTCTCGCCAGCTGATTTTTTCCATTCTCCGGTAGCACCACATTTCGAATGCCTCTAATCTTCTCTTTTCTTCTTTTCCACTAGTCCAAGTTTCACATCCGTAAAGGGCTGTACTCCACACATAGGTTTTCATGACTCTCTTTCTTACGTCTAAACTAACATTTCTACTCGTCAGTAAGTTTCTTTTTCCATTGAATGCTATTTTGGCAAGTTGTATTCTGTTTTTAATGTCACTTTTGCTCCTTCCATCTGCTGTTATTTTGCTACCTAAGTAGTTAAATTCTGTAACCTGCCCTAGTTTCTCTCCCTTTATTGTTATTCGTATGGGTTCATTGTAGTTCAGGGCGCCACTCACCATCACTTTAGTCTTTTTCTTATTTATTTTCATTCCATACTGTTCTTTTAAGGTGTTTTCCATTTCATTGAGTGCGGCTTCTAAATCTTCTTTCCTTTCTGTAATTATGGCGATATCATCTGCATATCGCAACATATCTATTTTCATTCCGTTAAGTTTTATTCCTACTTCAATATTCTCTCTTATTTTGTCTATTGCTTCTTGGATATATGCGTTGAAAATTACTGGAGATAGTGGGCATCCCTGTCTCACTCCTTTCCTTATTTTTGCTGTTTCTTCTTTGTTTTCCTTCTTAACTAAGGCTGTTTCATTTTGGTATATTTTAAAGATTATCCTTCTATCATTATATTTCAGACCAGCCTTCTTCAGAATTCTAAACATTTCTGGCCATACAACATTGTCAAATGCCTTTTCGAGGTCTACGAAGGCTATAAATACTTGTTTGTTTTTGGAAATTTGTTTCTCAATTATTAGTCTTAAAGATAAGATTGCTTCCCTCGTCCCTACACCGCTTCTAAAACCGAATTGGTCTTCACTTAGAGTGCTATTCAATTGGTTTTCAACTCTTTTCAAAATTATTCTTATTAGAATTTTTGATGCGTGTGAAAGAAGACTGAGTGTTCGATGGTTTTCACAGTCCATAGTAGATGCTTTCTTAGGTATGGGGAATATGATGCATTTCTGATAGTCTTCAGGAACTTCACCTGTTTTGTATATTTTCTGTATGAGTTGCAGTAATGTAGCTTTCATTTTGTCTCCTGATTTCTTAATTAGTTCAGAAGGTATATCATCAACACCTGCCGCTTTCTTATCTGGTAGTTCTTTTAGTGCTTTTTCAAATTCATCTTTCAGAATTGTGTCCCCTAGTTCTTCTTTCTCTACTTCTTCGCTTAATTCTATCATATTATCTGTTAGAGGGTCTCCTTGATATAGCTCTTCAATGTATTCTTGCCATCTCTTCAGCGTGTCATATCCAAATAGTACCTTGCCCTCTTTGTTCTTTATAGTTCCTGAAGATTTTACTTTCCGTTTATCAATGTTTTGTTTTATTGTTCTGTAGGCCAAGTCAGTTTTTCCTTTAACCATGTTTTCCTCCACCTCTTTACT